>NC_066618.1:278657386-279907386 GCF_025201925.1 Gopherus flavomarginatus
CTAACTGTAATGGTAGTTAAGCACAGGAATAAATTGACAAAGAAGCTTGTGGAGTCTCTGTCATGGGAGGTTTTTAAGGATAGGTTAGACAAATACCTGCCAGGGATGGTCTAGATAATGCTCAGTCCTGCCTCAGTGCAGGAGACTGGACTAGATGACCTCTAAGTCCCTTCCAGTCCTGCATTCTACAGGGTCACTGGGGTAAGCATGACAGCAGGAGCAGAGGAAATGGATGTAGGGGGTGAGCCAGGGTGGGGGTTAGCAGAGTGGACTTTCTATAGGAGAGAGGAGCAAAACTGCTAAGGGTGGAGGAGAGTGAAGCATGGATTCAACAGTCATATCAGTGGAAGAAAGGGAAGAGAGGGCAGGGAAGAGAGGGCTGAGACCAGATGACAAGTCATCACCACTGACGTACTGAAGTCAGAGAAAGGCACGGTGACTGGACATGGGCCGTGGAGGGGGACTGATGGGTGATGCCAAAAGAGATCAGATGATGGTTGAAGAAGGAATGCAGCAGCAGAGAGATCAGAGCGTGGCAAAGACCAAGTCAAGTGAACAGCTCTCTTGGTGAGTTGGACCAGTGTTGCAGGTCACATGAGGAGGGAGGGGAGAGGGATCAATGCAACTAAAAGGTTGGATGAGTCATTAACATGGAAGCTGAAGTCACTGTGAATGAGTGAGAGAAACTGTGAAGAGATAGAGAGACAGCCAGGATTCAATGTCAAATAGGAAGGCTGAGGGGGAGGAATTGAGTGAACAGTGGATGATGCAGCATGGAGGGGGAAAGGAGAGAACAGCTGGATGCTGAGCAGTCAAAGAAGAGAGAGTAGGAAGGAGGAATGGTTGGAAGCACCAGGAATGAAAGGAGAAGCCCAACATGGTATGTTCCTTTTCCTATGCATTTTCCCACCACTATCACTCTTTAACCAACATCCTTTAGAAGTAATGTCCTGACATTAACAACCTGTTACTGCCACTACAGTTGGTCAAATCATTTTGCCAAATATGAGATATGGTATTTCATTTGTAATGATTGCTGTTGCTCAGTGCTGGAAACCCATAGCATGCCAGTAGCAAGCCAGATGCACAGTAGCATAGCTAAGGGAAAGGTTTTCACTGGGGTTGGCAGGAAAGGGGAAGGTTACAGATACCCTAGGTTCAGAGGTTAAACAGTTACAGTTCAAAGCGAGCAATAGCGATAAATGTTCGTGTCCCTGGGAGTCTTAGTGTGAGTCAGGGCTTTTCAGGCCTAGTGCCAAGGGTGCCATCTTCAGTCCAGTCTCTATTCAAAGCAAACAGGAGCTTGCAACGTTCAGGCCAGCCTCACTTAGTGTTTCTCACTGGGGCCCTTCTGTACTGGCTCCCTGCCCAGCTGCTGCTGATTCCCCATATGTACAACACAGATCTGCACCCAGCTGTAATGTCCAGGACTCACAGCCTGCTCTGCACATGGCTCTGCATCCATTCCAGCCTCCAGCTTCTCTCCAGCAACCATCTGCCACACAGCTGCTGCTTCAGCTTCCAAACAGAGCCAGCCATTTCCTCCTTTGGGACATTTTCCCTTACCTCGCCAGGGAAAGAGATGCTGTAAGGAGGGAGCTGATGGGAGTTTTAGTACCTTGCTTTGCCTGATCACAATTCTAAGCTGAAACCTTTAGCCAAGACATTAGTTTCTTTGAAATTTTAATTGGGAAGGCTTTCAGACTGAAGAAGCAAGAGAGTGACACTCTAACTGGAGGTTTGCGTACTAGTGTGGGAGACTCAGGTTCAAATACTTGCTCTGTCTGAGTCGGTAGGCTGGAAAGAAAAACTCTGCTCTGAATTAGGAAGCACAGGGACTTGAACCTGAATTTCCTAGGTCAGTGTCCTAACCACCTGACTGTATGACACACATGCACTTCCATTTTTGTGTAAACATTCACAAGGTTTTTTTTTCATTCCAGAGCAGATTGAAAACAAATTTCAAAGCCTCAAAAGTTGCCACAAAATGGAATCATCCTCTGGTCAGCTCTAATGCCAACCCTAAATTCATACATTTGTGAATTTTATTTAGGCATAACCTATGGATCAGAGAGTTAGATATGTTCTTAATACACAGCCAAATATTTACCTGTTCACTATTAGCTATTATCACTTGCATTTCATTCTCCCATTTAGATTTAACATTAGTGGCTGACCAATGCATGAGAGGACTTGGCCATCCCTGTATTTCCTTTGCCAAACATATTCCTGGTAATAGATTAACAAAGACATTTTTCAAAGGCAACATCGCTGTCATATTCTACATGTGGCAGAAAATATAAAAGTGCTCAGAATTTAGCATGGAAAGGAAGTTGGTTCAACTCATATTTCATATTCTACAGTGGTTCTCTAGACACTTCTGTTTGTTACTGATGATGACAAGAGGACTCATATAAAGTGTGTTATTGCTTTTCTATTCCAAACAATCTTCTTCCTGAGGACAATTTAGGCTAAGTCTACACTACCGTGGCAAGTCAACCTATGCTATGCAACTCCAGCTATGTGAATAATGTAACTGGAGTCGACATACCTTAGGTCAAGTTACCAGGGTCTACATGAGAAAATCTCCCATTGACTTACCTTACTCTTCTCATTGGGGATGGAGTACAGGGATCGACTGGAGAATGATCTGTGGTCAGTTTGGCAGGTCTTTACTAGTCCCGCTAAATTGACCATCGGTGGATCAATCTCAGAGCAACAATCCCAGAGCGATGATCCCAGCTCTAGCGTAGAGCTGCCCTTATTCCAGGTCAAGGTATTGGGGGAATTCTGTAGTCAAATCTATAAAGAGATAGATATTTAACAGATATTTAAACTCTGTTAAATACAGGATTCTTTGGAAGCCAAAATTGCATGTTTTAAACTACAATAAACACTGAAGCAAGTCCAGGATTAGTGCCACAACCTTCACTAATGTAAATCCAGAAGGGATTTTACCCTCCTGAAAAGGTCAGAACTAGTTCACTTGTGGATGAAAGAGAGAGAGTAGTGTAAGAAAGTGCCATCATCTGAGCAATAGGGAAAACAATAAAGTCTTACCAGCTTGAAGAGAGAGATGCTGCTAGTTACAAAACAACCCCATTACAGGTGCCTCTGTTGGGTTTTGCCAGACTTAAAGGGCCATTGGCCAAGAAGGCAAGCTGGAAAACAAGATCCAATAAAAAGGACATCCTGCACTAAGGAGCATTACTAGGAACCAGGAAGTTAAGTCACCAGAGAAGGTTCTACCACCGCTATATCACATATAGTTAATAAACAGGACAATTCCATCTCTCAACCACCCACTTTTGCTCATCAGTCTTTCAAGACAATAAAATCAGTAAAGGCAATGCCAAGTTTTTAAAGAGGCCTTAACCTGGCTCATAGAACTGTACCTTGCCAACTTCCTGATCTTTATGTTCTCTACCTCAGTATTAAGCACTTTTAACCTGATTCCCCATTCCAGTTTTCAGCCATGCCCATATTCTCCAAAGATAATCATCTCAAAGTCATTCTACTGCAGCGTTAAAAGCAGTTTTTCTCTCTCTAATATTCCCCACGTACAGTTGAAGGCATAATTATTGTAGCTCATCCACTGCATAATATATATTTATTTATTAAATAAGTGACCAAAGAGAGATAATGGGACAGTCTCTGATCCCAATTGCTCCAGTATAAAACTGGAACAACTTCACTGACTTATAAAGAATTTACTCCAGATTTAGGCTCATGTAACTGAAGTCATGACCTGGACTTGTATTTCCAGTCACCAGTAGGCTTATTAAATAGTCCTATTAGTGTTGTGAAGTTTAAATGCTAAATTTTAAAAGCTTAGATACCGCTACAAGAGAAGGACATTCAGGTACTAGCACATTCATATTATTTATACATTGGTATAATGTCCATAACTAGGTATCTGAACCCAGTACAAAAGTTAAATTATTAGTACTGGACCAGCCATCTAGAAAAAGCCACCCTGCCAAAAAAAAAAAAAAAATAGGATCAACACACGCTAATGCTGCAGGGGTGCAAGTGACCAAATTTTGGCTCTTCAGCATCAACTACAGCTGACCATCAAATGCTGAAAAATTTCCATACCCTGCCATTTCTCTGTGGAAGACCAAAGTGCTTTATGTAATTGGGATGAGGACACAATGTATCACAGACTGGGGTAATGGAAGGAGTGGGTTTAGAAAGGTCTCCATTGGGGATGGGACAGTCATAGAAAACTTTATTGCTGTTTATTTAAAGTTAGTGACAGCTGTCTTTTGTCCCTTGGAAGATTACATAGTTTCAGTGCTTCTTCCCACTCCCCGATCTTCCCACCCCCTTGCAAACAAGAGCCACATGGAATAGGAGGGTTGCGGGGGTTGAGGTGGAGGGAGGGTTAGGTTCAGGAAGGGGAAGAAAATACTATGGTTGTCTGAGGAAAAAAGTTAGTCACAACAGTCTTTTTCTCCCTTGAAAGATTACAAAATTTTTACCATCCCTGTCCCTGGTGCATGGCCTCATCCTGCAGTGAGCCATTCTGCACATGCTGTGGGGGGAAACAGGTAGTAGAGCTATCCAGTCTGGCGGTTGGATAAACAGAGTGTGATGTCCCTTTGCTGTACAGAGCTGAGGGCTTGTGGTTCTGATCTGAAACTTCAGGGAACCTAATGAAGTTGTTGTGTCTCTCTATGATGTGGACTAATTGGCAGAAGTGTTAAATGACTTTTTGTTTCAGTTTTCACCAAGAAGGTTGGTGGTAATTGGATGTCTAACATAGTGACTGACAGTAAAAATTAGTTAGCATCAAGGCTAAAATAGAGAAAGAACAAGTAAACAACTACTTAGACAAGTTAGATGTCTTCAAGTCACCAGGGCCTGATGAAACACATCCTAGAATATTCATGACCCAGATACCTTTTCAGTCATCTCCTTTAGTGATTATCTTCAAAAAGTCATGGAAGACAGGAGATATTCCAGAGGACTGGAAAAGGGCAATATAATGTCCATCTATAAACAGGAAAAAAGGACAATCTGAGGAACTACAGACAAGTCTGCTTAACTTCAGTACCTGAAAAGATAATGGAGCAAATAATTAAGCAATCAATTTGCAAACACCTAGAAGAAAATAAGATGATAATTAACAGTCAGCATGAATTTGTCAAGACCAAATTGTGTCAAACCAACCTTATAGCTTTCTTTGACAGGCTAACAAGCCTTGGGGATAGGCGGAAGTGATACTCGTGGTATATCTTGACTTTAGTAAGGGTTTTGATACTGTTTCTCATGACATTCTCATAAACAAACTAGGGAAATACATCCTAGATGGAGCTACTATAAGGTGGGTGCATAACAGGTTGGAAAACCGTTCCCAGAGAGTCGTTATCGGTGGTTCACAGTCAAGCTGGAAGGGCATATAGAGTGGGGTCCCACAGGGATCAGTTCTGGGTCCAGTTCTGTTTAATATCGCGATCAATGTTTTAGATAATGACATAGAGAGAGTACACTTATAAAGTTTGCGGGTGATCAAAGCACTTGCAATGGTTCTGAGCTTGGTAAGGATAGGATTAAAATTCAAAATGATCAGAACAAACTGGAGAAATGCTCTGAAGTAAATAGGGTGAAATTCAATAAGGACAAATGCAAAGTACTCCACTTAGGAAGGAACAATCAGTTGCATACATACAGAATAGAAAATGAATGCCTAGGAAGGAGTACTGCAAAAAGGGATCTGAGGGTCATAGTGGATCACAAGCTAAATATGAGTCAACGTGTAACGCTGTTGCAAAGAAAGCAAACATCGTTCTGGGATGTATTAGCAGGAGTATTCTTCCACTCTACTCCATGCTGACAAGGCCTCATCTGGATTAATGTGGTGCCCAGAGCTGGACACATTTCAAGAGAGATATGGACAAACTGGAGAAAGTCCAGAGAAGAGCAGTAAAAATGATAAAAGGTCTAGAAAACATTACCTATGAGGGAAAATTTTAAAAATTGGGTATGTTAAGTCTGGAGAAAAGACTGAGAGGGGACAGGATAATAGGTTTCAAGTACATAAAAGGCGGTTAAAAGGAGGAGGGAGAAAAATTGTTCTTCTTAACTTCTGAGGCTAGGACAAAAAGCAATGGTCTTAAATTGCGGCAAGGTGGTTTAGGTTGGACATTAGGAAAAAGTTCCTGTCAGGGTGGTTAAGCACTGGAATAAATTGCCTAGGGAGGTTGTGGAATCATCATCATTGGAGATCTTTCAGAGAAGATTAGACAAAGACCTGTCAGGGATGGTCTACTTAGTCCTGTCATGAGTGCAGGAGATTGGACTAGATGACCTCTTGAGGTCTCTTCCAGTCCTACATTTCTGTGACTATGACTGTATGACTTAGCCTAATCGTGCTCAGTCTAGGGTTCACCTCTACCAGGTAAATGTGTGTTAAAATACAACTTGTCCTGAATACACTATAGAGTTTTAAACATGTTAGGCAAATGTTTAAAAAAAAATCACACAATTTTTATCCCAGTCTAGACAGGCCCATTGGGAAGGTTTCTGGAAGGACAGCTTGTTCCCTGAATAAAAATCAACAAAATCTGAAGAGCTCTTTAACTGTGTCTAAACTCTAAGACACACTTTGTTATAGCAATTCAAGCTATTTGGATGCATTCTGCAACAGTAAACTTAGTGGGTGGTCCTTTTTTGTGTGTCTTTGACAAACCATAAAATATTGATGGCCCACTGGAGCTACTATTTTGTGTGTTTTCTGAAAACTTAAATTATTCTGTAACCTATAACAGATAGTGAGTGTGCTTGCTGTTGATATTAAGGTATGCGAAGGCTGGAGTCACAAATGCACACAAGTATATTATGTTTATAATCTGATTTTTTTAAAATAATTACAATCCTCCCCTCACATATTTCAGTTAGACACATATTCCACTCCTAGTATGACTGCTTAGACATTGTGAGTATTTGAGGCATGTAAAGCTGGAGAAAAGAACAGCAAGATCAATATAGAATATTTTCTGATCTCAGTCCTGAGCCTCCCTCTTCTTCGTTTGTGAGATGGAAAGCAGTTAGATCATTTGAACTGGATTTCTGTGATTTCATCTTAAGGCAGCTTCTGATTCACCACTCTGTTCTCAGCAACTGCTCTGTAAGTTAGGCAGTGAATCCAAATCATTCAATTTGAGGTTTCTGTGGTTTTGGTTCAAAGGACACAAACCTACTTTTATAATTTTTGATATTACACAGAGAAGCCACAAGGCCTAGCCAGATCCTTAGTGGATATAAATCTGCATAGCTCCACAGAAATCAATAGAGTTATTCCACTGTACACCAATTGACAACCTACTCCAGATGTCTTTCTGAAAGCCTACTGCTATGTATTGAACTTTTAAGATGCAAATGATAGTCATGGGTTTTGGATTTGTGCAACCAAGAGTCAAGATCTTCATATACTTGTGAAAGGTGCCTAGCACTCGTAGGCACTTCCAGAAATTATATGCATATATTAATAATATTAGAATATTAAATACGGGAAGGAACGCTGGTTCATTACATTTAGAACATGCCTTTTCTGGCCACTCTCTATCTACCTGATGCTTCCCTTTTCTGAGTTGTGCCAGGCTAGGATCAGAATCTTTAATGGACTTTGGATGAATTGACCATCCATTCTTCCTCATTATGGAACCAGAAACTCTCTGGACCCAGAAACTTCAAGCACTCTGTGGCTGATATGCCCTAGAGTGCAAGGGGGTATTTGTAAATCTCCAATTTCACATGCTACCCAAAGATTTTGAATAAGCCCAAGTTGTAAAAGGTCATTGACCCAGTCACCCCTAGGAGCAAGGTTGTTCAGGGTCTAAGAAAACTGTGTGTTCTTTAGGTTGTATTTCTTTGCTAATTTAAGATCCTTTCCACTGATGACATGGCATCCTGAAGGAATTTTCCTGCTCGTTATTCAATTGGTATTTTTCCAAAAGATGCTGGGCCTTGATTCTGTTTTCACTTAACTGGTGAGAATCAGGAATAACTGCTGGAGTCAACAGGTATCAGAGGGTAGCCGTGTTAGTCTGGATCCGCAAAAGCAGCAAAGAATCCTGTGGCACCTTATAGACTAACAGACGTTTTGGAGCATGAGCTTTCGTGGGTGAATACCCACTTCCTCAGATGCATGCTGGAGTCAACAGAATTACGCCACTATGAATGAGATAAGAATGAAGCCTAAATTTGTTCATTGTCTGACATGAAGCAATGCAAGAGACGCTTTTGAAAAAAACCTGACTTTTTCATCTGATTGTAAAAATTTCTCCTACCATAAAAATATTGAAACAAAATTTCACAGAGGATTATTCTGGGAAATGTCAGGGAAAACAGTCAATTACTCTCAAAACTTTGGGACCTTCCAAGCCTAGGAATTTATGTAAGATGTTTCCAAGATCATATCAAATGTGCCACAAGAACAGGTAACACATTGTAAGAGAAGAAACAAAGACCAAGAGGTCAGTAAAATTATTGTTGATATTGTAGAACACAGGCAAGTTCTTACATTTCATACAGAAATGTCATGCAAGTTTCTAGTTAGCTGTATTTTCTGAACACTAAAATAAAAAAGTCTGCTTACCAGTACTCCAGTGTATTGAAAGGTCCATGGATTAAGCTGAAGACATTGTGAGTATTTGAGGAATGTAAAGCCAGAGAAAAGAACAGCAAGATCAATATAGAATATTTTCTGATCTCAGTCCTGAGCCTCCCTCTTCTCCGTTTGTGAGATGGAAAGCAGTTAGATCATTTGCCTGGGATGAGAGACCATAGAAGTTGTCTCCAAGCCCCCAGCTTGGGACATACCAGAGGCAAAAGTTGGCTTTGACGAAGCATCTATATTTTCTGCAAGCTGGGGATTGCTGGATAACTCCCTGGAGCCAAAGGAGTCTCCCAATCAGCTGTGCTGAGCAGATATTGAGTGCAGCTGAGAAATGAAGCCTGTGTAAAGGGCCTTAGGCCCTGAAGACTATGGATCTACTCGTGCAAAGTTAATCATGTACATAATTCTTTGCATGATCAGCACCAGAAGAGGAACTGGGTCCATTGTACAATGGTATTCGTACACAGTGTCTGATCTAATGTATTGTTTCTGCTTTTAACTTGACCAGATAGCCAATATTTAGGGTCTTGAGGCTTGTTTCTGTTAGGAGGAGAACCTGATGGAGTTGGGTGTTTCTTTGATGTAATCCCGTTTATTTGCAAAGAATGTGGGGAAAAAAATCTTGTTTCTCTGAATACAGTAGGAATCCAGCAGCAGGAGACAGTTTCTTTACTCACAAGTCTCAGCCTCTTTCAGCCAGCACTCTACCTAAAAAAAGCTCTGTAGGTTTTTTTCTCAGGGTCATGCTTCCAATCCTTGTTCTGAGGTCTTTGGCTTTCTTCTGCTTCTCCATTGTGTATGAAGAGAATCAGCAGAAACACACAGTTTGAACAAAATATCCATTCCCTCCCATGCCCAGCTTCTCATGAAATCCCTCTGCCCAAATAGCTCAGATTCTGACCTGCATTGATGTAGCCTATGTTTTGGGTGGTGTCTCCTATTCTTTTAGCTATCTCATTCCATAAAGGAACTTAATTCTTTCTTATATTTACCCTGAATGAAAGGCAGCTGCCAGCTTCAAAGAGATTTTACCCAACTCAATTAACTGGCTATGTTCCAGGTTTCTAAGGCACATATATAAATATTTAACAAGAACAACCACCACATTCATTAACATAGCCATAGATTTCCTAGTTTCATTTACAATCTATTAGTTTGGAATATCCCAGATTTTCACTTGTCCATCGTGTAGCATCTCCATGGATTTGTTTTCTGTGTCACTAGCTTTTCAAACTTATTTTAAAACAATTCCCCTTCTCTTGATCCCACAGTTTCCCCATTTTCTCACAACCTTGTGCACATGCTTACCTCTTCTCAGCCAATATCTACTTTACTCTATAAAAATTAAATCCTGTTATCCAAATTCTTCACTCACACAAAGTGCTGCTGACCTTTATGACCTCTGTCAAAAATTGTTTATTGCACCATTTTGTTATGCAGTCCCTTTGGTGGATACATACCTTGGATTTATTACTTCAAAACCTGCCCATACTTCCTGACAGGCAGAGGAAAACTTGGTTTATTTTTATAGTCTTCTTCCTCAATTAAATGCACACATTTCCCTGTACTTGTTTTAATTCATGCAATAGCTTAGTTATTCCCTCTCCCTTGCTTAATGAGAAAGAATTCATTTTCCTGTGAGAACCTACAAATAAAAAATATGAATATTGTTTAGAAATTATAGGGTCATTTATAACACTCTAGAATAACATAAACCTAAAGTACATTAAATCATTTTAGGTTTGAAAACCAGTCTTGGGTCAATAGAGACAAAAACAGGATCATCTCATGACTGAGTCAATAGCCCAGAAATGAACTGGTGGACTCAATGACTTAATAAAAAAGTCATATTTGGCAGCAAATGGCTCCCTTGTTGGCAGTCTTACCCAAAGTCCAGATCCTGCAAACACATATGCTTAACTTTGAGCATGTCATTAGTCCTGTTTCAGTGGTGGCCAAAGGATCAGAACCAGAGAGGCTCTCTCTTGATTTCAGTGGGCATAGGATCAGACTCTTAAAGTATGTCTACATTTGAGCTGGCAGGTGTGATTCACAGCTTGTGTAGACATACCTGTGCTGGTTCTTATCGAGATGGCATGCTAAAAAGAGCAGCATAACCAGAGTGGCAGGGGTGGTGGCTCTGGCTAGACACCAGAGTACGTAGCTGTGGAGGTCTGGGCAGGTATCTATTCAGGCAGCTAGCCCATGCTCCCTCCTACCCCCTGCCTCATTGCTAACCTGGCTACACTACTATTTTTATAATGCTAGCTTGAGCAGAGCTAACTCAGGTATGTCTATGTGAGCTGAGAATCACACCTACCAGCTCAAATGCAGACACCGTAGGGTGAAATTCTGGCCTCACTGAAGTCAATGGGAGTTCTGGAACTGATCTCAGTGAACCAGGATTTCAGCCTTAATAGTCATGTAGATTCAATCCCCATTGAAATCAATGACTTGTGGTCATTATAAGTATATTGGGCCAAATTTTGCTCTCAGTGACACCGGTGTATATCCAGATATTACTGTGAATCCCATCAGCATGACTGAAAACAGAATTTGGCCCCGTGGGACTAACACATGCCTCCACTCATTTGCTCAGCTCTTCCCCAGTCATTTCTAACTCAGAATTGGATAGCAAGAGTTGATATTTGTTTTCAAAGCAGAAGTACAATGCACAAGCATTTTCCAGAGCCAAGTATATGAGCTTGAGTCTTAGGCTAATATAAGCCATATTCAGAGTATTATGTTCTCTACTTCAACTCCCTCTTTTGTTTTCAGTTACTGTTTACAAAGTAGTACATTCTGCATCAAATCTGAATTAACAAGGAAATGTATGTTTGTGGTGACAAACCTTGAACAGGGCCCTATTCTTACACAAAGTCTGTTATTATACCAAGAAAAATCATCATAGGTTAGGAAGAGTAATTCATTTAGATGTGCTGACAACTTTGGATGAATAGCTTTCTTCCTCTGGGTCTTGCTATATTGAGCCAAGTGCATGCAAAGATTAGTCACTGACAGGAATCCCAGAACATCAGTCACTTCCAAAGAAACTCCATGGATCTCCTGGAAATTATTTGAACAAAACTACTTTTACAAAGTCTTTCAATTATTTACATGGTGTACAGATTTTCTAGGAAAAAGGATTATGTCTTTGGGCTCCAGGTTTTAATAAGTGTCTAATTTCTGTGTCTACAATAGCCTTCTGTTTCTTACTATGTTCAGTTTAATGGGCTATCATGTTATAGCAGCCAAAGGGTTCTAAAGCCTATCTGAGGCATACATGGGATCTAACACCTCAGCAGGAAAAGAAGATTACTTTTAAATGAAGTTTTCTTCAGCCTTTATGTTTTTTTCCTCACAATTTTATAGGTCATCAAATGAAAGATGAATTGTAAAATATGAGGACTCTATTCTGCTCTGTTACTCAGGTGTAAATCCTGAGTAACTCATCTGGCCCCAATTCTGATCTCACTCACTGGTTTTATGCTGTTATAACTCCATTGGATTCATTCTGGTGTCACTGAGAACTGACTACACCCCTTAGTAAATATCTAACAAGAAGGTTAATGTATTTCTGCTCTTATTCCTTTCTATCTCTGCAAGCTATGACATTTAACTTTATGTTAGATAAGGTTTTTCCACTAACCACAATGAAATTTACAGTATCAGCTACTCCTCTTGTCCCTTCACACCAGCCCTGCCCAAAAAACAAAACCTACTCAGAGCAAAGCTTTCTATAGGCTGAAAAGGGTAAAAAGCCAGAGGCTTAATAAGGTGCACTAGGAACTTCATTATAACCAATCTATTTTACATCGAAGGCACCCATGGACAGCTTTCCAAAAGTTTAAAAGGCATCTAAGGATGCAAATAAGTGCTTACTGGGATTTATATGATTGTCTAAACAGGTTAGGCCCTAACTCCCATCCTGTACCTTACTATGCCTGTAGTTCCATGTTCTCCAAGTTTCTTTAATTAGGTGTTTGTGTGAGTAAGGCACCACTCAATGCAAATAAGAATGGCCAAGTCAAGCCAGATACAATTCATTGTTAGTATGCTGAAAGATTACTTCTGTTCTTGGTTAACTTCTTTTTTTACCGCTTTGTTAAAAATGAGAGTTACCCTGCATAATTTACATTGGTGAAATTAAAGGCTTCTCTATACTAGTGTTTTTTCCTCTAGTGGAAAAATCCTCAGTCTAGAACAGGGCATAAAAGCAGAATCTGACCCAATTCCTCTTTCTTGACCCAGCAAAGGGTTTGCCTCTATTTACATGGTAATAATGACTATAAACAACACCTGTAAAAATTCATAAACACCTCTGAGGCATGATTAACAACTACGGGCTAAATTGCGTGCCAAGGACACAGCTCATAGGAAAGGGTGGTGAGTTTCTGTGCGACCTCTGAATCATCCCTGGGACAAGAACCAGAGTTACTTTCCCATGTGTAGAAGTTTCTGGTTATCATGGGAATAATGTACAAATTATCAAAGGGTGCAAAGTTTGGTTTAAGATCGGATGGCATCGGGAATACATAATCTGCAATATCCCCGATTGGTGGTAAAAGTTTAACGGGTCGAAATACAAACATTGAGATATGAGGGTATGTTTTTCATATAATGGCTATGTTAAAGTAATGGAGTATAATGAGTGGATACAATGATGAGGATGGATTGACCCTCATTTGGTGAGTTTATGGTTCAGTGAATTTATGGTTCCAGTTCATATGGTCCAACGGAAAAAGTCTCTCAGTCCCTTTATTATAGTCGATGAACGATGTTGCTCCGGCTCACCCCTCTGCTGCATTGCCCCTAACCCCTCAACCAGCTTAGCTCTACTGGCCATAGTGTTTAGGGGACAAAGGCAAGGTTCTACCATTCAATACCCCGCCGCATCACTCCACTTGGTGGGAGAGGGTAGGGCAAGTGGGCCTGCAGCACTCTGTACATCCAACCCAAAGTGAGGGCATTTCTGTTCAGGGGCATTAGCAGGTAGCCTACTCTCATTCACATCCCTGCATGGGCAGGCAGTCCAAGTCAAACTCTTGCCAGAAGAATATTGCCTAATATTCATGCTTGTTTCGAAATATTAACTAGCAGGAACTGATATTTGAAAGTCAGTGTGTTTCATCTGATTGCTGACAAGCAGACATCTGAAAGGATCACAACGGAAATAGCCATCTTGTTCTGGATCAAGGTACAAGATAATCCCCAAGTGCTAACTGAAACTCAACACTTCAGTTTACAGACTATATTTACAAGGTCTCTAATTACACTTGGGCACTGACACTGGGAAAACAAGAAGCTAACTTAGAGGGGCAGCTTTAAAAATGATCTGTAAAAGCTTGTGTGACAGGTTGGGTTTTGTTCTGCTGTTGTTGCTTTTGGAAAACTACAGCAGCTTCTCCTAACTCAGCCAGTTACACTGTGACAGGTCCAAGTATAAGAGTGATCAATTTGAAAAATCATCTGTACTTTTGTATAAAATTAAAAATACTGTTAGAATCTAGTGACTGCTTTCTTCAGTGACTTACATCTCATGGGACGCCATTGGATTCTTTGGTGTTCCAAACTCAGCAAAGAATCCAATAACACAATGTAGGAACATATTTGTCCTGGTTTGTAATAGTGAATGTCCTTATCCTATACACATGATTATTATTTTTATAATTGGTTTCATGGTAAATTTAGCACACATCCTGCCAACTGCTTGGTAATTTTGTGATTAGAAATTCTCTTAGGACCAAAATGTTTCTGCTCTCTTAAGGATCCACTCATTGCAATGTGAAATTTTGACAGATCAGCTTGACTAATTTAATTGTGGCCCAGTTTATTACTGAATTAATGATATCACATGGAGCTTACAAAAGAGATCTTGTTTGATTCACGTTATAGTGGATCATAACTCTGCATCTCTTGGAGTTTCTTTGGAAGTTTTGCCCATGTGTGCTGGTTTGAAGAATAAAAAGACACATTTGATATAGGAGTAGATCAAGTCTTTTGGGATGAGATTCTATGCTGTGCCTCTAAGGTGCAATGCAGAACTCACAGCTCAGGAGCCAGGTTTGGGGGGGCTATGGTGCTTTAAACCACCTTTGTGCCTTCCTCATCCTGGGCTGCTCCAGGGGCTAGAGGGGCCCATGGCGGAATAGACTGCCATGGGGCTTGCTTTAGTTATGTCAGAATTTCTATAGAACTTCATGCTATGGCCCTGCTGACAACACACCACTCCTGCTCCCAGCCTTGCCCTCAGCAAACTCCTGCACCAGGCATGTCTCCCACAGTGCCTGTACTGAGGGAATCTCTTCAAGCCAGATACAAGGTTTTTAGGGCCCCTTTATGCTTTATCAGCCCTTTCATTCAACATAAAGGGACCAGAGAGAGGCGAGGATCTCACCCTTTGTTTTTATTCTAGTCCTTGTCTACAGTGCATGTTAAGATTTAGCTGATCAGGGAATAATAATAAGCAGAGACTAAGAAGTGACAACACTGGTCTAGATTCTACTGCTCTCGTGTACATCAGTGTAATTCCATAGATTGTGTCTTTTTGAGCTATTACGACTTGATACAAAGTCCACAGAGTCTTTCCAATCCAGGGGCTTTGTATCAGGCCCCTAAGCACTATGCGCTTATTAGACAGCAGCATTGTCATTAAGCTTATTTCCATTAAAGGTATTTTACACGTACCATGTAGTTATCATTTAATCTCTTGGCAGTGCAATATATAACCTGCAGCACCACTCTACTTAGCATCTCATTTTTCACCTCTCCTCTAACCTCCCTGAAAGCCTTTTCTGCAAGTTTACCTCATGTTAATTTACAAGTACCTAATCTATACCTCTATCCTACAAAGGTTTCACTGTTGTGATCTATTGGCCACTTCATTTACATAATACAATAACATTAAAATCTGTCTTCATATATCTTGATTAATGCCTTTTTTGGTAAAATCCCACGGCATTTTTCAATTAGAATGGGTTCTTGTTGCATCTATTCTCAAAGAGCTGTTATTCACAAAACATCTGTACTGAATGTAAGAACATCTGTTTCCCAAACTCTTTCCAGGTCCCTAGATGACTCATTTATTTGATATTTTTTCTTCATAATGGCAATCAAAAAAAAACCTTTCACTTGTAAGTTCTCATCTTCATTTTATAAGGTAAACTATTGCTCCCGATATTAGCCGGAGCCATTCTAGGAGCTGCGTATTATGCTTTCAATATTATCATGTTCACCCATGAAATACCATTACTTCGGCTGCTCTTAGAACAACTGTTCTTACATCACTTTTTAAGTGTTCCCAGACTAGTGATGTGAAGTGTTGAACTGACCCCAGATATCAACATCCCTGAAGCACTTAGGTTAGGCTTTTCTAGAGCCTTTAAAGAAGTTAGGCACCTAAATGCCATTGAAGTTCAGTAGGATTCAGGCACCTAACTCCCATAGTCTCCTTTGATGATCTCACCCTTAGATATTTAACATGAGTATAACTTGTAAAAAATTTCAATACAGGCCTTTGGAATTTTACTCATACAATGCTCACTTCAGCCAACCATCCCTATTCAGCAAGACAATAAGCACAAGCTGAAGTGCTTGGCTGAACGGAAGCCACAGGGGCCGAGCTAACTCCTGCTGAAGTCAAGGGGAGTCTTTCAATTGACTTCTGTGGGAGCCAGACCAGGCCTTACTGATTAACCACACAAGTGTCACCATGTCATTTCCTCTCTCCCCCGACCTACCACCTTCATTTCTCTATCAAGACATAATTATCCCTGAATTACCTGAAATTACTTTTAGTGTTTATGATTAAATGAACAAGTGAAATATAGTAAACTACCTCACCCAATGCCATGGGGGCAGTGCCGCAGGCAGACTGGGTCATCTACTGATGCAGCAGTATCACTTCTTACAGCACTGTGACAGGTTGCTCTACTCACCACTGGATGGCTTCACCTCCTGGCAGCTCTGGGGATTAGCTCGGTCAGGCCAACGCTCCTTACAGCAGCTACACCCCATCAGTTTCTCCTCCACAGCTCCTCTTTCATCCTTAGGAGCCACAACTGTCCTCTTCATCACTCAGCCCTCTGGCGAGGTCCCTGTTGTGGTTTCCCCTGCCAAGGTAGGGGGGAGGGAAGATAGAAGTGTACCAAAATTCTCTAGTTGTTTCAGGCAGTCTTCTGCTTCCCAGTGCCACTCCTGCAGTAGCTGGCAGGACAACTTGGGCCAACTCTCTACTCTGGGTTCCCTCTACACAACAGCCAAGGTCCGTTCCCCACTCCTTGCTGCCTTTCCCTGAGCCATTTCCATAGCTCCTGCCCCCCCCCCCCAACACCTCTGGATTTGCCAGTCTCTTCCCAGGAAGTAACTTTAGGCAATTCATATTTGCTGCCCCTCAAACACTCCTCCCTTCTCCCAGGGAGTGACCACAGACTCCCTCCTTGCAGCCCCCCTCTGCTTCCAGTTTCCTGTCTTGTAGAAGCCCCACCTGTCCCTCACAGGTGATCTTCTCTCTAATTGGCTGCCTCCAGCCTAATTAGCTGATTGGACCCACCTGGCCTACACCAGCTCTTGCAAGGTCAGTGTGGAGAGCACACCCCATCACAAGCACCTAGTATTTCTTGAATGTCTCCCAGCCACCTACTGCCCAGGTTAAACCTGCTTAGCTTGTATGTTCTGACGGCTGTAGACCAGCTACCTTTAATGGAGCCCTGTTTAAAGTTTACTAAGTTCTGTTCACCTATTTTTCCAGGTTAGCAAGCAAATAAAATATGTTGAGCCAGATTCTCAACTGGGTAAAGCAGCATAGCTATATTGACTTTAGTTGAGCTACACTGATTTACACCAATGGGCCAGTTCTCAGCTGATCAGACAAAAATGTTTTCACTCATAGAAAAGTCTTGGCTTCCGATCCTGGAATCTGTTCCATATTAACAGATCCCTATGCCTGCCCAGAGCCCCACTGACTTTAATGGGACCCTGCAGAAATCCCCTTGCATGAAGTAGCTTGCAGCATCAGGGCCTTGGTCATTTATTATTGACAACTATTACCAAACCCAAGGTTTAAGAAAAGAGAAATGGACTTGCCCTCTGTGGTTTCTGGGACAGATATGTGGAGCATTAATGAGTTGGGATAACTGGGGGTTAAAACAGGTTTAGACTTTCACTTCATCAGTTTTAAGGACCCAATCCTCCACACTGAAGTAAACAGGAGTGAAAGCATTGATTTCAATAGGAGCTAGAGCAGGATCTAAATCATGGGGGGAAATTAATAACTGGAAAGGATTCTATGTCAGAAATGGTTGTCTGAATCTTGCTTAAAGTAAATGTGCCCTTGTCACATTCTGAGATACAATTCAGACCAGTTAGAGATTGTGTCACCATTGGTATTATAACCTCCCTCAGGGTTTTGTCTAGGACACAGACACACACAAAGCCAGCATGCACTCCATGTTCTGTATACTGTACAGCTCTGACTCAACCACTTTGAATCCAACAGCCAGCCAGCAGTTGTCATGGACACAATCTTACCTTTATCAGACTTGATGACCCAACACACCTCCAGTTCTATACTTTTCCAAACCTAAATGCTTTGCAATGTCCAGCTCTCTCCTGCAAAATTCATAAGAATAATACGGTCCATTTGCTCCTCTAACAAGACAAAATGCATAGCCTACCACTTTAACTGGAATTAACTAAAACTTTAATTCAAACACAGCACTTTAATTCAAAACAAAAGGCAAACTCCTTCAAATATTTAATTCACATACAAATATACAGCAATAGTATATTACATAAATACACAGGGAAAGATTTTTTTAAAAGAGTGCCTAAAGTTATGCTCTTAAATTTATATTTATGTACCTAGTGTATTGATGGGGCTTATAGGTGCTCAGCATTTTCTGAAATCAGGCACTTAAAGATGCATGTAGTGGCCTAATTTTAGATGTCCATTTTTTAAAAAAACTTGACCATACTGTGTATTAGATACAGAGTTGTAAGGTACCAATATATAAGCACTCTACTCCTCTCGATTGGTGTCCAGAGGAAAGACAGAATAAACTAGCTTTATTTGCATTTTTCTTACCCATAATTCCACCATGAAAGTTTTGTAGCTTGAATTAAAGTTTAACTAAGTTTTAAGCTTTGGGGTACTTACTGCATAAGAATTGTGCTAAATATATCATGGGTGAGGGGTCACCCTAACGTGATCCCAATCTTGCACAGCTGTCTAGTGGAGTTTGAACTCAAAGGAGAAAAATTGGAAGAAAGGGGTCTCTCTTCTCTTCCTGATGAGGAGTCTGTCTAGGGATCTCCTATTGCTCTCACTTCCCAAGATGGAAAGCCAGCAGTTTGAAGAAAGTCCAGTTACGCAGATTCTAGCAGCAGCAGTAGTAGCTGCTGATGTGGCCCAACCAGACCTACAGAGTAGAGACAGTTCTTCAAAAAAGGTAATGTGGACTGGTAGTGACAGGTTGACCAGTGATGGTGGAAAGGACTCACAGTGAGGAGTGGCAGAGGTTCAATTAAGCCACCTTTACAGGGCCCTGTCCCACTCAGAGATTGGGGCAAACTGAACCAGCTGGCTATAGCACAGCACAGGGTAGGACCATGACCAGGCAGCTGTGACAGGAGAAGATGGGACCTACAGATCATAGAATCAGAAGGAACCTCAGGAGATCATCTAGTCCAACCCCCTGCTCAAAGCAGGACCAATCCCCAGATTTTCACCCCAGTTCCCCAAATGTCCCCCTCAAGGATTAAACTCACAAGCCTGGGTTTAGCGGCCAATGCTCAAACCACTGAGCTATCCCTCCCCCACACTACCTGGGCTACCCTGAGACTGACTGACATATCATGACTCAGGTACCAGATTGGGGAAGACGAATAAACTCTCTGTAAATTACAGTGGGTTCTCTTAATCTTTAATTTGAAGCTATCTGTAGGCTGTGTGTCTCATGTTCCATTGTTTTCAGTCCCTGTCCTTTCAATGCAAGTTCTCTGTTCCAAAATAGTCAAGAGTGCTTGAGAGTGAAGAATTGCTTCCCAATAAGGGCAACCAGGGAAAGTGAAGTAAAATGAGATAAACAGCAGAGATATAAATGAGACTCTGGGTGGTAACTCCGGCCATATTTTTGTTATTTTCAAAAAAAGCAACCCCCTAGATATCATGAATCCTGCTCTTGTTGTTGTCACCAACCCCAGCATAAGAATTATAGGTTTCTTAGACAATTTAATGCAGGAAACAATTCAAAGGATTTTATTTATTGTTCTGATGCAAATATCCTTTCAAATTAAAAAATTCAGGAGGATTGGACGTAGGTGATGTTTAACGTGTAATTTGGATAAATCTCAGTAATGGAAAATAATCTGAATGACAGCTGTATTTAAAATGGGTACGAGGGATTTCTTCTGCTTCTCTAATCATTTTTAAGATATTAGCATTGCTGCTTAGGCTGTGACAATGTTTTTTGGAGTTATGGTCTGCCATGCACAAATCAGAGAGCAGAAACAGCATTATGTATTTGATCCCCGCCCTGTGAACAGAAGATAGCTAAAGCCAACAACTCAGAGTGAAAATTTGTAATAAAAAAAACAGAGCTAATTTTGGTCCATTTTGAAATGATTTACAAGCAAAAGTTTGAAAAAGCTCACGTTATTCTGTTCAAACAAATGTTATTTGACCAGTTCTAGTCAAAGCTCTTTTTGTTCATTATCATGTGCTTCCGTTAACAGCTGAAATGATATCCAGTAAAGTAGGAATCGCAATGCTGTCTATCAGACACTGTGGGTCGAAAGTGAAAAAGAAAATAGCTGCTGTAGATAGTGATTGCAAAGGCTCCCTCAGACCCCCTCCCCAAAAAATCGCTGTGTTAATGCACTTCTTATCTTTGCTTTTTTGCCAAGTTTTCATGATACCTCAGTTCAGTTCACCCTGCAGCTTTTGTCTAATGCTCTTTGAAAGCCTCCAATTGTGATCAGGTTTTAGAAAAAGAGAAGACCATGAAACATCAGCATGTTGCCTTTAGCCTCCTTGTTTCAATACAAGCCTTGATTTTCGAAGCTTTAATTCCTCTGAAATCTCCTAAAGAAAGTTTTTAGAAATAGATCCAAAACAAATCCTTTGTGCAAACACACTCAACTTTGGGAAAATGGATCCAGATCTGAACAGTTCAGCTTGTCCCTGTTTCATTATTGGGCCAAACCACAGCTACAGATAAAGAGATTTCGGGGATGTTCACATTCAAACATTGCCATTCATCCTCAGCTCTAATGATTATTTATCTCTACAGGTACAGTACTGCAGTATTTCTCAGTGTATAACTTTGTCCGTAGGATGACCAGCTATCACTTGCAAACATCAGTACAAGAGCTTGATCATGGATAAAAGGTATTTTACAGCATAAGCACAAAAATATTAATCTCTGAAATATGCATAACAAAAAATCTTGGGTATTTTATTCATTCCATTTTTATATATTATTGAATAAAAAATATGTTAAATCACTCACAAGAATCCACTTCCATAGCAAATCATACATATTGGTGTTATTACATAATATGGATCAAACTTCACTTTAGGTTATCTCCATAAAATGCAGTGAAGTCTGTAATGTTATATAGAGGTAAGAGAGCAGAATTTAGTCCCTGGTCTTAACTGTCTCTTATGCCATACAAAATAGCTGCTATCAGCTTATGGTGATATAATGATTAGCTCAGCCTCTTTCCCCCCAAAAATCAGCCCAGTGCATGTTGACTGGCCTGTGATTCACTGTGTCTAGCTATCATAACCATACCAGTGCTGTTATTATTAAAAAATGAATTAGCACCAATCATGAGACCTAAGAAAACAGAAAAAGAAATCATAGTCTGAGCTGCCTGAGGCCATGTCTACACTAGCACTTATGTCGGCAAAACTTTTGTCACTCAGAGGTGTGAAAAAACAGCCCTGAGCGACAGAAGTTTTGCCGGTGTAAGCGCTCATGTGCATGGCGCTTTGTCAGCAGGAGACACTCTTCTACCAATATAGCTACAGCTCTCTCATTGAGTTGGTTTTATTATGTTGACGGGAGAGAGCACAATGTGGCTAACAAGCAATCTTACAGCAGCACAGCTGTAGTAGTACAGCGATGCCACTGTAAGCTTGTAAGTGTAGACATGGCCTTAGCCTGAACTTTCTCCATAATTGTCTCATACACAAAGGCAAGCTGTACTGTACCTACAGAAGCATGGGTGTTGAATGAACATAAGAACAGCCATGCTGGGTCAGATCAATGGTCCACAAGAACACACAAGAATGGCCATACCAGGTCAGACCAAAGGTCCATCTAACCTAGTATCTGTCTACCAACAGTGGCCAATGCCAGGTGCCCCAGGGGGAGTGATCCTAACAGGCAATGATCAAGTGCCATCTCCTGCCATCCATCTCCATCCTCTGACAAACAGAGGTAAGAGACACCATTCCTTACTCATCCTGGCTAATAGCCATTTATGGACTTAACCACCATGAATTTATCCAGTTCTCTTTTATTTAGTCTCTGGTCACTGTATTCCAACAGTGGCCAATGCCCAGATGCTTCAGAGGGAATGAACAGAACAAGGCAATTTCAAGTGACCCACCCCCTGTTGTCCAGTTCCAACTCCTGGCATTTGGAGGCTTAGGGACACCCAGAGCATGGGGTTGAGTTCCTGGCCATCTTGGCCAATAGCCTTCAACGGACTATCCTCCATGAACTCATCTGATGAATAAAAGGCACTTCTGTGGGTCCAGTACACCTTGCCTTTGTGCACTGCCTGACCACATTAGAGACAACCTTGCAGTGCACTGAGTAATGAGATAACCCTGCTCCCCATTTGGGATGTTTTGTGCTATTTTTCAAACTGGTTATTAGACTTTGGAGTCTATTCTTCAGCCTGGAGGAGACAATTGTGCCCAAGAATCCCATGTGAGTAGTGCTGCATGCTACCATTATATGCATATTACAGGCCTAATCCGGAATGTTTTATTAATGTAAATAGTCCATGAAGACCAAACTTTTCTATTTGTTAAATTAAAAATATCAAACACATTTTAAACACAAGCATTGAACGCACTCATACATAGATGTTTAGGGAACTTACTGAGGCAAAGAGGGCTGATTGTAATTAATGTTAAGAAATCAAAGCACTCTGAAGTAGCTAAACTAGAGTTAAATAAGAGATTATATTAAAGAGGACTCTACACTCTTCATTTTGCTCTGGAACTCACAACACATGTAATAATTATTCTGTAGCTGTAGAAAGAAACCACTTTCAAATCATAATCCTTGGAATACAAATCTATGGTGGGAGGTAGACTTTGAGTAAATTTGTATTATGAAATGTTTGGCTTGAAACATGGTTTCTTGAAACGATCATTTTATAGTTGAATAATTTGTCAGAGACATTACTTGTGGATTTTTTAGCTGTGTAGTACGACAAAAATCAGTTCCGCATGTTATCCATAGACTGATTTATGGTTTCTGAAAATTACTATTCTGTTCTACCAAAAATACTCTCAGATGATACACTGCAATATGTATTTTTTTCTACAACTATAGATTCATATGTTTAATAAGTTCTAGTACTGTTCTGGCTGCCGGTCATATAGAATCCACAAGAAACAAATCTATGAAAGTACATATTAAACTGTTCTTACACAGCTATCAATAAAATAGAACACAGTAATAGTGAAAACTACTATGCATGAATCAGTCACATATTTTCAGCTAAGTTAGCTTCATATTTAGCCATATTTGTAGCCTGAATTGCACCTACGGCTGGCTGTGGTGCAAAGAAAATGTGTATGTAAGGATGTGACGTCTCACTTAGGGGTCTCCATTCCTTGTATAAGGCTTAGGAGTGATCCTCTGGGGATCCTTCCACAAAGAGAATTTTGATTGACAGGAGTCTTCGGAAGGGCAAGGCTTATGGATCTGCAGCTATGTAGATGCACTGATTCAACTCCCAAATGGAAGAGAAAGTAAGCATAGCAGGGAAGACCTGAGGCTCAAGTATCATTAGTGGAAGGGCAACACTTATTGCAGTTAGATACATGGAGAGTTGGATGGGCAAGTTGAAATAATTCTTGTGAATGAACAAAACTTAACTGGAGATCAAATCAGTGAAGAATATAGATGTTCCATAAAAAACCTTGGGAACAGACCTGTCCGCCTGGCAATAGGAATGAGTAATTTTTCCTAACAAAATCATATGACCCAGAATACCACATGCAACACTATGATTAATTACACAAAATGTCCCAGGAAGGCCTGGTATATGTCAAGAGATAAGCCCAGTCAATGGACTACAGTTTAACTGCTAAACTTAACTCAACCTTCAGCTATGGAGCTCTGACTGGCGCCCCCATTGTAAGTGAATAATTCCACAAGAGCTGAAATTCAAACGTGCTTTTGTATATCACTTAGATATCCACAACCAAACGGTTTGGACAGAAAGCCACTGAAGACTGTTAAAAGACTACTAAAGAAAGCAACAGCTGGCAAAGATTATAGATTCATAGGTTTTAGGAGTACGAAGAATTATTATAACCATCCAGTCTGATTTACATAACAAAGGCCACAGAATTTCACCAGATGATTCCTGCATCCGGCCCCAAATTAATCACAAAGCTGACATTCATTTTGACTGTGGAGGGTGTAAATATGCAGATGAATCCAACATAAACAGAAGCAGAATTGCATGAAGAGAATTTCGCTTCCCTGTCTTAGTTATAGAACCTGATCCAAATCCCACTGAAGTCAGTGAAAAGATTCTACTTGATTTGAGCAGGCTTTGGATGAGGCACACTCTGAGCTTCAGAATATAATTACTGCTTTCCCACATGCACTTCACTGATAAACCACAACTGAACACAAGTTGTAGGCAGATGACTCAGCCACTTGGTAGCTCTTCATAGAACATACCAGAGAACCCCACGGACCCACATTCCAGTAATCTGCAAATCTACATTGAGAGTAGATTCTGAGATTAATAGTTACTTTATTGGGGCACAGAATAGTGAGGTTCACCTTCTCGTCTGGATCCAGGATAGGGGACACTGCCACTGCCTTGGGGAGTCACCGTACTCCCTATGTGTCACTACACGGCATCACTAAGGACAATGTTTAGGTTATGATGTTGCAGGCCTGCAATGAGAAAAGCAAAGAAATGGCTGACATCAGGGTCAAGAAAAGAGTTTGCGCCATGTCTGTCATGACATGCTTATCAAAGCAGAGCTGAATCAGTGAATGTCCTTGTACATTGTATTTGTCTCCCTAATGATTTTTATCACCAACATCTTTCCTCTTTTCAGTAATAAAATCATCTCTAAGCAGTAGTCTGGAATTTTAGCACATACTTAATGGGTTCCCGAAGTTGGCTTTACAAGTCTGTAACTTCTTCATCTTTGGCTCTCATTAATGGTAAAAAGAGTTAATTGATAGATTTCCTTTGAGCACATTAAAGTAAGTCTAGCATTAACTGGATTTTATTCCAATAGAAGTGCAGGTAGATCTGCAGTCCACTTTAGCTGCTTTTTTCTCTGTTCTTGACCTACCGTAGTCGTTTTTAATGGGTGGCAATTGCAAGCCCATCAGCTGTTTAAAGACTCTGCAATGTCCATTTTGTACAGTGTAGGCTAATGCAAAGTGCTACGGCTTCTATCATAGTTGGCTTTCTGCAACCAAGGCTGGCAGGAGCACTCTACAATGCCCCAAGATGCCCTTTTTTCACTTTACATGAAAACTGAGGGGATTTCTTGAACAAGTTTGGTGGAATTGCCACTTCAGTCTGGCATTGTCAAAGCTCTTTCTCTTGTAAAACAATAAACACAACCCATGTGCACCTGAGGCCTTGTATCTGATCACAACATGCCGGAGAAAGAAACAAAGAAACAGACATGGGCTGATTTTAAAGCAAGTTCAAACTTTAAAAGGGTGGTGGGAGAGTAAACTGCCCTCCCAAAAATACTAGTGAGGAGGAACAAAAGCACACATGAAGGGTACCAGCCAACTACTGGGGCTCTTGCTCCTGTGCATCTCTGGCAGCTGGCCCCTTTGAGCCTTTCACCCATAAGTTGCAACAAAAAGACAAACTCCACTTATAAGCCTACATCTGTTCAATTCTCTCCTAATGTCTGTGAACCTAAAATCAAGCCCCCAGGGTACCTCAAGGAAGACCAAAAAAAAAACAAAAAAAACCCCACCCAACACTCTCAATATCATCTCTAGGGAAAAATTCCTTCTTGATACCAAAAACTGGTGACCAGTGATCTACAGCATCTTGGGAACAAAGTTCAAACTGTACCTCTACAGGAGGGTGGTGATGGCAGGGCAGAGGAATAACTGTTGTATGCTGTGCAGCAAGCAGAGGAATAGCTGTTGCATGCTTTGAGGGCTTCACATACAGGAACTGGGAAATGACAGATATTCTCCTCCTCCCTGACCCTCATAGAATCATAGAACTGGAAGGGATCTTAAGAGGTCATCTAGTCCAATCCCCTGCACTCATCTCCTAGCTCAAGCTGGATCTCCACATAATATTCTGGATGGGGAGCAGGTTGAGCAGCCAAGCTTGACTCTCCTTCTCCAGAACCTCAGAGATTGCCCTTCTCCTGCTGGTCTGATCAAATATTCCACTCCCCACTGAGATCAGGAGAGGCATTCTTAAAACACAAGAAATGCATTTTCTCCACTCTCACTGAAATGTGTTTTTAAAAGGGAGGAATTTTGCTGATACCATCTAAAGAAATTCACATTTGACCAGAGATCATTCATGCAAAATTTGAGCCCAAACCTGGAACTTTTTGTAAAGTTATGAGTTTATGAAAGCGGTGGTTATAATGGTAACTTTGTTCAACCTTGCTTTTAGCAAGTACCAAGTATAATGTGCAGCTAGATCTACACCGATCCGATTAGCTCAGTCCCTTCTGGGAAGTAAATTGCATTCATAGTCTGCTGACCTGGCCTTCGTGCAGCTGTAACTGTGTTTTCAAGTAAACATGCTTAAAGCAACAGAAACTGGGTGGGAAATGGTTGTCCCATCTCATGAGAGTTTGAGATGTAAAGAGTTTGTCCCATTTCAGGACACGAGAGGCGGGGAGGGGTTTCTGAAGTCTTGAACATTTCTATTACCCAGTAATCCAAAGCAAATTCAGATTGGGTCAAAATGGTTTGTTTTAATAATTTTGAAGTGTTTCATTTTGATATTTCATTTATTTTAAAATATAGATTTACATTTCAAATTAGTCATTTTGAACTGATTTTTTTCCCCAAAACTATTGAAATATCCTCTTTCGGAATTTTTTAAACTTTATTTCAAATAACTATAGACATCAAAACCAACCTCTTCGGTTTTAAGGAACTGACATTTTCTGATGAAAAATGTTTTGTCAGAAAATTCCCAAGCAGCTCTAAAAGCAACACTCCGTGAAATTATGTAATGGTTGCAAAACACAGTTAATATAACTAGCGGGAAGTGTTGTTATACGATGCTCAGACAATGCATGGTCCAAATTGTATGATGTTAACACACAGCTTGTTCCAAATGGTGATGTCTCATGCACACAGCATGAAACCACACTTTCCCAGAGACGACTTAGTGAAATTTGGTGTGCATATTATAAAAATAATCAAATTGTATAGCACTGTGACTCTGAATGGATGCAGCTGAGGTGCAGTTAAACAGTGAATGGATTTTGTCAGACAATGTTTGATGTTTTGCTTTCCATGGTCACGTCTCTATGAGGAAACTTATTGCACAACTATCAGCTTGCTCTTTCGGACTGAGATGGCTCTTCTATGAAAGTTGCTGTTTCTTATGTCTTGTCCCAAAAGTAAGTCAAAGTATTTGACCCAAAAGGGCTACTCATGTGAGTAAGGCAAAAAGGATCTGGCCGTTTGCCTCATTGTCTAAAAGAAGAATGAAAGTTATCCACAAAAAAACCTAAATGGTTCGATGGCTGGTTCACTGAAATTGCTACCTATCAGATTGGCCAGTACTGTTTCATTGTTTCCCTGTGCTTTCCTTGACAGGTGGTCTGAATCCATCTGTTGTTTCTTGTCTTATACTTAGACTGGAAGTTCTTTGGGGCAAGGGCCATCTTTTTGTTCTTTGTTTGTGCAGCGCCTAGCACTGGTCCATGACAGGAGCTTCTAGGTGCTACCACAATACAAATAGTGGATCCAATATATGTGGCCAAAATTATCCTCCAACGTAAACTTTGTATCATAAGAGGTCTTGCTGTCAATATACATCAGATGCACAGCCTATGTACTAGTGAAAAATACAGGTACACTCCTCAGCAGGTGCAAGTCAGTGTTGCTCCATTGACTTCAATGAACTATGTACATTTACATCAGTCTCCACCTGTATAACAGGGATCAGATACAATCAGGCCTTATTTGTATAGCAAGGTGTGATGGGGCCTTTGCCTGATACTGGCCTCAAGAGGGTTACGGAGACTGAGAGACTCTCCAGTGGCAACAAGATGGATAAGGAGAGCCTGCTGAACCCTTCCCACTCCAGCTGCTGTCAGTGACAGGCATGGAGAGAGAAGCTAAAAGAGGGATACTTACCCCAGTCCAGGGCTGACCAAGAAGGAGAGCCGAAGTCTACTACTTCCTCAGAAGGAAAACCTAGTTCCAGCCAAGAGCCTAAGGCAGCTTGCCACCTGTGTGAGTATCTGGAGGCTATTTGGACAAGTAGGCCCAGGAGGACTGACTGAAAGGGCCTAGCTTCCCAGAAACGCGCAAGGATCCTTCTGACAAACCTGTAGACATTGATTCTGACTTTTGTTTGTACTCTGACACCCTCAGAAGGGAGTATCTAGAAGGTTAAGGCACCACTACCCCAAATCTATGAGGGGCAACACCCAGGAACCTGCAGCAAGGTGAGAAGTGCCATCACAGGCCACAAGGGGGTGCTGCTCAGACAACCTGGTTCAGTGGTCTTCAACCTGAGGTCTGCAGCCTATGTCTAAGATTTCCAATGGGGTATGCACGTTCATTTGAAAATTTTAGGGTTCCACAAATGCAAAAAAGTTGAAAACCACTGGCCCAGTTACACAGGGATACTGAAAAGAGAAAAGAACCGTTACAAAAATAAACTCAGCCTATGACATGTAATAAGAAATCAAATCAAAAAGCTAATATAACAATGTCTGTTGATTGAGGTAAGCATTTTTTAGACAAGATCCTCAAATCATACAATATTCAAGAAATAAAAACCTCTAGCAAAGAATAAAATAGGCAAAGTAGAAGGTAATCTAACTTTTAAAAATTATTAGTATTTGACCGGACTATAAATGAATGTATGCTATTTAAATGATTTTAGCTATACTTCTGTCAGTGACTAGGAGATGGGCAGTTGTGCCTCATAGTCAGAGCAGGCATCAGTAGCCAGGAATCAAAGCCAGAGTCAAATGTCAGAGCCAGAATTAGGAGCAAGGAGTCAGAGTCTAGAGTGAGACAAGGCAGGCAAAGAGCTGGGTCCAAAGCCGGCACTATTTTAGACATGGGCTAATGGTTTGAGCACCGCTGAACACCAGGAGCTGGGCGTAAGAGTCATTCTGCTGATCCTTCCAACCAATCAGACAGACTGTTACAAGCCAGCTGCACTTCTTACGTTGCCCAAAGACTGGCCCTTTTGCAGGTATTGCTTCCAGCCTAATTCTGCGGCAGGCTCTGCTTCTTGTCAAGTTCCCTATGGGCTTGATCAAAACCTCACTGGAATCTTTGGGAGTCTTTCCACTGACTTCAGTGGGGTTGGACCAGCCCCTTAGACTAGTAGTGTCTCTTCTAGAGTGGTATATGTGCCATAAGATTAATAAAGGAAAAATATCCAAATTTATTAGAGATGAATGTTACTTGAACACCAAAGAAGAAATACCCCTGAATGGCCTTGAGCAAAATTATAAACAATGGGATGAAATAGAAGACAAGGGAAAAGTAGGCTGAATATCAGGATAAAGCATCCAACAGCAATGTGTGTTATACTGTGAACTAGCCTCCCTAGGAAAGTGAAAGACATTTCTCAAGGCAGTTGAAATTGAATTGGACAAGGAACTTGAGAGTATATTGTAGAGAGAACCCTGCTTAGAGGCATGGAGAACATGACCTAAATAGGTACTTCCTATCTCAAGACTTCTTTTTTGTGTCTGATCCTGGCATCCAGCCATCCCTCAGAGTTGGACAGATGACAATCCACAAAGCCACATGTGGCACCTATAACCATAGAGAGAAGGACAAGTGTACTAACTGATTTCTGTGCTGGACTTCACTGAAAGTCAGAGAGCTGGGGAAAAGCCTTTCTACAGGAGAAAACTAGTTTTCTTCTCAAATAAATTTGTTAGTCTCTAAGGTGCCACAAGTACTGTTCTTTCTATGACAAAGTTATTCAAGCTCAAAAACCAGTTTCAACATGCTTTCTTGAGAATTCAGAGGCTTGGTATCAGCCATCAATGGCATGTCAGTGGGACTCTCCAGGTGTATCCACCTACTAAAAGCACAGTTTAGTAAGAGTGGATATATGGTCCACAAGTTCTGTGGGCTTTGCATCAGGTCCACATAAAACAAATGGTCCCTTGTGTTACTGTCAGAAGTACCCAAATTTCTGTTGCCCCAAGTACTGTTACAGTGGCCATCACATCGCTTTGTCTCCTTAGTACAGCCATAATCAAAATTAGGATTTCACTGGAAGTCTTCCTCTTCATTTTCAGGAGACTGTGTGTCAACTACTGGAAATCTAATATCCTTAAGTTAGTGGGACTTTTTCAGAAAACAAAAAAATAGAATGTTTCTGAGGTGAGATAGCCACACACACACACAAAAAGTAATTCAGCTACACTGTTTTTACATTCAGAATCACTATCATCCTGTGAAGGAGGACAAGTGGCAAAAGAAGGAAAAAATAGAAGCAACAATGTTTTGCTTGTGCTGAGGGTATGGTCTACACTACGAAATTAGGTCAATTTTATAGAAGTCAATTTTTTAGAAATCAATTTTATACAATCTATTGTGTGTGTCCTCACTAAGCGCCTTAAATTGGTGGCGTGCGTCCACAGTACCGAGGCTAGCGTCAACTTTTGGATAGTTGCGCTGTGGGTAGCTATCCCACAGTTCCAGCAGTCTCTGCCACCCATTGGAATTCTGGGTTGAGCTTCCAATGCCTGATGGGGCAAAAACATTGTCATGGATCGTTTTGGGTACATGTCATCAGGCCCCCCTTCCTCTATGAAATCAATGGCAAACAATCGTTTTTCGCCTTTTTTTCTGGGTTACCTGTGCAGATGACATACCAAGGCAAGCATGAAGCCTGCTCAGCTCACTGGCACTGTCCATCTCCTGGGTGCTGCTGGCAGACATGGTACTGCAGTGCTACACAGCAGCAGCTCCTTGCCTTCATGGCAGCAAACTGTGCACTGGGTGCTTCACAGTGAGGTTGGTCAGGGGCGCCTGGACATAAATGGGAATGCCTCCAGGTCATTCTCTTCTTTAAGTTTCATCTCATGGAGATTCAGTCCTGCCTGGAATATCATGCGAACTGGAGGCTTCTGCTTCAGGCTGCTCTCCCAGCCGGCAGCACCGTGCGGTTGCACCTACCCCAGCCTATCCCTTGCTCCCATGGCTCATGAAGCCTGGACAGTAGTAAGGAGCAGTTCAACTATAGGCTGAGCAAGTTCAGAATGGTGGTAGAATGTGCATTTGGATATTTATGTAAGCAGAGTCAGGATGAACTCTACCCTGAAGTCTGGTGGTGAATTATGGTGAGTGTGGAAAAGAGTTTCAGGGACTGATCGTGTTTACATAGGCACACCCACCCCACCTAGCATAGCCCACGGCAGCCTAAAATGGTTACTTTGACAGCTGTGGGATCCCCAATTTCTTTGTTATTGGGGCAGGAAGAATAAAGTGTTGTCACCCTGATTATGTGAATGAGGAACTATGAAACTGCCTTATGACAGAGAATCTCACCATCAATTAAATAGCACTCGCTAGACAAGGGACATGGGTGCCAAAACCCAGTGAATTGAGAGAGGTTGGGGGGATAGGTGTGTGTACATGATGGTATGGGCCTCTCTGGAGGACTTAGCACATCAATTGCACCTCCTTTTCTCTCTCCACTGTTGAATAGCAGAGCTAATTTTGATTCTATTAGGAGTCTAGCTAGAGACTGCTGAGCTGAATTCACTTTGGGCCAATGGTGCACCAGCACTGGGGCTCCCCTACTACAAGCTGAAATCACTAAAAGAACTAAAACTACTGAGTTGAGATCACTGAGTGCTGTGTTAACTAGTTGGGGAGCCTGAAGATATACCACTAATCAGCTGGCAAAGCAGTTTGCAGGATGGTTGGAGCAGTGAGCCAGCACAGTGGAGTGGAGCTGAGCAGTTTGCGGGGACAGCTGGAGTGGTTCATGGGATGGCTGGTGGAGCGGAGCAGCTTGTGGGATGGTTGAAATGGCCCACGGAACAGTGAGTGGAGTGGAGCGGAACGACTGGAGGAGCAGAGCGGCTGGTGAAGCAGATCCATTCATGGTGAAGGCTGCAGCAGACCTCCAAGGAGAGGTGGGGCAATGAGCCTCGCACACGTAAGGTACCCCTTAACACCCTGTGTGCCCCCCCTCCCAATTCCTCCCAAGCTGGGGGTGGGGTGTAAAACTCTGCAGATGAACTTTTGAACACTGGGGTGGCACAGACAGGGGACAGAGACTTTTGGGTTGTTGGACTTTGAGGTGATTTGGACTTAAGACCCTGAGGGGAAAAGGACATTGCCAAATGTACTTGGAAGTGGGTCTTTTTGCTCATGGTTTGTGTTATAATTCTGTTTGTGGTATTTCCCCAACGTAATGCCACATTGTTTTCCTCCTTTATTAAAAGGATTTTGCTACACTCGGACTCCATGCTTGCGAGTGGGGAAATATTGCCTCCTAGAGGTGCCCGGGGGGGTGGTATGTAATTGTCCCAGGTCACTGGGTGGGGGCTCGAGCCGATTTTGTATTATGTTGAAACGGAACCCCTAGTTACTGAGCCCGGCCCTTGTTGTTGCCAACTCAGAGAGGCAGAAGGGTTACATTTAAAAGTGCCCTGGCACAGTTTACTGACTCGGTTAGACCTCAGCGAAACCAATATTCCCATCTTTATTACTGCTTGCTGTGTGCTCCACAATATCTGTGAGAGTAAGGGGGAGTCGTTTATGGAGGGGTGAGAGGTTGAGGCAAATCGCCTGGCTGCTGATTACACACAGCCAGACACCAGGGTGGTTAGAAGAGCACAGCAGGGCACACTGCGCATCAGAGAAGCTTTGAAAACCAGTTTCATGACTGGCCAGGCTACGGTGTGAAAGTTCTGTTTGTTTCTCCTTGATGAAAACCCACCCCCTTGGTTCAATCTACTTCCCTGTAAGCCAACCGTCTCTCCTCCTCCCTTTGATCATTGCTTGCAGAGGCAAAAAAGTCATTATTTCAAATTCATGCATTCTTTATTAATTCATCACACAAATGGGAGGATAACTACCAAGGTAGCCCGGGATGGGTGGGGAGGAGGGAAGGACAAGGCCACACTGCACTTCAAAACTTATTGAATGCCACCTTTCTGTTGCTTGGGAAGTCCTCTGGGCTGGAGTAGAGTTCTGATAGCATAGATTCCTCTCCCCATACAGTGATCAGATCCAGTACCTCCCCTTCGGTCCATGTTGGAGCTCTTTTGTGATTCTGGGACTCCATGGCCACCTCTACTGATGAGATCTGCATGGTCTGAGCTCACCATGCTGGCCAAACAGGAAATGAAATTCAAAAGTTCATGGGGCTTTTCCTGTCTACCTGGCCAGTGCATCTGAGTTGGGAATGCTGTCCAGAGCAGTCATGATGGAGCACTCTGGGATAGCTCCCGAAGGCCAATACCATCAAATTGCATCCACACTACCCCAAATGCGACCCAGCAAGTTGATTTCAGCACTAATCCTCTCATGGGGGAGGAGTACAGAAATCGATTTTAAGAGCCCTTTAAGTTGACAAAAAAGGCTTCGTCGTGTGGACAGGTGCAGGGTTAAATCGATCTAATGCTGCTAAATTTGACCTAAACTCATAGTGTAGACCAGGGCTGAGTCTGTGCACTTCCTAACAGATTCCCCACCAACTCAATCCAAGTACAGGAACTGGCTAGTGCTGCAGATGAGTTAGCAATAGGTAATCACAGCATTACCTAGAGGTATTTCATTTTACATGTGTTCATTCAACAACGGCAGTAAAGTTTCATTGTGGAGTGAAGGTGAAAGGATTATGACTCACACAGAAAGAGGCATTCCACCAGTTCTAATCACTTTCCTTAACAGGCTCAACACCTGAGTCACAATCACTCAAATGATTTTCCATTCTCATTGTTGATATGAATCATACAAGTTGGGGATGGAAAATAACTATTTGATCATCCAGTCTGTGTGAATTGCTCCCTCAGTCCCTAAAGTACACTGGAATTATGTAGATATAGTAGCTTAAATCTTGTGCAGAGTGGGTGGAAAGGGACAATGGTTATTACTCCAGTCGTGGATAGGGTGACCAGACAGCAATGTGAAAAATCGGGACACAGGGGGTGGCGGGTAATAGGACCCTATACAAGAAAAATCCCCAAATATCGGGACTGTCCCTATAAAATCGGGGCATCTGATCACCTTAGTCATGGAGAAATTGAGCACTTGCCTCATGGCTGCCTGCCTGTGACTTGTAGCAGCGATTCCAGTCTCAGAACCCCCATTTAGATCTTTGCACAGAGCCCAATTACTCTGGCTTTGTGTAGCAATTTCACTCAAAGCCATAACAAACACTGTTGGAAAAGAAAATACCAAGGATCTGAGACTCTACTCACTTACACCAGTGGAAATCAGGACTAAGTCCACTGAAATCAGTGAAGCTATGCTGACATATGAGCAGCATCAATGGCAAATCAGCTTATGTGTAGTGAGAATGAGTATTTAAAGCACCATGATCTGTATCATAATCTCTCTTCCTCAACATTCCATTAGCAGTGGCTTCTGCTTTAAACAGACAGCTTGCTCCACATCTTCTGGCATGCAGAAGTGCAGTAGGTGCAATCCCTCTCAGGAACTGAGACTGAGTATTTGACAGTGTGGCAGGCTCGGTCTCCACAGCACCCCTTGTGGCCCACCAAGGCACTAGCCACCCTGCCTCAGTTTCCCTCCAGATCTTCAGTGATCAGCAGCCATAGCTGGAAACAGTCCAGTGCTGTGGTAATTTAGCCATCCAGCTAAGTCAGCCAAAGTTCCACTCCTTCCAAGCTTCAAAAACAATACACAAAATCAAAAGGGAGGGTCAACCAGCCCAATCAATGGGTGGACCCAGCCCTTCTCTTCAGAGTCTGCCTTTTCTAATTAGCAAACATCTGAGCTTCCAGCCTCAGCTCTTCCTTCCCCCAGGGAGGTTCTAAAAGCCAGCAATCTGACTCAGTTTCCTTAGCCAGGTTTCCCCCCCAGTTAGAGCCAAAGAAATACTTCCCTTCCCCGTCAACCACCAGCTAAGCTGGATTCTTCCATTTTAGCTCCAGGTCTGACGTCTTCTGTCAGCATAGTGGGGTGGGGCTGATTAAGCCCGTGGGCTTTCATTAACCCATTCTTAATGAGCATGGGGCTCGTACACCCAATCAGAGACAGTATTATACCAATAACTTGTCAATAAAATTCAATATCACATAATAGTAAATCATATAACAAACAATTGTTTAAAAGACATAGAAAGGTCAGAGTTCAATCTAGTTGCATTGGGTAGTAATTAATTCAAAGTGACATAAGCAATAAACATGTGGTATCATTCTAATAAATACCCAGGATAATGACCAAAAGCCAGGCCAATGCAATAAAAGTGATTGTTCCAGAGAACTTTTATGTGGTAACCAAGACCCTGCACTTGATGTTACATTATAACTTGTTGTCATTACTTTGTGTTCCTGTTAGTCTGAGCTCTTCTGCATCTATCCACTGTTTCTCCAAAACAGTGTGAATCTATCTTCCCTTCTGCAGGTCAAAGCAAAGTGTCAGGGATCCTTACGCTCCACATGGAATTTTGGTAGCGACGTGTGATTTTTCCTACCAGATAGCACGGTGTTTCCTCCTAAATAGCACTCTTGTGAGCTCAGTGTTTTTCACAGGGGAAGAATTTAAACAAACCATATTCTTGTCTGCTTGGCTGTGCTGATGCTTAGATGGCAGATATCACTGTACGGCACCAGAAGAGTAAGTCAACATTTTTAGAAACTTTTAAAAGAGTAATTGGAATCCCTGCAGCTGCAGTGTAAAGGTTTATGGAAAACATCCAACCCTTTCAATCCCATCCTTAACTTTTAAGGACAGCTGCAAATGTCCCAGTTACCCAGTGAAACTATTTAAATATTCAAAGCTTGCTCTTATTTCTAAGACATATCCATTCAAGTTATTAGAACATTTGGACATATATCCAGCTGAGGAAAGATGGTCCAGGAGTTCAAGCACTAGTGTGGAACTGGAGAGACATCAGTCCAATTCCCCACTTTGCCACAGATTTGTTGGGTTATGTTGGGCGAATCAATGGGAGGTAGGCACCTCAATACCTTTAAAGATTGGTGTCATAGGCCTGGTCTACAATGGGGGGGGATCGAGCTAAGACATGTAACTTCAGCTATGAGAATAGCGTAGCTGAAGTCAACGTATCTTAGATCGACTTAGATTGCCTTACTTCGTGCCCTTGCGGCACAAGATCGACAGCCACCTCTCCCCCGTCGACTCCATTTCTGCCTCTCGCCACAGTAGAGTTCCAGAGTCAATGGGGAGATCATTCAGGGATCGATTTATCACATCTAGAAGAGATGCAATAAATCAATCCCCAATAGATCGATCACTAAACGCCGATCCGGCGGGTAGTATAGACGTACCCTTAGTCTTTGTGCATTAGTTCCCCATCTGTGAAATGCAGATAATAGCACTTCCCTTCCTCACAGACATGTTGTGAGAGTGAAATATATTAAGATTGTGAGGTGTTCAGATACCACAGCCAACATAGACACGCATAAGGACCTATAGCAAAGTTGTTGGTGTAGATGGAATGCACACAGCTGTATTAATGTGCAATGAAAATTAGTTTAAACTTTTCAATGGTGAGATGGTAGTTCTGGGCAGCCTCACAGGATTGGTAATGGATGTAGTTACTGAAGTCCATGGAAGTCTTTCCATTGATTTCAGTGGGCTTTGGATCCTACCCTTGAGGGACCAATCCTGCAAGTTGTGATCCTGCTTGGAATCTTAAATACCAGCTAGTCCAAATATTTTAGTTATAAAATAACTGTCCGTAGGTGTCTGTACAAAAATTGTGGATGATCTTCTTTTCAATGGTCTCGTGGTTTTACCCACATATTATAATATTAATCATGGTGTGCCGACAGTTTAGCTAAGATGCCACAAAGTCTGTGCTGCACAGGATAGAATGCTGAATCTGAAATTCCTTACCAGTTGTGGGGAAGAAAAGAAGGACTTTGCCCTATTAGTGTGGTGGCCTTGGACATATAATGAAGTTAGTTATGCTGGTTCAGCACATTTCCTTTTGTTTCATTGATGCCATTTAAAAATAGTTTTCTAAGATTCTGGTAGCCTCTAAATACTTGCTATTTAAAACTGATTCTTCTTTACAGAGACTGTAGTGAGAGCTATTTATTGAGGACACTGAGACTGCTTTATTGTCTATGTATATAATTTGGGCTTTCTGCTTAAACATATACACCCACAGGAAGGGTCAGAAATACCCCCCAATTCTGTTTTGGTGTTATAGAATGAATGGATGTTCACAGTTAAGCCAAGACAAAGGCTTGTCTCTCCACTTAAGTTACAAAAGCATTTATTTTATACCATGTATTCAAAGGCTTGCTCAAATCCAAGGATCGGGATTATGGATGTTTGTAATAAAATACATGTCCCACAAGTGGCTTATGTTTTACTCTCTGTGCCAGAACGATCCTCCTCATTCTATTAGTGGAGATTCATTGGCTTCCCTTGATCAGATTCTATGGCATGGATGGACTGAAACACCAGGTTTAATTTTAGTTGGGCAAACCTGCACATACTGAATATCAGATTCCAGAGGTTGAAACCCCCATGTAGGTGATCATGAAGAAAAGTTGTTGGATAAGATCTTTGTTCCCCACTTGTCCATGAAATTGCTTCCCCAAAACAGAATGGGAATCGGCATCTCTCAGCCTGTTCCCAACTTAGTCTTGTGTAATCTGCTACCCATAATAATAATAATAATTAATAATAATAATAATACTTCCTTTCTCCCACCCTTTGCCGTTATTTAGACTTTTAGCTGCCTAACAGAACAGAGACTGTATTCTACAACATTTATATACTGTACCTAGCACAATGGGGCTCTTATCTCATAACCCCATTTCTACTATTGATCATTTATATGAGTGTAAGTGAAAATAGAATCAAGACCTGAATTTTCAAATGCAAATGGAATCCTGCAGGTGGTCAGTAGCTGCTGTTAAATCTTAACAAAGCATCCCTGTGAATCTACTTGAAACAATAAAAAATATCCAGAGGAAGCAAGCCACATTATAGAATACTAGCTAGCAATATTTCATTTAAATCCAAGCGTTTTAACAGCTGGAACCACAGAACTCCTCTTCTGGTTTAGAATGGAAACATTGACACCCTTCTCCCCACAGTTGCTCTTGCGGGTGCCACTATAATAAACACCTGAATATTTGCAATAAGCAATCTAACTCCCTTGCGCAGAGGTTACTGCTGTACATGTCACAAGAGAAGCGGGAAGCAAATAATCTAAACAAACTGTTTTTAGTTTTATAACTCCCAAGGGATGTGTATATTTGGGGTCCAAGTCCATTTTCCTTCCAGGTGCATTCTGTCTCCAAAACCCAACGGACTGTTTGATGCAAGTGAAGGCCTTACCTTTTCCTTATTTTTCCTTTCCCTTATTTCTGTCTGTTAAGTATTACCCCATGACCTTTCACTGATTGGCTTCAATTAAGACCACGGATTTCCTCTTCCTGAACCAAAGTCAGGTTACAGTGCAAGAAAAAATAAAGGCAAAATCAACGTGCCGCAGTCATCCAGATACAGTCCCTGAATGTCAGCATTTAGAATCAAATGTTACTTGGAGCTCCCACCCACTGGGAGCCCTGATGGTATACATTTGCTGGCAGCCTTTTGAAGCCTCCAGTAGTTCTACCTCCAGTAATCATTTTTTTTCCTCATGAAAAAACTATCCAGTTTTCAAACACAAATATAAAATTCGAAAGGAATGAATCCAAACTTAATAAAAAGTACAAGCCTATTCAGTACCCTTTATCTTTACATTTATATGGTTTCTTTGTAGAGCAAAAGGAAGGGGTATTTTATTGCCTTGTCCACACAGAGGTACTAGACAGACGTTCCTGCTTACTGGAGAATGGGCATGTTCTGTCTTATTTTTAAAAAACAGAACTTTCTGCAGAATTCTTTTTGACATGACAAAATGCCTACTCTTCCCATATACTCAGTACATTAGTAATGATTTGTATTCCAGTAGTGCTTAGAGATTCCAGCCGAGTTCAGGGCTCTGTTGTGCCACGCGCTGTACAAACACATAGTAAGACAAAGTTCCTGCCCCAAAAAGGTTAGAGCCTAAATAGACAAGACAGCAATAATAGGATTACCCTCTATTCTACAGTGTGTATTATGGGCTACATTTTGGGAAGTGTGAATTTGTGTCTCCATTCACAATCTGTGTGGGCAGCGTTGTCACCATAATGTAATTATTTTAAAGGAGAGTGCCTGGGGAGTACTATCTACCTAAGGTTTGCTATAGCACCACACCTTGGTATATAAGTAGTAGAATCAGTGCAGTGGGATCCTTTCACTCACATGGAGCCCTACTGACTTCAGTGGGATTCCACATGGGCAGATGCTATGCCCATGGGAAGTCCCATGGGAAGTCCCAGTCAAGGTCTGCGTGCACAGATCCAGTTGCAGGACCAGGGCCTAAGCACTAAGGCCCATATCCTCAATTAAGTTACATAATTTTGAGGACCTGGGCTTCCATGACTATAACTCAAAGCACCCTTGTCAAGTAGGGAGGCACTATTAGCCCCATTTCCAGATAGCAAACCAAGACCCTGAGAGACTAAGGTCCAGATCTTCAAAGGGATCTAGGCTTCTAACCCCATTGATTTCGATGGGATTCAGGCACCTAGATCCCTTTGAGGATTTGAATCTAAGTGACTTGCCCCTGGTCACAGAGGAACTCTGTGGCAGAGCCAGGAATCAAACCTAGATTTCCCGAGTCCCACTCTACCACCTTAACTGCAAACCATTTTTCCTTTCCAAGGAGAGGACTCCTGCCAGAGTTAATGAAATTCAGCAAAGTTCACAGCAGAGGTAGCAGGCAGGTAGAAGTGGCAGGCCCCTTCTGATGTATTCCAGTGCCAGAATTGTGCTCCCTGGGTGTATCTCCCCTGGGTATAGTACCAAATAAGGGGAAGAGGGAATACAGTCTGATCCATCACCTGTCCTACCCCTGGGGCTCATCAGAAAATGGCATATTGACCCCTCCACTGTGTCCAGTGAGATATTCCTCATTTGATGCTGCAGTAGCCATGGTTAGGGAGTGTGACCCTGGAGCACTGTTACCAAAATGCGACATATGATCTGCATTCCAGTTGTTTTCAGTGCATCCAATGCATAGGCTCAGGGGAGGGGTAACTCAGTGGTTTGAGCATTGGCCTGCTAAACCCAGGGTTGCGAGTTCAATCCTTGAAGGGGCTGTTTAGGGATCTGGAACAAAAATCTGTCAGGGATGATACTTGGTCCTGCTAGTGAAGATAGGGGGCTGGACTCAATGACCTTTCAAGGTCCCTTCCAGCTCTATGAGATTGGCATATCTCCTATTACTTATTATCCCAGTGGTTTTAACCTGCTTGGGTTTCTGTTTGAGAGCCATTACCATTTTGATAAAGCCATGCCCCTGGGGTGCTCAGTGTCGTGTACTCCTTTTGAAAGCTGCAGCTCCATGCTGGAGTGAGCAATTGTGTGGGAGACTGCCCTGCCTAACACAGTGATGACTTCTTATCTGCAGGAAGGTTAGGGACAGAAAACAATGAGTACATGCTTCAGGTGTTTCAGAACCTAGCTGAGTGCCTCAGGGTCCCCCTTGGCATGATTAAGAAAAGAGGGCCGAAGCAGAAGTTTGATGTTCCTGGACATCAAACTGAACACAATTCAAGGTGTTTCTAGGTTTCCTACAGAGAAGTTGGAATCGGTCAATGCACTAATGCAGGCTCTCAAAGAAAATTATTCTGAGGGAACTAGAGGTGGTCCTAGGGCACCTAAACTTTGCATTCTGGTGTCGGTTACCCAATAGGGCATTTTGTGCTTGTCTGGCATCGGCCTCTGCCTTGTCTAGAGTGCAAAAACCCACCACTTTATCAAAGTAAAAGTGAGAGTGAAACAAGGAGAATGAAAGAAGACTTAGATGTGTGGGAAAGATTCCTGGAAGAGTTTAATGGGCTTTCATTATGGCATTTGGACTGGCAGCTCAAAACTGAGCTGTGGGTACCATCTGACGCCTAAGGAGTCGTGGGTTTGGGGGGTTTACTTTCAGGGAGTGTAGTGTGTTGGGTGGCTCGTGGTATTACAGGGCACCTCATCTTCCTTGAGGATTTTTCCTATACTGGTGGCAGTCATTGGGGAGCAACCTTTCAGAACAAAAAAGTCTGTTTCTGGTGCAACAAACAATCTGTGGCCCATATTGTAAATAGACAGTTGTCTAAGACAGCTCAGGGAATAAGGCTGGTGAGGGCTTCATCTTACACTGCCTGTGGTTTAACGTCCTTTTTCATGCAGTGTGCATCCCGGGAGTGGATAATGGTGTTGCCGATGCTCTATCTTGATTTCAGATTTTGGGAACTCACCCCACTGGCCAGCAAGGATCCGCAGGTGATTCCCCAAGAACTCTAGAGCCTTGGCTCAAGACAGCTGTAGGACTAGTAGAGGACTCTGAGAGCCTATAAGGCCAGTCTTTCATAGTTCACAGAATTTAGGTCACTAGAAGGGCTTTACTATTGGTGACCCAGACCTAAGCACCAGGTGGTTCAAAATGTGGTGTCTTTCACCCACCACAGTTTGACTCTTTCCCCTATCTGTGGCTGGCCAGCAGGTCTGCCCTACTGGAGTAGGTTTCCCAGACCCATTCATAGTATGAAAACTCTTAAAAGGTGACCCAGGAGCAGCAGACACCAGAGGGACAACAGGGTACTCATAACATTTGAAACCCTGACAGGATTAGTGCAGGCTCTGCTGTGGGTTGGCAGCTGTGGGAGGGAGGTCATTTTATTTAAGGCAGCATTTGTTGTTGCCTTCTCTAGTGCCATTAGAGTGAGTGAACGAGTGAGCTGTGCCTATGGCAGCAGTGTATAGGTCATAGCTAGGGTTGCAAACTTTCTGACTGCAGAAAACTGAATACACTTGCCCTGCCTCCTGCCCCACCCCCACCCCCAAGGCACCACCCCAGCCCCAAGCCTTCTCCAAGGCCCTGCCCCTATTCACGCCATCCCCCTCCCTCCCTCGCTTGCTCTCCTCCAACCCCGCTCACTCACTCATTTTCACTGAGCTGGGGCAAAGGGTTGGGGTGTGGCATGGGGTGAGGGCTCCAGCTGGAGGTGCAGAGTCTAGGGTGGGGCTGGGGATGAAGGGTGTGGGGTGCAGGAGGGGGCTTCAGGCTGGGGGTGGGGCTGAAGGATTCGTGGTGTGGGAGAGAGCTTTGGGCTGGGGCGGGAAGTGGGTGTGGGAGGGGGTGAGGGCTCTGGCTAGGGGTATGGGCTCTGGGGTATGACCGGGGATGAGGAGTTTGGGGTGCAGGAGAGGGCTCTGGGCTAGGGTTGAGGGTTTCGGAATGCAGGAGGCAGTGTGAGGTGCAGGCTCTCAGAGGGAGTTAGGGTGCGGGCAGGAGCTCAGAGATGGGGAAGGGGTTGGGGTGCAGGCTCCAGGCAGCACTTACCTTAGGCAGCTCCCAGAAGCGGCCAGCATGTCTCTGCGGTCCCTAGGCGGAGGCATGGCCAGGCAGTTCTGCGCGCTGCCCCTGCAGCTCTCATTGGCCATGGTTCCCAATCTATGGGAGCTGCAGAACCAGTGCTCGGGGCGGGGGCAGTGCGCAGAGCCTCCCTGGCCAACCCTGCGTCTAGGGGATGCAGAGACATGCTGGCCACTTCCAGGAGCCAGGCAGAGCCAGGGCAGGCAGAGAGCCTGCCGGCCTTAGCCATGCTGCGCTGCCTCCAGGGTTCCTTTTCGACCAAGCGTTCTGTTCGAAAACTGGATTCCTGGCAACCCTAGTCCCAGCATTCATTAAATGTAACAGGCATACAATTATCAGCAGGAGCAGTGTCCCTGCACTTAAGGTACTAAAAAACAGACCAGAAGGGAAAGCAGAGGCACCATTTAGAGAGGGCGGCGGGGGAGGGGGAGGCTTCTTCCCCCTCTCCCCATCCCCCACCACAAGTTTCCTATCACAGTGGAGTGCAAACAGGAAAACAAACTATTGCTCGTGCTCTCATTGGAGGAACTTGAAGCCCTCAGCTGCGATCTGAGTAAGAAGTTGCTGTTGGCTGACAGGCTGTCCCTAAGGAGCTGTATCAGCAGGTCCCTTCTATCCCTCGGCTCTGGACTGTGTGGGCTGCTCCTGCTCAGTGGCCCAGAGCGGGAGAGCTGTCTGTATTGGTCTGTCCACCCCGAACTCTTCTTAGAGGGAGTCTAATGAGGTTCCCAAATGCCTCCTCTGGCTGGGTGGCTGAGAGCCTGGTGCCCATTAGAAACCCCACCTGCCAGCCACCTCAGACAGCAGCAGCAGCACTAGCAGACCTGAGGCCAGAGGGATGTGCAAAGCACTTCACTGGGGTAAATAGCTCCCTGTCACCCAGCTAATAGGATGAGACCCAGGAAAGAGCAATTTCTGGATAACCTTGGCTGAGAGAAAAGACCTAATGAGTGCTGATCTCCTTAAGTCTCTCCCACAAAGCTAATCAGTTTTATTTTCAGTGTAACAGTCAGTGCTTCTCTTATACATTTCAGCTGTTCCTGATGGAAATCAAAGAAAGTTATTGTACATACCTATACTTCTCAATCAGAAAAAAATGTTTCCTTTCTTGAATTAGTCTATGGACTCCTGGGCCTTTCAATTCCTGGAGTGCTCTTAATCCTACCAGGTTGTTACAGCCTTAGAACAGGTCTCTTTACTAACTTCCTTAATATTTGAGTATGACCTTGAAAATGACGTTGTTTAGAGGGCAACTTCTCTTAATAACACTTAAGACATATTTTCATTAAGGCATGGTTAAGAATCATCCAGTTGCTTCACTGTAGATACATGTTCAGGATTTCTATATTATATTATAAAACTGAACTGTTTCCGGAGGCTAAAACTGGCTTTTAGATCAATCATTTGTAACTGAAATTTAAATTTTTAATTTCTTTTAATTTTGAATCTTTACACCTTTAGTACCTTGAACTGGTCACTCCATCTAAAAAAGATATATTGGAACTGGAAAAGGTACAGAGAAGGGGCATGGAACAGTTTCTGTATGAGGACAGATTAAAAACACTCGGACTGTTCAGGTTGGAAAAAAGACCACTGAGTGGGGATCTGATAGAGGTCTATGAAATGCTGACAAATGTGCAGAAAGTAAATAAGGACATGTTATTTACTCCTTCTCATAACACAAGAAGTAGGGGGTAACCCAGTAAAATTAATAGGCATCAGTTTTAAACAAACAAAAGGAAGTGCTTCTTCACACAGTCAACCTGTGGAACTTGATTCCAGGGATGTTGTGAAGGCCAAAACTATAATAGGGTTAAAAAATAACTAGATAAATTCATGGAGAATCGGTCCATAAATGATTAGTAGCCAGGATAGGCAGGGATGCAACCCAGTGATCTGGATGTGATGGTATCCCTGGCCTCTGTTTTCCAGAAACTAGGAGAAGACGACAGGGGATGGATCACTTATGATTACCTGTTATGTACATTCTCTCTGAAGCACCTAGTATTGGCTACTGTCGGAAGATAGGATACTGGCCTAGATGGAACATTGATCTGACCCAGTACAGCCATTCTTATGATACCTTAAGGACTCAGATTGGGAATATCTTGCTGTATTATCAACTGATTGTTCTAAATTTACATACAGAATTAAAATATGGCTTTAACTGGTGTTTGTATATATATATATATATATATACAGTGCTCCTGTTAGCTAATTTCTAAGTTATTATCTGCCACAAAAATCCAGAATTTTCAGGTGCCTAAGTAGCTCCTGGTATCACAGTTAAAGTTGCCCCCCTTCAAAAAAAATTGAAATGGCGCCCCTGAGGGAAAAGGGGATAATGTGTTGAATGACCATGCAAATAGGCACTTGTGCCCTGTAAAGGCAATAAGAACCACACTAAAAATCCAAGGCCTTCAGCCAGAACTGCTGTTCCTAAATGGTGATAGTAGCTACTTGACAAGTTCAGTGAGGTGTTGAGAAACACCTGGTACTGCTGAGGTCTTGACTTCCCCCCAAAACTAGAGTTCTCATTCTTTCAGGATTGGGACAGTGACATCAGTGGCTGCAGGGATTCTGGCCTATGGCAGGTGCAGGCAATAGGGTGCAGGAAATCAAGGTGTTACAGGACTTATGTCCTCACCAAGGGAAAAGATGGCAGGGAACCGCAAAACATATCTAACCCAATGCCATAGGTGCCGTGATCCTGTGTTCCCAGGGGGTGCTCAACCCCCTGCTCCACCCCAGGCCCCACCCCCACTCCACCCCTTCCACTAAACCCCCACCCCCCCCCACCCCGAGCGCGCCCCACCCTCACTCCTCCCCCCGGCACCTCCTGCATGCCGCTAAACAGCTGATTCGTGGCAGACGTGAGGCAGTGGGAGGGATGGGGAGGAGCTGATCAGTGGGGCCGGCGGCAGGCAGGAGTGGTGGGGAGAGAGGGGAGCGTGGCTGCCGGTGGGTCCTGGGCACCCACTATTTATTCTGTATGGGTGCTCCAGGCTGCAAATTCCAAATGACTCAGGGGACCAATCCAGGGATCACATTTCAAGTTTGGGACCTAAAGTATTTCATTCATTTTAAGAGATCACTGCTTCTCTTTAAGTGTTTTCATGCTGACGCACTGAAAAGTTCATGTGGATTTTAGAGTAAAATAGAATGGGAAATCATAAATGCCAGAACGCATCTGACATAACTACTGATGTAACCGAAAGCCCTTGTAAAAGCAAACAAACAAATGATGGTTAGTTGGAAACGTAATTTAATTAGAACTTGCACCACTGCACAATATTCTGTAGCATCAGCGCTGCTAAGGCTACAGTCCATCTTTTATGAGGCATGATCAACTTACCAAAGATGATCCTGCCTAATTATCTATAATGTTGGCTTTCAGATGAGTCTTAGCTTTCTTTGGGTTTGAGACCCAGCCAACCACTATATTGTTTTCCTCTATCATTGTGCTTCCTCCACAGTGGGGATTTCACATACTCTTTAATGAAGAGGAAAGAACAGTTTTTCATAAAGTCAGGAAAGACCAATGTGTTTAATTTAAATGTTTGGCCCAGCAAAATTTATAACTGTCATGAAATTTACGATGTACTGTAGGGCAAATGTTTTCCCACACTTCATGGGGTGCTGGCTACTGTAGTGTAGCAAAGTGGAAATTGCTTTCTAGGGAAAACATGTAAGGATTCCTCTCACATACCTCATTCTGTCACATGGGTTACATGTAGTCTTTAGGTTTTCTTAATTATTATAACAATGGTTAACATTAGTATCATAAAAGTAACAGGAAATTACAAAAGTATAAATACCAGCCACGGGTACATACTGTAAAAGTTATGGGTGCTTGGAGAGGGAAATGGCCGTGAAGTGTTTGGAAGGCCCTAGGCTGAGGAGTTTGCTGTTTTTATGAGGATGTACAACTTTGGAGAAGCCGACAATTGCAGCCTATTGACTCTTCTTTCAGCTATGCAGTTGTCTTGATCACCTGGTAGTTAGCACAACAGATTAGGAAATCTAGGATGCCCTTAATTCTTTCAAAATTTAGCATTCCTTCCCAAAAAGGGTGGTGCAATTACACACTGTTCCTTACTTCTGGCTTTGGGCAAAAGACACATCTTGCTTAATAATTTTAATCAAAATGAGCTTCTCTCCCCCTAAAAAATTCTGCATCTACCTGGGAGCCAGTGTGGCTAGTAGATAAAGTACTTAACTAGGACCAGAGACTTCAGTTCTATTCCCAGATCTGCTACTAATCTGTTGGATCACTTTGGGGAAGTCACTTGTCTCCTTGTGCCTCATCTGGAAATAATGATACTGACTTTCTTTGTCAATATGAGATCTACTGATGAAAAACACTACATCAGAGTTAGGTGTTAGTAATGGTATTCCAACTTGCAATGCAAAAGGTATTAACAAAACAGAAAACAATGAATTTTAAACACTCAATAAAAATTGCTTCCCCTCTCAATCTAGTTGTACTTCCTTGATATCTTTGATGTCATAAACCTACCAGTTTTCCAGTCATCCATAAAAACTTCCAGCAAAAACAAGACAGGCATAACACAATCTCTAATATGAAAAAGAAGCAAAAGAATAAATTAAAAAAAAAAAAGTCTAGGCCTTCCCCTGGATTTCAGACAAAAATAAAAAAGTAACAAATCTATTTTTTTTCGAGTCACCTTTAAGTAAAAAGCAGTAGCGGCTCTATGCAGAGAAGCACGTTTGTAGAAACACACAATAGAGGTTTTCTTTTGCTGTGAACTCATTGGGAAACATATTATCAGGAGTACTGTCTCCTATCAATAGTATGTAATCATCCCCCAAGTAGTTCACCAACCAACTATGACTCCAGCAATTTATAGTTAATGTAATGTAAATGGTATGTACCACACACAGTGCACAAAAGACTGGGAAAAATGCCCCACAGCAGAAGATGAGCAGCAGTAAACCAAAAGCAATCTATACGAACATTTCTTGGAGGACACCCTTCATTTTCCTGTCACTGCTCTGGGGTACAAGACAAATGTAAAACAACATGTATAATTTTAATTGTCTACACTCCGTTAGATCTGCAATACTGTTATGCCAACACCAAAGCTACCTTAGTAATTTTTTTATTATCTTCTGTATAATAATCGGTATTCTGGTTAACAAGTTTTTCTATTTTCCTTTCCCCAAGCTGTACAAGGAGAATGCATCACAAGGGCCTGAAGTTCACTTCTTTTAACTAAGTGCCGTATTCTGATTTCAGGTTTTTGGCCAACTGGCAAAGCCCGCTATGGTTCACATGAACCCACTCACTGAATCTTCCTGCTGTGCCTGTTTTTCAGTGACGATGAATGCCAAAAGAGAGGAAAGATAGACTTCTGGTTAAGATGCTCGATTACCCGTCTTTAATTCTAGCATCAAGTCGCAGATTTGCCACAGGCTAGTCCTGTGTGACATTGGGCAAGTCCCTTCATCTCTCTGCACCTCAATTACCGATCTGTAAAATGGTGACAATATTTCCTTTGTCAGTCTTGTCTCTTTAGATTGTAAACTTCTCAGGGCAGGGTCTGTCTCTTACCACATATATGTCCTAGAAAAATAGAACTGCAATCTCTGTTGGCACCTATAGACACAACTGGAATGCAAATAATAATAAAAGATTTTTTGCTCCAAACCAGCATGCTTGAGCAGTCAAATTTAGTTACAAAATGCACAAGTCATAAAATAAAACCAACTCCACTCACCAGTTGTCATCCTGCATCTGGAGATTTGGGCCAACTAATAAAGGAATTTGGAGGCATGAAGCTAAGCCAACCAAACCTGTTAAAGAGGTTCGTTAAAAAAAATCATATGACCCAAATGCAGAGGCTTTTGCTCATTTGTGCTAAATGCTATTATGTGCTAAACGAAGGAGAAACACTGTACCTCTGTCCTTGGCTGACTCTTCCTTATATCTGGAGCTTCAGATGAAAGAGACATACTTATTAATTATGAAGCTCATTCCAGCGTCAAATGACCATGGCAATCTTAAAAAATACTGGAGTCTTCACTGAAGACCCAGTCCTGCGAGGTACTGAGGGTCTTCATCTCTCTTTGATTTCAGTGCGAGCTATAGATGCACTGCAGCTCTATAAATTGGGCCTTGTTGTGGATTTAGATGCCTAGCTTTAAGCCCCTTTACAAAACAAGTTGAGACTTAGTTCTTGCCCAGAAGAGCATACACGTTATGTTCAGCTTGAGAGAAGCAAAGTTGAAAACAGACAATGTTGGGGAGGGAGCAGAAGGGTGACTGATAATACCACACAGTTACTCAGTAAGGCATTTTCTCAACACTGATATAAAGTTACTCCTATTCTTATTCTTTTTAAGGCTTGATGCAAAAAGCCCACTGAAATCAGTTGAAAAGTTCCTATTGATTTCAGTGGACTTTGGATCAGGTCCTCAATATGTAACAATTTAGCATATACAACCTGCTGATATTACAGGTGCCTTCATTTTTAAAGATAACATATGAACCGTTCATTTGGACATAAATCTTGACTGCTCTAGACCAAGCTCAGCAGCATCCTTGATCTCTAAGCAGCCAAGCCTTTGGCTCTAGGCAAGATCGCCCCTCCTCCCTGTTGCCTTCTTAGACCTTCTTTTTCTAACCTCATTCCCACTTGACCATTCTCCCGGGTGCCAATTCTCAGGGCAATGCAGACCTGTCTCACCCATTCACGGTCTTGCACTTTGAGAGCTCCATACTGAGACACAAGCACAGAGATTTCTCATTAAATGGCCATCTTTAGTTAGTTGCTTCTTATGTGTTTCATCAGTATAGCAATATACACCTCAGTAGAGCAATGTACAAATACTGGACAATGTAAATACTAGCTCTCTAAGGATATGTCTACATTGAAAAAAAAAGTGTGTTCTTTACTCAGCGTAGCTAGCTCAGGTTAAAATAGCAGTGAAGACACGGGAAGTCAGCTTTTAATTTGGCTTAGCAGCTCTAGTTAAAGCCCATGTGGCAGCCTGGGGTTGAACAGCTATTTTAACCCATATTAGCTAACCCAAGTTAAGCATGCAGCTTTTTGGGGGTGCAGACATACCTTAATTGGTTTTGAGCATGTATCTCTATGTTTTTATATTGAAGCCAACTATGCAAACGCTAGATAAGTGATGGGGTTATTGAAAACCTCAGAGTATTTCACAGTGGCTCAGTACAAAGCTATTCAGCACAAATCTTACTGTAATCTGACACAGTGTAAATATTCAGTGTTCGATGGCCTTCACTCACTCACATTTCCACCTGTGTGGTGGGGAGCACTAGCCTGCTGGTCTGTAATATGAAACATGTGGGAATACCAAACATCTTGAGAGGTCTGTCTCACACTTCCTGGTCTTTGTTTACTTTGCTGTGTTCAGTTTGTTTCTTCACTTATATTTAGCACGTATGACAGAAGGGCAAATAAGCTCAGATGTTTTAACGAAATAATTGAGAGCTCTCAATACAGAAGCCCCCAAAAGACAGGATGCAACACCTCCAACATGCAAACAAAGAACGAAAACATAAAGCTAGCTTTGAACCAGAACGCCTGCAACCAAGTGTTTTGCCTGAAGCCCATAGGAATACCTCACATAAGCAGGTGAATATCTCTCTCACATTCACTCCCCTTGTACTGAATGGGCTCATTATTTTCAGTAGAAGTACTGGAAAATGGAATGATTAGAAGACTACTTTGATCATGCTGAGCAAAATCCTGCTCCTGGAGAAAGGCAATTACACACTGCCTCTTACCTGGGGCTCGTGCCAAAGCTACAATTCAGCCCTGAAATAAATTCATTCAGAGCTGGTACCATGACAAGCTATAGTTCGCACATGTTCAGATGGATTTTGACAGGACTGTTAAAGGGGCTTTGTCTGTGTTCACACTCCATGTTCCTTTCTCAGGAACCTGTCTTCATCTTTCTTTCCTCCAGGTGTGGTAGCTTGTACACTAGCAATACCAATCCCAGATGGCAAAGAGACTTGAGATGAAAATCCTTGGTGCTTCAGTGAACAAGACAACAAAGCACTCAGGGTGGGATTTTCAAAAGCACCTAAGCAACCTAGAAGCAAAGAGTCCTGTGGCACCTTACAGACTAACAGATGTATTGGAGCATGAGCTTTCGTGGGTGAATACCCACTTCGTCGGATGTGGAAGTGGGTATTCACCTACGAAAGTTCATGCTCCAATACGTGTGTTAGTCTATAAGGTACCACAGGACTCTTTGCTGCTTTTACAGATCCAGACTAACATGGCTACCCCTCTGATACTAAGCAACCTAGGCATCTAATTACCATTGAAAGTCATTAGGAGTTAGGCATCTATCTCACTTTGGCACATTTGAAAATCCCACACTCAAGGTAAGTCTACGCTGCCAATGAAAGATGTGATTGCAGTACATGTAGGTGCACTTGAGCTAACTTTGAACTAGCTAAATCAAAGTTAGCTTGAGCACCAATAGCAGTGAAGCCACAGCAACACAGGTGATGGCATGGGCTAGCCTTATCCACCTGGGACTCTGGGCACCTACTTGATCAGTCACCGCCTACACTGCCATGGCTTCGCTGCCATTGGTACTAGTACTAGCTAGATTAAAGCTAGCGTGGGTATGTCTACACATGCTCCAATCACACCTCCCCATTACAGTATAAACATACCCTGAGAGTTGATGAAGACAATGCAAAAAAATTAACTAACAATTAGTTCTTTACCTGAATTTTGAAAACATTGGATTAGCAGCCAGAAATAAAGCAATAGGAGAAAAGGGAAACGTGTATATCCACCCAGCAATAAAATAACCTATAAATAATGCCTTCTCTTTCACATTCAATATTGAGCAAACAAATAAGCCAATAAGACATTTGATTTAGTCCCATTGTTAAGATAATGGAGCTTTGAAGCCATGTGTTCATCATCCAGAAACGAGGATTGTGTTCTGGATTAATGGAACCATAAATGTTAATGTAAACACATATTTTTCATAAGAATGGCAAGATAAGAAGTATTTATTTCAGGAAGCTAATGTGTGAGCATTTGTTAGTAGTTTGCATGATTTCATTACAGCATAGCTCTTTCTTACAAATTTATGAAACATTAGTAAATAGATTAGCCAAATAACCTAATGGGATGCTAATCTATGCTGCATAGTGGAAATCCATTCAACAGTGATACACTGTTGTATTCCATCCTTATCTGAGGTGGGAATATCATCTCTCAGTGTACCTAGAACTACCAGGAGCAAGTTGGTCCATCTGTGTATCCGTTTTATGAACAGTCTATATCTTGGCTTGGGACTTAAGGTCAATGGGAGTTCTGCAGCTGGTCAAGGCCAGTGTATGGCCCATAACTCTTGAGCTCCTTATTTTACTTTGTTAATTATTACTACTCATTGGCATTATAGTCGCTCCTAAAGACTTCAGTTGCAATTGGGACTAGGCACCGTGCAAAACATAGTAAGAGACAATCCCTGCCCCCAAAATGTTACAGTCACATTTAAGAAAAGACACAAAAAGTATGTCAACAATCAATCAGAAGTAATAGGGAAAAGGAGGGGGAACAGTGATATTACACTAATTAACTATATGCCTGGCTAGATAGTTGCAAGTATGTTCAGTTTTTAGAAATGAAATTAACCTACGAAGAGGTTGGTAATTTAGGTGAAACACCCTCAGAATTCATACCTTCGTATGTGGATCCCTCTAAGGCTCTTCTGAAGCTGTTTGTTTAGAAACAAGGGCCAAAAAGAAGGAATAGACCCCAGATAAGATGATGGCCAAGTGCCCATAGGAAGGGAGATGCCTCCCGCTAAGTAGGTTTATCCAGAGGCGATGAGGCTTTGTGCAGATGTAGAGGTTTATGAAAAATTGCAATGAACTTCCTAAAACCTTGGCTGCAGAGAGGAGACAGTCTATAACAACAACTGCTAAATCAGAAATTCTTCATCCCCTTAGCATCCTCTTCCTGCATCAATCAGTTAAGGTCTACGCATATTGTGGCCAGACTATTTTGGAACAGCTTAGATTACCTTTGTTTTATTTGGATTTTTCTTCCTTGAAAACATTCACCCTTCCTGGCTTTGATGATTGTTTCATCCAAGGGCATGACCCATTTGTAGTGTCTTGGAGGTCTCCTATCTAAATACTGACTTTGGGTCTCAGATTTGGCCTGATCCAACTTTCATTTGAAATCAATGGGACTTTTACTGTGATTTCAATGGGAGCAGAATCAAGCTCCCTATAAGCTGTGCTAGGATCAGCATCCAAGTTGGTAAGGCTACAGGGCCCTATTCTGTTCTTCAGCAGTCTTTTATTAGGAAAGGAAACAATTGTGCCATACATTGTAAGCTACAATAAATTAAGGGCTTGACTGAGCCTTGTAGGCAAATCCTTATGTTGAGGGTAATTTGCGGCATACTAGAGGCACATAGAGGCATACATCCACTGCTACACACCTATATGGCTGGTCAGCTCTGCAAGGACTGAAATTCTGTCTGACCCTTACACTGGCTAACAATGGAGGAGGCTTTTTGCTCTCACACATACACACTGCACAGCCAAAGCTTTGTCTCAGCTGGGAGCATGCAGCCCAACCTTGGTAGAGGGACTCACACTAGCTCGGCTCAAGCTAGCATATTAAAAATAGAAATGTGGATGTTGTGGGACCAAAAGAGACTGGAGCTACCTACCCAAACTGGGATCCTCTTAATCCCTTGGGTCTGAGCTCAGGTCGCTAGTCGAAGCCTCTGACAGTCCCACAACATCCACAGTGCTATATTTAGCTTGCTAGCTTCCAGGCCTTATCATAACTTTTCATGCTAAACAGTTCTTATTCTAGATTTGGCTACCTAGTAAAATAACAAACCATATGGCCAAAGTCTGCCCTCATTTGTCCCTGTATCCAGCACCAGAATTTGACCCATTGTATTTAAGCATGGAGCCAAACTATGTATGTTTTGCTGATGTTCATGAGCAATTATTCACCTGAATAGTCCAATTGGAGTCAAACATGGATAAGTAACATTTCACCAGTTGTGTGCGATGGGGCCAATCAGAATTAATTCACTACCCAGAATGAACCACTCAGGAACAATGCATAGACTAAGGCCATGGCTACACTGGCACTTTATAGCGCTGCAAATTTCGCGCTCAGGGGTGTGAAAAAACACCCCCCTGAGCACTGCAAGATACAGCCCTGTAAAGCCTCAGTGTAATCAGTGCTGCAGCTCTGGGAGCGCGGCTCCCAGCGCTGCAAGCTACACCCGTAAGGGATGTGGTTTACGTGCACCGCTGGGAGAGCTCTCTCCCAGCGCTGGCGCTCCGACTACACTCACACGTCAAAGCACTGCCGCGGTAACACTTTGAAATTTCAAGTGTAGCTATACCCCAAGAGTGATGTATAGAAATTCTTTGATGAATAATTTGAATCATGGATGCATTTGAGAAAAGCGTAAATTGCTCATGGACAATTCATAAACCAAAAGGGAAAGAAGGCTCAATTCTTAAAATAAATTATTCTCTGTGAATTATTCATTTGGCGATATTTTCAGAAGTTTTGTTTACACACAGGTGAAAATATACAACTACTGAAGCAGTTGATTAGCCAACCTGTGCCAGGGTTTGAGTTTTCATACCAAATCAGAAGTTGAAATTCTACCTGACTGGCATGAAAGTTTCACAAACAGCCAATGAAAGGATTCCATATATCTTTTATTTAGGTAATAAGTATTTTGAGGTAGGGGAGGTCTTGTCATTATGAGTGGACCGTGCCTAGTACAATGGCCTCTAGACGTCACCACAATACAAAAGTTGACTGTGACAAAAGAGTTCACAGAGTTACATGGTACCAGCATATTTTGACATCCCAGTTATAAGGCAAGTTAATGAAGGAAAGACCATTTTAAATAATCTTCACAGCTACAGTGTGTTTGCACACTGGCTGTGTTGCTTGCCTCATTTACTGTACTACAGTATGTAGGTGAGAAAAGTTACTCTGAACAAAGGCTGCCTCTTTTACTGCATTTCAAAAAGAACATGTCAAGTATATTTTAACACCAAATTTAGGCAATTGTCCTCTATGTCAGTGATTCACATAGACTCATAGACTCTAGGACTGGAAGGGACCTCGAGAGGTCATAGAGTCCAGTCCCCTGCCCTCATGGCAGGACCAAATACTGTCTAGACCATCCCCAATAGACATTTATCTAACCTACTCTTAAATATCTCCAGAGATGGAGATTCCACAACTTCCCTAGGCAATCTATTCCAGTGTTTAACTACCCTGACAGTTAGGAACTTTTTCCTAATGTCCAACCTAAATCTCCCTTGCTGCAGTTTAAGCCCATTGCTTCTTGTTCTATCATTAGAGGCTAAGGTGAACAAGTTTTCTCCCTCCTCCTGATGACACCCTTTTAGATACCTGAAAACTGCTATCATGTCCCCTCTCAGTCTTCTCTTTTCCAAACTAAACAAACCCAATTCCTTCAGCCTTCCTTCATAGGTCATGTTCTCAAGACCTTTAATCATTCTTGTTGCTCTTCTCTGGACCCTCTCCAATTTCTCCACATCTTTCTTGAAATGCGGTGCCCAGAACTGGACACAATACTCCAGTTGAGGCCTAACCAGCGCAGAGTAAAGCAGAAGAATGACTTCTCGTGTCTTGTTTACAACACACCTGTTAATGCATCCCAGAATCACGTTTGCTTTTTTTGCAACAGTATCACACTGTTGACTCATATTAAGCTTGTGGTCCACTATGACCCCTAGATCTCTTTCTGCCATACTCCTTCCTAGACAGTCTCTTCCCTTTTGTATGTGTGAAACTAATTGTTCCTCCCTAGGTGGGGCACTTTGCATTTATCTTTATTGAACTTCATCCTGTTTACCTCAGACCATTTCTCCAACTTGTCCAGATCATTTTGAATTTTGACCCTGTCCTCCAAAGCAGCTGCAATCCCTCCCAGTTTGGTATCGTCCGCAAACTTAATAAGCGTACTTTCTATGCCAACATCTAAATCGTTGATGAAGATATTGAACAGAACCGGTCCCAAAACAGACCCCTGCGGAACCCCACTTGTTATACCTTTCCAGCAGGATTGGGAGCCATTAACAACTACTCTCTGAGTACGGTTATCCAGCCAGTTATGCACCCACCTTATAGTAGCCCCATCTAAATTGTACTTTCCTAGTTTATCTATAAGAATATCATGTGAGACCGTATCAAATGCCTTACTAAAGTCTAGGTATATCACATCCACCGCTTCTCCCTTATCCACAAGGCTCGTTATCCTATCAAAGAATGCTATCAGATTAGTTTGACACGATTTGTTCTTTACAAATCCATGCTGGCTATTCCCTATCACCTTACCACCTTCCAAGTGTTTGCAGATGATTTCTTTGATTACCTGCTCCATTATCTTCCCTGGCACAGAAGTTAAACTAACTGGTCTGTAGTTTCCTGGGTTGTTTTTATTTCCCTTTTTATAGATGGGCACTATATTTGCCCCCTTCCAGTCTTCTGGAATCTCCCCCGTCTCCCATGATTTCCCAAAGATAATAGCTAGAGGCTCAGATACCTCTTCTATTAACTCCTTGAGTATTCTAGGATGCATTTCATCAGGCCCTGGTGACTTGCAGGCACCTAACTTTTCTAAGTGATTTTTTACTTGCTCTTTTCTTATTTTCTCTTCTAAACCTACCCTCTTCCCGTAAGCATTCACTATACTAGACATTCCTTCAGACTTCTCAGTGAAGACTGAAACAAAGAAGTCATTAAGCATCTCTGCCATTTCCAAGTATCCCGTTACTGTTTCCCTCTCCTCATTGAGCAGTGGGCCTACCCTGTCCTTAGTCTTCCTCTTGCTTCTAATGTATTGATAAAAAGTCTTCTTGTTTCCCTTTATTCCCATAGCTAGTTTGAGTTCATTTTGTGCCTTTGCTTTTCTAATCTTGCCTCTGCATTCCTGTGTTATTTGCCTATATTCATCCTTCGTGATCTGACCTAGTTTCAATTTTTTATATGACGCCTTTTTATTTTGTAGGTCACGCAAGATCTCAAGGGTAAGCCAAGGTGGTCTTTTGCCACATTTTCTATCTTTCCTAACCATCGGAATAACTTGCTTTTGGGCCCTTAATAGTGTCCCTTTGAAAAACTGCCAACTTTCCTCGTTGTTTTTCCCCTCAGTCTTAATTCCCATGGGACCTTACCTATCAGCTCTCTGAGCTTACCAAAATCCGCCTTCCTGAAATCCATTGTCTCTATTCTGCTGTACTCCCTTCTACCCTTCCTTAGAATTGCAAATTCTATGATTTCATGATCACTTTCACCCAAGCTTCCTTCTACTTTCAAATTCTCAACAAGTTCCTCCCTATTTGTTAAAATCAAGTCTAGAACAGCTTCCCCCCAGTAGCTTTTCCAACTTTCTGAAATAAAAAGTTGTCTGCAATGCAGTCCAGGAACTTATTGGATAGTCTGTGCCCCGCGGTGTTATTTTCCCAACATATATCTGGATAGTTGAAGTCCCCCATCACCACCAAATCTTGGGCTTTGGATGATTTTGTTAGTTGTTTGAAAAAAGCCTCATCCACCTCTTCCACCTGATTATGTGGCCTGTAGTAGACTCCCAGCACCACATCACCTGTGTTTTTTACCCCTTTTTACCCCTTTTAGCCTAACCCAGAGACTCTCCACACTTCCGTCTCCTATGTCCATCTTCACCTCAGTCCAAGTGTGTACATTTTTAATATATAAGGCAACACCTCCTCCCCTTTTACCCTGTCCCCTGTTTTCCCCATCATAACCCCAAATTCAGCCACTTTTTTCTCTGGCCATCTCACATCCCAGTTAATGCACCAACTTCAAAGCATCCTTCCCGGCTCCTCTCCCAGCCCCCTCAGCTTACGGGGAAGTAAGCAACCCAACATAGTGTTCTCTCTTGTACCAAACATACCACTTCCAGATCTGACTGATACTTACAAAGGACAGGCACACCACTATTGTTATCAGCCTTTACATAAGAAAAGACTATGTGAATATCAGTCAGCAGGAATCAACAGATGATGTGCGGGAGTCCAAAAATATCTGCTGGCCCACTAAGTCAACAGAAGGAGTTCCATTGGCTACAAAAGTCTTTTTATCAGACCCTATAAATAATCTTCTTTATTTCAATTTCTCCCATCCCAGATCTTCAATGTATCTTTTGCCGTCAGTTAGCAAGGGAGAAATATGCTTCTTGTTTAAGTTAAAATCTACCTGCTAAAGATTGGCAGCATTAATCTCCACTTCTCCTTGGATCAGCCCAATTAGTCACTGCATTATTAAAAAAGAAAAAAGGATTAATTTATTTCACTATTGTTATTATAAAATATACTTTAATGTTTTTTAATTTAAGGCATTAAAATGCCAGAAGCACATTAAGCAAAGGAAAAAGTGCTGATTGGAACCATATGGAGTGGGGGGGATTACTTAATGTGTTCAATTGCAAAACAAGATCTCTAATCAGTTATGTTTACTTCATATTATGCATGGGATGCTTTTTAACTCCTCTTTCATCTCCATATTGAAGAGTAATGGTACAGTTAGGACAGCAGGAATATTAATATTATAGACTTAAAGAAAGCCTGTGAGTATTGTCATGTCTGACTAATAGTAAACCAAGTAGTGACTATTTATACCCATTAGAAATCTATTCCCTGGAGAGGGAATATTAAGGATATTAGTTATGCTCTCAGGGTTAAAGCCTGTCCTAATGTAAGGTGGAGTAGCTCTGATAAAGTCAATGGAACTATACTGCTTTATACCAGCTCAGGATCTGATCTTAAGTACCAGAGTCAAGATTGTTACATATGTGTCTATATCTTCCATTTCCCTCTGCCGTCTACCCTTGAAGAAATGAAACCTCTCTTTTTGTGACTTATACTCTTCAATTCCCAAGCTAATAGCAGAATCATGAGAACCCTGGCCACTTGCGTCCTACTCCAGGGCCATTAATTACTGTACTACACTACTGTTCTTTTCTTGAAAGAATCTTGTTTTGCTACAACCCAAGTGTTTTCAGACATTTCAAAGAAGTGATGCAACTTTCAGTGTCAAAGTAGCGGAGAAGGACAGATGTTTGGAGCCTACCTAGCTAGGGCACTTCAATCTGAATTACATGGACTACATAAGGTAAAATGCTTTTTAGGGCTGCAGACCTCTGGATACACTTAATGGCCCAGTGATGAGCTGCCAAAATATTAACAACCGGTTCCCTCCTCCTCACCCCATGAGGGAGTCATGCCCTCCCCGGGACTCCTGCCTCATCCAACCTCCCATGTTCCTTGACAGCCCCCCTGGACCCCTGCCCCATCCATCCCCCTTCCCTGTCCCCTGACTGCCTCCTGCCACCCCATCCAACCCCTGCTCCTTCCTGATTGCCCCCCCGGGACCCTTGCCCCCATTCAATCCCCCTGTTCCCTGCCGTCTGACTACTCCAACACTAATCCACCCCCCCAACTCCCCTGCCCTCTATCCAACACCCCCTCCATGCTCCCTTCCCCCTTACTGCGCTGCCTGGAGATGGGGGCCAGGCCGGGCCAGGGCCGGGCTGGGCCGCTCAGCTGGGGTTGGGACCGGAGCCGGGGCACTCAGCTGGGGTCAGAGTCGGGGCGCTCAGCTGGCTGTGGCCAGGATGGAGCTGCTCCACCCGGCCGGCCAGGCCCAGGGGCTGGACTGGAGCCGCGCCACCCGGCCAGCCGAGGTTGGGACTGGGCCGGAGCTGCACCGTCCGGCTGGCCACGGTCTGGACCGGGCCTGAGCCGCGCCGCCTAGGGATGGGGTCGGGGGCCAGGCAGGAGCCATGCGGTGCCTGGAGCTCTCCTCGCACCCCTGCCTCCCTGCCCCAGCTCACCTGCGGGAAGCCACTGCTTCCTTCTCAGCTCTCCCAGGCTTCCCACGCTAACAGCTGATTCGCGGGAAGCCAGGGAGGGGGAGGAGAAGCCTCGGGAGTGTTCAGGGGAGGAGGTAGAGGCGGAGTGAGATGAGCTGGGGCCGGGGGAAGGGCAGGGAGCTGCTGGGGCTTTTGTTAAATTTAAAAGCCCTTTTCGAACCAGTTGTCCCTCGTAGGACAACTGGTTCTAAAAGGGCTTCTAAATTTAACAACCGGTTCCCGCAAACCAGTGAGAACCAGCTCCAGCTCACCACTGTAATGGCCATAGATCAGAGCTGAGTGCAAGAAGAGTGTGGTGACACTTACTGCAACACATATAAAATACAGCTTTCTATCTTCCTGGTCAACAAAAAGACATACCCTTAGCCTATGTCTACACTACAAGCTAGGATACATACCCACCAGTTTCATGCATGTTTGTACTTGGCAGGGCTCAGCCATACCACTGATGCCACTACCAATGCTTCTGCTATTTATACTCATGCTAGCTCAATGGGAGCTCCATGAGTATGTGTACACGAGCAGGGAAATCACCCTTAACTCATAGTGTAGATGTACCCTTAGTTACATATTCTTAATTTCTTACTATTACCATTTAGGCAATATTCCTTATTTATATAAATCAAGGCCATCTTGAGTTAACAATTTTATAATTAAAACTTAAAATTTGCTATATGTAACCAGGATCAATTCAAAGTGTACATCAGGATCTCCTTGAACATGCAGATTGGCCATCTTGCCCTTCCTTGGATCCATAGTGTTTGCTGGAGATCTGCCAAAGGACCAATCCCTTTCCTTAAGGAGATGTCTTAGTTTCTTCTCTAAAGCTGAGTTTTGTTGGGGCAGCATCCCAGTCCATGCGGTTTCCTTTCTGGAGGTCTTTTAAAACAATCCTTTAAAATCTTACTCTGTGGTTTCTTTACATTTGAGACAAGCACTATTTTAAAACCCACAAGTTAGAAATTGGAAATAAAAATAGCTGCCACAGACTGTTTTAAAGCATGAAATAGTCATTCATAATATACAATAGGCACTATCACAGCCTCAGCCAGATTCTCAGCTGGTGTAAATCAGCAGAGCTCCCTTGAAAAGAATGGAACTACACCAATTTATAGCCTGCGAAGGATCTGATTCCCTTTGTCTATTCTGATTTGATAGGTTTGCAAAATATAATGTGAGGTACAGTATAAGATTCAAAGTGGTATTCAGCCCTGACTACTACGGTGCATTTAGAAAACATAATAGAGCATTGTATTTAATAACCACTGACAGATTTAAGGTTATAATCCTAAAACCAACACTAAGATATGAATTTCTAATCTGATGCATAAACTGATACCACAGTATATTTCACTTAGGAATGGCAATGCAAGACCACAGTGAAACAATGTAGAGTACCATTATATATTGAATAATCCTACCAAATTTAGAGGGAGATATATGTAAAACTTTAAAATTTCTCTATGCTGATATGAAAGAGAACAGGGTTCCAACTTTATATTAAGATATTGGCCTAGAATACTAGTTTGAGGCAGTAGATATACTTTTTGACAGTCCCCAGGCCTATACAGGCTTGTACAAGGGTTTCTGCTTGGAGGGTAAGGAAGAGAATCTCAAATTCTTTCACCATGATCTACTGTTCAAACCATTACTCCACCTGAAGAAATGCCCTCTGTGATCAGGGTTCTTCTCTCTGAGGTGTTTCAGCAGCGGTTAACCCCAATTTATACTAACAGAAATGTAGGATGACAGAAATATAGGATGGGATGGGACTTCAAGAAGTCATCTTGTCCATCCGACAGGCCTGAATCTGTTGCCATGTGCCTGTGCAGAGTGAAAAGTAGGTGAAAAACACTGTCAAATCAGAACAACAGGATTTCACACTCATGTTGCACAAGATTCAGGGCAACGGAGAATCAGGTACCCCACAACCAGTGCCAACTATCTCAAAGGAAAGGCAAGACCAACATTTTCAAAAATAGGGACCTAAAGTTACATTCTAAAGGCCTGATCCTCCAAAACAGGAGTTTTGTCACTGACTTCAATAAGCACAAGATCAAGCCCTAAGGCCCTGATCCTCAAAGGTATTTACACACCTAACTCCTAATGGGAAGATCTGGGCCTGAATCCATATTTTGGCATCTTAATAAGTGGTCCAGTTTTCAAACATGTTGAGCTCACTCTGAGATTCGATAGGTGCTGTTAGGAGTGGACCCATCTATGGGAAAAGCAGACCGCAGCAGCTCAAAAGCGTGGAAATGGAACTGCTCACATTGTCCCAAGATAAATTAATGAGAGGTGAGGCCTCAATATCTGCCCAGTAGTGATGCTACAATTCTCAACACTCAGAGCTCAACTGTAGCTCAACTCTGCACTTCTGGAGAGTGTGTACTGTTGCCTGTTTCACAGATATTTTGCAAGACTTTTTTCTTAAGCCATGCGGAGGCTTTTGGGTATCGGGTACCAAAGACTCAACATTTATTACTAATTTAGGTGAGCACTGCAGACTCAGATTCTCTTTCACTTTATCCCCCTACTTGGGGTCAAATTTTGCTCTCAGATACATAAACACGGCTTCAAAAATGCAGATTTTAACAAACTCAGAGAACTGATAGGTAAGGTCCCTTGAGAAAAAAAATCTATGGGATGAGGTCAGGAGAGCTGACAGTTACTGAAGAAGTCAGTTCTGCTGTGAAGGAATGATTGGAAGAATAGTAAAAAAGCATTCAAGGGAGATTTAAGTTAGATATAAGAAAGAACTTTTTAATTATAAAAGTAGTTAAGTTCTGGAATAGCTTTCAAGGGATGTTGTGGAATCTCCATAAGTGGAGGTTTCTAAGAACAGGTTAGGCATACACCTGTCAGGGATAGCTTAGGTCTAGTTGGTCCTGCCTCAGCACAGGGGGCTGGACTTGATGACTTCTCAAGCTCCCGCCAGCCCTACATTTCTATAAATCTATTGCTATCAGTGGGAGCCATATATATGAATCCAAGGCCAGAATATGACCCTAATCAACTAGTCCATGTTTGCTGCATCTTTTGCTGCTGCCATTGCTAGTACTTACTCTGAATACTATTGCTAATCTTAGCTGCTCTTATTCATGATTCCTGAACAATATTACATTCGGTTCTGGTCATCTGAGCCACTACTCCCTTTTCATTTACTGCACTGGTTTAAATAGCTAAACAACATGAAAGGCAGTGAGATTCAGGCCTTAAATAATTTTACTGCACCATCAGGCTGTACATAGCTACTGCATCGGATTCTCCTCTACATTACATCAGTTTTACTCCACTTTATTGATTTCAGCACGTTAATCCAGCACCAAATTGGTGTAACATGATAGAAAATCAAGCCAGTAACTTTGTGAACTTATTAATGAAACTATGATCTTCTTCTACTTCCACACCTCATCACCCATTTTATTGTTTATTACCCCGACTCACTGCAGCACGTCTAAAATTAGATTGTAAGCACTTTGGGGCAGGAACAGTGCTTAATTTGTACCAGGGCTTCCCAGCACTGAGCCCTGGCACATCTAGGCTTGGCAGTTCATAGCCCTGCCATCTCTGGGCTTGCAGTGTCAGTTATGAAAGTAAAAAAAAATGCTTGAGCACCTAATTGCTTGAGCTCCGGCACCTCTTTTATTACAAATTAAGCACTGGGCAGGGACCAGGTATTTTTGTCTATATTGTAAAGCACTTAGCAAACCTGGGCACTGTAAAAATAAAACAACAATGGCATGATGTTACAGCAGAGGCATTTTTATTGTCACTCAATGACCATTGGCTCAAAGAGGTGGGAGGTGACACATCTTTGATGTCCTGACACTTTATGACTCATAGAAGGACAAGAAAGAGACAGAAGGAGACACAAAAAAAAGAAAAATCTTTTTAAATCTACTTTCTTGCAGTGAATCAAACCATAGAATCAGGACACCTTTGAGCACTGTTCTCCATGTTCAATCATGCTTAAAAACAAATGATCAGTTACAGCAGACATTCATAACCAAAGCAAAGATATAAAATTCAATATAATCTTCTTCAGTTGCAGTGACAATTTAATTACTGGGACATTTCCCTGTTGTTATGGATGTGACTAGTGCACTGAATAGGATTGGAAGTGCTAGTGGAGGATGTGACAGATAGAAAAAGGAGATTGCAATGATTATTTTTCTATTATCATTGCTCCAAAATAATTGGCCAGAAAGAATCCACAAACTTCTCTCTTAGTTACACAGATACTGTAGTGAACAGATATTTTATGCCCACTTATACCAGCTGAGGATCTGGCCCTTATTCTTCTCTATGAAAAAATGGCAAAATAAGTAAAGCCACAGCAGTGCCCTTTCATCCTGGATTTTTGAAAACATGTTTTAGCTGTTAGTGACATGAGGCAAAATCCTGGCGCCACTGAAATCAATAGAGAAACTCCCATTGAATTCATTGTACCCAAGATTTCACCCCTGCTGCCCACCTCAGAACGTACTAGTGTCTTTCAGTGAGAGAATCAGCCCCAAGGAGAACATCCTTTGAGCTAGACTAGTTTATAAGAATGGAACCATGAAACCATTTCCTCCAGAAGACCAGAGGCACATGCAGGGTGACATGGAATTGCTCAATGTAATTCATGGTAAGTAACAACTCCAGCAGTGTAGTGTCTGCCAAATTCCCATGGAATTCCACATGGCACTCAAACTATTGGTAGGTCTGAGCCTATGAGTTGCTGAGTCTCTCCTACATCATGCACAACTCCCACTGATTTCACTGAATTTGGGTCAGCATTGAATTATAATAGTATCATGATGGTAATCCCCAAAGAGACTTGGCCTCCTTGCAGCTCGAGTACCATGTGGATCAATCTGTGCCTAGGTCTTTAAGATGGTCTGGCTGGATATTCACTTTATGTCCTTCACTGCCAATCTTATCATGCCACTGAGGCTTTTGATGTCCATGTGATTGCAGGCCATGTAGCAGCATTCCTTGGTACACAAACACACTCTTTAGAATTTGTTGGTCTTACATTTTAATATGTCCATACCAAGAAACCAAACTGCTGCTGCTGGAGGCTGGTGCTGGGTTCATCATTGAATATCCTCATTTCTGATCTTGTCCTACCACATAATATGGGGCAGCTGATGAAAACAAGAATAAAAAAACAACAATCTGGTATTCTTCAGCTTTCCTCAGCACCCGCATTTCCCTTTCATACAATAAAGTTGACATACCTGTAGTCCTATAGACCTGCAACTTTGTGGCAAGCTTGATACACTGTCATCCCAACATAGGCTACTGACAGACCCAAAACCTGACAGTAGCTGCTGATATATGAAGGCAGGTCTACATTTAAAATGCTGCTTTGGAGCAGCTGCACCGATGTAGTGCTTTAACGAAGAAGGTCTATGCCAACAGAAGAGAACTCTCCCATCAGCATAGTTAATCTACCTCTTCGAGAGGCAGTAGCCATGTCGGGGGTGGAGCGGGGAAGGATTTTTCACAACTCTGAGCAACATAGTTATGCTGAAGTATTTCTGTAGGGTAGATCTGCCCAGAGGATACACATCTTTCAAGCATCCTCCAGTGCTGTGTATGATGCTGTCCAAATATTTAACAGTTGCTGCCTGCTTGATATTCCATCTGGACAAGTTAATACTGAGCTGGTTAGCCCAGAAACTAATAAATGTTACTTTATTGTCTTGTGACACACAGGTTAAAGCTCAACCCAATCAGTTTTTATGTCTGAATGCTGCAGGGTCTACAGTACAGCAGTAGGAACACTGTAAGAGACCAAGTAAATGTCCGATCCCTGCAACCTCTCCTCAGTTAGATAATCTAAGATTAAACTAGAACACAGGCAGGACCCAATCCCACAGGTGTTACTCAGCTAAACTGTAGTCACACAATTTTGCCTATGTAAGGAGTGCAGGATCAGGCAGTTAATCAAGAAATTTCCCCCTTCTCAAACTCAAATAGTGCATGTTGCGTTTGTGAGCAATGCATTTCATTCATTCATTCATTCATGTCCATTCGTGAGCACAAGAAGGTAGGAAATGTCTCAGTAATGAGACAGTAATAATAAAACCAGACCTTGTCCCTTCAGTGTGGCTTCAGACTTGAAAAATTAAAGCTTCCCTTTGGGAAATTTTCACTGTGATTATTGTTATAATGAACTATTAACTGATAGTTGCAATAACGTGAAATGTATGGAGACAGAACCCATCTGTCAGAACACCTGCTAAAATGGTGGACATTTTTCAAGCCTTTATGTGTCTTCATGGGCACTCAACTCCAATATCCCAGAGGTGCAATGATGTATGGCACCTTATGGTTGTTTGCTATGTAGATTTCATTAACATCAGAAATAAGCTGTAGGAAGAAAAGTCTTTCTTACAAAAATGGAAACAAATCTATAAGAACTTTTCCAACTTTCCAGCCTGGTAGAAGATACACATGTGCCTGGTTTTTACTGTGTAGCTGTGACCATAATAATTTTGAGTGTTTTTCAAAGCAGTAGCTTGGTAGTGTTCTGCAACCATAACAACTTGTCCTGTGATCCCAGCATACCTCATGAATGTGAAACCTCCAAGGAACAGCAAAGTAGTATTGGTTGCCTCTTCCTTTGAGCTGTCAGCATGGTTTAATAGGGGATGGGGCTGGTAATCAGAGGACCTGGGTTCTACCTATATGGAAATGTCCCACCAAATTTTATAGAGATGAAAACAATAGGGAAGTCTATAGAAATTATTTTAAAAATCTATAGAATGTAACAGAGAATGATACTCTTTCTTTAAGCCATCCTGTAAAATTCAATAGCGGGGAAATAATTCTCTCTTAAATTCTATACATTTTTAGAACCCTGTAGAGAAGTCACAATCTCTCTCATTCAAATGGGCTTTTTCTTTCTCAGCTCTGCCACTGGCTCGTCATGTGATTTTGGACTATTCAGTATCATGCACCCAGGATCAGGGAAGCATAAAGGTGACAAAGTAATCTTTGCTCTACCAGTTGCACCCAACACTGAACGAATGGTGCAGAGATTTGGCTCGTTGTTGATTTTAGTACAAAAGATTTCTAAAATAAAAACGCTTTGGGGTGACCTTAATGCTCATGAAATGCAGACATCAATGACACCGTGCACTATACCATCTTCACCAAGCAGCATTGCTAGCACATCTCAGCCCTAGCAATGAGACAGCCCTGTTATTCAGATTCTGCTCCTGTACAGTAACTGACAATCATATTAAGTGATTTCGTGGGAATCACGTCTAGTAATCTGGTGATGATGTGACCAAATGGCTCACTAGAAAATACTGTACCCAAGACCAGACAATACATTTTCATTTGTTGCCTGTCAACTAGCTCACATATACTCATTTAAGACTAAACCATTTATTACCTTACTCACTACTCACATTTCTCACCCTTTAGTCCAGTTTTAGAAGAGCTGACCAAGATGCTCACTAAATGTTAATTTTCAATAACTCTTGGAACACTGGGGAATATTCAGAAGACTGGAAGAAAGCTAAATGGAAAGCTAATTGTTGGAAAATCTTACCAAGAGTTATGAAGAATTTTCTACCACTGGCAATTTCTTAAATCAAGATTGGATGTTTTATAAAAGATATATTCTAGTTCAGACAGGAATTAATCCAGGGAAGTCCGATGGCCTGTGTTATAAAGAAGGCCAGACTAGATGATCACAGTGGTCCGATTTTGCTTTATAAACTATGAAACCATGTAGAATGAAAAAGCTCAAAGGCGAGGCTCATCTTTTTGATAAAATAATACAAGATAATGTTTCAGTTGAAGTAAAGGTAATTCCTATCAGGTACAAAATAGCCTAATTCCCAACAGAAAATAAATAATTACAAATAAAGGGCCTGATCCTGCCACTGGCTCCATTCTGGCCAAGCCGTTGGCCCATTAGCATAGGACAATTCTCACCCTTTGGGTTAGTATTTAAGAAAATTGGTTTAAAATTTTAAAACGTTAATTATAAACTCCCCAAAAATAAAAGTTATAACCCAATAGGATTATTTACCATTAAACTGAGCACTGATTAGAGATGAGCGAGAACCATCACAGTGGATCCAAACACCCTTCCCCTTTGGGATGCTTGCATCTCTCTCCAGGACTGCTACATCTGCATTTTAGTGTTTGACCTTCCTGCTACTCTGTCCTAATGAAGCTTTCCATTATCTGGAATCAGATGCAATATAGGATCCCTCCTATGGAGAGCAATACAAGGGATATGCAGATTTCAGACTCTTGCTGCTGCCTGAAAAGGCTGAGATCAACGGGTTAGACTGAATCTAGTGCATGACAGTAGGGAAGTTGCTCCAAAACTTGCTCAGCATACACCTCTCCTCTAAGCATTTTTGGCCATCCTTATATAATTGTCTCTCTCTTCTGATGTAGAGCCAGTTCCTACCACCCCCTCATGAGCTCACTAGTCTCCCACTGAAGGAAAGCAGGCAGGACATCATGTATTTTTCAATAGTTGAAGATCAGCCAGGTCTCATTTCAGCTTGTTAGCATCAGCAAGTCCATCTATCTGGGTCTTTTAAAGATCATTTCAAGGCTGTAAAATGGCGTATGCGGTGAACATTCCAAAGAGGACCTTTTAAAAAAAGTGTAGTAAAACATATTTTTATTGTGCTTCCACTTGTAATACCACCTCTCCCTGAGTATTTCACAAGAGAAAGCTAATCACCCCCATATTATCTGGAGGTCTTCCTGGTTTTCTGATGCCATTTGTTGTTTCTTTTACCAGCAAGCGGACAGAAATCTTTTGTTCTGAGCTGTGCCAATAAGTCCCAGGATGTGTGAGCTGCTGACTATTTTCTGATTACTATAACAAAACCTTTAAAAGGTCTTCCTAGTGGAAGTCTAGAAAGTCACTGTGTGTACTGCATGATTCTGTTTTCTTAAAGAAACAAAACCACATTGTGTGCTATGGGTCAAAAGAGTAGTTTTCACAGAAACCTTAAGGAAGCTTCACTAATAGGAGGCATTTGTTATATCATAATAAAATACTCAAATTGAGCAACACCTACCCCTCAGATTAGAGAGTTAATTCTAGCAAGCTGCACGAGTACTGTCTGGGATGGGATGGATTCAATTCCCTTTCAGGGTTAATATTAAAAGGGATGAAAAAGCCTCATAAAATTGGCAGGGATTGGGCTGAGAAAAAGGTATCTGACAAAAAATCAACAGTGATTTCAGCTGGAAGATTCAGCAACTAATTGCTATGACTCACAGTAGAGGGAACTAAAATATATGAGTCACTGTGGATTTACGCCAGTGTAACCGGGTGCAGAATTGGGACCATTCTTGTGTATTCTCTTAACTGTTCTATTGTGAAAGCCTCAATAACCCTTTAAAAATAATTACTTATCTGGCAACATCTTTCAAACAGAAGAGTTTTTAATAATGATCAGCAGACTGGATACAAGAAATGAGTCAGGAAGAAAAACACCTAGACTGTGATGGGCTAGGTGTCTTAACTTGTAAACTACAACAAAAAGATGGATGTATGTTAAATGAGTCAATATCTTTCACTCCAGAAAATTTTGGGGTGTTGAGTGCCTCTGAAAATCAGGCCAAGAGATTATTCATTATTATTATGAAGGAAGCTCACCATGCTGAAATCTAGTTCTAATTCAGATGGATTATAGAAGCATAGGACTGGAAGGGACCTCGAGAGGTCATCTAGTCCAGTCTCCTGTACTCATGGCAGGACTAAGTATTATCTAGACCATCCTGGACAGGTGTTTGTCTCACCTGCTCTTAAAAATCTCCAGTGATAGAAATTCCACAAGCTCTCTAGGCAATTGATTCTAGTGCTTAACTACCCTGACAGTTAGGAAGTTTTTCCTAACATCCAACCTAAACAGCCCTGGCTGCAATTTAAGACAGATGCATCTGATCCTATCCTCAGAGGTTAACGAGAATGATTTTTCTCCCTCCTCTTTGTAGCAACCTTTTATGTACTTGAAAACGGTTATCATGCCTCCTCTCAGTCTTTTCTTCTCCAAACTAAACAAACTCAATTTTTTCAATCTTCCCTCATAGGTCATGTTTTATAGAACTTAAATCTTTTTTTTTATTTTTTTTACTCTTTTCTGGACTTTCTCCAATTTGTCCACATCTTTCCTGAAATGTGGCACCCAGAACTGGATGCAATACTCCAGCTGAAGTCTAATCAGTACTTGCTAGGAAAGAGTCTGAGCCCTCCTTTATGAAGTATTTACATCTAGGGATGAGAACAAACCAAGCACTGGATATAAATACCCACAAACTCTAAGGAGGTTGGGAGGCTGTGCGAGCCCCTGCATCATTTCAGTGGGATTAGGATCAGACATATCATTGCCACGTAGTCCCACTGATTTCAAAAGGACTGCTTGTGGAGTAAAGTAGTGCTCGACAGACCTGACTCCTTTCTGCCTCACTGTGCGCAAAATAATACCAAATTCCAATGGTAGCCTTTAACACTCATTTTGCTACCCAGCAGTGCTAGAACTTGAGAAGCAAGGGGGAAAGACATACTATTTTTGCCTTCCTCAGCCCCAGATCACAATCCATTCAAAGAGTCTCCCCCTTCCCAAGGTTGGAGATGAATATCCCATTTTGTATTAGAGACCTACAATGGGTCCGATCCTCTGATGGTGTAGATTGACAAAGCTCCACTGAAGTCAAACTTACACCAGCTGAAGATCTGGCCTAATGTGACAACATTAGAGATGATCTGAAACAAGAGGAGAAGAAATTCATAAACATGTTTGTGACATTTTTTTGGTGATTTGAAATTGCAAAATTGAATCAAAACTCAATAATTCTTTATTGTTTTTGTTTTTATTCACCTACTTCATTGTTACCTTCTTGCCTTTTAGCATCAGATCTTTTGATCTCTTTTACTTTCATTGCCTTTCCTCTCTGTCAATTGCTATTCCTTTCTTTCCTGCCTTTCTTACATGCTTTCCTCTCTGTCTTTTCCACCATGCCCTAAACCATGCCCCTGCCACTTCCCTGGACCTCACTTTTTCTAACAGCCTCCTTTAATCTCTTTCCTTTGTCTCTGTCCCAAAATTTCTTTTCCCCTGGCCAAAAAGTATATCCCACTATTCATGCCCCTTCTTTCTCCCAACTGCTTCCTTCTGCAAGTTTTTCTGGACACTCAGCTCTCAAATGCTCAGATCCTCCTTAAAGCTTTCTTCCCTCTTCCACATGCCAACTAGAGGACAAAGAAGCCACATATCACTGATTCACTCATCCCTCCACTCCTTCTGCCTCTTACCTGGCCTTCCTCCCTACACTATGACCCTCAGAGTTTCAATAGATCAAGAATAAAATACAACTGAGATGCGCCTGTCACCAGAAGACCTTGATTCAAATTCTGGAGACCCTAATGTAGCTGACTCGGCAACTGTCCCCTGTACCAGTGAGAGAAAAATTGTTCACTGTACTCTGTCTTCTAATGCTTTGTTCCAGGGTCAGTCTAGTTGCAATTCATGTAATGAGGAGTGTGTCATCCAAAGCTACGGTGGATGAATCTCTCAAGAAAATACATAGCATACAATTCTGCATTGGCAGTGATGTGACCAAGATACTCTCTGATTCAGAGTGCAACTTCATTGCCCTTTAGCTGTTAATGATGGGCAAGGCCATTGCACATACTTTGTACTTGATTCTTAGCAGAAGGAAACATTAACCATGTAGCCATTATATTGCACAATTTCAGTTATTAAATTACCATGCACACTTTCATTCAAATTAGGCTTAGCTCCTGACATTTGCCTCTTCCCAGAAATAAGAACCCCTCAGACTCATGGAAAAAAGTCAGGATAGGATTAGTCGTACTCATAGTGTTCAGACTGATAATATGTTAACACTGCCTCATTGATTTGACTTGATTTGGCAGCTTTAAAAGGAACTAAGAAATGCCAACTGTCTAAAAATGTGTTTTTTATTATCTCCCTTTGTATTGATTTTTTTACTGCAGTTGTTTGCAAATCCCAGGCACTTGGTTCTATTATTTTCTTAGCATTTCTGATTTTTATTTGCCATTTGAGGTTTTACTTTGACCAATACACACTGTGAAAGGTAGGGAGAAGCAACATTTGATTAGATACAGCATAAGGAAAAACAAAGGCACTATGAATGGAAATATCCAAAAGAAATTGCGTACCAGAGAACAGTATAGGAAATGTAGTAGATTGAACTTCATGACAATGGGCATGACCCACTGCTTATTAAAGACAAAAGAGAAATTCCCATTGAGTTTAATGGGATTTGGATCAGGCCTGAAGAGAGATCCAAGCTAGCCCTAACTGGAAATTCAGTGACTCAAAGGCATCCTCCCCATAGAGGTAGGACTTGTTCTCCATTTACTTTCTTTTCTTCCTAATCACGCTTTTTCTTGGGCTTTCCCTCTTTTACTGCCCTTCTTTTCTGTGTAGTCTGCTGTATTGTCTCATTCTTTCCCACTGTGGTCCTACTTTCTTCTCCACCTCTTCCATTTAGTAGCCTTGCTGCCTTTCCTCTCCACCTGTCAGACTGTGTTCTCACCTCTCTCTCCTCCACATCCCATCTTGCTTTCCTCCCATCCACCATTCTTTGTTGTCATTACTGTATCTCTATCACCATCCTATTGCTCTCAGAGGACAATCAAGGCTAAACTTGCTGGACTCTTGATCTTTTAAGTGCTATCTGCCAGCACTGAATTGAACACTAAAAGATTTTTGCCTTTGTACAACAAAATAATACGGTACACCAGCCCACCCTGAGCTATGGACTAATCTGGCTCTACTTCTCTAGAAGTACCTATGAATGCCACCCATGGTGGCAGAGGAAAGAACAAGGAGCAATGGTCTCAAGTTGCAGCGGAGGAGGTTTAGGTTGGATATTAGGAAGCACTATTTCACTAGGAGGGTAGTGAAGCATTGGAATGGGTTACCTAGGGAGGTGGTAGAATCTCCATCCTTAGAGATTTTTAATGCCTGGTTTGACAAAGCTCTGGCTGGGATGATTTAGTGAGTATTGGTCCTGCTTTGAGCAGGGGATTGGACTAGATGACCTCCTGAAGTCCCTTCTAACCCTAATCTTCTATGATTCTATGATTCCCTCCAATATTTGACTGCTGGCTACATTCACAGGACAAGTTCCTCTTATTCTTCTCTCACTTCATTTCCATTAATTTCTTCTCTTCAGTCTATTGCCCTGGGGCAGAATGTTGGAGACCTCTAGAGTGCTCTCCCTGGCAGTCAGTCTCTCTAATTAGCCCAGGTATCTTATACCCAACCTGAATATTTTGGGGAGTAGCGATCAGGCCAAGTGTTGATTGACCATAGGAACTGTGTGGTATTGAAGATGGATGGGCATTAAAATTCCTGCATATCACGACTCTTAATTCTGAAATGTATTGCTCTGGATACAGATACACACACTCCAATATATGTGGAAAAATCCTAGAGAATTTAAAAGCAAAGTTGACCTATACGATTCTATTGGAATTTAATAGGGTTTTATAAACTTTCTCCTAAAAGCTCATCAAATTTAATAGTGATTAACCTTTCCATAGGATTTTTTGAAATCTTATAGGATTCTGTAGCAGGGATTTAATTATCCATTAAATTCTATAGAAAGGTTCAAAAAATTATAGGAAAGTTATATCCTTGGCAAGAATCGTGTCTTCATATGTGCTTGTATAGCCCATAATGCAGTGCAATCCTTTTCCTTACTGGATTCAATGGGCAGTTCTGCAATATAATAATAATATGGGATTTTTCTAAAAGGTATGACATACACAGATTCAGCACACTCACACATGCATGAATATCCCATAGTTTACACAGTTATATCAAGAAACACAAACTATATTTTGGATGACTTTACGACCTGCTTTGTCATCATTTTTCTATACCATGACATCATCCTAACCAATAATAAGACAGTATTACAGCTCTGTAACACATCAAACATAAAACACAGTAATTTGCTAGGGCAGATCAAAAATAAAAATCTTGGTGAGTTTGGACACTGATGTAAAACAAATATGAGAAGTGTAATTTCCATAATACTTTTACCATCCTTCACACAAATGATAAATCCTCCAATGAATGGCCTGAGTCCATATTTTGACAATAGTTTCAACAAAGCAGCCTGATACAAAAAGCAATTTAAAGTGACATTATCCAACTGTTACTGATAAAATCCAACACTGCTTAATCCATGTTTTTAGCACACAATTCCCACGTAGCTGCTAATTTGTAAATAAAGAACTTCAGATAATATGATCTAACTTTTAAGCACTAGTGCTGTATATTTTTAAAGGGGTTGCAATAACCTTAATAATATTCTCTGAACAAATTAACATTGGGTGATAAGGATCTCCCCTTCTTGCATAATGCAGAAAACTTGAGATCTCTTAAGGATGCTGAGTTCACAATCTGGTTGTGATTTTGGGTCAGTTCTTATGTTTAAATAAAACAGCAAAGTATACAGAGAATGGGAGACACCAATAAAATACACCCTTACCTCGATATAACTCTGTCCTCGGGAGGCAAAAAATCTTATCGCATTATAGGTGAAACTGCATTATATTGAACTTGGTTTGATCCGCCGGAGCGTGCAACCCCGCCCCCTCGGAGTGCTGCTTTTCCGTGTTATATCTAAATTCGTGTTATATCGGGTGGCATTATAACAGGGTAGAGGTGTAATCTCAGGGGGTCTCACAAATGATTACCTTGTGTATTTTAATGAACTCCTTTGTCTTCTCTTGAGCAACCTTCTTTCTTTTACATTTTCATATTCTGAACCAATGTGGCTGTAACGAAGTAGGAGAGAAGCATGATATTTAAATCTGACCATTTCTTTAAAAATGATTAGTGAAACTAATGCTAAAGCCAAACATAATGCAGGAAGGCACTGTGTGCAGACTGCCAGAATATCATGGCAATGCCAATGACTCTTAGGCCTTGCACACAATGCTCCCTGCTGTCCTACCCCTTGAGTTTCTCTTAAGCAAGTAGTTCCCACCTTTCAGACAGACAAAATAACCCAGACCACAGCCCCTCCCACCAAACCACACCCCATATGTCAAGCCAGTCCCTTTCCATCTCAACAGAGCCATAAAGGAACTCTCTTCCAGGTGCTGGTTCTTTGTCCTCCTCATGGTCTTCAACCAGCTGAAGGAAAGATTCCTCTCTCTGTCCTCCCCACTTCCATACAGCCAGACTACTTGTTCAAAGCCTTTTCTCAGCACTCAATTCCTCATGAAGCAGATGGGTAGGACAGGTTGCTGAGCGCAAGACAGAGGAGTGCATGTGACCCACTCCAAAAGGCACATTTGAAAGAATCAAGAGGAAGGAGTAAAAAAAAAAGAGGTATAATATTTCTACAGATGAGAGCTGGAGTGGATATGGATTTATTGCCCGACAGCTGGAAGGACAGGCCAAAGAGCAGATCTGGCAAACAGATAGTCATTATGCAGTACTCAGAACTGGACAACAACAAACCTCAGACTATTATTTATTTCAGGCTGGCTCTGCTTTTCACATTCAGTGCCAAATTTCCAAAGAGCCCACGGAGTGCACGCAGTAATGCCTATGGTCACTGCCTTTTCTGCAGCCTCAGAAAGACCTATAGGCATGTGCAGGGACGCTAAAAGTTACAGCTGGCTAGAGTAGGCTCAAAGCCTGGGTGGTTTCAGAGTTTAAGGAGGTAGGAGGGGCTACGTGTGCCAGGCCACTTCACTGAGCTGCTGTCTCTTGCACTTTTTTAGCACCCCAATACCTTTCCTTTCTCTTGCTCTCACCAGGACCCAGAGCAGCCATGTCATTGCTCAGCTGGTTTTGGCCCTGCTGGAACACAATCTGAATGAATCTGATGGACACCATGCATCTTAACAGCTTAGTGAAAGCATAAAATAATTGCTGATCAAGTTTGCAGGTGACACAAAGATTGGGGGAATGGTAAACAATGAAGAGGAAAGGTCACTGATACAGAGTCATCTAGATCACTTGTTAAGATAGGAGCAAGCAAACAAGTTTCACTATGGCCAAATGTAAAGGTCACACATCTAGGAACAAAGAACGTAGGCCATACTTATAGGCTGGGGGACTCTATGCTGGAAAACTGGGACACTGAAAAGGACTTGGGGGTTCATGGTGGATAAATCAACTCAACATGAGCTCCCAGTGACAATGTGGCCAAAAGAGCTAATGTAATCCTTGGCTGTGTAAACAGGGGACTACCAAATAGGAGTGGAGAGTTTTCATTATCTCTGTATTTGGCATTGGTGCGACCGTTACCAGTTCTGGGGCCCATAATTCAAGAAGGATGTCGGAAAAGTTGTAGAGGATTCAGAAAAGAGCAGCACAAATAATTAAAGGATTGAAAAACATGTCTTATAGTAATAGGCTCATGGAACTCAACTGTTTAGTTTAACAAAGAGATACTTAAGGAAGGACTGGATCACACTCTATAAGTACATAGATGGTGAACAGAAATTCGATAAAAGAGGCTTTGTCAATATAGCCGGCAAAGCTATAACAAGATCCAACAGCTGGAAGTTGAAGCTAGAGAAATACAAGCTAGAAATAAGGCAACAATGAAACAAGGCAATGAACAAACACATTTTTAACAGTGAAGGTAATTGTCTACTGGAACAACCTACCTAGGATTGTGGTGGATGCTCCATCAGTGGAGATTTTTAAATCAAGATTGGATGTTTTGCTAAAAGATATGCTCTCAAATGAAGTCATTCAAACAGACTGAATTCATGCAAGTTCTATGGCCCGTGTTATGCAGGAGATCATACTGGAATAATCACCATTGTCCCTTCTGGGCTTACAATTCATGAATCTATGAAAAAAATAATAAAAGTCTAATAAACCTTAACAAAGCCTTAACTGTAAATAATAACCAGCAACATATCCCAAACAAAAGAAGCTTAATGGTGCTCTCGGGTCCTGCAAACAGGGCCGGCTCCAGGTTTTTTGCCGCCCCAAGCAATAGAAGCAACAAAAAAAGCCAGAGTGCCACCACCGAAGCTGCAAAAGTCACACCAAGGGAAAGAGTCAGACTTTTTTTCCCCAATAAGTAAATACTTTTAGCAGTTAGTAGCCCTGAATGGCTAACTTATTGTACTTTTCTCTACTGGGGCCTTGTGGAGGTATCAGAGCCCAGCAGCTGCAGACACACCTTCTCTACAAGATGCCAGATCTCTACAAGAGAAAACACAAAGGGGAAAAACATTGTATTTAAAAATTACTCGGGAATTACGGGTATTGCTGATGTGCACCAAAAAGTGCCCAGTGTAAAGCTTGCCAGGCAAAAGGCATGTAAATGCAGCTATCTGGTTGACTACAGTTCTTTCCCATAGTCCTTTCTTTATCTACCTCTCCTTCTACAAACCACTTCCACCAAACAATTCACCAGTCCAGTCTTCCCCTCTTCCTCCTTGCCATTTAGCTACTGCTTTTGAAACAGTGATGCCAAGGGAAGGCTGATTAGAAATATTCTCCACTGGTACTTATTGGTGGCACATCGCAGCACTCCTACAAGCCAAGCTGGTCTGATCACAACTTGTGAAATTCAGGAAATGTTCCCAACACCATGCCCACTAGCCCACCCATTTGAACTCACCAGTTCTTCAGAGCTCACTCACGTTCTGCAAATGATCAGCCACCCCACTCCATTTTGAAAAATTCTAAGTTGGCACCATCTAGTTCTGGTGCTCCAAATCACATGAGCATTTCAGCAGCCATACAAACCTTTGGAGATCTGACTCACTTCAGTGGCTGAAGTTATTAGAAGGGCTGGTGGGAACAAGCCCACATGCAATAGCATTTAAAGTGCAGCAAATCTAATGGGCATTTGGGTAAAATAGAATCATGTGTTAGTACCTACAGCCTCCAGCTGCTATCTTGGTAGAACTCCCAAGCTAGCAAAATTGAACCTGGTCAGCTGCAGGATAATGTAAGACCTTAAAGGGAAACTGAAAATGCCGCAGGGGTAAAGGCATTGGTTCAGTAGGAGGCACTGTGCCCTCTGAGACAATACCCTAGTTTTTCATCTATCTCCACTGCTTCTGCTAGTCTAACCAGCTGCTTCTTTGAAGCCACACTCTTACTATCAAGCTACAGTGCCCAAATCTTGTATAACACAGTAGTGGCAGAAATGAAAGAGGAAAAGAATAAAGGATGTAAAGAGGAGGAAAGAAAATGAGAGGAAAAAGATTATATGAAAGGAGATGGGGAAAATCTAATGGAAGATTTACTCTTCTGTCTTCTACTTTTTATTTCCTAAGCTTCCTCTTTTCTCCTTGTTAAATATCCTCCCTATACTCTGTAACAGGTAACGTATCCTCTCGCATCTGGCAAAAACTTACCAGTTTTCCAACAAGAAATTACAAAGTAGTAAGATCGAGTGATTAAACAGGCTGGACCTTTTCAGGCTACAAACACATGGCAATTCTATTCATTCTCAGTGGAGATGCAGAACTTTTAATGATCAGCAAATGACTTCCAACAATGTTTTGGACAGATTCCTTTCTCTAGTTGGCTTTTGCTCTTCTGTTTGATTCCCCTTGTGACCCCTACTGCGCATGGATGTAACATCAGGCCATTATTCATTTTTAAAGCCAGTTCCCTTTGGCACTGATTACATTTCAGATGACTCCCACAAACAAACAAACCAAACATTTTTAAAAGTTTCTGAGAGTTTTGATAAGGTTTAAACTAGTCTCAGATCTTTCATGGTCTGAACTGTGAACACCATATTCATGTTATATTTTCTTCTGTCCTGGAAGCACAGCTTTCATCTCATTGGTAGCTGGCAGGGGCTTCTGACATGGCATCCTGTGGGTACATTGTCTTCCTATGTTCTCAAATGATTGGACATTGTTCCAGCTTCTGAGTGGTCAGAAAGGTTTGGATTCCAGGACTGATTTATGTTCTTGTTGGGAAAGAAATGAGATGGCACAGACACAGGCCAAGATTTTTAAAAAAACGGGAGCTTAATGTTAGGCTTATTTTTTATTTAGGCTAATAAATAAGTAATCTAACTTTCAAAAATGCTGAGCTCCCAACAGCTCTGACTGGAGTCCATGCTGCTGGGTACTCAAAACCTTTGAGAACTAGACCATCTGACTTGAATGCACAGCTGTAGATGTAGAAGTCTGTTATAGGCACCTATTTTTAAAAATCTTGGCCACAGAGTGCCTGTATCCTATATAGTCTAATAGGTAGGTGTATTTTTCAGTGGGGATGTTGGATCCCAACGAGCTATTAGCAAATCCCAACTGAAGCGTATCACTTCCTGAGCTCGCGCAACAATTCTGTGCTCACGTTCTCCATCTTTATATCACTCTAAATGTCCATGTTTTCTATCATTTTAGCCACAATAGCTTGCATTTAGGGAATACAATGAAGGTTCTGGGTCCAGTCTCAACTGGAAGTATGTTGTAAGCATTTCAGAAGACAACCATCACGTTCTAGCTGGGACTCTTTAATTTGTTGAAACTATAGTTTAGACCGGGGTGGGCAAACTTTTTGGCCCAAGGGCCACTTTGGGGAATAGAAATTGTATGGCAGGCCATGAATGCTCACAAAATTGGGGTTGGGGTGTGAGAGAGGGTGCGGGCTCTGGAATGGGGCTGAGGATGAGGAGTTTGAGGTGTAGGACGGTGCTCTGGGCTGGGATCGAGGGAATGGGAGGGTGGGAGGGAGATCAGGGCTGGGGCAGGGGTGCGGGAAGGGGTGCAGGTTCCAGCTGGGGGTGCAGGCTCTGGGGTGGGGCTGGAGATGAGAGGTTTGGGGTGCAGAAGGGTGCTCCAGTCTGGGACCGAGGGATTTGGAGGGCAGGAGGGGGATCAGGGCAGGAGCAGGAGTTGGGGCATGAGAAGAGGTTTAGGGGGTGCAGGTTCCAAGCAGCACTTACCTCAAACAGCTCCTGGAAGCAGTGGCATGTCCCTTCTCTGACTCCTATGCAGAGGCACAGCCAGGCAGCTCTGCACACTGTCCCATCCACAGGCACCCCCCTGCAGCTCCCATTGGAGTGTGTGGGAGCCAGAAGGGGGCCATGCCGCTACTTTCGGGAGCTGTGTGGTGTGGCCCCCAGCCCCTGCTGGAGTGGGGCCGAGCCGTGTGGTGCAGGCCCGCCCCAGCACTCCAGCCGGAGCTGGGCTGAGCCATGTGTTGCAGCTTGAGGGCTGGCTTAAAACAGCTCGGCCTGCCGGTCGTAGTTTGCCCACCCCTGGTTTAGACAGACTCTATGTGTGATTTTAGTGTAGCTAGGGTGGTTCTTCTCTTGATGCAAGTACATCCTGATGTTTCTGCTCAAAGATTAAAGCAGCAAATGTTCTATCCAAATCTCTACGGCAAGAGAAGATGTTTGATTTAAAAGAAGCCTCTTGGAATGTAGCAGTAGCTTTAAGAAAAAATGTAAAGACTTTAAAAAATCCTCGTGATCAAAGAAAGTAGCTTGGATGTTCAGCTAGATTGTGTCTGGCTCATAAGAGTCTGTGCACGGAACTGTGCCTCCCCTCTCTTGCACAGCCTGCCCAACAGCAGAGAGAGGAGACCAGGGACTGTAGATGCACAGCAGACACCACCAATTTGGTCAATTTAGTGTACCCTCTCTACACACATGCACATCAGACATCATTTGAAAGCTTATTATGTGTACCTTAAGATGAGATATGCTGTAGAGCTATCAAGTGGTGCCATTACCATAGAAACAGAGAGAAACAATGACACCATCAACATGTTAAAATGACCACTTTGGAAATATTTGCATTGATTTCTGTTGGTTTAAGAGTCTGTGTATTGTTTCAAGACATAAATTTGGATTTCTTTGTGACCTCAAAACATCACAACAATCTAATAATAAACTTGTACAGGTATCATTGAAATGTTACAGCTCTGGTGACATTTCTAGTCAACATGCTTATCATCAACTTGTTCATCATGATCTCTGTAGAGAGTGTGCTCGTCCATCATTCCCTATTTGGCAAGGTCTCTGAAGTAGTAAGCTCCCTTTGTTTTGACAACATTAAACACAGATTTCTTCTCTCAATATATAGGGATAACACAGAGTCACATCCTGTTAACCACGTGCAGCAGGAAGTATGTTGCAGAATTCAGAAGCGAGTGCCTCATGAATGACACGCGTAGGTATGAAGCGATGCTTGTCAGTTGTTCTGGTAATGGTGCCTGTTTCAATCTACATGTTATCTACATGTTTTGGTTTTGGAAAGTAGTGAACAGCAAGAACTAAAACATCTATATCAGGTGACCTAGTTTCTATTGTTCTTTTGGCACCAATAGACCCCACAAGCCATATTGGCACATACAGCATGCACAAGCATCCTTATGTCCACTTCTTCTGGATTATTGTACAAGTCTCAGACTTTAACATCTCTGCTGGTGATGAACTTTGCTACTTCACCATTGGAAAAATCTCCCTCATGAAGGAAGTTTGGGTTGGGTGTGCTTCTGCACTTTCAGATGCATTTTGAACTATATATGCACAGAGAAATTTTACAAGTCACTGCTTGTTGTAAGCCACATTCAGAAACTTTTTCCATGAAGCCCCAGCGTATCAATCAATCATCTGGTATTTCTTGCATCCAAGCTTAGATCCTGTCTAGTGCTGTCTTTCTGCGGCTTTCACAGATACTGTTGTAGTTTCTGTCAAAGACTGATTACAGAATTAGCTTTGTCAAACCCATTTAAAACCTGCCTCAAGTACTCAGCAGCTAACTCACTGAATGTATGGAATTTGTCTCCAGCCATCATTTGTATGACAGTCACAGCATCTCTGGTGTATACTACAATTTCTTTCAAAGTGGTAGCCATGTTAATCTGTATCAGCAAAAACAATGAGGAGTCCTTGTTTGTTGCTTTGTTATAGATTCTTTCAGTTTGAGCTTCTAGCTAATGTTCTAATTCAGTTTTGTCTACTCTTCTCATTGTTCCATCAGCACGGAAGAGGGGCATAGGCCCAGGTCCTATGGGTGACTAAGAACCGTTGCCACTGAAACTTCATCTCTTCATCTTGCTAAGGACAGGGCTCTGCAAAAAAGACAGTTTCTGGACTGATAGTTGCTGTGATGGTCCCTCCCTTGCCAGACTTACATTTGGTCTTGATGCCTGATTTCTTGACTGGACTGAAGAAGCTATGTGTCCCATCCAAATAAAGTGCACCTTTCACAAATTTCTCTACATTTGTTCCTCATCAACATCTGTCATTTTCAGCAGAAAATCTTGAACATCTGAAGTTACATGCAATCCAGCAGATATGTTGTTAAGAACCTCTGGGTGTCATTCAGAGTCAAATAGTTTTGTCACATTGTTGAGGACATGATCAGTATGAGTTGTAACATGCTCTTAATCTCTCTTCAGTGCAGATGCAAGGATTTGTTTGTGGACTTTGGTCTTCACTGTTTCTTGTTAGACCACTTCTTTCTCTCATAGCTTTTACTGTGACAGAGCCAGGGCAGTTGGGAACAGCAGTAGTAGAAGGCAGATATACTGGCCACTGGATAAGCAGTTTTCTGCTCCCTGACTGACCAGAGCAGGGGCTGCTCCAAGCTAATGAGAACACCTGACTCCAATTAATGTGCAAAAAAGTCAGGTGAGGCTGTTAAGCACCTGACTCTAAGGCCCCTCTGATGCTATAAAAGGGCTCACTCCAGTCAGGACAAAGGGAGCCAGAGAAGAGGAAGTGCGGCTGAAGGGCTGGGTAATGAAGACACCCTGAAACCACTGGAAAGGGAGCCCTAAGGTAAGGGTGAAGGCATTGACAGAGAGAAGCGGGGGAGCTGTGGGGAAGTGGCCCAGGGAAATGTAGCAACTCTGGCAGTGAAAGGTCGGCTGCCAACAGCTGCTGCCATTAGGGTCCCTGGGCTGGAACCCAGAATGTTATACCAATTATATTAGACCAGTAAAAACCAGCAGGATCTTATTAAAGGGGACAAGACAAAGATGCCACATTTATTATGATAACAATTTGATTTATGACTAATAACTAATATCTTAATTCTTATACACACACATTATACCTAATACCTATACACACACACACACCCATCAGATGTTCTGCAGCTGCTGCATAGTTACCAGTCCTGAAGATAGCTTAAGTTCATAGCTTGATTTTGTAGCTTGGGTTCGTAGCTTGTGGCGGCTAACTGGCCAGGAAAGCCAGGCACAAGGACAAGCTGGATCTCTGTTGGGCAGGCACTGATGTCCTTCCATGTTGGCAGCAAAATGTTACCCAGAGTCTTTCATCTCACCCTTCTTTTTTATAGGCTTTTAGTTTGGATTCAAAGTCTATAGGTCTTGCTGTGTCACGCTGCCTCTGGGTTTAGATTGATCACCCATCAACTGCAGGCGTGACTTTCAGCCTTGAACCTGGTTTTGATCTTCCTTCTGTTGTTCTGTTGTCCTTTTCTTTTTAGGGTGGATGCTTCTTACTTTGTTTAGGGCTGTTGTCTAGGTCTTCAGCCGTTGGTATTTGAACTTTATCTCATCAGGACAGGCTGGGGCTGGAAGTTGATTCCGTCATTCATACATACCTCATTCACACATCTAAACTAAACTAATAAGATTACAGCAGGGTTTGCAAAAATCAAGGTTGGAGGAAGCTTTTACAAAATGGAGTGAGTGTTTTAAAATGGGGTTTGAATTATAATATGGAACAGAAGTTACAGTGTAGGCAAGTGTAGTGAATGGTGAACAGAAGTTACATTAATAAAGTGAACAATTAAAAACAATTTCATTTATCAGTTCTACAAGAATAGAGGGCGGGCCTGGGTTCTCCCCAACCCACCACTACAGAAACACCTCCTGGGAAAGGAAGACAGGCCCCTGTCAGGACAGGAGGTTCAACTGTTCTTGAATAAACCTGTAGGGATAACAGAGACTGTGGGAGTTCTCTCACCAACCTCCTTGCTGGCTTATGATGAAAAGGGCTCAGTAGACTGTACCCTGGCCCTAGAGAGAGAAGGGCTACGTGGAGGGTAGATTGCAAGATACTTTGACAATTAAGAATACACACTGAGAAATACACACTGTTGATATTTCCCATTTTTGCCACATGCTAAACAGCATTGTCATTGCTATAACAAGAACACTTGCCTATGCAAAACCAAAAAAAATCTTCTAATACATTCTCATTTGGTGGCTTTGACCAATAAATGCCACATCAAGTTGTTGAAATTAACTTGAACAGTAAAAACCATATTCATAGCCATGTTGCAGTGATTCTGGAACTGTGAAAAACAATTACTCACTCATTTTGGGTATCATTGTTTTACCTTGTCTACAGGCTTACAGCACCACTTGACAGCCCCACATCATAAGCCGTCTAACTGTACATAAAATAAGCTTCCAAACGATATATGATGTGGATGTGTGTAGGATGGGTATATTAAACTCCAACAATATTCCTTTTCTGGAGAATTGACCTACGCCTGCTGCTCACACAGGTGCAAGGAGGAGGTAATTAATTTGTACAGGGAGTCAGGAGTGAAAAGGAGGTTCAGGCTGTGCTGCCCTAAAAGATAGTGCAGTCTGCAAACACATGACAGCAGTCCCTGCATTAATGGGAGTGCAGGGACTGCTCTTTCCCCATGCCCAAAAGCAGGAGAGGAGGAAGTATCATAGCCCCACCCACCCTTCCTCACTGATCTGTGGAGTGAGCTTGATGTAAAAGGGAACTATCCTAACAGATGGTACAGTCTACATACCCTTTCCCTTACCACCCCCCTTCCCTCTGTGTACATCAGTGAGCATGAGAATGCCCTGAGGCACAGCCCCTTCCCAAACTCACCTTGAGGCAGCACAGAGCCCAACAGAGGTCTATATATTAAAGGCATGATCTAGCTGCAGATCATTTAGTGGCATAAAGAAGAGAGCCGGACAATAACTATGAGGAAATATTTTCTTCCCTGCAAACTGACAGCTCTTCTTCCTATAGATAGCTATGCACACATCCAGCAAAACCATGTGGCACCTCTCCAGCTAATATACTTTTACAGGTCATCAGACTACTCATAGATTCCAAAGCCAGCCAGGACCATTGTGATCATCTAGTCTGACCACCTGCATAACATGTGCCATAGAACTTCCCCCAAATAATTCCTGGAGCAGGTCATTTAGAACAACATTCCATCTTGATTTTAAATTTGTCAGTTTTAAATACTATTAAAAATTACACCTTATTTTAGGACATCATTCTTTTTCCCATTCCATATATGCTCAGTATGAGGAATTTGTCGCCCAGCACATATGTAATAATTGCATATTCTCCATGTACCTTCAAATCTTTCCCTCCATAATCTAGGGGATCTATAAAATACACCCATACCCAATGCCAGCAGTTCTTCAGAGGTTCCCCCCGCAGAACATGATAAGTTATGGTTATTAAAATAAGATATAACTCTGCTCTGCAGGAGATCTCGCACTTCATTATTTCAGGCACTCAGCCAACAGAGGCAAAGCTGTGAGAGACAATGCAGAGCACAAGGTCTAACTTAAAGAATAATCATTATGTTTATGCTGGAGTAGAACAACAGCTGAAAATGAGCTTCACCCCAAGAGCTTTTAATCACTGCGCAGCATTTAGCAACAAGTCTTGGAAGAGAAAGATTGAGCAAAACTCTGCAGATGATGAAGATTGGAAAGGAATACAGGCACAAAAAGAAGTGTTTCAGGATTTAAATTAGGTGCTGAATAAATCACTAAAGGCTACCAGGTGGCAAAGAATAGTTAGACCATAGAATGAGAGTAATTATTGGGGTAATGTGGTCTAATAGTTACTAGTGAATTTTGGCAAGTCGCTGAAGTTCCGTTCAAGTCATTGGCAAAAATTCCCACTTATTTCAACTTCAGCTCAACAGATTTGTGGCCTTTACCCTGTAACGTGTCCTTCAGTTTTCATGTTTTTAAAGTGAGGGTAATGGGTGAAGTTTCCCAAGACACATAAAGTCCTATGGATTTCAATGGGAGTTAGGTGCCTAGGCATGTCTGAAGATCCTACTAGGTGCCTATTAGCATCGTTAGAGACTTACGTACCTTTGAAAATCTGGCTCTTAAGTGCTTGAGTCACTTTTGAAAAGGGAACTTAGGCTTCTGAATGACTTTGAATAGAAATTTTTAAAATATCTTAAGTGACATGAGCCTAAATTCCCTTTTCAAAAGGAACTTGAGTACTTAGATGCTTAGATGCTTATATCACACTGTCTTTCAATAAGACATTGAAAAATGTATTTGATTTTTGTTTTTTTGAAAATTTTTATCCCAAGGTGTTTTCTAAAATTTTTAAAAACACCTTGAGGCCCTAAAAATATTATGAAATTAATACCCAAACATAACTAAAGTGAAGCATTACAATGCAATATAACCCACTAGAAACAAACTAAGCAACACTACAGCTAAAATTCCCCTCCACTGACCCAACAATCCCCGATCCTTATAATTCCTCCTGTCTTCAAATGCAAAAAGATGAGCTTGGCAGCATGCTCTGAAGATCACTATATCAGATCTATTATTAGTTGCTATTTTAATAATAATTCTAAATTACAGAGCATTTATAAAGGGACAAAGCAGCAATAATAGCAGAATTTTACTCATATGAGTAAATTAACATAAAAAGATGTGCAGGAAACATTAATGTTTTATCTAAAACCATTGAAGCAAGAACCTTCAGAATTAAGACTGACACAATTCAGATATTTGGAAGAGACGCGTGTGGCAATCGGTGGCTTTGGGTTAGACTCTAGACTTGTGGGAGTGTCAGTGAGCTTTGACATATCCTTGACACTTGTCTACACATCCTCAAAGCACCTGGGCAGAAACAAACATATGGTTCCAAAATCTGCTGGCGACCTCATTATCCAAGGGTCACTGGCACAGGAGGCTGTAATGGCTTCTGTCTACCTAGGGAGGATTTAACCCATGGCTACTCACACGCTCAGCAATTCTACATAGTGAGGCTTCCCCTCAGATGTTTAATCAAAAGCAATTAAGGCAATAGCTCAGGTTTTTTTTTAATGAAAGAACCTTTTAAAAGTGAATCCAATGCACATGGAAATTGCACCATTGGCTCTACTCCATGGGCAGTGGCAGTGCAAGATTTGCCCACACCACCACTTGACCAACGGGGTCAACAAGCCCCCTGACTTGGAAGGAAAACCTCTGGGGTGAAAGGGTAGTTCACTATTCATGGCTATTTAATTTTTTACCTTAAATCTCCCAAAGCCACTAATTACTGAGCTAGCAAGGGAGAGAATGAAATGGAGGAGAGACTACAAAACACACCATTACCAGTGAGTAATGGAACATTTGTGTGTACCCCATCCTGAAGGTAGTTGTTCATCTTGGGGAGTTGACAGCTGATAAGTAGTAAATGAGGAGGAGGAAGAGCAATCCCCACCCACCAGATGTTCCTCTTTTTTTTTAACTAACAATACCTGACAGAAATCACTGAGATGGGAACAAAAATAGCGGGGTCTAACTCCTGTAGAGGCTGTTAGAAATTAAGTAGAAAGTAGAATGGCACTAGTGAGGCAGCGGACTCCACCTGAACAGCAGTATGGCAAAGTTGCCAAACCAATACACCCTCTCCTGGCTGGCAGCAACTTTTGCCTAAGTTTCCCCCACTGTCTTTTAATCTCCAATATCCATAGAAGTGTTCTGATCCTCTGGCCAGACCATGGTGTGAAGTCCTGCCCCTTCTGGGGCCACAGAGTCCTTTACCAAAGTCCAACAGAACTGTATACAGAACCAAACCTTCAGCCCAGCTGAGCCCCACTAGCAGCCACCTCACCTCAGGCATGCTTCTGCTGCCCTAGGTCTTCCCACCTAACCACAAGCTTCTGTGCCCCAACCAACCACATGGCCCGGAGGCTGTTACACTTCTCCCCTCACTCAATCTTCAGCACCTCCAGGCCCCTGTCTCTAGTCAGGCTTCCAGGTCACCCCTGGAGACGTCTGTCTGCTCTTCTCTCCTTTGCAGGCTGCTTCCAGGGAAAGGGAACTCTCCACCTCACCTCTCCAATTAGGCTCACCCAGCCTTTTATGGGGGAAAAAAAACCTAGCTCCTGCCCACAGCTGGGCTTTTCTAATTAGGCCTAGCCCACTCTCCAGTTGCATCCAGGCTGGTTAACTGGCCTCTGAGGCCCATATTAACCCTCCCACAACAGATGTGGAGTCCACACCCCATCACAAGCAGAGAGAACCACAGACAGCTGGTGTGGCTACTCTTAAATCAACTGAATCAGCAGCAGCCTTGGGGCCACTGAATGCCTCACTGTGACTTCAGTTCAGCATGTCACTTAAAGCGTGTGCTTATGTGCTCTGCTGAATAGGGGCCTGAAACTGAAGCAGTGGATCCTGATCAGGCACATTTCCTTATTATCCCAAAGAGGAACTCTCACCCTGGATTGTCAGATGTTGACAGATTTCTTCATGTGGCAGGCCACTGAATAAACCCAAGAGCAGTGCCTAGGTCAACTCTTCCTCCCAACCTCCCACTCCCAATTCTTCACCTTCCCTGGGGCAGCTATAATATTTGGTTACTCAGAAAAAGTAATGTTAGAGAAAGTGTTAAGGAGACAAGAGGAAAATTAATGCACTTTAACATGACATTAATGCTTGCATAGTTATGTCCCCATTATTTTGTAGCTGTGATGTTTATATCCTTCATCTGAGCCATATTCTACCCTCACTTGTGCTCTATGTAATCCCACTCACTCCAATGGGATTGCACAAGGTGTAAATGAAGGCATAATTTGTCCTCTTCAGATAGGGCATTGCAATTGTCGATACCAAACCATTCCTTATTACATGTACCTCCACTACACTAATATTTCTAGATCACTTTGTAGGTTGGTGCTGTCTTCTTGTATTTTGCTCTGATTTTGCTGTCGTTCTTAACCTGGACCATGCTTGAATTCATACCAAAGAAACCATGGTGGAAATGTGAAGCAGCTTCACAGGGTGAGGAGAAATTCTCTTTTTCAGAAATATTCAGGACTGGACTACCACTGATAGGAAGTATCATTTTGTTTGCAGACCCATAGATGCTCCCCTATTCTCACAGACGCATACCTCCCAATAGTCACAGGTGTCTTGTAACTATCCCACTTTGACCCCCTCCTCAATTCCCTTGTCCCCACTGAAGGACAGTTTGACCTTAGCCTCCATCTGAGAGAGCCCCCAAACTGAGTGGTATTCCGACCTAGTACATGGGATCACAGCACCGCTAAGGTTTGGCCTGGCCACACCTCTGTCTCCATCTACAGAGAGGTAGCTGGGCTAAATTTGAGGGAAATTGTTTCAATACCAATTAGATTTCACCAGTCCACCCCTCCATCTGCATCTACATCTACAGAAGGGCATTTAGGCCAAACTTGAGTGGTGCAATGTCCCGCTTTAGTGACTTGAAATGTTGAGATGTATTCAGAAGTCTGTGGGCCCCATGGACCTCAATTTGAAAAGAAACATTTTAGATGAAGGAAAGGACCAAAGAAAGAAAGAGAGAAGTAAGGAGTGCTGGACTCACCATAGAAGTCATACTTAAAATGCTTCTAGAAGAACAGGACAAAGGATTGTGGAGGATTTATTTTATATACCTGAATATGTCCAACAGATGTCTTGGCCTCCTGCTTGTAATTAGTGAAGCCAATCCATGTGAGGATTTACTTTCTAGACTGTAACTATAGATATATTTAATCATATATGTTGTAGCAATGATGTCACCAAATGATAAACATGAAAATTTTCCCTAAAGCATCTTGCATCCATCAAAATATCTATCAAGTTACTTTGCTTTTTTACTACTTTTAAGTAAAATCCTGATCCAGGTGAAGTCAATGAGACTTTTGCCACTAACTTCAATGGGATCAGGATTTCACCCTATACTTTGATTATGACATTCTCTTATTATACCCTTTTGGATATAATGTTACTTCATCTCAGCTTCTGAGCCCCACAAAATCCCATTTTAATCAGTCTTATTTTAACGATATCTCAATCTCAAAGGATGTTGTCATAATGACCATGAAATATAATTGACTCAATAGATTGCAAACTGTAGTAAATCATCAGCCACCACACAGAAGATCAAAGTAGACTAATTAAACTGCATCCTGAGCTGTCTGCTGCAGACATTTGAAACTGGTTTTGTTCCCAGCTGGAAATCAGTGTCTCACAAGACCGAAAGCAACTCTGAACAAAGACCAAGAAAAATATATACTGTACTTAAAACAGCTGTGAAGTCCATCAACCTACAATATAAGGATGAAAAGACAATCAGTGGGTGTGATAATACAGCCAAGAGCAGCCATACACATTATCAGGCAATTTCAAGTGAGGCATGATTGTGCATAGTGGATTTAATAGATTCCTGATCTCAATCCTGTAAGACAGTATCTTCTTAATTACAAAGATGTAATAGCTAAAAAAGCAGTTAGCAAACCTCAGTTAGCAATAAACATATTTGCTATATATTATGAACACTGAAAATAACAGAATTGAGACAAAGGATGCAAACTTGCAAAGCAATATCCATGTGAGTAGTCACATTAATGTCAATGAGTAGGGACTAGTCATGTGTAAGTATTCATATTTTCAGTATCAAGCCTCTAATGAGAACAAGTATATTAATAATTTGACTAACACCTGACAGGACTAAGATTTAACAAGTGACTCTTCTGAGCTGCACTATAAATTTTAATCTATGCTACCCACAGTGTAAAATCTATAGATTGTGACTGGACTTGGCTGAAATTGGGATCAATGAAATAAGATGGAATGTTACAAGAGGGTTGGCCCTGTGCTCTATTTTGATGGGAGTCCTCCACAGAGTATATGGGTGTACAGTATAAAGGGAGGCAGTGAATCATAAGAGATTAACTCCAGCAGAGGAGCCCAACCCAGAGAAGAAAGGAAATGTGAGGCAACGAACTCCTACGAGGCACTGTGGCAACATTTTTTAATCAAAATATTTCCATTCTTGACCAAAAATTCAAAACATTTTTGGATTTCAGGTACTTGGTTTTATAGCAACAACAAAATATTTTTACATAGAACATAAACTATTTTTGTGAAAAATTATGTTTCATCAAAACCCCAATTTTCCATCACAGTTTTGACAGAAAATTTTCAGTCAGTTGTACCTAAAGCAGTTTGTCTGCCATATAGATTCATAGTCTCATAGACTTTAAGGTCAGAAGGGACTATCCTGATCATCTAGTCAGACCTCCTGCACATTGCAGGCCACAGAACCTCACCCACTCACTTCTGTAATAGACCCCTAACCTCTGGCTGAGTTACTGAGGTCCTCAAATCATGATTTAAAGATTTCAGGTTACAAATAATTCACTATTTACACTAGTTTAAACCTGCAAGTCACCCATGCCCCATGCTGCACAGGAGGTTAAAACAAAAAACAAAAAAAACAGGACCTCTGCCAATCTAACCCAGGGGAAAATTCCTTCCCAAACCCAAATATGGCAATCAGTTAGTCCCTGATCATGTGGACAAGACCCACCAGCAAACACCTGGCAAAGAATTCTCTGAAATAACTCAGAGCCCTCCCCATCTAGTGTCCCATCACCAGCCATTGGAGATATTCACTGCTAGTCATCACAGATCAGCTACATGCCAGTGTAGGCAGTCTCATCATACCATCCCCTCCATAACCTTATAAAGCTCAGTCTTTAAGCCAGTTGTGGGGGGGGGGGCGGGTTTCTGCTACCCTCGGAAGGCTGTTTCAGAGCTTCACTCCTCTCAGGATTAGAAACCTTCATCTAATTTCAAGCCTAAACTTGTTGATGGCCAGTTTATATCCATTTGTTCTTGTGTCCATCTTGATGCTTCACTTAAATAACTCCTCTCCCTCCCTGGTATTTATCCCTCTGATGTATTTATAGAGAGAAATCATATCTCCCCTCAGCCTTCCTTTAGTTGAGCTAAACAAGCCAAGCTCTTTGAGTCTTCCTTCATACAGTAGGTTTTCCATTCCTCAGATCATCCTAGTAACCCTTCTCTGCACCTGTTCCACGTTTCTTAAACATGGGAGATCAGAATTGCCCACAGTATTCCAGATGTGGTCTCACCAGTGCCTTGTGTAATGATACTAAGACTTCCCTGTCTCTACCAGAAATACCTTGCCTGATGCATCCCAGGACTTCATTAGCTTTTTTCATAGATTCATCATATTGGCAGCCCGTAGTCATCCCGTGATCAACCAATATATCCAGGTCTTTCTCCTCCTCTTTCACTTCCACCTGATACGTCACCAGCTGATAGCAAAAATTCTTGTTGTTAGTCCCTAAATGCATACCTTTGCACTTTTCACTATTAAATTTCATCCTATTTCTATTACTTCAATTTACAGGCCATCCAGATTATTTTGTACGAAATTCTGGTCCTCCTCCCTATTGCCAATAGTACCCAACTTTGTGTCATCCACAAATTTTATTAGATATACTGTATTTCCTCTTCGGGGTGTAATATATTTACACCAAAATGTCTAAATAAAGTGTTCTTCCTTTTACTTTCATAAGCAAACTAGCTTTTGGCAACTGAACAATTTTATCTTTACTAGTTTATGTCATATGAAATTTTATATCGGGATGATTCCCCATTTTGAAAGGCAATAAGGATGCCCACATCTCCCTAATGACTTTTAACACATTAATACAATTTCAGCTCATGCCACAGGATGTATCAGAGAAACTAATGCAAAGTTACAGTGATTCACCAGTTTCAATGTTCATAAGAATCTCTCCCATTATTACTACTATTTAAGATGCACATCCTTTGTCTTTCTCACACAGGTACCTTTTGTGAGCTCATGGTCTCTAGGCACAGCTTAACAGGTGTGGTTCTGGTGCACAAGATGACACAGACAGGATTCCTAGAGCCCATGCATGACATGCAGCTATGTTTTGCGGGAGTTCCCTGCTCCCCAACATGCAGTGGGCTAAGCAGAATAGGGTCATTAGATCCACAACTAAGTGGATTCACCTGCTGTTCTCCTTTTCCCCAACAAAGGGAGCGTGTGACAGCAGGAAAGTTACTGTAGCTCTGACAATAGTGCCCATGGAGTCTGGAGGATTATTTCCCACTTCCTCCAAATCCTGCAGACCTCCCTACTGCAGAACCCCAGTTACTCCAGCCTTACACCAGAGACAAGCTTTTACCTTTAGTAATTGCTATGTCTTTGCTTCTCTCCACACAATGTTAATGATATGAAGAAAACTTAAAGGCACAATATACAAACACACAAGGCCTAGCAACATATATATACTGTTGGTCTTTTAGGATACGGTGGCATCTGCACAAGAAAACAGGGAAGGTCCCCTGTAGGGCTCCCAAACTATTGAATGATGTACTATCCAGTTCCTGTACACTATAATAATATAGTTTGAGCAGCCCACAAATAAAGGAACTATAGAAATGACAAGAGTTGGGCTAGTACAAGAGATAAACTCCATATATAATAGCTCTTTTCAGATCAGAAAGATTCATTATAACAAGGACAGAGGAATTGAGCAGTTTGACCATAATTTTACACAAAGTTGCTCAAGCTAATTTGTTGGCTTCCCTTTATCCAAATAGATTGCAGGGCGGACTCTTTGGAAGAGAATCGTAAGTCTTCCTTCTTTCTGCCAGAAAATGAACAATCTGATTCCATTTTCATTGTCATAAATATTCTGTTCAGTGCACGATTTAACTCCGAAGTATCCAACTGTTGATGACAGCACATTAAATGAAGCATATGCACTGTGCTGGCTCTAGAAGAACAGTTCATTCGATTTTACTATCCAGTACCCATTCTTTTTGATAAATAAAGAAATAAAAAGCCCAGTGTACATTGGGGATGGAGCATCACCTTATTTGTGAGTCACATACAATCTTATAAACCTAATTCAAAAAGATCAGGTAGGAAAATTTGTAGGGTAGAGGCTGGTTATGTCTGGTCCCAAATGGGTGTGTGGGTGACAAGGAGCACATGGACACAAGGACCAAGCTCAATGTGGTCCTTGCTCTCATCTGAGCACAAGAATGATGCAAGGTTAGTGCTCCTTGCTACCAATAGTTTCTCCAAAGTGGTAGAGAAGAGAACATAGACCCACTCCCCTTCCACGCCCTTTACAGTGGCCATTAGAGCTAGCTGAGAAGTGGATGCTTCAGCCCCTTTCAAGGTGATACAGTGATTGCTCTTCCTCTGAGCTCCTGGAGTGCTGGGAGCTTGCCTGCCTGCTTCAGGAATAATACCTAGAAACGATCGGGAAATTTTTTATGAAAACTGTCAATTTGTTGAAACTGAAACTACTTGTGCAAAATGGTTAGATTCAATTAGTTTCTTGACTTGAAACATTTTTTAAAAAATAGGTTCTGAAGTTGTCATAACAACCCATTTCTACATTTTCAAAATGAAAAATTCCAGTTTTCTGGTTTTAAAGGACTCCGCCCCTATGGAGCTAAGGAGTCTTCTTCACTTGCACCATGTCCAGGTGTTTCCAAGGTGATATTATATGTACTAGCATCTATGAGGTCCTGAAGGATGCCCTTAACCTTCCAATGCCTCCCACCTTTGGAACGATGGATACATCAGGGAAGAGGCATCACGGCATACTGGCAATGGTCTTGAAGCATTGAAGCAGCTGACACATAGGATCCTGCAGAATGTCAGAGCCCCGATGGTACAAGCTGCTTAGGGGGAAAGAGCTTCAGAGTTCACAGAAGCACTAACATCTGTGGACTTTCCAGTATTAAAATATGTGGGTTCCCCAAGGAGCATAGTGTATATAGCAGTCACTTCCCCTCTGGCCAGACTAACCTTCTCTCCCTATTCTCATATAAAGCCCTGTCACATATTTCTCATGTGGAGGCTCAGTAGGAGTATACAGCATTTCCCATTTTCTACTAATTCCAGGTCCTTCCTGCCAAGTCTCTGTTCCTCTGCTTCCGCACATGACTCAGAATAAGTCATCTGGTCCACTGTTTTTTTCTTTTTCCTCCTTGTGTCTCTATCAGAGCTTGACACTTACTTTATCTCTTTTTTCATGCATCATCAATGATGTCTGCAAAGGGCAGGTCCAACTATAAGAAATTCTATGTCCAGGGGACATTTGCATGTGATTTCTTAATCCACTCTAATCACTCTCATCTCCCAGTCCACATATCTAACGTATACTAAAACGGCCTGAGCCTCTGGGATGCATCTCCAGTCTTCTATGGGTTTAGAGCCAGATTTTGCCACTTTACCCTGCTGAAATTAATGAGACTTTTCAAGGCAATGTTCAGCATGAGTAAGGGTGAGAGAATCTGATCCTTACTTAGGATCCTTGTCAAATGAAATCTATAAACACAGATTTGTGTGAAGATTTGACTGTCCCTTGTTTAATTCCCCTCTCCCCTGCCTGGAATAAATAAAACTCTCACAGAAAACTCAGATTCCTAGGGACCAAGGGGGAGATTCCTCTTAACCTATCAATGGATGTCATCCTGATGTCTGTCAGTAATGTCACACACACTTCACCATTATCCACAGCGAGAGATCAAGCAGAGGGAAAAGGAGAGAGGATTGATTTCCTGTCCTTGGAGAGGCTGTTTGAACATAGCTCAGCATTATCTGGAGCACTAAAGTGGAAAGAGACACTTTAGGACAAAGGCTTAAGGCTTTATCGTCTCACATAAATGCTTGCAGATAAAAGAAATTAAGTTAAAAAAAATTCAAGTTGTGGTAAAAACTGAAAAAAGTCAGGGAATTCCCAAGATAAGGCCCTATCCTTTACTCTGTACAAAAAGGAAAGAAAGTTACAATGTAAGTTAAGAAAGGAGCATCAGCTTCATCTGTGAATTACTGATCTCCCTGTAAGCCTTGTGTCCAGGTCATCATGACCTTGTGAGTGCAGGAGATGCACTGAGGCAGGAACTAATTATGAAAGTAACATATTTCAACATCTCGGCACTTCCCCAAGGAGGTGGCTCTTGCTTTGAGAACCCTGATTTAGGCACCAGTTCAGCAAAACATGTAAGCACACAGTTAAGCACTTTGCCTCACTTAACATGTCTGCGCTCTCTTGGATTTCACATATGGCATGGATCCACTTTGTGGGATTTACTTCCTGGGTTGTTACTTTCATTTTAGGTTTGTGCTTCTCTGCCCTTTGCTAATTTCATTTGATCATTTCTGTGAGTGTCCCAATATCAATTTGTCATTTATTGAGAATTTGCAAAAAAAGCAGGTTAACAGTCAGAAGTGAATCCCTATAGAGAAATTTCTACCAAACAGAAATGGGGAAAAAAAGGAGAAATAGATGGATTAGCTCCTTATCATAACAGCTTGGCCAATATATTAATCCCAGGTACACCCACACTTTGACTACTGGGTGCAGTTCTGGTCACCCCATTTCAAAAAAGATATATTAGAATTGGAAAATGTACAGAGAAGGGCAACAAAAATGATTACAGGTATGGAGGAGAGATTAAAAAGACTGGGACTTTTCATCTTAGAAAAGAGACAGCTAAGGTGGGATATGATAGAGGTCTATAAAATCATGAATGGTGTGGAGAAAGTGAAAAGAGTTGTGTTATTTACTGCTTCACATAACAGGAGAACTAGGGGTCATAGGTTTAAAACAAACTAAAGGAAGTACTTCTTTACACAATGCACCTTCAACCTGTGGAATTCATTGCCAGGGGGTTTTGTGAAGACCAAAACTATAACAAAGCTCAAAGTTCATAGACGATACGTCCATCAATGGCTATTAGCCAACATGGTCAGGGATGTAACCTCATGCTCTGAGTAGTCCTACATCTTTCACTATCAGAAGCTGGGACTGGATGATAGGGATTGGCTCTCTCAATAAATTGCCCTGTTCTGGTCATTCCCTCTGAAGCATATGGCACTGGCCACTGTTGGAAGAAAGGATATTGGACTAGATGATCCACTGGTCTGAACTAGTATGGCCGTTCTTATGTTTTTAATACAATATCAGGCCAATCTGGAATGTATCAGACAAAAAAGTAGTATCTAGAAGTAGGATTGCATGGCTGAAAAGAATGGTACCTGGCTTAAATTTAGGTTTCAGTTTTCTGCTGCTTGGGAACAATGCACTGGGAGTTACTGGGGGGGGAGTCTATTTGTTTTATTGTATATTTAAAATGTATGGTAAGAATGCTCCGAGCTTTCTTCTACTGTAGTATAAATCAAAATAAATAACAATATGGAGCCTGTAGAGCCCTAATCTGACTGTAGGCCATTTCAACAAATTGTTACCATCAGATGGCATTTCAGAAAACTATCCAGCACGTAAGCACATGCTTAACTTAAAACATGAGAGTGGTCCTGTGACGGGTTGAGTCACTGAAACCCCCTTGGGACTGCCACCTGATGTGCTGAGACTACCTCTGAGCCCATTTTCCTTACCAGGTTGGGACTTCAATACCCTGTCTTGTTGAGCCAGACACACTAACCTGCTGCGAACACAGACCTAGGACTGAACAACGTCCCGCAAAAGCTGCAGACATAACTGAAAACAGCTTAAGAAGTGCTCTTGTCTCTAGCAATCAGATACCCAGTTTCCAATGGGATCCAAACCCCAAATAAATCTGTTTTACTCTGTATAAAGCTTATATAGAGTAAACTCGTAAATTGTCCACCCTCTGTAATACTGATAGAGAGATATATGCAGCTGTTTGCTCCCCCAGGTATTAGTCACTAACTCTGGGTTCAGTTAATAAGCGAAAAGTGATTTTATTACATATAAAAAGCAGGATTTAAGTGGTTCCAAATAATAACAGACAGAACAAAGTAAGTTACCAAGCAACATAAAATAAAACATGCAAGTCTAAGCCTAATACAGTTGGAAACTGAATACAGATGAAATCTCACCCTCAGACCCTGGAAAAATCATGGAGCAGGTCCACAAAGAATCAGTTCTGAAGCACTTAGAGGAGAGAAAGTGACCAGGAACAGTCAGCATGGATTCGCCAAGGGCAAGTCATGCCTGACTCACCTAATTGCCTTCTATGAGGAGATAACTGGGTCTGTGGATGAAGGGAAAGCAGTGGGTGTGTTATTCCTTGACTTTAGCAAAGCTTTTGATATGGTTTCCGACAGTAATCTTGCCAGCAAGTTAAAGAAGTATGGGCTGGATGAATGTACTATAAGGTGGATAGAAAGCTGGCTAGATCGTCGGGCTCAATGGGTAGTGATCAATGGCTCCATGTCTAGTTGGGAGCCGGTATCAAGCGGAGTGCCCCAAGGGTTGGTCCTGGGGCCGATTTTGTTCAGTATCTTCATTAATGATCTGGAGGATGGCATGGACTACAGTCTCAGCAGGTTTGCAGATGACACTAAACTGGGAGGAGTGGTAGATATGCTGGAGGATAGGGATAGGATACAGAGGGACCTAGACAAATTAGAGGATTGGGCCAAAAGAAATCTGATGAGGTTCAATGAGGACAAGTGCAGAGTCTTGCACTTAGGACAGAAGAATCCCATGCACTGCTACAGACTAGGGACCAAGTGGCTAGGCAGCAGTTCTGCAGAAAAGGACCTAGGGGTTACAGTGGACAAGAAGCTGGATATGAGTCAGTGTGCCCTTGTTGCCAAGAAGGCTAATGGCATTTTGGGCTGTATAAATAGGGGCATTGCTAGCAGATCGAGGGATGTGATAATTCCCCTCTATTTGACATTAGTGATGCCTCATCTGGAGTACTGTATCCAGTTTTGGGCCCCACACTACAAGAAGGATGTGGAAAAATTGGAGAGTCCAGCGGAGGGCAACAAAAATTATTAGGGGGCTGGAACACATGACTTATGAGGCTGAGGAAACTGGGATTGTTTAGTCTGCAGAAGAGAAGAATGAGGAGGGATTTGATAGCTGCTTTCAACTACCTGAAAGGAGGTTCCAAAGAGGATGAATCTAGACTGTTCTCAGTGGTAACAGATGACAGAACAAGGAATAATGGTCTCAAGTTGAAGTGGGGAGGTTTAGGCTGAATATTAGGAAAAACTTTTTCACTAGGAGAGTGATGAAGCACTGGAATGGGTTACCTAGGGAGGTGGTGAAATCTCCTTCCTTAAAGGTTTTTAAGGTCAGATTTGACAAAACCCTGGCTGGTATAATTTAGTTGGGAATTGGTCCTGCTTTGAGCAGGGGGTTGGACTAGATGACTTCCTTAGGTCCCTTCCAACCCTGATATTTTATTCTATGATTCTATGAGATGTTCCAATAAGCTTCTTTCACAGACTAGACTCCTTTCTAGTCTGGGGCCAATCCTTTCCCCTGATACAGTCCTTGTTCCAGCTCAGGTGGTAGCTAGGGGATTTCTCATGACTGCAGTCCCCTTTGTTCTGTTCCACACCCTTTTATAGCTTTGACCCAAAGCGGGAGTCCTTTGTCTCTCTGGATCCCTACCCCTCCTTCTAAATGGAGAAGCACCAGGTTTAAGATAGATTTCAGTCGTAGGTGACATAGTCACATGTCCTGGGACACCCCAAACCTTCCTGACCTGACTCACAGGAAGGCTTGCAAGTAAACAGAGCCACTTACAACCAGTTATCCTAGTTGATGGGAACCATCAAGATTCCAAGCCACCATTAATGGCCCACACTTTGCATAATTAGAATATGACCTCAGAGTTATATTTCATATTTCTAATTTCAGATACAAGAATGATAGATTTATACAAATTGGATGACAACACTCAGTAGATGATAAGCTTTGTAATAATACTTTACAAGAGACCTTTTGCATGAAGCATATTCCAGTTAGATTATATTCATACTCATTAGCATATTTTCATAAAATCAAATGAAGTAGGTGATTTTCAACTGCTTTACTGAACTGGGGTTTCAGAGTCCTCTGTGAAATGAACTGGTGAATCTAATAACTTGCTGGTGAAAGTCAGCATTGAAATCAAACCAGGTCATTTGTGATATTTTCCTGGATTTAGAATGCAACAATTGAGACATGAGCAGAAATTGTCACTACAAGACAAACATTTCATGTTTAGGTCCTGTCCTACTACCATGGACGTTAATGGGGGTGGGGGTTATACTGCCTAAATGAAAGCAAAATTAGGCCCTTAATGTAGATCACCATATGCAGGCTCATTGCAAAACCATGTCTACCTAATACACAGTGACATAGAGTCATCGATGTTTAACAACAACAGAGGATGTTTCATCCAAGGGTTTTTCTCTTACCAGTAGAAGGGAGCCTAGCCAAATCTTTAAGATTATATTTGAAACAAAGAACCAAATAACTTGTTGATTTGTACTGGAACAACATGTCAGAAACAACCATATACAACTGAGAGATCGGCAAGCACTTTAGTAGAGGGACTATAATTTTGTGTGTGTTTGTACAATGCCTAGCACAATTAGCTCATTACCTGCTTGAGACTTCTAGGTGCAATTGCAATATAAATTATAAATATTAAGAATAATAATAATAATAATGATATCAACACACATGACTGTCAGTCAGCCAGCTTACATCACTGTGCTGATAAACAGGTTGTAGCTATTTTGTTATTGACTAGGTAAAGTAAACTTGTCTGCATTTCTTAATCTACAAACCTTTTTATGTCTGTAACCCCTCTGCCAGGTGCAGCCGGCAGCAATCAGGGCTCAGTTCAATATCTAGGGGTTTCTTTTCAACAATACAACACAGAACCAGCTCGAGCCCCCACCCAGTAACCTGGAAAAATTACACATCATCCCTGGGCACCTCTGGAGGTAATACTTCCCCACTCGCAAACACAGAGTCTGAGTGTAGAAAAGAAATTTTTAATGAAAGGAGGGAAGTCGCCCAACATTAATTATGGAAAATGCCAAAAGCAGGATTCATAAACATAAAACTGTTAGCAGGACACCCACCCTGGAGTGCATGGGGCAGAGTCCTCTGTCTCATGTTCCTGAGTTCTACAACCAAAAGTTCCTTTTCTGTGCCTCTCTCTGCTTTCTCACCATACCCACTCACAGTGCTTGTCCTTTGTCAGTGAGACTCAGCAGCATAGTTGGGGGGGTGCAGGGAAGCAGCCGCTTCCCCTCAGCACATTTTCCAAAAGTGGCGCCTTAGTTAGGGATTACCATGGCGCCAGCAGGCTGGGCCCACGTTCCACTCTGAAACTTGACCTGCCGGGCCGGCACTTGGCTCCTGCAGGCAAGGGGGGGCAGCACGAGTCATGGGTGGGGGGATGTTGCAGCTGGAGGAGCCATGTGGGGGCAGTGTGGCTGGAGGAGCGGGGGGGCACAGCATGGCAGCCCACAGCATGGCCAGAGGAGCAATGTGGGGGGGAGGCGGCACGGCCGGAGGAGCCTTGGGGGAGGGCCGCAGGGGCAGCACAGCACGGCATGGCTGGAAGAGCCATGGGAGGGGTGACGTGGCTGCAGGAGCGAGGAGGGGCACAGCATGGCAGCCTGCAGCTCGGCCGGAGGAGCCATGGGGGGGGGCCGCATGGATGGAGGAGCCATCGGGGGTCTGCAGGGGCGGCAAGGCATGGCACGGCTGGAGGAGCCATGGAGGGGGCACGAGGGCAGCATGGCATGGCCGGAGAAGCCATAGGGGGTGGCATGGGGGCAGCATGGCACGGCCAGAGGAGCCATGGGGGGGGCATGGTGTGGCCGGAGGAGCCAGCCGGGGAGGGGGGGGCACGGAACGGCTGGAGGAGCCAAAGGGGGATGCCTTTTTAATGTTTGCTCCTCCTGCTCTTAGAACCTGGCTATGCCACTGGTGAAACCCCAGGGTTCCAAGATGCATCTGTGTGAATTCACCTCCCACTCAGGGAAGAAGGCACCTTGCTTGTTCTGCCATCTGAGCACCTGGTCTGGCTGGCAACCCTGCCAGCCATGGTTCCTATTCACTGGCCACCTTGCCAGGTGCGGTTCCTCTCTGCTGGCCACCCTTCCAGCTCTCATTCCACTCATTGGTCACCTTCGGCCACCTGCCTTTCTGCTGTGACCTCTGCAGGTCAGTTCCTTGAGTTTCCATCCAGCTCTTATTGATTTTCAACTCTGAGGCTGTGTAGAGACACTGTCCCACCACAAGTGATTGTCAGCTCTTTTAAGCACTTAAAATAACAAAAAGGCTCCCAATGGAGCCCATTTAGCTCTATCGTTGAACAGTGGGGAGGAACAGGTTAAACCAGACCGTGGACTCTTTGGGACAGTCCACATCTCCTGGCTGGGACACTTGCCCCACCTCTCTTCTTTCTCAGGGCTCTGGCATTCTAGACCCTTAACGAGGTCCTTTCAGCTGCGGATGACCCCCTCATTTGCGACAAGGTAAGCACAGTTCTGATCCCTCTTATTCATACAATACAGACGCTACCTGGGTTATGCAAACCCGATGTACGCAAACCCGCACTTACGGAAAAAGTTCGTAAGTTCCGTAAGTAGGTTTTTGTTGTTGTTGTTGTTGTTGGCGTAATTGTTGGGTATACATCCCCGACTTACGCAAAATTCAACTTACACAAGGTGTTCCAGAAGGGAATGCTTGCGTAAGTCAGGGAGCATCTGTAAAGACAACAGCATTTCACTACCCCGGCATTCAATGCTAAAGTGATTTTTAACCCAGCACCAGCCAAAGTTGATCACTTTGAGAGACACCGCTCTTTCTGCTGGATATCTAAGCAAAGTAGGTGTATTCAAGTAAATACAGTAGCTCCTGAAGTCTTTCCCCATCCCAGCTACCTGTTAGGGGAGAGTTCATTCAGACCCTGCTTACCTGTCCAAAGACCTTAAACTGCTGGGGAGCTTCTCAGAAATATTGGCATTTACCTCTTAGGACCATGGGATCTGGAGTGCCAAGGACTGGCCACAGTTCAGGGAGTTTATTGAATCACATGGATCTAGATGGTGCAATTTTATATAAATACTTTGAAACTCTGTAGTACCTTTCAGTCAATGATTTCAAAACACTTTACAAACAGACATCATTAATTTAACAAGTTACAACATGAAGGCAAGGGCCAAATTTTCAAAAGCTTGCACAGATGCCAATAGGCATTTGGATGACCTCCTATGTGATTCCTAAGGGGGGAATCTTGTCTATGTCCCAATAGTCTCAGCACCCTGGCATTATCATGCTCTAAGTGAGCAAACTGGGAGCATGGTTTGGGTGATGATAATTCAAAGATCATTTTTAAAACCAAAGCTAAGTTATCACTGATCCGCTACCATGGTATTAATATGAGTCCATTAATACTATGAAAGTGTAAGCAATAGCAATCAAATTAAATGAGAAAGAACACATACTTAATAACCTGGTAAGGCAAATTCTGAGTTCAGATTCTCCTGAACAGTGACCTCTCAAAGCAGTAGGAAACCCTGGGTGGGCCTGTTATATGGGTATTGAACTCAATGGCACAAAGACTTAAAGGTATTTCTGAACTCACTTTCCAACTTTAAACAGCAATAGATAGGGTCATTTTTAAACAGAGCCCTTGGTTTTACTCACTTACTTGGCAAACACCAAAAAGCATTCATTTCAATCGAAAGATTATTGATTAAACACAAAAGAGAACAAGACATTAAAACAAGCATTTATACTAAACCTGTGATTGAGTGATTATGCAAACCAGACTTAGCCAGACCTTATCAAGGTGTCTCTCTCCTTTTGGAGTCAAAATATGAGAGTCTCTTACTTTCAGAACAAGCTTTCTTTGATGAGAAGGAAAAGGCTAATTTTACGCTCAGTCCTGATGTGAAGGGCATTCACTTATCCTGTTATTCACAAACAGGCAGACACATGGTAGAGGAGAAACAGGATAGAAAGCATGGATTAAATATGGCTTTCTTTGATGTTTTGGGAACACTGGCCCTCTGGAATGTTATGGGGAGATGCTTTGGTTGGCAAGTCAGCCATGAGACCTACTGCTTGGACCCTGGCTAGTTACGAGCTGCTCATGGCAATCATCTGGTTGGATCCTTTCTCCTTGGACAAGGCTGGTTTGCATGACTGCAGTATAGCTGACTTCAGAATTCAATGAAAAGCCAAGACAATGAGATAGGATAGGAGGAAAGAAACAGTGGGGCAGAAAAATAACACAACAAGGAAAGGGAATACAATGCAGCATCTTACATGCCTTTGCAGTGCTGCAAATTAGATATCCCCACTGTTGGGCTGAGGACTGGATATCATGATAATGTGATGAATCTCAACACTGTTGTATTGATTTAGGTGGAAGGCATGGGCTAAAAGTGTTAACATAACCCGGTCACTGGCCAATAGTAAACAATGTTAAACAAGGTCCAGGGCTTGCTATACGGAGACTTCAGCCTGCTTAGTACCATGGAAAACACACCATTAAAAATCTTTAAACCTTCTATTAAAGACACAGAAAAGAACAAAAAAGAGTTAAAGCATTTGAAATGTACAATATTAAAATACAGCTTTCATTTTAACAATATCCCTTGTTCTCTTTCCTTTAACTAGAGAGAGCTTTTAAAAGGAAAGGACACCTGTTATTTGACAGTTTTTTAGGTGGTATCAAATATGGTAATAGCTATCATCCCAGATGGAGTTTGGGTTTCAACTGGTAGAATTGGCGATGTCATATGGATCCCTCTCTCTGGATCATTCTGATCAGAACTCCTCTCAAAATCAGGGTTATCCATCCGAGGCTGATGGGGCAGCCATAATGGTGAATTGGAACTGGACTCATATTAGAACTGAAAAAGGTACAAAGGGCAACAAAAATTACTAAGGGAATGGGACAGCTTCCTGATTAGGAGAGATTAAAAGACTGGGAATGTTCAGGCTGGAAAAGAGACAGCTAATGTGGGACATGGTAGAGGTCTATAAAATCTTGACTGTTGTGGAGAAAATGAATAAGGAAGTGTTATTTACTCCTTCACATAACAAGAACTAGGGGTCACCCCCGGGAATTTATAGACAGCAGGTTTAAAACAAACAAAAGGAAGTATTTCTTCATACAACACACAGTCAGCCATGGAACTCATTGCCAGGGATGCTGGGAAGGCCAGAACTACAACAGGGTTCAAAAATGAACTAGGTTAGTTCATGGATGATAGGTCCATCAATGGTTGTTAGCCAAGATGGTCAGGGACGCAACCCCATGCTCTGGGTGTCCCTAACCTCTGTTTGCCAGAAGCTAGAAGTGGATGACAGAGGATGGATCATCTGATGATTGCCTGTTCTGTTCATTTCCTCTGAAGCACCTGGCATTGGCCACTGTCAGAAAACAGGATACAGAGTTAAATGGACCATTGGTTTGATCCAGTATGGCTATTCTTATGTTCTTATGAAGCTCACTCCAGTAGCCTCTGTCATTTATTTCTATTTGTACTTCTTTTTGCCCTTTCATACTTTAACCACAAAGTCTCTTTCTGATCTAAAAGGGGATTGATGGATGGACTAGCTCATTCCCTCATTATTTTGTCCACCAATTAGGCCTAATACCCAGCATACCAATTTTGGCTCATTGACATCCAGCTCCATATCTCCTGCTTTAAAAAAGCATAATTTCAACACCGTCCTTGAATCATATCAACTTGGCCTTTTTGTTTAAACTCATTCAGTTATTTGTCTCTTTTGTACCATTTGCTATTATAGGTTATGATATCTGATGAACATTTACATCATTTTTACAGGTTTGTGCTCACGATTCTGGTAAATTTGTAGGCCCCCTTGTCACAACAGGACTCACAGGTGAAAACAAAAAGTTTCTTACACAAATGCAAGGCCAGCTGGCCTTCCTCTCAGAAAGAAAGTTCCTTAGCTGAATCAAGATGAGTTGCCGTGCTGGCAGTTCAGAGGATAAGATGGGGAGAGAAGAGAGAAGGTGAGCTCAGATGCAGATGTGATGGGAGGGAGAGCAGAACTGAACTGATAATTTTTTTCAAAGTCTCTTTTTAAGACACTCAAAAAGAGGAAAAGTTGGCAGCATAGTTCATCCCAGACATTATTTTATCCACCATTTAGGCCTAATGTGTGTCACAACAATTTTGGTCATTAACTTGCGATTCCACATCTGTTTTTACCAATTGTAATTTCAACAGTCCCTTGATCATCAACATGGCCTTTTGGTTTAGACTACTCTAGCTTCTTTGTCTAGTTCTCTTGCACTTGTTACCACATTCAGTATCATAAACAGCTTGACCTATTTTTCATGGTTATTGTAACATCTTGTGAACTTTCACATACTTTTTACATTTGAACCTACAATAGGGATACATTTTGTAGGCCCATTAGTCATAATGGCTCTAAGGCCAAAATCTGGCCTCTGATATGCAAGAAATTAAACAGCCATGAAAAATTAAAAAGCTATCTTTTCATAAAAAGCATAAAAATTAAAAAGCTATCTTTTCCTGTCTGTTGCAAAATCCTTATCATCAGATTCCAATAGGGCTAAGAATCTAAAAACAAGCAATTAGGTGTAGAAGTCCTTTATTAATCCTCATAATGGCCATGGTGAGATAGATATTATCCCCATTCTACTGATGGGGAAATGCAGGCACAGAGAGGATAAGTGTCCAGCATCACAAACTTTGTCAGTGGAAAAGCCATAACTCATGACTTCCTAAATCCCCCAGACAATGTAGCCTCTGTAACAGTGCATTCAGCCCTGATAATGCATTCCCACAAAAAATTGCATTAAGATCAGTAGGTAGCACACAAAACATCCCTGGGAGAATGTGATAGCTGGAGGAGCCTCATGACTCCCCCTCTCCTTCCAGTGTGTCAGCATCTCCACAATTCAAGGAGGGTTACACAAATAGCTGACCCAACATTGCATACTTGGGTACAGCAAGCACTCAAGCCAAAGATGCCTACTGGAACACAGCACTTAATTGCCTTTTCTATCTAGTAACTTACACAATTAGTGCAGTGTCTGAGTGTCTCAAAATCAGTCAATTTAATCTTCATAACAAGCCTATGAGGCCAGGAATATTCTCCATGGGGACCTCAGGCACAGAGTAGATTAAGTGACTTGACCAATGAAATACAAGGTGGGTGAGGTAATATCTTTTATTAGACCAACTTTTGTCAGTGAGAAAGACAAATTTGTGATTTGACCAGTGTCATATATGAAGTTCTGGCTAAGTTGGGGATTGAATCCAGGTTCATTTGTCTATCCATTAGCACATCCATTCAACTTTATCCACCACACCCTTCCTGCCATTTTGATGCTTTGTGCATTGATGCTTGCAAGGTCAAGGTAGCAAGGTTTTGGTATTTGGGGAAGTGGCAGTGATACTGGTGGGGAATGCCATAGATTATTCACTCTCTACAACCCTGTGTTAGGACACCTGCAACCTAACCACCTTAATTTTGTTTCTATGATTCAAGACAATGAGAAGCATAATTTGGCCTTTTATGTCTTCTAAAACAGGAGAGCAAGAACTCATATCCAAGGCAAAATTATTACAGTGCTCAGTGGCTCCTTTGATACTTTGCTCATCTCTTTCATACATTAAATAACTTTTCACAAGAGATTTCATTATTATTTATTAGAGTTTATATAGCATACTCCTGGGGGAATTCTGTGTCATTGCATGTGAGCAGAATTCATGTCCCCTGCAGATTTCTTTGCTTCTCCACAGAAAAATTACTTCTGATGGGGAAGCAAAAGGAAACTGCAAGAGTGGTCACATGCCCCTCTCTGGCAGCACAGGCAAGTTGGTTCAGGGTGGGCAGAGAAACAGGAATGGGGTTGTCAGAGGGGTTTCTTTAACTCTTTATTCCTGGGGAAAATTATGTGTGTCTGTATTGTTACAGAGATACTTGCTGGCACGTATTTTGAAATAAATTATCAAAATAATTGAAACTGGCATGATTATGTAGTGTTATTTTGACAAATAACATTTGCAGAATTTTAAAATATTGTGTGCAGAATTTTTTATTTTTTGGCACAGAATGTCCCCAGGAGTAATAGCACCATCCATCAGATGCTTTACAGCGACATAAAAACGATGGCCTCTACCTCAAGGATCTTACAATAAACTAAGTAAAGATGCACTAAAAGTGGCAACAGATTATCGTCGATAAGGAAACAGGAGACTGGGAGAGGCGGTACATGCTTTCCTACAGATTGCAGACTGTGCATGTTTTACCTGTAATAAGTCCTAAATCTTGTTGGTTACATTGGACTGTGTTAGGGCTCTGAGGGCTTCTTTTTAAATAATGTGTAGTTTGCTAGCATTGCATTGTGGATATTATTTCTAATAAAATACCAATGTCCTCCTCCATGGTTGTATTGGGAGCCAAATATTTCAGGATCATACAAAATATGAGCAAAATAAAAGATTTAATACTAAATTCTAATGTAAAGATTCAAGCCTTAATACAAGCTCTATAATCCAAGACAAAATCACTCAGCATTCACCACAAAAGGCTTCTGGCATGCAGTCTTTCTTTAGCAAAGCTCTGGAGATTGCCATCTTTCATCACCTTTAAGTTCCTTGTTTGTTTTTATCAGTGTAACCTTTCTGCCCCTCTGAGTTGGCAGCAACAAGGGCCAGGTTCAGTATCCAGGGGTTCCGTTTCAATAATACAATGCATAACCGGCTCGAGCCCCAACCCAGTGACCTGGGACACTTATATACCACATCCTCCTGGGCGCCTCTAGGAGGCAATACTTCCCCTCTCGCAAGCACGGAGTCTCAGTGAAGCAAAATCCTTTTAATAAAGGAAGGAAACAATGCAGCATCCCATTGGAGAAACACCACAAACAGGATTATAACACAAATCATAAGCAAGTACGTTTGGCAATGTCCTTTCCCCCTTAGGGTCTTAAGCCCAATCACCCCAAAGTCCAACAACCCAAATGTCTCTGGTAAGTGCCACCCCAGAATTCAAAAGTTTATCTGCAGTTTTACCCCCCCAGCCTGGGTGGAAATGGGGGGGGAGTCCACACAAGGTGTTAAGGGGCATCTTAGGTGGGCCACGGCCAACTGCTACACCTCTCTGTGGAGTTCTGCTGCAGCCTTCACCACAACCAGCTCCACTACACCAGCTGTGCCACTCCTCCAGCCATCCCTGCAAACTGCTTCACTCCACTCACTGTTCCATGGGCTGCTCCAACATGCTGCAAACTGCTCCACTCTGCTAGCCGCTTAACGATAGGTCTTCAGGCTCCCCCACTAGTTAACACAGCACTCAGTGATTTCAGTGTTTGAAGAAAAGGAGAAATTGCTTCTGATGATATCTGTTTCAGAAGAATCGGAAAAAAAGGAATTTGTCCAAGAAATAAGTAAGTTTTTTAAAAAGTATATTAATCTTTAGTAATACTTAGCACACACACGGCACTTAAATCACATTGAATACTATTGTTTTCAGTTGAATTGAAACTGAGTGTGCTGTTAAATTTTTAAAATAAAATTGTTTCAGTGTCCTGCAACTTTAAATCTTTAAGAGCTCATTAAGAACTGATGTGTGATGCTGACGTGTCTGCAGAGCTCTACTGAGATTGGCAGTCAATTTTTCTCATTTCTGTTCAGATTGTTACGAAGAGATACACACATTCATACTGTGCTAATCTCTCATGGAGATTAACCTTTTTTCTTTATTGTTCCTTAATCGAAAGTATTTCACACAGATTGAAAATCTGTTTACTCTTTTTGTATAGAGAAATTTATCAGCAAGACTCCTGTTCCCCAGACATTGTCCATTCTTGGCATGACAAGAAATGGGAGCCAGCTGGGTACTGTAAAGAAAGGGACTGGAAAGCCAAGGAATTTAATGTAACCACCAAGAAACACTGTTTATGCTCAAACATGTATCTACTATGTAATTCTATAGCATTATCCTCTGAACCACTTTCTGCTCCAGGCTTCTTGTACAACTGTGGCTTTCTGCTCCAGGCCCTTGGACTCAACTCCTTGTCTCTGTTTAATCCAGACCCTGCAATTGTTTCTCTGTTTCACATTCGTCTCTTTTTGTGTCCAGTCAAACCTCCCTCTCCTTCTCTTTGCCCAAGAAAAAGAATCAATTTAAAACTTTCCCCTTCTCTTCCCAGATTGCTACAGCCTCCTCTTCTCTCTAAAGGAGGAGATAATACACCACTACAACACACAAAGATACACTTTCTACTTCTGACAGCACAACATCCCTTAAATATTAAGCCTAGAAAAGCAATAATGCGGACAAGGCAATTCTAGTGCTTAATCAGCCACCGTATCACATTCAGAAATTATACAGCAACCTATGTCAGTATTATGAATAAAGTCTGACGGGTCTAGAGTTTCCACACATACTATAAACACGACACCTGTATTCACTGTGGGCTAACCACCAGTAAGTTACTGAAGTAATTTGACATTTGGGGTTTTGCCACTCACTTCAATAGAACCAAGATTTGGCCCTCTATGAAAGAATGCATGTGGCACTAAATAATAAGATATTTTTAATATTCAGTGTGAGTTTCATTTATCAGTGTTGAACTAATTCAGCCAGCCATTCAGTCCATGTGAGAGGAATATTGCAGTGGGACCCCGATTTTCAAAAGAGCTCAGATTTCATTTGGACACCTCAATGTAGTGGCCAGATTTTCAAAAATTCCCCGCACTTAGCATCTCCCATGAATAATAATGATGCTTAAATGGGATCTGAGCTCTTTTGAAAATCTGGCCCTAGATCTGCATTTTTTTTCAGTTAGAACCATTCGACTCGCCATAAGCTGTGCTAGTAGCCATTTCAAGAAGGATGTAGTGAACATCAGATATCCATTTAATGGTTCGAGCAAACATAGCCGTGGAGAGGAAATTATCTGAACTGCCAGTATTTCTCAAAGTTTCCCACATATATCACGTATAGTAATAAGTTGGCTCAGTGTTGATGACCCTTCCAGTACCTATCATCTCCAAAGAGACCAGCTTTGAAAAATCAAGGATTAAGACTCTAAAAAGTATTAAGACTGTAAAAAGACTGGCATTAATGTGTAGATATTTCTCTTCTACTCAGTCCCCAAACTTCAGGGTTAAAAGCACGCAAAGGCATCCCACCTGCTGTTGGAAAAACAATGTTAACAAAGGATTTTCTCAGAAGAAATTGAGAGAAGGATTTGTACATTGTATTATTCCCATATGGTTCACGTGTAAAAGTAAAGTAATATAGGATGATAGTGGATGAGAGTGCATCAAATAAACAAAATATTTAACTAGTCTTGTTTGGTTAGTTTATGGTAGCACTGTACTACAGCAGATTAGTCTACCGGATCAAAAGAGTCCCTAAAGCCAGTCCTGATCCTATTTAAATTGATGGCTAAATTCCCTGGCATTGGCCCCAAATGTTTAGCTTTTGTTAAAACTGTGTCCTTCTTCACTCTCAGCTTACTATACTAAAGGTTAAAGAACAAAGACGCTGTCTGGAAGAAGGACCAAAAGGTGATTACAAAGAGAATTTCAACATGTCTTATTTTGTCAACGTCAAAATTAACACAATACACATTATTTCAGGGCTCCTTTTCATTCCTCTGAAAATGTCATCTGGGCTATACAAGAACTTATCCAGTGAATAACTGATTAGTCTAATTTTGCACAGATATTTTCATTGTATAAAAATTTAATAAACTTTTTATTTTTTTACTTCTAAGACTGGAAGTTTCAAAGGAGTTTAAGGGAGTTTGCATGCAATGTTGTAGCCATGTCAGTCCAAGGATATTAGAGAGACAAGGTGGGTGAAAAAATTGTATTTTCTAAATGGACAGCCAACCTAATTCTCAATTACTAAGGGACAATCTCCACTCATTGATATATTTTGCTTTCCACAACCAAATATCCGTACAATTTTTCATGAGTGATGTACCCGAGTATTCGGATTCTAATATCTAAACTGTATTGTTAAATCTATTCACCTAAATTTGAGTTATTGCTGATTATGTACTCTATGTATCATATTACTTTAAAAAACTAAATTTGTATTTGTGGATAATCTAAGCACTCTACCCAGATGTACAGACATTCTTTTCCCAACCTGTGTATTAGATTATTGTTTTAACATTAGCTTTAATGACATTTTTAAATCTTTTATTGAACCAACCTCTGTGAGTTAGAGAGAGACAAGCTTTTGAGCCACACAGAGCTCTTCTTCAGGTCTGGGAAAGGTTCTAAAAGTGTCACAACTAAATACAAGATCAAATAGATAGTTTAGCAATAGTAGTTAGCACATATTCTAAGGAACCATTCAAGATGAAGTGGCTCATTAACACCCTTGAAGTCAAAGGACAAAAAGGGGGGTTAGTGGTTACAGGTTGTTGTAATAAATCATAAATCCAGTGTCTTTATTTAGACCGTGATTTTTAGGGTCTAGCCAAGTTATGAATTTAAGCTCCCACAGTCATCTTTTGAAAGAGTTGTGCAGGTCTGCTTTGAGAATGAGAGCTGATAGGTCAGATACAGAGTGATTGTTTTGTGAAAAGTGTTCACCCACAGATGAACAGCCATGGGTACTAGGATGGCGCCTCAATATACCAACCTCTTCATGGGCCATCTTGAAAAAGAATTTCTGGAAAAATGCACCATGAAACCAATGATATACCTGAGATACATCAATGATATTTTCCTTCTCTGGACAAACAACTTAAACTCCCTTATAGATTTCCACCACAACTTCAGCAACCACCACTCATCCATTAAATTCTCTCTGGAACACTCTCACACTAGCATCAACTTCCTGAACACCATGATCAGCTTCAACAATGGAATCCTATAGTCAATTGTATACAAGAAACCCATGGATCACCCCATCTACCTTCACAGATCCAGTAACCACCCTATACATACCAAAAAATCTGTTATCTATAGTCAGGCACTCATATACCACAGAATATATTCCGAGGAGAAAAAACAAAGAGGAGTCCTTGTGGCACCTTAGAGCTAACAAATTTCTGACATCCAGCATGCTTATCTGTTCCGGGACACAAAGCAAACCACTTATTGTGGAATGCTTCTGTTGCAGAGGCAAGCATTTGTGCGTGTGTGTGTGTGAGAGAGAGAGGCGGGGTTGAGGGCTGATGTCAGGGTTTCCCCCTTCCCCTTGCAGCGGTCTGAACTTACAAGATAGCTTGCTGACACACTCTGCCCCCAAAACACTGTGTCTCTCCCCACATACATACAACACACTCCCTGTCACACTCCACACACCTCATTTGAAAAGCATGGCTGCCTGGCCTCTGCCCCACCAGCACCAATGGGTGTCTTGAACTGCCACGTCTCCACCCCCCAGCAGAGGTGGAGTCCCAGGCTGTGCACCGCCTCCCACCGCACCCCCCCTTCCTCAGCAGCAGTGGGGGTCCCATGCTACGCACTGTTGCCCACTCCCCAGAGCACCCATAGTGCTGCTGGGCCACCCCCTGCCCCAGAGCACCAGCAGCGCCCCCTGCCCCAGAGCACCCAAGGCTTAGTCAGGGGTATTTAGTCAGGTCACATGCCATGAATTTTTGTTTACTGCCCATGACCTGTCCATAATGTTTACTAAAAATTTCCGTGACTAAAATGTAGCCTTATTTATTATCCATAGCTATGCCTTTATTCTCTACCCTTAATAAAATTCACAATAAAATTTCCTTTAATATCAGCACCATTTCCTTTCTTTTCTTTTTTTTAAATTGTTGAGATCTCAGTCTCTCTCTACCCATCACTGAAACAATATTTCATCTAGAAAAATCTGTTACCAAAAATAAAATAGGCCTATTTGTAGGCCCCAATCTCGCAAACACTTCTGCATGTGCTTAATTTCACTGGGACTGCACATATGTGTAAAGTTAATACTAAGCCTACATTTTTGCAGGATAGAACTCTTTGGCCTCCATCCTGCTTTGAGAACCCTGTTGCCACAGGACTGAGTTTGGCCTTAAATTTGTACAGCTCCACTTTACATTCAGAAAATGGAAATCTAATTTGCTCCTGCTATGCAATGAATGCCTGGCTGAATTAATATAGCACAGATGAATAAAACTTCCAGGAATATGTCATACAAATTCTTTACAGTAAATACAGTATAATATTTGCTATAATAATATACTATTTCCTTGATAGACCATAATCCTTACTCTGAGTCATTATGGTTTATCACATCAATAGTTTTTTTTAAAATGCTGGCAACTGAACAGATAAACCAAAATGGTTCTTTTGGAGCCATTCTACAGTATTGTGAAATGCAGCTGTTACCGAAGAGCAACTTAAGCCCAGCTACTCTGAATCCTTATGAAATTTTCATTGGAAACAAATCATGGAGAAGATTCAATAACCACTTTTGTAAAAGAAACTCCCTCAGCCATTTTTATCTACAATACCTATCAGTGTCAGTCTATGACATGGAATAATGGCCTGTAGCATTTTAAAATCGAGAACTATAAATAGAGTTCATTTCTTAACACAGCCCTCCACTTTCTTGTTTCATTGGTTATAAACTGTCTAAGTAGACGTTCTCTTCTAAGGCAAAATCTTATACGTTAAATTTTATCCTTGGTAAATTTGTATGGGGATAAGTTATAAAATGTTGTCACTGTTTATGCTAGAAATGTGACTACATTATGAAGGGGCATTGAGAGGTCAAAACTTGCCTAACATTCTAGTTTTGTAAAAATAAGTTTATACAGTTTATGTCTTTATCCCCAATCCTGCAAAGACATATATGTTTGATTAGTCCCATTGCGTCCAGTGAGACTATTCAATTTACTCGTATATGTAAAATCATAGATTTTGTCACTGGCAGGGACAAACTTACAGCCGAAGGCCCTGATTCTAACCAACAACTTTTAGCCTGTGAGTGAAGTTATCCCCATGTGCTGTGTTTGCAGAATGGGAGCCTTAGGCTCTAGGTCATGGCCAAGACATCTGTGACAAAACCCAGTGCTGTTAGTTCCTTTTCCCCCAATAAAAGTCATTGTGGCTTTATTTTACAATTCTTGCCATGGTTACTCTTTGATTACTTGTTACTGAAGCTTGTGTTCCATCCCCCCAAGCAATGTGGTCTCCTTGTGTCTCCTAATCAGATGTATATATTCCTAATGATCGCACTTCTTACAGTCTCACCAGCGGTGTTTCTTCCAACAGTGCATCCTGCCCCAGGCTTTGTTTTGTCAAAAATATTCCTTTCCTTATTTTATAGCTATATACATAATTTTTCTTTTTACAAGTACAGCTGGGACCCTCGTGAAAACAAGATGTGTATCTCATGAGGCTCTCCTAATGAGCAACATTTTTAGATAAATAAATCTCTTCTGGAGTTTCAAGTTTTATTTGTGCTTTACATACACACAGATACCAAGAAGTCTTATTTTCTAACTTTTTCTTTATTCTTCCTTTTTTCTCTATCTACTGGCTCTGTTCAGTGCATATACTCAGTTCCTACTCAGGCTAACCTCCCATTAAGTCACTGGGAATTCAAAGCCATTGATTTTTCTTTCTCTTTCATGGCCCCACAACACACACACACACATACACAATTTCTATTTTGCTTGTGTTGTAAACAATTTGTTTTCTGATTATTATCTGATTCACATTCAAAAGCTAAAGAATATTACAAAAAATATAAATCAAACAATAAGAAATTCTACATAACAGTTTGTTAACTTCCTTAATGCTGGGCACTAAAGGATTTCATTTATGTATAAGACCCAATCCAGCTGCAATGGACTTTGTTCAGCCAATACTCTATATAAGAACACTGCTTCTAACTTTTTGTGCTGTTCTTACATATGTCTACCATAAACAAGACAGCTTTTACTGGTACCACATAGTGGCATCAGTGATACCATGAAAATCTTCTAAGCATATGAGGAGCAAATTGGCTATTTGGGACAGGACTGTGATTTTTTAATTCTATGTTTGTACAGCACCCAGCACATTGGGGTCCTGGTCTATGATTGGAGATCCTAGTTACTACCACCACACAAATATTCAAATTTTCAAAAGCACCTGTGTGCTTTCTCTCATGTTCCCCTCACACTTGGGAAGAACTCCACACAAATATCGACAACCCACCTCGTTGTTCCCCTTCAAATCCCTCCCTAACAATTCTCCACTCACCGTGCTTCAGTGAGTCAAGTGGAGAATGACAGATTCAACACAAACTGCTGAGAAATAGGGCAGACTCACTCAAACTGGTGGTTATTCTACCATAAGATTATACCACACCAATAACAAAAGTAAACTTCTGTTTCACCACACCGGTTAACAAGAAGTCAGAAAAGCAGTCTCCTTAGGTATCTCAGCCTTTATCTCACCACCCAGACACTAGACTCTATGATAAGTACAGTAGTTACTCAAAACCAATTTTGTTAAATATAGGGTCCTTTCCATCTCCAGAAATCAGTCACATAATCAGGTCAATATATATAACTCAGATCTTACCCAAGAATCACACTGCTGATAATGCTTTAGTAACTAAAATCTAAAGGTTTATTAATAAAAGAAAAGCAGAAGAGAGTTACAATAGTTAATAGATCATATACATTTAATAATTGCAATGTCCTTTAAGTGGCAGATTAGCCATTGGGCCAACAGAGCCCATGCCCAGGGAACCCGGGCAATTGGGGAGCCGTGGAAAAATGGGCACCCCTGCATCCTGGCAGACAGAGCAGGGTGGGGCAAGACCCCATGCCCTGACCCCACTCCCCGGCAGGAGTATCGGGCAGTGGGGGAAGCCCCAGCACCCCAACCCCAACTGCAGTCCCAGGACTGGAGGAGTTCTAGCTCCCTGCTGTGACCTCGGGGCTGGGGGAGTTCTCACTCCCTGCTGCGGCCCCGGGGCCATGGTGGGGGGGAGGGGAACAGAGCTTCTCCGATCTTGGGGCCACAGTGGGGGCGGCAGAAAGGAGCAAATGGGTTGTGAGGCTGCAGCGGAGGGGAGGAATGGGGCAGAATATGGGTGGAATGAGGAGGGCTGTGGGGGGAAGGGGCAGAATGGGGTGGAGCCATGGGTGGGGCCACAGGTGAAAGGCGCATAATGGGGGTGGAATTGCAGGACAAGAGGTGAGGAGAGGTCCCCACTTGCTCTGGTTCAGGGTCCCACAAAACTTTAATCTACTTCTATGTCCTTAGATCAGGTTTGTAGCAGTGATGTTATAGACTATGGGCTTGTAAAGTCTTTCTGGTAACTTCCAAAAGATTGGAAAGTCCACAGTTCAATCTTCTCCTTTTAGTTGTAAATCCACAGTCCAGAGAATCAGGGCAGGAAAGAGGCAAAATGGAGTCATTCCAGGGGTCTTTTATACTCTTTGCCACGTGCCGGGAAACTTTCTATTTCAAACAAAGCTCACAGTCCAGGCTGTGGAAAGTTACTGCCACAAGATTGAGTCCAGGGTCACATGAGCCTTTCCATGCCCTTATATGACTTGATGACTCACAGGGGGAAGCCATTGGCCTCTTGGAGGCTGAAGCATCTGCAGGAAGAGCCATCTGCGTGGAATAAGTTTCTTCTATGGCCTATTATGAGAGCTAAGTGTCTTTGATGGGCCATCAAACTTGAATAATCCATTCACAATGTGCTGGCAAGACTGGATGTAAGCTACCTTGTGGGTGTCATCCTAGGAACAAACACAATTGTAATACCAGTATATAGACAATATTCATAACTTCAGATACAGTGATGATACATGGATTTAAAGACAATAATCTTATTTAGCAAATCTTAATTTTTCCATTGACACTTTACATGACATACTTTGTACAAGATTTGTTGCAATTGTCTAACAGTGGCAATATCAATGATATACATGGCCATATTTCAATCATATAGCATCACAGCCTACAAAAAAAAATTGACAATGATTAGGCAGTTGGTGTGCTGAAACCACTGCATATGATGCCGACCTGTATTTTCTCATTGTTTCTTTGTGCTCCCTACTCAGGTTTGTCTATATCCACCTGCTGTCTTTTGTCTTATACTTAGATTGTCAGCTCTGTGAGGCAGGGTCTGTCTTTTTGTTCTGTTTTTGTACAGCAGCTAGCACAATAGGGTCCTGGTCCATGACTAGGGCTCCTAAATGCTACTGTAATACAAATAATAAACAATAATATAAATTACGAAGTTCCAGTGGTGTGAGTCCTGGAATGAGAACCATCAGCAGCTGACTATGGAGAGTTAAAATCTTAGAATTTCAACTTTAACTCTCAATCTTCTGTCTTCTAACAGACTCTGCATTATTATAAGAGCTGTCTGTGGTAAAATGTACAAAATATTGTGGAATGTATTAAAGGTGAACTTAAAGGTTTTGCTTTTTTTAAATTAAAAAACATATAATGAAAAAAATGGAAATCCCCAGTCTTTACCAGATACATGTACAGACTTTGCAATGATAAATGATAAATATTTTTAAGAGAGACAAGGCGGGTAAGGTAATATCTTTTATTGGCCCACCTTCTGTTGGTGAAAGAGGCGAGCTTTTGAGCTCCATAGAGCTCTTCTTCAGGTCTTCTTCTTGACCTGAAGAAGAGCTCTATGGGCTCAAAAGCTTGTCTCTTTCACCAACAGAAGTTGGGCCAATAAAAGTGATTACCTAACCCACTTTTTCACTCTCATATCCAGGAACCAACTCAGCTTCAGCAACACTGCAAACAAATATTTTTAAGGTGAACTGAAAAGCTTTTTACTTGGTTCCTAGTACCACAGCTATTGACATCACTAGCACCTTACCAGTGGAGGGAGCTGCATACCTTACATTGCTTAAGGCGATAATGATGCCAGTCAAAATACAAGACTCTAAACCCAGGACTTGGTGTAAATGAGGAACTAATCTTCCATCGCCTAGTTTTAAATTCCTGAAACAGTATATATTCTGCTAAGGATTGGAAAACTTTGAACACTAAATAGTCAGTATATCATGTATTAATATAAGTACATGAACTTACTTTTAATATATACATTTGCTTTTAGTCCAAAGTTCTTAGAGACAACATGTTCTTTTCCTAAATTATTTTTACTAGACAAGTACTGAAGATAAAGTGGACCAATACAAAGTTAAAAACTACGCAATCCTTGCAGTCAAAACATTCCCTTCTTCAAATGAACTTTTTGGCCCTGGAAGCTTGTGTGTTCTTTCTAACGTACTTGTTGATCCAATAAAATTTTTCACACTAGCTACCTTCTCCACATTTTCTGATTTTTCTACTTTGATTTATTTAATTTTCATGTGCTTACAATGTTCTAAAACTTGAACAATGAGTGAAAAAGTAATGTTTTCATAGTACTGTGTATATCCTTCAAACCACAAAGAATAAAAATATCACTAAACAGAAGGCCTAACGGGTTCTGAAACTAGTTTAGTCATTCCATTATCACTGGAGATAGGCCCAAACCAAAACCATGGGTCCAAACAGCCTCAGACTTTGGGAAAGTTTTGATCCAGCATCAAATGTTGCAGTTTGAGACCACTTCTAATTATAATAAACCAAACGTAAGAAACATATGTAGGATCTGTTCCTGCTCTTATTGAAGTCAGTGGCAAAGCTCCCACTGATTTTTAAAAAAAGCAATGATCAGGCTCCAAGTGTAAGTAAAGGGAATCTCTGAAGGAAATATATAGAAGAAAACCAAGGGGTGGGTGGGAGGAATGGGGCTTTCAACTACAAGCCCGAATTTTCGGTGGAAAGCAAGCACTTTCTGTGACATTTTTTGTTAGTCGAAAAGCCAATTTTCTGTCAAGAAGAAATTTAGATGGGAAATCTTCAACCAGTCTTACCCATTATTACACATGGAAAAAGTGGTCTACATCTCCTATTTATTTCTTGCAGAGATGGAGAGTTTTTATAGTGTGTCCTTTAATTTTTAACCCACTGCCAGTTTAAATATTGTATCACTAACTAACTATCAGTCTTACTTTTTTTCTTTCTCTGGATTCTCAGACAGCCCCTTGTATAGCATTTATTTTTAAGTTTCATGAGATCACCCTGGTGTTTATTCTTTCCAGTGAGAATAAGCCCAACTCAGTTAACCTTTCCTCAAACAATTAACTTTTCTTCTTAATTTATATTTTTGAGATGTCATCTTCTTTGCTGCTGTGACAGTGTGCAAGGGAGCAAATGCAATATCAGGCAAGCAGGGCATTAACCTCAGCTCAGCTCCCCCTTACAAGGGTTATGGGAAATGACTACAAATTGTCTTTTGGGTACAGGTGGGCAAGGAATGGAAGGTCTTTGAGAAGGTCAGGTTGAACACCCAGGGAGTCCAAGGACTAAGTTATCCCCAACCCGGGGAGATTTCTGTTTTCGTTTTTAATTACATTAATTTATTTTGCTTTCATGCTATGGTCATTATTCCTTAAGGAACAGACTTTGCTGACTGCCTCTGCTTTTATTTACTCATGGGTCATTCCTCCAGTTTATAGTTGCTCTACCTCAGACCCTCTCCAAGCCAGGCGTATCCTTCCAGTCAGATAAAGACCAGCATTGCATGGAGATTGCCAGATGGAAATCTGAGATCTGATCCACACACACTTTTTGTACCAATGTAAGAACATCAGAACATATGAACAGTCATACTGGGTCAGACCAATGAACCAGCTAGCCCAGTATCCTGTCTTCTGACAGTGGCCAGTGACAGATGCTTCAGAGAGAATGAACAGAACAGAGCAATTTATCGAGTGATCTATTCCCTGTTGTGCAGTCCCAGCTTCTGGTAGCAAGAAATTTAGGGACAGGGTTGCGTATCTGACCATTTTGACTAATAGCCATTGAAAGACTCATCCTCCATAAACTTATCTAATTCTCTTTTGAACCCAGTTATACTTTTGGCCTTCACAACATCCCCTGGCAAAAAGTTTCACAGGTTGATTGTGTGTTGTGTGAAGAAGCTCTTCCTTTTGTTTGTTTTAAACCTGCTGTCTATTCATATCATTGGATGACATCCTGGTTCTTGTGTTATTTGAAGGGGTAAATAATACTTCCTTATTTGCTTTCTCCAAGCCATTCACAATTGTATAGACCTCTATCATACCCCCCTCCTCCCCCCAAACCCATAATAGTCTCTTTTCTAAGATGAACAGTCTCACTCTTTTCTGGAAGCTGTTCCAAACCCCTAATCATTTTTGTTGCTCTTCTCTGTACCTTTTCCAATTCTAATATATCTTTTTTGAGATGCGGTGACCAGAACTGCACAGTATTCAAGGTATAGGTGTACTATGGATCTATATAGTTGCCTTATGATATTTTATGTCTTATCTATCCCTTTCCAAATGGTTCGTAACAGTCTGTTAGCTTTTTTGAGTGCCACTGCATATTGAGCAGGTGTTTTCAAAGAACTATGCACAGTGACTCCAAGATCTCTTTCTTGAGAGGTAACAGGTGATTTAGACCCCATCATTTTTTGTATATATAGTTGGGATTATGTTTTCCAGAGTTCCTTACTTTCCATTTATCAACATTGAATTTCATCCGCCATTTTGTTGCCCAGTCACCCGGTATTGTGGGATCCCTTTGTAACTCTTCACAGCAGGGCCAGCTCTAGCCATTTCGCCACCCCAAGCACGATGGCACGCCGCAGGGGGCACTCTGCCACTCGCCGGTCCCGCGGCTCCCGTGGATCTCCCGCAAAAGTGGCTGCGGAGGATCCGCTGGTCCCGCGGCTCTGATGGACCTCCCGCAGGCTTGCCTGCAGATGCTCCACCAGAGCCACAGGACCAGTGGACCCTCCACAGGCACGCCTGCGGGAGGTCCACCGGAGCCACCTGCCGCCCTCCCGGCAACTGGCAGAGCACCCCCCACAGCATGCTGCCCCAAGCACGCGCTTGGCGTGCTGGGGCCTGGAGCTGGCCCTGCTTCACAGTCAGCTTTGGACTTAACGTGAGTAACTTTGTATTATCTGAAGACTTTGCCAGCTCACTGTTCACCTGTTTCCAGATAGTTTATAAATATGTGGAACAGCAGCAGCCCCAATACAGATCCTTGGGGGACCCCCACTATTTACTTCTCTCCACTGTGAAAACTATTTATTCCTACCCTTTGATTCCTATCTTTTAACCAGTTCCTGATTCCATGAGAAAATCTTCCCTCTTATCCCATGATTGCCTATTTCGCTTAAGAGCCTTTGGTGAGGGATCTTGTCAAAGGCTTTCTCAAAGTCCAAGTACACTATATCCATCGGATCACCTTTGTGCACATATTTGTTGATCCCCTCAAAGAATTATAATAGATTGGGGAGATATGATTTCCCTTTACAAAAGCCATGTTGACTCTTCCTCAATATATCATGTTTATCTATGTGTCTGATAATTCTATTCTTTACTATAATTTCCACCAGTTAGCCTGGTACTGAAGTTAGGCTTACAGGCCTATAATTGCCAGGATCACCACTGGAGCCTTTTTATAAACAATCCATGTTACAACATTAGCTATCCACCACTCAACTAGTATAGAGGCTGATTTAAGCAATAGGTTACATACAACAGTTAGTAGTTCTGAAATTTCATATTTAAGTTCCTTCAGAACTGTTAGGTGAATACCATCTGGTCCCGGTGACTTAATTTATCAACTTGTTCCAAAATCTACTTTACTGAAACCTCAGTCTGGGACAGTTCATCAGATTTGTCACCTAAAAAGAATGGCTCCGGTGTGGGAATCCCCCTCACATCCTCTGCAGTGAAGACTGATGCAAGGAATTCATTTAACTTCTCCGCAACTACCTTGTCTTCATTGAATGCTCTTTAGCACCTTCATCATCCAGTGGCCCCACTAATTGTTTGTCAGGCTTCCTGCTTCAGATGTATTTTTTTAAAAAATTGCTGTTAGTTTTTGTGTCTTTTGCTAGTTGCTCTTCAATTTCTTTTTTTGGCCTGCCCAATTATACTTTTACACCTGACTTGCCAGAGTTTATGTTCTTTTTATTTTCCTCAGTGGGGTTTGAGTTCCAATTTTTAAAAGATGTATTTTTGTCTCTAACCACCTTTTAATCACCTGTTTAGAAATGGTGGTGTTTTTTTTTAAATCCCCTTACTGTTTTTTTTTTGGTTGGTTGGTTTGGGTTTTTTTTTCCTCTTTGTCACTTTGTTGGTTGGGGTGTCACTTTATTACCAGTAGAGTTACACCAGTATAAAGGTGCTTGTAGCAGTAGAGCATATTCCCTTTCCTGTAAAGGAAAAAGCTGTAAGCGTTAAGTATATTTATGCATCAAAGGGGTAGTCGTATTAGTCTGGATCTATAAAAGCAGCAAAGAGTCCTGTGGCACCTTATAGACTAACAGATGTATTGGAGCATGAGCTTTCATGGATGAATACCCATTTCGTCAGATGCATGTGTTAAGCATTAAGCATATTTATATGGGTACAGCTGTGTCCATACTAGGATTGTTGTACTACTTGAACTATACCTGTACTGTTGGAGTGGAACAACTTACATTTCTAGTCAAAGCCTTAGAAATTATTTTTTCTGTTAACTCTTTGTATTCCATCCCCCAAGCAATATGTTATAACCTTGTATCTTTTGTATGGGGCTCTTTCAGTAGAAGTTAGAGCGTCCAGGGCAGATGATGAGCTGATTATTCCATTTTATTCATATTCTATCTCCCTTGGATTCCCGTTCCTTATGTTATACCCCAAACAGTTATTTCATCCAGGTCTTCTGTCCTAATCAGCCTGTACTGTACATGGAAGATAAACTGCATCATTTTCCAATATGGAAAAGTGCCTCTCCACAAGACAGGAAATATACATCTTGAAGCCTTAAAGGATTAAATCTATTTTGGCAGTTAGTGTAAATACAAAAGAACACCAACAAATGTATAACCACAGTGCAGTTTAACAAGCTTTCAGGTTAATATCATGTTCCCTTTCTTTGGTTCAGATTGTTTGATCCACTCAAGAGGAATAAACTAGCCTAAGAAATTCTTTAGAAAAAAAACTATTGTTCGTAAACCATATAACAAACATAACATTACTAATTCTCTGAAAGCCATCATTGGCATGTATAAGTGACTGTGTTTTCCCCCAGCTCCCAAAGCATAGCATTGTATACTAAGAAAATGTATTGCTTCCTCATAACAATGGCATGTATCTTATGGTGACAATACATATTGGTCCATAAATATTAGGGATGGGGGAAATATTTGTAAAAGACGGTTACTCACCTTTGTAACTGTTGTTCTTCGAAATGTATTGCTCATATCCATTCCAGTTAGGTGTGTGCGCCGCGCGTGCACATTCGTCAGAAAACTTTTACCCTAGCAACTCAGTGGGCCGGCAGGTCGCCCCCTAGAGTGGCGCCGTCATGGTGCTCGATATATACCCCTGCCGGCCCACCCGCTCCTCAGTTCCTTCTTGCCGGCTACTCCGACAGTGGGGAAGGAGGGCGGGTGTGGAATGGATATGAGCAACACATCTCGAAGAACAACAGTTACAAAGGTGAGTAACCGTCTTTTCTTCTTCGAGTGATTGCTCATATCCATTCCAGTTAGGTGAATCCCAAGCCTTACGTAGGTGGTGGGGTCGGAGTGAAATGTGGCAGAATGAAAACTGCTGAGCCAGAGGCTACAGCATCTCTTGACTGTTGAACCAGGGCATACTGCGAAGCAAAGGTATGGACCGAGGACCAATGGAGCTGCACGACAGATCTCGTGGGTAGGAACACGAGCCAGCAAGGCGGCAGATGAAGCCTGAGCCCTGGTAGAATGCACGGTGATGTGGCTTGGGGAAATATGAGCCAAATCATAACAAGTGCGGATGTACGCCATCACCCAAGATGAGATCCTCTGAGAGGAAAACAAGCAAGCTTTCCCTTTGGTCTGCTACCGTGACAGAGCTGGGGCACCTTACGAAATGATTCTGTCAGCGCAATATAAATGCGAGCACTCTACAGATGTCCAGGGAGTGCAATTGTTGCGCCCATTGCGTTGAGCTGTGGGTAACCTGAAAGGCCGAAACCACCTTAGGGAGGAAAGCCAGGTGCGGTCATAACTGCACCTTGTCTTTGTGAAACCTAGTGTACGGCGGAACCACCGTAAGAGCTCTGAGCTCGGAGACTCGTCTGGCCGATGTAACAGTTACGAGGAAAGTTGTCGTCCAAGACAGGTATAGCAGAGGGCCAGTCGCGAACGGCTCGAATGGGGGAGACATAAGTCTGGTTAAAACTAGGTTGAGGTCCCAGGTTGGGGCTGGGCGGCGCACCCGAGGGACCTCGAACCCATAGAGTGTGAGAACACGGAACGTCCACCTTAGCCTGGCTGGAAGGTAGAGATGGCTGCCGAGTGTACCCTCAGCGATGATACCGCCAGGTCCTGCCGCCGAAGGCCAGAGGCAGGCCAAATAGAAGGGAACGAGACCTCAGTAGGAGCAAGATCGAGCGTATTGCACCTGTAGAAGAAACGCTTCCACTCAGCCCGGTACGTTGACCAGGTGGAAGGCTTCCTGTCACCCCGGCTCAGTTACGCAGCAGCCACACCGTGAGGCGAAGAGGCTGCAGGTCCGGGTAACGAAGCCTGTCGTGACCCTGAGTGATGAGGTCTGGGTGGGGTGGCAGGGTAATTGGGTCGGTTATTGACAGGCTGAGCAACGTGGTATATCAGTGCTGCCTGGACCACGCTGGAGTGATCATGATGATGCGCGCTCTGCCCCTGCGGAGTTTGAGTAGGACCTAATGAACCAGTGGGAACAGTGGGAAGGCATAAAGGAGTTGGCCTTTCCACGGCATCAGGAATGCGTCCAAGATCGATCCCGAGGAGAGACCTTGGAAGGACCAGAACATCTGGCATTTTCTGCTCTCGCAGTGAGCGAACAGGTCTATGTGAGGAAAAATCTCCACTTCTGGAAAGCAGAACGCCTCACATGGGGCAGAGCGACCACTCGTAAGACAGGAAAGACCTGCTGAGTCAAAGCGCCAAGGCGTTCCTAACGCCTGGGAGAAAGGACGTCACCAGCTCCATCGAGTGGGCCATGCAAAAGTCCCAGAAATGGATGGCCTCCTGACAAAAGGGAGGAGGACCATGTCCCTCTCTGGTTATTTATGAAGCACATGGCCGTTGTGTTGGCTGTAAACACCGAGATACCACGGCCTCGCAGCTGCCGCTGGAACCCCTGGCACGCCAGGCGGACTACTCTCATTTTTGGGGCATTGATGTGGAATGCCAGCTCCCAAGAAGACCAAAGGCCTTAAGCTCGGAGGTGACCATGAGCACTCGAGCAGAGAGATGACGTGTCCGTCATCAGGGGCAGTGAGGGCTGGGGTGGATGGAACCGCATCCCTGCCCACACCAGGGAGGGAGTTAGCCACCACTCTAGGGAGCCTAAGGTGCTCGAGGGAACGGTGACTACCATGACCATTGGCTCCCTGTCCGGGTGGTACGCCGAGGTGAGCCAGACTTGGAGAGGACGGAGGCGGAGCTTGGCGTGTTTGGTTACAAACTTGCGGGCAGTCATGGACCCAGGAGACTGAGACAAGTGCGAGCCGAGGTCGTTGGGAAAGTCTGCGGACGTCGGATGATTGTTGCCATCGCCTAAAACCGCAGTTGTGATAAGCAGGCTCCGGCTAGGTCGGAGACCAGGATAGCCCCTAGGAAGTCCCACCTCTGCGTGGGAGCCAGAGTGGATTGCTCTATAGTAATCATCAGGCCTAGACCTGTGAATAAGACCGTGACGATGCCCACGGGCTGAGTGGTTTGTGTCTCGGAGTCTCCTCGGATAAGCAAATCGTCCAGATACGGAAAAACGCATATCCGACATCAGCGAAGGTAGGCGGCGACTATGGTCGTAAACCAGAAGTACTGACGGTTGGCTAGAAAGCGGAGGTATCTCCTGTGCGGAGGGAAGATGGCGTTGCGAAAGTATGCGTCCTTCATATCGAGGGCGGCATAGTAGCCCACAGGAGGCAAGGATGGAATAATGGTTCCCAGGGATACCACGCGGAACTTCAACCTTATCCTAAACTGGTTGAGTCCGTGCAGGACTAGGAAGGTCTGAGACCTCCGTTCGAGTGGGGGACTAGGGCATAACGGGAGTAGACCCCCTTGCCCCTTTCGTCAGTCGGCGTCTGCACCTCTTGTACGAGGAATTGCTCGTGAGAGGGGTCCCTGAAGGAGGACAGGGCTGGAACAAATTAGAGGTGGTACCTATGCTCCACCGCGCGCAGGACCCAGAGATCTGAAATTAACTGGGGCCACGCCAGGAGAAAGCGGGATTGGGATCCCGGCCTGTGACTGGTACACCGCCCTCAAGCGCACCTTGGAAGGTTCGTCTTTGGTCCGAGTGGTAATTGCGAGGGACCTTGACCTTGGCTCTTTAGGGGTCCTGACGTTCGTCTGCGACCACCTTGGTCTCATCGTTTGCCAAAGTCCTGTCTCTGGCTAGGCACAGAGTATGGCGGCTGGGGACAGAAAGGCCTGCGTTTGGTCGCTGGCATATGCATGCTGAGAGAGCGCATTAGGACCCTATTGTCCATCAGGCTTCGCAGCCTGGGGCTGTCTTTGCCGCGAAGAGGCCTTTACCAACAAAGGGTAAATCCTGAATGGCATACTGCAGCTCCAGCCGGAGGTTTGAAACCTGAAGCCATGAGATGCACCTCATGGCGACATCAAAGGCCAGAGTCCTGGCTGCTGAGTCTGCTGCGTCCAACGAGGCCTGGAGGGACGCTCTGGGTACCTTTTTCCCCCATCCTCCAAGACGGCAGCGAACTCTTGGCGGGAGTTTTGAGGGAGAAACTCCATAAACTAAACTACCTTCACCCAGGTGCTATAATTATAGCAGCTAAGCAAGGCTTGTTGCTTTGCTACCCAGAGCTGCAGGGCCTCTGCAGAGTACACCTGGCGGCCAAGTAGGTTCATTCGCCAAGCCTCCTTCGGTTTCGGGGCTGGCGCCCGCTGGCCATCCCAATACCTCTCCTTAACAGACTGAAAGACTAGTGAGCAGAGAGGAGAGCGGACAGACGAGTAGTCGTACCCCTTAGAGGGCCCCATACCGGGTCCTCTACCTCTGGGACCTCCTCCACCTCAGGTTGTCGGGGGGCGTATCAGAATCATGGTCCTGAGCATAAGATCTGCGCATGTGGGATGACACGGATGCGTGTCCGGATGGCCATGGAGGTACTAAAAAAAAAAATACATGGGCAGAGTCTCTGACTCTATCGGACCTTGCCCAACTCGGCACCAGGGCCCGGCACCGGGATGCATCCTGGTACCTGGAACGAGATCCAGACCTGCAACCAGAACGGTGCCGGGAGGTCGACCGAGATCTCGAGGCTCGGAGAGAGGCTACGGGAGTCACGGTACCTGTCGCGGTGCCGGGAGTCGGAACGGTGCCGATAGTAGCGGGTCGGCGAACGGGATACCGACCAGTGCGGCGAGTGTGACCAGTACCGATGAGGAAAACAGCACCGGGACTGCAAGTGGTGTCGGGTGTGCCAACGGGACCTGGAGCGTCTGCGGGACCGTGATCATGAACGGTGCCGCTCTGCTGTGCTGACAGAGGACGGTCATATGAAGAGACTGTATTACCCGCACCGGCGGTGCCGGGGTCAGGCAGCATCGACTCTGTCATGGCAATGAGATCCCTCGCCGTTGGTAATGTCTCCCGTGTGGAGGGAACAGCAGGCTCAACCACAGTGCATACTGGGGAGCTGTCAGGTACCGGATTCGACGGCCCTCGTGGGACCGGGATCGACGGTACCGAGGTCGTCAGAGCTTCGGTAGGTGTCGGTGCCAGGCGATCCGACTTAGACGAGCTCTCTGGCTGCGGTGCAGTTGGCACGGAAGCAGCAGGAGCAGTAAGCTCAACCACGGCGCATGCCGGGGAGCCGTCAGGCACCGGATTCGACGGCCCTTGCGGGACCGGGATCAACGGTGCCGACATCGTCGGTGCCTCACCAGGTGTCAGTGCCGGGCGATCCGACTTAGACAAGCTCTCTGGCTGCGGTGCAGTTGGCACAGAAGCAGCGGGAGCAGTAAGCTCTATCACGGCGCGTGCCGGGGAGCTGTCAGGCACTGGATTCAATGGCCCTGGGGGACTGGAATCGACGGTGCCTATGTCATCGGTGCCTCTGCAGGTGTCGGTGCCGGGCAATCCGACTTAGACGAACTCTCTGGCTGCGATGCAGGTGGCACGGAAGCAGCAGGAGCAGGGGGCTCAACCACGGCACGTGCTGGGGAGCCGTCAGGCACCAGCAGGAATTGTAGGCTTTCTCGACCTCGGAGGAAGGGAGCGGTGCCGAGTCGACTTCGGTGCCGGCGACAGCCGGTGCCGAAAGGCCTTGGCAGTACCGGCGGGGTCCGGTGCCGAGGAGGCGCTTCTGCCAGCCGCTTGATCATCGCTCAGTGCCAAAGGTGGAGGGGTAAGTGAAAGTCCCGCTCCTTTTTGTTCTCGGCTTAAAAGCCTTGCAAATGGGGCACTTAGCTGTCAAGTGTGATTCCCTTGAGGCACTTCAAACAGGAGTCGTGTGGATCTCCCTTCGGCATCGGCTTCTGGCAGGCCGAGCCCATTTTAAAACCCGGTGAGCGTGCATGGGCTCTGGCACCGGGTGCAGGGAAGGGGCTACTTCCTGAACCCCGCTAACTATTACTAAACTAACTACGTTAGCAAAGAAAAAATGTATAACTATACAAATATATATATAAAAGGATTATAACTGCATAACTATATACGAGAACTACGAGTAGCTAGGGAAGTGGAGGTCAGCTAAGCCACGCTCCACTGTTCCAACGACCGACATAGGCGGTAAGAAGGAACTGAGGAGCGGGTGGGCCGGCAGGGGTATATATCGAGCACCATGACGGCGTCACTCTAGGGGGCGACCTGTCGGCCCACTGAGTTGCTAGGGTAAAAGTTTTCCGACGAATGTGCACGCGCGGCGCACACACCCAACTGGAATGGATATGAGCAATCACTCGAAGAAGAACAAATGTTATTTTGGGTTGAGTTGTGGTGGGCAGAAGCAGGTGATAGAAATTTGTCTCATTTAAAATTTGTTCAAAACTTCTGTGAAATTGGAGCAATTTTACAAATATTTTTCATTATCTGGATATTGCAAAAAAAACAATTTGAAAATTCAAACTTATGAATTCTGAAAAAGCTGCTAGACGAGAAGGTGGCCTGCAAAAGACACACGGTCTGTAGAAAAGTAAACTGCCAGGAATTAGGAAGTCCTGAGTTCTGCCCTTAATATTTTGGACTTCTAAAACACTGTGAAGCAGTATTGAGCAGGGAAATGTTGGATCTAATTCTGCTCTTGTAACCCACACACCTCCTGGGTGTGGTGCTCTGTCCCACCTAGTGGCATCAAGACCACATTGAGATTAATGAGCCTGCTCTAGAGCCTTAACTAATGACTACATGGTTTTTAGCTCATACAATAGAGGCTCATGCACTAAATTCCAGAGGTCCAAGGTTCAATCCTGCCAATAGGCATCTGTCATTCACTCTCACGTACTATCAATATAAATGAAGTGTTATTTCACTAGAGCCATTGGGGTTGCCTTCATGGAAAGCTGGTGTAAGTGAGATAAGAATGAGATTCAGTATTTATAAAGTCAGTCAATGGCATTTCACAGTGGAAGTCCATACTTGCACATGCTTTTGACATTATGCTGCTGTGTCAATAGTGAGATTAGGATTTTAAGTCCCAGTTAAGTGAGATAGTTAAGTCTGTGGCTAATTTTAGCCATGTGAGTAGTCCCATTGACTTCAACTGGAACTGTTCATGTATTTAATGTTATTCATGTGATTGCTTTCTGATTGCCAACCTCATTGCCTTCTGTGATGAGATAACTGCTCTGTGGATATGGGAAAAGTGAAGGACATGATATATCTGGTCTTTGGCAAAGCTTTGATATGGTCTCCCACGGTATTCTTATCAGCAAGTTAAAAAAGTATGGACTGGATGAATGGAATATAAGATGGATAGAAACCTGACTCAATGGGTGGTGATCAATGGCTCAATGTCTAATTGGCAGCCGGTATCAAGCAGAGTGCCTCAGGGGTTGTCCTGGGGCCAGTTTTGTTCAACATCTTCAATAATGATCTGGATGATGGGATGGATTGCACCCTCAGCAAGTTTGCAGATGATACCAAGATGGGGAGAGAGGTGGATACACTGGAGGGTAGGGATAGGATCCAAAGTGACCTAGACAAATTGGAGGATTGGGCCGAAAGAAACCAGATGAAGTTCAACAAGGACAAGTGCAGAGTCCTTCACTTAGGACAGAAGAATCCCATGAACTGGCTGGGGACCGACTGGCTAAGCAGCAGCTCTGCAGAAAAGGACCTGGGGATTACAGTGAATGAGAAGCTGGATATGAGTTAATAGTATGCCCTTGTTGCCAAGAAGGCTAACAGCATACTGGGCTGCATTAGTAGGAGCATTGCCAGCATATTGAGGGAAGTGATTATTCCCCTCTATTCGGCACTGGTAAGGCCACATCTGGAGTATTAAAACCAGTTTTGGGTCCCCTACTACAGAAAGGATGTGCACAAATTGTAGAGAGTCCAGTGGAGAGCAACAAAAATGATTACGGGGTTGGGGCACATGACTTATGAGGAGAGGCTGAGGGAACTGGGCTTATTTAGTCTGCTTTCAACTCCCTGATAGGAGGGTTCCAAAGAGGATGTAGCTACTATGTTCTCAGTGGTGGCAGATGACAGAACAAGGAGCAATGGTCTCAAACTGCAGTGGGGGAAGTCTAGGTTGGATATTAGGAGAAACTATTTCACTAGGAGGGTGGAGAAACACTGGAATGGGTTACATAGGGAGGTGGTGGAATCTCCATCCTTAGAGGTTTTGAAGGCCCAGTTTGACAAAGCCCTGGCTGGGATGATTTAGTTGGGGTTGGTCTTTCTTTGAGCAGGGGGTTAGACTAGATGACCTCCTGAAGTCTCTTCCAACCCTAATCTTCTATGATTTTATGATTAAGTACCTTGCTGAATCAAGATCCCCAAGGAGAACCTTAGCCAGAGAGATTTAAGAGGACCTTGTTAAACACGTTGGGCACTTTGAAACCTGAGCAGAGACCCAAGTGGACTCTGGATGTCTGCTTCCTAGTACATATCTACAAACGCACAAGGCATGAATCCCCTGGATATTCCTCATACAATCTGACATTTGGGAAAGAAACTAGACTGCCTGTGAGTTTGTGTTTTGGAGTATCTGCTAAGGGAATTTACCCTAAAACCTCCTCCAGTAGTCACTCAATTGACAGAGTAATTGAAAGAAGCCTTTAAAAATAGCAACAGAAGCCACAAGGAAAGGAGATGAGTCCAATAAAGCCAGACATGATACCTACATGATGCATCAAGTCCTACAGCCCAGGAACTGGATCCCGATATGAAATTTTGGACTCCAGTGAAAACATAAGACTGTTAACCATTGGAAGGCTGAACCCTACATCACAGAAGACAAGTTGCCATACCTTCCTGTCTACAAAGCTCAGCCCGTGAAGGGGAGAGGGCCTAGCAAGACTCTCCAAAGAGTTGTCATACTAACACTGCATTACCACTTCCTGTCCAAAGACCTTCTGGCACTAGGAGAAGGAAGAAAGATAAGAGAATCTTGTAGTTTCCAGTGCTCTCTCCCGATATAGCTCATTCAGCTACAAACAAGGAGGAATCTCTTGCTTCTGATGACAACGAGTGTAGTTATTCAAGTGGAGCATTAGTATAAGAGCACTCTCCCCGCAGACGTTCTGGTGGGAGAAGCACCATGGAGAACCTGAAATCCCAGGTCCAGAAGAACCCCCTGTAACACACCAGGGTGTAGGCAGTGCAACTTAGTGGTCAGAACAGGAGTCTTGCCTAGTGGTCAGAGTAGAACCAAAGGGCAGAACTGGAGTCATGGTCAGAAGACAAGCCAAAGGTCAAAGCCAGGAGTCAAGGGCCAGAACAGAACAAAAGGGCAGAGCTGGAGTCATGGTGTGGACAAACAAGCCAATGGTTGGTGTCATGTATTAGGAGTTCTGAGGCAGGTAGGGACTAGGGCTGGAATAGCAGCAGGCCTGGGCTGGAGCAATGCCTGATACAGGAAGTAATTCTGTTGCATCTGCAGGCATGGAAGACATTGAGCAGCCATTGTGCTATCGTTGCTACAAGGCTTAAATGGTGATTTTTTGGCCCTTCTGTCCAATTAGAGGACACAGACACTTAGTGAGAGTTTATTGGGCCCAGCAGAGCTCATTGAGTTGCTTGGCAACAGTGCTCAGAGTCAGCTGAGTTCCTGACATCCCCAATATCTGCCCAGTCCATTCTTGATGCACCTAGGCATGAGCTGAGCCATCTAGGCAAACTCTTCGTACCCACCCAGGACTCTAGAAGGAGCAGCCACAGATAGAAGGGAAAGGCCTAGAAAGAGAGTAGTTGCAGAGCCAGGCCTGGAGCCTGAGGTAGGAAAAGCATACCTTACTGCCACCAAAGATCCACCAGTACCCAAGTGCACCGGCTGAGAGGAGATGCCCATCATCCAATTAACCTATGACTCCTCTGGTGTTTCTTCTAATGTGCCTCTCCTTGTGACCCATAAATGGGTGTCAGGAGTGTTCTGCCCCCTGTTGGCATCCCCTCTACATTGTCCTCAAGTTTCATTAGGACACTGTATTGGGGTGCACTAGTGTTATTTTCATTATGTATTATTTTGTGGGTATACTGAAGTTCTTAACAGGGACATAAAATCTTTTAGGCAGGGGAGGGTGTTTGTGGAGTTTGCCAGCTCCTGGAATTCTGGACTGACTATCCAGGAGGTTCTATCCCATAGACTACAACAATAGTGGCTACCAGAGCTCTTTGATACCATTTCCCAGCTGCTAGGAGAAAGCAATGGGGACAGAATGGAATAAAAACTCCTGCTGAGGCCAATAGAGAGACTGCAGTGTGGGGTAATATGGTTAGAAAGGTTGCTGGGCCAATGATGAGCCAGGGCTGCTCTGCCCCTCAGTGGGTGAAGAATCCTGCCTCAGAGACAAAAACACTAGTTTTACTTTTGAACCTTGAGTTTGGGAGCTGAGAGAGAAGCAGAACAGCTCAGGGAGTCTCTGCTTAGGTCGCAGTGCCTATGCAAGGAATCTTTGAACTGCTGTGGGATCTAGTACATGGCACAGGCAGTTCCTGCTTGCAGAGACCAGCATCCAGACTGGCAGAGATCTGACCCAGCATCATCTATCAAGAGTCAGCCAATACCTCCACAGGACTCCAGACCAGGGAGCCAGAGGAAGGCTCTGCCCTACCTAGAGGTGAAGACACTGTAAGAGGACCCCGGTTTTGTTTAAGAAGGCCAACATTCACAGCTCTGCAGCATTCATCTTAGGACTCATTTTCATCATACTATCTGCCTGGAAAGATGCCTAGGAAGAAGCTGAGGGCTGGGAAGAGTTGTAAGGGCTGGAAGGTGGGAAATTTGTTGATATTTTCATCCTTATTAATTAACTCTTAGCCCTTACCTTCACATGGGTAGCATTATTCATTTCCCCCAAGGACAGCACCCTTTGTGCCTTGGGCACAGTGAGGAGTCTCCTTGGGTGGAGGCAGCAGATGTTACAAAAAAGAACCCAGGACCCAGCCCGCATGAGAAGGGAGGAGAAGGGAGTCCAAGTGGCACGCACCAGGGAGGAAGCTTGAAATACAACTTCAAGGAGGGACTACATTTTTTAACTTTAAAAACGGAAATTAAGATTTTGCATTTATGTTGAGCCTTATGTTTAGGCCTCAGATGTAAAGGTGTGTTCCTGCTGTTATGTTAAGATACTCTTGCTGGAAGGTTGTAACATAACACTACTTTATTTCTTAAAATTCAGAATGATAAACACACAAGAACACAATAATGGAGACAGAGACAAAGCAGGCTGCTCCCTAAAATAGAGAGGCACAACTCCCCCCGTCATACTCTAGCCTGGCTCTCTGCAAATTGAATGCTGCTAGACCCAGATTGTACATTTCGCTAAAGAGCCCCCACGCCTGCAAGCAGGACCAGAAAAAAACTCTAAGCATTTAAAGCTTACAATTTTAATACACTTTTCAATACATCAAACTCCTTTTGAAGGCAAGGCAAAACTTCCTTTCATTTCAATAGAAGCAGGATTGGGCTCTACACTACAGAGTCAAGAAATACAGCTAGTCTGCTCACACCATGTATAACTAAATGCAAATATGTACTATAACTGCAACATTGAAAGGTGAAAAAAGAAGCACTGAAAAGTCAGGAAACTACCCTTTAAAGCTGAAATCCCAACTTTAATTTTACCCTCAGTGCATATACCTCATAAAAGATGGTCTGTCTTTAGGTAATTGTAAATTAAATATCAAATAATGCAGTATGGAATTGCTTATACAAACTTACATACAGTATGTGCTATACTATTGGCACTGTATGTGGTTAATAATTATATATAACAAGGTAGCTGGCCCCTTAATTGAAATCAGGCCCAGCTTTCCTGTTCCAGGCCAGGTGTGCCCTAGTTTAGCGTAATGAGGACAACAGGACTAGCCCCAGAGTTATAAATGAGAGACAGCCCCAAGGCAAGGGAGAGTCCAGAGCTCAGAGCGAATCCAGAGCTCAAGAGCAGAACACAGCTGGTCTGAGAACTTAATAGAGGAGATGGCCCTGAAGGAGGGAGCAGTGAAGCCAGATCAGGCTGATGAAATCAGAAGGAAGAAAGGCAGTTGGGGGCAGGCCTGCCAACAGGGAGGGGCAAAGGGGGCAATTGCCCAGGGTCCCAGGCTATTTAAAAGGGCCTGTGGGCGCCCAGCCGCTGCTGCCACTTGCAGCGCAGCAGGGCTAAGGCAGGCTTCCTGCCCGCCTTCACTCTGCCCCGCTCCCGGAAGTGGTCAGCACGTCCCTGCAGCCCCTAAGGAGGAGGTCTCCATGCTCTGCCTCCACCCCGAATGCTGACTCTGCAGCTCCCATTGGCCAGGAACTGTGGCCAATGGGAGCTGCAGGAGTGGTGCCTGCAGGCAGCAGCATGTGGAGACCCCCTGGACCTTCCGCCTCGGAGCCGCTGCCAGAAGGGTGAGCCAGTCACTTTCAGGAGCTGCCTGAGGTAAGTGACAGCCCCCTGAATCTCTCCTGCACCACAACCTAGAGCCTGCACCCCGCACCCAAATTCCCTCCCAGAGCCTGCACTCCGCACCCCCTCCCACACCTAAACTCCCTCTGAGAGCCCACACCCCCTCCTGCACCCCAACCCTCTGCCCCAGCCTGCTGAAAGTGAGTGAGGGTTGGGGAGAGCGAGTGACGGAGGGTGGGGATGGAGTGAGCAGGGGCGGGTCCTCAGAGATGGGGCAGGACAGGGGCATGGCTTCAGGGAAGGAGTGAGGCATGGGCAGGGCAAGGGTCTTTGGGTTTGCACGATTAGACAGTTGGCAACCCTACCGGGCGAGCATGTTGGAGCCCTGGCCATGCCGGAAGAGCGCCCCCAGCGGCGCAGCCAACAGCTTGCTGGGCACCAACAGTACAGCTGGCAGCTTGCTGGGCGTCAGCCAGCGCAGGCACAGCACCACCCAAATGTCAGGTGGACCATGTCTATGTGGGTGTGGCTTGTGCGTGCATGAAGGCCCATTGACTGTTCTGCCATGGAGCCCAGAATTGCTATTGGCAGGCTGTCATGGGGAGGTTTTAACCCAAGAGTTCTGAAGGAATTTAACTACGAAATTTCAGAACTACTAATTGCTATATGTAACCTATCGCTTAGATTAGCCTCTATACCTGTTGACTGTCAGTTAGGTAATGAAATACAATTTTTTTAAAAAGTGCCAGAGGTGATCCTGGCAATTATAGGCCAGTAAGCCTAACTTCAGTACCAGGCAAATTGGTTGAAACTATAGTAAAGAACAGAATTATCAGACACATAGATGAACACAATATGTTGGGAAGAGTCAACATGGCTTTTATAAAGGGAACTCATGCCTCACCAATCTATTATAATTCTTTGAGGGGGTCAACAAATATGTGTACAAAGGTGATCCAGTGGATATAGTGTACTTGGACTTTCAGAAAGCCTTTGACAAGATCCCTCACCAAGGGCTCCTAGGCAATCATAGGATAAGAGGGAAGGTCCTCTCATGGATCAGTAACTGGTTAAAAGATGGGAAACAAAAGATAGGAATAAATGGTCGGTTTTCAGAATAGAGAGAGGTAAACAGCAGGGTCCCCCAAGGATCTGTCCTGGAACTGTTTCTGTTCAACATATTCATAAATTATCTGGAAATGGGTAAACAGTGAGATGGCAAAGTTGGCAGATGGCACAAAATTACTAAAGATAGTTAAGTCCAAAGCAGACTGTGAAGCGTTACAAAGGGAAATCACAAAACTGGGTGACTGGGCAAGAAAACACATTAAATTCAATGTTGATAAATGCAAGGTAATGCACATTGGAAAACACAATCCCAACTATACATACAAAATGATAAATTAGCTGCTCAATGTACAATGGCAATCCAAAAGGCTAATAGAATGTTTGGAATCATTAGGAAAGGGATAGATAATAACACAGAAAATATCCTGATGCCATATATAAATCCATGGTGCTCCCACACCTTGAATACTGCATGCAGTTCTGATCGCCCCATCTCAAAAAAGATATAGTAGAACTGGACAAAGTACAGAGAAGGGCAATAAAAATGATTAGGGGTATGGAACTGCTAGCATAAGAGGAGAGATTAAAAAGACAGGACTGTTCATAGTAGAAAAGAGATGACAAATGGGGGATATGATAAAGGTCTATAAAATCATGAATGTTATAGAGAAAGTAAATAACGAAGTGTTATCTACCCCATCACACAACACACGAACCAGAGGTCACTCAATGAAATTAATAGGCAGCAGGTTTCAAACAAACACGAGGAAGTACTTCACACAACTGACAGTCAACCTGTAGAACTGATTGCCAGGGTATGTTGTGAAGGCCAAAACTGTAACTGAGCTCAAAAAACAATTAGATAAATTCATGGAGGATAGGTCCATCAGTGGCTGTTAGTCAAAATGGTCAGGGATACAACTCTCCTCTCTGGGTGTCCCTAATTCTCTGACTGGTAGAATCTGGGACTGGACAACCAGGGGATGGATCACTCGATAAATTGCCCTGTTCTGTTCATTCCTTCTGAACCACCTGGTACTGGCCACTGTCAGAAGACAGGATACTGGGCTAACTGAACCGTTGCTGTGACCCAGTGTGACCGTTCTTAGTATTTGGCTTTTTGGACCATGTCAGGGAATTCTGGATTATGATTGTGGGATTGTAATAAATTAACCCAGCAAAGGGTTATGAATATGTGGAAATCTCTGGTGTGGAGTTAGTGGGGACTCAGTCAAGAAAGGGGAAACTGAGGCAAGTGCACCAGTCATGGTGTGGCCTGCTATGGCGGGTGCCCCAGCAATGGGTCACCTTCTTGTTTTATTACATTTTGTTAGCAAATTAACACCACACTAAAACTTCTAATTATCCAACTTTAACTGTTTGAAAAGTCATCAAAAGGCTTGATTTTTTTTCTTGTTTTGATTTTTGTTATTACTTTACTGGTTTGAACGATTTTCTTCGAACTCAAACCCTAATTCTGTAAACTCACACATGTAGTCCAACTGAAATCAGTAAGACTACTCACATGAGTAAAGTTACTCATGTGCAAGTGTTTGCAAAATTGGCTTTGGCTTGTAACTCCATTATTTTATGATTTAGTCCAATGCTAATGTTATTTGAGCATGAAAGGCAAAATTCAAAACTGGCTGAACTAATTTACTCAAACTTGCTGAGATGAGACCAAGCATGGAATACATTAGCAGTGGAGGAGCTAGTTTGAAAGATTCTGAGCAACTGAAAGAGAGTGGAGGGGTTAGAATAAAATGTGTATGCCAACCTTAACTGTAGTGGCTGCTTCCTAATCCCAGTGCCTAAGGATCTGACTCGACTACTCACATGAGTAAATGTTGCTCTTACTCTGGCATATCATTCCACTGATTACAATTGGACTTCCAGTAAGGAAATGCTCATGTTAGTATGAGCTGGAGGATAAGACATGTGGGCACTGAAACAGTTAATACTATATGAGATGGGTCCATAATATATTGAAAATCATACACTTAAACATGGGAGGCATCCTTAAAAACATTTTGTTTAAAGGGTGGGAAAAGAACTTTGCAGCTTGAAAAATGAAACTGTTCATTAGAAATTAAGTCTGACTGGCTTCAGTAGACCTGATTCAGTTATTCTGAGTCATCAAGTGAAAACAAGCGATTTGCCATCTGGTAATTACCTTTGGGGCTGAGGTGTAAATCCCTGTTCCTTAATTTTACCCCCTTTAAGAAAACATTTTCTCATAGGTGGTCCAGATGGTGAGATGCCTTTAAACAATGAATAGAGGTGACCAGTGATATGAGGCCCCGGTGCAACAGGAAGTCACTATGGAAAATGCACTAAGGGAGGGATAGCTTTCATTTCTAAATGGCTCGTTAGACAGCTGACAAGTGGCTGCTGGAAGTGAAAGATCTATAACTGATGGCACAGTTATCCTGCACGAAGCATTCCCTTTCTTATTTTGTTGGAGGCAGTAGATAAGGATGGGAATAGGCATATACAAAAATGGTTGGCATTGTTGTTAAGGATGCTTTTATAAATAATCAACACGACACACTTTAAATGTCACTGTAGACTGTGGTTCTGATTAAATGACAATCATTTACAGTTTTTCTCTCCCTTTGGTAAAGAGTGAAATTTCTGTTTACTTTAGGGATTTAAGTTAAAGAGTCTACTGGACATCAAAGCCAGTTAAATAGGAGTAAGAAATAATATTATTGCAGAGGCTATTTAGTCACTGTATCTGTAGTTCTTTACAATAAGAGGATGGGGTCTTCCGCTTACTCTCAACTTTAAATGTAGCCAGTGGCTAAATCAGGTTACTTGAGCAGGGAGACTGTTTTTTCTCAAACCATGTCACCACCACTTTAAGGAATTCTTGCAAGATGCCAAACAGCTCAACATGGATTTCTTAATATTTTTTTTAATAGCAGCTTCTATACACTGACCTTGCACAGCTTTACCAAGACTGATGCATGACGTTTCATGACTTCCCAGTGAAGTAGGCAAGTATCATCTCCTTTTTTTCCATTGAGGAAAATCAAGCATGTGAGGCAGAGACAATTTTTTTTATTTGCTCTGCAGTTCACCTTTCTCATCACATAGGAGCTAGCTTACTAGATAATTGATTTTTAGAAAACTACCATGTCCCTATTTTCCTTACCATTCAGGAGGCTGATATACAAGCAGAAAAAGATGCAGCACTGACACGTCTTGATAAGTGAATTTCTATAATAGAGAGGCAAATAAATAATTTTAAAAATCTGCTCTTATAGGGCGTGAACCCCAAAGCTCAAGGCCCATTGCACTATATAAATGTTAAGACAATATGCAGGAGTTTTAAAAAATTGTTCAACGGTAGCATGAAAATCCAAGATTGGTTGAAACTGACCACCTAGTTGTGACGTATCTACGTCTCCAGAGAGAGAAAGGGAAGAGTTATGCCAAACTCACACTACCCATACAGCCTTTACTCATCAACCAATTTAAGTACCATCAAAGACAACAAATTTAAAGTAAGAGACCATTATAATTCCCCCTCGCACTCACTGATAGTTGGCTTTCAAAGACAGGAAAGGTGATGTTAACAAAACTGCTTCTCAAGAAAGAAAATGTTTACATCGGTTTTTCTCTTATAGATAGCAGCAAAACTAAGCTAAATGCATCTGCAGCGAGTATATTTTAAAACAAACAGAGTAAACCAACTTCTATGAGAACTGGTAGTCGACATGGTTTGAAAGGAAAGGTCTCCATGGAGATTGATTTAACCCAAACTGAATATTTTATTTAAGGCCCCATTGTAAATATGGTCTCCTGACCCCAAATTAAAGCCATGTGACGTTTAGGTGTCATTTTCCAAAATGCTAAAGTCAAATAAAATGTACAGTTAGCTGCAAGTTTAATGCCTAAGTTGGCATTCATTCTGCTCCTAAACCATCTGCTAACTTTCTCTTTGTTATTTGTAATAAATAGCAATATTTTCCCTTTATATTCAGGGAGTTTTTTAAAATAAACAACACCCACAAATGGAGGAAAACCGCATGAGTGCCAAATAGGATTGTAATCTTTAGAATTTGCAGTGTTCCATATAGATTAGCTGCAGCAGGTGCCATACCACATCACACTAATGGTCTTTTTAGTCCAATATCTTGCCTCTGACTGATGCTTCAGAGAAAATGCAAGAAATTCTATAATAGTTATGGAATAATTTGCTGATAATAGAGGTTTCCTCTTAGTCCCCACCAATCAGTGGCTGGTTTGTACCCTTTACACCAGGAGTCCTCAATGCAGTGCCCGTGGGTGCCATGGCACCCGCCGGGGCACCTAAGTGTGCCCACGTACTGGCCAGCGGACGAGCATCCGCCAAAATGCCGTTGACAAGCTGCATTATCCAGAAGCATCACTGCCAAAATGCCGCCGATTTTCAGTGCTATTTCAGCAATGACACCTCTGGATGACACTGCTTGTCAGCGGCATTTCAGCGGCAACGCCTATTGACATTGCCGCTTGTTGGTGGAATTTCAGCGGATGCTCGTCCACCGCCACGGTCCTCCATGGTTCGTTGTCTGGCGCCCGCCAAATGCAAAAAGTTGGGGACCACTGCTTTACACATTCTATCCTCTCTCTCATAACTGTAGATGTTCTTATTAGTAGAAAGGTCTCATCCTCTTTTCATCCCAAGATCTCAGCTTCTCTCAGCTTACGTCAGTGATCACTACAGGTTAATTATACACTGCTTAAAAGAAGTATCTCCTTCAATCTTAAAAGTGTTACCCTTTAATTAAATGTCATGTCCCCCTACACAGTACAACTCCAGTCAAGCAATACTGCTTGTTAAATAGCATCTCTAGAATCCCAAACTGACAGAACAAGCCACATTTCTGTCTATTTAGCTGCCAGCTACATATGTGGCCTTCATCACCATGATATCTGATCTACCAGCCACTTCAACCTTTTCCTCTATTGACCCAAAAACAAACCACTTTTTTCTCCCATAATGCACCCAATCCTATAATCCTTAGTGGCAGGAAAAAAATTGAACATTGAGTGTCACAATAAGAAGTTGCAGGTGGTTTGGGGTGGTGTAGAGTTGGGATCATCACCAGAGCAAACTGCAAATGCTGGAAATGCAACTATATTGCATACAAACATATCTGAAATGTAGCCCTGGGGACTGGTCACCATATATTATGATTTTCACTTGACAATTATGGCCAGGTGCTCAACTAGTGTAAATCAGCATAGCTCCAGTTACTTCAGTGGAGCTATGCCATTTACCCCAGCTGTGGGTCTTCCCCTTAATATAGCACAGTAGAATCTTAACAGTGACCTTGGTGGTGTTAAGGCAGAAAAACTTCCCACATGCATGGAATGTGTGACAGTGAGATGTGCCGATCTGTTAGGAGAGTGGCTATCAAAACATATGAGGTCACTAAAGTGTTACATTGGATGCAAGTCTGGTGAAGGTAGGAGGATATATTGCTTTGGGGTATCTGTTGGAGATGCAAGTCTAAGCCTTATAGGAAACATTGAAGTGTGCTATAAGCACCATTGCAAGCAATCCAAAGGTGGAAAGACATGCACAAGTCTTTCCCTTTAACTTCTTATTTCCATACTTTTAAAGTTTGGGGTAAATGGAGTGTGTCCATTGCAAACTTAACTGTCACTAATGTAGTTTGTGTTTGGTAATGTATACATACTTTATTTATTTAGGTCCCAATAAAATGTCCCAATAGAAGTCTTTGAATGAAATTGAGACCCTGAGGGCAATATCTTCATTTGGCAAAATAAAACAACGCTGTAGAGTGTACACTGAAAGAAAGATCACTGATGATCATTGTTTGCCAATGAGAAATACTTTAGAGGCTTTCAGAAATGCAAGGATTATTCAGTCATCCAAAACAAATAATCATAAACCACATTTCTTTAAAACAAAACTGACAAAGTAAACAACAGGGAGTAATTTATCTAGTGTTGCATCATTTGACATTTCATTTTCCTCCTGTTTAAAGGAAAGTTGAAATGCAGGCTTTGTAGGTCACCTTCTCCTGGTTACAAAGCCCTTGCTTGTCTATAGTGAAGTCACAGTTCATAATCAATAGCAAACGTTCCCAAATCAGATACTGATATGACGTTACATTGTGTTTCCTGTTTTAGCCAGTACAATAATAGGAATAATTATTTTTTATATTGCAATAGTACCCAGAATGAGCTGGAAGTGTGGAGGCTTCCAGTCTTATAGGAACACACTAGTCCAGGGGTTGGCAACTTTCAGAAGTGGCGTGCCAAGTCTTCATTTATTCACTCTAATTTAAGGTTTCGTGTGCCAGTAATACATTTTAATGTTTTTAGAAGGTCTCTTTCTATACGTCTATAATATGTAACTAAACTATTGTTGTATGTAAAGTAAATAAAGTTTTTTAAATGTTTAGGAAGCGTCATTTAAAATTAAATTAAAATGCAAAGCCCCCCAGACCAGTGACCAGGACCCAGGCAGTGTGAGTGCCACTGAAAATCAGCTTGCATGCCGCCTTCAGCACATGTGCCATAGGTTGCCTACCCCTGCACTAGTCCTTGACCTGAAAAGTTAACAATCTAATAAGACAAAATGTTTGCCTTCATTAGCACAATGTGTCAGCAGTGGGTGAAGTTGAAGCAATTCTGAATAGAGTTGATCTGTCAGCGTAGCCAAGGACAATCTGTGCCATTTCAGAAAATATAATTAAATGTAGGGCTGGCCAGAAAACAAGAATTCTGTTTAATGAAATGTTTTGAGGTTTCAGAATTTGTTTTCGTTATACAGCAGAACAAACCCGAGATCTTTTTAAATATGTCATGAAAAGAGCAACCAAATACTAGTCAATAGCCTGGCAGTTAGGGAACCCACATGGGATGTGGAGGGCCAGATTCAGCTCCTTGCTCCAAACCAGAAGAGAGACTCAAACCTAGGTTTTCCATAGTCCAAGTGAGTGCCCTAACACCACAATAGTCTAATCTGGCTAGTGGCTATTCAGGGGTAGATGTATCTCTCATACTCCATCCTGGATCTGAGAAACCTTCCTGATGAAATGTTCATTGAAACAGGTCAGTATGTGCCCCTGAAATGTTTATTTTGACGAATCAGCAATTTCTGATGAAAAAAACATTTTGTCAAAAAATTCCTGCCAGTTCTGAGACATCTGGAAGGATTTCAACCAACTCTGCAATCATTTTCAGGCCCTCCAGTGAATCCGTGGGTTAAACCTCATTTGATTTGCTGCCATTCTCCATTCCCTATGCCCCCTGAGCATGTGAAACAGCCAGAGTTCCCTTTTTTCTCCTCACGCTAATGCACTGAGAATGCTACTGGAGTGCTCAGCCCTCCTACATGAGAGTTTGCTGAGGATATCCCTGGTCCTGCCCTTCTGGCCAAACTCTGAGGATGAGTGTGATGAAGAGCTGCCAGTGCTGGTCCCCTAATCCCAGGCCTGGGGGGGTTTGATGCCCAGAGTTATCTTAACTCAATAAACAATGACCAGTAAAGCTGAATTCCATTGTATTTATTTCCATAAGGCTAAATCCAACTCTGAGTTTTTCCACTGACTTCAATAGGCATTGTATCTTGCCCATACCAGCTTGAACCTAAAGCTAAACCTACATTTGTGGAGTAACGTTTTTATATGAGTGGTGTCCTGGGTATTATATTAATATATTTTAATTTTTTTAAAATATTAGATTGCCAGGATTGGTGTTTGCAGGGTCCTAATAACACAATTCAAGAGTTTGGGTGTACTCCAGGAATGGTTGATTAGAGCCTAAATGTTGCATTATTTGTATTGCAAATGCAATGTGCAGAATACAGCTTACAGTACAACTTCCATTATCTGAACCTCAATTACCTGAAACATCTTGTTGTCCAAAGTAAGGTCAAGTCCTTCAATGTCTATTAATTATTCCGAAAATGCCCTCAGTTACCCCAGAAACAATGATCATCTGAATTTATTTGGTGAATACAAATTGCATTTTTATAATCACTGTATTTTTCGCGCACTGAAAATGCAGGGTGAGTTTATGGTGATTCGGTCATGAAATTTTGGCAAGTTTTTGTTTGGTGTTTCTTTTCCCCAGATACTTCACCCAGTCCTAGCAAATGCAAATGTACAATATCATTCGTTACAGTAAATATGTGGTAACTTTATTGTCTTGGCCCTAGCAAGCAACTAGATGAATGGCAGTGGTGGATGATTCTATAACAGAAACGCCCATATGGGGGTCTGTGATAAGCTAGCCAATGAAAACTGAGCACAGCACTGTTTAAAATCATCTAAACATTTTCCATTAACATGAAACGTTTGAAAATGTGGAACTCAAATGTTTGATGAAACACAGTGCCCTGTTGTCTGTAGCCCTGTTCTAGCCCCTTTTTTAAATGTAATCTTTTATCAAAGTCACATATGTTTTCCATAAATTCACATGTGGCTGCAGTTATACCAGGAAACTGATTCACAAGTACTTCAGAGGCTCCCCTATCTTTCAGGCCCACCTAAAGCTTCTTTCCATCATTTTTTTAGTAAGTGTACGGGGGGAAATAATCAGTTTCATTTGCTTACCACATAACCTCCCTGATCTGAATCATAAGTACGACATTGTTCAAAGAAACAGCTGGTACCTAGTCCAGAAGTGCAAGCGTCCCCTCCAAACAAAAAACTCTGTTAAATGTGTTAGTCATCAGGTCCCCCAGGTACTGATTCAAGGCTACAGTTCTGCCTATCCTTGCCCCGGCTAAAAAGATTAGCTGCAAGGTTTTCGGAAGAGAACAATTCCAGGCACAAGCAAACATACAAATGTCTCTTTCTTGTCTTCTAATCTTCATGGTTATTGTATTTTTTTTAATCACACACAGGCCAATTGCACTTTAGCAGCAACAATGAAGCATTAAGAACCATTTTCTGGAGCAGTGAATTTACAAAGCCAGCTTTTGACCTCGGGAACCTGAACTATATCAACAGCATTAAGGGCGTCTTTACTGGAAATACTGTTGAATTCAACTGACTTTTTCAACCAGGAAGGACACATTTAGTGATGGGCTCTATTTAAAGGATATTCTGAGACAGCAAGAATTGAACTCCAACTATACCAGACTTTCAGAGCAAACTAAATACAAGTTAAATTCTTATTTCTGTGCTTCTAATTGTATTGCCCTTCCAACCCAACCCAAAGGAACTGCTCTGAAAAAATGTCTTAACTGGGGATGTGCTTATTCAGTGGTTTAAACTGACCTCATGCTAGTGACTTCATTGTACATTTTGAATCTATATCAAAGTGTTCTAGGATGTTACACTGACAATGAGTGTTTATCATATGTTTTTCCTTCAATCACTTCTATTGCTTTAATCTTTAATCTGTAGCAGGGCCAAACTCAGGCTGGGATACAGGGAAATTTCCCAAGACCCTACCAAGCAGAGTAGTCTAAGCACCAATCCCTTTAATCTGTGGACTTGAGTTGTGGTAGGTAAATTCAGGGGCCAAAATAACTTAGTCCCCTGCAACCATGTGAGGGATTGAACCACTGGAGAAGAGTCAAGCCAGGAGATGGGGATTCAGGTGCCAGTGAGAGCTGTCTTTGGCTGCCCTCTATTGCCTCTTATTTGAATTCAACAGGCTACTGTGTGAAGCATAAGGCCATGTTCTGGGACAGCCTATGAAGCACAATGCAGGTGCATGACAAATTCAAGCACAAGAGGCAGAAAATAGACGGAGGGCAGTGTGTGTGATAGGCCAAGCACTGAGAGTCACCCATAGCCTAGGTGGAAATCACAAAGACTAGGCTACTCTTTCAACCTAAAAAGGTGATGATCCTTTCAGAATAAAGCTAAGGAACAATGGTGCAGAAGCTCCTCCCCCTGCAGTTCTACCCTGCTTGTGCTTGTGTCATGGTATAATTCCCCACTCTGAACCTTAGCGTCCAAAAGGTGGGGTACCAGCATGAATTCCTCTAAGCTCAATTACAAGCTTAGCACTTGTAGCACTGCCACCAACCAGGAATTCCAGTGCCTGGTACACTCTGGTCCCCCCAAAACCTTGCCTGGGGACCCCCAAGACCCAGACCCTCTGGATCTTAGCACAAGGAAAGTAAACCCTTTCCCCCATTGCCTCTCCCAGGCTTCCCCTCCCTGGGTTACCCTGGAAGATCACTGTGATTCAAACTCCTTGAATCTTTAAACAGAGAGGAAAATTCACCTCCCCCCGTCCTTCTCTCTCTCCCTCCCAGACTCTCCCTGAGAGAAATTAACCTTTCTCTCCCCCTTCCCTCCTTTCTTCCCACCAAGTCCCTGGTGAATCCAGACCCCGTCCCCTGGGGTCTCACACCAGAATGAAAAAACAATCAGGTTCTTAAACAAGAAAAGCTTTTAATTAAAGAGAGAAAAACAGTAAAAATTATCTTTGTAAATTTAAGATGGAATATTTTACAGGGTCTTTCAGCTACAGACACTGGGAATACCTTCCCTGCCTAAGTATACAAGTACAAATTAAAATCCTTCCAGCCAAATACACATTTGAACTCCTCCCAGCCAAATACACATTTGCAAATAAAGAAAACAAACATAAGCCTAACTCGCCTTATCTACCTAGTACTCACTATTCTGAACTTATAAGAGTCTGTATCGGAGAGATTGGAGAGAAACCTGGTTGCACGTCTGGTTCCTCTCAGAACCCAGAGAGAACAACAACCAAATTCTAACAGCACACACAAAAACTTCCCTCCCTCAAGATTTGAAAGTATCCTGTCCCCTGATTGGTCCTCTGGTCAGGTGACAGCCAGACTCACTGAACTTGTTAACCCTTTACAATCAAAAGAGATATAAAGTATTTTTGTTCTATTAACTCCTACTATCTGTTTATGACAGTTTGGTTTGTGGCCAATTACACTATGCTATGCAATAAGTCTTCGCAGAAAAGCAATTTGGGCCAAATTCTGCTTATTAGCTACTCCACTGTAAATCCAGAATATCTCCATTGAACCAAAGATTCCAAGATAAACAGTAGAATTTCAATGGAGTTACTTTGGATTTAAACTGGAATAACTACAGAATTTGGCCTGGTGAATTCAGCTCTCCTGGAAATCTCCAGGACAAATTCAGCAGGGATGAGTGTTATGTTTTAAGAGTAGGTTGGTCAAAAATGGTAAAGTAATCGCTTGGATTCATTTGGCATTCAGAGAATGTGCAAAAAAAGAGCATAACTTACATGCTGAGGGAGCTTGTAGAAGCAACTAATAGGAGGGAGTAAGAAAAAGCTATTTGTTTGCTCGGATGAGATCTGCTCTTGGATACATAGATGTAAATCTGGAGTAACTATTGACTTCATTGCAGACACTAGGTCTGATCCTCCTCTCACACTGATGCAATTCAGTAATCCCATTGAAGTTAGTAGCGTTACATCAAGGGAAAAGTGGCATATATTAGATCACAGTCAGCCCCACTTTTTAAGTGTATTTTTAATGTCCGTGTAATTGAAACAATCAGTGACTAGGACTTTTTTGCGGGGTCTCAGCTCTGTGAGGACTACTTGTTCTCTACAAAAAGAGGGGGAAAAACACTTTCTTAATTTTAAGTGCAGTGCTTCCGACATGGATGAAGAACTTAAGAATGTGAGCATCTCTCTTTGTAAATGGAGATCAGAAGGAGAGGGAGTTGTGCGAAAGGTGTATGGTCCAACCAGTAATCTATTTGCAAAGGAGAAAGCCAGGGAAATTCTCCCCCTTTCCTTTTTCTTCTACATTGTCTGTTCTCTGGCTTTAAACATGCAATAACATCGCAGACTGGGAATATAGCATCCCTCTTCTCTATATGTTTCTCTGGTTTGCATTACCACGTGATAAATGTATTACAACATGTTATTTGCGTCCGTCCACAGTTTTGAGATCTTTGAGTGTTTTCCTCTCCTCTTAAAAATTTCACAAATTAAATTACTGGATCCCACTAAATTCATGATTGCACCCTGGGAAAAAAATCATGCAACAGTGCTGCATCTGGCACTGAATGTTTATGTGTTCTAACCACACGTGCTATGTTTCTGCAAACAGAGTTTTTTGAAAAGCACCAGTGTGGAGGAAATGGACCAGTTAACTGAAAGGACTTGTACTGTTCTCACAGTCAGCATGCCAGTCAACTCTCTGGTTGAGTGACTTTAATGTACACAAACGTGTTTCTGATTTGGTGACCCTCATATTCAGCAGGAATTTCTTCTGAAGTCCAAGAAGGTAAATGATCAGAATCCAGAATGAAACCTAAGAATTGTATGCTTGACTTGTGCCTAGGATCAATATTGAGTTCAAAGTGAACCAGTGAATAAAAAGGTACAACAGATCAGAATGTATTGTAGTGTTAACTCTATATTGCACAAAAAAATCAATAACTATATTCTCAAAATTCAGCAAACATTTAGGAGAGGCATAAATTAATCATCTACAGACAGCACTAAGAACCTGATCCAAAGCCTGTTTAAGTCAATGGAAAGATTCAATAGGCTTTAGATCAGGCCTTAGCTGGAAAAGCATGTCTATCCTCTACTCAGTTCATTACATTCGTATAGAAGGATTTCTTTTTTCTTTTTACTGGTTACCTAAAACTTTCCTACCCTGCAATATGTCTCCGTGCAGCTCCATACAAAGAATCACCTGAGTCAGTTCAGGAAAGATGCTAATTATATACTTATTGCCTGTCAATAAATCAGAGAAACCTCAGGATCATGCTGATCTTCCAAATCTCCATGAGGTCTAAGAAATTAGTTATATGATACCATGTACAGCATTGTTACCAAGAAGTAGTTAGCAGTTAGTAGCAGGTATGTGATGATTTATAGAGAGAGCCTTGAACCAAAACCACAGCTCCAAACACCCTTGAATCTTTGGGGGAGGTTGGATCCAAATCAAAGCTGCACAGCATCACCCTCTTTCCTCTCTTGAGCCAAATCAAATCCCAGATGGGAACATCGCTACATTAACTACGGTTAATGTAACCACAGAGTTCATGCAGTTCCAGGTGTGATGTTTCTCATGGGTAAGAGAGACACTGTGGGTATAAGGTTAGGAGGGGGAAAATTTTTGGCCTGAGGGCCACATCAGGGTTCTGAAACTGTATGGCACCTGGGTAGCGAAGGCTGTGCCTCCCCAAACAGCCTGGCCCCCGACCCCTATCCACCCACTCCCACTTCCCGCCCCCTGGCTGCCCCCCTCAGAACCACCGACCCATCCAATGCCCCCTACTCCCCGCCCCCTGACTGCTCCAACCCCTATCCACACCCCCACCAACTGACAGGCCCCCCAGGACTCCCACACCTATCCAACCACCCCCTGCTCCCTATCTCCTGACTGCCCCCGGAACCTTCTGCCCCTTATCCAACCCCCCACTCCCCGCCTTCTTACCACGCCGCTCAGAGCACCAGGACTGGCAGCCATAAGTAGTACACCGTAAGTAGCACATTCCTACTGGGAGCAATTTAATACACCACACAGGATGCATGAGTATGATGTAAGATGGATGATGTTTGGCCTCAAGTAACAATTGGGGTAACAAATTACAATATCCTAAAATCCCTATGTGATCCCCTCAATGAGACATATCCTCCGAGGGAGGTAACTGTGTGAAGGGGAAAAGATCCCAATAAGGAACTGGGAAGCATAGCTGCTATCCCTCTCTTCATGGCCCCACTACAGCTTTCTCTGAGTATTTGCTCCCCTCTATGCTGCACAGCAGGGGTCACATATGGCCTACAGAAGAATAAATACAGTCATAGGGTCTCCTTAGCAGCTTCTGCATCAGGACCAACGCTGGCATCTGAGTCAGGGGCTCTAAGTAAGGATTTTGAAGAACTTAGATTTGCAGCCTCATAAATTGCACAAAATACCTCCTAAGCATTGGAAGAAGCATGGGAAAACTGAATAAAATGGAAACAGCTGAAGTGGGGGAAGAGGGATAAGTGTCTAGGAAGTTCCAGCTGTGATGATTTATTCTCTTTTCTCTAGAAAGGACAACACTTCGAAGAACAGAGTGAACAAAGAACAAGCACAAATCTATAGAAGCACATAGAGTTTGGGGTGTTACAGAGGAATCTGAACCTGGTGATTTGGTGGCATATTTCCTGAGTGGTTTGCTGACTCTATGGGAACTTCATTGATGACTGATGTTTATCCTCAGATAACATTAGTGTTCTTGGCCTGGGACTCAAATAAAATTATGTAAAATAAGTGATGCATGTGTCTGTTTCTCTGCCATCTCTGGCTACATGCAGCAATTCTACCATTTTCCAATAGCATACTTCTAGGAAATAATTCCTTAAGTCCATTCAAGATGCAACTGCTAATATCTTCCTAGATCATTGTTCTGGCCATCTCATCCCTCTCTCGGAGTCCTTCCACTGACTTCTCTCATAATGGTTGGGCAGGGGGTGAGCTGTGGTCACTGCTGGTGACTGGTGAAGAACTGTGCACACCCTGTTAGATGTGTTGTCCTGTATCCCCCACCTCAGCCTGCTTGTTTCTGAACCACCTTTGTCTTCTCAGTCCCTGCCCCAAAGAGCTTAGTCTATCATTTATTGTATTTGTACAGTACAATGGGACCCAATTTGACTAAGACTGTTGGGCATTACTGCAATATAAATACCTAATAATAAATACTTTGCATTTACATAGGGGTTTAAATGGGAAAGACCCCAGCACATTTAAATAAGAATCATGTAACCCACCACAGAAATGCAGTGACTGCCTCAGTGGAACTTGACACTGTTTAATCATGTAGAACAACACTATGCAGCAGTTTAGGACAAGTGAAAAATCCTTTAACTATAGTCTCAGTGGGAATTTACATACACTCAGTATTTTTGGCAAATGGGGATAGCCACATTAAGCTCTCATTTTTTAAAATCTTTGCCAAAATGAGGTATCTAAATCCATATTTAGGCACAATTTTTTTTTAAATAGACCTAATTCTCAAATGTGACTAGCACACTCAAGCGCTTCCATGATATTGGGAGCTGTTGGAGGGGCTAAGCGTGTTTGAAAAATCATGCCAATTTTATTACGTTCTTAAAGTGAGGTGTTTAAATCGCTATTTAAGTTCCTGTTTTAAAAAAACTGTGACCTTTGTCAATTCCCAATCCTGAACACACTTATGCAGAACTTTGCACATGTAAGTAGCCTCCCTAAGTTCAATGGGTCTACTCACCAAAGCAAAATTAAGCATATATGTAATTGGTTGCTGGATCAGGGCCTAATTTCTCATCTCTCTTGCAAAAAGTATCACAAAATCTTTAATGCTGAGAACTGATTAAGACCACAGTTCTGCATTGCCTTTAACGGATGGCACCCTTGCATCAGCACAATGCTCCTTACCCCCACACTGGGGTTTTAGTAGCAACCTGTATGGAATTTGGAGGGAGACGCACAGGCTGCTGGAAGGAACAGTTTGGCAAGACCCCAGGAAGCCAGTCTGTGGACACATGGCTGGAATGCTACTTTCAGTTGCAGCACTTCTATAAATAGTTCTCTTAATAAATAGCCAGTTTAATTTTAGACACATGGAATCCTCTCTTTTTCTTAACCAGCACCCAGTACGTGAAACAGTTCCTGTCCAGTGAGGACCTAGGGAGTAGAGAGTTCTTTGTGCTGCTGTATAGTAAAAAGCTCACCCTCTAAATAAGATTTACAGAAGCTTACAAAGTTCCTTAACAACTACAAAAGTTGAAGGATAGGGATCCCCCTACTGGTAAACAAGCCCTGTCTCACCTCCACAGTATATTCGAAAGAATTACAAGAGTAATTTTTTTTATTTTTTATTTTTTTAGAGTTACTCAATCCTGTAGATTATATTTAATATTTCTGGCAAACTACTCATAGACTCATAGACTTTAAGGTTAGAAGGGACCAATACGATCATCTAGTCTGACCTCCTGCACAAAGCAGGCCACAGAACCCTACGCATCTACTTCTATAACAAACCCCTAACCTATGTCCGAGTTATTGAAGTCTTTAAATTGTGGTTTGAAGATCTCAAGCTGCAGAGAATCCACCAGCAAGTGACCCATGCCCCACGCTGCAGAGGAAGGCAAAAAACCTCCAGGGCCTCTGCCAATCTGCTCCGGACGAAAATTCCTTCCCGACCCCAAATATGGCGATCAGCTAAACCCCGAGCATGTGGGCAAGACTCACCAGTCAGTACTCAGGAAAGAATTCTCTGCAGTAACTCAGATCCCATCCCATCTAACATCCCATCACAGACCACTGGGCATATTTACCTGCTGATAATCAAAGATCAATTGCCAGAATTAAGCTATCCCATCATACCATCCCTTCCATAAAGTTATCAAGCTTAGTCTTAAAGCCAGATATGTCTTGTGCCCCCCACTACTCCCCTTGGAAGGCTGTTCCAGAACTTCACTCCTCTAATGGTTAGAAACCTTCATCTAATTTCAAGTCTAAACTTCCTAGTGTCCAGTTTATACCCATTTGTTCTTGTGTCTACATTGGTACTAAGCTTAAATAATTCCTCTCTCTCTCTAATATTAATCCCTCTGATATATTTATAAAGAGCAAGCATATCCCCCCTCAACATTTTGGTTAGGCTAAACAAGCCAAGCTCTTTGAGTCTCCTTTCATAAGACAGGTTTTCCATTCCTCGGATCATCCTAGTAGCCTGTCTCTGAACCTGTTCCAGTTTGAATTCATCCTTCTTAAACATGGGAGACCAGAACTGCAAGCACTATTCCAGATGAGGTCTCACCAGTGCCTTATATAACAGTACTAACACCTCCTTATCTTTGCCGGAAATACCTCACCTGATGCATCCTAAAACCGCATTAGCTATTTTAACGGTCATATCACATTGGTGGCTCATAGTCATCCTGTGATCAACCAATACCCCAAGGTCCTTCTCCTCCTCTGTTGCTTCCAACCGACGTGTCCCCAATTTATAACTAAAATTCTTATTATTAATCCCTAAGTGCATGACCTTGCACTTTTCACTATTAAATTTCATCCTATTACTATTACTCCAGTTTACAAGGTCATCCAGATCTTCCTGTATGCTATCCCGGTCCTTCTCTGTGTTAGCAATACCTCCCAGCTTTGTGTCATCGGCAAACTTTATTAGCACATTCCCGCTTTTTGTGCCAAGGTCAGTAATAAAAAGGTTAAATAAGATTGGTCCCAAAACTGATCCTTGAGGAACTCCACTAGTAACCTCCTTCCAGCCTGACAGTTCTCCCTTCAGTATGACCCGTTGGAGTCTCCCCTTTAACCAGTTCCTTATCCACCTTTCAATTTTCATATTGATCCCCATCTTTTCCAATTTAACTAATAATTCCCCATGTGGAACCGTGTCAAATGCTTTACTGAAATAGAGGTAAATTAGATCTACTGCATTTCCTTTGTCTAAATAATCTGTCACCTTCTCAAAGAAGGAGTTCAGGTTGGTTTGGCACGATCTACCTTTAGTAAAACCATGTTGTAATTTGTCCCAACAACCATTGACCTCAATGTCCTTAACTACTTTCTCCTTCAAAATTTTTTCCAAGACCTTACATACCACAGATGTCAAACTAACAGGCCTATAGTTACTCGGATCACTTGTTTTCCCTTTCTTAAAGATAGGAACTATGTTAGCAATTCTCCAGTCGTACGGTACAACCCCTGAGTTTACCGATTCATTAAAAATTCTTGCTAATGGGTTTGCAATTTCATGTGCCAGTTCCTTTAATATTCTTGGATGAAGATTATCTGGGCCCTCCGATTTTGTCCCATTAAGCTGTTCAAGTTTGGCTTCTACCTCAGATGTGGTAATATCCACCTCTCTATTCTCATTCCCATTTGTCATTCTTCCATTATCCCTAAGCTCCTCATTAGCCTTATTAAAGACTGAGGCAAAGTATTTATTTAGATATTGGGCCATGCCTAGGTTATCCTTAGCCTCCATTCCATCCTCAGTGTTTAGCGGTCCCACTTCTTCTTTCTTTGTTTTCTTCTTATTTGTATGGCTATAGAACCTTTTACTATTGGTTTTAATTCCCTTTGCAAGGTCCAACTCTACATGGCTTTTAGCCTTTCTCACTTTATCCCTACATGTTCTGACTTCACTAAGGTAGCTTTCCTTGCTAATCTCACCCATCTTCCACTCCTTGTAGGCTTCCTGCTTTTTCTTAATCACCTCTCTGAGATGCTTGCTCATCCAGCTTGGTCTACAACTCCTGCCTATGGTTTTTTTCCCCCTTTCTTGGGATGCAGGCTTCTGATAGTTTCTGCAGCTTCGATTTAAAGTAATTCCAGGCCTCCTCCGCGTTTAGATCCACAAGTTCTACAGTCCAATCCACTTCCCTAACTAATTTCCTTAATTCTTTAAAGTTAGCCCTTTTGAAGTCAAAAACCCTAGTCCCAGTTCTATTTTTGTTTATCCTTCCATCTAATTTGAACTGAATTATATCATGATCGCTCAAACCAAGGTAGTCCCCTACAACCATTTCTTCTATGAGGTCCTCACTACTCACCAAAACCAAATCTAAAATGGCATCCCCTCTGGTTGGTTCTTCAACTACTTGGTGAAGAAATCCATCAGCTATCACATCCAGAAAAATCTGGGCCCTATTATTCTTACTAGCACTTGTCCTCCAGTCTATATCTGGGAAGTTAAAGTGTCCCATGATCACACAATTCCCATTAGTGTTTACTTCCTTAAAAACATTAAAGAGGTCTCTATCCATCTCCAAATCAGATCCCGGCGGTCTGTAGCACATCCCAAGCACTATCTCAGGGGAGCCTCTAGTGGCTTTCTTTCCCAGTGTGATTTTTGCCCAGACAGACTCTGTCTTATCCATTCCATCACTTCTTATTTCTTTACAGTTAACCTCATCATTGATATACAATGCTACTCCACCACCTTTGCCTTTATTTCTGTCTTTCCTAAACAGCACATAGCCTTCAATACCTGTACTCCAGTCATGACTACTATTCCACCATGTTTCTGTTATCCCTATAATATCTGGTTTCACTTCCTGCACCAGTAGCTCCAGTTCCTCTATTTTGTTCCCTAGGCTGCTCCTATTAGTGTACAGACATCTTAATTTTTGCCGTTTGGCTTCACTGACATTCTTTACCCAGTTAGGCACAGACATTCTACCACCAGGATCACCTGTTAGACTGGTATCTACACTACCCTTCCTCCTTATGTCACTGTGATCGAACAGTTCAAAACAAGAACAGATGCTATCAAACTTATCAGTATCTAGGATCTTGAATATCTTCAGTTGTGCATGCAGAAGGAAGACCTGCGTGTTACTTTCTTAGGATACATTTTTTTTAAAAAGGAAATAGGAAAAAAATAGAGGATTGGGCAGTTGACAGGATTAGATGGATGGTTTTGAATTTTCACCTCTGTTACAGGGTCATCTCTGTCCAAGACTGGAAGTAACCAAGTGTTAGTGCCATCCAAGGAGTGTTCTGTATGCTTTATGTAATAAGGTGGTGCCCTCATATCTGTTTCTACTGGACACCTTTCAGCAGTCTGTGACATTTCAAGTCATTTAATCTCTCTCTCTGCCTCAATTCCCCATCTATAAAATAGAGATAATACCGCCATACTTCACAGGGGCAATTTGAGGATAAATTCATTACAGCTTTTAAGTGCTCAGATACTATTGTGCTGATGTCATATGGGTAAATAGATAGCTAATCTACATGCATGCAGCATGGGAAATGGAACACATGTTCTTCAGAAAACTACTAACCTCTACTATCACAGGGGTAGCCATGTTAGTCTGAATCTATAAAAAGCAACAAAGAATCCTGTAGCACCTTATAGACTAACAGATGTACTGGAGCATAAGCTTTCGTGGGCGAATACTCACTTCGTCAGACGCCCATGAAAGCTTATGCTCCGATACATCTGTTAGTCTATAAGGTGCCACTAACCTCTACTATGTCACCTAAAGAAGAATCTCCATTGATTATCATTAATAGTAGGACTTACACAATCTTCCCTCAGTAGGCCAGCCCAGCGCTTAGAGTAATGAGTAGTGGAGGCGTAAGGAAGTGCAGCTCCACCTCCTCTGCTAAAAGCAGAAGGTAGCCAGCCCCCTGCTGCTCTCTGGCTTAGGCAATCAGTGCAGCCTCAGAACTCTTCTTTGCTGGTGAGATGAAAGCTTCCTCTACTGCTTCAATCTACTTCAACCACTGGGCCATAAGGGACTACTACCACTGGAACTGTGTGAAACATTCCCAACAAGATTGACCAAGGTTCTCCAAGTTATGGAAGGTCAGATCTTCACACCAAGTCATGCATAGACTCCAACTACATTTTGTAAATAACAAGCGAGGAGGAAATGTCTTAGCGGCATAATTCCTCCCACTCGCTAAAGCAAAACTGCAAATATGGACTTTGGGCATAGCCAAAAATAAATTGCTTTAAGCCATATAGATTCATAGAACAGAACAGCACATGCTGCAAAGGGATGCTCATATCAGAGTGCCAATCCTGCCCCAAATGAGCAGACCTGAGTGCCTGCACCCGCTCAGCATTGGCTCAGGGCGTGCAGGAGTGCCCATGCTGCTCAGTGCAGGATCAAGGCTTTGAGTAATCTGCTTCACAGTTAAGCAAATTAATCCAATGACAAAGTACAGTGGGCCCTCTTTATAATTCCATTGGCAAAAGCCAAAAAATTATAAAGGCTTAATTCTAATGATGGTATTCACTGTGGCCCAGAACAAAGGAATAATAGATGTATATGAGAGAGCATTTAGCCAGTTTGATCTCTCTCTTGCTTAAAAAGACAGCAGCGTATTAGGGGTAATACTGTGCAGTTTTTCCCTACACCTATTATTGAGTAAATTTTTCTCAGCAGCTACGACAAGGAAGCCTTTTCTATTTAGCACAAGTTAGAGACTCTCTCTCATGTTTCATGAATCATAGAGTCTCTTGGTGAGAAAGCCAAGTCAAATGATGAGAAATGCAGGAGAGGATTCAGTAGGTAAAAAGTTAAATTGTCTAATTCTCTTTGAATATCTCTTAAAGAAAAATCAAAGCACATGATTTTTATTGAAATACTTCCCCCTCCTGATAGATTATTAAACTGCCGAGGAGTAAAGTTAAAGCAGACTGACTTCTACAGTACAATGTGATAACAGAATTAGAAAGCTGAGAAAATCCTAAAACTTATTGTGCTTGGCTTAAATCCTCATATTTCTAGTAATTGTGAGCAATGTATGGATATGTTTCCCATTAAAAAATTATTTGCTAAGCATGAGTCATTCAAGACACAGGAACAGACAATTCAATGTTTTATCAATTTACTCCGAACATTATTCCATTTCTTTGTTCAATCTAAACTCAAATTACAGCTTATTTGAAGAGACACAACAACCTGAATTCAAATTTAGCCTCTGATCTTGAACCAATCTACAATAAATTATATATTTCCCATGCTGTAACACCTCACTCTATATCACAAGACCAAACACAAATGGAGCGATGGGTTTAAGCGGCAAAAATTCAAAATCAGCTCTGGAGCTAATTTTGAACACCTCAAAGTTCAGGGCTGTTTAGATCTGGCATTTTGTTTTCTGCCCATTATAAAGATGGAATCTTTTGGGAAAACTAAAATTCAGATCTGGATTTCTAACACCATTAGAATTCTGGAATGTTGGAATGTTCGTTGTTGGCTCAAGCCTGTTTCCCAGTATAATGAAAATATTTAAAATATAGTTCATGGCCAGAAAAATAACTTCATACATATTGAAACTCAGCTGTAATTTTTAAATGGCTTAAATTTAAAAAAAAAAAACATGGTGTTCAGGCTATCTACAGTTTGACTGCTTTTGAAGCTGTTAAATAATGGTAATTTGCATTGTTTATGACAACTTGAAAATGTTGGGGTTTTTCATATTTATTTTCTACCTGTTTTCTTTGGTCTCCTTACACCAGTCAATTACAATGACTGCCAGAATTCATTAGCGAGCATTTCATTCCCTGCCATTAGATCAGATCTTCTAAGGTGGGGGGAAATCACATAAGAGATGGGGAACTCAGTTCTATTCAGAAGTGTTTGTGATGTCATTTCTGGAAATAAGCTGAGTAGCTCACCTGCTAGTGTTTCATTGCAAGAACTTGACATGTGAACGTCAAGCTGTTAGTTTTGATTGGACATATAGGTCACAGGGTATTTGCTTCTGTTACCAGACTGAATAGGGTATGTCTGCACTTAAAACACTTAAGCAGCACAGCTGTAGCTCCACCACTTGCAGTGTAGACACTCACTACACTGACAGGAAGGGTTTTCCCATCACTGTAGTTAATCATCTTCCTGAGAGGCAGTAGCTAAGTCGACAGAAGAATTCTTCCATCAACCTAATGGTGTCTACGCCAGGGGTTGGGTTGGTATAGATATGTCTCTCAGGGGGTGGATTTTTCACACCCCTGAGCAACATAGCAATCTCAGTGTAAGTTTCCAGGGTAGACCAGTCCTTAGAATCAAATTTTCAGTGCCAAGTATGAAAATTAGACATTTTTAAAATTAGAATTTAAAATTTTGAAACTTACTTTCCACAAATATTTGTGGAAAGGATTTGATCAAGCCCAGATTAACTAATATGTATTTGTGCACTTGTATGGGGCCCCCAACCACCTGGCTAGTTTTTAACCACCCAACTGCTTTTTCCCCCCATACTTCTGGTTGCAGTGTGATTAGGGGAGGAGATCCCTTATAACTTACGAGTTATTTGTGAGTTATAAGTGGGGATCAAATGCCATCATATTGCATCCAGCAACTGTTGCTGTGCACACACATGGAGGCACCAGCAGCTGCTTCCACTACGGCATACAAGTGGCTGCTGGGAGTGCTACCAGCATGGCACTCAGGTCCCGCTCCACAAGCTGGGTCCTCAACATACCAACATGGTCACTCCTGCTTCTCTCAGTGCCAGGAAGCAGGACAGACCCAATGCTCACCAGCCAAACAGGGTAAGGAGTGAGGACCAGAGTGTGGAAGGCAGGGGCGCCTGGGAGTTTGGGAGAGGATGGTAGGGGGGCTCCCTGGGCTGAGACTCCTAGAAGGGGGTGGGTATTGGGGCTTATGCGCTGGGGTAGGGTCAGGCTGATGGGAAGGTGCCTCAAAGGGGAAGAGGATGGTCAGGCAGGTTGGGGGGGCACCTGGGAGGAGAAGAGGAGGGTCATGCTGGTGGGAGGTGGGTCAAGGGTGGGTTTTCTGACTCAGGTGTGGGTCAGGCACACCCCCCCACTCCAGGTCATGCCTCATGACAGAGAGTGGGCATGCCAAACTTCAAGGAGTGGCATTGTGACCTGGTGCCCGGAGTTGCAGCACTGTTCAGGTTTGGTGCCCTAGGCAGATGCACAGGGAGGTTTGGCCCCTAGGCTACCAGGCCTCTTCTCAGCGCCCTCCCAGATGGCCATAGTGTCATGAAAGAATGAGGTGGGGGGAGGGAGGGTTCTGGGAAGGGTCAGGTTTCTCAGGTCCCTTTCCAGGGTTCAGTTTTTCTTTGGCTCTTTCTTCTTCCTTGCTGGTACTGATGTCATGAGCCATCAGAAACATGGTGTCCTCTTGGGGATCCTGGTAGTTGGATATCGTGGCACCCAAGTCCACTGTTTTAGGAGGAAAAGCACCAGCTTTCTTGCTCCCTCAGCTACTGAAGCCCAATCCCCAGGGCTGTCTCCAGGCACCAGCGCAGAAGGGGGCAGCACATCCAGGTCTTTGGTGGCAATTTGATGGTGGATCCCTCAGTCAGAGGTGTAGCGAGCGCCCTCCGTACCCTCTGACCGGAGGGGGCCCCGCAAGGAAGGGGGCCCCTAAAAGTGGCAAAAAAATGTAAGGTATAACTAGGTAAGTGACATTTATTGATGCTATTTCTCAATCCATGTCGGTTTTACTGACAAAACCGTGAAGTCATTATGATACATCATAATGCTATTGGCTACATCAGTTGTCTGTCGGTCAGTTTCGAATTTTAGTTGGACCCATTCAAAGAATGTGTATTTGCGTTCATAACGGCGGTCGGCGGATAAATGTTATTAATTTAGTTGTTTAGTTTTTTATCGTTTCCAACGCAGAAGCGTGCTTTGTGATGTCTAAGAGAATGTATAAGAGTGGAGCTAGTAAATGAAAGGCAGCAAAAGATGCTGAGAAGGAACTTGAGAAAATTCCAAAGCTGTCAACGTATTTTGCGCTGCAATCCAACGTACAGGTACAGGCACATGAAACGGACAGTGCTAGCAGCGACGAATCGTATCCAGAAGTGCTTCAAGTGAGGTCAAAGGTGAAGCCAGTTGTTCTACCAAACAAACTGTGACAGATATTCCAGCTGCTGCCGGGAAAGAAGTATCTGAATCTGAACCACTGACTGATGATCCGGGAGATTGGCCGTCTATAATATCGGACAGGCAAGTGTGTGACATTGTTGCACGTGGCCCATCACAGCAGAATGAGAGTTACGAATTTCCATTTAACGAGGAAAGACGGAGGTTCACAAGTACTCATTTCTATCGAACCATGGCAATTGGCAAGAAAATAAGACGTTCGTGGTTAATGTACTCAGTTCAGAAAGATGCCATTTTTTGTTTTTGTTGTAAATTATTTGGCACTGGTGACATACCGCTCCGTCGTGGAACATCTGCTTGGAAAGCACTGTCAAAAAGACTTCAGCAGCATGAAACAGGCAAAGGTAATCAAAACTGTATTGTGAAATGGTTTGACCTTCGGTCAGGCATAGTAAACCTTACATCTATTGACCAACTCGAATTGCAGGCTTTTCTGAAAGAAAGAGATTTCTGGAGAAATGTTGTCAAACGCATGGCTGATGTCGTTATTTTCTTGTCCGAAAGAAACTTGGCATTTCGAGGAAGTAATGAAAAGCTCGGCGATCCTTCGAATGGCAACTTTTTGGGACTGTTTGAATTGCTTGCAAAGTATGATACTGTCCTCAGCGAACTTTTACAGAGGACTAAGAAAGCAGAGACACATGTTCAGTACCTCAGTCCACAGATCCAAAACGAGCTGATTCAACTTGTTGCCAGTAACATTCAAGAGGCCAACATAGCGCAGCTTAAAAAAGCAAAATATTATTCAGTTATTTTGGACTGTATTCCTGACGTGTCACATGAAGAACAGATGTCTGTGGTGTTATGCTTTGTTGAATGCAACGGTGAAAATGGTGTCAATATTCGTGAAGCGTTTGTTGGTTTTCTTAATGTTCATGATACAACTGGCGAGGGCTTATTGGAAGTGTTTCTTGAAAAGGCAAACAACTTAGGAATAGACATTGCTGACATGAGAGGCCAAGCTTATGATAACGGCGCAAATATGAGAGGAAAGAATAAAGGAGTTCAAGCCCACATGCTAGAAATAAATGACCGTGCCTTGTATGTACCATGTGGAGCTCACACTTGGAATCTTGTGATCTCAGATGCGGCAAAGTCATTGAAATATGCCGTTGACTTTTTCAGTTTGATTAACAGAATATATGTAATCTTTTCTTCTTCACCTTCACATTGGGATATACTTCAAGAACATATGCCAATATCTGTTAAAGGGTTATCGGAAACTCGTTGGGAGTCGAGAATTGATGCTGTGAAGCCATTGCATTATCACCTTGACGAATTGTGCAATGCTTTGTCATCTTTGCGAGAATATGCGCTCGAAAAGATGGCAATACAGCAACAGAAGCTGGTGTGCTTTTAGACCATGTTACTACGTGGCCTTTTGTTCTGACTGTGTACACGTGGTACGATATACTATTTCACGTCAATAAAACCAGCAAATTAATTCAGTCACCAGATGTGTCAATTGACGTACTGCAGGCAGAAGTCGGTGCTACAATGAAGTTTTTGGAAGACTATCGAAATACAGGATAGAACTCTGTGGTCACAAATGCACGTGAAATAGCAGAGCATATGGGTATTGAGCAGGTGTTTCCAGAAACCAGGGTGCGACGTAATAAGAGAATGTTTGATTACGAATGTGCTGATGATTCGAGTCGTCTTTCTGCAGAAGAAAAATTCAAATCGCAGTTCTTTCTTGTTCTCACTGATCAGGCCATATCTTCTGTTTCGTCACGATTTGACCAACTCGCGGAGTGGTATGAGTTGTTTGGATTTCTGTACAACGCTAACAGCCTGAAGCTGTGTCACAGAGAAAATGAACTGGAGAATCACAGCAAAAATTTTGAAAGAAAAATGAGAGACATTGATGCCAACTAACTCATAATGGAATTGAATCGTTTTATTTATGTCATCGAGAAAGAGAGAGGACTTGTCACGGCAAACAATTTTTTAACGTACATATACAAGAACAGCCTTCAGGAGATATATTCGAATCTTTGCATTTGCATCAGAATTCTTCTGACCACACCAGTTACTGTCGCTGGTGCTGAAAGGAGCTTCAGCAGAATGAAACTGATCGAGAATATCCTGCGCTCAACCATGACAGATGACAGGCTTTCTGCGCTTGCAGTTATCTCAATCGAAAACAAGATTGCCAGATCTCTGGACTATGATGCATTGAATAACCAATTTGCGGAGAACAAGGCTTGAAAGAAGCACTTTGCGTAAATACGGAATACATGTACACTGTAGGCCTATGTATACATAATATGAACCCTGTATATTGTATAAAATAAATACCGCATTCCAGTTTCTGCATTGTAAGGGGCCCCAGACATATGTTCGGAGGGGGCCACGTTCTTTGTTGCTACGGCCCTGCCCTCAGTCCCTCTCAGGACTTGCCACTGAAGAATGAAGCGGTGCGGTAGAGCAGCCGCCGAAGTGACGCTGATAGTGGCTTTTTTTTTCTTTTTTTTTTTTACCTCCTGGAGTGGCAAAAAAAGCTGAAGCCAGCCCTGCCAATCCCACAATCAGTGTCTGAGTCAGTCCCTTATTTGTATTGATTCAGATCAAACTTGTGTCCAGACCTAGCTAGGACTCAGTCCCTCTATCCCTGCCTGTTTCTTAAAAGGCAGCAAAACGTCAGGAGGTTCAAATATTCAATGTGCTAATGTCCTTGCTCTCTTCTGATTTGTATGGTCTCCAGCAAATTCCACCTTCACCAGGAACCCTTTTCCTTATAACTGGGGAGCCAGCTCGGCCTGGTCGAGTCCATTTCTAAGTCTCAGTTCATAAATACACACAAGTGATTAGCCTATGTAGCAGATGTTTCCCACAGCAAAAAAAGAGAGAGAGGTGGTATTCGGCTTTAAAAAATCCAATTGCTGTATATATTTAAATGTTTTAGATCTATTCATATATTTTAGATTTTGTCTTCTCCAATATAATAACAATTAATGGAGATGCTCTCATATTCACAGACTGTATATCACACACTGTGTAGTTTAAGGAAGGTGTGGGAGGGTTGGGGCACTTTCCATACACAGTGCCTCAAAATTCTGAGCTTGACCTTGCAAGATGCTGATGACTCAAGTTAAAAGAGTGAGTCTTTGTCTCCACCTACTGGCTTTTCCCCACTACTGTTTCCAGCTAACAGATGATGCCTTTACCTCAAGCAGCAGAGGTACATACATGCTTTTAGCGCTGAAGGTCCCAGGTTCTCATTGACAGCTCAGGCAGGGCCTGTTACATGTCAGGGTTCAGCAGCTTGCTGGATCAAGCCCTAAATGTATTATGTCAGCAAACATTCCTGTTTGTAAAGTCAGTCACTAGCTAGTGATGGAAAGTAAACCTGAGATGGGTGTGAATAGAGCCAAAGGGTATTTGTTTAAAAAAGTGAATGGGTGTGTGGAAGAGCTTTTACAGCATTCCTGCAGCTCTGATTAGCAAAGATTCATTGTTCTTTTATACAGGCAGTCATCCACAGCAAGACCTGTCCTGGGAGAGGCAAAAGAACCTTTCTGTTATGGGGAAGTCTCTCACACTGGGGGGGAGATGAAAAGGGGCTATTGGAAGGGAACATATGCTGAAAAGTAGGTTTGAGGAAGGGAGGAGGGGTTTGGTGAAGGGCAGAGGTCAGGAGAATGAGAGTCTAAGGTAGCATGAGGAAAAAAAAAAAATCAGGAAAAGTCAGAAAGAGTCCAGAGCTGCAGCTGGGGAATGAACGGGACGGATATGAAATAATTTCAGCTCTGACTCTGGAGGATATTGCAGAGGCTAAAAAATTGCCTCCTCCACTGTTGCTATGTTGTGCTATCTGGGGCCGCAGGTAAAGTGAGGCTTTTAAGCTTGCCTGCCAGGGTCCTGGTAGTGGAGGCCATACTGGAGGTCAGTGGTGAGGTTGCAGGATGAGGGGGGCACTGCCATGATTTTAGCCCTGGTACTCCTGAGCAAATTCCCTGTGATCTGGGTAAATACCACTTGCCACATGGTAAGTCAGGTTAGCCAGAGGACAGGATGTCACCCTTTTGCCTGGTGGAGTCAGCAGCAACAAGAGACAGGTTCAGTATCTAGGGGTCCCTTTTAACAATATAATATAGAACTAGCTCAAGTCCCCACCCAGTAACCTGGGAAAATGACACACCCCAACTGGGTGCCTTTAAGAGGCACTATTTCCCCACTCACAATTAGAGTCTGAGTATGAAAAAGAAGACTTAATTTTTTTTTAAACTGGGGGGAGAATCCTGCATTAATTTGGGGAAATTCCATAAGTATGATTTGCAAGTATATAGCCAGGAGCAAAACACCTGCCCCAGAGTATGTTGGCAGTGAAAGTCCAACAAACAAAAGTTGCTTTAACTTGCCACTCCCCTCGCCCTCCACTGCATCCCTCTTACAATTGTTGTCCTTGGTCAGCAAAGACCCAGAGTTCAGAGGTGCATTTGTGTGAATTCACTTCCCATCTTTTGGGGGAGCGGGGTAAGGCATTGAGTAACGCCTCCGCTGCTGCTGTGCTGTTCACTCTTCATTGCCACCTGCTGCGTCATCCACTCTGCCACTGCACCCCTGTGTCATTGCTCACTCTGCTGCTGCACTGTCATTCATGCTGCTGCTGCATCATTCTACTACAACCTCTGCAATGTTTTGAGGTCCCACCACTTAACACAGCTCTCAGTTATTTCAGCAGTTAGTGGGGGAGCCTCACCATAGGCGGAGAGTTATATGGGCCCATGGTGCCCATGCTCCACCAATATTCATGAAGGTGGGCCTAGCTCCACCAATATTTGGGCCCGTGCTTTGGCGAAGCCCCACGCCATGGGTCGGCAATGTGGAGCCTCTCACCTTGGGAGCAACTCCCGGCCCATGGGAGCTACAGGGGGTGGCGCCAGAGCTGCCTGGCCACACCTCCACAGCAGGGAGGGGAAGGGAGCCACAGGCAGCGGCTCTCAGCCCTGGGCAGAGAGTGAGCAGCAGGAGCCTGTCCCTGTCAGACAGACACACAGACACAGCTGGTGAGCTGGGGGGCTCTGGGGACAGACAGACACAAAGACACAGCCGGTGAGCCGGGGGGTTGTGGGGACACGCAGACACAGCCAGGGGATTGTGAGGACAGACAGACACGCAGACACAGCCGGGGGGCTGTGGGGACGGACGGATGGAGCCGTGGGTTGGGGAAAGGAGCAGCGATGGGCACCCCAGGGCTGGCATAAAATACACAGTAGAGAGGGGGCTACCTGAGGGGGGCTATAGCAACACACAAACCCCCGCAGAGCAGACCCAGGCTGCGACTGGCTCTGTCCATCACTCCCCCAGCCCCACAGAGACCCATACAACCGTCTGCCCCTCTCAAGATACCCCCAATGGCCCCTGTCATCCGTCTCCAGAGAGCCCCCCCTTTTGTGCCAGACAACTCCCCTCCCCTACTGCCTCCCCTGCTCCAGAGCTCCCTGCAATCTCTGCCTTTTCTTCCCAACCCCCGCCCATTGGCCGGGAAGCTCCCAGTCTATTGGCCAGTGCGGCCAATAGGAGCTGCATCTGAGGCAGGGTGCCTGTTTGCAGATGCAGACCTGTCTGGCTGTGCCTCAACAGCCCAGGGAAGGGGAGCCACAGGTGAGCAAGCCCCCGTCATCATCATCACAGGCACAGCAACCGCCTGGCAGCAAGAGATGGCCCTGAGACTGTACAGAGAGTTTTTTGGGCAGAGCGCTGGCTGAAAGGGGCTTGGAACTGTAAGCAAAGAAACTTACTCCACTTTGAGGCCCGTGTGTTCAGGGAAACAGGATTTCATACATTCTTTATTAATAAACAAGATTACCTCAAAGAAATACCTACCTTCATCAACAATTTCTTCTCCTAGCAGAAAGAACCCCCAAAGCCCTGAACTTCAGCTAGCTGCTCATGTAAAAAAAAGGATGACAATATCCTGAGATCCTATATAACTCACTGGTTATAGCCACTTTTTAAGCCAATTCAAAAAGTTATAGTTACAGTTAGGCATATCTTAACTAAGACTGTCATAAACAGATAAGAAAAGTTAATAGCACAGAAGTACTTTATATCTCTTTGACTGTAAAGGGTTAACAAGTTCAGTGAGCCTGGCTGTCACCTGACCAGAGGACCAATCAGAGGACAGGATACTTTCAAATCTTGAGGGAGGGAAGTTTTTGTGCTGTGCTGTTAGATTTGGTTGTTGTTCACTCTGGGGGCTCAGAGGGACCAGACGTGCAACCAGGTTTCTCTCCAATCTCCCTGATACAGGTTCTTATAGATCCAGGATAGTGAGTACGAGGTAGATAAAGCGAGTTAGACTTATGTTTGTTTTCTTTCTTTGCAAATGTGTATTTGGCTGAAAGGAGTTCAAATTGGTATTTTGCTGAAAAGATTTTAATTTGTACTTGTATACTTAGGCTGGGAGGGTGTTCCCAGTGTCTGTAGCTGAAAGACCATGTACCTATTCCATTTTAAATTTACAAAGCTAATTTTTACCATTTTTCTCTCTTTAATTAAAAGTTTCTTGTTTAAGAACCGGATTGTTGTTTTTTTTATTCTGGTGAGACCCCAGGGGACTGGGTCTGGATTCAGCAGGGAATTGGTGGGGAGAAAGGAGGGAAGAGGGAGAGGGAGGCTGATTTCTCTCTGTGCCAGGATTACTTTCTCTCAGGAAGAGTCTGGGAGGGGGAAAGAGAAGGCGGGAGGAAGGTGAATTGTTCTCTCTGTTTTGTGATTCAAGGAGTTTGAATCACAGTGATCTTCCAGGGTAACCCAGGGAGGGGAAGCCTGGGAGAGGTAACGGTGGGGGAAAGGGTTTACTTTCCTTGTGTTAAGATCCAGAGGGTCTGGGTCTTGGGGGTCCCCGGGCAAGGTTTTGTGGGGACCAGAGTGTACCAGGCACTGGAATTCCTGGTTGGTGGCAGCGCTACAGGTTCTAAGCTGGTAATTGAGCTTAGAGGAATTCATGCTGGTACCCCATCTTTTGGATGCTAAGGTTCAGAGTGGGGAATTGTACCATGACAAAGACAGAGCTTGCATTTTGTAATAGCCGATCATGAGGACCTCAGGCTTGTTCTATCAATGCAATTAGATAAAATTGTCACTCAGGTGTGTCTAAATACAGTTATAAATGTGATCCCCAGTTTCCTATCTCCTGGAAGTCTGGACTGAGCTTTTCAGTGGTCCTTCACCACAGACTACAACAATAGTGGCTACCAGAGCCCTCTGACACCATTTCCCAGCATGCTTGTGTAACCCACACACCTTCTGGGTGTGGTGTTCTGTCCCATCTAGTGGCACTGAGACCACTTAGAGAGAGAGAGTAATGAGTCTGCTCTATAGCCTTAGCTAACAGCCAGGTGGCTTTTACCTCATGTGGTAGCGGCTCATGCTTTAAGCTCCAGAGGTCCCAGATTCAATCCCACGTGCTGATAACTGGGGTCTGTCGGCATTACAAGTGGGGGCTCGTCTGGGATTTCAGCTGGGAAGTCTCTGAAGCTCAGGACGCACTTCCTCAGCTAGGGAAAGTATGTAACCCACACACCTCCTAGGTGCGGTGGTCCGTCCCATCTGGTGGCACTGAGACCACTTAGAGAGAGTAATGAGCTTGCTCTACAGGCTTTTAGCTCATGCGTTAGAGGCTCTTGCTTTAAGCTCCAGAAGTCCCAGGTTCGATCCCGCCCGCTGATGACCAGGATCTGTCGGCGTTATACTTACAGTAAGGGGTGGAGATAGAATGGACTAGAAATTCCTGCAGAGGTCAATGGGATGCTTCTGCATACAGTGATATGAGCAGGCAGTTTGCTGGGCCAGTAATGAGCCAGGGTTACTCACCCCGCAGGGGGAGAAGACAGCCTGACACAGAGACAAAGAAAGAAAAACTAGTTTTAGTTTTGGGAACTGAGAGAGAAGCAGAACTGCTCAAGGAATCTCTGATTAACTCCCACAAAGGGAGTCTGAATGGCTGTGGGACCTAGTGCATGGGTCAAGCAGTTCCAGCCCTACTGAGACCCCACCCAGCACCAGCTCCCAAGAGCCAGCCAAGACCTACACAAGACTCCATACCAGGCTTCCCAGTTCAATTTGCCATACAGGCCACAACCTGTAACATTGACATTCCTGGGTGGTAGCAAAGAGTCCTGTGGCACCTTATAGACTAACAGACGTATTGGAGCATGAGCTTTCGTGGGTGAATCCGACGAAGTGGGTATTCACCCACGAAAGCTCACGCTCCAATACGTCTGTTAGTCTATAAGGTGCCACAGGACTCTTTGCTGCTTTTACAGATCCAGACTAACATGGCTATCCCTCTGATACTTGATCCCTGGGTGGGTGGGTCATCATCAGTGGGGACCAAACCTGGCTTCTTTGTCTGAAGTCCTATGGAGGTCCTGGCTGGCTCTCAGTAGTGAGCACCGGCTGGAAACTCTGTCACTCTGGACGCTGAACTCTGCAGGCAGGGCCAGCTCTAGTGTTTTTGCCGCCCCAATCACCCAAAAAAAAAAAAAAAAAAAGGACTGACGGCTCTGCCGTCGAATTGCCGCTGAACGGCCAGATGTGCCTCTCCACTCTTCATTGGCCGCCCCAGGCTCCTGCTTGCTATGCTGGTGCCTGGAGCCAGCCTTGTCTGCAGGGATGGAACTGCCAAGCCCATGCTGTAGGTCCATTGCAGTTCAAAGACTCCCTTTGTGGAGAGTGGGAGTTAATCAAAGACTCCCTGAGCTGTTCCGCTTTTCTCTCAGCTCCCAACTTCAATTCAAAGCTGAAATCAGGATATCTTTGGACAGATGCCAGTTCTGTAGTTTTAGTACTGGTGACTAACTGTCCAATTGGCAACAGGCAGTTTCTGTGGAGTCTTGTGAGGCCCTCTCCTCACACAGGCTGCTACTTGTAACACAAACACACCAGGGTGAGTTGTGAGCAGCAAGGACCAAATCTGGGGCCTCAGGATTAATGTATGAGCCTCTACAGCTTGAGCTTAAAGGACTTGTCTCTTAGTCAGGGCTGTACCAGGCTCATCAATCTTTAGTTGGCCTAGCCACCACTAGAGGGGGAGAGAGGGCACAGAAGCGAGGCATAGTTTACATAAAGAAAGGTTTTTAGGAGTTCTGTCGTTAAAATTAAGTGACCAGAATCTCTTACGTTCTGAGCATTCATTGTAATACATGCACCATATACAGCTCACTTATTTCTCACATTTCTATGCTGCTAATCACCATAGCATCTGCATGCTATAAGGATACGCCATCATCTCACCTATGAGAGTATTTCAAAGCCAGGAGAAACTATCAGACAAACCAGAATACTTAGTAGATGGAAACAAGAGGGGAACTACGTGCAGCAGCTAGTTATAACACTGACCATTTTAGAGCTGCAATTGGGTGTATCTTCCAGATTGAAAGGGCCAGCTACCAGAGTGAAGCATGCTAGGAAAGTCCCTTAAAAAGAGTGAGGCCAAAGCAGAGAGCTCAGTGGGATGAGCATACAGCTGAAGACACAGCAGCTTCAGTGAAATGGGATAAGTTCCCCTTCATGGGCTGGAGTATAAAAAGCCTTCTCTTTGGCAATCAGACAGGGTGGGGGTCAGTTGAAGGTCAGTGGTTCTGGTGACCACGTAAGCAAGACTTTAGGTTTCAGCAGGGCCGGTGCAACCATTTAGGCGAACTAGGCGGTTGCCTTGGGCGCCAAGATTTGAGGGCACCAAAAAGCGGCGCCGCCAAAAAAAATTTTAAATGGTTGCAGCCGCTGCTGCTGGAGAGGTAGTCTGAGCTGCCCGCGGCAGCAGTTACCTACAGCCGGCAGCCCAGGGCGCCCCCGGAGTCAGTGCGCAGCCGCGGCAGCCCAGCAGCCCGGGGCACCTCCGGGGTCAGGGCACCGGCACAGCAGCCCGGCAGCCCAGGGCGCCCCCCGGGTCAGAGAGCCACCGCAGCAGCCCGGCAGCCCGGGGCGCCCCCGGGCTCAGTGCGCTGCCGCGGCAGCCCGGCAGCCCGGGGCACCCCCGGGGTCAGCTCACCGCCGTGGCAACCCGGCAGCCCAGGGCGCCCCCGGGGTCTGGGAGCCGCCGCGGCAGCCCAGCAACCCAGGGCGGCCCCAGGGTCAGGGCACCGGCGCGGCAGCCCAGGGTGCCCCCGGGGTCAGCGTGCCGCCGCGGCAGCCCAGAGGTTTGGGCTGACCGTGGCTGCGCTGACCCAGGGGAATCCCTGAGCTGCAGGCAGAGGCTCAGAATCCCTCTCCTTCCCAGAGCAGGGGCTCCAGCCTCTGCAATTTTTCTCGTTGCCCGGCGAGGGCACCGGCAGCTGGGCAGAGCTGCGCAGCTCTGCTTAGGGCACGTGGCAGGGACCCTGCAACAGCGGCACAACACCAGGGCTTCGCTTCTGGAGGAAAGCCGCAGCTGCCCCCTGGCTCAGCCTCCACGTCAGGCCCAGCGAGGGGCACGGAGAAGAAAAGAACCTCAGCAGTGGTCTGGTGGAGCGGAGGAAGAAAGAGGACCCTAGTGCTCATGCATTGGGCAAGGTAAGAAAGTGCCTCCCCACAGGTCGGCCTCAGGTGACTGTGCTCCTGCCCCCTTGGTCCTTAGCTGGTCCCTGCTCCTGCTCCCCTTGTGCCTGGACGGCTGGAGAGAACAGCAGCCTGCAGAGCTGAGCTGCCCCAGTGCCCCCAGGCACTCCCCTGACCCCCCCCCCCACAGCCCTGACCCCCCAGCTCCAAACCTAGTCCTTCTGAGCTGGAAACCCCCTCGACCTCATCCCCCCAGAGCCCTTACCCCTAGCTCCGAGCCCAGTCCCTCTGAGCTGAAAACCCCCTCGACCCCATCCCCCCCACAGCCCTGACCCCCAGCTCCGAGCCCAGTCCCTCTGAGCTGGAAACCCCCTGACCCCATCCCCCCAACAGCCCTGACCCCCAGCTCTGAGCCCAGCCCCTCTGAGCTGGACACCCCCCGACCCTATCTCCCCACATCCCTGAGCCCAGCCCCTGTGAGCTGGGCACCCCTGAACCCAGAGCCCAGCTCCCCATCCAGCCGTGGGCAACAACAGCACCACCCCCAGGCAACGACAGCCCATTGGTACCAACTATCACAATCACCCAGCAACTGCCCATTATGTAATTGCAAATGTATACATACCATTACAGCTTTTAATGTTTTTAAATAATATATTTAGTTTATTTTCAAATTATTACAAATTAATTTTTGAATGTATTTCACTAGTTATTTTTTACATTTCCTAATACATGTTACTATAGTATTGCAAATGTTTTATGGAAGGGGCCCCCGATTTTGCTTTGCCCAAGGCCCCCTGAGTCCTCTGGGCAGCCCTGTCTTGAGTTTTAAGCCCTGCTGCTGTGTTTTGCCTGCAACAGGCAGGCCTAAGCCTGTGAGTGACCCCCATAGCAGCTGCTGAAGAAGTGCTTGGGGGAATCATGCAGAAGGAGCGTGATATTTATTTGAGTTCTCTCCTCATGGAGGCTGTGCTCCACTTGGTGCAGGACAGCAGTCTCAGCAGGACTCTAGGCCCAGCACCTTGCCTCAGTTTGTAGATTTGTAGTGCACCCATCACCGGGCTCAGTCTGGCACCGCTACCCCTCACCAGTGCCCAAGAAGCGGTCAAAAAAGTTGGATGGACTGGTTAGGTTAGTTGTCATGCTGTTGCTTGGCCAGTGTAGAGACCACTGAATGCATAGTATTCCTCTATGATATTCTGTCCTGAGCAAAATTGGCATGTTATGAGGTAGTGCCTGTGAGGGACAGGTGTCTGTTTATGTATCCAGCCATCATGTCTTAGGTCTTCTGCAGGGGGAGCTTTTCCATCCTGCTTTCATTGGTGACATCTGTGATGCTCTGGTAGACATCTATGAAGACAATACTCTGACAGGATCATCTGGCAATACATCATGAGTTGATGCAAAGGCTCTTACAAAAGCCATTTCTAGTTTCAAGTTTCTTGTTTCTCTTGTTTTGTGGTATGACATATTGTTTGAGATCAACATAACTAGCAAACAACTTCAGGCAAAAGAATTTGATATATGTGATGCCATTAATCAACTTGGAGAAACCAAGAAGTTTCTTGTGGGCCGCAGAAGTGACGCAGCCTTTGAGAAAACATTGGTAGATGCAGGTGAACTTGCGAAGGAGTTGGATGTACCGGCACTTTTTGAACCAGATCCAATCCGTATTAGAAAGAAGAGGAAGCAGTTCACATATGAAGCAGATGACGAACCTATTTATGATCCGAAAGAAAAATTCAAAGTGAACTTTTACTTTGCAGTCATTGACACAGCAATACATTCGGTTGAAGAAAGATTCACATTGATTCAGCAAATTAGTTCAGTATTTGGCTTCATATATGATGTTTACAGTTTGCAAAATAAAACACCAAAGCAAATTATGGAACATTGCTTGAATCTGGAGAAAGCTTTGCAATATGGTGAATCCAAAGATATTGATGCCTTTGACTTGTGCAGTGAATTTCAAGCTATTGCAAGACGAGTCCAAAGGAGTTCATCACCGCAAGATGTATTGAACTTCATATGGGAAAATAAGCTGACAGATAGTGTCCTTAACACAGTTATTGCTCTTCGCATCCTCTTGACTCTCCCAGTTTCTGTGGCCAGTGGTGAGCAAAGCTTCTCGAAGCTCAAGTTGATAAAAACATATATGCGAACATCAATGTTGCAACAAAGACTTGTTGGGCTATCTACCTTGTCAATAGAACATGACATTGCTCACAGCATTGACTTGGAGGAACTTGTTTCTAAATTTGCTAAACTTAAAGCGCAGAAACATAAATTCTAAATTATAACATGTTACTCTGTGACCGTGTATTGTGTATAATGTATGTGATTTGGGGGGAGGGGCGCAAGATGGAAGTTTCGCCTAGGGCGCAAAATATCCTTGCACCGGCCCTGGGTTTCAGCAGTTCCATGCTAAAAGGAAATGCAACTTCTGTGGCTGTGGAACCTTGGACACTTACAGAGTCTTAGAAGTACTTATAAGCAGAGTGGAACCTTGATTTATTATTATTGCTTAGATCAGTTTTTGTTTCTTATGGTATTTTGGAATTGGATGATCGCAAAGGTCTACAATAATCAGTGCCAGCTCCAGGCACCAGCGAAGGAGGCACGTGCCTGGGGTGGCACATGCTAAGGGACAGAATTCCATCCATTCTTGGGGTGGCACAGTCCAGGAGGCTTTTTTTTTTTTTTTTTGCTTCAGCAGTTCGAGTGGCAGTCCAAATGCTTTGGTTTTGTTTTGTTTGTTTTTTTATTTGTGTTTGTTTGTTTGTTTGTTTGTTTGGGCTGCAAAAATGGTAGAGCCAGCCCTGACAGTAACTAACATATTGTAACGCAAACCAACATACTAGATCTGCTTTGTTGTTCTGCCAATTAGGTAGTGAAAGATACATGGCTGACAAATGTTACCACTTAAAGGGGGAGGGGAATCATTACCTAATTAGCTTCATATATTTTTGGCTAAGAAGCTTTCTCATGAGTTGCAAATCATTTTCTTATGGCATCAGTAGCCTTATTACATATGCAACTAATTTGTGCTGTAATTTAAAGCAGCAACAAAATGACAATTAAGCTCTTATCTCTGATACCTTTTCTGGCATTCAGTTATGAGAGGCTGTGCTAGCTCTCCACACACCAACCCACACACCCACACACACACAAATAGTACTAAATACTTGGCATCTCAAAACCAGGAATTGTTGTAGGAGCACCAGTGATCTGTATGCTATGTATAACCTGTATGTTCAAAAGGTGTGTTACACTCCCCATCCCCTTCTATCTCCTCACCCTCTTTGAATATGCGTGAAGTGGCTTTCCCCCTTCCCCTCCCTCCTGGAATGCTTGCGGGATAAATGGGCTGGTTGAACAGTTGGAAGATCAGAAGAGCTTCCAGGTAGACAAGGTGTCTGGAACTCTAATTAGGCAGCACTCACACACCCAATGCATGGACACTGCATGGACACTGCCCAAGGTGGAATGTGACCAACTGCACGTGGCCAAGTCATCTCTAGTCGCAGGCCATGAGGAGCAGGTCCTTAAAAGTGGAAGGGGTCATGTGCTCAGGAGTGCACTCACAAGCTTGTCCATCCCGTGAAGGCCCTTCGCCCAGACCACCTGGCCAGTGGTACATTGCATTGCATTCCATCATGCCTCGGGAAGACTTAACTTTATCGCACCATCCATTGCTGTGCTGTGGGACATTTACCTTGAAGGATCCTGACATCTCCAATGCCATGTCTGTCCTGGGAGCGTGAGTATGCAAGTGTGAGTGTGACACCCCCTCTTCTTTTGAGCTTAGCTATCAATATAATAAACGTGCTGCTTTCTGCCAAACTCTGGTGGGTCCTTAGTCCTCCCTAAGCTTACTAGCTGGCCCTATTTCAGGTAACAGGAATGGCATTCTGCTTTCAGCTCGCAATAGAGAATGGAACAGTAAACAGTACATAACAATCCTGGGTCTTTCTATCTCCCATGCATCAATAGGCAAATACCATTTTCTGCCAAAGCTACAATACAAAGTCAATTCTAAAAACAAGTTGTATTGCTCTGCTTATTTTCTTTATCACATGGAATTAATGAGCTTCATCCTGTTCCCAATGAAATCCAAGAACATAGCTCCCAGCTGACTTCAACAAGAGAAGCAGGAAGACTTTGATCTGATTTGATTTTTGAAGAATTAGAGAATGTTAGTAACAGTGCTGAGCAATATAAACATGTACATTAATATTTAGCAAACAAACAGTTTTTAAGTAGTCTTGGTTATAGCTGGTCAGCGCATTTCAATTTGTCAGTAAAAAATGAAAAAACTGAAATATTTCAATTTTAACCTGCCATTGTCATGCCCAATGGATGTTGTAGCCTGAGCGTCTTAAGTGGCTGGATGGTCCAGTAGTATCACTTCTGCCTACAGGGCCAGAGTTCAAATTCCTTAGGTGCTGGGCCTACAGGATTGAACATTCTATGTGGCTGGATGGCCTAGTGGCACAGCTCTCATCTAGAGGGCCAGAAGTGCTGTGCCTGGGGAACTGAAAATGATGACACTATTGGTGCAGGGAGGTGGTGCATCATGGAAGTTGCATAACCACAGTGTATCATGGGAGATGAATTCCCTAAGAGACAGGCCATTAAGGATACACTGAACTCTTTAACAATGATTAATAGCCAACTTTCAAAGGCTTAACAACCAAGCTCAGAAAATGGAGCTTGGGTTTAGGGAGCAGATGGATTACTTTCCTGTGAATTTCCCAGTTTTCTCAGTGTCAAAATCCTGTGCTTTCCACGGTTCTGTGGCTTTGAATCCCCATGCTGTATAATTATTAGGCTTGGCAGAATTCAGTTTTTATTATTTTATCATTTTGATGGGTTTTTAAGAATTTTTTTATTTTTATTCATTTAAATTTTCACAGGTGTGGGAAATTATGGCGGGGCAGACAATAGTGGAGCAGACAATGATTATTTCATGACAGTAGACGTGATTCAAAAAGATGAAGCTTTATAACCCTTAAAACACAAACAGTCAATATCACATGTCAAAATACACAAAGTAAATATCCTTAAATCAAAGTTCTCAAGCAGCATTTTTCTGATTGTGCCTATCTGTACATTTCAATTATTAATGATGACAATGTTTTTGGTCGGTTTGTTTATATATGGTGAAATCTACATTTACTGACATATACCAATAAATATCTAATCCTTACAAGCCTAATAATTGTCCTTCAGAATCCTGAGCTTTTATTAAAACAGAAAATTTTAGTCCATTGTGGTTGCAAAGAAAATCTGCTAAATGGGAAACCCTATAACCCAAAGTGGTGGGGTCTTCCTGAATCTTCTAATATATAGCATGACCCAGCATCTCTGGAAAGGTGTTAATTATCTCATTAATCTCAGTAGAGGAGTTCACTCTGAAGTCCAGTGATTGCAATTTAAATGTCAACACAACTATTTAATTGGAAGTATGAAAATTACTCCAGATGTTTAATGTTGTACGCAGTGTTGTTGTAATTGTGTCAGTTCAACAATATTAGAGAGACCAGGTGAGTGGGGTAATATCTTTTAACGGACCAACTCCTGTTGGTGAGAGAGACAAGCTTTCAAGCTACACAGAGACCTGAAGAAGAGCTCTGTGTAGTTCGAAAACTCTCTCACCAGCAGAAGTTGGTCCAATAAAAGATGTTACCTCACCCACATTGTCTCTCCAGACCTTTAAGTCATGCAAAGGATAACGTGGCCATAAACACTGACTTAGTATGCAATGGTCTCAGTGGAAAACCTGGGGTGGATTCTTAGGATGTGATCTCATCTTTGGGTCTAAATTCCTGCACTAGACTCCAGAGAGGATCTCTGCTGGGTATTATGTTTTTCTATATATTAAAAGGATTGACTCACAGCTCAAAACAACTACTTGTTGATGTTTCTTTTTTCATGTGTTGCTGCACTTTCTGGTATGATCAATGACGATTGGGCCCAGAATTTGACATGACATCTCTATTGTCTTACACCCACCCCAACCACTGTGGATGCAGTGGAAAAGCAGATAGCTGATTTAATATCTGGGATGAAGGCTCCTGTGTATCCAGCTCTATAGTACAGAAGCGAGAAACAGGTATTTTTCCCCCCTTTAAAATTGATTTTTGCCTCTCCCCTCCCTGAAGCGCATCTCACTTTCACAATAGTTTAAGAAGTTGTGTAGCCAAAGGAGAGTGCCAGAACTTTTTGTTCTACTGCTCTTCATGCTACCTGGATTAGCAACGCTGGCAGAAGAGGCCTCCTTTGGACTGTGATTTAGACATTCCATTCTTAAGTGAAGTGTAGATAGACAACATTTACAACTAGAGCCCAGTGTTACCACCTTGATTCTTAAAGAGAATGCTGTCATCATTATCAATGGCCTACGCAGACAGAAGAAATTCAGGATTATGACCATGACCCTGTAACCATAATTTACTTGCTTTGCTGTATTGATAAGGACTGCAGGATCAGGCTTTCTGCACCGGAACTAATGTTGATGTTAATGTCTTCAAAATGTGGCACTTTCAAGAATGACTAATAAAAAAGTGAAAATACAGTAGTAATATTTAAGGTTGTCTGTCTCAAAACCAGAATCAGCTCCTATTGCCTGAAAGCATGAGAGTTTCATCTTTTTTATTTTCTGTTGCAAAGATTAAGTGGAACACAGAGGCAGTGACTTTTTGTTTTGCTCTAAGTGTACCTGGACTGTCGACAAGAGTAATTTCGAAGAGGGGTATGTTCAGCTGGTGAAAATTGTGGTTTTCCTTCTCTACACTTGTGGTTTGCATCAGAGCAGCTACGCTGGTCACTGGCTACTGATGGCTGAATCCCAAATAGATACAAAGCCTAGGGCAGTTTCAGCTTAAACAATCTGTGTTGACTTTAAATACGTCTTATGGAATGACAGACTTCTCTGATTGCTCATTTTCTTGCCAAAATAGTTCATTTCAAGTGGCTCTTCATGCCATGCCATATAAATCTCAGAATTTACAAGGTGACTATATTATATGCAAGATAGTCAGGAAATTATGCCTAATAGGAAACTGTCAGCAAAAGATTATAAGAGAAATATACAAGACAGGTAATGCTGGTGCTGTAGATTTGCAGGAAGGTAGGGAAAGCACAGGATAGAAAACAAAGGCCAGTTCTAAACTAGAAACTCTATACAGGCAAAAAGCTCTAGTGTAGATGCAGTTATACCAACATAAAAGTGCTTTTATCAAGATAGCTTATTTTGCCTGGGGAACTGTTAAAGGTTATACAGGCAAAAGCACTTTTTTGCTGCTCTAAACTACATCTGCAGTAGGCAGGTTTGCCAGTCTGGCTCTACCAACAAGGTTTTTTCAGTGTAGCCCTAGCCTTAGTGGAAGCCAACGGACTGGATTGTTAGAGTCTCACATCCAAACATCCTCTTCCTCACTCCGGTGCCTGTAGGTGGGAGTGGGTAACTCACACCTCCGGCTGCCTGGACATCAGTTAGCCTCAAAGGGAATTTCAGGGTGGCATGACTTCTGAATGTTAGTGATGTGCTTTTCTCTGGCTGACAAGTTTGTAAGGTAAGCCAGGATGAGTTATTTATGGGAGCCATTTGCTTCTCCCTTTTTTAGCACTGATAAGGGGGTGAATGGGAGGGCAGAGGTAAGTGGATAGATTAAACAGTTCTGCCTGGCTGACCTCAGAAGGAAGTGTGCCAGCCAGGGAAGAGCCAAAAAGAGGCTATACATAGATCAAAGATTTCATAAAAGCAAAGAAAGCTGGTCTTGATGATCCACCAGTGCCAGTACTCACTACTTAGAAATTCCTCCCCTCCCCAGCTGTTACCCTCCACTCCAGTTAGTAGGATGGCTGCTACTAAGCCCAGCCACCACATGGTATCCCAGCAGAGTTCCAGCCTCAGCGTCCTTTTGTAGCAGGACAGTGGGCTAAAGGAAAGCCCTGGGTATTTTCTGCTGAATTGGGCTATCAATGATATGATGCAGGAGGTAAGAAAGAAAAGCTTGAAATTCTGCAGCCAAACTGGCTCTGCATCCCTGACCAGGTCCGGCTCCAGGCCCCAGCACGCCAAGCACGTGCTTGGGGCGGCATGCCACGGGGGCACTCTGCCGGTTGCCTGGAGGACGGCAGATGACTCCGGTGGACCGCCCGCAGGTGTGCCTGCGGAGGGTCCGCTGGTCCCACGGTTCCGGTGGAGCATCCGCAGGCACGCCTGCGGGAGGTCCACTGGAGCTGCGGGACCAACGGACCGTCCGCAGGGATGCCTGCGGGAGGTCCACCAGAGCAGCGGGACTGGCGAGAGGCAGAGCGCCACCCACGGTGTGCCGCCGTGCTTGGGGCAGCGAAATGGCTAGAGCCGGCCCTGTCCCTGACAGTAGTAAAACCTCACTCTTGTTAGTAAATTGAAGTGCTTTGATTCAGAAGGCGTGCAGGGAGTAAATATGTGCTGTGACAAGGTAAAATCTTTAGAATCACTTTTCAAACAATAACCCTATCTCAGAGGGTATGTCTACAGTCAGGGCCGGCGCTACCATTTAGGCAGCCTAGGCAATCGCCTAGGGCGCCAGAATAATTGGTGGGCGCTGTTTTGCCGGAGGGGACAGCAGGCGGCTCCGGTGGAGCTGCTGCAGTGGTGCCTGCGGAGGGTGCACTGGTCCGCGGTTTTGGTGGAGCTGCCACAGTCGTGTCTGTGGACGGTCGGATGCTCGCGCGGCTCCGGTGGACCTCCCGCAGGCATGACTGCTGCAGCTCCACCGGAGCCACGGAGCACCAGACCCTCCGCAGGCACCACTGCGGCAGCTCCACCGGAGCCGTGGGACCAGCGCGTGGTGCGCCGAAATTGCCCTGCGCCTAGGGCGCTCAAACCCCTAGCGCCGGTCCTGTCTACAGTATATTGTAAACTGGGTTCTGTGGACCCAGGATTGTGCTTTTCAAGCCCATGTTTGAGTGGCCACATTGCACTGTAAACCTGGGCTTCCCTGAGCCTCTCAGACATGCTAAAGTGTCCATGCTGCACTACACATACTTTCTGAATTGGGCCTGCAGCTTGAGCAGCAGCCATACCACAAAATGACAGATAAAATAGGAGGGTAGATGGCAGAGACACTACTTGGGCACATAGAGAGCCATGTAGTCTATATTCCCTAAGGTTTCGGCATGGCTTTATTCACCTAAGCAGGGCTTCATCATTTACATTGCTATTTCTACCCTGTGCTAGGTGGCCGGGGTGGGGCAGGGCATGTACTCTACACACCCATGTGAAGGAGTGTGAAGAGTAGACGTGCCCTCAGAGGTTGCTCCCTTGTGTTTAGGGACTACACCGATTGCTTTCCTTTGTTTCCTTCTTTTTGTCAATGTCTCATTGAAGTTAATAAGACACTTACAGTTAAGCGTGTGCTTATGTGCTTCGGATTGAGGCCAAATTACTCAGCACGTCACATGATCGAGCTCATGGTGTGTATATACACACTGGAGTCATTCAGATGCAGCAACAGAATTCTTCTTCTTTGGACACAAACTGCTTGGGCAGTGTAAATGGTGAAGCTCTGCATATGCTTAAGTGCTTTGAATTAGACATAATTTATTTTTAAAATATTTTTCTCCCTCCAGTTTGTGACGAGCAGGGCCTAGTGGCAAGCTCTCTATGCTGAAAAAAGCTAAATTCCTCACTTCTTTTTAGTTCTCACTAGTGCTTTTGTCTGATCCTCTTTCATGGCTAATCGTGTTGTGGCTCCAGAGGCAGAACTCTTATTGAGTCTTGTGAGGGCTAATCACATTTTTTGTTCAAAAATGTTTTGTATTTTAAAAGGGCCTATTTTAAAACTAAAACTTTTGCAGCAATTGATTGCTTTAAAAAAAAAATCAATTCTCACCAGAAAAAAAAACAGTCTGACAAACCAAATAATTAGCAAATTTTCAAAATGGAAAAAAAAATGCTCCATTATTTATTTTCTCCCTTTTTCCCTCCCTCCCTCTTGCTTTTAGAGGCAAAATAGAAAAAGGGGTGTGGCAAAAGAGCTGAGCCTCTGTTCTTTTAAACTCTCATTTCTGATCTCTTTTCTGACATTCAGTTACAAGAGGTTGTGGTAATTTTTTCATTATACAAATAGCACTAGATACATGGCATCTCAAACACAGGAACTGCATTCTACCTTCAGCTGGCAGGAAAGTGTTGGCATCCTTTCTGCAGTCCCAGCAGAGATGTCTATCCTGCTGCCCTCGGATGTGCACACTTCAGGTCATGGTTGAGGCTTACATGGGGTTAACAGTCTTTTCAGCTATTAAGATATGAGTCAAGTTAAACTTTGAAAGCCCCAGTTATGAAGTTGTTGGCCCCTTGTTCAGCAAAGTAGTAGTGCCACTGACTTCAGTGAATGTTGAATCAGGGCATTAATGAGGTAATAACATAAAGGGGGACAAAAAGCAGCGTGTTTTCATTCAGTAAACTTCACCCACTACTTAAAAGTTGGGCTAATATATCTGATTCCCTTTTTAGCCACTGAGAAACAACAGCTTTTTATTTGCATTTGGGTCCCCCTATTGGAGGAAGAAAGAACTTGAAAGCTTTCAGAACCCACCACGCTTCTGATCGCTCAGAGGCCTGGTCCACACTACAGCGTTAAATCGATTTAAACAGCGTTAAATCGATTTAACGCTGTACCCGTCCACACTACAAGGCACTTAAAATCGATTTTAAGGGGTCTTAAAATCGATTTCTGTACTCCTGCTCAACGAGAGGAGTAACCCTAAAATCGATATTACTATATCGATTTAGGGTTAGTGTGGACGGAAATCGAAGTTATTGGTCCCATTCTTTTACTGAGCTACCCAGAGTGCACCGCTCCAGAAATCGATGGTAGCCTGGGACCATGGACGCACACCACCGAAGTAATGTGCCCTAGTGTGGACGCGTAAAATGGATTTTATAAAATCTGTTTTATAAAATCGATTTTATTAATTTCGATTTTACTCTGCAGTGTGGACGTGGCCAAAGAAACAATCCCATCAACATGGAACTTCTCTCTGCTTGCTCTCTAATTCTGTCCAGGGCCACTTACCCCGACCTTGGCAAATATCAGTTTTCAGCAGGGTAACCTCACACCCATTCATTGTCCAGGCTTTGCCCAGCAGGGCTCCCAACATGGTAATCTAAAAAATATGGGCCCCAAGTACAAAACTTAGTCCAATTATAACCACATTTTCTCAAACTCTTGCAAATATGCAAATAGAGTGCTGTCTCACTCAGTCACGTCCCCTTGCTCTCCAGCAGATAGCATCAGAGAGCTCACTCAATTGCCTCCCTTCTCTTGTAGGTCTAACAAATAAAATAAATACCCTGTGCCCTCAGGAGAAGGTGGTGAACTGCCTCTATGGAACATCCCATACAGACCCTGCAGGCCAGCCTGGTCTCTCCTGGCAGTGGGCGCAAGGGGAGGAGGTAACTCTTTGCCTGGTTTCCCTCAGTCTCTCCTCTATTAACTTGAGGTCCTGCAGCCTATAAGCCTAGAAGACTGATTACACAGTGGCTTCCTTACTGTCTGCTGTGCTTCCAGACTGTGCCAGGAGGAAGTCAAAACATTCCAGACACTGATCATAAGAACCTCACATGGGCCCTCATCTTTCTTACGTAGGAGGCAGCGTGATTTAGTTAAAAGTGTTTGAAATGATCAGATTTATGATGAAACTAAATGTAATGAAAGCTCTGAATATATCCGTGAGCAGACTTATGACACTGTTGAAAAAGAAAGATGACGATGTTTATACTAAGGTATCACCACTTGATGTATCACCTCTGTTGCACAATTGTGATAAATCTTATATAAAGTATGCCTTGTAAGGTATCATTGGAAAAGTTGTAATCTGTTAAACAATGTTATCCTTTTTCTATGTGTGTATTATCATTGTATGTGAAGTTATGAATCTTTGCTATGTGTTTTCATCTGAAACATGTTGTGTTCCTGGGTAACACACACAAGACACATTTGCATCCAGACCAGTCAGACAAGCTGATGGGCCATTAAGGAGAATCAACACTTCCAGTGGGCCCTCCTGAGGACACCTCAGACAGTATATGGACAATGGAGGCCCAGTGACTCAGCAGGGCAGGTGGAACATGTGCTCCCTGACTACATGTTTGAGACAATAACTTTCCATGAACATGGGCTAAAGATATAAATGGAGACAGTGACATCATCCCTTTGCCATTTTCCTGCTCCACATCTCTGGACGATGATTTCTAACAAAGGGAAGCTTTGAACAATAGACTGAGGACCCCCAATCTTTGTGTGATCCAGAGAGACTTATTGCAAGCTAACAGATTTAACACCACTGCTATTATTCTGATCTACAAACTCTGAAATCAACAGCAATGTACAAGATTCATTTTAACCTTTTAATAACTCTGCTTTTTTTATTAATAAATCTTTAATTAGTAAAGATTGGCTGCAGCATGGTATTTGGTAAGATCCTGAAGTATATATTGTCCTGCGGTAGGTGTCTGGTTCTTTGGAATGGGAAGAACCTAATATGTGATTACTGGTTTTAATGATGATTTATCACAGAAGTCTAGTTTGCCTGGGTGGTGCGTGAGAGGCTAGAGGTTCCTGAAGGGGACAGTCTGTGGCTCAGTAATAACTAGCACAGTATTTTGGAAGCACATATTTGTTACTGGCTTGGTGAAATTTTATGATAGCATATTCCACCAGTCTAGGGTATATGCCGTGTATTCTGGCAGTCTGACCTGAGATTGGCACTCTTAGCTGTGTCTTATCCTATTGGGATCCAGGAAGTGGGCAGGCGGAAGCCCGCCCACTGCGAAAGGACCTCTCCCCAGCCTAAGGGGAGTATCCAAGGGACCTGGAAACCAAATGATTCTGGGGGACAACTAATGAGATAACAGGGACAGGAGTGAGGTCAAAGGGTCAAATGAAGGGAACTTGACGGGGACACTGAGCAGAGAACCCTGGACAGTGCCCACTGCTCCTCGAAGGTGTCAAGGGAGCCAGCGGACACCTCCCAGAGGAACTCTGCCCAGATGTGTGAGCGGATGGAGGATCGGAAATAGGAGACCTCGTCGGCCAACCTCCTCTCCTTGGTTTTATAGATGGCCATTTTGGCCAGGGCTAGGAGGAGGCTGACCAGGAAGTCCTGTGACTTTGTTGAGCCACGGGTGTCTTATACCAGACAGTGTGACAAGCATGTGCATCCAACACACCCTAGTGCGGTGCTTGACCAGTGGTGAGCTGGAGTCGGTTCGCACCGGTTCACACGAATCGGTTGTTAAATTTAGAAGTCAGTTTAGAACTGGTTGTTAAAGGGCTGGGCAAAATCCAGCCCGCGGACCACATTGGCCCCCTCAGGTTCATCCTGTCTGGCCTGCCTGAGCTCCCGGCTGGGGAGGATCCCCTGGCCCCTCTCCCTCCTGCCCCCTTCTCACAGAGGCCGGCGCCAGTGCTCTGGACCGCTCCTGGGAGTTCTGCAGCTCCTGCCACTTTGAGCAGCATGATAAGGGGTGGGGCTGCAAGCTCCAGCAGGCCACAAAGAGTCCATACACGATGCCCTGAGCAGCATGGTAAGGGGGCTGGGCCAGGGCTGAGAGGAGGTGTTGGATAAAAGGCAGGGAGCAGTTGGAGGGGGTGGAGGTTCTGGGGGGCCAGTCAGGGGACAGGGAACGGGGGTAATTGGGTAGGCATGGGAGTCCTGGGGGGTCTGTCGGGGTAGTGGTGGATGGGGTTGGGGCTGTCAGAGGATAGGGAGCGGGACAAGTTGGGTAGGGGGTGGGGCTCTGGAGGACAGTTAGGGTAGAAGGGTCTCAGGCTTGTACTCACTGGACGGTGCTTAATAACCGGCTCCCTACCGGGTCAGTGGTGGCATGTCATTCACTCGCTCCAGGTCTTTGGCAGCACTAAAGGAAGCGCGGCCAAAATACCCTATCAAAGTGCCTTCCAGGCCTGTATTTCTATAGTTCTGTGATTCTTCTCATTATATAATTGCATACAAAAAACTGTGTAAGTAATTTCTTATGTTTTTGTAAAAACAGAAATTCCATCCTGTGGAACCATATGGGGTGATTAGCAGACCTGGAACCTTCAGATCTACTGCAGAGACCTCTATCACTGCAGCTAACTGGTAGGAGAAGGCCATTGTCCTCTAGGTGGACCAGTTATGATAAGACACACTCTACCAGTGCTTTTCACAGATGCTTGTTAACAGCAAAGGAATATCAAGACTCATGAATAAGGCTAAGATTTTATCACAAATATTTTTAGTAAAAGTCAAACAGGTCATGGGCAATACTTCAGGGAGCCATGGACCAGTCTGCTACTTTACTAAAAATAATTGGGGGGGCAGAGCTAAGCAGGGGGGAGGAATGGAGTCCCATGGCACAGGGCACAGCCCCAGCTCCAGCAGCCACAGAGTGGAGGGCACAGCCATGGGAGGCACACAGCTGCCATTCTGGAGTTGGCCACAGCTGCAGGAAGGGGTGTGCGGCCACGACTGCAGCCCCCACCAAGCCCCAGCCACAGTGGGAGGGGAGACACACAGTCCCCAGTGCAGCCACGAGGAACATGGGTGTGCGGCCCCAGCTGCAGCCCCTGGAGAAAGCTGTGGGGCTGGGGTACATGGCCCCATCTGTAGCCTCCACTGAGCCTGGGATACTGCGGGGCGGGGGCACGTGGCCCCCTGCTGCAGCCTCTGCCAAGCCAGGGATGCTAGAGCTTCTCAACAAAAAGTTGTAAGAATTTTTTAACATAGGCAAAACAATTTTTCTTTCTCTAAACTCAGCCTCCAACATGGCTAACCTGTTTTTGCTGAATCTTTCCAAGGCAGACCTACAGCACGGAAGATTTCAGACCAAACAGTTTAAGTTTAGCAAAGTTCTAAGCACAGGTCCTTATAACAGAAAGTGTTTGGCAACTTTAGCTATAGACATGGTTACCAGCTCCACCTATAGTATATTCAGCTTAGTTTACAGTGTACACAAAGCACTTAGCAGAGATCCTAAGAGTTTTCACTGTTGTTTGCATTGATGTTTGCCATGAAAATTGTGATGATTCATGTATGAATAAAAACCATCAAGCCCAGGCAATTCTGGCATTACACATAAAACTTCCCTTTCCTCCCACATGTTAACATGGAGACTCTTGGGTAACTAGACCTGAGAAGCTAAATTCACTGTATGAATAATTCAGTATCAAAACCACTGGTGGGAAATCTGGAAAGTTACCATCTGACCTACCATATGTGGTTACTATGGAAATAGCTCTCTCCTTTAACTTAATGTACTCGGGAGTGGGAACAGTTTCCTTATGATTCACATGAATCTCTGGCATGTGCTTCACTGCTAAGTGCCAGAGAAAATCTGCATCAGTTGCAGTGATACAATAATATCCTTGACTGGATTACAGAGTTGGGAATTGGCATGACTCAGATCTGAATTAAACAGAGTGAGTTTAGAATATCTGTCAGTAAAAACAAATCAGACGATTACTTGGCACCCAGTACTAGCAACTGGTCATGTTAAATGCTCATAAGGTTAGTCCCAGAACAGCTAGAATGCTACATTCACATTAAATAAATACAGCTTCAGTTCCAGGCCACAGATAAGATTCACTTTGACCTACTTGAGAGACATGTTTCTGTTTAGAATTTTCTTTTTAAACAAAGACTGGCTAGTGGGTTGAATGTGATCTAAAGGAATAAACCCCAGTCTTCAGCATCAGGAATCCTGAATTCTAATCCTGTCTCTGCTAATGACTGTATGGCCTGCCTCATGCAGATCACTTCACCTGTCTCTCTCATTTATTGCCTCCATAAAATAGGGGTGATAACACTCTTCTGTCTGCATCACAATGATTTGAAGAGGAAAAGGGCTGATAGGAGGTCAGATATGGTGATAGAAATAGTATAAGAATCAGGATAGAACAAAATGTTCACAACTATTTTTAGTCTGAGAGGTTTTTCTGAAGTCCACACTTTAGGAAATGTGTTAAGAGTTTTTCCACGGATTAGCCTAAGTAGCGAAATATATTTTTTTAAAAAGTTTGCACTCTCTTTATGGTAACAAATCACAGATCTGACTCAGCAAAAACCATTATCACCTAGCTGTGCAGAAACTGTACGTACTTTTCAGTGAATCAAACCATAAAAAAGGTTATTTAAGCATTGACAATAATAATCAGCTTACATCCCAAAGGACAAACCACAGACCCACTCTGTAGCCTCCATAGGCACAATTGTCCTGAAGTTGATTGAAAACCAAATGAAGTCAATAGGAATTATGCAGCGAGAACAGCTGCAGAATTGCACCTCATATTTATAAGGATTCATTTCACCCACCACAAAAATGCTACCACCTCAGTGATGAAATGCAGCAGTTGTTTAGCAGTACATATTACCAGCGGTAGTAGCAAAGGGCAGCTACAATATTTTATGGTATTTATTAGGTTTTATCATTTTTTACAGATCAGCTATAAGTTATTAACATTGTAGAGTTATCATTTTAATTCTGTAATTAAATACAGAGTTAACATTTACAGCCCTAGTGATTTTTTTTCAACTTACATATGCCAGTGTTGGCTCTGGCCTTTTAAAGAACACAACAAATTCTAGACATGCCCTGCATAATGGAAAGCTTAAACTACATTGTAATGTTTAGCCATTAGGTGGTACTGTATGAAGAACATGATGCACATCTTTGCTGAGTGCTGGAGACAATCTACATTCTTTCTTACAATAAAGTTGTTCTTGTGTCTAGCATCCATTTTACCTCTGCCTCTGTGTGACTGACCTGATGTGATGTCAGAAGAAAAAACATGGACACTGCAGAATTTCATCAGAACGCCAAAGTTCCATGCGTCAGAGAGCTTCCTCTTTGACAGACCATCAAACTGGCTTTGTTGGAAAGAGCAGTTTGCACATTTTCATATTGCAACTAAATAAGGTTGCCAGACATCCGGTTTTCAATTGGGACACCCATTAAAAGTTCAGTTTCAAACCTTATAGAAGAACTTTGCAATCACTTGTATGTATATGAGCTATTAATCCTTCACAACTCTTTTTTTTTCTTTTATTAATAAACCTTTAGTTTTTAGTTACTGAAGGATTGGCATCAGCATGATTGTTGGGTGAGATCTGAGTTATATATTGACCTGGCTAGTTGGCTGGTCCCTATCACAGATTAAATTGGTTTTCAGTACCCACTCATCATAAAGTCTAGTGTCTGGGTGGTGAGCCAAGGGCTGGAATGCCTAAGGAACCTGCATATTTGACTTCTGGTTAACCAGTGTGGTGAGACAGAAGTTCACTTTTGTTACTGGCTTGGTATATCTAATGATAGAATAACCAGTTTGGGTGAGTCTGCCCTATTTCTCAGTAGTCTGTCCTGAATTCGGTAGCCTCAGCTGTGACCCACTGAGGCACAGTGACATGACAAAACCCTTAATGAAGTTCTTAGCTGAATCAATGAGTCTGGCCTCAAGTGTATTTTTTTGTTTATACCAAATTAAATTTTTGGGACAGATAATAAGCAAAGATGGAATTAGTCAAAGCTCTGAGAAAATGAAAGCAATTAGAGAAGTGAATATACCAACAAATGTACCAGAACTGAGACTTATACTGGGGATGGTAAATTGTCTTGGCCAATATTTGCTAGACCTTTCTACTGTGACAAAACTGATAACAGCAACTGGATATAGTCTAGCACAACTCCTGATGGGAAGACAACTCATAACTACTATTCTGACTTGGGTTCTTTTCCTGTCTCCAGAGTGCCTGGACATAGAGAGAGTAGCCAAATCAGATAAAAAGGCAAATAGAACTTACACACACTTTTACAACAGACATCACCTGGTTAGAGAATTGCCTGATCTGGAATCTGGTGACCATGTCTGCGTCAAACTGGATGGAGAAAACATATGAAGCTCCAGTTGTAAAGAAAAAGAATTCATCACCCAGATCATAGATTGAGACAGTGGAGTTGAAAAGAAACTGTCAACATGTTCAGTTCACTCCAAAGAATGAAAAATCAATGGAGCAAACTCTACAAATTGCAGCTGCAGAACCAGGAGAAGAAGGTTCATCTATTCCAAATGCCCCAGACAGCCGTTGCAAATAAAAGACAGGCTAGTCACCAATTTGTTACTTGTTCTGTGTGTGTAGTTAACAAAACAATATGCTTTAGGGATGTGTAACATATGGGCACATGTTGAGATTTAAATGTTGAGATTTAAAGTTACTTTGAAAATATATATATTGTTTTTAACTTGTTAAAATGTAGAAGAAAGATTAAAAGAGGGAGATGTGGTGCAAAGCTTAAACTGAATGATAACATCTGGTCACTAGGTGGCACTGTGTGAAAAATACTGCCTCTCATCTTTGCCCAGCACTGGAAACAATCTAAGCTCTATTTTTCACAATAAAGTTGCCATTGTGTCTCTTTTGTCTCTGTGTGACTAACCTGACACCCAGAGCCTTAAACCCCCCCCCCCAAGGAAAGAGAGGAACATCCTTTTACTGTAGTTATTTAAATCTGAATGGGCCAGGGAGAGGAAAAGCCCTACAGAAGGGCTGTGACCTCCAAGAGGTTAATGACCGGGTGTCACAAACACTTTTGTTGCTAAAAGGGAGAGGTGTCCCATCTACATTGGAGAGAGAATATGGTGAGTTCCACTGTGGAAGAAGTTAAACTGCACCATAATTATACTGTATATAAAATCCTACTGTAAATTGGTAGGGCCAGGGCAGTCAGGAAGTGGACGGAGGTAGCTTTTTTCCACAAATTGACAAATTAGGCATCAAATATCAGTTTGCCTGGTGGCCTTGGAGAATGGATTTGCTTATGGCAAGAGGTCGCCAGCTCAAATCCTGAGGGAGCCCCTTGTAAGAGGTATGAAAAATATAGGATTGCTCACTCGCCTTTTTTTTTTTTTGCCATGTTCATGAATCCATTGCTTATTTTGTGTGTGAACATTTCTACAAACTGACTTTCACTCATGAACAAAACAAGCCACCAAAGTAATCAGAAAATGTGTTTCATTTCACAATGAAATTCATTTCAGGATAGAAATGGAAATACCATGTGATGGCAAGTGGCTAGTCCTAATACACTACAACATCACTCTCTCAGCCTTGTCCATTTCACGAGCTGTCTGTGCAACACTTTTTTTAAGCTATAGAAAGAGTTTTTGTTGTGGACACAAAGAGCTTGCAAACTGGCTCTGCATCTTAGTTGATGGTGCTCAAAACAGCAGATAATTTACATGGCAAAGATGATACATTAGATCATCTGCTACAGAATAGAAGTCATTAGGGCTCATCTTCTGGGGCATTTAAGCTCCTAATTCCCATTTAAATCAATGGGAGTTAGACACACATCTGTTTATGATTTGAGCCTAGTTGCCTTCAAAACAAGCTGATGCTGCCCTAAAAAGAACAATATTTTGTATCATTGTGCTAGTTATTGTCATCAAAGGCCCCTCTTGCCTCCTGGGCTGGGCTGTTCTGCAGCTCTCTCTACTCTATTGTTTGAAGTAAGAGCAGCTATGTGACTGTCTTGCTATTAGAGCTCTGTTTATTTTGTTTGAAGCTAGGATGAGTTTCAATTGCTGGGGAGAATTTTATGGGGTTTGAATGAACTCCGTGAAAAATTCAGCTGTGAAAATTGGGTAAATCTTAGCAATTTCCTTTGAACCCCAAAGTAAAACCCAGCGGGTAGGAATCAAGGTAAACTGAGACAACAAATCCCCTTCATACTGAAAGAGCTACGAGGAGAATTCAGTTTAACATTTACAAACAATAAACTGAGCATCTGCATAAGGGTAAATTCTGCTCTCATTTAGACCAATGTAAAAGCTCTCTGAAGTCAGTGGTGTGACTCTGGATTTATAGCAGTTTGAGGGCAGAATTTGGCCCATTATGTGCAATAAGGTCAACATTTTACATGAAACTTTCTCTGCACATTTTTTAAACCTATTTAATTTACCACATCCAGTTCCACCTACAATCCCTTTAATGCTCTTTGTAAGTCCCTAGTACCTCAGGCATTAGGCTATTCACTGTAGCAAATCCTGACTTGTGTTTGCTCCTTGCTAGCCTGCTTTTTCTCAGGCACACAGCAATAATACAGATTTTAACACCACCAGTGTTGTACATAAAACAGGATGCAAAAGCCAAATTCCTCCCGCATTAACATCCATGGAATCCCAGTGAATTTAATATGTGTAACTTCGGGCAAATAATTGAACTGTCAAAGTAACAACATTCCATCTGATATAGAAGAGAAGTTAGGCCATTATGTCTGGTCACACTGATGTCTATTAATACTGTAACAGGGTGGCTTAACCCTTAATGGCTGGGGGCGGGGCGGGGTCTGGGTCTAGCTAGCCATGGCTACTAAAGAAGATATACCTGTGTGAGAGAAACTGATTCCCTATAAAGAGCAGCAGTGGCTTCAATGAGTGGGGAATGCTGGGGGGCAGGGGGAAAGTGGAATAGTTCCATGGTTTGAGCATTGGCCTGCTAAACCCAGGGTTGTAAATTCAATCCTTGAGTGGGCCATTTAGGGAACTAGGGTAAAAATCCATCTGGGGATTGGTCCTGCTTTGAGAAGGTGGTTAGACTAGATGACCACCTGAGGTCCCTTCCAGCTAGGATTCTAGGAAACAAAATCCTGAGAAGCTGGGAGCAAGACTGGCTTTTGCAGAGACTTTAAACTGCACCCCAGCTTTGGAAGAGAGAGTTGGGAAGCCCTCTCTAAGAGGAGAGAGACACTGAACTGGGAATGGGTCTAGGGGACCAGTATATACTTGAGGACTGAATAACTTGAACCCAGGTGGGAAATGGTTTGATCCGCTCTTTGGATATGGCTACTCTTGGAGCAGGGGCATGTGATTCCCAGCTCAGAGATATATTCAGGCTAGATCTCAAACTAGCATGCTAAAAATAATAGTGTAGCCACAGCACCACAGGCAGTGGCGTGAACTAGCCGCCCTGACTACAAACACACCTGGAACCCATGAGTACCTACTTGGGGTGGCAAGCTCATGCTGCCACTCATTGCTGCCCATGCTGCCACTGGGCTACTGTTTTTAGCATGTTAGCTCAATCAGTGCTAACATGAGTATGTCCACATGAGCTGGGAATCACACCCCCAGCTCGAGTGCAGACATAGCCTATGAGATCACTGGACTGCAAGTCAAGAGATGTGAGTGTTGTTCCCAACTCTGCCTCTGACCTGCTTTGGAAACTTAGGCAAAAAAAAAAAAGATGTAAAGTGACATGCCTGTTTCTCCTTCCATCCTTTTTCTGCCTTGTCTATTGAGACTGCAATCTCTTCAGGGCAAGGACTGTCTTTTACTATATGTTTGTTTGTACAAGGCCCAGCAAAATGAGGCCTCAGTCTTGATCATTACTTTTAATTACTTAACAATATCAAACTCTGCACCTCAGTTTATCTATCTTCAAAATGGGAATAATACCACTTTGGGGTTGTTGTGAGGTTTCAATAGCTAATGCTTGAAGTCTTTGATGAAAAGATGCTATAGAAGAAGAAAGGATTTTTTTCCTGAATTCAGAATTTCTCCTTTAAGCCAAATAGAGTCATAGTGGAGATTAAAAAGCAGGCAACTGCACTGCAAGCTCCCTGCAGAGCCCAACCTCAGATCTGCATTAGAAAGAGCATGAGAGATTTACACCAGATTACCTATTGCTGCAGCACTGTGTTAAACGAACTGTGTTTTGTTAACTCAGGCAAACAGAGTTTTATAATATCAGCTAAATCAGACTCTGTAAAACATCTGTATAGCACAGGCAGGCTACTTATGAAGGAAAGGTTCCACAATATGAACTGGAGGAGCTTTGGAAGTCCCCTGCTAATGGTGGAGGGAGGAAGGGGGAGGGCTGAGGGTGGCATGGGGAGGTACTGAGACTTGGCAGGGGCTGGGAAGGAAAGTCCTGGGGGTTCCTGCCTGCTCCCAGGCCCATTCCAGGCCCTTCAGTTCTCACTTCCTGCTCCCCAGACCATCCCATGGGTGCAGCTGCCACTCTAGCCCCTCTGGGTTCCATTCTTGCCTCTGCTCATCCCCTGGGTGTGCACAAATTTATGTGGGGGCAGAGCCCCCCACAGTATTTCCACTGAGGGGGCACTAGCCCCCTTACCTCCAGTTCCACTGCCCCTGCGAAGAGCAGGACTACATTGTACTTTGTCCCATCTCAGCATCTTGATTTCCTTTTCTAAACACTCAAAACAAAGCACCATTGTGTTTCTGCCATTGAGCATCTGAACCCCCATCATTCATTTATATAATAAAATACAAATAATAATAATAATAAAAAATATCATCTAACAATCAAGGACTTGGAGGACAGGGCAGAACTACATTGCCCCAGCAGGAGCTCTGGAAGGCAATATGTCTCAGAAAGGCACAATGAGCTAAATTCACAAGACTAGGGCTAGATTTTGCCTAATGGGATTCATGACCCCCAAGGCTCATGGTTAGGTTCCTAAAAAAGGGATTCACAAATAACAGCATGCTGAGTGGGGAGCTGCCCTGAGTTAGCCAATAGAAAGTGTTGAGGAAAGGGTGTGACCTAAGACCTGCCCTTCAGAGGGACTTCTGAATCCCCCATGCCATGGGCTCTGGGGTATTCAGAAGTGCATGTCTCTCAGGCACCCCATTGAAGCTGTCCCACCACATATAACTATTCAAATAGTCATAGGGCAAGAGTGTCTCAATGATCTGGGCATTCACGTTGGTGGTAGAAGACCCATATTCTAGTCCCCATGCACTAATGAATATTTTGTTACATAGCGGAACAGCTTCAACAGAAGAAACAGAAAGCCAGTAGTTAGGGTGCTTACCTAGAAGGTAGGACACCTAGCTTCAAGTCCCTGCTCCTCAGTGTGACAACTGAGCAGATGTCTACATTTTGACTAGGAGCTGTAAATTCCAACATGAGGAGATATACATGAACTAGTGTGCTAAAAATAGCAGTACAGCTAGCTGCCCTGAATACAGTCCTGTCTCTGTAAGATCTCAGGCCTTTTTCTGCCGTAAACAGCAGGAGCTACACTAGTATAGCAGCAGCCATGAGCAAAGAACCAGAATCACATCCTCACATTCCATCTAAATTGCATCAAAACAATGTAATATAATACTGTTAAGAAGACGCTCCTGTCCTAATAGTACCCACCATTACCAGATAAAGAAACAGCTTGTTTTGCCTTTATGGTCTCTACTTCTCTATTGTTTATCTGTGTGGTTTCTGTCTGATTCTTTGACTGTTTCTGTTTGTTGCATAACTAATTTTGCAAGATTTAAATCAACTAAGGTGGTGGGGTATGACTGATTAAAGAATTGTTTCGTAATAGGCTAGGATTGGTTAAAAAATACTGTCTTGTAGTATTGTAGTACTGTAGTTTAAAATTATTGGTTAAGGTATAGCTAAATAGAACCCAAGTTTTAACTATATAAACTGGGGTCCAAAAGGAAGTTATTTGGAACCTAACTCCAGGACACAGTCCAAGATCAGGGCTGTCAGACCTCAACAACCTGTCAACCGTTCTGTGCAGAAACTGAAGCTCCAGACAATTTAATCTTGACTGATTATCAAGAAAAGTTCATCTGCTTTATTGGGAATGGTGAGCATTGTAGGCTTAGCATGTGTATTCTATTTTGGTAACTGTTAATAAATGTAAGTTAAGGATATTACTGTGTAGGGCTCTTTCATTGGTAAAAGACCCTGCAAACCCACAGAAGATTACTCTCCGAGTCCTAGTGTTGCCGGCACAGAGTGCCCGAGGGTGGCAACGGTTGGGTCTGTTGCCCGGTGTGCTTCGCAACCAATAGAACACACCAGGGTGGAGAAGTAACTAAACTTTATTTGAGCTCAAATAAGACGCCTGGAGCCACACAGGGCTCAGATCAAGCGAGCCAAACAAACAGCTTACCTAACTATTTATACTGGAACCAAAACTGATACACATTATAACATGATCTGTCACTCACACAGTCCCCACCCAAGGCCAAGTCTGCCTAGTAACAGTTCAGTTTCCCGCCCAAAGGTTAAATCTACCCAGCAACTGAGGGAGTAGAAGTAGCCCCTCCCAACAAGGGCAACCTGAGGTTAAACATGGAGGAGTAAAACTCAAAATGGAGGAGCTGGTGCACTATGGCTCAGAACAAGAGGACTTCATCGGCTCTCATGGCCTTCCATTCTCCCAAATTACCTGGGTTATACCAAGTGCATCCCCAACACTAGGAACTGGGTAAGGATGAGTACTTAAATTAACTAGGTTACGCCCTGAGCCCTAGGAAGTGGGAAAGGGTGGTGGTGCCAAAATTAACCAGAATACACCTTGAGCCCATGGAAGGGTAAAGGTGGGGTGCCCTAGAGTGTGCGGGTAACCCCTGAGATGCCAGGCACATAGTTGGGCAGCTAGCCACTCACGGCTACGCTCTTATTTTGAGGGAACTAGCTCAGTCATAGCTAGCATGGGTGTGTCTCCTCAAGCTGGAATTTATACCTCCAGCTCAAAGTGTAGATGTGCCCTTGGATGGCTATATGCACACCCAGCCACTGAAATTTAGGCACCTCCAGGTCTTTAACAGTGGAACCTTAGGTGCCTATAGACCTTAAGCAGCAGCTGAGTAGCGGCTTTGTGAATGCCAGTGGCTCCAAAATGTTGGACTTAAGCACCTAAAGTGTCAGTTAGGCAGCTAAATCCCCCTAGTGAATCTAGCCTTGTGACCTCCTGTTGCTCCCAAGCATGCCTCCCATCTACTGTTATTTCCATTAATTGGTGAATAAGAACCACAGGAGCACAAGTGAGGGTGCCCTGAAATTGTAACTGCATAGGGAGAGCTGGGGTATAAGCAGAGAGCTGTTTGCATGCAGGGGCCAGCAGCTATCGGATGCTGAAATGAGAAGCTATGCAAATGCAGGAGATGCCTGATAATATCTTCCTAATCCAGACAAATATATTGAATCGCTGTTCTGTCTTATTCAGCCACTACAGTTATATATCTATTGTCTTTGGATTTGTTGCTGTTTAACTTTAATATAAGGCATCTAACCATGTGCAGAAAGAAAAACAGAAGACAATCCAGCAAAGTGCATCATTATTACATTACTTGGTCAATGGGAATATTTCCACTAACTGTAATGGGGATTGGATCAAGCCCCAAGTCACTTCTGCTTTTCTAGGAGTACGCATATTGTATTCTTGGCTGTACCTGTCTGAGGGCAGTAGACCTCCTGGAACTCGCTATAGACTTCATGCCTGGTGTGTCATCAAATATTGCTGTTGTAGTGCTTAGGCTGTACGCATTGCATTTTCTGTGGTAGGCAGCCTGTCTCGGAGCACTGTAGGTTGGAGGGCTTGGTCTACCAAACTGGCAGACCTCTTGTCATTCAATAATAAGCTACTCTGTCACTGCCTCAGCTCAGAATCAAAGACTATTACACTGACCCTCCTTACATCTTCGAACTTTCGTATAAGAGCAGTTGTCTTTTTAATTATGAAAATGATGGATGATCCCTAAATGGGCAGAGAATCTCAATCTGTTCACATCTGATTAATATTATCTGACCTGTTCCAATCTGAGCTACCGTGAAGAGATATGTCCCATATATAGAGTTCTCCTTTTTTACATAATAGCACATAGAGGTCTCTAGCCTGCTCCAGATGTTTGTAATGTAAATGACAGTCCTCTGTGTTTCTGATCTACCTTTTATGGTTATCTTGTCATTATATGAAATCTTCTTGGGAAAGAATTTTGTGGTTTTATCAGATATTTTCTGGAAACCAAACTTTCTATGCCCTTTCTGGTATCCACATGTTTTGAAAGGTTGCTTGCTTTTTTGTATAATTGGTCTGTAGAAGAAGCTGGAGATTTGTGATCCTCTCTTACCCCCAGATCCTTTTCAGCAGTTCTACTATTGAGCTAGTTATTTGCCATTTTGTATTTGTGCATTTGATTTTTCCTTCCTAAAAAGCAGTACTTTGCACTTGACAAGATGAATTTCAATAAAGACTATTTCAGACCAATTCTCCAATTTGTCAAGGTCATTTTGAATTCTAATCCTGTCTTCCAAATTGCTTGCAACTACTATAGTTTGGTGTCATCTCTAATTAGATAAGCATACTCTCCAGTCTATTATCCAAATCATTAATGAAAATATTGAATAGTACTTGACTGAGGACTGACCCCTATGAGATCCCACTAGATATGTCCTCTCAGTTTGTCACTGATAAGCCATTTGTGAATCATTGATACATTCTCTTTGAGGATGATCTTTCAACCAGTTGTGAACCCACCTTATAGGAATTTATCTAGACCACATTTCTGTATCAAGAACCGTACTAAAATAAAGATATATCGTGTCTAATGCTTCTAACCTATCCACTAGGCCTGTCAAAAAAAGGAAATTAGGTTGATTTGACATGATTTGTTCTTGATAAATCCATGCTGGCTATTCTTTATAACTCTATTATCCTCCAGGTGCTTATAAATTGATTGTTTAATCATTTATTCCAGTATATTTCCGGGTATGGAAGTTAGGCCAACTGGTCTATAATTCCCTGGGGACTCTTTGTTCCCCTTTTTAAAGAGAAAACCTACTGCCCAAGACATAAGTTCAATGTCCAGCCCACCTGCTGCCTCCTAGAATGGAGTGAGTGGCATTGCAACCTGGTGCACAGGACTGCAGCACCACTCAGGTTTGGCTCGGCCACCCCTGCTGCCTTAGACAAAAATCGACCGCTCTAGGCAGTTGCTTAATTTGCCGATAGCTAGAGTAGCCCCTACCTAAAGTCCCACTCCAATCTCCTCTTGATACAGCCCAGGTACCCTTAATGCAGGGGTCCCCAACGCGGTGCCCGTGGGCGCCATGGCACCTGCCGGTGCATCTATGTGCACCCGCCTACTGGCCACCGTGCAAGCAGCCACCGAAATGCTGCCAAGAAGCAGCAACATCAAGAAGCGTCACCTCCGAAATGCCGCTGATTTTTGGCTGCATTTTGGTAGTGACGTCTCTTGATGACACTACTTCTCGGCGGCACTTTGGCAGCGACGCTTCTTGGTGTTGCCGCTTCTCGGCGGCATTTCGGCAGCTGCTTATCCAGCGGCCATGCTCCGCGGCGGCTAGTTGTCCGGCACCCGCCACGCGGAAAGGTTGGAGACCACTGTCTTAATGGTTAGTGAATAGGAGGGGGCTCCCTAGAATTGAGGTGGCTGGCAGTCTGGGTACCTACTTAAGCCAAAAACAACAAGGAGTACGGTGGCACCGTAAAAATTAATAGATTTATTTGGTCATAAGATTTTGTGCATAAAAAAACACTTCTTTGGATGCATGGAGTGAAAATTACAGACACAGGCATTATATAATGACACATGAAGAGAAGGGCGTTACCTCACAAGTGGAGAATCACACTGGCAGAGTTGGGCCAGCAATGAGTACATTTCAAAACCCACCCTAGCAGTCTAGAGGAATATATAGTCCAAAAGAGAGTTTACAATCTGATCTAGAGCTTATTATAAGTGTTAGGAAAAGTTTCTCAAACTAAAGATTCTCAAAACTGTGGCACAACCATAATAGTGACTACCATATGTTTACAGCTGGAAATGGTGCTAGTCGTGCGGATAGACGCAAAGTGAAATCCCACAGTGGAGTCCTTCTGCTAGAGACATGTTTTATACTGATATATGTTTAAGATACACATGAAAGCAAATGAAAGATCCTCTGCAGAATCATATTTCAATAAGGAAACCCAAAGTTAACCAGAAGGCTCAGAAGGAAACACACAGATAGTAAAGAATCATATATCAAGAAATTTAACAGATGAGAAATTAAAATCCCCGCCTCCTGCAAAGAGAGTAACATCAGTGAATCTCAAGAGAAGCCTGTGCTGAAGGTTTGAACAACTAAAAGGAAGAATCTCATGAAAGATACTAAGTATCAGGGGGGTAGCCGTGTTAGTCTGGATCTGTAAAAGCAGCAAAGAATCCTGTGGCACCTTATAGACTAACAGACGTTTTGGAGCATGAGCTTTCGTGGGTGAATACCCACTTCTTCAGATGCATGCATGAAAGATACTGGAGCCAGAATTTTCCCAGATCTTAGACAATAAACAGGCAGCACTCATGCAAAAAGCAGATTCATTAGAATCTGCAAAACTTCTAAAGTAGTAGAGACACATCGTATACAGAGACTTTTAAAACAGAAAAGGACAAAGGCTTCATAGCTCAATGAAATCAGTGAAATCACTGATTCAATAGGCTTTGGATCAAGCCCAGGCCAAAACTATATATGGTAGGAAATGATCCTGCATTGGTAGGAAGATGGCCCTATTAGATGACATATTAGGTCTTTTCGATCTGTAGCTTATAGAGATTATAATGAAGAAGGAAATTATCTACTAGGCGAAAATTAAAGTATTAGTAAGTACATCAGTATAAATGGAAAATTATAGATCATTTATCAGCCAGAGACAAAAAACGGATAGAGGAAGAACTTTTAAGGAATGTTACATTTTTATGAAGCAAATCCCAAGTTTCTCTGAAGATTGGAGAGTTTCAAGGAAACAGAGACAGCAGAAAAAAGATCATCCAGTGACTTAGTAAGAACTGTTGATTATTTCAATTTTATGCTGGAGCAGCCAAATCATTCCTAAAGAAGTGCGTTAGTTTAGGCCATCCAAATATAGTAACACCGAGTATATTGCCATTCAAACAACAAAGTTGCTGTCTTTCAAAATCTTCTGCAGGTGTTACGACAGAAATGGACAAGTAGCCAGGGAACTAGTTCAAGTTACATTTGCCAATAGGTTCTAATTTATTAGTTTGGTTATGCCAATAATACTTCAGGACACTTTTCCATATTTAGTTACTATTATGGGCCCAATACTGGGTTTACAAAAAATTCCTTGGCAGGTTGAACTCAATAGGACTTCTCACCTGCACAATATTAAATGTTTGCAGGATCGGGACCTTAGCTTGTAGACTCCCTGGGGAAGGAACCAGATCTTTGTACATTACTTGCATAATTCATATATTCCAAGGCCAGAAGGGACTACTGTGATCATCTAATCTGACCACCTGAATAACACAAATCATAGAACTTCCCCCAAAATAATTCCTAATCCAGATTTTACACAAAACATCCAATATTGATATAAAAATTGTTAGCAATAGAGAATCCACCATGACCCTTGGTAAGGCGAAATGGGGCTTCTATCCTGATTAGGACCTTTTGATCCTACTGTAATAATAATCACCATAATTCAATAGGTGACAGATTAAAAAGAAAGAAAGAAAGAAAGAAAAGAAGGAAAGGAAAAGCTACTTCTATTCATTCTAATATCCTTGATGTGGATTATATTACTAAAATATTTTAGCAAAGAGATCAGACCAAGCCAAAATCTTGTGATAAATACAGATATTAAACTATGCAAAGCCTTAGTGAAAAATGATTGAACTAGCTTTTCCTTGGCTTTCCCAGTAGATGGAGCAGCTCTTAATACAATACAATCAACAGATTTTCCACATGAATCTGTCTTCCAGTTGTGAGCAGGGTCTGAATGAATACTTCCCTGACAGAGAGACCCTAGGTGTGTTTATGTAAACACAGTTTGCTCCTGCTTTGCTTAGATTTGCTAGATATTCAGCTGATGGAGCAGTGTTTTGCTCTTGTAATCAACTTAGCTGGTGTTGGGTCACAAATTATGTTAGTACTGGATGCAGGGGTAGTGAAATATGGTTACCAATGTTTGTAATTATTGTGAGAATACAGAAAAGGACTGTGCTTAACCTGTCCCAAAGGAAGGAGTCACTTTCAGAGTAAAGAGAATGGGTAAAACAAGGGCTTGAATGTCCAAGCCCTTTGAAAGTAAAAAGGGTTGCAGGGGGATAGATTTTCCTAATAAGGTAGCTGCATATCCTCAACCGGGGTCCTCTGTAAGATTGGTTCAAGCCATTCCTCCCCACTGTTCAGAAAATAGTTAAATAGGCTTTACTAGGAGCTGCTTTTGTAATGTAAAATGTTGTGGTGAAACTGTTTCCGCCCAGAGCTGAAATCACTTGCCGTAGGACTGTTTCTGCCCAGCCTGTACAGAGCTAAAAATCACTAAGAGACTGCCTGGTGAAAGTAGCAAGCAGCCGGCCGGTGGGAGCAGCAAGCAGGGCAGCAGTGGAGAAGCATGATGAGTGAGTAAGATGCCTTTTATCCCCCACCCAGGGTGGGAGATGAACTCTGCAGATGCACCTCTGATCTCTGGGTCTGCACTGCAGAGAAGGGTCAGACATGTGAAAGGGACTTTTGGGTTGCTGGATGTAAGAACCTGAGGGGAAAAGGACACTGCCCAACTTTTTTGGGGTGGGTCTTTTACTCATGGTTTACGTTTATGAACCCTGTCTGCGGTGTTTTCCCAAATTAATGCCAACTTACTTCCCTAACCTACTTCGTTGTTCCGCCAGAACCTGCTGGGGAACAACTAATGGTCTAACAGCAGCACAAACTATACATTTGAAAGAGAATTAGAAATAACCAGATATAATACATCTAGAAAGACCTATAGCAAAATCTGATGACAGTTGACCCTGCAAAAATGAATGAGTGGAAGAAATATTTGTCATTGATATTACATGGGGTGGAGAAAGCAACTTAACCAAAAAACAAAGGGAAAGAGATTTAACAAATGCACAGTTGTTGCAAGGATGGGATCCCCATTTACCTATTTACTTAAAATTCTCTGTCACAAGAAGACTTGAAACCTTAGGCCGCGATCCTGCAAAGACTTATACATGTGACTTATTTCACATACCCTGTGAGGTTCAACTGAAGTCAGTAGGACTACTCAGTGCATAAAGTTAAGCACATGAATAAGTTTTGCACGATCAGGGCACAAGACTGAGTTCGGGAAAGTCAAAGTTTGCTTAAAGAAACTATATTCACAAATATCAGTTAATCTATAAACCAGACACATATATATAACATATAAACCAACAGCACAGCTTCTAATTTTACTCGTAATATTAAGGGCTAAGAATAATTAATAGTCACAAAAATGTCTTGCTTTATCTTTATTTATCATCACCACTTGAAAAATTGGCTCTGATTCAAATACTCATAGCAGAAGACAGCCTACTAGCTCCCACACAGAACAAGGAGTAAGGAGATCAGCGTTCTTTCCAACTGCTTCAGTCTGTCGAGTGGGGCCAATTCTTCAGCTTGGTAGGGTCTCAGTATCTCATATGTAAAATGGGAACAATGATACACTTTTGTAAAATACTTTGATATCTTTGAACTAATAGCACTATATAAATAAACAGTCAGCATTCCTATTATAACCATTATGCCAGCCTGTGTGCTGTAGGAGCATTTTTTATGTTTGCAGTTGTAATGATGCCAAAGCAAGCATTAGACTTGCTGTTGAATAATCCTTTAAATTAAAGGTGCACAGGTGATGTCAACTAAGAGTATGCAAAATATATTTGCAGCTAAATTTAAACCTCACACTATTTTGCATAAAACTCTGTTTTCATTAAAACATTAATAATCTTTTTTTAAAATGTATATTGCCTAGAAGATCAGTGCTTCATTGTTCTAGGTGCTGTATGAACACAGGAAGACACATTCCTTGCCCAAAGAGTTTATAATGCAAGGCTCCAATTCTGCACTTGAATCTCCTAGCAAAACCTCCTTCTACCATGCAGAAACTCATTAAAGGGCTCCATGCAGAATCAGGGCCAAAGACTACAAGTCACATATGAACAGTAAAGGACAGGAAAATACCAAATATACGCCACATAAATATGCAAATATAGGCCCTGATCCTTCAGAACAATTCACATGGGCAGATCCCTGTGCTAAGCCCCAGTAGTGCTCCACGTAAGCACTGAGATCCACCTGTAGGTGGCATTTTGCAGCATTTCACATTTTTATTTTCCTTTTTTGGTTTTGCATTATATATATAATGATCAGTTTCTCCCCAACTGCTCCTAACCCTGCCTATCATTTGTTGATCCATGTCTTTTAGATGTCACAGAAGAATTAATCTGCGATTTGAAAGAGACGGCCTTACAGGTGAGCTTTGAGAGGGAGTTCTAAACAGCATTATGTGTTGTGATGTGAAACTGGCTATTCTGCAAAATTATTAGGAAAACTAAAATCTCTAGGAGGCAAAATGACTCCAAATGAGATGATAAATACGTTAATATAAAATTTCACACACACCAAATATCACCCATAGTAAATTATTTCAACTGCATTTCATGCTATTTAAAGAAATCGCAACCAGACTGGCTTGAATAAGCACTGGGAATTAAATAAAACCCAGGCAGTTTTATGCTATTTGATCCAAATAAAAAAAGTGAAATTGAAAAATATTTTTAAAAGGAAATATTAAAAATGAAACTTGGGCTACTCTTGGCCTTGATCAAAGAAAGCTGCAATTGGTGGGATTATCTTGAATTCATTAGAATCTAACTCTGTGATACCCAAAACTGGCAACTAGGAATGGATGTCACTCTTCACAGCAGCATCATATGTGTGGGGCTAAGAGGGGGACCTTCCAGAACTAAAACATTGATCTCTTTAATTTGACAGGCAGTTCACTCCCATTTGTGGCAGAGCTCTGACCTTGCCCCCGTGGGTCCTGCACTTCTAGGCGGTTTATGCTAGCCTCAGTGGCTCACTGTGACCCTCCACATAGCCCTTCTCTCTCTGGGGCCAGGGTTACAGTCTATTGAGCCCTTTTCATCATAGGCCAGCAAGGAGGTTGGTGAGAGAACTCCCACAGTCTCTGTTGTCCTTGGGGGCTTATTTGAGAATAGTTTAGCCCCTGTCCTGACAGGGGCCTGACTTCCCCTGCCAGGAGGTGTTCCTGTAATGGTGGGTTGGGGGAACCCAGGCCCGCCCTCTACTCTGGGTTCTGGCCCAGGGACCCTAATGGTAGCAGCTGTTGGCAGCCAACCTTCCAGTGCCAGAGTTGCTACATTTCCCTGGGCCACTTCCCCATAGCTCTCCTGCTTCTCCCTTCTTCACCCTTACCGATGGTTTGAGGGTGTCTTCATTAACCAGCCCTTCAGCTGCACTTCCTCTCCCCTGGCTCCCTGGCTCTCCCCTGCCTGACTGGAGTGAGCCCTTTTTACAGTATCAGCGGGGCCTTAATTAGAGTCAGGTGGTCACATAAGCTTAATGGCCTCACCTGACTCTTTGCAGGTTAATTAGAGTCAGGTGTTCTCATTAGCCTGGAGCAGCCCCTACTCTGGTCAGTCAGGGAACAGAAAACTGTTAATCCAGTGGCCAGTATATCTGCCTTCTGCTATTCTGCTGTACCCAGCTGGCCTGGGTCTATCACACATTATAGAGGTCCTACTGAATCCAAGATGTCTGCCAAGTGCTGCCACACCAAACAAGAACCCCTCTCACTTTCTCCTGGTAGCCAAGGGAATCCCCAGCGCCGTCAAATAGGACAACCAGAGCAAGCTGAGGAAGAGCTGGAAACAAAAGATGGAAAGTACTGAACCCAGCTGGCTCATTCTCTCCAGCTCCAGATGAAAACCATAACTGGCAGGGCCTGGAAGCTGAGGCAAATAGGAGGCACTGAGGAGAGAACCACCACTCTGGACACAGTGAGGAGGGGAATAATCCATGATGTTTTAATCCTGAAGGAGAAAAGAAAGAGGATCTGGAAAAAGATTGAGAAGAAATAATGTCAGAGTTGTGGGCCTGCCAGAGGATACTGTATTGAGTCTGCCCAGAATGAGCGCCAGTTCCTCAGTTATGCCATGATCTTGCACCCTAAGTCAATGGAATTTTTTCCATTTGAATGCTAAAGCAGGATCCAGCCCCTCACGATAGCTCCATTGAGGTCAATGATTTCAGTGCAGAGGTCAAGGAGTTTGTGAATTTCCCTTGGACTAACTGTAAGCATGTTTTCCTTGCCCCAAAAGTTTGCTGACAAAGTGTTCTTGGGAATCTAAGAGTTTTCTTGTGCTGAGTGGTGGCAAACTCCTCCACTATTGGGCTCGCCTCCCTGAGCTGGTCCTGAGTGATGGATATCAGTAGGGTTTGTGTGTTGTTTTGTTTTTCCAGAAAATATTCAGGGCCAGATCTTTAGCTGTTGTGAATCAGCATTGCTCTATTGACTTCAGTTCTCTCAGGAGGATTAGCAAGAACACTTAATATTTTTTTTTATCAACTTAAGCTCTTAGGACAACAAAAATATTCTTAAAATTAGCCAAGGAAAAATCCTGATCCCCTTCAGTTCTGTATACCTTTGTTCTGTCCTTGATTTCAGCCCTGGAAATCCAAGAAACATCAATCAGAACTACTTGAAAGTCCAGAGAAACAATAAAATACAACAAAACATTCCATGTTACATCCAGCACCACTCAGGACTGAATTAAATAGGAAAGTGGAATTTTTACAAAATCCTGAGGAAGCTTTAAATTTTGTAGCATGTGAGCAAAGCAGAGAACAACCTTTCTCCCGCGACAGAGACACACAAGCAACTATAAACAGCTACAGTAAATCTGAGAATTATGATCCACTGCTTAAATTAAATTTGTTGGAAGGCATTTTCTGCAACTCCCAAAATGCTCCCTGTATTATTACATTTTATTATATCACCTAAATAAGATTTGAAATGTATACTGGGAACCATGTAGCTAAACTTCCATATTGTCTGTAACCCAGAAAGGGGGGTTATAAATGGCAAATACCTGGAGGGGAAACATTTTAGTTGCGTAATTATACTTTAATATAAAAGCTAATATTGGTTCTGATTTCTTTTAGCCTTGGTAGTTTAGGCCTCAATCCTGTTATCCAATCCAGGCATGTCCCATTAGAATCAGTGGGGTTCCGCACAACCCAGGGGCCTGCCTATACAAATCAGATTTTACAACTGAGGCCTTTATTGGCCAAGGTCTCAATCCTTGCCAACACTTATCCACATACTTAATTTTAAGCATGGAAGTAGTCCTACTGAAATTAATAGGCCTACTCACATTCTTATGGTTAATAAGCAATATGTACAAGTGTTTGTAGGACTGGGGTCTAAATTCCCAAACCAAAAACATCATCAAGATGGAGTTGAGATTACAATATGTAATTTAAGGGAAAAGTAGATTCAAAGAAAGCTGAAGAGTAAAATTAAGCCAATACTGCCACCCCAGGAAATATTACGTTCCTGTAAATCTTTTTTTTTTTTAAAAAAAACAGCAGTGGAATTAATGGAAATGCGGAGTTAAGGTCAACTATTATTAAACTTTTATAATACAGTAGCACCTAGAAGCCAAAAACATTAGTTTCCTCATCTGTAATATAGGAATAATGATACTGACCTCCTTTGTAAAGTGCTTTGAGAACTACTGATGAAAAGCACTTATAAGAAGTAGATATTATAATTGTGCTAGGTGCCGGTACTACCATATAGTAATGACAGTCCACGACCCAAAGAGGCATCTAAATGCTCTTCACTCCACAGCTTTTACATCATCCAGTATTAATGTAATGTTAGGACTCCTTTAAACATTGTTCTGAGACCTTTTATAACATAAGTAAAAACATCAAATTGATCAGATGAAATTTACTAAATATGTTGATTAGGTGGTTTCTATTTGATAACATTTAGTTGGCTTAAAAATTAATGTCAGTAGCGCTTAATTTAGAAGGTTAATCTGTATGACTGTGCATTACATCACAGTTTATATTTGCATTCCATTGTTGCCAACTCTTGTGCTTTCATGGTGAGTCTCATGGTATTGGTGTTGTTACTTCAATGGAGCTCGATCTGGCCCATCATCCATAAGGATGATCTGCGTCAGGGAATACCCAGAAGGGTTCACTGAGGCAAGCATTCAGTTACATAGCTAGTTGTTGTGAATTAAATCCAGATGGTGTGTTGGTCATCATAATCTTGATTGTGCCAGGCAACCAAGCAGAATATATTTTGTAAAGCATCAAAGCTATCTTACCTTTGCTATGAATAAACTTAAAATACATTCATGGGATGCAGCGGGACTCTGCCATCCAAAAAAAAAAATCAAAATTGCTAGATTGGATCAGACCCAAGGTGGGTCTAGTCCAAGGTCCGGTCTCTGTCCATGGCCCATACCAGATGCTTCAGAGGAAGGAGTAAGAACCCCACATTAGACAGACGTGGGATAATCTGCCTCCCATATCAGGTCTCCTCCTGATCTCTAATATTTAGACATGTTAGAGATTAGTTTAAGACCTGAAGCATAAAGCTTAATATCAACATATTAATATCAAAATATTAAAATACCTCAGAGCTAAAAAATACCAAATAACTGCATTATGAGAAACATACATAGTAGAAATAGACACAGATATGTAACCCTTCTTCCAGGTGGAGTTGGCAGCAACAAGAGCTGGCTTCAATGTCTAGGCATTCCTCTTGACAAAACAAAGCAGAACCGGCTTAAGCCCCTGCTCGTTAATCTGTAATAGGCAATACTTCTGCACCCATAAGAACTGAGCTTCAGTATAACAAAAGAGAACTTTTATTGATTTGGGAAAACACAACCACAATTCAAAAGCACATGATCATACACAAACACGCACCCAACAGTGTGTTGGGGAGTGTCTTTTGCCTAAGATTCTCACCTGGTAGTGTGAGCCTGACAAATGAATGTCCCTTGAACACATCACTCTCCTCTCCAGGGCCGCCCAGAGGGGAGGCAAGTGGGGCAATTTGCCCTGGGCCTGTCATAAACAGATAGCTAATGGTTAATGTCTCTTTCACCTGAACCACCTGACCAGAGGACCAATCAGGAAACAGGATTTTTTTCAACTCTGGGTGGAGGGAATTTTGTGTCTGAGGTCTTTGTCTGTCTGCCTGCTTTTCTCTCAGCTTTGAGAAGTGATTTCTGTTTTCTAATCTTCTGTTTCCAAGTTGTAAGGACAAAGAGATCAAATAGTGAGTTATATGGTTTCTTTTCTTTGGTATTTACATGTCTATAGTTGCTGGAGTGCTTTGATTTATATTCTTTTTGAATAAGGCTGTTTATTCAATATTCTTTTAAGCAATTGACCCTGTATTCGTCACCTTAATACAGAGAGACCATTTTTATGTATTTTTCTTTCTTTTTATATAAAGCTTTCTTTTTAAGACCTGTTGGAGTTTTTCTTTACTGGGAAACTTCAGGGAAATTGAGTCTGTACTCACCAGGGAATTGGTGGGAGGAAGAAGTCAGAGGGAGATCTCTGTGTGTTAGATGTATTCACCTGACTTTGCATACTCTCTGGGTGAGGGGGGAAAGAGAGATTAACTCTCGGTAATTCTGTTCTCCAGGACTGGGAAACGGGAAGGGGGAGTCCCTCTGTTTAGATTCGCAGAGCTTGTGTCTGTGTATCTCTCCAGGAGCACCTGGAGGGGGGAAGGGAAAAAGGATTATTTCCCTTTGTTGTGAGACTCAAGGGATTTGGGTCTTGGGGTCCCCAGGGAAGGGTTTTGTGGGGACCAGAGTGCCCCAAAACACTCTAAATTTTTGGGTGGTGACAGCCGTACCAGATCCAAGCTGGTAACTAAGCTTGGAGGTTTTCATGCTAACCCCCATATTTTGGACGCTAAGGTCCAAATCTGGGACTAAGGTTTGACATGGTGTGCAGTGGTGGGATAGAATCCAGAAGCCAGTAGGAATATTATATTTTTCTTTTCTCTGCTAGGGGCTTTTTAGCAGAGAGAAACAGTTTGGTTTTAAAAGGGAACCAGAGAGAATTTTTTTTTCTGCTCTCTCCGGCAGTTGTGGCTTGCATATTAAGCAAGAAACCATTAAGCTGTGACAAAGGGTCTTTTGTCACACAATAGCTCTCCCATTAGGAGGCAAATACCAGCACTATATACATGTAAATAAAGTGGTTTTTCTGGTTTACTTAACATTGAAAAGATTAGCTAAAAGAAAAAAAAGGGAAAAGGCACTGTTGCTAGGCAGACCCCTGGAGGCAACAGAGCCTGCAGTTCAGAAGATAAACACCGGAGGGCACCCCAACACAAGAAAACAAGATGTCACGAAAACCAGAGGCAGTACAGCTCGAAGCCATCGAAAAACATATAGAACTGCTCAGAACACAGATGGCCAGAGATGAGGCAACTCACAAACAAGAAATGGAAAGGCTACAAAAACAAGAAGAAGCCAACAATGCAGCCCACCAACGAGAGTTGGAAAAACAGAGGGAGACCCACCGACAGGCCATGGAATTAGAAAAGGCTAAGCAACCTGCTCCAGCCAACCCTAACAACCCTGCGCCAATTATTGCTCCACAGCACAGGAAATTTCCCACCTACAAGGCAGGTGATGACACCGAGGCCTTCTTGGAAAATTTTGAAAGAGCCTGTCTTGGGTACAACATCCCTGAAGACCAGTACATGGTAGAATTGAGGCCACAGCTCAGTGGACCTTTAGCAAAGGTGGCAGCTGAAATGCCTAAGCAGCAAATGAATGACTATAAACTTTTTCAAACCAAGGCCAGATACAGAATGGGGATAACCCCGGATCATGCCCGTCGGCTTTTCAGAACCCAAAAGTGGAAACCAGATGTGTCATTTCCCAAACACGCCTACTACGTTGGGAAAAATTATGAGGCCTGGATATCAGGACACAATGTTAAAACCTTGGAAGAACTGCACCTCCTCATACAAATGGAGCAGTTCTTGGATGGTGTTCCTGAAGACAGCACACGGTACATACAAGATGGAAAACCGAAAGATCTTGCTGAGGCGGGGGAGATTGGAGCCAGATGGATGGAAGTGGCAGAAAGCAAGAAAGCTACGGTCAAGGGGAACGAATACCCCAGGGGGCACACCGACCATAAACCCTACAACCGAGGACAGCCAAAGACCCCACATACAACCCAAGTAAAGCCACAGACGCCCTATTCTTCCACCTCACCAGTCTCCAGTAACTCACCTCGGCCCAGTGACCCATCAGATGGAAGATGCTTTAAGTATAATGAACTGGGACATATCAAGGCCAACTGTTCAAAGAACACCATGCGAGTGCAATTCACCATGCGAGGGCAATACACCACCATCACACCAAAGATCCCCAGGCCCGGATGCCTCTCAAATACCCTTGGAGCGAAGGGAAAATTTGAGAGTGGGCAGAAAGAAGGTTACTGCGTGGAGAGACACGGGGACACAAGTGTCAGCTATCCACCAATCCTTCATAAACCCCAAATTCATCAACCCAAAGGCCAAAGTAACAATTTACCCCTTCATGTCACAAGCTGTAGACTTGCCTACCGCTGAACTGCCTGTCCAGTACAAAGGCTGGTCAGGAATGTGGACTTTTGCAGTCTATGACAATTATCCTATCCCCATGCTACTGGGGGAAGACTTGGCCAACCAGGTGAAGCGGGCCAAGAGAGTGGGAATGGTTACACGTAGCCAAACCAGGCAAGCTTCCAGACCCATTCCTGTTCCTGAGCCGTCCACAGAGGCCCCGTCTGTGTTAGCAGAGACCCAGACAGAGGTAGTGGACCCGGATTCCATGCCTACCACTGAAACAGCCACAGCACCTCCAGTCCCAGGCCCGGAACTGGAACAGCAACCAGCACCAGCAATTGCAACCACATCTTCAAACTCAACGCCAGAGGGCGCCAGCGAGCCAGAACTGGCAGAAGCAACATACAGCCATACCCAAAAGGCTCAGCCAGAGCCTGAAATACCCTCAGGTGCACCAGCGGAGAGCGGTTCATCAGCAACAGAAACAACCCCATCACCTACATCGCTTCCAGAGGGACCAAGCCCAAGTCCACAGTCTGAGGAAGAACTGGTGACCCCAGCCTCAAGGGAACAGTTCCAGACTGAGCAGGAAGCAGATGACAGCCTTCAAAAAGCTTGGGCGGCGGCACGGAGCACCCCACCGCCTCTCAGTTCTTCTAATCGATCCCGGTTTGTTATAGACCAAGGACTTTTATACAAGGAGATTCTTTCTGGTGGACACCGGGAAGAATGGCAGCCGCAAAAACAGTTGGTGGTTCCAACTAAGTACCGGGGGAAGCTCTTAAGCTTAGCCCATGATCATCCCAGTGGCCATGCTGGGGTGAACAGAACCAAGGACCGGTTGGGGAAGTCCTTCCACTGGGAGGGGATGGGCAAGGATGTTGCCAAGTATGTCCGGTCTTGTGAGGTATGCCAAAGAGTGGGTAAGCCTCAAGACCATGTCAAAGCCCCTCTCCAGCCACTCCCCATAATTGAGGTCCCATTTCAGCGAGTAGCTATGGATATTCTGGGTCCTTTCCCAAAAAAGACACCCAGAGGAAAGCAGTACGTACTGACTTTAGTGGACTTTGCTACCCGATGGCCGGAAGCAGTAGCTCTAGGCAACATCAGGGCTAACACTGTGTGCCTGGCCCTAACAGACATTTTTGCCAGGGTAGGTTGGCCCTCCGACATCCTTACAGATTCAGGGTCTAATTTCCTGGCCGGGACCATGGAAAAACTGTGGGAAACTCATGGGGTGAATCATTTGGTTGCCACCCCGTACCACCATCAAACCAATGGCCTGGTGGAAAGGTTTAATGGAACTTTGGGGGCCATGATACGTAAATTCGTCAACGAATTCTCCAATAATTGGGACCTAGTGTTGCAGCAGTTGCTGTTTGCCTACAGGGCTGTACCACATCCCAGTTTAGGGTTTTCACCGTTTGAACTTGTGTATGGTCACGAGGTTAAGGGGCCATTACAGTTGGTGAAGCAGCAATGGGAGGGGTTTACGCCTTCTCCAGGAATTAACATTCTGGACTTTGTAAGCAACCTACAAAGCACCCTCCGACACTCCTTAGCCCTTGCTAAAGAGAACCTAAAGGATGCTCAGGAAGAGCAAAAGGCCTGGTATGACAGACATGCCAGAGAACGTTCCTTCAAGGTAGGAGACCAGGTTATGGTCTTGAAGGCACAACAGGCCCATAAAATGGAAGCATCATGGGAAGGGCCATTCACGGTCCAAGAGCTCCTGGGAACTGTGAACTACCTCATAGCATTTCCCAATTCCTCACTAAAACCTAGAGTTTACCATGTTAATTCTCTCAAGCCTTTCTATTCCAGAGACTTACAGATTTGTCAGTTTACAGTCCAGGGCGATGATGCTGAGTGGCCTGACGGTGTCTACTACGACAGGAAAAAAGACGGTGGCGTGGAAGAGGTGAACCTCTCAACCACCCTGGAACGTCTGCAGCGGCGACAAATCAAGGAGCTGTGCACTAGCTTCGCCCCATTGTTCTCAGCCACCCCAGGACGGACTGAACGGGCATACCACTCCATTGACACAGGTAATGCTCACCCAATCAGAACCCCACCCTACTGGGTGTCTCCTCATGCCCAAGCTGCTATAGAACGGGAGATCCAGAACATGCTACAGATGGGTATAATCCGCTCATCTACCAGTGCATGGGCATCTCCAGTGGTTCTGGTACCCAAACCAGATGGGGAAATACGCTTTTGCGTGGACTGCTGTAAGCTAAATGCGGTAACTTGTCCGGACAACTATCCAATGCCTCGCACCAATGAGCTATTGGAGAAGTTGGGACGTGCTCAGTTCATCTCTACAATAGACTTAACCAAGGGGTACTGGCAAGTACCGCTAGATGAACCTGCCAAGGAGAGGTCAGCATTCGTCACCCATGCGGGGGTGTATGAATTCAATGTCCTTCCTTTCGGCCTTTGAAATGCACCCGCCACCTTCCAGAGGCTGGTAGATGGTCTACTAGCAGGACTGGGAGAATTTGCAGTTGCCTACCTCGATGATGTGGCCATTTTTTCAGACTCCTGGCCCGAACACCTACTACACCTGGAAAAGGTCTTTGAGCGCATCAGGCAGGCCGGACTAACTGTTAAGGCCAAAAAGTGTCAAATAGGCCAAAACAGAGTGACTTACCTGGGGCACCAGGTGGGTCGAGGAACCATAAACCCCCTACAGGCCAAGGTGGATGCTATCCAAAAGTGGCCTGTCCCACGGTCCAAGAAGCAGGTCCAATCCTTCTTAGGATTGGCCGGATACTACAGGCGATTTGTACCACACTACAGCCAAATCGCTGCCCCACTGACCGACCTGACCAAAAAGACCCAGCCAAATGCAGTTAAGTGGACTGATGAGTGTCAAAAGGCCTTTACCCAGCTTAAGGCAATGCTCATGTCTGACCCTGTGCTCAGGGCCCCGGACTTTGACAAGCCATTCCTAGTAACCACAGATGCATCTGCGCGTGGTATAGGAGCAGTGCTCATGCAGGAAGCAACAGATCACAACTTCCATCCTGTCGTGTTTCTCAGCAAGAAACTGTCTGAGAGGGAAAGTCACTGGTCAGTCAGTGAAAAGGAATGCTATGCCATTGTGTACGCCCTGGAAAAGCTACGCCCATATGTTTGGGGACGGCGGTTCCAACTACAAACTGACCATGCTGCACTAAAGTGGCTTCATACTGCCAAGGGGAACAACAAGAAACTTCTTCGTTGGAGTTTAGCTCTCCAAGATTTTGATTTTGAAATTCAGCACATCATAGGAGCTTCTAATAAAGTAGCTGATGCACTCTCCCGTGAGAGTTTCCCAGACTCTAGTAGTTAAAAAGTGTTCTTAAAATGTAGAAGTCTGTTAGTTATATACTTAGTGGTATATATAAAGGTGCATGTGTTGTAGTAATCTGTTTATTTTAAAGTTCTAGAAGGAAATCGCCGCCAGTGAGCTTCCCCACTGTCTGCAATTTGGGGGGTGTGTCATAAACAGATAGCTAAGGGTTAATGTCTCTTTCACCTGAACCACCTGACCAGAGGACCAATCAGGAAACAGGATTTTTTTCAACTCTGGGTGGAGGGAATTTTGTGTCTGAGGTCTTTGTCTGTCTGCCTGCTTTTCTCTCAGCTTTGAGAAGTGATTTCTGTTTTCTAATCTTCTGTTTCCAAGTTGTAAGGACAAAGAGATCAAATAGTGAGTTATATGGTTTCTTTTCTTTGGTATTTACATGTCTATAGTTGCTGGAGTGCTTTGATTTGTATTCTTTTTGAATAAGGCTGTTTATTCAATATTCTTTTAAGCAATTGACCCTGTATTCGTCACCTTAATACAGAGAGACCATTTTTATGTATTTTTCTTTCTTTTTATATAAAGCTTTCTTTTTAAGACCTGTTGGAGTTTTTCTTTACTGGGAAACTTCAGGGAAATTGAGTCTGTACTCACCAGGGAATTGGTGGGAGGAAGAAGTCAGAGGGAGATCTCTGTGTGTTAGATGTATTCGCCTGACTTTGCATACCCTCTGGGTGAGGGGGGAAAGAGAGATTAACTCTCGGTAATTCTGTTCTCCAGGACTGGGAAACGGGAAGGGGGAGTCCCTCTGTTTAGATTCACAGAGCTTGTGTCTGTGTATCTCTCCAGGAGCACCTGGAGGGGGGAAGGGAAAAAGGATTATTTCCCTCTGTTGTGAGACTCAAGGGATTTGGGTCTTGGGGTCCCCAGGGAAGGGTTTTGTGGGGACCAGAGTGCCCCAAAACACTCTAATTTTTTGGGTGGTGACAGCCGTACCAGGTCCAAGCTGGTAACTAAGCTTGGAGGTTTTCATGCTAACCCCCATATTTTGGACGCTAAGGTCCAAATCTGGGACTAAGGTTTGACAGGGCCCCACAGGGGCCCCGCAAGCCCTGGCTGAGAATCCCTTCCCTGGCTACTCACCCAATGGCGGTCTGGGTCTTCGGCTACACTTCAACGGCATGCCCTTCACTCATTCCAGGTCTTCGTCGGCACGTCCTTCAGTGCTGCCAAAGATGCGGAGCGAGTGAAGGACCCACTGCCACCGCCAAAGACTCAGAGCGAATGAAGGACTCACTGCTGCTGGAGACTTGTAGTGCCGCCTGGTGAGTACAAGTGCCACAGCAGGTGGCGCCTTTTTTATGTCTTCTCCCCCACTTTGCCCCAGGCCCCCTGAGTCCTCTAGGCGTCCCTGCCCCTCTCTCTCCCTTACATCCAACTCACAGTTGGCTGTCCATAGTTAATGAAGACCTGGAATTCAGAGGTGCGTTCATGGAGATTTATCTCCGACCCCTGGGGGAGGCGTCCAGCAATGTCTCTGCTGCTGCCACTGCACCTGGCTCACAGCTGCTGCTGTTTCTCTGCCATTGCTGCCTCTCTGTTGCTGTTGCTTCTGAGCTGCCGGTCACGGCTGACACTGCTTTTTGCCACTGATCTCCGCTGCTGCCCATAGCCAGCACTGCTTGCTGCTCCTGGGACATCACAGTCTGAGGTTCCACCATTTTTGACCCAGCTCTCAGTGATTTCAGCAGGTCGTGGGGAACCTCACAGCCAGGGCAGTCTCTGCATTGTCTGTCCCTCTCTCCACACAATATCTAAGATATAGCGTCTAGATCTGTTCAGCAGTTATGCCAGTTCTAAGAATCACCAACCAGAAACATGGACTGTCAAGTGAGTCTAATCAGCTCTGCTATTAAACACTGAAGACAGGCAGGTCAAGTGGTATCTAGGACTCCATGGACAGCAGCCACACCGCTAGGTAGGAATACCTATCCCCACTCACTCATCTTCACTGGGATTTAGCATCCCTGCCTCCTGCTTAGCAAGTGAAGTTCAGCTTGGGAGGCCCCTCGTGCTAGGCACAGTTCTGCTGCCCTTTACTCATACAATAAGGATAACAACATTTCATTACCCCTGAATTTGACTACTAGAGTGATTTGTAACCCAAAACCAGACAGAATTGATCACTCTGGCAAAACAACTCCATCTGCTGTGCACCTAGGCAGGGCAGGCGTGTCTGTGCAAACACAATATGCTCCCGAAGTCTTTTCTCCAGCTCATAACTAGATGTCCAGGGAGATCTCGTTCAGACCCTGCTTACAGCTTGAATTAAAGAGATGTAGGTAGGCTCAAAATATCATATCACTCTTCTTTGACCTCCAAAGGAAGAGGCACTTACATGCTAGTTCATAGAAGTGCTATATTCCATTGTTTCCAAGCTAGGGTCCTGATCCTGAAAAGACTTATTCCCATGCTTAACTTTATAATTTGTGTGCTAGCTCCATTGAAGTCAATAGCAGTTTTCTATTGGCTTCAAAGGAGCCAGAATTTCATCTTGTGAGTAGTCCCATTGCCTTCAACTGGTTTACTTCAATGAGACTACTCAAAACATGTAAAGCTAAGCACATGAGTAAATCTTTGCAGGATGAGGCCCTTGGAAAGTTCCTAAGGGAAGATAAATGCTGTTCTTGCAAGCTGTTTTAACTCCAAAAAGTTAATTTTAGAAAGCATGTACAATTTTAACAGTGCAAATTCAGAATTCTTCCAGGATATTGCAGTCATATGTCTTCCAGAAAGAATATTTCAGTAATCCTGGGTAGTGAGTGGAACACAGTAATAGAGAAACATCTTAACAAGGAACATAATTGTTCATACTTTTCTACAGTTCATAGTTCTTATTGCAGGATGTGTTTCCTCTCTCATCTCTTCACTGGTGATTCCTGCATGCTGTGGACCACATTCTAGTATTTCTCATCTTAAATGGGAGATTCTAAATATCTTTTGATAGAGTATAAATTCTACTTAATAGAGATTTCAGTGGCCAATTTCAAGAATGAAAACGTTAATTCAGTAAATTCAGACATTATATTTTGTGAAACATTTAAGGTTACAGTCAGGACAAGTGTATAAAATATTTTTCTCAGGAGACCAGGGGGAAGGAAAGAGTCTGGGATTATTAGATTCCTTAACCAAAAAATAGAATAGAGAATGAAAATAAAGAAGACCCAGAGAATTACACTCTTCTATGCACTCTGTGTCAATGCCAATATAAATACAATGAATATCTAGCCAATCAAATTGAATATATGCTTGGTAGTGGAACAAGCCAGTAATAACATCTCATCACTAATTCAGCAAGATGGGAGTGTTACTCTTGAACTGAATCTATAAACAAACAGTTTTAAGATATGTAATCAAACCTAATATTCCAGGGATAGAATTTTCAAACATGCCTAATTCCCTTGAGAGTTTTGGAAAATTCCACCCTGGATCTATTTATTAACATGGGGAAGGATTTCAAGAAGAGGGATTCTTCAGTAATAAAAACTGTCACAAAAATATAGTGTTTAACTATTGTTGTACTCCTCTGGGTTACTTGCATAACTGCAATGCTAGCTATTTTATTTAGATGTATTTCTGGGTGCTCAAAATATAATCAAAAGAGGAGGGATGAATTTGTAGTTGCTTGAATATCATGAACAATGCCAATTGGTAGAGTTATGAGAGGACAAAAAAACATAGTAATAATTTTCCAATCAAGGAAAATGCAGATACATTCATACCTCCAAAGTAAGGCAGTAGTGGTCAATTCACTTCAAACTTGGAACCAAGTAACCCTTTTGATCCCACCTTGCATGCCAGTTAATAGTCCACAAATGTATTTCCGTTGTGATGTCTACATGGGTAGCAAAATTCCTTTTTATAATGGAAAGGCTATTACATTCTTACCACTTCTCTGATACTCCAACAGAAAACTTGACCTTATTTATTATTATTAACCTGGTTAGAGTGCACCAAAGCCACATCATTAGGAACAAGTGAGCTCACAGTCTCCAGAATAATTGTTTGTTAATTTTCTTTACTGGGGGGAGGGATGGAAAGGATTTATTCTGCACGGCTTCATCTCCAGGAAGTCAGAAACATTTCAATCCACACATATACATACAGTGGATAGCTAGAATTATTCATGTCATGATAAAAGTTTGCCAAACAGAATATAAGATACTAAACGTAGCAAGATCCAAAACACGTTAAAGGCAATTAATCCACCTCTTTATCACTCACCGTGTAATGAGTAAACTCCCTTGTATGGCAAGTCAATGAATCATACATATATGGACTGTCCATGGGCTAAATAATCTAATCAAAACAATGCAAAAACCAGCATTTATTAACAATTTACTGATCCAAACCTGCTTTCATCACAATGGAATCCAAACCTCCACCAGTATCAGATAGGATGTCTTTAAAGCAACCAGCAGAGATAGCTGTCTATTCTACCTCCATTCATAATCCCTGCAGCAGCATCTAAAATATATCTCAACCTGCTATTAGAACATCAGGAATTAGAATAATACATATATGATAAAGCCCCAGAAAATGCACCATGGCTCAAAACTGCTGAATGGGAACCTCATATTCTAGAAACCCACATTTCTTGAATGCTTCATCCTTTTAGCCCAAAGCCAGGAAGAGGATAGGGAGACTGAAACTGGAATAAGCTACACGCTTTCTCTTAGACAAAAAGACTACAAATACAATTTACTTCCTAACTCCAGCAGCCATAGGTAGTAAGATGCAATGTGAGCCATTGCATAAGAAAATGGACTGAGTCAAGAGACCTGGATTCCATTCTCAGCTCTGCCAGTGACCATGGACAAGTCACTTAAACTCTTTGCCTCTATTGCATGAGCCTTCCTCCATGCCTCCCAACAGGGCAGAATTTATGCCCAGGATTCCAGCCCTTGTGCCCAAGTGCTTTAGACCAGTGGTTCTGACCCAAGGGTATGTGTAACATTGGGGGTATGCAGAGGTCTTCAGCTCATCTAGAAAAACAACAAGGAGTCCAGTGGCACCTTAAAGACTAACAGATTTATTTGGGCATAAGCTTTCATGAGTAAAAATCCTCATGCATCTGAGGAAGTGAGGTTTTTTGCCCATGAAAGCTTATGCCCAAATAAATCTGTTAGTCTTTGAGGTGCCACCGGACTCCTTGTTGTTTTTGTGGATACAGACTAACAAGACTACCGCTGATACTTAACTCATCTACAGGACATCCACTCATCTAGATATTTCCCTGGTTTTACAACAGGCTACATAAATAGCAGTAGCAAAGTCAGTACAAACTATCATTTCATACAGACAATGATTTGTTTATACAGTGTTTTGTATCATACACTGAAATGTAGGTACAATATTTATATTACAAATGATCTATTTTATAATTCTATGGTCAAAATGAGAAAGTAACCAATTGTTCAGTAAAGGACACTGTTGTATTTTAATGTCTGATTTTGTAAGCAAGTAATTTTAAGTGAGGTGAAACTTGGGGGTTCACAAGACAAATCAAACTCCTGAAAGGGGTTGTGGTGGGGTGACGCCTCATCAGCATGGCGCCTCCTGCTGGTTGTCCAGGGAATTAGCTCTTTTCCAGCTCCAGAGCACTCTCTGCCAGCTGATGTCTCGCCTGGCGCTGGCCCGCGTGTCCCTCCCAGAACCTGGTTCTCTTTGCCCAGGGGTTCTGCCCACCGCAGTACTCCCTCTCTCTGGGTCTCCCCTCCCAGGGGATCCTCCAACCCCCGATCCCCACCTTACCTCAGTGGCTACTGCCAGTCTCCATCTAGCCCCCCGCTCACAGGGGCAGACAGCAGTCTGCAAACTAATCATCATTAGCAAGGGAGGCTGGACCAGCTGCCTCTGCCTTTTCCTGAGCTGCCCCTCTGCAGCCCTAGACCCTTTTGTGGGATCTTAACTCAGCCTGCAGCTTGCGGCTTTGCTAGGCTGGAGCTCCCCAGCTCCCTCGGCCTTTCGCCAGCACTGCTCCACCCTAGGTACCCTCATCAGCTTCCCAGGCAGCCAGGTCCCTCTCTTTCTAGGGAGCTAGATTTTGTGTCTGTCTTTGGTCCTCAGCCTTCTTATATGGCCAGCTATGACCTGACTGGGGCTTGGCCCCATTTGTGGCTGCTTCCCCCAATCAGCCTAGCATTTCTCTGCTGCCACAGCCCTCTCCCAGGGCTGTTTTAAGCCCTTCAAGTCAGGAGCGGGTGACTACCCCACTACAGGGGTACAGCAGTCTGGAAAGGGTGAGAGCCACTGCTTTAGCCAAAGGAGGAGAAACATCAAAGAGGTGCCACAGGAAGGATCCAGTGGCAGGAAAACCTGGGGAATTAGTAAGGTATGTTAAGAGAAACTGTAATGTCCAAAAGAAAAATTGTAAAAAATAAGCAAGCCAGAGTTTAATCCACTGCTTTCACTGAAGTCACACAAGGGGTGGATTTGTCCCAACTGGGGTGAATTATCATTAAATGACACGTTGTATATTAAAAAAATAGAGTTTGGAGAATCAAGAATATTACTTGCAGAAGGGAAATGCTTATTACTAGTTTCTCCTGCCATGGAGAATGGGGTGACTCTTTTCTCTCAGTTTCAAATGAAAGTTCAAGACACTTTGGCTGCAGCCATGACTAGGGTAACCAGACAGCAAGTGTGAAAAATTGAGACAGGGGGTGGAGGGTAATAGGAGCCAATATAAGAAAAAGACCCAAAAATCGAGACTGTCCCTATAAAATCGAGACATCTGGTCACCCTAGCCATGACTGATATTTTTTCATTATACCAGTGAGAACAATTTGCTGTATATCTATTCTCTATGTAAATTATTGTGGAAAAATAAAAGCAAAGCTAGTGTATGTTAGTCATCCTGCCTCTTTGGTCAGTGTAATGTGCTCTTACAACACTTTTTTGTTTTTAGCAACTGACAAAACAGCTATTCTGGCATCAATGATAAAAACCCTGCAAGCTTGAAATTTGTCAGGAAGCCATCCTTTCCCTGAATTTGGACCTAGTGATGGTTTGGAGTGATATCTTTAGGTGGGAAAGAGTTTTTACATTTAAACATGACACAAGTCAATTGGCTCAGGAAAAGAAGAATTAAAAGATGCTTTTGCCCATTTCACGGTTTTTAGAGAGCTCAGAGAATTGTACTTCCTCCTTTTTCCCTCTCCCTAAATGAAGTATCTCCAGTTACATATTAAAGCACAGCCTCCTCATGTAATTGCAGTCCCGTCTGCAGTAAAATTCATTTCAGAGGTAAGTGAGGGGTTCCCGTGTTCCTGAAAACAAGAGGCAATCCTCTGCTGAGTTTAAAACCATTTGCTTTGCAGCTCAGGTCATTCTTTGCTAGTATGTTCTCTGCATTTATAGCCCGGGTTTGAGATCAGGAGTAAGTGCAAAGTGACATATACAGTGGGTTAAAAATTCAGCATTAAGCCTCCCGGTATTTTTGTAAACACATAGATTTTAAGGCCAGCAGGGCCCATTGAGATCTGACCTCCTGCATAGCATGGGCCATAAAATTTTACCCAGTAATTCCTGCATCAAGACCAATAACCTGTGGCTGAACTTGTTGGTTGACACAGTTTTCTTCCGAGCCTTGGACCAGAAGAGAACCCTGTAGCACAATTGCTAAGGAACATTTTTCATGTTGGCCACTTGTACAAGAAAGTAAATGAAAGCAAGGTGAAGAGCATGGGATCATGACTAGAACATAAAGGGACACATTTTAAAAGAATAGCACTTAAGCTGTGACTCCATGAAATGCACACACACATTAAGTACGCTAACCTCGCATTTCCAAATTCAATAACTGTTGGTGCAATAACTGTCTGTACATTTTACGCACAGGTGATTCATACAGCAGAATGTGCAGTTTTATCAGTATTAAAGAGGGCAGTGATTTAAGTACACACATATTTAGTCAAGAACTTACACTAAGGAGCCGTATTCTGCTCATGCATCCACAGTGAAATGTGCAGGTCTGTGGGAGAGCAAAATAGGGTTCCATTAGACAGGGTAGAATTTAGCCAAGTATTATCTCAGCTGTCTCATGTTAATCTTTCAGCAATTTGCTGGAGCTCAATCTTGGAACATGTTAAGTACTTCCTAGCCCTGAGCCAACAGAGCTATTAAGCATTCACTTAACTTTAAGAACATGATTAATTCCAGTGTCTTCAAGTTAAGCACATGCTTAAGTGCTTGGTTGAATATGAGCTGGAGAGCTCAGCACCTTGCAGGATGAGCTCCTAGTGATTAATTGCAGTCAGGAATATAGCACTATACAACCGAATCAACCTTGTAGACCCTAAGTCATATGTTCAACTCAGTCAATTTAAAAATCCATAGACCAAATGTTGCCCTCCGATACGTAAATGAAGCAAGCAATGTGTGTTGTGCATGTTTCAGAGAGCAGAGGTTCATTTCAAGGTTTAGGATAACACACCCGTCAACTTTACAGAAAGAAGTCCAGGATGGTTTATAGCCTTCACAAGGTGGGCCTGGAAAGATAATGTCAGGTGGTGATTCAGCCACTGGGGCAGGTGAGACATGCCCCATTCTGAAAGATGAGAAAATATAAGCAGAATAAAACAAATGCCCCATGCCCCAATTCCATGAACTATTCACAGCTGTCAGTCAATTTATCCAGCTGATGCAAGATCCATGATGGGCAGCAGCTCTCAGACTGTAAAGTGACTATTCCACAAGTGGGCTCCAAAACAGCAGCAGCAGGAGGACCTTAGGGAGGCTCCTCTGCTTCCTTGAACAGCTCAGCAGCCCCAGCAGAGAAGAGACGCTTTCAATGGGGTGCTTCCCTGCTGAGGAAATATACAGCTACAAGGAGTGCTATTGTCCCATTTGGACTTAGAGCTATCCCTAGAGTGCTCTTCCACCCCACACACTCCTTTGGCCCTATGACAGTCACAGTGTGCCCAGAATCACACCTGACAAAAATCAATGATAACCAATTTCATTGAGTGTGACGGTTCTGTATTTTTATGTCAAACTGCTGAGAGGTGCTTATCTGGCCCTGTATAAATAACTTCCCAAGGAGGAGACAAGATAAAGAACATTCTGAGGATGGTAAGTCATTAAACCCATGGCTAAATGTGTCAGTTTCAAGGACACTTCATCCCCGAGGTTAGACAGCGTTTTAAGAGAAGAATCTGAGCCAGCCAGACTGGTTGGGTGGGGAAGCATGCGATGCCCTACACAAAAGTTAATCTGAAATCAGACTTGAAAACCAGCTGATCAGAGAGGTCTATATCTTTGGTTAACACAGGACAGTGTCACAAAACCACAGGGTGGGAGAGGAGAGAGCAAGAGATACTCCAGTGCTGAGGTGGAATGTTGACCAAGTAGAATGCCAGGACGGCGATTTCCAGATATTCCAGACTGGTAGGTATCATTAATGTTTGTAACCATAAGATTTTATTTCTAACAAACTGGACCCTTGCTGAGCTCCTGCTTTCAGATAAATTTATTCTCTTGTAATGATTGGAGTATTTTTACATTTATCTTTTTTTTCTCATACACGGGGCTTTATTTCAAATAATCTTTATTTAAAATGTAATTGATTTGCTAGTTCTATTGCAGTAGTGCTTAGATGCCCTGACTGAGATTGGGATCCCATTGTATGGGCAATGTACAGACACATCCTAAAAGAATTTACAATCCAAACAGACAAGAGGCAGGACACAGGAAGTGCTCTTATCTCCATTTTACAGGTAGGGAAATGAGGCACAGAGATTAAGTAACTTGCCCAGCATCACATAGGAAGTCTGTGACAGACCTAGATCTCCGGAGTCTTAGTCCAGTGTTTTAACTAATATAGTCATGAGCACAACCACTCTCTCCAGTGCCAATTCTGAGCAGCTGCCTGAAGGCTCAGTTGTATGATCCTCTGCTGAGCAGCACAGAGTGAGCTACATGCAGTGCCTATCAGGCTGCACAATGCATGAGGCTTAGAAGTAACATGGATCATGGGTGCTGGGGATACTTGTCATGGAGTAAGGAGAAGAGGGCTGTTCTTGGGAAAAGGAGGAATCAGCCAGCTGCATCTTCTTCAGGTCAGCTAGATCTCCCACTCACTCTCCAAAATACTTTAAATGAAGGGCATCAACATATTTAGGAGAGCTAGTGCATGAAACACTGAATGGCCAGGTATCATCCCAGTGAGCTGAGAAGCCCAAATTAAAAGAGTCAATGGCACATGCTAAATGCTACCAGAGGCAGCAACAGCTCAAGTTCTGAGGTTTGTTTTCAGTTCTTTCCCCAAACTCTGATCCATATGTTAACACATTTTTCACAACGTGATTCATGAGGCATGTTGCCTGACAATACACAAAGTGTGCCCATATGTGGTGTCAAAAGGCAGGCTCTACCCCTATAGGCAGAGTGAGGCCAACATCCTTATCCTATGTGTTTCTGTCCATCTCCTTGTGAGCAGATGGGGCCCCAACAGGACCACTGCCATACCTATGCTCAGGAGGAAAGTGGAGGAAAGTTAGAAAGCCAGTACATAGGGCATTCCATATCTTCTGCTTCCCATGGAGCTGTGATCTACATGAGTTCTAACCATAGTACTATGTAGGTGGATTCAAGTATCCTTGGGGAAGAAAAAGGGCAGTTGGATTCCCAACTATACAGTCCAATCAAACTCCCTTCCACATGGGGTCACAGGTCATAGACTGCAATAGGATGGAAGATTCCATCCCTGGAGCTCAATAGTATACCTAGGGGTGAGGAGGGCTTGCCCTCCAGATCTTCTTTAACATTCTTAGCCAGCACCGGGTATTCTGCTGATGGCTGTAAACTACTTACAGTTGTCCTTTGATATCTTCTGGTCTGTGCTGTGCACTGAGATCCCACTTGGCTTTCCAGGTCCAAGATATAAAGATCAATGCAATATAAACAGCATCATTTACCCAGAAGCATAATTGCAACCTCTCAATTGATTTTATGACAAATAAGATATACAGTAAAACTGAAGCAGGCTATTACTGAGAATCATTACCAATAAAAACTTGTGTAACGTTGCAAATAATGATGAGTGATCGTTATGAGTATATAAACCGATGTGCAAATACTATATGATGTTTATTTCAGGTGCTTTTCATTATGTTTGAAGTTTTGGATACATATATTTTAACCTAAATATTACAGCTTTTAACCACACAATTATTTCATCTCAAGTGTCATCATTTATCCTTTATGTTATGTATTAATACTTTATGTTCTGGTCAGAACACAACAGGTTTGACATGAAAGTAAAGGAGAAAGTGTTAGGCTTGATTGTGCTTAGCCCTGCATAGGATTTGGGGATAGTGTCCTTTCCTTGCACTAAGGACTGAAGCCAGACACAATTTGAGGCTTATGATCTCAGACTGAAATTTACTCCCATGCAGAGGGCCAGTGTGTAAGTGGCACTTTCGTGGTGCATTAGCCTTAGCGGATCATCTACAAAGGACTGGGAGGACATAGTGCTAAAAATCCCAGGACTGATGGGGCAAGGACAGGACTATGGCCCCAACTTCCCCTCTCTACTAACCATTAAGAGCTGGAACAGTGAAGGGAGCACATGCCACATCCTCTGACTGGAAGTGGCAGATGCCATTCCTGTGTGCATTTCAGGGGTCTTCATTTTTGGGACACTTCAAGGGATAGCTGTTCAGCATTTTACATAAGAATATAAGAACGGCCGTACCGGGTCAGACCAAGATCCATCTAGCCCAGTATCTGTCTATCGACAGTGGCCAATGCCAGGTGTCCCAGAGAGAGTGAACCTAACAGGCAATGATCAAGTGATCTCTCTCCTGCCATCCATCTCCATCCTCTGACAAACAGAGGCTAGGGACACTATTCCTTACCCATGCTGGCTAATAGCCATTTATGGATTTAACCTCCATGAATTTATCCAGTTCTCTTTTAAACATTGTTATAGTCCCAGCCTTCACAACCTCCTCAGGTAAGGAGTTCCACAAGTTGACTGTGCGCTGTGTGAAGAAGAACTTCCTTTTATTTGTTTTAAACCTGCTGCCTATTAATTTCATTTGGTGACCCCTAGTTCTTGTATTATGGGAATAAGTAAATAACTTTTCCTTATCCACTTTCTCAACATCACTCATGATTTTATATACCTCTATCATATCTCCCCTTAGTCTGTTCTTTTCCAAGCTGAAGAGGCCTAGCCTCTTTAATCTTTCCTCATATGGGACCCTCTCCAAACCCCTAATCATTTTAGTTGCCCTTTACTGAACCTTTTCTAGTGCTAGAATATCTTTTTTGAGGTGAAGAGACCACATCTGTACACAGTATTCAAGATGTGGGCGTACCATGGATTTATATGAGGGCAATAATATATTCTCAGTCTTATTCTCTATCCCCTTTTTAATGATTCCTAACATCTTGTTTGCTTTTTTGACCGCCTCTGCACACTGCATGAACATCTTCAGAGAACTATCCGCGATGACTCCAAGAGCTTTTTCCTGACTCGTTGTAGCTAAATTAGCCCCCATCATATTGTATGTATAGTTGGGGTTATTTTTTCCAATGTGCATCACTTTACATTTATCCACATTAAATTTCATTTGCCATTTTGTTGCCCAATCACTTAGTTTTGTGAGATCTTTTTGAAGTTCTTCACAATCTGCTTTGGTCTTAACTATCTTGAGGAGTTTAGTATCATCTGCAAACTTTGCCACCTCACTGTTTACCCCTTTCTCCAGATCATTTATGAATAAGTTGAATAGGATTGATCCTAGGACTGACCCTTGGGGAACACCATTAGTTACTAGTTTCTAAAAATCAAGCTCCATTAACGCATCTCAAACTGGACACCCAAAAATGAAGGCACCCAGAAATCACTCATTACCTTGTAAAGTCTTGGCCTTATCTTTCTTTGTAATTAGGGATAGTAGGCCTGATTTTCATTTCACTTCCACCAGCTCAACTCTGATGTGTCCACTGAGTTGCTCTTGAGGAGAACTAGCTGTGATTAGAGTGTATTTCCCGTTACTTGGTAGTTTCCCTTTAAGTGTCTGTTTTATACCTGGAATGGAGAGAACACTGTGTTTTTTCTACCAGGTTAATTCTACCGATATTTGCTTGGGAGGCCATGGCTGTAATACTTTAAAAGATAGTTACTATACTTCACTGCAGAGCAAAGAAAACAAATTGCTTTAATATGTCCCAATGAAGGGGCAGATCATGACCCACTTGAAGTCAACAGCAGAATTCTACTGATTTCAATGGGAGCAAGGCTGGGCCATGAGTCTGGCTGCACATGTACAGTCTGATTTTCAGTCAGCTGAATTCAATCAGCACTGGGGGTGCTCCATCCAGCACAGAAAAATCAGTCCTGGAAGAAATACTGCCTTGTACATATGGCTGGACAGAACCCTCTTATGCAGTGTGACAGGGTGTATAAACCCGTCACTGGGCAGCAAGGTGTTGAAGAGCAGCTCTGGGCTCAGGAGGTCCTGCCCCTCCACCCCGATGGGAGCGCTCCACTTAGAGGCGAGACTTAAAAGGAAGCAGGCCAGCTCAGTTGGGTGAGGACAGGGCAGGGAAAAGTACTGGTTCTGGGAGCTCTGGAGGGGGACACAGCCAGACCCATACTGGAAGGAGGAGCATGAGTGGGCAGCAGCTCTTATGGGCCAGTGATGGGTAGGCAATCCATAAGGTAGTGCTTGCTGGGACAAACTGCAGCAGGCTGCAGGAAACGGTGAGATAGGAAGTGACCACAGGAGGCTGACTTGAGGCACCACAGAGTGAAAAGCACTGGACAGGCCTGGCAGGGCCCTGGGTCAGAACCAGGTAGAGCGGGAGGACCCAGGTTCCTCTACAACTCTACTGTGATCAGTAGACAGGGTGACCACCACAGATTACAACCATTAGATGGAGTCACCTCCACAGACTGTGACTGCCAGGCAGAGCTACCCCCAGATGCTGCAACTGCTCAGCTGCAGGCCTGGGATCCATTCCCAGCTAGTGGAGAATGTAGGCATCATGACCAAGGTCTGCAGTGTGACCAAGGGAGAGAGTGAAAGAGAGGGAGGAAAAAGATAAATGGAGATCAACAAACTGTTGAAATGGCTGGCAGACAACCAGCAACAGCAGGAGGCCCAGCAGCAGCTGCAGCAAACCCAGCTGTTCCAGCAGATGACCACCCACCACCAACAACAAATGACGCAACAACAGAAGCAACAACAGCTCATGCAGGAAGTGGCAGCCCAACACCAAGAGCAGCAACAGTGCCTGGTCCAGCAGGGTGCTACCCTCTTGCCACCCCAAGGGGTCAGCATGAAACCAAGGGGCAGATACTGAATCCCAGGGCAACCGCCAGCCCCCTGGTGAAGCTCATGAAGATGGGCTCTGAGGATGACCCAGAAGCATTCCTGGTCATTTTCAATAGCTCCCAGAATACTGGGCTATCCTGATAGCTCCATATCTTACAGGGTCAGCCCAAGTCACCTACCACAGCCTTGATGTGGCAGAGGCCCAAGACTACACAGGGTCAAGGCTACTATCCTAGATGTTTTTGATATCACCACCGAGACCCACCAGCAACACTTTTGGCAGGAAAGATTTCCTCAGGGTGCACGTCCATGAGTGGTGGCCCAGTATCTTAAGGAACACTGCTGAAGGTGGCTTGAACCCTAAAAGCAGACAGGGGAACAGGTTGCCAAACAGATAGTGTTGGAGCAATTTATACAAATTCTCCCCACCAGCAATTGGGAATGACGCTGACCTGGCTGACGCAATTAGGCTGGCGGAAAACTTCCTGACTGAAAACTGCACCATAAAAACCACATCATAATCAGGGGGCCCTAGACCCAGAGGCTCCCCGCTCATGGGACTCAAAGACTATCGAGGGAGGTGCATCCCAGCAAACCTGGGATTCAATCCTGACCTGCAACGAAACCACAACTTGGCCAGGAGCCCGGGAATCAGGGTCTAGGAGAAACCCAGCCCTAAGAGGGGAAACCCAGAAGGGATGCCCCACTGCCTACAGTTAGAACATAAGAACATAAGAACGGCCATACCGGGTCAGACCAAAGGTCCATCTAGCCCAGTATCTGTCTACCGACAGTGGCCAATGCCAGGTGCCCCAGAGGGAGTGAACCTAACAGGCAATGATCAAGTGATCTCTCTCCTGCCATCCATCTCCATCCTCTGATGAACAGAGGCTAGGGACACCATTCTTTACCCTTCCTGGCTAATAGCCATTTATGGACTTAGCCACCATGAATTTATCCAGTTCCCTTTTAAACATTGTTATAGTCCTAGCCTTCACAACCTCCTCAGGTAAGGAGTTCCACAAGTTGACTGTGCGCTGCGTGAAGAACTTCCTTTTATTTGTTTTAAACCTGCTCCCCATTAATTTCATTTAGTGACCCCTAGTTCTTGTATTATGGGATTAAGTAAATAACTTTTCCTTATCCACTTTCTCAACATCACTCATGATTTTATATACCTCTATCATATCCCCCCTTAGTCTCCTCTTTTCCAAGCTGAAGAGGCCTAGCCTCTTTAATCTTTCCTCATATGGGACCCTCCCCAAACCCCTAATCATTTTAGTTGCCCTTTACTGAACCTTTTCTAGTGCTAGAATATCTTTTTTGAGGTGAGGAGACTACATCTGTACACAGTATTCGAGATGTGAGCGTAGCATGGATTCATATAAGGGCAATAATATATTCTCAGTCTTATTCTCTATCCCCTTTTTAATTATTCCTAACATCTTGTTTGCTTTTTTGACCACCTCTGCACACTGCGTGGACATCTTCAGAGAACTATCCACGATGACTCCAAGAGCTTTTTCCTGACTCGTTGTAGCTAAATTAGCCCCCATCATATTGTATGTATAGTTGGGGTTATTTTTTTCCAATGTGCATCACTTTACATTTATCCACATTAAATTTCATTTGCCATTTTGTTGCCCAATCACTTAGTTTTGTGAAATCCTTTTGAAGTTCTTCACAATCTGCTTTGGTCTTAACTATCTTGAGGAGTTTAGTATCATCTGCAAACTTTGCCACCTCACTGTTTACCCCTTTCTCCAGATCATTTATGAATAAGTTGAATAGGATTGGTCCTAGGACTGATCCTTGGAGAACACCACTAGTTACCCTTCTCCATTCTGAGAATTTACCATTAATTCCTACTCTTTGTTCCCTGTCTTTTAGCCAGTTCTCAATCCATGAAAGGACCTTCCCTTTTATCCCATGACAGCTTAATTTACATAAGAGCCTTTGGTGAGGGACCTTGTCAAAGGCTTTCTGGAAATCTAAGTACACTATGTCCACTGGATCCCTATGTTTGTTGATCCCTTCAAAGAACTCTAATAGATTAGTAAGACATGGTTTCCCTTTACAGAAACCATGTTGACTATTGCTCAACAGTTTATGTTTTTCTATGTGTCTGACAGTACCGATGTTAGACTTACCAGGCTGTAATTGCCAGGATAACCTCTAGAGCCCTTTTTAAATATTGGCATTACATTAGCTAACTTCCAGTCATTGGGTACTGAAGCCGATTTAAAGGACAGGTTACAAACCTTAGTTAATAGTTCCACAACTTCATATTTGAGTTCTTTCAGAACTCTTGGGTGAATGCCATCGGGCCCCGGTGACTTGTTAATGTTGAGTTTATCAATTAATTCCAAAACCTCCTCTGGTGACACTTCAATCTGTGACAGTTCCTCAGATTTGTCACCTACAAAAGCCAGTTCAGGTTTGGGAATCTCCCTAACATCCTCAGCTGTGAAGACTGAAACAAAGAATCCATTTAGTTTCTCTGCAATGACTTTATCGTCTTTAACACACCTTTTGTATTTTGATCGTCAAGGGGCCCCACTGGTTGTTTAGCAGGCTGCCTACTTCTGATGTACTTAAAAAACATTTTGTTATTACCTTTGGAGATTTTAGCTAGCCGTTCTTCAAACTCCTCTTTGGCTTTTCTTATTACACTCTTGCACTTAAGCTGGCAGTGTTTGTGCTCCTTTCTATTTGCCTCACTAGGATTTGACTTCCACTTTTTAAAGGAAGTCTTTTTATTTCTCACTGCTTCTTTTACATGGTTGTTAAACCACGGTGGCTCTTTTTTAGTTCTTTTACTGTGTTTCTTAATTTGGGGTATACATTGAAGTTGGGCCTCTATTATGGTGTCTTTAAAAAGGGCCCATGCAACTTGCAGGGATTTCACTTTAGTCACTGTACCTTTTAACTTTTGTTTAACTAACCCCCTCATTTTTGCATAGTTTCCCCTTTTGAAATTAAATGCCACAGTGTTGGGCTATTGAGGTGTTCTTCCCACCACAGGGATGTTGAATGTTATTGTATTATGGTCACTATTTCCAAGTGGTCCTGCTATAGTTACCTCTTGGACCAGCTCCTGCGCTCCGCTCAGGATTAAATTAAGTTCTGGGAAGGGGTGGGGCGAGACCCCTGGCCCTGCTTCTCATGTGGGAAGACAGGCCATGTCTGTTAGGAGTGCCTCTACAGAAGTGCTAGCAAACAGGGGACTGCAAAAAGGGAATTTTGAGAGGGGGGAGAAGGAGATCCCCCTGCTCAATGAACAAGGTGCACATACTAACCTTGGGGTGAGTGAGTTTGTGTGTTTCTTTCTCTTTCAGGTTATTTCAGTTATTTCAGTTACTGGGTCAGTTGGGATTGTGTGTCTGGGGGCTGTTTGAACCTTTGTTCCCTGGATCATCTTTGATCAGCCTCAATCAGCCTTGTGATCACCCTCCCCCTGTGTGATTAATAAGCTACAGAGGACTGCTCTCACACCACCGGGGGAGGAGGATATGGTTCTGCCACAGGGAGGACACTGGCAGCTGGTTACTTCTGGCAGCAGGCAGTGCGCCATCCCTGTTCCCAACTCACCCACCATGGTGATGGAAAACCAATATGCTGCCCCGGCAATGAGCGATGAGGCACAAAACAAGATCAAACTAGCTAGAGACATAAAGTATAACAAGAAAATATTCTACAAATACATTGTAATAACCTTAGTCCCAGATTTGGACCTTAGCGTCCAAAATATGGGGGTTAGCATGAAAACCTCCAAGCTTAGTTACCAGCTTGGACCTGGTACCTGCTGCCACCACCCAAAAAATTAGAGTGTTTTGGGGCACTCTGGTCCCTCTGAAAAACCTTCCCTGGGGACCCCAAGACCCAAATCCCTTGAGTCTCACAACAAAGGGAAATAATCCTTTTTCCCTTCCCCCCTCCAGGTGCTCCTGGAGAGATACACAGACACAAGCTCTGTGAACCCAAACAGAGTGAATCTCCCTCTCTGTTCCCAATCCTGGAAACAAAAAGTACTTTCCTATTCCCCCCAGAGGGAATGCAAAAATCAGGCTAGCGATCCAACACACAAATCTCCCCTTGATTTCTTCCTCCCACCAATTCCCTGGTGAGTACAGACTCAATTTCCCTGAAGTAAAGAAAACTCCAACAGGTCTTAAAAGAAAGCTTTATATAAAAAGAAAGAAAAATAAGTACAAATGTTCTCTCTGTATTTAGATGATACAACACAGGGTCAGTTGCTTAAAAGAATATTGAATAAACAGCCTTATTCCAAAAGAATACAAATCAAAGCACTTCAGCACTTATATTCATGCAAATACCAAAGAAAAGAAACCATATAACTTACTATCTGATCTCTTTGTCCTTACACTTGGAAACAGAAGACTAGAAAAAAGAAACTACTTCTCCAAAGCTCAGAGAAAGCAGGCAGCCAGAAACAAAGACCTTAGACACTCAAATCCCTCCACCCAAAGTTGAAAAAATCCGGTTTCCTGATTGGTCCTCTGGTCAGGTGCTTCAGGTGAAAGAGACATTAACCCTTAGCTATCTGTTTATGACATACATTAAAAGCAAGAGGAAGACCAAGGACAGGGTAAGTCCATTGCTCAATGAGGGGGAAAGCAATAACAGAAAATGTGGAAATGGAAAAGGTCCTTAATGACTTCTTTGTTTCGGTTTTCATCATGAAGGTTGGTGGTGATTGGACACCCAATATAGTGAATGCCAGTGAAAATGAGATAGGATCAGAAGAAGCTAAAATAGGAAAAGAACAACTTAAAAATTACTTATAAAATTAGATGTCTTCAAGTCAACAGGGCCTGATGAAATGCATCCTAGAATACTCAAGGACCTGACTGAGGAGATATTGGAGCTATTAGCGATTATCTTTGAAAAGTCATGGAAGATGGGAGAGATTCCAGAAGACTGGATAAGGGCAAATAGAATGCCAATCTATAAAAAAGGGAAATAAGGACAACCCAGGGAATTACAGACCAGTTAGCCTAACTTCAGTACCCAGAAAGATAATGGAGCCAATAATTAAGCAATCAATTTTCAAACATCTAGAAGATAATAAGATGATAAGTAACAGCATGGATCTGTCAAAAACAAATTGTATCAAACCAACCTGATAGCTTTCCTTGTTGATAGGGGGGGAGTGATAGATGTGCTATATCTTGACTTTAGTAAAGCTTTTGATGCTGTCTGTCATGACCTTTTCATAAACAAACTAGGCAAATGCAACCTAGGTGGAGCTACTATAAGATGGGTGCAAAACTGATTAGAAAACCATTCCCAGAGAGTAGTAATCAGTGGTTCATAGTCATGCTGGAAGGACATAATGAGTGGGATCCCACAGGGATCAGTTCTGGGTCCAGTTCTGTTCAATATCTTCATCAGTGATTTAGATAATGGCATAGAGAGTACACTCATAAAGTTTGTGGACGATACCAAGCTGGGAGGGGTTGCAAGTGCTTTGGAGGATAGTATCAAAATTCAAAATGATCTGGACAAACTGGAGAAATGGTCTGAAGTAAATAGGATGAAATTTAATAAGGACAAATGCAAAGTACTCCACTTAGGAAGGAACAGTCAGTTGCACGCATACAAAATGGGAAATGACTGCCTAAGAAGGAGTACTGCAGAAAGCGATTTGGGGGTCACAGTGGATCACAAGCTAAATATGAGCCAACAGTGTAACGTTGTTGCAAAAAAAGCAAACACATTCTGGGATGTATTAGCAGGAGTGTTGTGAGCAAGGCATGAGAAGTAATTCTTCCACTCTACTCTGTACTGATTAGGCCTCAACTGGAGTATTGTGTCCAGTTCTGGGTGCCACACTTCAGGAAGGATGTGGACAAATTGGAGAGAGTCCAGAGAAGAGCAACAAAAATGATTAAAGGTCTAAAAACATGACCTATGAGGGAAGTTTGAAAAATTGGGTTTGTTTAGTTTGGAAAAGAGAAGACTGAGGGGGGACATGATAGCAGTTTTCAAATACATAAAAGGTTGTTACAAGGAGGAGGAAGAAAAATTGTTTTTCTTAACCTCTGAGGATAGGACAAGAAGCAATGGGCTTAAATTGCAGCGAGGGAGGTTAAGGTTGGACATTAGAAAAAACTTCCTGTCAGGGTGGTTAAGCACTGGAATAAATTGCCTAGGGAGGTTATGGAATCTCCATCATTGGAGATTTTTAAGAGCAGGTTAGACAAACACCTGTCAGGAATGATCTAGATAATACTGTCTTGCCATGAGTGCAGGGGGCTGGACTAGATGATCTCTTAAGGTCCCTTCCAGTCCTATGATTCTATGATTCTATCTGGATTGCTCCTCTGGACAGGTCTGGACAGCAGCCACCTGGGCCAGAAGGAAAGGACCAGCCAAAATGGTAATTCCTGTGCAGGTTAATGGGGTGGCCGTGCTGATATTGATAGGCTCCAGGTATAGCCTGACTATGGTCTGAGAGCAACTAGCTGGGCCAGGAAATAACCTAGATATCATCTGTCTACAGTGTGTCCATGTAGATATACACCCATATCCCACCAGAGAAGTGCAACTCATGATAAGTGACCACTTGAGGACAGTATGGGTCAGGGTTGCCCTTGCACTGGCTTTCCTGGTGATTTTGTGTCGAGACCTGGATTGTTTTAGGGAGTTTATAAAATCCTGGAGTAATGACTGTGACAGGTTAGACCCCCCCCCCCATTCTGGGATGCTACCTGCTGTACTGGGGTTTCACTGAGCCCCTCCTGATCTGCCAGCCTGGATTCCTTCTCCCTGTTTTGCTGTCTTCTAGGCTCTCCAGCCTCTTGTAGCACACACACACACAGATTGGGCCACACTCAGCTGCAGACACAGACTGATGTCAGCTCTGTGTGAGAGAATTCACCCAGTGCTCATGTGCACATATTTTTTGGGGAGTAAACCCAAAATAATACTATCTTGTGCTATGTAATAAGATTTGCACAGCTCAAGCTCATAAAAATTCACCTCTCCCTCAATGTGAAGAGAGATATGCACAACTTATTCGTCTCCCACCTCCCCCCTTATAACTTGCACAAACTGGGTTTAATAATAAACAAAATAAATTTATTAACTGTAAAAGGCAGATTTTAAGTCATAATAAGGGGTAGCAAACAAAACAAAGCAGATTACTGAGCAAATAAAACAAAACAAACACAATAAGCTTAAGATCTTAAAGAGACTGGTTTCAAGAACTAATTTCTTACCCTACATTTTATTTTAGATAAGTTGCAAAGCGTTTCAGTAGCTTAGAGTTCCAGTTATTTTTTTCTTACAGATTGGACGGACCCCTGTCTCAGTCTGGACTCACCCCTGCCTTTCCCTTTGGGTTAGTTCCTTTGTCCATTCAAGTTCTTTCAGTAGTTCTCTTCTTGGGTATGCAATGGAGGAGAGTCCAAATCAACCCCCTCCCCAGCCCTTAAAAAGGATTTACCTAAGGCAGGAATCCTTTGTTTGACCCCCTACAGAGGAAAAGTACCAGCAGTGTCCAAGGTGGCATTTTGTATCAGATGATCTTATCACCTGACCTGGTAGTGTTACAGCTACATCCCAGGATGCCTCTCAGAAAGGAGAGAGATTAGTATCTTCCCAGACTTATTGTTTCTTCCTAATGGGTCACTCAGGGTGATTGCCTACTGTCTGGTGGGTGTTCCCCCCAAGTACACATACATTTGTAATTGTTACATAGTCAATATTCCTAACTTTAGATACAGAAATGATACATACACACAAATTGGATAATAACATTCAGTAAATCATAACCCTCTGCCGTGTACATTGGCCAAACTGGACAGTCTCTACGTAAAAGAATAAATGGACACAAATCAGACATCAGGAATGGTAACATACAAAAGCCAACACTTCAATCTCCCTGGACATTCTATAACAGATTTAAATGTAGCCATAATTCAACAAAAAAACTTCAAAAACAGACTTCAAAGAGAAACTGCAGAGCTACAGTTCATTTGCAAATTTAACACCATTAACTTAGGCTTGAATAGGGACTGGGAGTGGCTGGCTCACTACAACAGCAATTTTTCCTCTCTTGGTATTGACACCTCCTTATCAATTAATGGGAGTGGACCACATCCACCATCATAGAATTGGCCCTGTCAACACTGGTCTCCACTTGTAAGGCAACTCTCTTTTCTTCATGTGCCAGTATATTTATGCCTGTATCTGTAATTTTCACTCCATGCATCTGAAGAAGTGGGTTTTTTACCCACGAAATCTTATGCCCAAATAAATCTGTTAGTTTTTAAGGTGCCACTGGACTCCTCGTAACCTTTCCAATGATACCTTACATGAGCCATCTTGGATAAAGTATAGCTTAGTTATACCATATTCATATCATAACCATATTTCTATGAAAAATAAGGGGTGTAACGTCACAACGATCCTCTTGGGGAAGAAGATCCTCGGGGAGAAATCCCCAAATCCCCAGGGTCAGGAAACCTAGTTTGAGTTAGGGATGAAAAGGACTCCAAAAAGGGCCCCTCTCAACTGGAACCACCACCACAGACACAGAAGACCCCCCAGCCTCAAGACTGGGACTTGCTGATGGCCAGTGTAAATTTTATCAGTGCTCAGAAGGAGGACCCAAAGCTGAGCTGGGCATATGAGCAGCTCGTGAGTGTGAATGGGGAAGTGGCAGACCCAAGGTGGCTGAAACTATGGCCCCACTTTGAGTTAAGGGAAGAGAGGCTGTATCAGATGGCTAAGAATGCCCAAACAGTAGAAATACGGGCCCAGCTCCTAGTCCCGAACCCGAAGGAGTTCCAATGACAGGTGCTGCAGCTGGCCCATATGAGAGAAGACCCTCGACCAGGTGACTCTTTATGTTTTACTGGCAGACATACAAAGACTACTGTGCTTCATGCCATGAGTGCCAGCTGACCAGGCCTGCCAAACCCCACAAAGCTCCGCTTCTTCCCCTCCCAGTGGTTGGGATCTCCTTTGAAAGAATCGGCATGGATCTGATCAGACCGCTGGAGAAGACAATGACTGAGTACCAGTACATTCTAGTAATAGTGGACTATGTCACCCAAAGTCATCTCCTACTGAGCCAGCACAGCCACCCACATCACCTCTGAGCTGCTGAAGCTATTTACCTGAGTCAGGATACCCAGGAATATCTTAACCAGGCTACCAACTTAGTGTCAAAATTTATTAAGGAGCTATGTGACCTCTTCAAGACCTCAGATGGATGGGCTAGTCAAGTGCTTCAATAAAACCCTAAACAGGATACTGCGGAAGTTCATCTCCGAGAATCCATGGCATTGGGATTGGCTGCTCCCACCCCCCTTTTCGCCATCTATGAGGTGCTGCAAGCCTCCACAGGGTCCTTGACATTCAAGCTTCTGTATGGGAGACAATCACATGGGGTGCTGGACCTCTTCTGGGAGACATAGGATGAGCAGCCACCCTTTAAGCCCAATGTGGTCCCATATGTAATCCACCTGCAGGAGGATTTAGAGAGGCTAGGGGCATTCGCCCAGGAAAACTTGCTGCAGGCCCAACCAGACCAAGAATGAGCCTACAACAGGGGGATCTGGATGACAGAGTTCAAGCCTGGGGACAGGGTCCTGCTGCACCTTCCAATCTCAGAGTAAAAACTGATGGCTCCATGGCAAAACCCGTTCAAGATAGTGAGGAAGGTAGGGGCAGTCAATTATGAGATACACGAGCCTGGAAAATAAAGAGAGACATAAATTTACCATATCAACCTCCTAAAAGATTGGCATGAACATGAGAGCCTCCTCATAGCACCATATCCACCCAAGCCACAACTTGGCCCACACATGCCCCCATGACAAGATCTTGAACCGATTCCACTGGGAGAAGATCTCTAGCCAGAGCAAGAGTGCCAGCTTTGGCAGCTAAAGGAAGCCTTCCCTTCAGTGTTCACCACACTGCTGGGGTGTACATAGCTGGCACAACATTACACAGAAACCAAACCAGAAAAAAAGACCCAGGAGAACCCCCAGCCTCTGCCAAGGAAAATGTGGGAGATGGTCCACCAGGAACTACCAACCATGAAGCTGGGAATAGTCAAGGAGCCCCATAGACCCTGGGGGACCGTGAGCAGGTTTCAGGGGGTCCATGAAGCAGGGCCAGTGTTACACTCGCTGGGCCCCAGGGCAGAAAGCCAAAACCCCACCGTCTGGGGCAGAATCCCGGAGACCTAAGCCCCACCACCCAGGGCTGAAGCCAAATCCTGGGCAACTTAGCTTCCTGGGGCCCCTTGTGGCATGGGGCCTGGGCAATTGCCCTGCTTGCTACCCGCTAATGTCGGCCATGGCTTTTATATTCAGAAAAACAGTTGTTGTCGCATGGGTGGGCTGTGGAGTTTTTATAGCATGTTGGGGGAGCCTCAGAAAGAAAAAGGTTGAGAACCCCTGCCATAATGAGTGGAGGAGCCCCATCGTGCTTGTACCAAAGGCTGACAGGTCAACTCGCTTCTGCATCAATTTCCAGAGGGTGAATGCTATATCAAAGTTTGACGTGTACACTATGCCCTGGGTTCATGAGCTACTAGACAAACTGGAGGTCACCAAGTACATATCCTGGACCTAATGAAAGGTTACTGGGCAAATATTCCTAACTGCTGAATCTTGAGAGAAGACCACCTTCCCCACGCCATTTGGGCTCTACCAATTTAATACCACTACACAATGCAGAATTTTGCTGAAATTAATGTTGTGTGCTCAGAATTTCCTTTCCCCCACAGAAATGGGCTGCAGTGCTGCTAGCCACCACTAGGGCCCACTGGACCCAGCAGAGCCCAGCTCACACATAGAAGACACTGCCGGGGGGAAGGAAAGGGAGTTAGAGGAAACCTGACAGCTGCAGTTCCCCACACGCCCTGAAGGAAGGAGACAGCGGGACACAGGAAACTCTGTGCAAGCCCAGTGTGACACTGCACCCCATATTCTTAATAGTGCTATTGTTATGATATGATTATGACATAATTATGATGCATTTTATCCAAGATAAGTCATTTGAGGTGTCATTGGAAAAGTTACGATTTGCTGAATATGATTATCCTATTTGTATGCAAGTATCATTTTTGTATCTGAAGTTATGAATATTGACTATGTGTCTGTATTGCAAATGTAGTTATACCTGGATAATGCCCACTAGGTAGGATACTTTCAGTCTAGATAGTGGGTGGGGAAGGGCCTATTCAGGGCAATGGGCCATTAGGAAAAACCAATAGGCCTTAGGAGAAGCTTATCTCCCACCTTGGGAGCCTTCCTGTGAATGCTCCAAACAACCTGTAAGTAATGGCTCTACAAGGACTTGTGATCAGAACACATGTCTCTGGACTTCATCTTGGGATGTCAGTATTTTTCCACAGACTGGTCTGGGAACCAAGCTTTGGGAACAAAGGGTTCCCGCCATATGCAAAAGCTATATAAGGTGGGGAGTGACATCATCTGTTCTTCACTCCCCACACAAGAAGACTTCTGGAAACACTTGAGGAAGAAAGACTGAACTGGGCCCAGGCTAAAGGGATTTTTAGCCTGTGAATAAAACACCTGGGGATTCCAAGGTGTGAAGCAAATGCAGCTTCCCCCTTAAGAATCTGCAGCCTGCTTGTATCATCTCTTAAGGTGAGACTCTGCTATTCGCATCCAATCTATTTAGTGTATTAAGTTTAGTCTCTGTTTTTTATTTATTTGCTAGGTAATCTGCTTTTAACTGCTTGCTATCACTTATAATCACTTAAAATGTATCTTTTGGATAGTTAATAAACTTGTTTTTGCTTTATCTAAACTAGTGAGTTGGAGTGAAGTGTATGGGAATCATAACTCATATTCCTCTCCATACTGAGGGAGGGGGCAAATGTTTTGAGCTTGTGATGTACAGTTCTTTGTGCAGCACAAGACAGTATAATTTGGGGTTTATACTCTAGAGGGGTTGCATGCCTGAGGAGCTGGGAGTAACCTTCCCGTGCAGGGGCTGGCCAGAGAGAAAGTTTGTCACTGCAGCTGGGTGTGCCCCTACCTGTATGTATGCTGGTGAAAGTGCAGGATAGAGGGCTTTGCAGCTTCTCATAGCAGTACAGTGTGAAAGGGAGTCCAGGCTGGTGGGTCAAGGGGGTCAGTGGTACCCCAGAGGCACCCCAGGGGAAACCCGTCATGCCTGGGACCCAGCATCAGGCTGTTTCTCCCTCTGGATCCCTGGGCTCTGGAGGGGAGAGGGATGGGCGTCTGGGCTGGAGGGGCAATGGGTGGGCTCTGCAGGGGAGGGGGTGGGTGCCTGGACTCTGGGGGGAGGCAATGCAGGTATCTAGGCAAGGAGGGGACTGCAACTGGGCTCTAGGGGGAGGGGTGTATCGGGGCAAGGAGGTCCCCATGACTGGGCTGGGAGCCAGGAGGTTTGGGTGTATTGGCTGGCGGGGGGCACCATGGCTGAGCTCTGGGGGAATGTTGGTGTCTGGCCACCTGGCTGGGCTCTGGGGGGATGAAGGGGACAGAGAAACAGGACCTGGTTGTCATACGGTTTTCTTTAACTCTCTACTCCTGAAGAAATTTTTGTGTGTCTGTATTGTTACAGACATTCTTGCTGACTGGTATTTTGAAATAAATTACCAAAATAATTGAAACTGATTATGTAGTGTTATTTTGACAAATAAAATTTGGCAGAATTTTAAAATATTGTGCGCAGAATTTTTAATATTTTTGGCACAGAATGCCCCCAGGAGTAAATAATTTAAGACCATGTCATTTGGCCTGCAGCCATCTTTCAGTGCCTAGTAGACAGACCTCACAGAGCCCTGAGTCAGAACCCAGTGGAGCAGGACGGCCTTGGTTCCGCTACCTCCCTACCTTGCTAGGCAGGATGATTCCCAGAGACTGCAACCATGGGGTGGAGTGGCTGCAGAGACTGTGACTGCTAGGACAGGGACCACCAGAGATTGCAAGCTAGGGGGAGCAACTCCCAGAGGCTGAAACCACTAGGCACATGGGCTACATTCGTGGCTGACCTGGCTTAGGCGCCTAACTCAGGGAGAGAGTCCACAGCTGAGGATCTCAATTGGAGGCATGTGCCTATGTCTGGCCCATCAGGTCCATCATTTAGGTGTCTAAGCCCCACTTCTCTCCATGCCCTCTCCCCACCCCTTTCCTTGGCATTTCACACCTGGTTACCGTAGGCCACTCCCTGCTCAGCTGGATGGCTTCTGAAAATCCTGGTCTTAGTCTCTTAACTATCCCCATGTACTCTGCAGGGAACTGAGGTGGCACAGAGCCACCTAACTCAGGGCTGAAAATTCCACTAGGCAGTGGCCACCAAGGGGTTAGTGTTGCTCCACCCAACCTAGCAACACCTAAATCCCTTTAAAGATATCGCTCTTAGGAGCCTAAATCCTGTTGACCATCACTGAGACTTAGGTTCATAAGTGCCTAAGCCACTTTTGCAAATGGAACGTAGGCTTCTATATCACCTAGATGCATTTGAAAATTTGATGTTTTGTGGGTGTCTGCTGGCAGGTTTCCAAACAAAGAAAAGTGCTGAAGCCTGTCTGTCATAAATAGATAAGTAAGGGTTAATAGAACAGGAGTACTTCATGTCTCTTTTGCCTGTAAAGGGTTAACAAGTTCAGTGAGCCTGGCTGTCACCTGACCAGAGGACCAATCAGGGGACAGGATACTTTCAGATCTTGAGGGAGGGAAGTTTTTGTGTGTGCTGTTAGTGTTTGGTTGTTGTTCTCTCTGGGTTCTGAGAGTGACCAGACGTACAACCAGGTTTCTCTCCAGTCTCCCTGATACAGGTTCTTATAGATTCAAAATAGTAAGTACTAGGTGATAAGGCGATTTAGGCTTATGTTTGTTTTCTTTATTAGCAAATGTGTATTTGGCTGGGAGGCGTTCAAATGTGTATTTGGCTGGAAGGAGTTCAAATTTGTATTTTGCTGAAACGATTTTAATTGGTACTTGTATACTTAGGCTGGGAGGGTATTCCCAGTGTCTATAGTGGAAAGATTCTGTAACGTATTCCATCTTAAATTTACAAAGATAATTTTTACTGTTTTTTCTTCCTTTAATTAAAAGCTTTTCTTGTTTAAGAACCTGATTGTTTTTTTATTCTGGTGAGACCCCAGGGGACGGGGTCTGGAACCACCAGGGAACTGGTGGGGAGAAAGGAGAGAAGGGGGAGAGAAAGGTTAATTTCTCTCTGTGTTAGGATTACTTTCTCTCTCAGGGAGAGTCTGGGAGGGGGAGAGAGAAGGAGAGGGGAAGGTGGATTTTCCTCTCTGTTTTAAGATTCAAGGAGTTTGAATCACACAGTGATCTTCCAGGGTAACCCAGGGAGGGGAAGCCTGGAAGAGGCAACGGTGAGGGAAAGGGTTTACTTTCCTTATTTTAAGATCCAGAGGGTCTGGGTCTTGGGGGTCCCCTGGCAAGGTTTTGTGGGGACCAGAGTGTACCAGGCACTGGAATTCCTGGTTGGTGGCAGCACTACAAGTACTAAGATGGTAATTGAGCTTAGAGGAATTCGTGCTGGTACCCCATCTTTTGGACGCTAAGGTTCAGAGTAGGGGTTTATGCCATGACACTGTCAATAAAAAAAATTAAATTAACAATTCCTTTAAAGATATTAAACATCCCAAAAACAGAACAGTTTGCCCAAAGTGGGGATTAAACTACCCGTTATCTGGTGCACTAATCCCTACGGCTAGTGCCATAGCATAACTGCACGAGCCTTTCAGCACACAATCTAAGTACCAATCCCAAGAGGCCAACAGTCTGTGCTTGCTATCTGTTTATTATTCAACAGGAGTGCATGGTGCTTTGCAGACAAGTAAATATATAGGTCCTTGCTCCAAGGCACTCCCAGCCTCAGAGCCCAATGCAAGGCCAAAGCGTGCGGAATTCTCATTGGCTTCCACTGAAATCAGTGGGAGTTCTGTGTGCAAAGAGATTGCAGGATTGGGCCTTGATAAAAAATATCACAAGGGAGAATAAAGACAAATGGGAGGAGGTGAGAGGTGGAAGAGTCCACCTTTGTGTTTACAGCAGAGCAGAGCGGACAGGGAGCTGCAGACGGGAATTTGAGAGAGTTTGACAGAGGAAGGCTTACAATGGTGAGGAGGACCCGCAACACCTGTGCCAGCACTGCTTCTGTCTCCTCCACCTGTGCCTGTAGCCAGACAGAGCACCAATGCATGGATGCTTTTACCCAGATTCTGGTGTGGGCTTGCAAAGACTGTAATTTGCAATTTCCACTTACTGATATCCAGGCTGGGGGTGGCATCCAATGTGAAAGGTGCCTACTGGTGTAATCTCTCAGGCAGCAGGTGGGAGAGCTACAGGAGGAAGTGGCTAGGCTGCAGAACATCCATATCCACGAGCAATTCTTGGACAGTATCCATGTGGAGACAGCTGATGTAGCTGTCCCAGTTCACAGGACTACCGACACACCAGTGGAGGAGGAGATGCCTCAGGGTGTATCTGACACACCAGTGGAGGAGGAGGCTCAGGGTGGACACAGCCTGCTGCAAACCCTCCTGCTGTGGTAATAGATAACCGTTATGCTCTTCTTGATACAGGAGAGAAGGAATCACCCCCAACAGTAAAGGAGGGGAAGCCTCGTACCCCTAAGGCTGGGAGGTCTGCTGCCACCACTGATAAGAAACGTAGGGTAGTGGTGGTTGGAGACTCTCTGCTGAGGGGGACGGAGACACCTATCTGTTGCCCTGACCGTTCATCCCAGGAGGTATGCTGCCTGCCAGGGGTCCGTATCCGAGATGTTACAGAGGCATTGTCGAGGATTATCCGGCCTTCTGACTACTACCCCATGCTACTCATCCATGTGGGCACAAATGATACTGCGAGGTGTGACACTGAGCAGATCAAGAGTGACTACAGGGCTCTGGGAGTACGGGTTAAGGAGTTTGGAGCGCAGGTGGTATTCTCTTTGATTCTTCCTGTTGAAGGTAGTGGCCTGGGCAGAGACAGATGCATCATGGAGGTGAATGCCTGGCTGCGAAGATGGTGTCGCCAGGAGGGCTTTGGCTTCCTCGACCACGGGATGCTATTTGAGGAAGGACTGCTAGGCACAGATGGCGTTCACCTTTCGAAGAGGGGAAAGGCCTTATTTGCGCACAGACTGGCTAACCTAGTAAGGAGGGCTTTAAACTAGGTTCGACGGGGACAGGTGAGCAAACCCCACAGGTAAGTGGGGAACAAGACCTGGGAGATGGGTTGGAAACAGGAGGGAGCACAGGCTATAATGGCAGTGAGGAAGGAGGATCAGGGCAAAGCTGGGAGGCAAGATCAAACCAGTATCTTAGATGCCTATATACAAATGCAAGAAGTATGGGTAATAAGCAGGAAGAACTGGAAGTGCTAATAAATAAATACAACTATGACATTGTTGGCATTACTGAAACTTGGTGGGATAATACACACGACTGGAATGTTGGTGTGGATGGGTATAGTTTGCTCAGGAAGGATAGACAGGGGAAAAAAGGAGGAGGTGTTGCCTTATATATTAAAAATGTACACACTTGGACTGAGGTGGAGATGGACATAGGAGATGGAAGTGTTGAGAGTCTCTGGGTTAGGCTAAAAGGGGTAAAAAACACGGGTGATGTCGTGCTGGGAATCTACTACAGGCCACCTAATCAGGTGGAAGAGGTGGATGAGGCTTTTTTCAAACAATTAACAAAATCATCCAAAGCCCAAGATTTGGTGGGGGGGGGGACTTCAACTATCCAGATATATGTTGGGAAAATAACACTGCGGGGCACAGACTATCCAATAAGTTCCTGGACTGCATTGCAGACAACTTTTTATTTCAGAAAGTTGAAAAAGCTACTGGGGGGAAGCTGTTCTAGACTTGATTTTAACAAATAAGGAGGAACTCGTTGAGAATTTGAAAGTAGAAGGAAGCTTGGGTGAAAGTGATCATGAAATCATAGAGTTTGCAATTCTAAGGAAGGGTAGAAGGGAGTACAGCAAAATAGAGACAATAGATTTCAGGAAGGCGGATTTTGGTAAGCTCAGAGAGCTGATAGGTAAGGTCCCATGGGAATCAAGACTGAGGGGAAAAACAACTGAGGAGAGTTGGCAGTTTTTCAAAGGGACGCTATTAAGGGCCCAAAAGCAAGCTATTCCGATGGTTAGGAAAGACAGAAAATGTGGCAAAAGACCACCTTGGCTTAACCATGAGATCTTGCGTGACCTACAAAATAAAAAGGCGTCATATAAAAAATGGAAACTAGGTCAGATCACAAAGGATGAATATAGGCAAATAACACAGGAATGCAGAGGCAAGATTAGAAAGGCAAAGGCACAAAATGAACTCAAACTAGCTATGGGAATAAAGGGAAACAAGAAGACTTTTTATCAATACATTAGAAGCAAGAGGAAGACCAAGGACAGGGTAGGCCCACTGCTCAGTAAGGAGGGGGAAACAGTAACGGGAGACTTGGAAATGGCAGAGATGCTTAATGACTTCTTTGTTTCGGTCTTCACTGAGAAGTCTGAAGGAATGTCTAATATAGTGAATGCTTACGGGAAGAGGGTAGGTTTAGAAGATAAAATAAAAAAAGAGCAAGTAAAAAATCACTTAGAAAAGTTAGATTCCTGCAAGTCACCAGGGCCTGATGAAATGCATCCTAGAATACTCAAGGAGTTAATAGAGGAGGTATCTGAGCCTCTAGCTATTATCTTTGGGAAATCATGGGAGACGGGGGAGATTCCAGAAGACTGGAAGGGGGCAAATATAGTGCCCATCTATAAAAAGGGAAATAAAAACAACCCAGGAAACTACAGACCAGTTAGTTTAACTTCTGTGCCAGGGAAGATAATGGAGCAGGTAATTAAAGAAATCATCTGCAAACACTTAGAAGGTGGTAAGGTGATAGGGAATAGCCAGCATGGATTTGTAAAGAACAAATCATGTCAAACTAATCTGATAGCGTTCTTTGATAGGATAATGAGCCTTGTAGATAAGGGAGAAGCAGTGGATGTGATATACCTAGACTTTAGTAAGGCATTTGATACGGTCTCGCATGATATTCTTATAGATAAACTAGGAAAGTACAATTTAGATGGGGCTACTATAAGGTGGGTGCATAATTGGCTGGATAACCGTACTCAGAGAGTAGTTGTTATTGGCTCCCAATCCTGCTGGAAAGTGGGGTTCCGCAGGGGTCTGTTTTGGGACCGGTTCTGTTCAATATCTTCATCAACGATTTAGATGTTGGCATAGAAAGTACGCTTATTAAGTTTGTGGACGATACCAAACCGGGAGGGATTGCAACTGCTTTGGAGGACAGGGTCAAAATTCAAAATGATCTGGACAAATTGGAGAAATGGTCTGAGGTAAACAGGATGAAGTTCAATAAAGATAAATGCAAAGTGCTCCACTTAGGAAGGAACAATCAGTTTCACACATACAGAATGGGAAGAGACTGTCTAGGAAGGAGTATGGCAGAAAGAGATCTAGGGGTCATAGTGGACCATAAGCTTAATATGAGTTAACAGTGTGATACTGTTGCAAAAAAAGCAAACGTGATTCTGGGATGCATTAACAGGTGTGTTGTAAACAAGACACGAGAAGTCATTCTTCCGCTTTACTCTGCTCTGGTCAAGCCTCAGCTGGAGTATTGTGTCCAGTTCTGGGCACCGCATTTCAAGAAAGATGTGGAGAAATTGGAGAGGGTCCAGAGAAGAGCAACAAGAATGATTAAAGGTCTAGAAAACATGACCTATGAAGGAAGGCTGAAGGAATTGGGTTTGTTTAGTTTGGAAAAGAGAAGACTGAGAGGGGACATGATAGCAGTTTTCAGGTATCTAAAAGGGTGTCATCAGGAGGAGGGAGAAAACTTGTTCACCTTAGCCTCCAATGATAGAACAAGAAGCAATGGGCTTAAACTGCAGCAAGGGAGATTTAGGTTGGACATTAGGAAAAAGTTCCTAACTGTCAGGGTAGTTAAACACTGGAATAGATTGCCTGGGGAAGTTGTGGAATCTCCATCTCTGGAGATATTTAAGAGTAGGTTAGATAAATGTCTATTAGGGATGGTCTAGACAGTATTTGGTCCTGCCATGAGGGCAGGGGACTGGACTCGATGACCTCTCGAGGTCCCTTCCAGTCCTGGAGTCTATGAGTCTATGAGTCTATGCTGGAATCAAGGTGCTGTTCTGCATATGTAGATGCAACCTCCGCCCTGTATCCCCACAATACTGGCACCAAGCCCTAGCATCACTGGAGTACTGAGCTTTTGGTGACTCCCTTTTTAATGTCTGTCTGTGTTTCTCAGTCAGTTTCTGAGAGACTTCCTATCAAGGAGCCCTAGTTTCTATCTATTCTTCTCACACACCCTGATTCACTCTGCCTCCTTGGGCAAGTCACTTACATTCTCCCACCTCAGTTTCTCCATCTGTAAAATAGGGATAATGATACTTACCTACCTTCCCAAGGCACTTGGAGAGCTCTGGCACTTTGTCATACAAGCACGCTACTCAAATAGAGTGAGGAAGGGCAAGTTTGTCTACTAGCCCCCACATATGAGGGATGGGAGTCCCACTAAGATATTTTTGGATGCTGAATCAGGAGTGAAGCCAGAAGAAGTCCTATACAGGCTGTACAGACAGACCCACTACAACACAGTGTTCTTCTTTGTGCATTACTGAGTATGTGGTGAACTCATTTCTTTAAGGCAACAAGCTCAGACATTTAATTACAGTGATGCCATTCACAACGCCACAGTGAAGCATCTGTTGGTATTTTCAGAATAATGTCTATTCTGTTCTACAAGAAAATCCTCTGGGCTGACTTTAGGGTGACTACTTTTCAAAGGGCAAAAGTGGGACACATGCAGTGAGACATCCACCTGCTCCCTCCATGGCCCCGCCCCTGTTCCTCCTCTCCCTCTTTAGTCCCCCCTCACCATGAGGCCCCACCCCCTGCCCCTCCTCTTCCCCTTGAGGCTTCGCTCCTTGCCCAAGCCCAAAGCCAGAGCCAGGCCATGGTAAGAGTTGCACAGGAAGCCCAGGCTGCTGTGGAGAGCCCCAAACACTCCACCTGCCCTGGGCTGGGGGACTGGGATGCCCAAGATAGATGGAGGTGCTGGTTTCCTTCCCACCCTCTGACCCTGAAGCGTACACTTCCATCTTGGAATCTCTAATTGGTGTATATATAAACCTAAATTGCACAATATGGCCAACAAGTTAACAAGAATTGCTATTGTCAACCATGACAAACGTGAGCCAAAGAAATGCCATCAGGATTGCAAAAAAAAGCTGTCCTGTGGTTCAAATGGGAAAGCTATGATTAGAAGTCACACCACAAAGCAAAATATAGTAGAACCTCAGTGTTACAAACACTAGAGTTACAAACTAACTGGTCAACCACACGTCATTTGGAACCTGAAGTACACATCAGGTAGCAACAGAGACAAAAAAAATGCAAAGATAGTACAGTACAGTGTTAAACATAAACTACTAAGAATATAAAGAGAAATTTTTTAAAAAAAAGTTTGACAAGGTAAGGGAACTGTTTCTGTGCTTGTTTAAATTAAGATGGTTAAAAGCAGCATTTTTCTTCTGCATAGTAAATTTTCAAAGCTGTATTAAGTCAATGCTCAGTTGTAACGTTTTGAAAGAACAACCATAATACTTTGTTCAGAGTTCCAAACATTTCAGAGTTATGAACAACCTCTATTCTAAAGGTGTTTGTAACTCTGAGGTTCTACTGTGGCATGGATTTCTGAAACACCCAGTATTGGTGGCAGTATGGCATTAAGCATCTACAAGCCCCAATCAGGGATCAAGACCAGATTGTGCTGGGTACCTATATATATATATATACTCACATATAATAAAAGATCCAGACGTATGACATATGTCCCCCAAAAAATACATAAAACACCTGAACAAGTAGCGTGGAAAGTTTAAAGTAAAATGATGAAATTTTCACAAAACTGAGCACATGGAAATAGGTTTGTAATTCACACTGGTCTTCAACCTTAACTACATAATTTGCTATCAAGTCAACATTATAACACAGAAATTCCAAGGAGACACAAAACAAACTTGACAGATACCAATTAGCACAACCATTAACTGCACAGTTCAAGAAAATAGGTCTTCAGCGTAATGATCCTCAACATCACTGTGCCAATAAATAACTCCCTCTCTAAATTAGTTTGGTCATCCACACCAATCCTCTGTGCTGCTGTTTGAAGTTTCCTGGCTGTTTCCCAATTCTAAAGAAGGGCTCTTCTGGCAATCACGTTGGTTTAATTTTTTTAAAATCAAAAGAAAATCTCATGAGTTTACTAGCATCCAAGATGCTCTCAAGCTCACCATCACAAACTGAAAATGAAGTCCTGTTTTGCTAGTGGGTGCTGTGTTGAGGCCAGATCCTGCCCTGTTGAGGTTAAAGTGAGCTCCACTGGGAATGGCACTTGGCTGCCAGCCATTACAATGCTGTTCTACCCTGAGCATTGACTTGTAAAAACTGACATCGTGGGGCTCCACATTCATTTTTGTCACAAGGATTGCTGGATTAAATGTGCCCAGTTTTCATGTAAAATCACTTCTGTGGGGCAGCTACCGGAATCTGCTAGTTACCATAGGCAGAGAGGTAATCAGCAGCAGGCTCCATTTAAGCTCCAGCCAAGGCCCACTAAGGAGGAGAGAACACCCTGTGTGGACTGAGCAATGGGGAATCACACAGGGTGAGGGCAAGAGGAAGAGAGAATTTTATAGTGAGGGGAAGAGGAACCATGTCAGAGGGAAGGAGAGAGGACAAATCAGAAAAAGACTAAAAGAACTTGAGAGTGTTGGGAGCAGAGAGAATGTACATCACAAAGATGCCAGAAGAGAGAACAGACTGATTGACCACTCCCAGTCAGACCAGGGGAAAGTAGCTGGTCCCTGGGCTCCTCACCTAGATGACAGAAAGTAGTGGTGTGCTATGGACTGTCAGGGGAAGGTTATCACACAGGGTAGCATCATGGGGCTATTGAGAGCTGCCATACTTTTGGATAAGAATCCGTGGACTCATTTCCAGGGGTGCTACCTACCTGCAGCTGCCATTGGCTTCAAAAGGAGCTGTAGGTGCGCAGCACCCCTGAAAATCAGGCTACCAAATTTTAAGATTCTTATTTAAACGCTAAACATTTGGGGCGCTCTCTTGACTAGGTTCATATGCATTTCTGCTTTGGGGATTTGGGCTGGGGTTTGTTGCTCTTATAATATTTTGCAACAGTGTAAACATGCATCATGCGCTGAAGCAAGGCCAATGCAATATCTGGTTAAGGGATGTAAGATGAATGCTTAGTTTTGTAGAAAAGAAACTCTTTAATGGGAACAGCCAGACCCTGTAGCATTTTTGAGACCATGCAGGTCAAGCTATTCCTGTTTTTTTCTTAAAGTCTATCAAAAATTATGGTAATCAAAATAAGCACACAGCCTTCCAGCAGCTCCAAGCCCACCCACCCCTCGGGTTCATTTGGGAAACAGCCCCTGAAAAACATTTACAAAATGCTGGCAGCTCTGTATCAGCTCCTTCCCAAAAGGCCTAATGGTCTTTTATTATCCAAATAGCTCAGATGGTTTGGAAAATGCACATCTGCCCAGAACAGCAGAGTGGGGAACAGAGAAAGAGGGAGATTAAATGTAAAACACAGAGCTTCTGACACTTGCCTTGTAAATGACATTACAAAGCAGAGAGGAAAGAAAGAGCTTTAGCTTTTCTGGTTTGCCCTCTTGCCCTTGGTTCCTGAAGCCCAAATGGACCTGGGAGGGTCAAGGTTCTTATAAAGCAATTGAACCCACATCAAATTAACCAGCACGGTCTGAAGGGGCAGCCCTATGGGACACCGTCTCCCTGAATCCCACTAGTGACGCCTGCGTTGGGATTTGAATTAAAACAGTCACGACATCCGTTTGCGGCACAAATTAACCTGGTGGCGTCCCTTTAAATTGTGATTTAAAAAAAAAAAAGCTCTGATAGCAGAGCTGTTTCTTGTAAAGGTTAATCACTAAGAGTACGTGCCCATAATTATTTTTACTCTTTCCACCTCTGGACAGCAGTAAAATAGCAGCATGTTTTCCTTTGCCTTTTCTGCTCTGGCAGCAAATAACATTGAAGGTGTTACTCTTCACTATTTGCTAATGCTGTCAGTTGAACAAGGCAAGACACTGGCACAGAGAAAGCATGCATTAATCAGAATAAAGTAGAGAAATGATTCATGTACCAATTATCTCTCTTTTCTTGTGTTTGATGATGGCCTTCATTAAAAGTTTGATCTTAGCACCCCAGCCATAGAACAGGTATGGCAGCAGTGCAAACTTCGCCACATCACACAGCTTCTAAAGGACAGCTCCTCCCTGCCTCAGGGGTAGTAGCTTTGCAAGAGAAACACCCATCTACTGGAATCTGGACTGAGTCACTCAACTCATGTCACATAGACAAACAAACAGCTGTTATACTGTGTCTGACCGGGACTGAATTTGAACATATAGCCTAGCTAGAAGGCTCTCTAGCCCATCAACAATTCCAGATTCATCCAGCCATGCCACAGATTACACACAAGCTGTATACTACTAGATTATACATGTTAATTGGCCTTTAGGAAATCCCCTATCAGGTTGTACTACTGTGACCTTAACATTGCCATTTTATTACTTTTGAGCATTTACATTCATAACACTGCTAACATAAGGTTAGTATTTTAATTATGTGCCTGGAGTGATATCCTGCCCAACTGAAGTCAATGGGAGTTTTGCCACTGATTTCACCGGGGACAGGATTTCACTGACATGGTGTGTCCACACTGCAATCAGGACAGCATACCCAAGCTAGCTTTGATTGCGCTCACTCACTAAAAGTAGCAGCAGAGCCACAGCAAAGGCAGTGGTATGGCCTAGCTGCCCAAGTACAAACCATCAAGCAATTATCTTTGTCATTGGATAACTTCTTAGTTTCATCATCTTCACCCTCGTTCCACTCAGATTCTTTGCCACGGTCAATTCGTGGTCTGCTGATTCTACAAAGTAATTGATTTTTGAAAAAGAAATTCCAAAGTTTAGCTGGGGTGTGGAAGCTCCCTGAACACTTCTATCCTGGAAGAACCACGTACCTGCTCTAATATCTTTTTTTTTTTTCACTTTGACTATGCTGAGGTGAAGGTAAGTGAGAATCCTGCCCACTTCCTGCATTTCTGCCTTGCCTTTTTTTCTCTAGCCTGAACTTTACAATAAGCTTATCTCAAATGTGGGTGCCATACAGTCATACATTGACAATATCATGTGATCATATATTGAAAGATCCCAGGCAGTCCATTTTTCAGTAGAATTCTCTAGGACCTCCCTGTTAGACTTGCCATAAACATTAATAGCAACAGCAGGGCAAATTCCATTAACACTAAGCTGATAATTTGTACCTGTTCTATGTTACCTTTAGAGTGCTAAAAATTTAGCCACTAACATTAAGCAGAGCTGCTACCAGACGTTATTCAGTTCTTCAGATTAGAATCATTAATTTGGGAGAGAAAAAGGGAAAGGAGGGGAGGGGCTGATAGCCTTTCCCAGCATGCTCTCCTTAGGTAGCTGGCTATTTAAATCTGGGAGCAACAGCTCCAGCCCTAATGAGACCAGTTGGTAACTAGCTCCCTCACCTTCTCTTTCAGCCAGTAAGTGTTTTTGTTCTTGCTAGATTTTTTTTTCTTCTGTATTTCCTGCTCTCTCACTTTTAATCTGGGGTACAAATTCTGTAAGCATGAAGGGGAGTCCATTTTATTAACTTGCTATGCTGCCAATTACATTTTGAAGTTGAAATCTAACAAACTAGATCTTCCAGTGTGATAAATATTGGAACAGACTTTAATTAGAATAGCACCTTTTTTATTGAGTCCAAGAAGCATTAGCTATTTCTATTTGACCATAAAATACCCTGAGATGATTATAGGCAAAGCCACATATTGGTATATGTGTATCTCTCTTTTATTGTCTTCTGTTAAAGTATTATATTTCTGCCAAAATATGACTCCTTCTTTATATCTCTGCTCTCTTTGCTGGAACATTGTCCCACTAGTATAATAAATAGAAGGGAGCAGAATGAAGGATGTCCAACCTCCGACTTTCTCAACTTTGGTGATCTTGAAAGAGATATGTTATTAATGTAATATCTTTCAGTGATTGCTTTCCCTTCTAGTGCTCCTTTCATTAGAGGATCTCAATATGTTCTACAGATAGTAAAACTCACAACAGCCTTGTGAGGCAAAAAATATACAACAATCAATTCATCCACCTCTGAAATACACTCACTTCTGTGGTGCAATATAGCTTTTGTTTAACATTGCACAGGAAGATTACACAACAGTCTAGAACAGAAAGAGAGTATGGTATCAGATGGAAACTGCTGGGGGAATGCAGGTAGGCAGAAAGAAAGAATGTGTTAGAATTTACTTAGAACATCAGAGTAAACCACCCTACTTTTATGGAAAGCACTACTGGCCCTTTAAGGACCACGATTAGTTTTTACATCTCATCTAAAAGACAGCACCATTCCCACAATACTGGGGAAATGAGTCAGTTCTGGCTCAGAGTACCATCTCCTGAATCATCACCACCACTTCCAGCAGGATCTCGGTGTTCTAGGAAGAATCCCTTCTAAACAGCAAGCTACACTGGTTAAAAAAAAAAAAAAGATTAATCTTGTGGTTAAGAGACCAGCCTAGGAGGGAGAAGATCAAGGTTCGATACTTAGCTCTGCTGTGTGACCATGGGCACATCATTTAAATTCTATCTGCCTCCATTCCTTACTGTAAAATGTAGACAGTAATACTTCCTTTGTCGTGTCTGTTTAGAGGGCACCTGCCCTGGAGAGCTTGCAATTTCCTACTATGTTTACGAACAGTGCCCAGCACAATGGGCTGATCTTAGTGATGGCTATTGTGATACAAATAATGATATTACCTCTGCTTAGCTAGTGATATCTGAGAGGCTTACAGATCAAGATGAACTGACTGCCTTAGGAAGCTTTACATTCCAATCATGTTATTGCTGAAATCTGTTGTCTTTATAGTAGTTTTACCATTAACTTCAATAAGAGCAGGAACAGGCACTCACAACCCGGAAGAGACAGATGAGACAATCCACCCCACTACCCTATTTTAAATTTTACAGTATACACAAATATTACTGCAGACTGATAGAAGCTTTTTGTTAGCAGCACTTTGCCAGTCCTCCTCTGATGCCTCTTGCTAGGTAGGCTAATCTATGGAACGCTAAGGAATGCAGCCCAGATCCTTAGCAACATTAAATTTCATTCAGTTAAGTTTGCTGGAGGAAAGTTTCTGCTGTCTGTTACCCGGCCTTAGGTTTCATATCATTCTACAACAAGGCCAGGCATGCAGCCTTAGGTGTGCAAGACTGATGTAAAGAGATTCAAATTCAGAAACTCCACCTGGGCTAGAACGGCACAATTATCAATCAGACAATAGCACTGTTTCTTCAAAGGCAAGTTTTTAAATATACATAGGAGGGAAAAGCTTGGGGAAGCTTTGATTTAGTGTCGCTAGCTAGAGAACTGTGGTATCAACAGATGGGAAAACCCTCACTAAAGCCAGCCACACAGTTCATGTGTATAAGAAGTAATAAAAGTATCTGAGCATGAACAGCTAAAAATAACTGTAACAGCAAGTGAGGAACCTGTGTCACTAGAGAGAAAAGTGCACCGGGATGGATATCTTTATTTAGCTGAGTAACTCTGCTAGGAATCCAAGGGTCCCTGCCTGCTTTGCATTAAGTAGAATAGATCTGCAGCTTTCTGCATTTCTGAGGCAGAGGGGTAGCCCACAGTAGCAACGTGCAATGGCCTATCTTAAAATGGTCTTCATTTAGGTTGCCTGTGGTCTCCAGACCTCCCCAACCCCCACCTCCATGTGCTCCAAGACAGCACCAGTATAGCTCTGTGGATTCGGACTGTATCTCCTGCTACTGAGCCACTTCTGCAATAACCACAAAAATGGAACACACCTTTGTAAAGAGTGGCCCTGAATCAGTTCAGGAGGAATAGCATGTGTAACATACGGGCTAAGTGCATGGGAGCATCTTTCCCACTAGTGGCTGATCCACACACAAGATTAAAAACCTGCTACTGCTACCAGCTGAAGGAGTTTCTCCTTTGTATGTAATGTATCTGCAGTGTGCTTGTTAGAATATTTGATATTGTCCTCTGGGGTGGGCCCACTGAGAGAAGAGAAATGTTAAGGCCCAATATTGTAGGCCTCAGCTCTCTGTGTGTGATTTATATAGGACAACAGCTTGTTTGCCATACGTGAATTTGTTATTATACATGTAGAGAGTTCAAGGAAAATGCTATTAGAGAATGTTTTGTTTCCAGAACTGCTCAAAAATAACCAAAGGAATGGTAATATGCTTTCACCATACTGCAATCAGATCTAGTCAGAGCCCCATCAAATTATCCAGCCACATTTAATAATTCTTCCCACTTCTATAATGCCATTTGTCCAAGGATCTCAAAGTGCTTCATAAGCATTAATTAAACTTCACATTATCTCTGACAGAACTAATGTATATGTATTACTGATGGGTAAACTGAGGTACAGAGTGACCTACCCACGGCTAATCAGTGAGTCAGTAGCAGTGGTGAATAGAACTCAGAACCCTAACTCTGTCTACCCTACTCCAGCCACTAGACCACAATGCTTCACTTAAGGATTTGTACTGCATATCTAACATATAGTAGTGGAAACCATTCTTAAGGTATGTGTCCATTTTTTCCTCTATTGGGACTTACTGGCATCCCACGAATTTCTCAGGTAATGTTGGGCGGATGGTCCCTTTGTTTAAGTTTCTGTTATAGAAAGAGGTGGTTTTGGAATCAGAGAGGTTTCTTGTGGTATCCAAATAGGTGTATATTTTAGTGAGGAAAAAGCAAGTAGTCAGTGAAATTATTTCTTTATTGAAGCAAACTTCCATAAATGCACAGCTCCACATCTCATATTTATCCTCTCCCAACTTTTCCAAGCTCCTTCTAGTGCTTTCATGCATATATTGCATCTACTGAGGCCATGTCCACACAACAAGCTTTGGATGGCGCAAATTACATTGGCATAAAGCTGCCACAGTTAGTATATTGCTTGTGCAATTGCTTGGCTCCTTGTGACAGCGGTGCACATACTTACCAGGAGTGCTTGTATCGATGCAGAGAGTAGTGCACCATAGGTAGATATCCCAGTGTGCAACCAACCACCATCCAGTACACTGTCTTTTGGGAAGTTTTGGTAATGCATGATGGGGCCAAAATGAGTCACGCAGGGGTGACTGAGAGCAATGGGTCAACTTTCCTTTGTACAACTGTCTCCATCCCATAATGTCATCTCTAACCCATAATTTCAAATCTTTTCTCAATTTCCAGCAAACTCACACAGGACTTGTCACTGTCCACTATCTCTGACAGAACCATAGAGCCTGCACAGCTCTGCACTGTTGTCATAAGCATTGCAAGCACATGATGCACCATCCTCCAATATTTGCAGAGCCACAAGAAGAGCCAAATCAGTGGGGAATGTGATGATTTCTTGGAGGACAAACTGCTGTGGGACATAGCGAGAACCATTTCATGGTTGTTGGTTGAGTTCACAGAGCAGCTGCAGATGGTGGAGAATCGCTTCTGAGCCTGAGAAATGAGCACTGTTTCATGAGATCACATTGTAATGCAGGCTTGGGATGGCAAGCTGTGGCTGCAGAACTTTCAGATGGGAGAGGTCACATTCCTGGGTCTGTGTGCTGAGCTCCCCCCCGCCCTCCAGAGCAGGGACACCAAAAGTTGCACTGATAGAGGAGAAGCAAGTACTGATTGTACTGTGGAAACTTGCAATGTCAGATTGCTATCGGCAGTGGGAAAACATTTTGGAGTTGGAAAAGCCACTGTGGGGGCTGTTATCTTGGAAACGTTCAGGTCTATTAATCATCTCCTGCTACACAGGACTGTGACTCTCAGCAATGTGCAAGATATTGTGGATGCATTTGCAGCAATGGGATTCCCAAACTGCAGCGTAACAATAGACGGCACGCATATCCCTATTTTGGTGCCAGACCACCTTATCAAAGCAGACATCAACAGAAAGAGCTATTTTCCTATGGTTATGCAAGTGTTGGTGGATCACTGGGGATGCCTCAATGTGGGCTGGTCAGGGAAGGTGCATGACGCTTGTATTTTGAAAAACACCAGACTGTTCAGAAAGTTACAAGCAGGGACTTTCTTCCTTGACCAATGGATTACAACTGGTGATGTTGAAATGCCAGTAGTGATCCTGCGGGACCCAAGGACCCTTTGCTCATGAAGCCATACACCAGTCACCTCGGCAGTACCAAGAAAGAGTTCAGTACCAAGAAAGAGTCAGGAGGGGCAGAATGACAGTTCAATGTGCTTTTGGTAGATTAAAGGGGTGTTGGCATTGTCTGCTCATAAGATTGGATCTCAATAAGAAAATATCCCAATGGTTATAGTTACCTTCTGCGTCCTGCACAATATCTGTGAAGCAAAGGGGGGAAACTTGCTGCCATAGTGGAGGACATGGAGTGGCTGTCTGCTGAATTTGAACAGCCAGACACAAGGGCTGTTAGAGGAGCTCAGGGAGGCTGTGAAAGAGCACTTTAGCAGTGAGCCACAGTAATGCATTGGGTAGTACTGGGTGTTACCTGGCCCTGCTGTTTTGGGGCCTGATAGGAATTGTGTGGTGCTCGATGTATGTGTACAAATATAACACTGTCAATGCACTTATTAATTCTGTGGTGCTTGCTGTACATGTATGATTATTACACTATTTGTCACTGATCCTATGAGTTGTTGCACTGTACTGTAACACGTAACTGGTTGCTTTCAGAACTGCTAGGCACTCTGCAGCATATGTTGTGAACTAATAAAGATGTAATTATATTCCAAATAATATAATTTTATTCTGTAACAAAATCAATGAAAAGAAAAATCCATGCAATTGTAAAGGAAATGCAATAAAAACTTAATACATTAATAGAACAGAACTTATGAAGGGGAAAGAACATTCCTGTCCATTGTAGCTACACTGACCTGTGAAAGGCACAGTTGATGTATGTGAACTGTGGTTGTCTGTAATGTCTTCCCAGGTGGCCGGGCCATCCCTAGCAAGGTGCGGGGCCCAGGATATAGGTGCAAAGTTTCTATCTGCCAGGGGTGCTCCCAAGTCCCACCCCACCCAATCCCCTAAGGCCCCACCCTGCCTCTTCCCCACCCAGTCCTGCCCCCACAGTGCGCTGCACCCTTGCTCCTCTCCCCTCCCCCACAGCGCCTCCAGATGCCACAAAACAGCTGACTGGTGGTAGCTGCTGGGAGGGAGGGAAAAAAGGAGAGGGAGGCGCTGATTGGCAGGGCCCGCCGATGAGCAGGAGGCACTGGGGGAGGGGGAGGTTAGTGGGGGGGGGCTCCTCCCACCTCCTCACAAAGCGCAGGGCCCCTCAAAGTGCAGGGCCTGGGGCAGTCGCCCCAAATGGTTGTACCCTAGGGACAGCTCCACCAGGTGGAGGAGTAAGGGTAGGGCAGTAGCCCCTTGTGCCACATGGAATATTTAAGGCAGGGTGTTGAGAGTTACTGCAAGGGAGTTCTTGATAGACTGCTGAGGGGGGTGAACCTGGGAGTGTTGAACCTGTAGTCACCAGAGTCTGCAGCATCTGTGTTTGCTGCCAGAGAAGACCCATTGTGTCCTCATGCATCTCCTTCTCCTTTTCCTGCTGGGACTCCTGAGTCTTTCTCTTCTCCACAGATTCCTTCCCGAGGCTGTCTGCAGTGTTCACTCTCCTGGCCATGTGCTCCTGGCCAGTGCCCGCACCTATCCATCCCATGGCTCCTACTGCCACCCCAGATGCCCCTTCCCATTGACCCTGGCCCCAGTGCCTCTGTCTGATGCCCATCCTTCCCCCATGGCTCCTACTGCCTCCCCATCCCCCCACCCATCCACCCCATGGCTCCTGCAACCTCCCCCAGAAACACCCCCCCATCGCTCTTAGCCCCACTGTCTCCCACCAGGCCCCCACCCATCCCCATGGCTTCTGTCCCATGCTGCCTTCCCCAGCCCTCAATATAATCCCCCATTTTCTCATGTGTCCTGCTGCCTCCCCAAGCCATGCCCATGGCTCCTGTCCCTATTGCCTCCCCCAGACCCCTACCTATCACCTCTGTCCCTTGCTGTCTCCCCTGGCCCTCCATATAATCTTCCCATCCCCCATGGGTAGAGCCCTGAGCGAATACAAATGCATATCAGCTCCTGGGAGCGGCAGCCACACATTATGCTCCTTTTGCTGCTGCAGTTCCCAGGAGAACCCTGTGGTTCTGCGGATACCGATTTATATCCGCGGATATCTGCATCCATGGATATAGATTGGTATCCACACAGGGCTCTACCCATGGGTCCTGCTGCCTCCCCCAGAACCCCCTTCCTCTCCTCCCATTGCCCCGACTCCCCAAGCTCCCTTGCTCACCCCAGGCAGCGGCACTCAGGCAAGCTAGTCCAGGCACATACCTGAGCAGCTGTTGGCCAAGAAAGGACAAAAGTCCTTCCCCGTGCTCCTTCTGGCAGTCCAGTCTTGCTTCCTTGCTCTAGGTGCCACCTAGTGGGGATTAGCAGGATTTCTAGCTGCTGGTGCCTTTCCCAGGCACGTCTCTGCAGCTGCACTCTCTACCTCAGTGTGGCAGAAATCTGGGCGGGTTGAGGCATGTGATCCTTTGTGTCCCCCACACAAACACACACGTCGTCTATGCATGGTGTGATGCAGCACTGGCTTACAGGTTCTCACAGAACATGTCATCCTGAGTCCTCTTCTTTCTCTTCCTAATGTGGCTCAGGTGTTCCGTCGGCGTGAACGGGGAGACGTTGAAGGCTGCAATGGTACCATTGATGGTACCACAGAGGTACCATTGTCAATACAGTCACAAAGGAAAGCATAACTTGAGATTCAGAACTCCTGTCCCTTGCTCCACTAAAGTCTTAAAGTTTAGGTGCTTATTGACACTTCTGCTTTGGAATGCTTGTGCTCGTCGCCACTCACAGCACCAGCCATGGTGAGTATAGGCCACCAGGGTGAGAGAAATGAGGAGAGAATTGCTCGGTTGCATGAAGCTATGAGTATAGGGCACTGGATACTGGCACTGTTTTCCACAGGTGGTGGTGATTTTAGCTGATACATCACTCCTGAGGGTAACAAAGGCAGAGAGAGCACAGCTGCTGCTGGCATCCAGAAGCCTTTTGGGCCTGTATGCTGCTAGCCTGTGTACAGAAAATGTGCCTGCCAAAGTTATTGCTGACTGGCATAGGAAATGTCCTACAGCGGCAGCAGAAATAAGGCAGCCATCCCTAGAAACCTTCAGCAGAGGCCTGCAGAATACCTCCATGGAAGTTTCATAAAAATCTATCAAGAGGATTTAAGAGACATCCCTCTATATGTAGACAAACTGCTCCAAATGCCCACCCTTACCTAACTTCACAGGGCAAAGGAAAGCAGATAACAACTCTGTCTTGCTTTGTTGTACCACTACCTCTTCTAGTGCAAGTAAGTTAATGAAAAGTCCATCACTGTGTGCTGTTAAGTTGGGGGTTACATCACTGTAATGAGAAATAAATTTACACGCTTACCTGAGGATCCTTCTCCTGCATCGGGCTTATCTGTGCTCAACTGCTGGGATGGATGCGAGTGTGGTGGGGTTTCAAACAGGTCCTGGCTTGCTGCATAGTTGGACTCCCTAATGGCATGTCCTCCATCCTCCTCCACCTTGTGCTCGCTGTTCATGCCAGGAATCTCTGGCTTGGGCTCCTCAGAGGTATCGACAGCAGTTTAATGGATGGTGGTTGGTCTCTGCCAAGTATAGCACGCAGCTCTTTATAAAAGCAGAAGGTCTGTGGCTCGGCACCAGGTCAACTGTTGGCCTCCCTGGCCTTCTGGTATGCCTGCCACAGCTCCTTGGCTTTCACACAGCACTGTTGCTGGTCTATGTAATACCCCTTCTCCTGCATCCCCCAGGCAATCTACTCATAGATGTCAAGGTTTCTATGTCTGGTCCACAGGTGTGCTTGCACAGCCTCTTCTCCCCACAGGCCCAGGAGATCCAATATCTCCTGTCTACGCCAAGCTGGAGCACTTCTGGAGCATGTAGCCAACATGGTCAGCTAAGTAGTTGCACACAATGATAGAGAAAGGCTAGGTGTACTCACCAAGTTGGGCAATCAGGAAAAGTCATTTCAAAAATTCATGGGGCTTTAAAAGGGAGGGGAGGCCTGCCGGTCTATGTGACCCTTGGGCAGTGGAGTTCACAATTGTGACCAGACAGACCAGTGGCAGGCATTGTGGGACAGCTGCTGGAGGACTGTTAGTGTCGACATTGGTAACACAGTGTCTACACTTGCGCTGTGTCAACCTCAGTACATCAACCATGGCTCAATGCCACTCGAGGAGGTCAATGTAAAAGGGCACTTACATTGGTGGGAGACAAATTTAACTGTAGAAACACGCACAACTAGTTTGATGCAAGACGGCTTACGTCAACCTAACTTTGTAGTGCAGACAAGGCCTAACTCTCACTCTATTTACTTAACATTAAATGATACATAAATGTTGGCAGCATGATGTTAAATCTAATTTGTGTTTTAGTTATTTAAATTCACCCAGCAGTCAACGAATACATGTTTTTGTGCATCAAATTATATATACACACTGTATCATGTTTTCCCCCAAACACTCTGGGAGTTCGGGAAAATCAGCACTTTGCAAGTAGTGCTTGAGCCAAGCTTAACTGTGTGGGAAAATGTCACCATAAATTTGTCATTGAATAGCTTGACATTTAAGGTGACTCCTGTGACAAAACATTTTGCTCTGAAAAAGCTGCATTTTTTCTGGGGTTTATCAGGATCTGACAAATATTCCTCCTCAGTTTTAGTGATACATCAACTATGAGAGAACTTGATTTTTCGAACTAATACTAGCAAAAGGGATATTACTAACAAAGCCTTCTCACCAGAATAAAATCATGGAGTTATTGCAGCCCGTAGAGAAAATATATGTCCTGTGAATTCAGGCTGGGTCTCATCATCATCTACTTCTTCTAGCCTTAGTCCCATCTATATGGGGTCAGTTCTTTGAGTCCTTCCCCATTCCAGTTTGTCTTGAAGCAGTTCCTCAGAAACTCCACAGCTGTTCAAATTCTTTTGCATAACATCCATCCATCTAGATTTGTGTCTTCCAACCCTTCTCTTACCCTCCACTTCTAAATTCCTATATATTCTTCCAATCTTCTTTTCACATTCCCAAACCATCTAAGCCTGGATCCACTCAGCTTTTCTAAAACTAGAATGGTGATTCACATTTCCTCTAACACTTCATTCCTAACAGGGTCCATCCTTGTAACTCCAGACATCTAAGGTTGGGTCTCTCACTGAACATGTGAAATGTACTATAGTTGATTCACTGAGAATAAAGATTCCAACTTATTTTCATGAGCACCATAATATTTTTTCTATTTAAAAAGTGGGGGAACTTCGTATAGAAGCTCTTTTCTGAGGATGAAGGGAGGTTTCTATTATCACATCTAAAATAGAGAAAACTGGAAGGAATTCCACTTCAACTTTAGGCCCGATCCTACAAACACAGTGTAGTGCTTAGAACAGTGAGTAGTCCCACTGAGATCAGTGGCAGCTCACGGAGATGAAGGATGGACTTGTGGCTAAGGCACTACAAAGTGACTCCAGAGATCTAGCATTAATACCTAGCTCCATCACATTTTTCATTTGTGATCTCGGAAAAATCAAATGACCCCAATCTTGCAATGGCATTTGTATCCACAGACCCCTGCCTGGTGCTCCAATTAAATCAGGGTAGCTCCAGTCAGGGACAGGAATTCACCAATGCAATGTCATTGCAGGATCATAGCCATAATCTCTCTGCTTCAGTTCCCTATCTGTAACATGGGGTAACCATATTTGCCTGCTACACGGGGATGTTGTGAGTTAAGTGAGGCAAAGTTTTTTTGATAAATAGTTTATTCACCCCCCCAAAAAAAACAGCTTCAGTCTGACAAAAACTATTTGGTGAATATTTTTAGAAGAACAAAGTGTGTGTGTGGGGGGGAATCCTGAAAAAGTCAAAATAATTTGTTGAACATATTTGAAATGTTTAGCCTTTTCATTTCAAAATGTTTTTTTTAATTTAGCTGGTTTTATTATTAAAGAGATAAAAAATACCCAAAAACAAATTTCAAAAAAAGGCCCAAAAAATCATTTCAGATTGAACAAAGCATTTTGTTTCACTCAAAATACACTTTTTCAGTTTCCCATATTGGTGAGAAAAACTACATTTCTGTTTGGGTTGAGCTGAAATTATTTTCTTTCCTCTGTTGGGTTTTGTTTGTTTGTTTGGCCACCCAACTGAAAAAATCAACTATTCTCTCAGTTCTAGGAGTGAGGCTTATTCCATTAATTTTGGAAAACGCTTTGAGATTCTTGCATGGAAGACACTATAAAAGCACTGTTATTATATTTTTTCCATTTAGTATACACTACCCAGGGATCAGTAAACTAATTACATGCACTTATTGAAAAGAGAGTATATTGGTAACATTAAAGCTGCTCAGGATAAACATTCTTATATCTTCCCGCTGTTAAACTGCATTGACGTAAGTGTTTAATATAACATTTGACCTCTCTCTCTTGAATTTTTCTAGATTACAATTAGGCCATTTGCACTTCAATAGTTCAGGAGCTGAGCTTTATTTTCAGGGGGGTCAGAACATAACTAAGCAGTAAAAATTTCCTTCAGGCTGAAACTTGGCATAAAAAGGCTGAGCCCAGAAACATTTTTAATGCCAATTTTGGAGAGAGAAAATGATTCCATTGTTTTTGTAATTTTTGTTTTCTGAGTCTTAATACTTGAGGTTATGACTCCAAAATGGCTTCCATTAAAGGAATGCAGTTCAACAGCAGTTTGACAGCTTTTTCATTGTATGGGTTAATTTGCTAATCTTTGTAAAGTGCATCGAAGATTAAAGGTTTATGTAAGTGCTAGGTATTATTAGTAGTAATCATGGGCTATACAGATTAGATACAGTGAGTGGCAGTGGGAGGGAGATGAAGAGTATGAGATTTTAACTAGGGTGGCCACCTGTCCAGGTTTTCCCAGGATTGTCCCTTTTTTAAGGTAGCTGTCCTGGGAAATCTGTAAGGGTGTTCAGTACACAGTGCCAATTGTCCAGTTCTACGGGTTTAGGATCATCCCAGATGTCCTGTTTTTTGTACCTCAGAGATGGCAACCCTCTACAGCAGTTACAGAATAAAGAGGTATTGACACACTAATATTCTCTATTGACACCTCCTCATCGATTATTGGGAGTAGACCACATCCACGCTGACTGAATTGGCCTTCTACATTGGTTCTCCACTTGCAAGGTAACTCCCTTCTCTTCATGTACCAGTATATTTATGCCCGTGTCTGTAATTTTCACTCCATGCGTCTGAAGAAGTGGCTTTTTTACCCACGAAAGCTTATGCCTAAATAAATCTGTTAGTCTTTAAGGTGCCACTGGATTCCTCATTGTTTTTTTTAAATAAAGAGGAACATTTTGGGGCAAAGGTCTGTGTTGTGCTGTGTATGTGCGCACCCTATTGACAACTCTCACCATTTTCTCATAACTGTAGTGATTCTGGGATGTGTTTTTTTACTTATCGTATCAAAACACAATGAAAGGCACCAAATCATGAATTTTCCCTTCTTTAAAATTGCCACCAACTCCATTTACAGTCAAGGAACTGACACCATCAAGATGGTCATCATTTCCCTCCAGTATCATTACCTGTGGAAGTGAGGCTGCCATTTCCCACTATTTTCAATTAGATTGAAGCCACGCCCATGGTCAACATGCTGACAGTCATTCAGGGGGCTAGACTGAGCACAGGGACTGTAAGGAGCAGCAGAGTTACTATGAAAGATGGATGGGGAGAGCAGGGAAAGCCAGGCATTGGGGGGCATATTTAAGGGTTGCAGAAGAATGGGGTGCTGAAGGTTGGGGGGGGGCAGAAGAAATGGGAGCAGAGGCAGACAGCTCAGGGGTAAGGAGAAGGAGTGCTTCCCAGTTGGGAAGGCGGGAGAAAAGAGTGAGTGAAGTGTTGTTTCTTGTGAAAGGCTAAATTAATCCCTTACTGTTTTTAACAGTGATATTATTGTTGATATGAACTACTGATATAAGTTTAAAGTTCTGTAATATGTATATCTGTAACTCATCACCCCCAAAAAGAATATCAATTCTATATGCAAGTGTGAATCCATGATGCATTAATTAGGCCAGTGGTTCTCAAACTGTTTATCATCCAGCTCTTCTCTTATCAAAGGAAATAAACGAGGAGGGGTGGGAGTCAAGACAGTAATGGGACAGGGATGGCAGTTCTCCTATTTCAGGGGCAAGAAGAGGGTAAGTTGAGTCTACATATGAGCAGAAGGGAGAAGCATTAATTTCTGTGTACATTAAAAGTTGATATTTTTAACCAGAAATTATCATACCCACATTGGCAAAGGAGTAGGGAGAATTTTAAAAGTCAAAAAGGGACTAAAAACATGATTTGATTTTTTTTTTAATTTTATGATGGGTGGGTTCTGACTCATGATTTTTTATTTTTTGAGGCTGGCAATACTGGTTCAGCATGTAATAGATTGAAGCCAAAATCCCAGCTGTGTCCTCTGGACACCGCCACAATATAAATGTTAAATTAGAATCTGTTGTATATTGTGCCAACCAAGAAACTGCATAACTTTCTGTATTTTTTCCTCCACCTTGCCAGCATCCTCTTTTGTCATTCTCAGTTTAGATTGAGAGAGGGACCACAGCTTAACAGAGCCGCCCGAGAGTGTGGGGTGGAGGCAAGCAGGGCAATTTGCGCCAGGCCCTGGGCCCCTGCAAGCCCTGGCCTGGTGGCGGTCTGGGTCTTTAGCCAGCATTTCGGTGGCAGGGGGGCCCTTCAGTCACTCTGGGTCTTCAGCGGCATGGGGCCCTTCAGTGCTACCAAAGACACGGAGCGACTGCAGGACCCCCCGCCACCGAAATGCCGCCAAAGACCCGTACCGCCGCCGGGTGAGTACAAGCGCCGCAGCTCCCCCGCTTTTCCCCAGGTCCTCTGAATCCTCTGGGCAGCCCTGCATCTTAATTCCCAGTGAAAAGCACCAGGCACACCTATGGTACTGTATAGAAGTGCAGCAGCCTTTGTCTCATCTGTTAGCTTTTTCCCTTTAAATTGCCAATCATAGAGCATACTGTGCCACTGATTTTTTGTTACTATTATTTTTTAATCAGAATCCCCATCACAGGCTTCCCATTAATCAATTCTGACTAAAAATTAATGCCACATTATGCTTCATTCAAATCCTGCCATGGGGATTGATCCTGCAAGTTCAGATTTAAAAGTTTATTAGAAAATGTTTAAAAATAAACAATACAAAGAGTCTGAAAAGTCAGTTATTGATCATCGGGGGTAGCATGCAGAGTATAGGGGGATGCTAGTAGTTTGGTATTGAACGGCACATAGCATATACAGTCTGCCATGTTCCCAATGCGGGGAGTATGTAAGTACCTTTCTGTATGCAAGCAGTCTCAGTGAAGTAAAGTTACTCATGTGAGTGTGTATTTGCAGTGTCGGAGCCTGGTTTGTAACTTGCAGTCTGATTCAAAGTCCATTGAAATCAGTGAAAAAACTCCTATTGATTTCAGTCTTTAATGACAGACAATTCATACCATTTGATGTGATGGCAGTTAGATAGCCCATGTGAAATTAATTTGGTCATTTCAGTCCAGTTGTCCACAAAACATCACCACAATTGTCACCCTCACCCGCAATCTGAGCTGAGCAGCCAAAGACTGAATGGGCTTGAAAACTGGGCCACTCGCCCCCTAGTGGTGGTCTCTCTGGCAAGGGTTGACACATAGCGATAGAGTAGCATGGGGAAAACGTGCATTGCCACTGCCCACACGGTATCTGTTTTTGTGGATAAATAGAGGATTTGGGGTCTCAAGGGCTGACAAACAGGAACAAAACTCCCCCAAAAATGAAAAGAATTTTGAAAAATAGTTTGTACTACGAATAATGTAAAAATCCAAGCGGTGAGGACTTGTCCATTAAAGCAAAAGAGAAATGTCTGTGCTGTGAGTGAATGTATGTGCTGTGCAGAGAAATGTATGTGCTGTGAGTGAAATTCACACCTGTGCAGAGGTTCAGCATAAGGCTTTAGTCCTTCTTCACAGAAGTGGATTCCCTCTTCCCCCCGTCTGTAGCTGAGTTCCTGTTACTATTATTGTAGAGACTGTTTTTTTATTCTTCATCCCGACACAGCCTTGCCTGCCTGATCCTTCAATGAGGTCATAAGTCTCAGTTGATCACATCACAGTATGTTGCCATGGAAATGATTTTAAAGTCACAAATTGTGTGCATTATGATTTCACAGCAGACAGACTGTGAGGGAGGAAGTCCTCATTTATTTATTTTTTTAAATTGCTTTGGTAACTAGCAAGCACAATAAGAAAAATTATGACAATCTCATCAAAGGTTAATGGATTCATCTCTCTCTGATCTGCTGAAAGTCCAAGAGGAAAAAGACTGAGCAGAGGCTGCTTCCATGAGCCCACTCAGCACTTTGGTCCTCTGACTGGCTGGAAAATCCTGTAATCTGCCTGACGGCAGGAAACCAAGAGCAGTGGTGTGGAATTCAAACTTCCCTGCATCTCAAAGAACCCTTTGGTCTATGCAAAGGCCTAGCAGGAGGTGGTAGATGGTAGCGGGTGCAGAAGGCATGTGGCTTTGTTAAAAGACACCGCACAGTGAAAGAGGGAGACTTGGACTCCTGAATTAGGAACACTATTTGGAGATCTATCTGAGGTACTTATATAGCTCCCATTACTGTAATGTCCAAGCCCCTCACAATCTTTTAAATGTATTTATCCTCACAACACACCTGTGTGGTAGGGAAGTGCTATTATCCCCATTTTACAGCTAGGAACTGAGGCACAGAGAGACTGCCATACAGGAAACTGGTGGTGGAGCAGAGAATTGAACCCAGATCTCCAGGGTAGTGCTCTATACCCTAGATCCCTTAGCCTCAATAAAAGAGATGTCTCTAAGCTAGACATTTGGGTCCTGATTCTCAGAACTGCTGAGCATCCACAGCTCCCGGGGGACCTCACCTGGAGTTGTCAGTGCTCTGTATCTCCTTTGATTTCCAGAAGGTCTGCAGCTGGGAGGTGGGAGAAGAGTCACCAGAGAATATGCTCTTCCATAGCGGAGCAGCTCAGCAATCTCAAGGCAGAACTCTGAAGCTAAATATCTCTCTTCTGTGCCTGCAGCATTCATTGTGATCAGCATTTCGGTGGCCTCGGGTTGAGACTGATGTATTTTCCTGATAGCAGAGTGAAATGCTGCATGTTCTACTTTGTTCAATGACTAGCTCTTGATCGCTATAGGAAGAAACCAGATGGTTCCCACGATAAGTGATCAGCACTCCTGGAGTTTTTGTAACAGAGAAAGACAGATGCCAGCATGCCTTTTGCTAGGACCCATCTTAAGCACAGGCAATACAAGCAAATACTTGGAGGGGGTTGCACTTTGGGGATTCTCTCACTCTAGACTCGACAACTAATCTTCCCAGTCAGTCATTGGACCAGAAGGGGAACACACCTTGCCTCCAGATCTACTCCAACAGCATAGGGCCCTGAAAATCCCACCCAAGATTTGATCCAATTAGACTGCTGTGTTTTTCTGTACATTTATTTTAATGTCTTATTTTTCAGATAATGCATCAGATCAGTCTTTCTCTGCTCTTCCTGTGCTTGTGATTTATACTACTGAATGAGTAAGAAAATATATTTAACTGATCGCAAACCAAAATGCCCTGGTATGTAGGAGGCTTTCATTGGGTCATTTCTTTGAAGGAAAAAAAACGAGTTTGAGGTTGAGGTTCGTGGGGTTTTTTTGGTTTTTGGGGAGAGCGGATTGGACAAATTGATATTGATATAGAGCCTTGTTTCTCCACCATTCGTTTGTTGTTCGTTGTCCTGACCTTCAGCCAAACACCACTTCCTGCCATTAGCACAGAGATCAAGATCTCTGCAAAAGAAAACAATACCAGCTTTTGTGTTTAAACAATGTATTACAGGTACCTTCATTTCCACTGACATAGATGATAGTACAAGGCCCAATCCACCCCTTAAATTGTAATAAAGTCACCATACAATTCAATGGATGATCCATAAATGAATCCATAGCAGAACTAGGGGGCAAAAGGAACAACGATCATAGCGAAATTACCTATTAGGGGCCTAACCTAACTCCCACTGAAGTCAATTAAAAGACTCCCATTGATTTCAGTAGGAGCTGGATCTGATCCTACAGTATCAATTCTGCTGTCCTGCAAATCTCCAGCCAGAGAATGTACCCTATATTAAAGGGATAGTGTCAAGTAACTTTGGTCCAAAATATAGGGTCTCTTTAATGGACATTGGAAGGTTTTACAACTCTCAATATTAAAGCTGGGCAAATAACAAAACAAAACAAAAAAAAACCCTTGTGAATCTTTTAAAGGGAAAAAATCACAAAATTCAATAAGAATTAATCCTATAATATATTACCATCTATACCTAATCAAAACACATTTTTTCAATTTTTTAAAAATAAATGGAAACAAGTTTTGATTAGATTTCACTGTGGTGTTGGCAATCCAAACACTACAGCATGTGAAAATCTGAAAGTAAAACTCACTAGAAACAAAAGTCAGACTATCTAGTATATTTTCATTACCCAAGCAGATCGAATTGCAGCATGCAAAGAGCATGAATAGTGAAACATGCATTGGAACTGTACTCTTATTTCAGTTGTAATAAACCAAGGGACAATGAATAGTGATAAGCTTTATTTTATCTTTAATCTATAAAATGTCTATCAATCCCGTTGGGCCCAAATACAAAAAGATGCATCCATGTGATCGAAGCCAAAAGGCTGAGAAGAAGACAACATCTTTTAGCCCAGAGACTAAAGTCCCAGTCCTGAAAGGAGCTATCCATGGGCAGACCACTTTAGGCTATCTTCTGCACTGTCCAAAGGCAGGGGGATGCCTCTCCCTGCTGGATAAGAGGCTTTTCAGCCGCCTTTATGCCGCTCAGGCCCTTTTACTCAACATAAAGGGGTTGGAGAGAGGGTGAGGATCTCGCCCTTAGTTTCACTCTGAGTGAAATTCATAACATAAGGCATAAGTGGGACTTAAGTAGTGCATAGGTCTTTTGCAGCAGCTCTGCCTAGGAGGTCATTTAAACCTGTGTAGAATCCTGTGGCACCTTATAGACTAACAGACGTTTTGGAGCATGAGCTTTCGTGGATGAATACCCACTTCCTCAGATGCATGTAATGGAAATATCCAGGGGCAGGTATATATATCTGTGCTAGCAAGCAAGCTAGAGATAACGAGGTCAGTTCAATCAGGGAGGATGAGGCCCTGTTCTAGCAGTTGAAGTGTGAAAACCAAGAGAGGAGAAACTGGTTCTGTAACTGGCAAGCCATTCACAGTCTTTGTTCAATCCTGAGCTGATGGTGTCAAATTTGCAGATGAACTGAAGCTCAGCAGTTTCTCTTTGAAGTCTGGTCCTGAAGTTTTTTTGCTGCAGGATGGCCACCTTAAGGTCTGCTATAGTGTGGCCAGGGAGGTTGAAGTGCTCTCCTACAGGTTTTTGTATATTGCCATTCCTAATGTCTGATTTGTGTCCATTTATCCTTTTCCGTAGAGACTGTCCAGTTTGGCCGATGTACATAGCAGAGGGGCATTGCTGGCATATGATGGCGTATATTACATTGGTGGATGTGCAGGTGAATGAACCAGTGATGGTGTGGCTGATCTGGTTAGGTCCTGTGATGGTGTCGCTGGTGTAGATATGTGGGCAGAGTTGGCATCGAGGTTTGTTGCATGGATTGGTTCCTGAGCTAGAGTTATTATGGTGTGGTGTGCAGTTGCTGGTGAGAATATGTTTCAGGTTGGCAGGTTGTCTGTGGGCAAGGATTGGCCTGCCACCCAAGGCCTGTGAAAGTGTGGGATCATTGTCCAGGATGGGTTGTAGATCCTTGATGATGCGTTGGAGGGGTTTTAGCTGGGGGCTGTATGTGATGGCCAGTGGAGTCCTGTTGGTTTCTCTCTTGGGTTTGTCTTGCAGTAGGAGGCTTCTGGGTACACGTCGGGCTCTGTTGATCTGTTTCCTTATTTCCTCGTGCGGGTATTGTAGTTTTGAGAATGCTTGGTGGAGATTTTGTAGGTGTTGGTCTCTGTCTGAGGGGTCAGAGCAGATGCGGTTGTACCTCAGTGCTTGGCTGTAGACAATGGATCGTGTGATGTGCCCGGGATGGAAGCTGGAGGCATGAAGGTAGGCATAGCGGTCGGTGGGTTTTCGATATAGGGTGGTGTTAATGTGACCATCACTTATTTGCACCGTGGTGTCAAGAAAGTGGACCTCCCGTGTAGATTGGTCCAGGCTGAGGTTGATGGTGGGGTGGAAGCTGTTGAAATCATGGTGGAATTTTTCCAGAGTCTCCTTCCCATGGGTCCAGATGATGAAGATGTCATCAATGTAGCGTAGATAGAGAAGGGGTGTGAGTGGACGAGAGCTGAGGAAGCGTTGTTCCAGGTCGGCCATGAAGATATTGGCATATTGTGGGGCCATGCGGGTGCCCATAGCAGTGCCACTGATCTGGAGATATATATTGTCATCAAATTTGAAATAGTTGTGTGTAAGTATAAAGGCACAGAGCTCAGCAGCCAGTTGTGCTGTGGCATCATCAGGGATAGTGTTCCTGACAGCTTGTATTCCATCTGTGTGTGGGATGTTTGTGTAGAGAGCCTCTACATCCATGGTGGCTAGGATGGTGTTTTCTGGGAGGTCACCAATGCATTGTAGTTTCCTCAGGAAATCAGTGGTGTCGCGGAGATAGCTGGGAGTGCTAGTGGCATAGGGTCTGAGTAGAGAGTCCATATATCCAGACAGTCCTTCAGTGAGAGTGCCAATGCCCGAGATGATGGGGCGTCCAGGATTTCCGGGTTTGTGGATCTTGGGTAGTAGATAGAATAACCCTGGTCGGGGCTCTAGGGGTATGTTGATTTCTTCTGGTGTTAGTGTAGGGAGTGTCCTGAGTAGATGCTGTAGTTTCTTAGTGTATTCCTCAGTGGGATCTGAGGGAAGTGGCCTGTAGAATTTGGTATTGGAGAGTTGTCTGGCTGCCTCCTTTTGATAGTCAGACCTGTTCATGATGACAACGGCACCTCCTTTATCAGCCTCTTTGATGATAATGTCAGGGTGGTTTCTGAGGCTGTGGATGGCATTGCGTTCTGCACGACTTAGGTTGTGAGGCAAGCGATGTTGTTGTTCCACGATTTCTGCCTGTGCACGCCGGCGGAAGCATTCAATGTAGAGGTCCAGGCTGTCATTTCGACCCTCAGGAGGAGTCCATGTGGAGTTCTTTTTCTTGTGCTGTTGGTGGGAGGGCACCCGTGTATCAGTGCACTGTTCAGTGTTGTCCTGGAAGTATTCTTTGAGTCGGAGACGGCGAAAGTAGGCTTCCAGATCGCCACAGAACTGTATCATGTTGGTGGGGGTGGCAGGGCAGAAAGAGAGTCCCCGAGATAGGACAGACAGCTAAAACCCCTCCAACGCATCATCAAGGATCTACAACCCATCCTGGACAATGATCCCACACTTTCACAGGCCTTGGGTGGCAGGCCAATCCTTGCCCACAGACAACCTGCCAACCTGAAACATATTCTCACCAGCAACTGCACACCACACCATAATAACTCTAGCTCAGGAACCAATCCATGCAACAAACCTCGATGCCAACTCTGCCCACATATCTACACCAGCGACACCATCACAGGACCTAACCAGATCAGCCACACCATCACTGGTTCATTCACCTGCACATCCACCAATGTAATATACGCCATCATATGCCAGCAATGCCCCTCTGCTATGTACATCGGCCAAACTGGACAGTCTCTACGGAAAAGGATAAATGGACACAAATCAGACATTAGGAATGGCAATATACAAAAACCTGTAGGAGAGCACTTCAACCTCCCTGGCCACACTATAGCAGACCTTAAGGTGGCCATCCTGCAGCAAAAAAACTTCAGGACCAGACTTCAAAGAGAAACTGCTGAGCTTCAGTTCATCTGCAAATTTGACACCATCAGCTCAGGATTGAACAAAGACTGTGAATGGCTTGCCAATTACAGAACCAGTTTCTCCTCTCTTGGTTTTCACACTTCAACTGCTAGAACAGGGCCTCATCCTCCCTGATTGAACTGACCTCGTTATCTCTAGCTTGCTTGCTAGCACAGATATATATACCTGCCCCTGGATATTTCCATTACATGCATCTGAGGAAGTGGGTATTCATCCACGAAAGCTCATGCTCCAAAACGTCTGTTAGTCTATAAGGTGCCACAGGATTCTTTGCTGCTTTTACAGATCCAGACTAACACGGCTACCCTCTGATACTTTAAACCTGTGTGTGAACCTCCTGCTATGACCTCTACTTATTATAGTCTTTATATGGTCTTAAAGACTGACCTTTCTTCAAAATATAAAAAGCAGGTGGCTCGCTGCCTCACTGAGGGCAGCAAAACTTAAGTCATATGCTGACTTTTTTTTTTTTTTAATTTTAAGCTATGGTCAGGATTCCCCTACCATGCTTATGCAAACTATAGTCATGTGTGGAGTTTAACTGAAGCATTTCTGTGCAAACCACGTGTCTCCTTCAATACAGAACAGACTTCCTAGTCATTTCTCTACTAGACCTAGCGTATTAACTCTGATTAGTGTTCTATGAAGAATAAATAATCACTGAATGAAACTGTAAGGTCCAAAGATGGTCTACAATATGTGACACCAAAGAATGGAATATGCCCTCATCATATCCTATTCCTGGCCCATAAGCAAAAAAAATCCTAATAATTCAGCAAGTAGGATGGTGTCACTTTACAGCAGGGCTGGTGGTTTTAGGTGTGGAGCTCAAATCATCATATTATCTAGACACGCTGATCACAAGAAAATAAGAGGGCATAATATTTAAAACAAGAGGGATCTCTCCTCTCACTGTCCTGGGAAGCAGTGTGTGTGTGTTTTGTGCTATGTAATCAACATGACTTTTGTTTTGTTATCCATTGAGAACCAGTCCCACACAACAGAATGTTACAACTTACCCTTTCACACAATGTATACGCAATTCCCACTCTTTTGCGTTGTCATTAATCCATTAAACACATTTTTAAAGTTGTGTTAATTATAAGTGATTATTATCTACTGAAAGTTAACAAGAGTATTCATATATCTGTCATAAATACATATATATTTTAATGGATACATATGGAGGAGTTAGGCCACTGATTGGGTTTTGTGACAGACCCAGACCAGTGGGGTACAGGAGTCTGGCAGAGGGCAAATATACTGGTCACTGGATGACTAGTTTTCTGTTCCCTGAGTGACCAGAGCAGGGGCTGCACTAGAGTAATCAGGAACCTGCTAGAACCAATTAAGGCAGACAGGCTGATTAGAACACCTGCAGCCAATCAAGGTGGGCTAATTAGGGCACCTGGGTTTTAAAAAAAAAGAGCTCACTCCAGTCAGCTGAGGAAGTGTATGAGAGGAGCTGGGAGCAAGAGGCACAAGGAGCTGAGAGTAAGAGGGTGTGCTGCTGGAGGACTAAGGAGTACAAGTGTTATCAGACACCAGGAGGAAGGTCCTGTGGTGAGGATAAAGAAGGTGTTTGGAGGAGGCCATGGGGAAGTAGCCCAGAGAGTTGTAGCTGTCATGCAGCTGTTACAAGAGGCACTATAGACAGCTGCACTCCACAGGGCCCTGGGCTGGAACCTGGAGTAGAGGGCGGGCCCGGGTTCCCCCCAAACCTCCCAACTCCTGATCAGACACAGGAGGAGCTGATCCAGTCTGTGGGGGAGATCACTGAGGTGAGCAAATCTGCCAATAAATGCAGGACCCACCAAGGTAGAGGAGGAACTTTGTCACAGTTTATAAACCAAAGTCATGAATCAACATGATATCCAAAGGCAAATAAAGCTTATGGAGATGAGTGAATTAATTGAAATATGCAAAATCATGTGACCCGACCGACAATGACAGAAGTTGTGCATTTGCTGAGTATTAGCAATACCCATTATTCCAGCAGGAGATTGAAATAAATTTCTTGAGAGCAGTTTGCTCCCAATTTGTTCATTTCAAATGGCAGGAAACAATTTTTGCGTAAGACCAAATTCTCCAAATTTTGATCAAATTATGGCTCATTTATGTGATAGAAGATCACTAACCTTTTCTGATCCAAAGATATGTATTGTAGGACAAACAAATCCCAACAGATAGTTTACTGCAGAAGTCATGGATGGCACAAGTTATGCTGTCTTTGCTATATGACTTTAAGGACCCAAGGGTAGAATCAGCCCTTTAAATGTCTAGGATACTTTTTAGGCTTGATTTTAATTTACATCTGTGTCTATTTGCACTGTGTAAAGGCAACTTAAAATGGACACAAATTACATTTATGTCCATTCATAGATTCTTTTGCACTGCCAGACCCATTTAAAGGGTCTGTAATGTAAATGAAAATCAGAACATTTTGAAAGTTGGTGGATTTTTTCCTTCTTTTTGTTCATCTACTCCTTTTAGAAACACAAACATACAGCTGCACCAAAACATTGCGGCTTTTGTTTCTTTTCATTTTACAAATCATGGACATGAGGGCAGTCATCAGAGATGGTTTCAAAAAAAAATTGTTTGAAAGTTCATCCTTTTTTCAGAAATCTAAAAATTCAGAGCTGGTTCTGTAGCTGGTCAACCTGCCCCTAACTAGGCCATCCCCCATCCCCAATTTACAAATATTGAGTTGATTTTTTTTTTAATAAAACAATTGTCAATAAAAACATTTGACCAAAAATAAATCAAAATTTGGAAACCTTCAGCTAGTTTCAGTAGTAATCTTTTGTGCCTTTTGGAAAGTGTATATGTCTATCCATCCCCATTACCTAAATCTAGAGCTTGAAAAGGTAAGCACAAACCTCAGTTGGAACCGCAGAAGAGAAAGACAAAAATCAATTTTGGTATCTAATCACTCACCAATATTAAGTTTAATCAGGCAGTCAAAAACACACCTACTCAGTTGAGAGTGCCCTTGTAAAGAAGTCTTTTGACATTGCTTTGACATATTTACCTTCTTAGATGATTATTCAGTTACAATAACGTGGTGCTTTTCTTCAAACATTTGAATACAAGCATCTTGCAATCCCTCATTCTAGACAGAAAAAAAAAGTTCAACAAACAAGGTGGTACAGCTGGTTTCAAAGGTGCAAGCTGGGCTCTAATTATGTACCGCACAATACTGTTAACGTGAAACCAGTTTGAAAACTTCAGGGGTGGTTCTAAAACCAAGTGATTCCAGATTTTTGGAGAATTCTATATACACAATTAAAATATTACTTTAGAATAGATAACATGCCTCTGCCATTCAGATGATAACATGCTTCTCACAAGACATATTAGCCTGTGGTTGCTACAAATGGCTGGTATTTTGAACTCAGATGCAATCAGTAAACTTGAATTTTAAATGAATTTAAGTAAATCAAAAATAGTGTGCAACCTATCTCACTACATCCTTGTAGTTTAAAGCCAAAAAGACATTAAATCTTAATTTTAAATGGTGAAAGGATTCCTCTGTTTATAGTAGATGAATGGGAATTTCGGGCATTAACTGAGAAATAGTATTTCCCAGAAAATAATAAACAAGAGTGATCTGAAGTCTTAAAAAAATAAAATACAGAAGGTTTAAAAAGCTACATTAGAAGTAGAGCATGAAAAAAAAAAACCCTCCTACCTCCCCTGGTAGCCTGACCTGATTCTAAAAGAGCTAGTTATTATTAGGAAGACAGTTTCATCAATGCCCTTACAATGTAAACAATGATTGGAACCTTGTTTTCAGCTAATACACAAGATGCAGATAGTCACAGCCCGAAAAGGCCAGGAGTGTCATTCCTGCCTCATCCCAGATCTGTTTTGTTTCACTAACAGACAAAATTCAGGCAGATCTGATGAGCAAAGGCTGTTTAGCACGCTGCCTCCTTTCTGCAATGCTGCCGCCTCTTTCCTTATTCTCACCGGCTTCTCTGGCTGCTACACGTGGTCGGGATCAACAGTTTGCCGAGCTCCTCAGTGACACCTTGAACTTTTAGAGAAAATGGGTTTCGCATGAGGATTTTCGGCCACTGTCGGTTTCACCGGGTGTGCCCCCCCTTTCAAATCTCACTAGAGGAGAGTGTCCCGAAGACGGCTGGGTAAAACCCCTGGATCCTGCCTATTCTTTGTACCCAAGATCTCAAATTGTACCATCATAATAGAGACCGAATAGAGCCGCTCCTACTGCTCCCCAAAACACCCGGCCCGATGCACTCCTCCAACAGTGCTGTTAAACGCTGGATCGTGCCAATTTTGGCTTGACCCCCCCCTAAATTATAATGCCTAAACAAAGAGCGAAGCACACACCCACCATGCATCCTGGAACAAGAGGGCGGTAATAGCTGGTCCATTCCGCCCCCAAGACTGGATTCTTACAGTTTTTGGCCCCAAGCCGCAAAATGCCACTGTCTGCCTGAACTACGTTTAGATAACTGGGTGTGAGGTATGCAGCCAAATATCAGCTGGACCCAGCAAGATACAGGTGTCAAATTAGAGTGTTTGCATCTCTCTGTTAGGAGGATGTGATGGGGCCAGAATGGTAGATTCATGGCTTATTCTGTGTTCTGGTAGTACCATTGCTGTGTCTGTGGCCAAAAATACATCAGGATCCAGATGCCAGATCTGAGGTGTGGCTCATCTTGGGCTGGATAGTTAAGGTGCAGCAGGAACAGCTACTGTTTGCTCGCTCTTCAGGCGGTCGCATTTGGGGGGACTAGGACCAAAAACTGACAGCCCAATCCTGGGCCCACATCTGCCAATTTATTCCGCTGGAGCTGTGGGATGCATTGGAGTCCAGGTGTGTGGTTTGTGTGTGTGTGTGTAAGAAGAGCGTCTACACTTGTTCTTTAGGAAGCGTTACCATTTGGAGGGTGTGGGGTCAAAACTGAACAGGATGCAGGTGCCAGAATCGGAGGAGGGTACGGGACAGTTGCATGGGAATGTGTTGGAGGGGCTGGGGTATTTTCGAGAGGGGGAGGAGGAGACAGTGGGAGTGGTTAGTCTTCTTCTCTATTTCGGTGGGATAATTTGGGGTTTGGGGAACAACGTTAGCAGGATCCAGGTAGATGCAGGTTTTGGCATCTCCAATGATCTCTCTCCCGGCCCTGCCAACTCCTAGCTAAATAATAATATTAAAAAAAAAAATCTGGCGGTAGCGGTAGACTTGTAAGTTACCCAAAAGGAAGAGAACCCCCCCCATACACACACACACACGTACGTGTGCATAGATCGCAGAGGGGGAGCAATTTTTTTATAATCAGACTCTTAAAGGCGCCTGGGTCAATTTCAGTTTCTAACTTTCTCCCAAATAAAGGGACCCCGGTGGGAGAGCCGCTGGTGGTATCGTATGCAAATACGCATGCTGACGTCAGAGATCATGTGGGTTTTGGCGTAGATCCCCACTGATCGAAGGGGTTTTTTTTTAAAAAAAAAAAATATTTTATTTTTTTGCCAGTGTTTGTGCTGTTGGGGGGGAGGGGGCTTTGCCCAGGCTCCCACGTTCCCCAGCGTGGCGAAAGGCAGAGCCCTTCCACTGGGGGAAAGTTCGTGCCGCTGCCTCCTAAAGCCCTGGGCGCAGGTAAGAAACTCCCCCCCCTTCCCTTCTCCTTGCACTCACTCACCTCCTCCCCCCTTTGCAAACACCCCGACCCGCCAGGGGAAGCGCCGAGGGCTCCCTCGAACCCCTGAACCTCGCTGCCCACATGCACTTGCGAGCGCTCCTGCCCCTCGCCAGAGCCCAGCGCAGGCGATCGCCAGCCACTCAGACCCAACTTTTCCTCCCCGGCCAGCGCCTTTCGAAACGGGCTCGTGAATGGAACTTCAGCTGGGGAACGGGGCGGGGTGGGGGGGAGAAATTGCAGAAGGGAGAGAAGAAGCCGGGGGGGGGATTGGATTTTGTTTAAACGCATCCGCCCCCTCACCCCCCATGCAAGTTTGGGTGAATGGGGCAAAGAGGAGGAGGAGGAGAAAGGGGGAAAAAACATGTCTACGTTTCCCTGTGTCTGTCGACATCAGCAACACAAAATATGGCGTCCGCTTTCGACAGGGCGTTACGTAGAGGCGAGCAGGGCGATTTTTTTTTATTGCCTTCTTTTAACAGCTCCCTCTGGTTTAAAGCCAAATAAATCCGCGGAGCTGGGTGCCCAACGGTGGGGGCAGGTCCCCTGGCTCCCGCTGGAACGCGTGGCATTTGCCCCACTCGCCGCCCCACTTCTCTGAGTTGGCAGAGATGGGGATGGGGGTGGGGGGGGAGTGTTGTTCTTTCCCAGTGACGATTTGTCCTTAATGTGGTGGCAGGCACCATGACTCGCTGGGGTGCAGCCCCTTTAACAGCTCCTGGTAACTCAGATAAGAGGTGAGAGGGAGAAGCAGCAGCTGAGACACTGTGTTACAATCGTGAGCTGGAGTGTGTTTCTACACCCGGCCCTGGAGTGGGTAGAGATTGACACCCCCGTCCCACCGCACTACCCCCAAGTAAAACTTGCCACGACACTGATCATCCGCCAAACGGAGTTGCTCTCTCTTTAGTGCAGCCGTCTTTCCTCCTTTTTTAAAAAAAAAGTCTCAGCGGCTGGTGCTTTAAACCATCCCATCAGAGGTTAATCCTCGTGGCTGGTGGTGGTGTTTTCAGTTCTTTTGTTGCGACTTGCTTTTCAAAGACAACGTTAGTAATCAGAGATCTTAGTTTAACTTGTCTCTTGGCTTCTTCCGTCCGCTTTTGGGAAGAGTCTTCCAGATTCCTGGCAAAGTTTTTGATTTTTCTAAAGCATCACACCCTGTTTTTGTTCTTTTCTGTCTTGGCTGAGACTAGGGGAAGAGAGACAATTCCCGTTCTCCCCCTCCCCCCCCCCCGGGTTGATAGGAATAAAACTTGGTTCTTAGGAAGTGAAGTTGTGATTTGCTGAGGAGTTCTACCTGATTGATTGACTTCAAAGCCATGTGGGGGTCTCTGCCCTCAGCTGTTTCCTGATTGCCTTTTGTTTGCTTTTACTGTGGGAATCCAGCCTTCCGCAAAGCCAGCTTTTTAAAGGGACATTGTACATTTTTCCTCACATGGGGCTTCTCTGGTAACTTTTTGAATGAAAGTTCCTGATCTTGTCAATGCGGATGCTGTTTGCAAACGTTTGGAGTTGTAGGGGATTGAAGGAGGCCTGCCAAAACAGAAAACCAAGCAAAACAAAACTTCTGTGTTAAAATTTGAAGTATAAAGGGGTGGGGTGGGTGAGCTAAGCAGGAGGTATTCAGTCAAAAGGTAACTACATTTAACAGATCTCTGTTTCATCACGTCATTACATTTATGTCCCAAGGCAGCAATGCCACAAAGTATCAAATGACTACCAAGAAGAATATACATCTTTTAAAATGGCATATTTAACATCACCAGGGAGTTATGAAGCCCTCACAAGGGCTCGGTCACCTGTGGAATACTACTTTTTTTTTTTTTTAAAGTATAAGAATACCAACAAACATAATGTGATTCCTTCCCTCTGCTGCCATTTGACTGTGCAGATATCAGGGCCCCAGTTGAGGAAGATACTTCACCAGGTGCTTAACTTCAGGAACATGAAGCCTCAACTAAATACTTTCCTAAATCAGGGCTTAACACATTAAAAATGACAGCTACCTGAACTCCCTTTATAAAAAGAAATATTCTGGTTGTGTAAGCACTCTCTGATCTATGTTTCATTTTTTGGTTTACTTATAAGTAGTTTGCCTCTGCCCAGTTAATGCTTTGCCTTTATTTGTTACACTTAACCCATAGCACTGAGAGTATAGTCAGCCTCAGGTATGAGGCACTAACAACCCAGTAAAACCACTTAAATTCATAACTTTAACTATGTATTAATTTCCCCATCAAGGAAAGCAAATGTACTGCACAGTATGATAGTTGAAAATTTAAATGCTAAGAAGCCTTTTAAGGTTTTAACACCAGCCTTTATTCTCATTCTATGTCCTTTAACCTATTCATTCTTTCCAAAACATCTATCATATATGGGTGGAAGATTTCACTTGTCATCCCCTCTCTCTGTACCCCTTATGATCCAAATCTAGGAAAGCACTTAAGCACATGCTTAAATTTGAGCATGTTAATAGTCCAATTGACATCAATATGACTACTCATGTTGAAAATTAAAGCTAAGTTCCCACCTGCTCCTCCACATAAAAGGCAGAAACTCTCTCAGGTTTTCTCCAAGTAGGTTGCCAGTTGAAAGTAGCTCATTCTTGGATAAATAATTCCTCTCAAGTTCCAAAAGCGCTCTTCTCCAAGTTACGATAAATATATGATTTCTAATGAGTATGTATAAAATTAATATGTTGGCCCTAGAACTAGATGTTAGTACCATCACGTCTGTTTGTTCTTTTTGCTGGTGAAACTTTATATGAGAAGACAGCTCTTGAGCATAATAAAGGTATCCTTTTTTTTTTCCTGAATTCCCGAAGTATCTGATTGCTGTTGACCAGGCCTGGATCTGCTTGTCCCTGTGCAGAATGTTGATTTTAATGCCAGAAATGACATCACAGTATTTGCATGTATCATGACTTCACTTTTTACTCCCCCTGTTCTTGGATTGTCTTGCAGAGTATTTTAGCTGCAGCACAGTTAATGTTTTGGGTCTGTTTGTGGTGTGGTTTGTTTTTGTTTTTATCCTGGCCCAAATTACTGTTCAGCATGTCCACTGAGTTTGAGGAATAAAAACAGCTACTGACAATAAATAAAATAATATGTTGGGTGTAATTTACAGCCGTGTTGTGCAGCATCACTGTAAAACCAGATCCTTTCAGAATTGAGGGGACGTCTTGTAGATAATAGGAAAATTAAGTTTAACTTTTCAATGAAAACAGTGATATATAGATTTTTGGCTTTAAAAAGGAATTTCTTCCATGCTTCAGCATTACTTGACTAATGGTGTAATGCCCTAATTTGTGAACCTGTCTGGTGAACCTGTACACTTTTAAAATAAGTAATAAAACAAAACACAAGAATAATGCATAAGGTTTGAATTTAAACCCACCAAAGTAACTCACTGAATGGTGTGCAGGTATGTTTATGGGTGTCACGTCAGCTGTAATTCATGTTTATTTTGTTGGGTTTTTTTATAAACCATATAAAAATATTTCATTCTGAAATGTATTACACATCTGCTTGTTATCCAGCGCATATTTGTTTTGGTTCAAAAATACAGTTTAAGCTGTAAAGACCCTCTTGACTGCCAGATCTGCACTGAAAATATTCTTCATGTGCAACAACTTTTATGACACAGTATTCTATTTCCACAGGCCTGGCTGAAATGCAGAGGGTGTTTGCACCATTCAAAAGAGAGCAGTATCAGCACTACTAATCTCAGTCATTCAAAAATCGTGAATCTGGCCCCAAAACATCATAACATTGACTTAAAAATCTTAAAGAACCAAAAATATATTTGACTTAAAAATCTTATGATTTTTAAGTCAAATATATTTTTGGTTCTTTATATATACCTTGTCATTTTTGAGCCTCTACAGTTCATGTTTTTAAGCTATTATCTACAGCCAGCAGGATTAGAAACTTTCTTTATGTGAAAACTGAGATTCACATGTCTCATGCCAACTCTCAGGATTTTATCAGCAGTCTCAGTATTTGGCAACACTTGATTCCGGGCCTGGCCTACACTAAAGAGTTAGGTAGGTCCAGCTACGTCACTCATGAGTGTGAAAAATCCACACCCCTGTGTAATGAAGTTAAGCCAAGCCCTGGGTAGACAGTGCTAGGTCGTTCAAGAATTCTTCTGTCAACGTAGCTACTGCTTTTTGGTGAGATAGATGACTTATACTGATGGAAGAACAGTGAAGTGCTGCCGCAGTTGTGTGTGCCGCTGTAGCATTTCAAGCATAGACAAGCCATGAGTGCTGTAGTATTGTAGAGAGAGACCCTGTGTAGTATGATTTCATACATTCAGTGTTGGAGAGGCCAGGGCCAGTATAGGTAAAGTAGGCACAAGACTACAGCCCAAATTCGTGGAGGCAAGGAGGGAACAATTTTGTTTTGCTTTATTACCAATGCAGACTTGCACACAAGCTGAAAGCACTTCACTCACTTGAGTGGGTGGCTTTCCAGCCTGGCACATGGGGTCATGGGGCTACTCCTTAGATTGAGTAAAGTTGTTTCAGTTCTTGTGCAAGGCCACACCAGTGGATGAGTGGGCACAGTACTCGTGCACAGCTGAGTCTCACTTGACAATCCAAACAGAGCCAAGGAGAGAAGAGTCACTAGATAAATAACCCACTTAATTCTCCAACAAGGTAGGGGCCCAGAAGTGCACGTTTGCCGAAGACCCAGTAATGGGTTAATCTGGCCTTGGGAGAAGACCCTAAATGGGATTGTATATGTGTATTCTTGTCAGTGAATTGAATGAGAAATGCAGAAGCTAAACTGAATGGCGTTCCTCACCTTTATAGCCAACAACAGGACACTAATATCATAAGAATAAACTTGACAATTCAATTTCTATTTTATTAATCGTTTTGACTGATAATGTCAATGTTTATTTGTAAGCATTTTTCTATTTTTATCTATTATACAAAATTAGGAGGGTTTTTTTTGTTACAGTTGCAGGAAATTTGGGGCGTGTCAGACAATAATTTATTTAATGAAGTAGCCGTTACAATTCAAAAAATTAAAGCTGTATAACCATTAAAACACAAAGTGTCACCTTCATGCCAAAACATACTAGAGCTTGAATTACGAATAGGTACTTTGTAAGTTCTCAGGCAGCAGTTTTCTTAATTCAACCATCTATACATTTCTGTTATTGATGGAAATATTTTTTCATCAGCATGTGTGTACAGTCCAATCAAATCAAAATTTACCATAAAAATACTTACTGATTAAAAATTCTAATCCTTCCAACCCTACATAAGAAGTACCTTTGAAGACATGCATTCTAATAGACGAATATATGCGTTACAATGTTAAACACGCTGCAACCAATGCAGACAGGATCTTGACATTCACTCATGTGAGGCCACATCTCTGCTTTATGAAATTAAGGTGTTGAGCCAGGACAGACCCATGCTACTGCTGCCATTCAGCCATCCAGGAGCCAGTGGGTATTTTCAGTAGCAGGAGCCAGCAGGGAGCTTGACTGGGCAAGGAATGTTGAGGAGGGGGACTGGAAGCAAATTGTGAGGAAGCAGATCCATGTATTGCGTACAGTTTAAAAACTGCGCACGGGGTAAAAGATCTATGCCTCACATACATCGTGGGGAAAGAGTGTGGATGGTAAATAGAGAATTCCATGAACCTCCTTCACACAAATGTGTTTCACCCTGTTAAACATACAAGGCTACGCAACCAGAGTTCTGATGACTACATACCCCACGAGAATTCCTTGATTGAATTCTAGCCCCATAATTTGGATGAACATGTGTTTATTTTCCAGACCTTTGTTCAGAAAGACTTTGGTTAATATTCCAATGTATTTTTGGCTCTCCTGCTCCCCTCTCTCCATAGTGGAATGTTCCACCAGCGGAAAATGGAACAACCAGGCCACCCAGTCATGCTTCCCTGATGGTGTGAAAGCTGCATGAGCTGATACTCTTATTAAAAAGAGAGCGTCAGAACACTGGAGAGCCCTGTGTGTTGAGCAGCTGCCGGGAAGGTAATGTAAGCAAAATAGCATGGTTGCTGGTGTGCATGTGATAGGAGCGGTTTGGGCAAGAGAACAAATGAAACAGTGCTCTGCCAAACTGCTCATATCCCACAGTTGTGAGAATGCAACTGTGCTCCCTCAAGAGTGGGTATTCAAAGGAGAGATTGAGTGCAGTTTGATAGAGGGTCCTGTTGTTCATAGATATGGAGGAAAAGACATCCAAAGGCCAAGTCTGCAGTAGGAGTGCTTTGCCAATATAGATATACTGGTGCGCTACACTGGCAAAGCACTTCTAATGTGCGCGCAACTGACACCAGTATTCCAACCCCATCAGTGAAATAAGCTATATCTGCAAAAGAGCAGTTTTGCTGGTGCAACTGCATTTGCATTAGGGACTTTTGCTGGCACAGCTGCATCAATCACAAATCACACCTCCTCATACCCGTGACCAACACGACTATGCCAGCAAAAATTTGTAGTGAAAACCTGGTCTAAGACATTCCAGTGCAGAGCTGTTTGCTACAGTACATTTCTCCATTTCTTGGTCTCTTCCGATCAAGACTGGGTGCCTTTCTGGAAGTTATAGTTTAACCAAACACAAGTTGTTGTGCTCAATATAGAGTAACTGGGTGAAATTTAATGGCTTCTGATATACAGGAGATCAGATTGAGCAATTCTCAAAATGTGGGTTGGGACCTCAAAGTGCGTCGCGATCCCATTTTAATGAGGCCGCCGGGACTAGCTTAGATTGCTGGGGCCCTGAGCCAAAGCTTGAGCCCCCTGCCCAGGGCGGAAGCCCAAGGGCTTCAACCTTGGATGGCAGGGCTAGGCTACAGTCCCCTGGCCTGGGGCTGAAGCCCTTGGGCTTTGGCTTTGCTCAGGCTTTGGTCCCCCCTTTCTGGAGTCGTGTAGTAACTGTTGTTGTCAGAAGAGGGTCATGGTGCTATGAAGTTTGAGAACCCCTGGGTTAGATGACCTACTGGTCCCATCTAGCCTTCAACTCTATGAATCTAAGAATTTCCCAGTGATTTGTCCAGGCTAGTTTTAAATATCTCAGGGCTCTGTTTGGGTGGCTTAATATAGCTTTCTTGCTGCCAGGAAATTTTTCCCAATATTTGGGCTCAGTTTTCCTTTCTTAACTTGGGCTCATTAGTCTTAGTTTTACCCCCTTTACCATCCTAAATAATTTCTCTGTTTATTATTTGCACCATCCAGTTACCTGTAGATTTCAGATCCTCTCTTAGTTGTCTATTGTTTTTACCAGCTATTGGTCAGTAAATGCTGAAACTGTTTTTTCATTTGGGCTTTGAGCAGTAAAACAGATTCTGAGAGCTTTTCTGACCTGCCTAAGCGAATGATCAGAAATAAGGACTTCTAAGTTTACTTTACACTGCTTTTTAGGAGTTAGTTAACCTACTGTCTAGACTGGTGTAGGGAAGATGAAAGAAATAGCGTCTGGTACATCTCTTATGACAGAAGTTGTCATGTGAAAAATGTGATTCCTGCCTTTTTAAACAGAATCTTTGTACTTAATTGTTTCTTTAAAAATAAATAAATAAATAAAAAGAGCTAGCAGTTAACTCTGTAGACAACATGGAAGGGGTTTGATACAAGGCTGAAGAAAAAAGCCCATGGACCTTTTGACATAGATGTTCTTTTTCCCTGCTCTCTGAGCTTTCTGGAATTTTTTTCCTCCTCCTTATCTCTAAACTTGTATTTCATTCTTGCTCGTTTCAGTTACATAATGTTACACTTCAGTAAGATGTTAGAAGCTGGAGATTCTTGCTCCTTTTTATAGATAGATAAAAGCCAAAGAGTAGAAAGTTTCATCTTACGTTTGAGATAGCATGTGTTCTGTATTTCAAAGACTCCATGGTTAGAAGCTGTAAGGATTAATCCTGCAAGGTTTTGAACACTTTCAGCTTCCATTGAGCATCTCTCAGGTACAAGCCCTGGCTCACTGAAGGCAGGCAATTATCTCTCACTAAACAAAGTCTGAATAGTTTCACCTGCAATGTTGTTTGACATGAATTTTTTCACCACTAAAGCAGAACTGTGTTGTTGAATTCCTCCTGCCTACTTTTTAACACTAGCTGTAAGTTACTGCAGAGAATTTTTCTCATCTCTTGTCTCTACGGTTATGCTGAGAATGCATCTATGGTGTAAATTTTATTGCTAATGTTCTTCCATGTGTTGATATGGCTTCCCTGAAACTTACGAAATATCAAGTTATCAGAAAGAGAAGGGTTTCTGATCTTGGTTAAATCTAAACGTGCTGCGTTTCTCCAAAAAAAATCTTAGTTCACTCTTTTGGAGCAGAGTGACACTAGGTCAAATCTAATTTGTTTCCTGTAATTCAGAAGAAAGGATGTTGTTTTAAATAGTTGGCTCCTTTCCGTTGAAAACTTTTGATAGTAGCAGACTGCTATAAAGGATACACTGGCTTGCTGATTGTCATCACCTTCAGTCTTAGTGCTGTGGATGTCTTGCAGCAGGCTGACTAACAGCCAACCATGTCCTGGGTCAAATGTAGTCATTGATGCTGTACTGCTTGGTTCATGCTCTTACTGATGGGTCCCAGGCCACATAACCATTCCATTAGTATCCATTCTAGTATGCTATGTTTGTGATGCTGCTATCTCCTAGCTCAATTCTAAAACACAATAGGAAGGGATCATGATCTAGTGATTAAAGCACAGATTGGGAGTGAAGTCTGGGTTTGGTTCCTGATTACACATTCCTGCTGTGCACTGGGCAAGTATCCTAGGAACTGATTTCAGAAGTGCTGAGCACCAGAAACACTCAGTGACCATAAGGGAGGTGAAAGGTATGAACACCTTAGAAGATGAGGCCTTGGCTTCTCTTTGTCTTCCGTTTTATAAAATAGGGATGATCATGCTTATCTCACTGGGGTGTTGTGAGGTTCATTCACTGTAAATCACTTGGACATCGTTGGATGGAAGGTACTAGATATTGTGTACATTGCCACAGTGGGGAGCAGAGAGGTCTGTTCCTTTGGCATAATCTGGATTCCCATGTAGATAATTCTCCTCAGTTTGTGAGAGGAGGGTAATGCCATTTGGGGAAGGACAGGATTGTGTTGTGAATCAGGACTGTCTAGATCTCATTATCCCGTAGCTCTATCTGATTTTGTTCTTGCAGATCCTCTGTGCATAAACCTGGGATGTCAGCCTCATTTATGAACTGTTTGCTTTCTCAACGAACTTTGCAAAGGACAATCTTGAACTTCTACAGTATTCATGCCTGGAACAGTACAGCCTGTCTGTTAGAGAAGAGACGTCCCATTGTCCCCACCCATTCCCTTGTTTTTAAAGGATTAAATTTTCTTCTTTTAGGAGTACAGGTGATCAAATGTTTTGAAAAAAAGCATACACTTTTCATACCAATAAACACGTTTGAGGGAAACCTCCATCTAGTGGCACTATCCACTAGAGAAGCCTTAGGAGGTTTTTATCTTAAAACAATATTTTCCTGCCCACTCTGTCTAGCACAGCCTGGCTTACCGGAGGAACAGATTGTGAACTTTTCTTAATGGGGATTGTTTGGGATGGAGGTGAAGAGGGAGCAAATAAAGGAAGCTGTTTTGCTTAAGATGCCAAATTGGGAACAAAATATCCATGCAGACTTAAAAATTGCACATGCTCTTTACATTATCAAATGCAATATTTATTAATAGCTCCTCCTCCTTTACCTGCTGAGTCTATAATTTCTTGCATTTGTCTTTGAAAACAGATTATCCCAATTGCAGGTACCAGCAAAGATGCATTATGGGGTTGGCAGCGGTTGTGATCTCATTGTTTGGCACAAAACAAGTGCAGATTCCAAACCCCAGATCTTAGAAGGTTATGAAAACTCATCTACTCTCTAAACCCTTTTGCTTTCGAGCATACAGGTATTTGAAACACCCTCCAATCCCTTGTGTTCTGTTACCAATTTGAGACCTTTGCTTTCTCAAAAGTTATTTCATTCCAGAAGCTTTTCATGCTTGCCATGCTGTAGAGATTTGCCTCTTGGGAGAGACTGACAGAAGCTTTGTGTTTGTCGACTAACTTGGAGAGTAGAATCTTCTCTTTAGGACGGTTGTCATACCGCTCACTGGTGATAGTCTTTCTTTATATCCATTTTGTTTGAGAGCACCCTTAATCCAGATGATTCAGCCAAATGTGAGAATATTCATGGTATCTCCAAGCAGGCAGGTTGTGACATTCCTTCTCCATCTTGTGCCAGATCTTCGCTCCATCCTGTCTCTTCTTAAATACCAGAAGATCATAGCACTGTCTTGTGGGTATAAGTTAATCTCATAAAATCTGAACTTTTTCTACTTCACTCTTGCATCTTTACAAGTGCATCGTCTCATTATCGCTAAAGCTCTATGGGCAGGCAGCTAAATTTCCTCTTCTGGCGTTGGAAGGATCAAAGAGTTGATACTTGCCTGTAGGTCTTAGTTTCCTGGCAGGCCTTTCTAGTATCCTTTCCATTTTCCCCCACTGCCACTGTTTTCAAGTGCTCTGTGTCATGGCAATGAGTTTGCTAGAGGGGGCTGCTCGTGAGTGACGTGACAATGGTATCCCTCCTCAGACTGAACACATTGCTCCATAGAGTCTCTATTAGTCCGGGAACAGAGGGACCAGGCTTGGCTCCCATTTCTGAAAATATGACCAATGTTTTGGTGCCTAAATGGGAGCTGAGCTCTTCTGAAAATCTGGCCCTGATTGTGGGTATAGAATTCTTTTGAAAATTCTGGCTTTACTGTCCACATTGGAGAGAGCAAGGAGTTTTCCAACAAAAGTGTTAGGGGTGTTTGCCACAGTGGCAGACTGCATAATGGGGTTGCCTTGGTGGTAGGGGCCCTTGAGCAGGGCTCAGCAGCCCTAAGACTCTCTTTTGATTTTCGTCATATGTTCCTAAAAGCTAGGGTTGCCAGTTTTGGTTGGATGTAGTCCTGGAGGATTTCATCACATGACATAATCTTTAAATAAAGATTAATCTTTAATTCCTGGAGACTCCAGGCCAAACCTGGAGGGTTGGCAACAAAACTAAAAGCACATGCTTCAGGGTTACAGCCAGCCAACTGCAGGGATTAGGAAGAAATGCCTTCCCCCCACCTGCACCTCCAGCACACACGCACATGCGCACACACACACAGTGCATTCTGGATTTGGTTTGGTTTGTTTCTCCTTCCTTTGAAGCATCATAGCCATAGTTGATGAAGGGACATTGAACAGGGTGGGCCAGGGCTCTGAGGTGGCATTGAGCCCTCCCTCTCTCTGATGCTTGCCTGGCTGGTTCTTGCTCACATACTCAGGGTCTAACTCATTGCCATATGTGGGATCAGGAAGGAGTTTTTCCTCCAGGCTAGCTTAGCTGTGACATTGGGGGGTGGGGGTCACCTTCCTCAGCAGTGTGTATGGGTGCAGGTCACTTGCCAAGTGTATCTGAGTATATCTCACTTAATCATTTCCCTGCCATTGCAGGGGCCTCTGGCACAGGTGCACCTCAGTCCCTCCTAGTCTCTCTGTGGCACATAATAGTCTAACCTCTTGTGGGCTGTCATACATTGGTCTACTTTCCATTGTTGGGTTTAATGTGCGGGAGGTGTTAATAGCCTGTGGGATACCGGAGGTCAGAATGGATGATCTGATGGTCCCTTCTGGCTTTGAATTCTGTGACACAATCCAATTACAGTTTGGGTGACTAGCATTCTGCCTAAATTCACACTGTTGTTCCGGGCAGATATTTCACTTAGTGTCCTAAACTTTTGCTGTGAGCTACTGGGTAGTTTTTACTTTCCATTTCAGTGGTGAATAAAGGTCTTTGTGAGGCAGAGGGTGAAAGAGCTTTGTGATCGTTTGGGGAGAAAAAGTGGTGTATAAGTGTAAGCCTATTTTTCAGTGATGCTCCAGGTTTCCGTGAGATAAATGCAGATCACAAATGCAGATCACAAATAAGGTGTCATGTGATATGTTTCGCTTAGGATTAGGGAGTTCAGGACTTCCTCTATCTGCAGCTCTGTTATTGGACTCCTGAATAAATTGTCCTCCTTCAAGTATGATGCGAAATACTTGGTATGTCCAGGTTAAAGCCTTTTGTGTGGTTCCCAAAGCCAAAACTGCTGTCTGACCGTGATGGACACGGTAGGATACTGTCTTGAACTGGGTCTTCACTTTATGTACCTTTTTAAAGCCTCTATTTATATGTATGCTGTAGTCTGCTGCATCTCAATAGTCTCTCATCCCTTGGACAGGATACATTTCGAACCTAGGAGCATTCCGGTTGCAAAATCACATTTGACAGGTGCAAGACTAATGTCACATCCAAGAACTGGACTTTCAGTTTCCCGACAACAAGAAATTTAAAAAAAAAACAACAAAACCCTATACATTTACCATTATTTGTGCCCACTTGTTTGAGCAAAGTAGAGTCCTAGAAGGCCAAATAAAATTGAAGTAATATCAGGGATTGCTGAAATGGCATCTGTCCTCTCTATTGGAGTTCTGCAATTGGAATTCCAACAGCATTACCCAGATCCCCTCCAAAAATTGATGGATTCTGTACTGTTTTGTTAAGTGGAATGTAATAGTTGCTGCTTCACTGAAAAGGTATATAATGTGACTAGTGTGTAGCCGTACCACTGCTGTCTGGACTCAAAACCTTTGTGTCATAGGTACTATCCTGCAAACAGATTCTCCTGTAAGCACAAGTGGTTGGACGAATGTGGTTTTGGAATAGGAAGATGAGGTGGGTTTTAGCCTCACTTTCTCCAAGAGTTTCCTAGGAACCAGTAGCAAACGTAAAGTGCAAAGTGGTCGTGGATGTTTTAGAATATCAGTTTGTTAAAATACCTATATCCGATGCGTCCTTTACTCTCACAGATTGCCTAGTATCGGCAGTGCCTTTTGCTAGGTAAGATTTGGTCCGACTGGCTCACGTCTTTGTATCTTGCTTTTTCTTAGTAATGAGGTGGTTTTGGAAATCAGTCTGTCTTTGTTAACACCATTAGCGATATGAATTCCACTTCTTCCTCTCCTCTCCCTTCCCCCCTCGCCCCTCCTTTTTGGATCTCTAGATGGAGGCAGTTACCTCATGCTGTAATGTTATGCTGGCATCCCACTTGTTTCATGCAGCTAGGAAACTGCAATAGCTTCCTTCTGGAAAACCTCCCCCACGCTTGCTTTCTGGCATAGATCAGATGGGAGACCATTCTTCTGCTTGAATCTGTTACAGCTGGCCTGCACGACAGAGCAAAGGGACTGTGCATTGACATTCAAAGTACAGACTACTCATTCTGAAACATCCGCTTGCCTTTCGGTCTCACCAGTTGGGTTTCTTTTTGGTGGCTGCTTGATACATTTTTGGCTTGCCCAAGTGTCATTGGCAGTTTACTGTGTTTTAAAATCTTTAAGCAAAACAATACACGTACAAAGTACTGAAAAATCAGCAGTGTGCATGGTTAATAACACCCTTCCGGATACTTACAAACCCCCTACCCCTAAATTCATATAAGTGAATCTCGTTATGTTTGTTTTAAAATAAAGCAGTTATTAATTAATATAGGAGGCCGGTTAAAATGCATCTGAAGTCAGTTAGGTCAGTGGTTCTCAACCAGGGGTACATGTACCCCTGAGGGTGCACAGAGGTCTTCCAGGGGGTACATCAACTCATCTAGATATTTGCCTTGTTTTACAGCAGGCTACATAAAAAGCACTAGCGAAGTCAGTACAATCTAAAATTTCATACAGACAATGACTTGTTTATATTGGTCTATGAAATGTAAGTACAATATAAAAAAATCTGTTGTAATAGAAATAATGTAAAAATGATAAAGTAAGCAATGTGTCAGTAACAGTGTGCTGTGACACTTTTGTATTATTATGTCTCATTTTGTAAGCAAGTAGTTTTTAAGTGAGGTGAAGTTTGGAGGTAGGCAAGACAAATCAGACTCCTGAAAGAGGTGCAATAGTCTGGAAAGGTTGAGAGCCATTGAGTTAGGTGACATTTTTGTTGTTAAACTTTTCTGGCTGTTCTGCACCTCTAAACATCTATTTTCAAAGGTGTGAATATTGTTTATTATTTTTTAAAAACCCACGCACATCTGGGCTTGATAATATTTTTTGTATGCAAAGTTTCAGCCTAATGTGATTTTAAACAGTTTTAAGGTATTAAAGTCTTTAAATCAAGGGTTATAATCAATTTAGGAGATTCCACACTTAAAATATGAAAAATGTTACTTCCCATAGGTTTTAAAGGGAAGCTCTTGTGAATTTGTTGCTGATTATGCACTTTATTATTTGGGTCAAGTGATAAATAATTACTTGAGTACAAAAATTACTAGAAATTTACAATAATACGTTCCTATTTTAAAGGGCTTTATACACCGAGGATTTAAAAAACAAAAACACCTCTCTTCTGTACTGAATCTTGACAGGTAGGGTTTCATTGATGTGGAGGGAAGATGGCTGGGAACAGCACACTGGGTCCACTGGAAGCTGTGGGCAGCCGAGTCTGCGAGCGGGTAATTGATGAAGGGATCCATTCTTGCACTGTACTGAATGGGCAAGCATTTCTATTCTTGCTTCCCCTAGCTCCAGCTCCAGCTGTCTCATCAACTGTTAATGACTTGCTCATTAATACTATAGAGGGCTAGGACCAATCTTGCAAGTTTTCTGGGCTCTTTCGCATAGTGAGCAAGTCATAAATATTTCAGGAAAGGGCAAGAGCAACAGCAGATAAGATACCTTCAAGTTTCATTTGGTATTATTATTAAAGAGCTCATGAATATGAACAAGGCAGTTTCTTTCTTCTTTCTTTCTGAAGTTGCACTGCACATCTAGCTGGAGGGTCAAACAGCCTGCCTACAACTGACAGTTTTGAAGCACCAGCGAGTAAATGGGTCCCAAGCTGTATGTTTGTCATACGGTCCAAGCTAAGTTCTGTAACACAGCAGATTCATAACCAAAGCAATGCAACCTACATACTTGTCCCCGTCTTCCCACAAAGTTGCAGCTAATTTGCAAATGATCTTCCTTTGCTGTAGTGTTTGCCTCTGATATTGATGTGAGTTAGAGACGTTAAACCAATTAAGCCTCACAACAACCTTATTAAGTCAGAAGTATTATCTCCCTTTTATAGGGAGATGGGGAAATTGAGGCACAAAGGTTAAACGGTTTGTCCAAGGCTGAGTTGCAGTAAGTCAGCCGGGACTGCATGTGGTTTTTCTAAATTTTGCTCAGGCTTTCGATTAAATAGCATTCACCACTTCCTCTTGCCGGATTGATGCCTCTGGCTCCATGCTCTCTTTTCTATCATCCTGTTTTTATGAGTGACTCTGGTGAGACCCAATAGATTGACACAGTAATCTCTCCATCTGCAGTTAATATCATCATCCTCAGTCAGGCTCTGCCATCATGATCTTTTATTAAGTTTGGTCACAGGGAAAACCTTGTGGTAAACAGTGTTACTACATGAACATACCTTTTGTATAATTACTCTTTATAATTCTCAGATTCCGTATATTTTGCTGTTATATATTCATTCTTGTCTCGTCTAGTCTGCCTCTCAATCTGTGTGCTCAGTTCCGTATAGTCTCTCCTTCATTCTTCTGTCTCCAAGCCGTTCTCTTCCACTCTGCATCCTTTTTCCACCAGCTCAAACACCTTCTCAGTTAACCAACACTGACTTTCCTGAATGTGTTCTCTGGCAGTTTCAAGCTTAATGGTTTTCAGTTTATTCCAGGTTTTGTTGGGGGTTGTTATCTTTTCACCTGTGCCAATGTTTTATACGCATTCTGGACAGAAGTTATATAAGTGTTATTGGGGACTTATTGTAGGACAGTACTAGGGGTAGATAACATACCTGCAGACTTGTTAGACGCTGGAGAACCAAATGAAAGGAATTTTTCTGCCGTTACCAAAGAAGGGAGACATATAACAGTGTTGTAAATATCATGCCATCTCCCAGATCAAGCACACAAGCAAGATTCCTGATCTTCATAATTCAGGATCACATGAAGCAAAGGATAGAAGCAGAACTACCACCACAGTAACCTGGCCTCAGAGAGGGCTGAGCCTCATATGACCAAATCACAAATATCCATTGAAAAATGCAGAGAGTACAATTGTCCATTGATCATGTGCTTCATTGATGACTCAAAAGCATTTGATATTGTCTGACACAACTGTCTTTGAAGGACCCTGGCAGACATGGGGATTTCATACCATCTCACTGAGCCCATTGCAAGTCTCTACCAACCACAGACCACAGTGCAAACAGCAGTAGGCCACAGAGAGTGGGTTTCCATACGACAGGGTTTAAGACAAGGGTTTATTTTGTCCCCAAGCCTCTCTGCCATGTACACAGAATTTATTATGAGAAAAGCCTTGGACAGTTTTGAGAAAGTGGAAGGACTGGGATTTCCACTGAGGGCACCACTTAACCAACCTCAGACCCGTTGATGACACAACGCTCTTTGCTACAACCACCAATGCAGCGCAACAAATGTTGGAGTCTGCAAAAACAGTTAACAAGGAATATGGACTATTCCTGAATGCGACAAATAAAATGCATGCACATTAACACAACTAGCAAAAACCGGATGTAAGCAAACATCACAATGTAGTGGACAAGCTGCACATGCTGTACATGAGTTTTTAATTTTCTGGGTTCATATATGTCCAATCTAAGAGGCAGTTCCAGAAGAAGACTAGAGATGATCTGCTCAGCTATAGCCTCCCTTAAGAAAGTACGGGAAAACGGTGGCATTTCAACATGTACGAAGGTGCAACTGGTGAAATGCCTAATTTTTTCCATAGCAATTTATGGATGTGAATTGTGAGAAGTTAATGCTGCAGACAAGAAGAAAATTTGAAGCTTTTGAAATGTGGTGCTGGCAAAGACTTTTTTGTGTATCTCCTGGGTGGGGAAAAAAAGACTGTTAGAAGTATTATTGGATAGAAGGAGACACTAATGTCCACTGCAAATTCATGTACTTTGGCCACATTAGGCATAGAGATAGAAATCCCTTTAAGAAAGTTATTATGGAAAGAATGATGGAGGGTCAAAAGATGACTGATGAAAAGATGGATAGATGGTATGTGACAGATCACTGGAAGGTTAGTTGCTGAGGCTCAAAGTTAGCGATGGATCGTGAAGGTTTCCAAAACTTCTGCTAGGCTGTCACCAATATTCATACATGTGTAAATGGATTTACTGACTTCTGATTAAGACTCTCTCTTTCATACTAAGAGTACATGTGTACCATGTCCAACAGCCCTCCAGCTACTGCACTTGGTATATGAATGAATTCTCTTGCTGGGATTCAGAGTTTCATGCCCCATGCTGACAGGTCATTCCTTTCTCTCCTCTCTCCATGTCTGTTATAGTAGGGTCTAAAAGAGATGCAACAAGAAGGTGAAAGGTTCTCAACTGGAATATTGTGTCCCGTTCTGGGCACCACATTTCAGGAAAGATGTGGAGAAATTGGAGAAAGTCCAGAGAAGAGCAACATAAATGATTAAAAATCTAGAAAACCTGACATATGAGGGAAGATTGAAACGATTTTGGTTTGTTTAGTCTGGAAAAGAGAAGGCTGAGGGGGGACATAACAGATTTCAAGTACATAAAAAGTTGTTACAAGGAGGAGGGAGAAAAATTATTGTTCTTAACATCTGAGGATAGGACAAGAAGCAATGGTCTTAACTTACAGCAATGGAGGTTTAGATTGGACATTGGAAAAAAAATCCTGACTGTCAGAGTGGTTAGGCACTGGAATAAATTGCCTAGGGAAGTTATGGAATCTCCATAATTGGAGATTTTTAAGAGCAGGTTAGGCAAACACTTGTCAGGGACTAATACTTAGTCCTACCATGAGTCCAGGTCTCAAGGACTCTCAAGGTCCGTTCTAGTCCTATGATACTCTGAAGGCTGAAAAGACCTTCAGTCCCAGAGCTCCAAGTAGTCAGTCTGTTTCATGTGCCTTCCAGTTTGACAATCATGTGATTTGTCATTAGTTTGATCATCATTGGAGTTTGCCCCTTCTCTGTGAAATGGGCAGGTAAGGGGTGTCCCTTAACCAGAGAACAACTAAAGATCGGCATGGATCTTGGCCATTCCCTCTCCCAACATCATAGTCCCATGCTACCATAGGCTGCCTTCTGTAGGCATTAATGTTGCTTGAAGGTTCATTGACTCCTTACTGGATGTATTGGTTCAAGGAGCGCACGTGCCTCAGTGAACCCTACCTCTAGCCCTCCTTTTCAGAGTCCAAACTCTACGGATCTGTATCACCATAGCATCTCACAATATTTGATGGTTCCACCCTTAGGACACTCGTGGGAGGCAGGGAAATGTTATCCCTATTTTAGGAAAGAAGAAATTGAGGTGCAGAGCAATTAAGGCCCAGATCCTTAAACACATTTCGGCAACTAACTCTCATTGATTTCAGTGGGAATTAGGCACCAAAATCACTTTGAGGATCTAGGACTAATACTTTTCCAGGCCATGCAGGAAGTTTGTGACACAGCCAGGGAATGAATACACATCTCCTGAGTCTCAGTCCAGTGCCTTACCCACAAGCCAGTTCTCCGTCTCAGGCAGAGGAGCTTCCATTGAGTCACAGAGAGGAAGGAGAATGCCATGGATTTGTGTGACCCCTCCCTGAGCTGTCTTCCAATTGTTTTGGCTCATCTCCATCTAAAAGCAGGAGGGACAATATTTTCCTCAGTCCGGAATTTGAAAATTAAGCTGTGCCCTTCCTGCCTGTTACATCATCACCAGCAATGAACAGTTGGCAGTTGGGATTCAGTAGGTAATTTAGATGGTGACGCGCCAAGGAAATTAGCATCCAATTCTTTCCTACAGCTGGCTGCAGGGGAGGGGGGAAAAGTTAAGGAAAAAAGGGGGGCATTAGGTGGTCATTAAAGTAAGAAGATAACATGCCTTCCAGGGAGCAGGCATCTCAAATAAGAACAAGCTCATTTTACCATAATCCCTTTGAGTATAACTACACTTGAAAAAACAAGGTTATTCTGTATAAAGTGTAACGCCTCCTTTTCTGTGCAAATGCCGTCACCAGTGTAATAAGAGCTCTGTGTTTTAAGCAAGTGGCCTGTCTTTAATGTTCTTCTTGCTTCTGGACTTGCTAATGGCACTGAAGTGGAGGACTCAGGCAACACAGACACACATCAAAATGCTCTCTGCTTTTTGTCTCCTTTTTTACAGTGGTTTTTATCCAATTTCATGTCAAATTTCAAAGGATATTTGGTTTCCTTACTAGACTCATTAGTTCCATTTGTTGGAGGCTGGAGAGCAAAGTTGAAGTGGACTCAGGGTAGCTCACCCCTCAGTAAAGCAGATGTCTAAGAGTTTATCTGCACTACAGAATTTTCTCCTGGTAGGACACTGTGGAGAGTTGAGTTAGCTAACGCTCTGGTGACCAGGACATTTCAGTTAGTGTAGAACAGTGGTTCCCAAACCTTAACAACCTGTACACCCCTTTCACTAAAATGTCACGTCTCGCGAACCCCCTTGTAAAAATGAATATTTCCAGGGATTTTCTCGTTTACCTGAATATAAATTATAAAAGCAGTGATCCTGGAAATATAAATTCTGTTTTTATAACATGCTTATTACACACTATTTATTATTAATTATTTATCATTACAGCCTTTTTATTACATTATGAAAATGGCAACACTCTTCCAAAATCTCACTTTGTATCACTTTGAATAAGCCTGTTTATAAAACTAGGCTCCTATGGTTCATCAAGGAGTATCAGATGTGAAACGGCATGAAGGTATTTAAGAAGCCAACTCAAAGAGTTCTTCCTACACAAACATTCAGGCCTTGAGCAGTACAGGCAAACAACGCACGTTACAACAAACCTTTAAACTTGTTCTTAATTTTTAAAACTATACTAGCTGCCTATTTATTTTTAAAAACAGCAAAAAATATCCACCTCCCTTTCCATTTCTTACAAGGAGTCTTGAAGTTTCAATCTCCTCAGTGTAATAGATGTGCTTGCTTTGATCTTATTAGCTCTTGGAAGTCCAGGGGCTGCCTCGTACTGCCCGCAGTCCCTAGGGACAGCTCTGCCCACCATTAGGAAATCTGTTCCTGAGAACCCCCTGTAACATTTCGTGAACCAGCAGGGGTTCACGAACCCCAGTTTGGGAACCACTGGTGTAGAACAAGAATGGTCGGTATCCTGTCAGCTACTCATGGCTAAATCCTTGTCCCAGTAAGATTTAGCAGTGACCAGCTGACATGATGCTGAACATTTTGTCCTTGTTCAACACTGCCTGCAAAGCCACGGTCAGCATTATGTGAACTAAACTGACACTTCACAGTTGTGTCCTAATACAATAACATTTTGAAGATAAGGCTTTAGGCTCTTGGGAATCGACTGATCTGGGAGCTGGGTCCAGACCTCTGTGTTACCACCAAGCACTCTAAATATATTAAAGTGCTTTACTGAAAAACTAGAGAAGTAGATGGCTGGGCCATACAAGGATGAATATTGATCTTAGAATGCCTCTAAAGTGGCAAAAATTGGATGCTTAATTCTTCATCTGTTCAACTACTCCAGAGGCCACAATAATAGAAGCTGCAGTGTAGCCAGAGCTGAAGCACTGTTTTACCACTATGTCATCTAAGCTGCCTTTGAGCAGGTTTGGACAGCACAGTGATAAATAACACATGAGCTTGTTTTGCACTACCCTTGCTACCTTTAGTGAAGAGGGGTGGGTGCACCATGAAAAGTCTCTTGCTCCTTCAACGAATTTTAGTTTGAGTTTTAGATGCAGGCTGATGTAGGCACTCTGTGGGAAGCCAGGTAGGAAGCCTGTATGAGTTAGAATATTTCAGTAGAGGTCCTATTTCTGGGTTTGATCCTGCTCCCACCGAAGCCAAAAGCAAAAAGTACCATCGACTTTGGTGGGAGCAGGTTTGGTGGTGATGAAGATCTCCAGTAGGTAAGAATGTGACTGAGCCTACAGACTACCAAAAAAAAGTGGGAAGTCCTCTGTAGAAAAGCAAAATTTGGTTCTCCTCCAAGTATTAGTGGCATAACTTGAACTAAAAGAAGAGCTGCTGTGAACTAAAATGATTGAAGATGCACCTTCTGTTTCGCACCAAACTGAGGGATACATTTCCAAGGAAGAACCTACATCAGTTGGGAAATATCTTTGCAGGCCTGAACAGAATCCTAACTTCAACAGATTTACATGCATGAAATTCTGAGCTGCTCTTACGACTGTTTCATTTAATTTTCCACTCTCCTCTGTTGTTGTTACATTTTTGAAGTGTCTTGGCAAGACAAAAATGGTTGCCTGAATATTCAAATGTAGGCACCTAAAGTTGGGTACCTAGATCTGTCTTTAGGCACCTGAATGAGTGGCTTGAGCCCTTCTAGTTCAGTGGGAGTTGTGGGTGCTCAGCACCTTTGGTAAAACAAGGCGTTCATGTAGATGCCTAGATATGAATATGTCTGCGTGGCTTCAGGCTCAAGTTTTAAAATTTCAGCTCATATTTTCATGTATTACTACAACTGTTACTCATCACACACACACACACACACACACACACACACACACACACACACACACACACACACACACACACACACACACACACACACACACACACACACACACACACACACAGAGTCCCCCTAGTGTCTGGATACTTTGATATGAGTTAGGGGCAAGTAACACCAAGCACAATAAGAAGAGCAAATAAAAACTCACAGCAACACAGTTTTAAAGAATAGAGCCTGAGTAACTGAGTCAATGGGGTGTATGCCAGGGATTCCAGAAGCTGCAGTTAGTGGAAATCTTAGACAAAGCTCTCTTGCAGTGCATTCTAAATGTGGTCACCTGGGACTAGCCCCTTCAATTTCAGTCATTCTTTGATTTGTATTAATCTCTCATCATTCACCATGGATGCTGTTTATTTCTTGCATTTCACTCAGATTGAGTGATGAAAAGTAGGCTCATTGCTTCCACTCTTGTCTAGTTGTGTTCATTCTCTGGTGCTTAAACACAAGCACAATGTGGTTGTGCCAGAATGCTTGACGCTAAAGGGGAATATTTATGTACTTTACAGCTTCTGTGGAGGGGCAGAATCCTTTCCCAAAACAGTGTTAATTTAGGGTTTGTTTATTCATGAAAACTCTTCTATTAGGTTTTTGTAAAACTTTTTTATATTAGCATCTGCATCTTGGTGCTTCTATTACAGTACTTGACATGCTCTTAGTGGGGTGTAATGTGAGGCTTTTGGGGAACATGTAGATAAAGGTTGAATTTTGTGTGACTATTCTGAAATGGTGGGTTGTAATTCAGACTGTAAGCTAGACTAGATTTCTCCATTTCTTCTGAAAACGCCTTAGTTTTATGTACAGTTTAAAAATATTTTCAGAGCCTTGTCAACAAGCAGAGGACAGTCATGAAAACTGCATATTAATGATGTGGCACCTCTTCTCTTGGGTCATTTTTTGATGTTCCCTAAGCATTCTGGAACAGGGCACCGCTGGCTGTTGTTCTAGCTATGCATGATTTAATATTGTATAATGTTGCAAGATCCAAAAATAAAAAGTGGGAAAAATTGCAGACAGAGGAGGCAAAATGGAACTTTACCTTTCAGATCAACACAGTGACTTCTTCCCCCACCAATGCTGTTCTCCCCCTGAAGGATTGACATCTCCACCAAACTTTTATCTTCTACTCTGCTCTCCCAGCCCTGGATTTTAATCCTCTCCCTCCTTCCCTTTCTCACATCTTTATGTTGCTATTACAAGTCTCACAGATCAAATACAACAATTTAAGGTGTTCCTCTTCCCCCTCTGTCATTTTTAAAGTTTTCTGCTTCTTTCACTGGAATGTACAACCCAAAGTCATTCCATACACCCTGAATGAGCCACAGAAAAGGCATCTATCTATCTATCTATCTATCTATCTATGTCAGTGGTTTTCACACAGACTAAGTCAGAATGAGGAAGAGTCCAAAAGTCACTCTACCAAGTTTGGGTACCAGGGTTTTCTCACACATCAAAAACTGGCCTTTCCCCCTCACGCTCCTCTCTGAGTCCCTGCCACCATGAGAATTTGGCTAGAGCAGGGTCTCTTCCACATGCAGAAGCATCATGGATGATCCAGGTCGGATTTAGGGTCTGATATCCAGCCGTTGCATAAACTCTAAACCAATACTGTTTACAGCAGTGAAGAGCTGGATCCCTGGCTTTCCATGACCTAAGCATTCATGTTTGGCTTGCTCTGGCTTGTCACGGGATATCAGACCTGAACACGGCAATGTTCAGTTTATCATCTCCCAGGACACCATGTTGGAATTCTGACATTATTTCAGAAACCACAAACTTAAGCTGCTGTAGCACTAGTAGCCAGTGCCTGGACTCCAGCATTCAAAATCAAATGCTTCATTTTATTTTTTATTTCTTTTTTTTTTCCAAGAAAAATACAAAACAAAGTACAACAAAACCATGACAAGAGATGTAAATGAATACACATTCTTATTACTGATATCAAGACAGAGGAATGCAAACATACAAGTCTGTGGCTTTACACTTTTGTCCTCAGGTTGTGTTGTTTTGTTTTTAATTTTGGTCACAGAAGAGGGCCAATGCATGAGTACACTCAGGGTATCTTTTTACAAATGTCATCCAAACAATATATTGTTATAGCAATGCAATGTCAAGCAACAGAAGGTTGTCATTCAAGCATTTTTAGTGTAGCCTTGTACTTCCCTCCTCCCCCACCCCACCCAGGCTAGTTTGTCCATTCTCTTTTTTTTTTTAATTAATAAAGAAAGAATGCATGGTTTCAAAACAATAGTTACTTTATTTTGAAGGTGGGAGGGTGGTTGGCTTACAGGGAATTAAAATCAACAAAGGGGGTGAGTTTGCATCAAGGACAAACACACATAGCTGTCACACCAAAGCCTGGCCAGTCATGAAACTGGTTTTCAAGGCCTCTCTGATGTGCAGCGCGACTTGCTGTGCTTTTCTAATTGTCCTGGTGTCTGGCTGCTCAAAATCGGATGCCAGGCAATTTGCCTCAACCTCCCACCCTGCCATAAACATCTCCCTCTTACTCTCCGAGATATTATGGAGCACACAGCAAGCAGCAATAACAGTGGGAATGTTGGTTGCGCTGAGGTCTGACCAACAGTGCCAGTGCGCATTTAAATGTCCACAGGCACATTCTATGACCATTCTGCACTTCTTCACCGTATAGTTGAACTGCTCCTTACAAATGTCCAGGCTTCATGAATGGATCCCCTGAGCTCATCTCTGGGGAGCAGGAGAGCAGAGTTGCAGAGGGAGTGATAGAGCCATACCCTATGCACTGGAGGTTGCTAGAAGCCGGGCAGGGAAGACATTTCCAGAACCCCCGGCCAAGCTACATGTCTGACAAGGACGGTTACCAGTCCTACTGCACCGTCTGCTGCCAGCAGCACACAGGAGTACCAGAACGGATACCGTGAGCTCGTCACTGGGGAGCAGGAGAGCAGAGTTACAGCGGAAGCAGTGGATGACAACGGTTAGCAGTCCTACTGCACTGTCCGCTGTGAAGGCAAGGAGCTGCTGCTGTGTAGCAATGCCAGCTACTGCAGTTGCTTCTGTGTTAAATGCTTGGAGGTCTGGGTAGGGCATGGTACCTCGGCCAAGGCAAAAGAGCAAGAGCCCTGGAGCTGTTATGTGTGTCAACCACAGAAGTGCTATGGGGTGTTACAGTGCTGACCAGACTGGAATGTACGGCTGCAAGACTTCTTCACCAACGACAAAGGACAGGAATATGATGCACCTAAAATCTAAAATGGCCCGCACATTTCCCAGAGTCACTCCCCTTGATACGAGAACATCAATGATTGCATTGTCTGCTTGGATCACAGCAGCCCTCAGAGTAGACTTGCCCACAACAACAGTGGTGATGGTGAACTGAGTGGGCTCCATGCTTGCCATGGTATGGTGTCTGCACAGGTAACCCAGGAAAAAAGGCGTGAAACAATTGTCTGCCATTGCTTTCACATGGGGAGGGGCAACTGATAACATGTACCCAAAACCACCCACGACAATGTTTTTGCCCCATCAGGCATTGGGAGCTTAACCCAGAATTCCAATGGACCGCGGAGACTGCGGGAACTGCCCCGTAAGTCAATGCTAGCCGCAGTGGTGAGGATGCGCACTGCTGACTTAATATGCTTAGTGTAGACATACAAAATCGACTGTATAAAATCGATTTCTAAAAATTTACTTCTGTAAAATTGATCTAAATTTGTAGTGTAGACATACCCTAAGACAAGACTTTTTTTTTCAGCTCAGCTGTCTCAACATTCTCTCATTTTTCAGAGATTTACATCCATCTGCAGTTCTTTTAAACAATAGCATTTTAGTGGTTTTGGCTAGGCTCTGAAGTTAACGCTACTCTGAGGCAGTGATATTTAGGGCGGACAGGTTCACACATTTTTGCCATTTTTAGGGAGTGTAGTCTTGTGAGTAGGCACTGGAGGAACAGAGATTTAGGACTCCTGGGTCCTAATTCCAGCTACGCCGCTCACTTGCTACGTGTCCTGGGGACAGGTAACCTAATATCTCAGGGTATATTGGTGCTAGAAATGCTACAGTGACACAGCTGAAGCACTGCAGTGTAGACACTGACTACAGCAACAGAAGGGGTTTTTCCATTGCTGTAATAAATCCACCTTTCTGAAAGCAGTTAGGGTTGCCACCTATCTGGTTTTCGCCCAGGCAGTCTGGGTTTTGACTTGTGTGTCCAGGTGCCATTTGACAAGCCCTGATGTCTATTTTTTTTTTTTTTAATTGAGGGGAGAGGTGAAGCATTGGTGGAGTCTTGAGGGAAAGAGGCAGAGAAGGGGACAGGACCTTGGGTGTCCAGCCATTAGAAAAGTGGCAACCCTAGAGCCAGTACTTAGTTGATGGAAGAATTATTTCATCGACCTAACGGTGTCTACACTGGGGCCTAGGTTGACTTAACTGTGTCGCACAGGACATTAAACTTTTCACAACCTGGTCGATGTAGTTAAACCAACTTGACTTTATAGTGTTGACCAGGCCTCAGTGCCTCCATATGTGTCTACCTCAGAGGGTTTTCGTGGAGATTGATTAATATTTGCGAAGCACCTTGAGATCAGAAATGTGCAAAGTGGTGTTATTCTTGAAGTTGTAACCTAGAGTGTTTTCTGAGAGGCTGGGTGAACAGTGTTTGGCAACACTTGATTAAATTGTAAAAGCTATTTTGGAACTGGAGGGATTATTCTTGTTTAGTTTCTTAAGCATCTATCAACATGTCATTGAGGTGCTTTAACTTGAATTAAAACCAAATAAATATACAATCTATCTACAGCTGCTAGATCCAGGACCTTTGCATCATGGAGGGTCAAGCTGGTCGCTTGCCAGGAGCCGCAGGGCTGGGATGGTTATTTTGCCAGATGCTGTATGGCTGCGCTGATAATTTGCCAGATGCCAGAGGGCTGCATCTAATTTTCACCTATATTTACATACATACTGTAATTAAAAATAGATGAACACCACCACGTCTGCCTGGGTAGATTAACAGAAAAGGCTGCTGCTTCTTTGCATTCACCAACAATAAAATCCTACCTTGTCTTCACTCTACAATAAGAGCTTGAATCTGATGACACAGTGGGTTCTCAGGCTATAGGCTAGAAACTTTAAAATGTAATTGTAGGTTCTGCAGCAAACAATTGTGAAAAGTTTGAGGGCCAATCTTTGCCTTCATATCCCTGCATCACAGTAACACCAGTGGGAGCTTCAAGCTTGTGACTAGTGGTAGAATTTGGTCCCCTGTATCTGCATATCTGGGCATTTTTGCACTCGTGATTTACTAGTGTCATTGCAAACTGTTCATGTTTTGAAGGCCTTTGTAACACCTCCCTAATAAGCATAATGGGGTAAGCCTTTGAGAACTGCAAAAATGTTGTATGGACAGTCTCCTCCACTAGTAATAGCCCTTGGCACTGTTCATTATCCAAGGGCTACAGACACAGCTCCTTATGCTTCAGGTTTTCCATAGGGACAGGAGTGGAGTGCCTGAGGCCTGGTCTACACCGGGGGGGGGGGGGGGTCGATCTAAGTTACGCAACTTCAGCTATGCAAATAACGTAGCTGAAGTTGATGTACTTAGATTGACTTACCATGGTGTCTTCACCGTGGTGAGTCGACTGTTGCAGCTCCCCCGTCGACACATCTTGTGGCGGTGGAGTACAGGAATCGACGGGAGAGTGCTTGGGGATTGATTTATCGCGTCTAGACTAGACGCAATAAATCAACACCCACTGGATTGATCACTGCCCGCCAATACGGGCAAGGCTCTGTATAAAATATTTCAGGCCTCCGCCTTCCTCCTCCAAAATATTCTGTGCTTCGCTAGGCACATTCCCTGACACTTTCTAAGTAAACTTGGCTCCATTCATTTCTGGATCCAGAAGGAGGGAGTCAGTTCAATTTACATAGTGTGTCATGTGTTAGCTAATTTGTACAACAGTCCTGTTAAGTAGTATAAATTGTACTGTGTCTTGAACTTCCTATGAGAACAATGGCCAAATTCTGTGCATTAAAGTCAGCGGTAAGTGTATGTGTATAATATATACAATCACAGAGGAGAACCTAGGCATTTAAATACGGAGATTCCCTCAGTCCTCCCAAGAGCTTGTGTGATGCTGGAGATAGGTGACGTGGTAAGAAGGAGAGCCTTGTGGTTGAGGCAGAGGACTCAGATTCAGTTCTCAGCTCTGCAATAGACTTCCTCTGTGTCCCTGGGCAAGTCACTTAATCTCTCTGTGCCTCATCTATGAAATGGGGGTAATAATATTTTTCTACCTCGCAATGTAAAATTCATTAACATTTGTAAGATGCTGTGCTGCTCAAAACACCAGGTGCCTGCTGGTCCCTCAAGCCACAAAGAGGAAGAAAGGCACAGGGCGGGACAAAGCAGAGCTCACTTTTCCTAGATCAGCTCCCAGTGAAACTTTTTCCGGCCTAGATGGACCTGGTCAAAGAAAGAAGCCAGAATGTGGAACATATTTATTTTGAAAATATGGTCTATTTCTGTATAAGCATCTTTCTAGGTAGATGGATTTTTTGCTGATGCTTTGGGCCCATCCTGGAATAATGACTATTTTAATTTGAACCCAAGAATCATGTTTTAAACACCACGTTTTCCACAAGACCTTCCTACAACATATCTTGCATGAGTAGAGAGAGCTAGAAAAGGAATTAAATGAGCAGCACAGTGTTTATGAATGGTTTCCTTTAAAATTGCTAATGACTGTATAATTTTAAAATTCACTGCTAGTGCCTTAAATTTACTAAACACTGTAAGCCAGTTTTTAATCAGCAGACATTGTAACAGTGTGTGCATATTTTAAGGATCTTCATATCCTTTTACTGTCTAAGAGATACCTGGAGACTTGGTAAAGAGAACTCTGGCCTAGTTTTTTCAGCATAGCTAGCAATTCATTTTCCTTTCTCTGGTTAATCTGATTCTATCCAGTCTTGTTTTTCAAAGGGCTTTCACTAAAGATCACAAAGCTCGGAGCAGTCAGTTAACACACAGCATAAGACAGAAGTCAAAATACAGTACACCAGCAGTCCTGCAATTAGTACATTGAAAACTGGATTTAAAACCTTGAATAGAGTATACAAGAGAGGCCATTCCAGAATTTGTAAAATGGCACAATAACTGGATCCCCAAGCCCATTATTAAGGAGGCATAGGCCCTGATTCAGGAAGGCACTTTGGCACATGCTATAGCAAGTTCCTGACTTGGAGCTATAATTGGTTATAGTTTTCTGATTTACCGCTGGAAAATATGGGGGCGGGAAGGAGACTGAGATCCACGTGTATTGTAGGAGAGGAGTGTATTATACTTCACCTAATAGCAACAGAGTCCTGTGGCACCTTATAGGCTAACAGACGTATTGGAGCATAAGCTTTTGTGGGTGAATACCCACTTCCTCAGACGCATCTGCTAGTTTGTAAGGTGCCACAGGACTCTTTGTTGCTGTTTACAGATCCAGACTAACCCAGCTGCCCCTCTGATACTTGATACTTCACCTAGCCAGTCAAAAATATCAAGGTAGACTTAGGCAAATTGTTCCCTCATATATAGGGCTTGTTGGAGGAGAACTAAGAAGAAGAAATTACAAGCTGTTTTGGATGGCGAATGAATGACTAATCTATGGATTGTGAAGGAGATTCTCTGAGTGAGAGGAGATCTAGAGCCCTGCCTGCATGAAGGAAATTCGCTCTGCTGTACCTATATTGCTGTAGTTACGCCAGTACAAGCCTCTCATGTGAACAGGGTACCAGCCCAAAGCAGGGCTTACATCAGTGCAGCTGACTTCTACGTGCTACCAGACTAAAGTGTCACTAGGGCAAGCGTGGCTTTGAACCAGTACAATGCACTTACACTAGGGGTTTGTGGGATGTAGTTACACTGGTGCAAATTTCTTTAATGTAGACAGGGCCTAAAGTGGCAGAATCTTACCTTATCCGTGTCATTTCTGCAATACACAGTCATTAAACTAGTGGGTCTGAGGGCTTAGGATTTTTTTTGTATTTTGGAACCGTTTTTTGGAAACTATTATTCACCTTCCTATTTTTGGCCCTGTGTTGGGGAAAATGAAAGAATTGTAGCTCCTTGACGTGGATTAGAGTCATGGGTTAGAGCCAGGATGAATGACCCTCTGGGTCTGACTCTGCCAGTTTGAGCCCTGCAGTCAGGAAAGCGATCAGCGGCATTAGGCAGTTTGCTCATGGCCTTTGACATTCAGGCATGTGCACACACTGCTCCTGCTTGTGTGCTTATTCCCCTGTGAAGGGAGAGCCTTGCCAAAGTGCTAAACCAGCTTTCAGCAGAAGCACACTTGTTAATCAGGCTCCTGGGCAGCATTTAGATCTTCCGGATGCAGCAACACCAACAAAATATGCAAGAGCATCTATCAGAATTGAAGGAACTGCATTCTGAAAAGCACTTGAGAGCCAGTTCATTAGCTCTTTGTTTTCATTGCGAGTTAATTAATCTTCCTTGCCTCTCATAAATTCCTTTCAGCTGTCGGCTTGAGTTTCCAGTGAATTTTATGAATTGCCACAACTCCAAACTGTCCTTTCAGAGGCAGTGCCCCTTAGAGCACATCTTCCCCACTTCTCTTCCTTGCATCCACAGGATGTTGATCTTTCATGTGATGATCTTTGCCCCAGATCACTTCCAGAACAGAATCCAGCCTTTGGCTGCTGCTATCTTATTATTAATTTATTAATTTAATTAATTACAATAGCATCTTGAGGACCCAGTCAGGGACCAGGGAGTCATTGTGTTGGCTGCTATACAAGCATAAAGAGAGAGACAGTTGCTGCACCAAATAATTTACCATCTTGGTTTCAACAAGGGGATGAAACCAACAAGTGTTGGGTGACAGGGAGGTAGAAGTAGGATGACCAAATAGAAAGCGTGAAAAATTGGAACGGGGGTGGGAGGGATGCCTATATAAGAAAAAGTCTCTAATATCGGGACTATCCCTATAAACTTGGGACATCTGATCACCCTTCAGGGAAGTGGAAGAAGAGGATAATAGTGACACAAGTGTATTTTTCACCATAAGCAGTTTCTGCTTATCTTCCTAGCCATTGTTAGCTGCCATTTGTAGGCCTCACAACAGAGGTGAGAAGGCAGGGCCGGCTTTAGGCCGATTCAGCCGATTCCCCAGAATCGGGCCCCACGCCTTAAACGCCTTTTAATTTTTTTTTACTTACCCCTGCTGCGGTCTGCTCCGGGGTCTTCCATGGCCCCGCTCCCCTGACCAAAGCGCCGGCGGGAGCGCGGCTGCCCCACAGCCCGGCTCTCCCAGCTGGAGCCCCGGCCGGAGCGCGGCAAGCCCCGCAGCCCCGCTCTCCTGGCTGGAGCCTCGGCCGGAGCGGGGCAAGCCGTCCCATGGCCCCAGCTGGAGCCCCAGCCGGAGCGCAGCAAACCCCGCAGCCCCGACTGGAGCCCCGGCCGGAGCGCAGCAAGCCACCCCGCGGCCCCGACTGGAGCCCCGGCTGGAGCGCAGCAAGCCGCACCGCGGCCCCAGCTGGAGTCCCGGCCGGAGCGGGGCAAGCCGCCCCGCAACCCCGCTCTCCCGGCCAGAGCCTGGCCGGAGCGCAGCAAGCTGCCCCGCAACCACACTCTCCTGGCTGGAACCCTGGCCGGAGCGCGGCAAGCTGCCCTGCAACCCCGCTATCCCGGCCAGAGCCCTGGCCGGAGCGGGACAAGCCCCGCCGCCCCAGCTGGAGCCCCGGCTGGAGCGGGGCAACCCGCCCCGCAACCTTGCTCTTCTGCCTGGAGCCCCGGCCGGAGTGCAAGCCCTACCCTGCAGCCCTGCTTTACCGGCTGGAGCTCTGGGCCCTTTAAATAGCCCCCAAAGCCCTGGGATAGCGGGCAGCTCCGGGGGCTACTTAAAGGGCCGGGGCTGCAGCTGCCTCTGCCACCCCGTCCTTTAAATAGCCACCAGAGCCCCCCCGCCCCCATGTATTCTCCAGGGCTCCTGCGGCTATTTAAAAGGTCTGGGGGGGGCGTAGAAGCAGGGGAGCCCCAGGCCCTTTAAATAACCCCCAGAGCCCTGGGATAGCAGGAGCCTTAGGGGCTATTTAAAGGACGGGGGCTCCAGCTGCCTCTGCTGCACCCCCTGCCCTGCCCGCACCAGCCCTGCCCCCCCCGCCTGCAGCCAGCTCTGCACCCCCTGCCCACAGCCAGCCCCTGCCAAACCCCCTGCCCTGTCTCCAGCCAACCCCTGCCACACACCTCTGTGGCCCCGCTTAAAGCCAGCCAGCCCCACACACAGCCCTCCCCGCACCAGCCCTGCACACCCTGCCCGCCCTGCCCACACCCAGCCCCGCACCCCCTGCCCTTTCTCCAGCCAATCCCTGCTGCACCCTCCTGCCTGAAGCCAGCCAGTTACGCACTCCTCTGTCTCCAGCCCTCTCAACCCCTGCTGCATCCCCCTGCGGCCCTGCCTGAAGCCAGCCCACCCCACACACCCCTGTCTCCAGCCAGCCCTGCACCCCTTTCCCTGCCTGCAGGTAGACCCTACCTCCAGTCAGCCCCTGCCCTGCCTCCAACCAGCCTCATGTCCACTGCTGCCCTGCAGTTCCCAGAGCAGTAACCCTGCACACCTGCTTCAATGAGGGGGCAGGGAGCAGCTGGGACCCACACATATGCACACCCGCAGGGAGTGGCAGGGACCCACACATGGCGGTCATTAATAAGCAATCAACAGCATATATGATGCAATGTACATAATATATAATTGTATTATTTACATAGTTATGGAAAGTAAATAATACATAGAAGAAATAAAAGGCTTTTTTTTTTTTTTGCCGAAAATGTTCGAATTGGGCCCCGCACTTCCTAAAGCTGGCCCTGTGTGAAGGAGCGTCCTTCTTAACAGAAGTAACATGTTAAGAGTTTCTGGATAAAAGAGTCAATCCAGACACGTAGTAAGTGTTTAACATTGTAATGAAAACCAAAAACCCCGCCTCTGATGAGGACTTACTCGGCAAGACTAAACTTTAGCTCCGGTGAATGTCAGACTTAAGTTCTAATGAACAGTGGGGAGTGGGATGTTAGCTTAAAATTTAAAAAAAAACCTTTTTTAAAAATAATTAAAATGTAAAGTATTTGCAGAATCAGTAGAAACACTGAACCAGATAAAAGTGTGTGAAAATTGGTTTCATGCCCTAGAACTTTTTTCTGCATGCTTTTTAATGCAATGTATCTGATCCTCCAAAAAGAGGGTAACATACAGGATCTCAGCAGCTTTGAAGAGTCGCATTGGAATAATAACAAGAAGAGAGATGGAGAAGGCATGTGCATATGTACTTTTTGCACACATTAAATACACTAAGAAAGGAGAGATTAACGCCTTTATCTTTCAAAATAGGGGTGTACATTGTATGCCAGAGATTTTAAATTATGAAATGCCATCATCCTGAACAACTCTCCACAGTGGAACATGGTGTTTAGGGAAAATAATAAAACCTGGTCTTTCACCCCACTGTATTATAGTTCCATCCTGCTCCAGCTGAAATCAGTAGCAAATTTCTGTTTTAAATGGCAGCTGAATTCATTATATCCTGGATTATTAGTCAGCTGGAAAGCTGCAAACTAGCTATATCTGCTGCTACAAACGTGACCCGACGTTTCTAGAGCACATGATTCTTCAAACTAATCTATCAAAAAAAAAAATTAATCTCCAAGCAAATTTATTTGAGCCTCTTCTACGGTAAGCACCTGATCCTGAATTATTTGTGCTCCCCAAACTCCCATTAAAGTTCAAGGAGTGGGATGGAGTTTGATGTGAAATAACAAATAATTGTTACTATTGCTGTAATTGTGATAAAACCGATGTGATGCAGGCTGCAAAGGGAAAGGTCATTCAATTTCTTTACATTCTCTGCTTTTAAAAACATTTAATATATAGATGGAAGAGAAAGAAGGACACAAGATACTATAACTTAAAAGCCAACTCCATCAGTGCAGTATCCACCTGTGTAGCAGGCTGTGACCTGGACATCTCCATGGTAAACCACAGAGCAGCCGCTCCCAGTAGCCTCTGCAGATCCAAGGTGAGGGTAGGACCAGAAGTGGATGCTCTAGCAAGAGAACCACTAGAGCTGTGAGATAATGTATAACCCCCATCCATCCCCACCTAGTACAGTCACCACTGTGGAGACCTTCCAGAGCCATGTATGTGTGACTGGATGTGCCCCCACAAACCATCTTAATTATATATTTTATTCAGTCTGAAAAGTATTCCCCTTTGGCCTTCGCTTTGTGTCCCAAGTAAATAATGACTTGAAAGGTAATGATGGCTCTTCATTCCTGTGTACAAAATGTGAGGTTAGGGAGTTATCGAAGGGCTTGTCTACACTACTACCCGGGGTCAATCTAAGATGCGCAACTCCAGCTACGTGAATAGCGTAGCTGAAGTCGACCTACTTAGATCTACTTACCGTGGTGTCTTCACTGCAGTAAGTTGACAGCTGATGTTCTCCTGTTGACTCCGCTTACGCTTCTCACTCCGGTGGAGTACTGGAGTTGACGGGAGAGCTCTCAGTGGTCGATTTATCTTGTCTATACCAGACACGATAAATTGACCCCCGCTGGAGCGATCGCTGCCTGCCGATCCAGCGGGCAGTGTAGACAAACCCTAAAAGTCCCCACGGTGGCCAGACTTACTTGTTAGCTGTTTCAGTGTTTGGGATTTCTTTTATGATTTCACCTGTAGCTGAAAGCATATATAATAACATAGGCTGGTTTGATGGTTTCTGATAATGGGAGCACATGGAGATAAATACCGAGAGACTGAGTGTGACCATAAACCAGCATATAGTAGACTTCTGGCATCCTCTCCCACAATCTTTAATGCCTCCTTGATGATTACTTTTAGCTGAAAATAGGTCACCTGGCCAGCTCTTATGGGTTGCTGTCCAGACTGCTCCTTGTTTAACATCATAAATGTAAATGCATATATGCACTTACTGAAAATAAGAGGCCAGATAATGCCTAATGGCAGCCGCTCCAAATGAAACACGAATACAATCATCTGAAAAGGGATGAAGTGATTTTTTGTTTTATTGTTACATCCTGTGCTCATATTATTTCCTCTGCTGCTTTTGCACTGGCTGCTGCTGTGTTTGGCAGGAAATTGCAACCCTGATGCCTCCAGCTCAGTCAAAACCAGAAATAGTCCAAACAGCCTGATAAGAGAAACCACATTTTTTAATAACAAAATTTGGAAGTATGCAGCATGCTCAGTATTTTCTTTTCAGTTTTCTTTTTTGGTTTTCAAATTAGGGAGAAGGGGAAGAAGAGGAATGCTTTTCTGTATGTAAGCAGAAGCATGGGCCAATGGTTGGGAAGCTATCGGGACTTGGGAGATCTAATTTTAATTCCTTGCTCTGCCACAGACTTCCTGTATGGCCTTGGGCAAGTCTCTTAATTCCTCTGTACCTCAATTTCCTCATCTGTTAAACAGAGATAATAGCACTGCCCTAGCTGACAAGGGAGTTGTGAGGATAAATACATTCAAGATTGTGAGGCGCTCAGATACTATGGTGATGGGAAATGTATACGTCTCTACAATAGGTAGAAATGTTGCTATCTGCAGCCCAACACAAACTAGTCACAGAATTTACTGTTGATCGTATATATTATGGTGTGACCTCTATTCATTCTCTTCAAGCCAAATAACTTAACGATGAACTTTCTGTTGGTTGGCCAGAACCCATCAGGACAAACACCACTCTTTGGCTGAATTTTCTTATGTATTCAAACAGTCTCCTCCTGTCTCTAAAATACTGACTGCCAATTTAAAATAGCAAAAGTGATATTTCTCAGCCATTCTGAAAACACAGCTCTTCTCTTTGATGAACAAATAAAGAAGCAAGAAGAAAAAATAAATAAGGTATCATGATTGTTTCATAGTTAACATATACAGCTAGAAGATGTGATGAGAGAACTGCTGAAAAACATCTTTTTCACTAGAAACATTTTGACAAGATTTAAAGATGGGGATACTGAGGAATGGAGAGACTATGTGAACTATCTAAATAAGGGTGTGAAGGAATAGCTCCCCAGATGTGTACCTTTTTGTTTTTTAACTCCAGAAAGGCTCAGTTGCTATTGATTTTATACAGAAGGCACTCAGATACTACGGCGATGGGCAGCAATATAAAACTCTCACACAGATACTCTAGACCATGATTTGTCTCTCTTGTGTGGGTCTTCAGATGATATGCACCATGGTGAAGTGTAGAAGCACCATGTAGTGAACTAATTTCTAGTGCCAGATGTTCAGGTAGCTGCTGTTTACCAGGTTTAGGCATGTAGAGCACTACATCCTAGTGTTGCCCCCACTAACATTTCGATGAGCAAGTAATTTTCTGGGTTTTTTATCTTTATATATAGCACTTTTCTCCCTTGCCTCTTCACCTGCTTCCAAGTATTTGGAGGTAACTGGCAAAATCTAGAACATTTTTGAATAAAATGTTAGTCTGTTCTTTGTCTTGCTGTAATTTAAAACATTTGAATTCGGAAGGTAGGCCCAGATTGACAAATTATTTAGGCTTCTAAGTTTCATTGAAATCAATAGAAGTTAGGAGTGTAAATATCTTTATGGCTCTGGGCCAAAGAGAACTCTGAAATACAACCCATGTTGTCATCCGCTTTAGTGTGGAGGTGGACAATATTTTTTCACTAGTATAACTTACATTGAATGCTGGCTAATATAGCAGTGGCTGTCTGTGCAACATTATTAAGGAGCTCCAGTCATAGACTTTTGAGTTCATTGTGTGATATTTTCCTAACATACCAGTATTTGAGGAAGTACAGTGTCTCACAGAGCTCTCTGGTAATAAATAATAATTGGAGATATACCAATCTCCTAGAACTGGAAGGGACCTTGAAAGGTCATGGAGTCTAGCCCCCTGCCTTCACTAGCAGGACCAAGTACTGATTTTTGCCCCAGATCCCTAAGTGGCCCTCTCAAGGGCTGAACTCACAACCCTGGGTTTAGCAGGCCAATGCTCAAAACACTGAGCTATCCCTTCTGCCTGCTATCTACGGGAAGTGTGTACTTTGTACCACCTCCTGGATGTGGTATGCCTCTCCTTTTCCTCTAGATATTCCTGGCCAGGTCTGCAAAATGATGCAAATGGGGTGGGTGAGCTGGGATCTGTCCCCTCCTGGGGTAGTAGTAAAGAACAGGTCCGGGGACAGAGCACAGCATAGCCCTTGGTGTTTCTAAGTTGTGATTTTGTTTCTGTTTACTGTGGCATGCACCTCACAGTTCAAATGGATTTGATACACTTTCTTCCTGACCTTCACCCACTTAAATTTAAAGTGCTTCTGTCAAGGTTTCCAGGCCCCAGACTCGTCCTCCTTAGAGCGTAACATTTTTAAGGTATACCAAGTCCTTAGTCCTTCTCCTGGTCTCTCTATTTAAATAAATACCTCATGTTAATAGTCAGAAACCAACCACCACTTCAGATAAGACTCGCGGGATGGGAATATTGTTAGATTCCCATGACTGGCTATGCAGCAGCTATTAACTAACAAAACAAGATTTCCTGAGAGCTGTGCTGACCTTGATCAGCAATGTCTGTGCACAAACCGAGATTTTAGACACAAGGTGCATGTAAGGTGAAACTGTTAAATGCAAACATTCATTTGAAAACCATGTACTTTTATTTTCTAGGTCGAGTTGGCAACCTATGGCACGCGTACCGATTTTTTTAATGGCACACAGCTGCCAGCCGAGGTACCGGTCACCAGCCCCACTCAGCCCGCTGCCAGCCTGGGTGAAAGAAACCCCAGGCTGGCAGCGGTCTGAGCGGGGCCAGTGGCCAGGACCCCAGGCCGGCAGTGGGCTGAGTGGGGCCAACGGCTGAGACCCCAGAGTGGTGACGAGCTGAGCGGCTCAGCCTGCTGCCAGCCCCACTCAGCCCGCTGCTCTCCAACAGGGAGTTCCTCCAGGAAGGGCAGGCAGCCACTGGCCAGGGATTCTTCCCCATGGGGCAGGAGAAAGGCACCCTAGTGATCTTGGTTGTGAGTTCTGAAGCCCCTGCCCATTGGGCTCAGGGAGCACTGGGGGGGACTGGGCTCTGGGAAGCAGCTGCGTTAGGGCTCCCAAATGCTGCATGAGTGGCTTGTGTGACTCTCTCCTGGCCCCTGGACTTTAAAGGGAGAGCCTGACTGGTGCAAGGCGCCATGAGTTGCAACTAGCCCCCCTCTTTGCATGGCCCCACTGCTGCCTCATGCTCCCACTCTCTTCTCCCTTTCTCTGGCACTGCATCAGCCCAGGAAGGGGCCATGCCCCCGGCACCCCTGAGCGAGCCAGGTAGCGGTGGGGTTGGAGGGGTTTTGCAGCCTCTGAAAAGAGCAGATGGAGACAGGGAGGCCCTTACTGTGTCTGTACATCCTAACACAGTGGCACTTCAGCTTGGGCAGCTTTCAGCCCCCAAGAGTGACTTGGGTAGGATCTACATCTCACCCCCACCCCCCCACCCCGCCCCGTTGCTGCCCCGCCCTGTTGCTGGTACAGTCACTGCTTTTCCTCTTAAATGCACATACTACCATCTTCTGAACTTGAAAGGTATCTGGGGTGTTTGTGTGGATCAATATTGCAGGGAGAGATGGGAGCCAGAAAGGGCAAAATCTATATGGACCGTCCATTTAGATCAGCGGTAGGCAACCTATGGCACGCATGCCAAAGGCAGCGCACGAGCTGATTTTCAGTGGCACTTGCACTGCCTGGTCCTGGCCACCGGTCTAGGGGGCTCTGCATTTTAATTTAATTTTAAATGAAGCTTCTTAAACACTTTTTAAACCTTATTTATTTTACATACAACAATAGTTTAGTTATATATTATAGACTTATAGAAAGAGACCTTCTAAAAACGTTAAAATGTATTACTGGCACACGAAACCTTAAATTAGAGTGAATAAATGAAGACTTAGCACATCACTTCTGAAAGGTTGCCGACCCCTGTTCTAAGTTATTCTTGGTTCAAAAGCCTTTTATTGAATTATGTGTTTCTCTGGGGTCAGTGTAAAATGCTGCGGTCTCTTTAAGGAAATCATGGTTTCCAACAACAGCTGCTGTTAAATGAAAATAGCCATATCTATTTCAGCTCCGTTCAAAACAGAAGAGAAAGCCAGTTAAATGGGATCAGGTCAAATGAGTGGGGATGGAAGGGCAGGGATTATTTTTTCCAGGAGGATCTGACACATTGCATGTTTTGCAACATTATAGGTGTTTGTGTATCCTTTGTGTATCCAAAGTGTATCCTTTAACTTCCTTACTTTATATTTCACGTTGATGTTTTTAATAAAAATCTTGTTCCCTGGCTTTATGGGTTTGTCTGGGAAACAAAGGGGAAGTGGATTCATTAATCCTCACAATACACCTATCAGGTATGTAAGCATTATTTATCCACATCACTGAGATAGGAACTGGACTTGCCCAGGCTAATACAGAAAGTCTGTAGCAGAGCCAGAGATAGCACCCAGATTTTCTGATTCCACTCTTGCATTCAAACCATAATGCCATACTTCTCTTTTATGTGCTTTTTGTTACTGTAGCAATGTATATTTAGTAAATTACACAAGGTTACTGACTAAAAAGGGTACTTGTATGAGATTTGCTAAATAATAGCTGATGAAGGAATGATTCTCTTGCAGCAAAGCTTGCCTAGTGCTTAAAGAAAAGAAGCTTAGAAACCCAAAATCTTAGATGTTAAAACTGATGTCTGTCCTGCAAAACCAGGATCTACCAGGATGAACTGAATTTTCAGCATGTTGATACAGATTTCCAGAAAGTTTATAGCTTCTAATTATATCATAATAACAGCATATAATCTACAGAATGCAAACTATACATTTCCTTTGCAGCTGTGAATATTGAATTCAGTATCAAATAAATAATTCAAGTAAATAGAGCTGTAATTTTTATTATGGTGATTTTTAGGGAAATCCATGTATTAGGGTGAAAAATATCAGAACCCTTAGGGCTGTGGGTTAAATCCTCAAAAGGTACGAGTCTTGGATTCTCATTTAAAGGGGTCACTTCAAGAATTGTGCCCATAATGTCCTTTTTGATGCTCTGCCTCTCTGTTTCTTGTGTTTAAGTACTTTATGAGAGATAGTTGGAACATGGATCAGAGGGAGATCTTGGCTACCTTTTGTGACAAGTTTGCAATTATCAGCACAGTTCACACTGGGTTACAAGTTTGGTGCCAGCTGTGTCTCACCCCCTCCACTAGTACCCTCCTCCCCCTTCACACACACGATTCACTGGTATGGGTCAGAACTCCCATTCCCAAGAACCCCACCATTCCAAGTAGGGGCTTGGTTAATTTTTAGTGCTTATGCTCCTGACAGAGCTAAAGTCTGAGAGATATTGTGATCCTGCAGTGAGAAAGCTCTATATAGGCAGTAAAATACACCAGCATTGGTGGGCAGAGAATCTGAGTTGAAACTTGGAAGGCCTGGGAAGGGTCACAAGTTCAGGCTAAAGCTTTGCCTCACAATATTTGTCACCACAGCCTGGATGTAGTCAGTTTATCGCATTTCCTCTGATGTCTGTTCTCTTCCATCCAGACATGGAAAGGACAGGGGAGTGCAAATGCTCTGATGAGAACATTTTCTTTGATGAGAGAAGCTGACTGCATAACATGTAGACAGAAGGATTATAACCAAATTGAGTAAGTCTCTCTTGCTCAAATGCGGGATATGTTGGGTAGCTGGACAGAGAGCTTTCCTAACTATGAATCAGGATATTTATACTCCATAATCAAATAAGGATAGTAGAGCACAGCGTCTTCTTAAAAAAGAGAGACTACTCATTTATTATGACTTGCCATTCCTCTTCTCAATAAGACTGAAATGTAGGCTCATTTTAGCTCAGGAGGGAAGCAGGACTTTGTGATACTTATTTTTATACCTCTGTCGATAGGGGGAATGTAACACATACCAACTGCCTTCCTCACTCCCACTAGTGTTTTGCATTGTTAACAGCCTGGGGAATGCTGGAGCCAGAAGGTTTGTGTCTACTGTCCAAAGTACACCTCTACCCCGATACAACGCTGTCCTCAGGAGCCAAAAAATCTTACCACTTTATAGGTGAAACCGTGTTATATCAAACTTGCTTGGATCCATTGGAATGTGCAGCCCGACACCCCCCCCCCCAAGCGCTGCTTTACTGCATTATATCTGAATTCGTGTTATATCGCATTGTATCGGGGTAGAGGTGTACTGTATAAGCCTAAATAGGAAGAGCCAGAGAGTCTGAAGGCTGTTCTCTGTCAGCAGATGTTTTGCGTTATCTGCTGCACACTGATGCTTTCTGTGAACTTCACTAAGGCTTAAACTACCATGCTGGCATCTTCTGGGGAAAATTTTTGCTTTAAGAGCAAGCGTAGCTAAAGAACGCAAACAGTTCAAGGACTCCCACTTCCATCATACAAATTCCTTATACAAAACTGATAATTTTCTTAGTTTCAGTGAATCTCAAAGGAATTTCTTTTTACCTGGCTATTAGAAAGTATAGTTATTTCCCCCCGTCCCTCTCCCCCCATATCATCCCACAGAAACATCTGCTGTAGATCTATGTTCCAGATCACCAAAGATCTCAACCTCTTGGGGATCTGTTTCCTTCAGCTTGAACAATGAAATTCTCACTGCCGTTATGTTTGGGCTGCAAAAAATGCATGGGAATGTTTGTGTTTCTAAAAACAGTTTCTAACAGGGATTTTTTTAAGATCCTTAAACTATTTATTAGATTGTTGTCAACACTTTTTTTTTTATGGCAATCTAAATATTGCACTCAATTTGAGACCCTTTGAGGGAGGCAGGATGGACCATACAGATACAGATACAGAATGGGGAGTCAAGAGATTCATAGATTCCAGGCCAGAAGGAATCACTGTGATCATCTGGGTTGATGTCCCATATAACACAGGCCAAAGAACTTCTCCAAAATAATGTGATGTTAGTTCTGTCAGTAACTTGATGAGTTAATTTTAGCAAGGCTCAGAATCTTTCCGGTGCCTCAGGGTACGTCTTCACTACCGGCAGTATCGGCGGGTCGCAATCAATTTCTCGGGGTTCGATATATCGCGTCTCATCTAGACGCAATGTATCAATCCCCGAATGCACTCCTGTCGACTCCGGAACTCCACCAACACGAATTGTGGTAGCAGACTCAACATGGAGAGCCGCAGACGTGGATCCCGCGCCGTGAGGACGGTAGGTAACTCGATAGGTAACTCGATCTAAGATACTTCGACTTCAGCTACGCTATTCACGTAGCTGAAGTTGCGTATCTAAGATCGATTTCCCCTCCTCCCCGTAGTGTAGACCAGCCTTATGTTTCCTCATCTGAAAAATGGGAATGATGATTACATACCTTTTGTAAACATTCTGAGATGTCTGTATGAAATGCACCATTATATGTGATTATTTATTACCTACCTAATTTCAGTAGTGCCAACCCCAAACATTCAAAAATCAGGTCAGGTCCCCAAAAATCCTGAGATTGGCTTAAAAAAACATGAGTTTATATATATATATATATATATATATATATATATATATATATATATATATATATATATATATATATATAAATGTTTTTAAAGGAAGGGTTATAAAAATGTACAGTCTTGCTACTGCTTAGGATTTTATGGTGAGTCTTGGAATGTTTGATGCTTTTCATAAAGCCCCTGCTCCTACAGTGATTATGTGAGATTCTCAGCTCTAAACATACGTTTCTACTCCTCACTGGTGTGCAGAAAAAACTGAAATCATAACCTGAGGGTCAGCCTAAAGGTTAAGAAACCAGAAGGTAAATAAAAAGGTCCCAAATATATATATAAATTTGGGACCTTTTTATTTACCTTCTGGTTTCTTAACCTTTAGGCTGACCCTCAGGTTATGATTTCAGTTTTTTCTGCACACCAGTGAGGAGTAGAAACGTATGTTTAGAGCTGAGAATCTCACATAATCACTGTAGGAGCAGGGGCTTTATGAAAAGCATCAAACATTCCAAGACTCACCATAAAATCCTAAGCAGTAGCAAGACTGTACATTTTTATAACCCTTCCTTTAAAAACAGGGTGGAGATGGGGCTATCTCTGTTGTGGTTACAATTCTTATCACCTTCCAGGAAAATAGCTGTCTCCAGCGCTTGGTTCAGGAATGCCAACTGTTACTGTGATAGATTTGGAGCTGCCTGTAACTTACGACTTCTCTGTGTGTTTGTAAGGGGGTTTACTGTACGAGAAGAAGGGGTTAATTCAAGACGAGGCTGGCTGCACATAGGCAGGAAAGAGTACAGTGTCCTCAAATAGCCACTCATCTACCAGCACACTCAGGACACTGCAAGAGCCATTGACTTTGAAGCTCCACCTCTGACACCCTGCTGAGCTCACCAGACTGGTTTTGGGCAGCAGGGCAAAAGGGGCCTGGGAAATTGAGAGCAAAGCGCTTTGGTTGGATTTAAAAGCCAGACCCTCAAGAACACGGTGAGGGAGAGTCAAGGGGAACAGACTGAGACCCAGGCTCCCTGAGGGTAGAAGTGTGGGGTAAGATAGGCCTGCCTAGGATTCTAGGTAAGGTAGACATGCATGCAGACTCTTTGTTTTTAAGAAAACTTTTTTCTTATGCTGTGCTCTGCTCCTACTAGTAAGATTAAGCAATACTTTGTTTTAAGAAAGCTGTTTTGGGTCACTGTAATCCAGTGGTCCCAGCTCCTGAAGGGAAGAACTACAGGTATTGAACCCAGCTGGCTTGAGCAAGGTTGATACACCAGGGACTGTGGTTGGCTGGGACCCAGTCTAAGAGAGAATTGCAGGATTCTGTCTGAAGGAAAGTAAAGGCACGAGGCCTGGCAGCTGAGGGGGTGCATTCAGAGAGACCAAAAGAGGAGTAAGAGGTGTAGCTATCCATGTTACTATGACCGCAACTTGGGTATGTTTACACTGCAATTATAGTCCTTTCTTTAAAAACAGAGTGGACATGAGGCTATCTCTCTCTGTTGGGTATGTCTACACTGACTCAGGCTTCCAGGCTCGAGCTGCAGGGCTGTTTAATAACAGTGTAGATGCTGCAGCTCAGGCTGCAGGACCCAGTATGGTGCGGGGCAGGGGGGAGCCCAAGCCCAAGCCCAATTCAGCTGGCCCAGGCGAGGTGTCTAATATCAGTGTACACATACCTTGTGTCACCTTTTAAAATTACAATTCAGGGGAATTAGAACTTCTTTGTATTTTGAAGCTGAGCAAAGTAGATGCAGCTTTCTTTTAACTATGTAACTTTTTCTACTCGAACTTCTTGAAAATGGTTTCGGTTATCACACACCCCAGTCTCACAATTATTGGAATTGCTCTGATGTTCTTTCCGGAAATCAAGATGTATATTCTTTTGGGAATAGCGAGAAAACATCTTCCTCACTTGCTGGAAAAGAGCAAAAGACTTATGGCTCCTTTCTTCCTATCCAATTACAGATTTTCCAACTTCCCATTCAGATGAATGACAAGACAGCATAGGCATGTGCAGCACATTTAATTAGAGTGTGCACCCAGGGAAATTTTTTTTTTAAAGGCAAACATTTATTGAATACACAATCATAAAGGACATTATTTTTATTCATCGAACAAACTAAAGAAACTAAAACTTAATTAAACTTATTTTTTTAAATTAACAACTAAATTTTACTTAAATTAAAATTCAAAGCCATTTTTTTTTGAGACATTATGCCTGGGCACACTCCATACAAATGCCTATGCAAGACAGTCTGAAGTTTCTGTCCAAATTCTTCAGATTGAGTTAAAAGTGCAGGTGGTTCTCTCTTTACTGACTGAAATGACAAATGTCCTTCAATCCCATCTCTTAAACTATTGGCCTGCTAAACCCAGCATTGTGAGCTCAATCCTTGAGCGGGCCATTTAGAGATCTGGGGCAAAAATCTGTCTGGGAATTGGTCCTGCTTTGAGCAGGGGGTTGGACTAGATGACCTCCTGAGGTCCCTTCCAATCCTGATATTCTATGATTCTTCTTGCTCTTACCACTCCCATGATTATTCATTACCTCATACCTCATTCCAAACCCAGCTTACTCTACAGGCTCAAGGGTTGACTGTCTGTCTGTCTCCCAGATACACGCACCCCTTCTGAGTCACGCTGAGCTTTTATCGTGAGGGCTATTGCTACAGCTGCTGAAAACAGGACTTGCCCTCCCTACCCTATCTTTGTTCTGGTAAGAAACGGAGATAGGTAAAGCAAACTATAACATTTGGGGCACATCAGATGAGTCTGTCTGTTGGGGAAAATGGTAGCAGGACTTTCTGTCAGCAGGTGCCACTACCTCCCCAAAGTTCCACCACACCCTGGATGTCTGACCTCTTTGTCAAGATGCCATCTCCCCATGAGCTAGCAGAGCAGATTGTATTTTGAAGAAACGTGTCTATTGCTGGTGGACCTTTGGGGATTAGTTTCAGAATACACAATTAGCAGCAATGTTTTAGGATTCCAGAATGTATGATAGGTTTCCACTGTCTGCTCAGCTTAGGCAATATGAAATCTTGTTCCAGACACCTCCCAGGTAAATAATGCTACCTCCATATGAACTGAACTACAAGCCTTCTGGTCTAGCACTCTAATGGTTAGCCAGAAAAAACTATTGTCACTCACCCTGCTCTGATTTTTGATTTACTTGCTGGTCAGAGAATTGGGGTGGGTGTTTGCTTTTTCTCCCTTCCTTCTGATTAGTTAGGTTTTTATTCCCTCCCAACCCCTGTAGGTGTCTGAAGTTCTTCCTGTCTTCAGTGTGGTTAAAAATACTAATAATCCCATGATGTAAGGCAGTGCTTCTCAAAGTGGTGGACCGCGGACCAGTGCCAGTCCGCGAGCCATCGCCTGCTGGTCCACGGCGAGTTTCCTCATAAGAGCGTCGAATAGGATAATAATGTGGCATTGGTCCCTGGCACATTGAGGGAAAAAAATGCCAGTACCACACATCAGGTGGCTTGAGGAGCACTGATGTAAGGGATAGGTTACTGGTGAGTAGCATTTTCTCTTTTGTTTAAAATGAGAAATCTGGGTTTGGTCAAGCAGAAGGAAGGAGATAGAAGACTGAAAATGAAAGTTAAAGTGCCTTTATTTAAGAGATTTTGTACAGTGAGAAAATCCACTGTTGTGTGATTTTTGAAATGTCCGGTAAATCACAAAATAAGGTCCATATTGTGTTACCGTATAGGCTGAATAATAGCCTTGCTGAAGACATAAACCACATGGATGTGTTTAACTGAGAAAAGGGACAACAAAATGGAGCCATGGCACTATCCAAAACTCATTTGTTGTTTTATTTGCTGTGCCACAGACAGGTGAAATGTTGATTTTCATGTCATTGGAGATCTAAGTTCAGAATTCTTCTTTAGTGGAAAATCTGCATATTCTGAAGGGAAAAGGGAAAAAACGACTCTATCAGGATTCTGATGACATTTGTACCTAAGATGCCAATTGTATCATCGAAATAGACAACTGGTCTAGTTGTTCCTACTGCTCCCCAAAAAACAGACCCAGTGTGTCCCAGAGCAACAGCACCATTAAACCACAGGTCTGACACCTAGATCCTGCTGGATCTAGCTAAGTGTAGAGGACTGGGACAACGAGAAGCGCAAATACCAGGAGGGAAATTGGGGCCAAAAACTCTAGGATCTCGGGGTCAGATCCAGCCATTCACATGCTGTTTCTCCAGGATGCACTGGGATCCAGATTTATGTTGGTGTAAGAGGAGTGCCTACCCTTGCTCTCCATTTAGGCAATACAGTTTTGAAGGTGGAGAGCAAAATACTAGCTGGATCTAGGTGCCAGACCCAGGGTTTAGTGTGGCATTGTTCTGGGATACGTATGTGCTTGGTGCAGAGAGGGGCGAGTTTGCAGCAGTAAAAGCCGTTAGTCTGCTCTCTATTTTTATGTTGTAATTTGTGGTCTTGGGCACTAATATGGGCAAGATCCAGGTAAACCTATCTTTTATCCACACCCTACAGTGATGCCTGTTATTACTTCCAAATGAGCAGGACTTCAAGTTGAAATACAATCCCATTTTATTTTGTCTCAGTGGAAATAATCCCTTTGCAAGGATGGGTCACAGAGAGAGCAGAATGAGACCGCAAACTGAAACCATTTAGGGAAGAAAGTAGTAAGGACTATATTTTGCTAACGAAAGAGAGAAAGAGACCGATTCCAGCTGTGCTGAGAAAAGAAATGGTCACTAAAATACCTAGCAGTCATTTGGGAATTGAAAAATGTAGGTATAGAGTAGCAATTCTGCAATAGAAAACCCTCTGTTTCAGTCATTTGTGAAATGTTAAAGGTAAGCATAAAGAGGCAAATATTTTGGAAGAGAATCTATTTTTAAAGTGCAGTTATTGTTAGAAAAGTGACTCTGAGTTATCAGGGGATTTTTTTATTCTCCTTGATAACTTCCATAGGGCACATTCTCCAGTTGAATAAAAAATGATTTTATCTAAACTACCAGTGTTTCCAATGCCCCCTAAGCTCTGAAAATCTGCCTGTGTTCTTTCAGTCAGTAGCTAAGACTCTGCAGTCAGAACAGAGGCCATTCTGCTTCTGATGCGTGAGCCAGACCAGAATCCAGCTCCTTTGCCTGCAGCCCTGTTGGCTGTGCAGTGCCAGCAAGAGTAGAGCTTGTTTGTGTCAGTAAATTCAGCAGATATGACTGGATAGTCACAGGGGATAAATGTATTAGGAAGATGCCATCTTTACCTAGTGTTTCTTTCTGAACATAACCATGGGTTAGAGGGCCACTTCAAAGTTGTTTATTCACCTAGCTTGAAAAGTAACGTTAATTTGTTTTGAAAATTAAATTCATACATTTGAACATTGGTTGTGGGGGGCCTTTTGTTTGTCTTTGGTGGTGGTTTTTTTTTTTCTCTTTAAGGAGATTTATAAAACTCACATCCTGGAATTGCATCTTTCCTGTACAGTAACAAACCGCTTCTCCAAAGGTTCACAAGGCAGTCCTTCCCTCCACAGCTGTTCCTTTAGACACACTTCTTCTAAGGTATCAGTATTGAAACTGGCAAGAATCCTGCTCTTCAGCATTTCTGGGGCCCCTCTTACGAATTCTAGTGTAGTGTTAGCTTAAATAAGTGGAATAAACTGGCCAGTGGGTGCAGCTGGAAGAGGAGGAGACTCACTCGTATTTGCCTGCTCACTCTTCAAAACTTGGCTGGTAGCTCAAGTTGAACAATATCCATCTTCTAAGTCAGACCAAAGTAAAGGGATGATTTTGAATGAGGAGTGCAGCCTGTATGTGCCACTAGTATATCACAGCAGTGTTGAGAGATTGAAGAATAAAACTGAGATAACAGACCACTTGGAAGCCACCCAGGTAATTGGTGTGCATTATTCTCATGAGGCCATAAAATTATTTGCAGTGTGATGTGCTCACTGCAGCATAGTAAGAGCAGACTGTAAAATTCCCAGCTACTGTCTCCTTATATACTGGCACATTAAATCCTGTTGGACGGAAGTGTGAATGAAGAGAGTGATGCACTGGGGAATGCAAAATGTCTGCAGCAGAGTTCCCCTGACTGACTGAGGGAAATGATACTGCTCGAGAGGTGGGGGAGAAACTGGAGCTGGAAGAGTTGAGTTTCTGCACCTTTGCGATCTGCATTTCCTTTCAGTAGTTTCCGGTAGTTACCAGTGCCTAAGGGCCATATGGTTAGTTATTCAGAGATACGTTTTAAGTGTAATTGTCATGTTCAACCTGGTGAGATTTTTGAGGGGTCCAGGGGAAGGAAAATCCTTTAATATCCCTTCACCGTTTTTTTTTCTCTCTTTCAGTTACCCTGCCTTTCCTCATGGCAAGCTTTCCCTAAGCCAAGCAGAGCTAGATATTGCCCGTCTTTTGTCCCTTCCTTTCCTCCCTCAAGAGCTGTCTATGTTGCCCCAGAGGTCACCCAGACAAGCTGCTTAAGAAAGATCTGAGGGTCCATCCAGGAACTGAGCACAAAGCCACCACAGTGTTTCAGCATCTTGCCTGGTACAGGGCTCAACGACCAAACCTGGGTCCTGTGTATTGAAGTGCGGACCTGGGGCAAAACTCAGAGTAAATCCTGTGTAAGGGAATGTGAGTTACACATTGTTAGATTCATACCCACTTAGCAATCTCACTGAAGACTCACCTCTGAATTTGTTCCCTGGTGTTTTCTACATGTTCAGATAAATCAGAGATTCACCCCGATTATAACAATGAGAAAATCCTCTTTCCTAGTTACCCAACAGCTAATGATGTGCCCGAGAGGCCTAATCTCAGATACACCACTGTAAATCAGAAGTCCATTGAAGTCCATGTGTTGACTTCAGCCAACTTCTTTTGTGATGATCGGTTGACTTCATAGTGTGTGGTTTGTTTTAAATGCATGTTGGCCCTTCTAGTATCGGATTCAGGATGTAGTGATTTTGTGTATGACACAAACTTCCTGATTATCTATAGGTCATATAAAGGAGATGTTTGTTGCGGCTGACTGTTCACTAACTGAAAAGGTTGGGGTGGTTTTGTATTCAGTCCTGAGCTTGCTAACCGTCTGTAACCACGTTAAAGACAAACAAAGCAAAGGAGAAACTTCACTGAGTGAGCACAATAATGACTGTGCAAAATGTGGTCACGTGACAGCGGTTTGCTGGGCTTTCCTCTCCTCTTTTATGTGAACTGAAAGATTCAGCTCCAACTGTGGAGTTTCTTGAAGGCTAAGATGTTCATTTGCACTTTCACCAGAAAGCCCACCTCTCTAAACATCATCAATTAATAGGCAGATATTCCCTGTGCTATGTCAAACCATTGCCCGAGTAGTACTGGGTGGAGACCGTGTACTGAATTTCTTTAAAAAACTGAACACACCTAATAATTCCCCTCACTCTCCCCTATGTATTATCTCCAGAGAGTCCAAGCTTAAATAAAGCTACCCTTGTTTGACCTGAGAACTTGAGACCAGAGATCATAGTAACTAGAAATGGAAGGCACCTATTAGATCACACAGTTCTCGCCATGGCAGGATGAAGAGGAGACTTATTCCTTATTGCTATTAAATTACATTCGATCTCATACATGTCGGGGTCAGAGTTTCCAAAGCATTCACCATTGGCCTAGCTCTTCTCCCTTGACAGTTGTAAGGCTGAAATCCACTATTCTGTTCTTTCTAGGTTTTGATATGCCACACATCTTATTAGTATCTCCAGATCCTACCCAGTAGATCAGGGCCTTACAGTGCTTAAAAGAAAAGGAACAAAAAAAATCATTAAAAAAAAAAAGTTTTTAACTGTTACGGGGGAGGGGCAGTTTTCATTCAGCAGGATGCCATGAATTGCATCAATCCAAGAACTGCTTGTGGTTGTCATAGTCACAGCCTACAACACCCAAACAAAGCAGCAACGAACCAAAGCTGGCATCCAAAAGCTGTTATATTAATCACATTCTTCTGGTTAATTACTAATTTATGTATTTTCCATTTTTTTTAAAAAGGCATGAAACCTAATCATCTTTTTGCCCACAGCTTGGTATGGGTTTTTAAATAAAGCCTAAGTTTTCATCCTCCCCCCAGACTGAACATTACCATGGGATTAGAATTTCTGATTCAGTAAGAATCCCTGCAGCAAATTCTACTGGTATGACACATAGGTAAGATCCTGACCAGTGAAGTCAGTGGTAACACTTCCATTGACTTTAATGGGGCCAGGATTTCACCCATGGGAAAGGGGGAAGGTGATTCAAATGTGATTGCCCAGTGGGCAGTCTTTCAAAGGTCATTGCACACATGACGATATCCGTGTGATAAATTGCACAGGGCTGTGACAAATAAATTTATTACAGGCCTATGTCTGTATTGCTTGCTTCCTAACCCATCTTCCCAAGACTTATTCTAACATCCCAAGCCCTGGAGCAGCTTCAAACTCCACCATTTTTTCAATAAAACAACCTGAGTGAGAAAAGTTTTAGCCTTTTCCTCCCAGATAAGGAATTTATGCCCCAAAATTTACCTGCACCATGCTCAGGATAAGTGAGATTCTGTCCTGAGCCAGGGGCTTATTTTCCTCTCTGTAAAATATCATAGCTGTAAAATATGGTATGTTGGGATCCTGCAAAGCTAAAAATATGAGCTTTATGCAATTGGAAAGGTAACACTCAAATTCCTATCTTTCCAATGGAGCCCAGTGCCTGGAAGGGGCTTAGATATCAAACTTAAAAGTGGTAACATTTTTATGTATTTAAAAAAAAAAAAAAAAACTCTTCCAGGCTAGTTTTGAAAGGGGTTTGCCTTTACCAGATTTAATTTTTTTCGCCCTCTGAGCCCTGCACAGTTGGATTTATGGCAGTGGTTCTCAGATTGTGGGCCGTGACCCCAAATAGGGTTGCGCCATCAACAGATGGGATCCTGGCAATCCCTAATGTGTGGAGGAAGCCATTTTGCTCCACACAGCATGATCCTGATATATGGTGCATGCGAGGACACCATTTTGCACTATGAAGAGGCATCCCCTGCACAGCATGACCTCACCTGCACCATATGTACAAGGTCATGCTGTGTGGAAGATGCTATTACGTAGGGCAAAATGGAGTGCTCCATGCATGTGATCTTGCACATGCAGTGCGGGTGAGGTCACACTGTGCAGAAGATGCCATTTTGCTCTACAGAATGGTGTCTTCCATGCTGCCTGGGTTCTGGGAGGCAATAATTCATTAAAATGGGGTCATGCCGACACGAAGTTTGGGAACCCTGGGATTATGGTAACTTCAGGCATCTACTACAAGAAATAATCCTAATATTTTTTTCAGACTTTGCTAAAATAGATTTTCTGTGACGTATGGTACAACATACATGGTTATGTGGTGTGAGCTAAAGGTTTCATGAGCACTCATTTAGAATAATCTGCATAGTTTATTCATGCCTTCATCACTTGTGAGTAAAGCAGCCATTCCAAATTTATGCCAGTAAAATCTCTATACCATCCCATTCATTATGTAGTACCTATTTAATAGGGTCTACGATGCACACTCCAAAAGCACTCAGTGTCTGTCCCCAACATGAGAAGAAAATGCAACAGGCATTAGCCATAACAAAAAGGTCAGAGTCCAGAACCAAAGCGACCACAGATGATCGCAGTGCTCAGGGACTATTGATTCAGTGACTGCTGTATTCTTATCAACTCTGTCGTTACTGTAAGACCTTGCAGGGGGCTCTCATTAAATAATAGCTAGTGGTTGATTAATATGCTGTGAGTCAGCAGCACAGTATTTTAGCTTTCTCTAGTTGCTATGGTAACATTATTTTAACAAATAGCTTTTTAATATTTAATGAAAACTATGCTTCTGGCAAGCTAGAGTAAGAACTACTACAATTACTACTAGAAAGGGTTAGCAGTGAAGGATATTTCAGAGTCACATTTTTTTCCCCGGAACTGTCAGCTCCCTAAAAATCACTGTAATTCATTAGTTGTAAGGAAATGTAAGCCTGTTCCGCAGACACAAAGCAAATGTAATGCAAATCTGCAGTTACACTCTGCAATTGAAGGTTGTCTCTTCTTTGGTATGTAATGTCAACTCACTACATAAGGACATATCAGTATGATAGCATTTACTAAACATTTCTTTGTAGCTGGAATTCCTCTTTTTACCTGAACCTGCCTGATGAGATCATTCTGATTTTGTTTGCTTCATGTTCCTTATGTGTCAGGTTGAATGCTTCCCCCTCACTCCATCAGCTTTTACTGGTGGCAATTGCTGTATCCAGATCAGACTCTGGAGTGAATCTTTTTTTAAGGTGAGCACCTGTGTTCACTAATGAACCAGATATTCTACAGGGGAGACAATAACAGAGAACCAAGTCCAAAAAATAATTAAAAACCCTTCTTATGAATTATATTATTTTATATTTTTCATCATCTACATCAGGGATCGGCAATGTTTGGCACGCGGCCCATCAGGTAAATCTGCTGGTGAGCTAGGACGATTTGTTTACCTGAGCGTCTGCAAGTTCAGCTGATCGTGGCTCCCAGTGGCTGCAATTCGCTGTACCAGGCCAATGGGGGCTGCGGGAAGTAGCGCAGGCCGAGGGATGTGCTGGCTGCTGCTTAGGGTGACCAGACAGCAAATGTGAAAAATCGGGACAGGAGTGGGGGATAATAGGAGCCTATATAAGAAAAAGACCCAAAAATCAGGACTGTCCCTATAAAATTGGGGAATCTGGTCATTGGCCTGGAATGGCGAATTGCAGCCAGCAGGAGCTGTGATCAACCAATCCTGCAGACGATGCAGGTAAACAAATTGTCCTGGCCTGCCAGCGGATTTCCCTGATGGGCCATGTGCCAAAGGTTGCCAATCCCTGATCTACATAGTATCAAAAGTTTCTGGGCTTTTTATATAAAAAAGCTGCTCTGGAGAACTTGTGTGTGTGTGTGTGTGTGACAAATAATATAATAAGGAAACATAACATGAGTAATTCTATATAATATGAGTTTCATAGATAACATATTTATATTACATACTTTTATATCACACATATAATTATTAGGATGTTAATTAATTTTCTTTGTAAAGTGCTTTGACATCTTCAGAAGATTCCATTGTGTTCTAGATATCTTAAGTAGTTCTCTGGTCCCCAACACTGTTGTATCTGAGCACCTCAGTTTTATACATTTATCCTCGCCACAACCCCATGAGGTAGGGAAGTGCTGTTATCTGCATTTATCATTGGGGAACTGAGGCACAGAGAAAGAAACTGACTTGTTTAAGGCCACACAGGAAGACTGTAACGGAGCTGGGAATTGAGCCAAGTCTAAGGCTAGTGCCCTAGCCCTGGACCATCCTCCTCATTCTATGTAGGTTTTTATACCACCCTTGTCGTCTTCGTATGTGAGCAACGTCCAAAGCAACTTGATTAACATCTGTCACGTTCATAATAAGTGTTATAGAAATGAAATAGCCCAGTGAGAGGCAAACATTATTAAACCCAGTTAGTTTCCATATGAGCAAAGCAAGGTGCAAAGACGTTCAGACCTGCCAAAGACCTTCTAGAAAGTCAGTGACAAAACCAAGGCAAGAACTTAGGAATCCTGCATTTCCTGCTCTACTCTATTAGACCACTGTCCTTCCCATTTATGCTAATTATAAGATCACATAAAATAAACAACGAGGGAAGAAAAATAGACTCTCACGGTCTCTCTTATTTTATTTTTCTTTCCCCATTGACTATTTTAAGTGATCTTTTACTATGTTTGCTTAATATCGCACAAGCACTAAAAACCTTTGTTACATCTGATACCACACCTCTTATCTACATGCTGAACATTGATTCATCTTATAGCCTTTTATATCATATATATATATATATATATATATATATATATATATATATATATATTTGTAGCTGCTGTAAAAACGTACTCAGTGTCAGTCCCTTTGCCATATTACCCTCTGAATTGAGAAGTGTCTCAAAAGCTGACTCTGACAGACAAAAGAAGGAAAGGTGGGCAGGGAAGGACAAGGTTAATTTAGAAGATCGCACAGTTACATAGGTTAATTCTTGTACCATTCCTGATAGCTCCAAGAGAGGAGATTTTTGTTTTACAAAAATAAATTAAGTAAAAGGCTGCTACCACAGAAGCAAACTCAGTGGTCTTGTAGCAAAGGTGGGTCTCTAGGAGGCATTTAAAAGAGCATCAGGTAGTGGCTTTGCAAATTAATAAGGGAAAGCATTCCATGCCTAAGGGCCAGCATGGAAGGAAGGCCTGGAGATTGTTGTGAGAGAAGCTGACAGACATATGGAAGAGGGTTCAATTTGCTGGTGGAATGGAGGAGGCAAGTGCCGAGATGATAACAAACAAGAGCTGACAATTATGGAGGGGCAAGAGCCTTAAAAGTGAGGATTAACAGTTTGAACTTAATGTAGTGAAACAGGGGGAGTCAGTGGAGGGACTTGGAAGGTGATTTGGTGACCGTGACTAACAAGGAAGGATGATTATCCTAGCCGTTGTGCTTTTGAGTGCATCAGAGTGGGATGCTGTGTGTAACCAGAGAGGGGTCGGCAGTAGCCAAGAAAGGAAATGACCAAGGCCTGAACTGGGGCTTTAACAATGTGGTTAGATTTTGGAAATAATGTGGAGGGGAAAGCAACAGGATTTGTGTGCTACCTGGATGTGAGGGGTGCAGGCGAGGGAGGATCCAAAGATGGCCTGGGTCTGAGTTACACGTGTTGTCAGTAGTGGTGTAGAATGGGAGGGAGGGAAGGAAGATTTTGGGAAGAAAGGTCAGGTTCTTTCCTGTTCCACTGTTCCAAAGTTCCATTGTTCAGCTTGCTGATGAAACAGTCAGGGGATGGTGTCAGAGCGATTGCTCTGGGGGAAGGTATGCAACAGAGTGGTAGGGCTCTTCTGTTCACCCTGTTAGCAAGTTTTGGAGCCCTCCTGGGTAATGTGATGCTGACTGATAACTGCTGACTCCTGGCAGGTCTGGCTTGTTAACTGTATTACCCTGGATAGAAGGGAGGTCAGAGGAGCTCTGAGCGGAAAGGCTAGGGGGCAGGAATAGAGAGGTGTCTGCAGGGAAACCCAGGGATCAGCCAGCCTTGGGAAGAAAGCTTAGACTAACAGCAGGTCTACACTATGAGGCTAAATCGACCCAAGTTACGCAACTCCAACTACGAGAATAACGTAGCTGGAGTCAGCGTACCGTAGGTCAACTCATTGCAGTGTCTACAGTGTGCTGGGTTGATGGGAGAGCGATCGGTGGTTGATTTAGCGGATCTACACTAGACCCGCTAAATCAACCCCCGGTGGATTGATCATGTGTGTTGATCCCCCGGTAAGTGGAGATAAGTCCTAAGGTTCATGTTTTTGTTGTTTGTTAGGACAGATCTATGCTAGAAAGTTTTGCCAGCCTAGCTATGTCAGTCAAGGTTGTGGAGTGTTTTGTTTTTGTTTTTTTGCTGGCATAGATATACAAGTAAAAGACCTTGTGTAGATGCAATTATACCAGTATAAAAGTGCTTATAGTGTGGGGGAGGGATAGCACAGGGGTTTGAGCATTGGCCTGCTAAACCCAGGATTGTGAGTTCAATCCTTGAGGGGGCCATTTGGGGAACTGGGGTAAAAATCTGGGGATTGGCCCTGCTTTGAGCAGGGGGTTGGACTAGATGACCTCCTGAGGTCCCTTCCAACCCCATGATTCTATTCTATGAATAATTTGTGCCAGTTCCCCAACCAGAATTTCCACTGTAGACTAGGCCTTTGTCATTCAAATGTAACCTCCCCAGAAGGGTGTCAATTCCAACTAAATAAAATATGTAGAATCTGTTCACAGCAGGGTTAGAATTTTGCCAGCTTGTAATACAAAGTCATGGTCTAAACTCTAGAATATTCCAGCAATACTATTTCACATTAAGGGTAATAAGCGTATGGACTTAGGCTGTCTCTACACTTAAACTGCTACAGTGGCACAGCTGTTGTGCTTCAGTGTAGATACTCACTCCGGTGACAGGAGGGGTTCTCCTGTTGCTATGGTTAATCCACCTCCCCAAGAGACAGTAGCTAGGTCAATGGACGAATTCTTCCATCGACCTAGCAATGTGTACATCGCGTTAGGAAAGCTTAACTACGTTGCTCAGGGTGTGGTCAGAATTTTTCATTCACCTGAGTGACGTACTTGGATCAGCCTAACTTTTTAGTGTGTACACCTAGCCTAAGTTTCTGCAGAAGTCTGCTCTATTACAAAGAGTGTAGTTCTGTAAAGAGAAACTGAGCCCTGGTCTACACTAAAAAGTAGTCAACCCAACTACGTCGCTCAGGGAAGTGAAAAATCCACACCCCGAGTAACATAGTTAAGGTGACGTAACCCCCCCCGTGTAGACAGCGCAAGGTCAATGGAAGAATTCTTCTGTTGACAGAGAGTATGGCTACACTTGAAATTTCAAAGCGCTGCCACGGCAGCGCTGCGGGAGCGCTGCCGCTGGAGTGCTTTGAAGTGTGAGTGTGGTCGGAGCGCCAGCGCTGGGAGAGAGCTCTCCCAGCACTGCATGTAAAACACATCCTCTACGGGTGTAGCTTGCAGCTCTGGGAGCCGCACTCCCAGCGCTGCAGCACTGATTACAATGAGGCTTTACAGCGCTGTATCTTGCAGTGCTCAGGGGGGTGTTTTTTCACACCCCTGACCACAAAAGTTGCAGCGCTGTAAAGTGCCAGTGTAGCCAAGGCCTTAGCTACTGCCTCTCGGGAAGATGGATTAACGACAGCCTCGGGAGAAGCGCTCCCGGCACTGTAGTGAGTGTCTGTGCTGAAGTACTACAATGGTGCGGCTGTGCTGTGATAGCTGTTGAAGTATAGGCATAGCCTAAGTACCCAAGATCAGAGATCAGAATTCTGTTTCCCTGTATCAGATGATAATACCATGAGCACCCAACAGCTGGGCGAAGAATGCAGCTTAAAGCATTGTTGTAGGTATTTATGATGATTGCTTACACTTTCCTCTGAAGCTTCTGACATAATCCACTGTTGGAGACAGGATAGAGTGCTAAGTAGAACATTATTGGTCTTTTTTGATTGGCAATGCCTGTGTTTCTAGATCAGTTTCTCTTGGCTATTTAGGAATAGCTCATTCAGTGAGAATACTTAATGCATAATCTTCAGCAGCACTGGGAAAAGAGACCCACCGCAGAGATCTGCTTCAATAACACCAACAGCATGACAATGAAGTGTTCCACAGGTAACCTTTGCTAGCACTATCCTCCAAGTGACTGCTCCTTCAGGGCATCAGCTAACACGAGTGTGGAAGTCAGTCAGGGTTGGTTTTCTAGAGAATGGACTGCTTATGACTATGACTCCAACTGTGCATTAGGGAAACTGAGTTCTGTCACACTCCCCCGTTGTGCGTCTCACGTGATTTGCATCATAATTAGTCCCATGTGATGCAACCATGAAATTTTGCATTGGTTAATTTGTGTTTAGCACTGATTTTGCTTTGAAGCAAATCAGGCTAGTATTTTATAAATACACTGTGCACACACTGGGGTACAATAATAGTCTGAGTTTTCTCAGTTTTTACTGTCAATATTAGTCATCACTCAGTCAGATCTAAACAAATCTGGCATGTTTTCATTTCTACACTGCCCAAAGTACAATCCTCCCACTGAAAAGTCTAAAACCAGTCTGCAACTCCATTCAGCACAGTCTGACTCCCAATCAGCACTGCCATGTCTGAATTTAACCTAGTAGCTTTTCACAGTACCACATTGCAGGTTTAGGAGGTTTATGTGTGTAGGAGGGAAGAGAGAATGCAATGTTGAGAACCACTACAGTAAAAGTCATAAGATCCAGTATTACAGGGAATTGTGCTGCGTTTTTCAAAATGTAATTGTGAGTGAGAAGAAACGTATTATTATTATTATTTATTATTATTATTATTTTTTGCTGAAGGAGGAAGTGGATTTTTGGTTTTGTGCTAAACCATTTAATGGGTTTCTACATTTTTCTCTGGCAGTTTCTCTGGTGGGCCAAAGAGGCTGAAACATGAGACTGAGTCACCATGAATAAGCTTTCCCCTCCAGTACTAGTGGAGTGCCTCATATGGTGATGATAACACTCTTTCCATTCTACTAGTATCTCTGGAGGATTTTAAACAGAACCTACTAAAGTTAGAGTATTTTAAATCAGCATCCAAGAGTTTTAAGAGCTGGAGCTCACTGGATGGTTAATGTTGATTTTCAATAAGTCTTGGAGCACTGGGGAAGTTCCAGAAGATTGGAAGAAAGCTAATGTGCCATTTATTTTTAAAAAGGGTAAATCAGATAACCTGGGCAATTATACGCTTGTCAAGCCTGCCATCGATCCCAGGCAAGATAATGGAGCATTTAAGACAGGACTCTGTTAATAAAGAATTAAAGGAGGGTAATGTAATTAATGCCAATCAGCATGGGTTTATGAAAAACAGATCCTGTCGACCTAACTTGATAGCGTTTTCCATAAGATTACAAGTTGGGTTAATAAAGATAATCAGTAATAGCATTAAAGTCATATTCTTAGACATCTGTAACGTGGTTCACTTGGTACCCAATGACATTTTGATTAAAAAACGAGGTACACGTTAAATGGATTTAAAACTAGCTAACTAATAGGTATAATGGAACTAACTAATAGGTCTCAAAATGTCATTGTAAAAGAGGACTTATCATCAAGCATGTGTGTTTCCGTGGGGTCCCTTGTTAATAGCCTTACGCTGTTTAACATCCTCATCAATGACCTGGAAGAAAACATAAAATCATCACTGATAAAGTTTGCAAATGACACAGAAATTGGGGGAGTGGTAAATAATGACGAGGACGAGGTAAATAATGACGCACTGATTTAGAGCGATCTGGATCACTTGGTAAACTGGGTGCAAGCATGTCCCCCCTCTGGCATCAACACGGAGGCACAGCCAGGTGGCTCTGCATGCTACCTCGTCCGCAGGTGCCACCCCTTCAGTTCCCATTGGCCGCAGTTCCCAGCCAATGGGAGCTGCAGGGGCAGCACTTGGGGCAGGGGCAGTGTGCAGAGCCGGAGGAGGGACATGCCACTGCTTCTGGGAGCCTCATGGAGCCGCCACATGCACACAGAGCAGCCCCCGACCCTGCTTCCCAGCTGGAGCACAGGAGTGGGGCAAGCCCCAGACCTCACTCCCCAGCAGGACCTCAAGGGCTGGATTAAATAGGCTGGCGGTCTGGATGTGTCATAGTTTGCTCACCTCTGAACTAGATGATCACAATGGTGCCTTCTGGCCTTAGAATCTATGAATCTGTGAAAGGGGGACAGCCTGTTTCCTATGTTTTGCAGTAATATGCATATGGTATTTGATCTTGCACCAGCTGAATTCAATGGAAAAATTCTAACTGACTTCCATGAGACGGGATCAGGCCCTTAGTGCTTGCTAGGCATTAAAAAAACATGCAAGTAGACAAACAGAGCGAATGCTCAGGTGGATGTATGCAGGCAAAAAAAACGTCATAACTGTGCATTCCCTTCATCAAGGCCTCAGCCCATATTGTAAAAGTAAAGAATCCCTGTAGCATTCTATAGCAATGGTCTAAACACATAGCTACTTACTGTGATGATTCTGCAGTGGTTTGGTCCACTACTCTAGCATACTGGCATTTACTTTATTTAGAAAGGATTCAAAGCTACTTACTCCTCTTGTCTGTGCTGAAACCCTGAAGTGTAAATTTCATGTATATGGTGAGAATCTGGAAGTATCTCTTTCAAGACCTTTCTGGTTGGGTGATTGTGCCTTTGTGACTAACTAAGGATTGCTTGCACTAGAGTTGCACTGATGTACCTCCATAGGCTTCACTGGAGCTAGACCTGATTGACACAGGCAGATCAGCACTAGGCCGTTACTGGTGAGAGAGATATAAAGCTGTCAAACTCTGTGATATTTAGCAGTTTGGTGAGTTTTCCAGGAGCTGTAATTTCGGATCTTAAAAAGCTCAATGGATTTTTTTTCTTTTAAATGCTTACTTTAACACCCAACCGGATGCAGTGGCGCACATCTATTTGGGAGGCTGAGACTGGCAGGTTGCTTGAGCGCAGGGGTTCTGGGCTCCAGTGTGCTATACCGATCGAGTGTCCAGCGCCACTGACAGCCTGGCCAGTGGGTGGGTGAAGGACTGGCTAGAACAGGGATGGGCAAACTACGGCCTGCAGGCCTCATCCGGCCCACGGGACTGTCCTGCACGCCCCCAAGCTCCTGGCCCGGGAGGCTAACCCGGCCCCTCCCCTGCCGTCCCCCCTCCTACCCCTGCAGCCTCAGCTCACTCGCTCCGCTGCTGGCGCAATGCTCTGGGCGGACAGAGCTGCAGAGCCCGGCCTGATGCAGTTTCTGTGCTGCGTGGTGGTGATGGCAGCGTGGCCCAGCTCCTGCCGGGCAGTGCGGCTGTAGTGCCACCAGCTATCGGTGCTCCAGGCAGCGTGGCAAGGGGGCACTGGGGGGGGTTGGATAGAGGGCAGGGGAGTTCGGGGGGGTGTGGATGGAGTCAGGGCATTCGGGGGGGAATAGGGGGTTGAATGGGAGCAGGGGTCTGTGGGGGGGGAAGTCAGGAAAGAGGGGGGTTGGATGGGGTGGCAGGGGCAGTCGGGGGACAGGGAGAAGGGGTGGTTGGATGGGGCAGGGGTGCCGGGGGGGCCATCAGGAATGAGAGAAGGGGTGGGGGAGGGGGTGTGTTAGTCACTCCTAGTGAAGAGATGGCAGCACAGTTTGAGAGATTACTTTAGTGAACATGTCCCACCAGAATGGAGAACACATACTGACACATCCTCAGGCCTTGGGCTGGCAACATAGAGAATGTGCTGAGCCCCTAAGAAGGCCTCTTACCCCTACTGTGCTAATAGCGTAGCCATGCAACTGAAGGAGTGGTAGACATACGGGAGGAGAGAAAATGGAGTCAAATGGGAGATGAACAGCTGTTGTTTTAGTAGCTATGGTGTAGCCACCTATTTGGATTCCTTTCCTGTGCTAACTGCAGCTAGTTTTAAAGGAGAGGGGATCTCCAACGAGCTTTTAATGGCAGAGTGAATAGCAAATCTGTGATGAGGAATGGGCATATCAGAGATTTAAGACAGCTGCAGCATAAACAAACATTGAAATCTTGCCTACAAGGGGAGATGATTTCTACTTTCATTCATGAGTGGAGAGCACAGTATTACCTGTTGTGTTTGAAGGCAATGCAGCAATAGGTAGAGCTCAACTGGGGTAGCAAACCAGTTTAAAAGTTCCAGTGGCTTGATTCTCCTCACTGCACAGGCCCTTAAGGAGTCAGCTCTGTACCTTACAAGCACGTCTCTCTTCCTTCTATTCCAGCAGGGCTTTTTTGGCCAGAGTTATCTCCTGGGGCCTAGAGGCACTTGAGTTCCACAGGCAAGGTTCACTGCACTGCTTATCTGACAGGAGTGGCGGGGAGTTTCCTGCAAACTCGACTGGAGGCAGACTTTCTCTCTCTGTGCACAGGCTCTGTCAGTATTTATCAGCCACTCGTCAAGTCACCAGTTCAGGCCATGGCCTAGTTTGTAGATTACATTCTGCTTCATTACATATTGCTGCCGTAGCAGAATATGCTGCTGCACTCCTGGTCCTTTGAACTGCCCTTTCATGTTGCCTGTTCAAGATATTGTCACAGCCTAGATTCAGTGTTCATAAAACTCCCAAATAAAAAGAATAAAAACTTAAATAGATTTAGCTGGTAAATTAGATCGTTAAAATGGAATCCCAAAGGAACCATCTTCAGCACCTCCCTTTTGTAACACAGCTTTTCTCCGGAGCTGATACAGAATTGTTTCTGTATCAGCTGCATACAGCTGAATATTTTTTTTAAATATATAGAAACCACTTTATTACTTTATCTTTTAAAACACATTTTAATGCGACATGAGGCAGTTTAAGATACTGTACCCCTTGCTTCTAAAAAACTTAAAGGAAACACTTCCATTATACTTTATTGTGTATTAATATGCGGGGGGGGGGGATTGTGCACGGTGCCCGATTGTGGTAACCTCTTCTCTCCTTCCTGCTGAAATAAATGCCTGAGGCCTAAAAATACAGTTATGCTCCTGACATCAACATAATGGACTTTGGGCTGTGCTTTATGGCATGATGTTTAAGGGAAAAGCGATGTGCAGTGGGCTATATTTTCATATCTTTTGTACTGGGATTTACACATGCAATGTCTTGAGCACTGAGCTGGTGCTGTATCAGCCAAGCACTCTCCTTTCAAAGCCCTCAGTGAAACAGGCATCTTCTATGAAGCTTTCAAACATCATTCTCTCTGTAAGTGATGATTTTAAAGTAAATCGTTTTGACTCTTAATCCAGTGCATTATATTTATACTGTATTGTCTGAGTCAGGCTCAGGGTCTGATCTTGCAAACATAGCTGACTGTAGCACTCATTCCCATAAGCATTTGCAGGATCAGACCCGTTGACTGTAAGGTCTTGGGGTAGAGGCTGTGCCCTCTTCTCTGCAGCCTGATAGCACTCAGTGAGCTCATGCATGCAGTTCTTTTATGCGTAAAGGTCTAGAAAACATGACCTATGAGGAAAGATTGAAAAAACTGGCTTTGTTTAGTCTGGAAAAAAGAAGACTGAGCAGGGGACATAACAGTTTTCAATACTTAAAAGGTTGCTTCCAGGAGGAGGATGAAAATTGTTTTCATTAACCTCTGTGGATAGGACAAGAAGCAATGGGCTTAAATTGCAGCAAGGGAAGTTTAGGTTGGACATTAGGAAAAACTTCCTAACTGTCAGCGTAATTAAGCACTGGAACAAATTGCCTGGGAAAGTTGTATAATGTCTGTCATTGGAGGCTTTTAAGAACAGGTTAGACAAACATCTGCTTTAGTTATTACTCAGTCCTGCTTTGAGTGCAGAAGATTGGACTAAATGATCTATTGAGGTCCCTTCCAGTCCTACTTCTTTGATCCTACCTGACTTCTACCAAGATTTGTATTGGTGACATCTTCTAAATCCCTTTTTGTCTGTGGTGCTCGTAAAGAAATACTTTTTAAATTTAATTCCATAGATGGCTATCTCAGTAACTCTTATCAGAGTCCTCTTCCTTCCTTACTGCTCAGTCAGCAGATTTCCCTAGTTAAGAGGAGAAGGCTTACCACACCTTCACACCTGACAGAGTATCCTACCCCATAAAGGAAATGAAAGCACTAGATGACCTACATAAGTGGTCCTGTAACTGTGGGGCATCCCCTAGAGGGACGTGGAGGAACATCTAGAGGGGCACAGCAGGGCCCAAGCCAGCCCCACGGGGTATGTGTGGAGGGAGTACCACCCAGCCCCATTTTGCCCCCAGCTCTGCTCCAGCCATGCCCCAGCCACAGTCCGTTCCTGTCCCCGGCTCAGCCTCTGTCCCCAGCTGTGGCTCCAGCCTCTGGCCTTGGCCCTGGCCCTGAGCCAGCCACGATGCCACTCCTGGCCGGGAGGCGGAGGAGGGAGGTGGCGCGTACACATTCCATTACAGGTAAGGTTGGACGTGACAGGAAAAGTTTGGGCACCTCTGACCTAGACTGTCTGTCTCACAGGAAGCCAGTGAAGCAGACTGGCAGGATTTTAGTTGTTGGGATAACAGGATCATGGACTTCATTTTTACAACACCTTTCTTTTACTTTCCTGTTATTGCAAAGAAAGGTTTGCCAGTTTCTCTAAGCCCTTAACTTTAAGGGCAAGTACGGTACCATATACTAGTTTGCGCAGTTCTTCTCACCCCTCACTGAACTTCACCTTTCCCCTCATTTGCAAAACCCCCAGTTAACCACCCCCCTGGCAAGCACCCGCAACACCCCACACAGCTGCTGCTCATTTCCTTAACTCCTCTGGCAAGCATCCCATTCTTCTTCCAGCTACAAAGCCTTCCTTCTGCTCAACACAAGCACCTCATTCTAACATCCCTGTTCCTCACATATATTTCCTCTGTGGTGCCCAACTCTCCCGCAAGCACCAGGTCGTCAGCCCCTAAAACGAAACTGGTTTACAGGTGTCATCCAGTGGTGTTCAAAGGGTTAAGTAACTAGCTTTTTTTCCCTTAAGATGACATTTATGCTTTTTCAGCAAAGGAGCCGTTCATGCTGTTAATGAGACTAATTCAGGTTTAAAAATTTTATTAAAGCTAATGTTAAAATTATATAATACACAGGTTGAGAAAAGAGTGTCTGTACATCTGGATATATAGTGCTTGGATTATCCACAAATACAAAGTTTGTTTTTAAAAGTCATATGGTAGATACAGTACATGATCAGCAATAACCCAGATTTAGGTGAATAAATTTAATACAGTTTAGATATTTAGCATCCAAGTATTTGGGTACATCACTCATGAAAAGTTGTACAGAGAGTTGGTTGAGGAAGGCAAAATATATCAATGAGTGAAGATTGTCCCTCAGTAATTGAGAATGAGGGTAGGTTGTCTATTTAGAAAATACAGTCCTTCAGGGAAGTATTTCAGTTACTTCCCTTGCTGAACTTCTCTTCAGCACTCCAGCTCATCCCTCCTGGTATTGCCGATGTCCCTTGACCATCTAATGGTGTCCGACACTATGAGTTGCTGCATCAGCTGAGCATAGCATTGACCGATTCTGCATTCCCATAATGCTTGCTTGTTACTGGGGTCCCATGAACCCAGGGCTCTGATGATCAGCATGTGTGTCTGAACCTGGTAACCCCTAGCTATCAAGGTGTCAGCTAGAGGGGTGTATTTCTCCACCTTTGGAGCTTGGGCAAGGCCAGGGTCCTGTTCTTGGAGGGCACTGTGAGCCTTCTTCTGGTCCTCATTGGTGATGATGATGTTCAGTTGCAGTCAGTTCTGGGGATGGTGGAGTTCATAGCAGCCTTCCCTATTGGGGTGGCAGGACAGTGCTGACCAGACAATCTTGGATGGCATTGTGTCAGCTGTCAGGCTTTATTTTTCTGAGGTGCTGAGAGCTCACAGTACTCCTTCTGGAGTTTTGAACATCAGACCCAGGCTACATTTCTATGGCCAACCCATAAAGTGTGCACATGAGAAGTTTTGCTCTGTAATTGTATGAGGGAATTTGATATTTGTGAAGGTTAGGGACCAATACCATGGCTAGAGCCACCTTACATGTGCTGCTGTACTATGCATGCTTTCCCAGTACACTATGATACTGAGTGTCTCTTGAGCAGAGACTTGGTGCCAAATTACACTGTGATATTTTGTTGGAATTGGAAGGTAGTGCTACTGTAACACTGACAGACCCCAGTTGTCAGCAGGCAGGATCAAACCGGGGACCCTTGGAGCTTGGTGCCTGAGCCTCTACAGCATGAGCTAGAAGCCAGCTGGCTGTTAGTTAAGGCTGTAGAGCAGACTCATTTTATCTCTCTCTAAGTGGTCTCGGTGCCACTAGATGGGACAGCACACCACACCCTGCAAGTGTGTGGGTTACACTACCTAAAGCAGAATAGCAGTTAACTAAAGTGAGTGCTGTTTTATAAACTATCCAAGGATGGATTCCGGTGTAGCAGAGGACAGAAGGCTCCCTGACAATATCAGCTATTCTCTGATTTTTGCAGGGTGAAAGTATCTTCATCACTCTTCTTATTCATCACATTAAAAGGGGTGAGCAAAATTTCCTAGTTGGCAAGTGTGGATGGGGTGGCTATGAGAATGCAGTTAGCCACACCTGTTTTCCTCACTCAGCTTAAACATGCCAGGGACGGCTATCACAGATGTCAATTGCCACCAACCAACCAATTATAAAAGTGTCTCCAGGATATTGCTCAAATTTAAATTTTAAAGTGTTGTAAATGGTTAACAGAGAGTTCAGAGGAGGATGTGGCGACTCAAGAGAACGACAATACTTAGCACATACATGTTTTTTACCTTCAAAGTAGTTTATAATTAATAATTCTCACCTCCTCCTGGTGAGGAAGGTCAGTATTAAAATTGTAAATTGTTTTGGGGGCAGGGACTGCCCTTTACCATTTAATTGTACAGTGCTGAGCACCATAGGGCCCTGATCTGGTCAGGCTTCTAGAGACTACTGCAATATAAATGCTAAATAATAATTATTCCCATTTTTCATCTATGGAAGCTGAGATACAGAGGTTAAAGGACTTGTCCAAAGACCCAGAGTCAGGATTTTCCCAATAATTTGCTAACCACTAGAACACGGCTCTCTCTTTCTAGTCTATGAAGAGTTTTCTATCTCTTTGGGGAGATCTGTTTCGCTGTTCAAAGTTCCGTAAGTATACAGAGTGATTTGAAACTGGCTGAAAACTGTACGTTTGGTATGTGACCCATTTAGTGAGGCATTCTTGATCTAATTTGTAACTTAATGCAAAAGAAAATGCAAGGTTCTCTTGGCTTGTTCCATTAATAGGGTATATATGAACCAAAGTACCTGGCATGTCATTAAACATATCATGATTCAATACTGATATATATACCAATAAGCATCAGAGACACTGGGACCAAAAATGTCATTTGTTATACATGTTTCTCTACTCAAGTAATTGCATGGAATATAATCTGCAGGGAACCATAGAAATATAGGGCTGGAAAGGACCTCAGGAGGTCATCTAGTCCAGCCCCCTATGCTGAGGAAGAACCAAGTATACCTAGACTATCCCTTACAAGTGTATATCTAATCTGTTCTTAAAAAGCTTCAGTGATGGGGATTCCACAACATAACAGCATAATAACTGTAGTGAGTCAGACCCATGGTCCATCTACCCCAGTATCCTGTCTTTTGACAGTGGCCGCTGCTAGATGCTTCAGAGGGAACGCACAGAACAGGGCAGTTTTAGAGTGATTCATCCCCTGTTGTCCAGTCCAGCTTCCAGCAGTCAGAGGTTTAGGGACACCCAGAGCGTGAGTTTGCGTCCCTGACAATCTTGGCTAATAGCCTTTGGTTGGACTATTCTCCATGAATTTATCTAATCCTTTTTTGAACCCAGTTATATTTTGGCATTTACAACATCCACTGGCAAGGAATTCCACAGGTCGACTGTGTTGTTTGAAGAAATACTTTCATATGTTTGTTTTAAACCTGCTGCCTATTAATTTCAGTGGGTGACCCCTGGCTCTTGTGTTATGTGATGGGGTAATAACACTTCCTTATTCACTTTCTGCACACCAGTCATGATTTTACAGACCTCTATCATGTCCCTCTTTAGTACTCTCTTTTCTAAGATGAAGTCCCAGTTTTTTAATCTCTCCTCATATCCAAGTAGTTCCATACCCTTAATCATTTTTTTTCTCTTTGTGCTTAGAATTGGACAAATATATCTTTTTTGAGATGGGGCAACCAGAACTGCACACAGTATTCAAGGTGTGAGCGTACCATGGATTGATGTGGTGGCATTATGATATTTTCTGTCTTATTATCTATCCTTTTCCTAGGGGTTCCTAACATTCTGTTCGCTTTTTTGACTGCTGCTGCACACTAAGTAGATGTTGTCAGAGAACTATCCACAATGACGCCAAGATTTCTTTCTTGAGTGGTAACCGCTAATTTAGACCCCATTGTTTTGTATATATAGTTGGGATTATGTTTTCCAATATGCATTACTTTGCATTTATCAGCACTGAATTTCATCTGCCATTTTCTTGCCCAGTTTGGTGGTGTATGCACACTCTGTGTCCCTTTGGAGTTGATCATGGGTGTGGTGACACCGTGGGTACAGTCTACCAGATTGTCCTGGGCCTCACAGTGGTGCGGCCCACTGGCCAGAGTCAAAACGGCTGCCTATGGGTTCTGGGCTGCATGGCCTTATGGCCAGAATCAATACCGTGGTCCTCAAGTAGAGGGCAGCATGGCCTAGAGGCCAGAGTCAATACCATGGCCCTCGAGTGCAGGGCAGCGTGGCCTAGAGGCCAGAGTCAATACCGTGGCCCTCGAGTGCAGGGCTGTGTGGACTAGCGGCTAGATCTAGGGGGCACTACCAAAGTGGGGATGGCAGCCAGGGTAGGGGCACCTGGTCCACCCAACTCTACTGGGTCCAAGCCCAGGGTCCTAACGGTAGCGGAGTGGTCCACCACTGGGTCAGCAGGGAATCCAGCCACAACACGCTGACCTTACAGGGGTGGGAGATACCACTCACTCCACCTCCCTGGGCTACTTCCTACTGCACTTCCTGAAATTGCAGTTCCTATGAGATCGGAGTCTCCAGGCTCCCCGGAATGGGCAGCTGCCTGGGGCTCTGACTCCAGCCGGTCAGCTGTGGGTGACAGGTCTCTAGTCTGTGTCTTGGGATCTCTGGCTTCCACAGGCAAGGGCTGTAATGGCTCCTGGGCTGGAGTCTCCACCAAGCATCCTTCCTCCTTGGCAGACCTCCTAGATTGAGCTGGGCAACTCGACTTTATACTAGCACAGCAGCTGGAGCATGCCCAGCGCGGTCTGAGGGGTGGGACTTCCTCTGCCTATAGCAGTACACTTCACTATTTTTGAAGTGTGGGGCCACTTCGGCAAAAAGCCTTCAATGCGAGAGCCTCACCAACCCACCACAGACGGGTTGAACACTCCGAGTTTTTTGTTGGTTGATATGGTTATATTACTATTATTGGTAATATTGCTTGGGGTACAGGAGAGGATATGGGGGGCTGGCTCTGGGAGGGGGCTCAGGGCTGGGGCAGGGGCTTGGGTGGAGGAGGGAGCATGGGGGGCTGGCTCCGGGAGGCTGCAGGTTGGGTGACAGAAGAGCTATTCAGAACCTGCCCACTGAAGGGGATGACACTTGCTTCGGGTGGCCCTGGCCCCACGCCTCTCCTGGAAGAGGCCAGTGTGCCCCTGCAGCCCCTGAGGGGGGCATGTGGCTAGCGTGCTGCCCCTCTCTGCAGACACCGCCTCCGCAACTCCCATTGGCCACAGTTGCCCATTCCCGGCCAATGGGAGCTGCAGGGGTGTTGCTTGCAAGCAGGAGCAATGCACAGAGACCTCTGTTCACCCCCTTACTCCACGGGGGCATGCTGGCCGCTTCCAGGAGTGCCATGGGGCTGGGGCAGGCAGGGAGCCTGCCTTAACTGCAACCCCACTGTGCTGCCAGAGAACGCGATTGACAGGGAGCCACACATAGGGTCCATGGGAGCCGCCACTGGCTCGCGGGCCTTGTAGTGAAAAACACTGGCCTATAGTATGGAATTAACCCTTTCCTGCACAGTGCGGGGTATGCTTTCCCCATCACATCCAGTCTCCCAGTTTTGTGAGATCCCTTCATAACTCTTTGCGGTCTGCTTTGGACTTAACTGTCCTCAGTAACTTTGTATTGTCTGCAAACTTTGCCACCTCACTGTTTACCCCTTTTTCCAGATCATTTATGAATATGTTGAGCAGCACTGGTCTCAGTGCAAATCTCTGGAGACCCTGCTATATACATCTCTCCACTGTGAAAACTGATAATTTATTCCTACCCTTTGTTTTCTTTCATTTAACCAGTTACTGATCAATGAAAGGACCTTCCCTCTTTTCTGATAACTCCTTGCTTTGCTCAAGAGCCTTTGGTGAGGGACATTGTCAAAGACTTTCTGAAAGTCCAAGCACATAATATCGAGTGGATCACTCTTGGCCTCATGTTTGTTGGCCCCCTCAAAGAATTCTAATAGATTGGTGAGGCAATTTTCTGTTTACAAAAGCCATGTTGACTCTTCCCCAACACATCGTGTTCATCTGTGTGTCTGATGACTTCTGTTTTTTACTATAGTTTCCTCCCTTGGAAGCCTATTCTAGTGCTTAACTATCCTTTATAGTTAGAATATTTTTTGTACTATCTAATGTAAATCTCCTTTGCTGCAGATTAAGCCCATTACTTTTTGTCCTACCTTCAGTGGACATGAAGAACAATTGATCACTATCTTCTTTTATAACAGCCCTTAACGTATTTGAAGACTGTTATCAGATCCCCCTTCAGTCTTCTTTTGTCAAGACTATACACATACCCAGGTTTTTTTAACTTTTCCTCATAGGTCAGGTTTTCTAAAATTTATATCATTTTTTTTGCTGCCCTCTGGACTCTCTCCAATTTGTCCAGATCTTTCCTAAAGTGTGGTGCCAAGAGTTAGACCCCGTACTCCAATTGAGGCCTCACCAGTGCCAAGTACAGCAGGACCTCCTGTGTCTGACATACGATACACCCCAGAATGATATTAGACTTTTCTGCAATTACATCATGTTGTTGACTCTTACTCCATTTGTGATCCATTCTAACCCCCAGATCTTTTTCAGTGGTATTACTGCCTTGCCTATTAGTTCCCATTTTGTAATTGTATATCTGATTTTTTTTTCCTTCCTAAGTGAAGTAGCTTGCACTTTTCTTTATTGAATTTAATCCTGTTGAAGTCACAGCAATTTTCCAGTTTAAGGTCATTTTGAATTCTAATCCTGTCCTTCAAAGTGCTTGTAACCCTTCCTAGCTTGGTGTCATCTGCAAATTTTAGAAGCATGCTTTCTACTCCTTTATCCAAGTCAACCCAGGACTGATTCCTGTGAGACTCCTTAGATATGCCTTCTCACTTTGACAGTGAACTGTTGATTATTATTCATTGAGTATGGTCTTTTAACCAGTTGTGCACCTACCTTATAGTAATTTCATCTCGACAGTATTTCCCTAGTTGCTTATGAGATTGTCATGAGAGACTGTGGCAGAAGCCTTACTAAAATCAAGATATTTCATGCCTACTCCTTCCTCACTATCCACTAGGTCAGTAACCCTGTCAGAGAAGGAAATTTGGTTGGTTTAGCATGATTTGCTTGTGATAAACCCATACTGGCTATTCCATATAAACCTATTATCCTCCAGGTGCTTACAAGCTGATTGTTTATTAATTTGTTCCAGTATATTTCCAGGTATTGAAGTAAGGCTAAGTGGCCTATAATTCCCTAGGTCCTCTTTGTTCGTCTTTTTAAAGATAGGTTCTATGTTTGTTCTTTTCCAGGCCCCTGGGACCTCATCTGTCCTCTGAGTTCTCAAAGATAATCACTAAGGATTCCAAAACAGCTTTTGCTAGTTCCTTAAGTACTCTTGGGTGAATTTCATAGGCCCTGCAGACTTGAATAACTAAATATTCTTTAGCCTATTTCCCTATTTTGGCTTGCATTTCTTCCCCCTTGTTGATAATATTGTGTTAAGCATCTGATCACAATTAACCTTTTTAGTGAAGACTGAAACAAAATAGGCATTCAACTCAGCCTTCTTGATGTTGTCCATTATTAGCTCTCCTCTTCTGCTTAAAGGACCTACCCTTTCCTTCATTTCCTATTCTCCTAATGTATTTATAGAATTTCTTCCTACTGTCTTCTGTTTCCCTTACTAGATCTAAGTCATTTTCTGCCTTAACCTTTCTAATTTTGTCCCTGCATGTTTGTGCTAAGCTTTTGTACTCATCCTTATGAATCTGTCCATGTGTCCAATTTCTGTAGGAATCATTTTGAATTTCAGGTAATTAAAGAGATCCTGATGGAACCATATTGGCCTATTACTGTTCTTCATAACTTTTCTTCACATCACGATAGTTCACTGTTGTGCCTTTAATGTTGTCTATTTGAGAGACTGCCTGCACTCCTGAACTCCCTTTTCCCTTAGAGTTTAATCCCATAGGACCTTCCCTAAAAGCAGCAAAGAATCCTGTGGCACCTTATAGACTAACAGACGTTTTGGAGCATGAGCTTTCGTGGGTGAATACCCACTTCGTCGGATGCATGGACATCTTGTGTTTTCCAACAGATGTCTGGGCAGTTAAGTGTTATTACCAGGTCTTGTATTCTGGATAATTCTGTTATATGTTCTAGAAATGCCTCGTGCATCCCCCTCCTCCTGATTTGGAGATCTATAGTAGACGTCACACCTTTTCTCCCCCTTTTATTGTCACCCAGAGACCGATTTGCCCATCTCCCTTCTTCTGGACCTCAGAACAAGTGTATATATTCCTAACATATAATGCAAGACCTCTTCCCTTTTTTCGCTGCTGGTTCTTCCTGAACAAACCCCTCCAGTGTTACAGTCAGGAGATTTATTCCAGCAAGTCTGTGATGTCAGTTAAGTCATAATTTAGTTTAGGTACTAATCCTTCCATTTCTTCCTGTTTGTTTCCCATACTCCTTGCATTTGTGTATCGACACCTAAGATGTTGAACAGATTTCCCCACCCACCCTCCAAAATCCTTCTTGTTGCTTCTATGACGCTGTTGTAATTTTCTATTTCCCTGTCTTCTCCAACATTTAACCCTCTGTTAAGGTCATCCTTTTTTATACCTACCTGTGAGCTTGTGTCTTTGCCCCCTTTGAACCTAGTTGAAAGCCCTCTTCACTAGTCTTGTCTCTTTCTTGGTCAGGTGGACCCCATCTCTTCCCAGCAGTTCTGCTTCCTGGAACAGCATCCCATAGTTGAGGAAGTCAGAGCCCTCCCTTTGACACTATCTGCACAGCCATGCATTTATCTCCAGGATGCTCATGTCCCTTCCTATGCCTTTCCCTCCACTAAGAACTTGGATGAGAACACAACCTGCATCCTGACTCCTTTACCCTCACTCTCAGGCCTGGTCCACACTACACAGTTAAATCGATTTAAACAGCATTAAATCGATTTAACGCTGTACCCGTCCACACTACAATGCACTTTAAATCGATTTTAAGGGCTGTTCAAATCGATTTCTGTACTCCTCCCCAACGAGAGGAGTAACGCTAAAATCGATATTACTATATCGATTTAGGGTTAGTGTGGACACAAATCGACATTATTGGCCTCATTCTTTTACAGTAGCTACCCACAGTGCACCGCTCCAGAAATCGACGCTAGCCTAGGACCATGGACGCACACCGCCGAATTAATGTGCCCTAGTGTGGATGCATAAAATGGACTTTATAATATCGGTATTATAAAACCGGTTATAGTTAATTCGAAATTATGCTGTAGTGTAGACGTACCCTCAGAGCCCTGTAGTCATTGCCAATCTGGTCAGGGTCAGACCTGGCAATATCGTTAGTGCTCATGTAGATGAGCAGCATGGGGTAGGGGTCAGAGGAATGGATCAGCATGGGCAACCTTTCTGTAATATCTCAGATGTGGGCTGCAGCAGCTAGCACACCACATCATGTCTGGTCAGCAGATGGGTGCCTCCTTTCTCCTCAGAAGGGAGTCCTCGACCACCACCAGCCTACATGTCCTCCTCCTAGGTGTGGTGGCCATGACTCTCCATGAGGGACTATAAGGTTACACCTGAGAAATCTTCATTTTACTGATGTACATTTAACATCCAAAACACTGACCCCAGGGCCATTATTGCAGCAAATTCATGACCTTTGATTTCCTTGACACTTTCAGACCTCTTCATGCCCTAAATTCACCTTTCCTGAAGCAAAATAAATCCCATGCACCAACCCTCAGTGTTGATACCTACAAAGTATATTATGGAGGTGCCAGTCCGTAGTTAAGGTTGAGTTCCAATTTGAACTCCCAAGTTTCCAGTCTGTCAGCTCAGAGTTCATGAATGGAGAGCCATTTGGGGTAGGACTTCTCCTGGATAATATAATATCACATCTTCCAACGGTGTTGTATTGGATTTAACTTCCTTTTAAGGAAGGTAAATATTGAGGCCTAAGCATTTCCTTTAAAGAGAACCTTTTTGAAAACTGCATTAATGGACCTTTTTGAAGATAATCCAGCTTAGGAAGAAGGTAGGCTTTTTCGAAAAACAGGTTTCCAGGTCTTTAGAACTTCCTTCCAGTACATGTTTTAAAAATTAAGTCCCTCTTCTACCCAACCTTCTTCAAGTTTAGCTGGACAGTCAGCAGGGTCAAATGGTCAGTTTACTGACAACTATGATAGAGTTTATCCTTTTTACATGGTCCTCATTTAATTTAAATGGAATGTCGAGAGAATTCAAAACAAAAGCATTATGGGGTGCATTAATTTTCCCCTTTTGTATGTGCTTTGTTTGGAGGGAGTCTGGGGAGTCTCTTCATGTGTATATAAATGCAAAGTATTAGAAAAATTAGTGCAGGGAACATATTTTGTGCTAGCTACCATATTGGCTGAAGCACCAGAGACTGAGCTGGAGACCTCACAAACTAAAAACATGTGTCTGTACCTTGAGCTAAAGAACCAGTTTCACAAGCTGAAGCAGACCCATATCTTCTGTGGGTCAGGCACAGAGGGATGAAGCACAATACACATTCCCCAGTAGATTATGTCTCCATCAGAAGGGCATGAAGATACTCACCTAATCAACCTTATGCATGTCTCTACCACTTTTACCATCAGGAAGAATGATGGAGCTATCAAAGAACTGGATGACACTTTTATCATGAAAGGTTGCTGAAACTTGCCTGGCTCCAGGTTTCATGACAAACCCAGAACCTGGGCTGGTTTCTGAACCTTCAGAAACCCTGGGCAGATTTACAGCCTTGAGAACATGCCATTGGAATCTGTAACTTGTAATTACTTCAGACTGAAACTGGTCAGAGTTTGGGAGTTTGCTGTGAACACCTGCAGTTAGAAACAAGGGGAGATTGGCCAGACGATTGCAAACAGAAAGTGCCAGATGCTATGGGGAATTCAGTTAGAGCTGAGGTTGCTTAGCTCCTCACAGGTTCAAAAGATCAGAGATCAGAGTTTCTTAGAACTCTGCAGGTGCTCAGCCTCCTCTCTAGGCCAGTGCTGCTTTAAACAGCCTTCACAACCCTCCCCAAGTAGAACTACTTCTCCCACCCCAGGGAGGTGCTATGGAAGAGAGGATGGGAGCTCCATTGTAATTGGTGGGAAGGGAAAGAGAAAGCGCTCTAGTGTGGTTGAATTGATGAACAAAGGGGAAAGCATCAGGAGGATGGGGAAGGGGCAAGTTATTCTTTTTATTTCCCCACCCTCATTTTCCTCTGGGGCCTAGTGACTTCATAATTCTGTTCATTTTTCCCTTTCTTCCCAGCTGATGGGGTGTGACTCAGCAGGTGCCCTTTCATGACCCATCCGAGGATCACATCTCACAAACTGAGACACACCTCTCTAGAATCCATGCAACAATATATACACAGGAACCAATCTAACGGCTCCTCCATGGTAATCTCTTTATTAAAAACTGGAAAGACTTATGCAACACAATCAAAGCTCTGGTGTTGGAAGAGCTGACAGAAAATGTCCTGCTCACCTAATGCCCCTTTTAAAAGCATCTGTAGTAGGTGTAAATGGACTAGATTTTTCTTTTCATTCCTTTTTTTCCCCCCATCATTTCTCTGTTCCTTCTTCATAAGAACTTCAGTGCTACATTAAAGAGATTACAGGTGCATTTCATCTCTACTTTTTTCCCCATTTTACTTCTTCCCAGCAAGCCTCAGTGGAAAAAAAAAGAAAAAAAAAAGGCTATTGATTTATAGCTTGCTTTCCTGCTAGGAGAGATTGACCTACTGCTATGTGTCTTCAGACAATGTTCCTTTTGAGCCACTGAAGGTTGGAAGCAGGGCTGTGTTAAAAGGTGTTCCTCCCCTGGAGCTAGCCGCACCCCAAAGAAATTGTGATCTCATGCAGTGTTGTTTTATATCTTCACATCAATTCATTTTTTTGTGGACTCGGGAAGGGAAAACACATTTTCTTTTATTAAATAGCCTTTTGATTTCTCACGCTGGATCTCTCATTCACCCACTTTTCTCTCCCCCTTTTCTTCCCAATATGTTTTCACATAGGCCTCTGGCTGTTCTTCTTTTCCCCCTTCTCCTCTAAAATGCTAAGCTTGGATCACATCCAGCATTTCTTTCAGTGGGTTAAATAATTTGTGCTGCTCCTCCAGGTTTAATACAAGAGTCTCTCCCTTGTAGCTTATGGTTCTTGCATCTGTAGGACCGGAGACACAAGATAAGCAGCATTCTTCAAGATGGATATTGGTACATGTACTGGGAATGGCCTTTTTCAGAGCAAATACTTACAGATACATTTATCCCAGGAACCACCTTATTATTTCATTTTAAAACATTAAACATTTAAAACGTTAAACATTTAAACATTTAAAACATTAAAATATTAAAATATAAGATCTCTCTTTAGACTGCTTAGAAAAAGGGACTTTTCTAGTTCTTGCTATTGGCTATCAACAGTAAATTGCTCCAACTTCAAACCCACTTGATACTGACAACAGGATGGCCATCATTTTCTAAAAGGTGAACTAAACTACAGTAAACACTTTTGGGCTAGATCCTCTGATTGTATAAACTGGTCTAACACCATTAACTACAAAGCTTTGATCTTGGGTCTATATCTACATCCATACTCTGTTAATGATTTGGGATGCTGAACTTCAAAAGAGAATGGGCCATTTCCTCAACTGGTGTAAAATCTTCCTTCTCCAGCCCCTTCAAGCAACAGTTTATGACTGCTGAGTCCAAAAGCAGTGCTAGGAGGGTAGCCCCTGGTTCTCTTTAAGTGTACTGGTGTGCATCAATGTTACAAGAGAGCTAGAGGTTCTGAGCTCAATCGCTGGCAGTCGAAAAACTTTCCCAGTTCACATATGTACAGGCAGAGATTTGGGATATAATCCAAATACTAGAGCAGGCCTGCACAACTCGTAAATGGGCCACATTATTCCAAAGAAAACAGCTGAGGGCTGAAACGTCCCAGCCCCGCAGAAACACCCTGCCCCAGGGCCACCCAGCCCTGCGGAAACAAACCCTCCTTCCCCAGCGCCACCCCACCAAAACAGCTGTGGGCTAAAAAGGAAGTTTGGGGGTGGGGAGGTGATACTTTATTTTAAATCAGCTGGGGGCTCCCAGCTGAAGAGGTGGCTGGGAGCCCTCAGGGTCAAATTAAAGGGCCCGGGGCTCTGGCGGCTGGGGGAACCCGGCAGGGCCTGCTCTAGGTTTTTTGCTACCCCAAGCAAAAGAAAATTTGGCTGCCCGCCGTCCCAACCCTGGGCTCCCCCCTGTACCCCGCTGCTGCCCCAGTCCTGGGCTCTCCCCCCACCGACCCACATCCCCTGCCGCCCCAGTGCTGGACTTCCCCTTTTCCTCCCCACCAGTGCCATCCCCCCACCCCACTGCTGCCCCAGCCCTGGGCTCCCCCCCACCAGTGCCCCCACACACACACCTCCTGCCGCCCCAGCCCTGAGTCACTGGTAATGCTCCCAGGGTGGGTCATTCAGCAGGAATTTTGGATGTGCACAAATCACAGACAGGATTGGTTCCCATATGGTTACAGAGCTGCGGTAAAGTGGAACCATTTTCAGCCTGTGTGATTGGAGGATATCTGGATGCATATTATAAGACTATCCTCCATAAATGAGGAAAAGTTGAGGTGCCTTTATTATTCTTTTGTTCCACTCTTTGTTTCTGTGGGGAATTTGCCAATGCGATATCACTGTCTTCCTTTTAAACAAACAAAAAGGCAATGGCTGTTGAAAATAGCAATTCCAGTCCTAATAAGCATTTCTTGCTCAATTTTATCCCACTTTTTCTACAGCACGTTACAGTGGATCAGTATATTTGATGTGGGAGAAATGAAGTAACAGCTGCCCAAACTGAACTTGAGCACTCCTGAATTTTGAGGTGTTCAAATCTGGAAGGCAGGTGCTTGGCGGGGGGGGGGGGGCTGTGGGCTCCACTGGTCTGAGTGGCATAGTAAGGGGGCTGGGGGTTGGAGAAGGGTTAGGGGGTTCCGGAGGGCAGTCAAGGGACAGGGAGCAGGAGGGGTTGGATGGGGTGGTGGTTCAGGGGGGCAGTCAGGGGACAGGCAGCAGTTGGATAGGCATGGGAGTCCCAGGGGTTTATCAGGGGACAGGTAGGGGATGGGGTCCTGGGGGAAAGTTGGGGGGGTCTCAGGAGGGGGCAGTTGGGGACAAGAAGAAGGGAGGCTTAGATAGGGGCTGGGGTCCCATGGGGCAGTTAGGGGCAGGGGTCTCGGGAGGGGGCAATCGGGGGACAAGGAGCAGCGGCATTTAGATAGGGGGTGGGGTCCTGGGAGGCAGTTAGGGGCAGGAGTCCCGGGAGAGGGGTATCAGGGGACAAGGACCAGCAGTGTTAGATAGGAGGTGGGGGCCCTGGGGGGCAGTTGGGGCAGGGGTCCGGGGAGGGGGCAATCAGCGGCTGCGGGCCGAGATTCAAAGGGCTCTGGGCTGAAAATCGCCTGGATGAAAATCGCCTGGATGGGAGTACCCCCTACAGCTTCCTGCTCAGGGTGGTCTCTCCCCTCAGCTTACTGCAGTTTCCTCCTTTTTAAGGGCCTTCTCCCTCCCATACATGATTGGCAGGGTGGGGCTAGCCCTGCATACAGGGCCTCTCTTGCACCTTCCTCTTCAGTGTGGGGTCTATATACCGTGTCACAAACTGGCTCAACAAATGTACCTCTAAAGGTTTCCAGCCATCTTCATTCAAAAGCAGAACCTCTACTGGTGGTCTGTCCAGGTGACAAGTATCCTTAACACAAACACCCCCATGGCTGGAACTAACTGCATCTTCCCAGTGGCCTTAGCAAATAGATCCAGAATAAAATCAGCAATAAAACTGAACTCTTAGACGAAGAGCTGGTGTGATGGTATTTCCCCTGCCCTTCATGGTCAGGGTTCTAGCGCGTTGGTAAAGCAGCAAGGAGAGGACTGTGTTGGTGCAAACTGAGCTGCACTTGTTCAACAGATGATTAAAAGACTTGAGACTCGCAGACAGGCAGCCTCTTTAAGTGAGATTGAGACAGAGATACCATGAGGCAGGAAAAATATCTGCTAGGTTTCTGTTTGCTGGTGCCTACTGAAAACTCACTCATTTAAACCACTAAGTGGGGTGAAGGAATAGTAGGAGGCACAGAAAGCTGCTTAGCATGGGGTGCGGGGTCCCCAGCTGCAACCTGGGCTGCCTCTAACACTATTGTGCTAGTGTTAAGCTTACATATCTCTGACAGGCACTGCACTTACACAGCCATCGACAGGCAGGGACACACCCAACTGAGCTACATGAATGACCTCCCAGCCACTCATGAACCACCAGTGGAGAGGCTCCAGCCAATTCCCCCAGCTTCCCAGCTGTGCACCCCAGAACTGTACTGTCTTGCACTAGTCAGAAGTCTGGCCAGTGTAAATTCATTACTTAGTTCACCACTTCTTCATAAGAAGGTGGACATACACCGGCCTTTATAATCTGAGCTAAGATTTCCCACTGGTAAAACATTATATATAGATATAGATATAGATATATATAGATATACACACACACACACTATAAAGTTAGAATTTAGACTGCGTTTCTATTTTATTTCATTATATATATATATAAAATATAAAACAGATTTATAAATACAGAAAGCTAGATTGTAAGTGATTATAAATACCAGGCATAGTGCTCAAAGTTGGTTATCTAAGAAATAAAATAGAAACGCAGTCTAAATTCTAATTTTAACAGACTAAGCAAGATTTGAATCAAGCACTGTCTTACCCTAACAGATGGTACAAGCAGGTTACAGTTCCTCAATACACAAACTCAGGACCACCTAGAGGATTCAGGGGGCCTAGGGCAAAGCCGAGGAGCTGCGGCGCTTGTACTCACCCAGCGAAGGTCCAGGTCTTCGGTGGCATTTTGGCGGTGGGGGGGCCCTTCAGTCACTTCACATCTTCGGCACCACTAAAGGCCCCCCGCCGCTGAAGTGCCGCTGAAGACCCGGAGCACTGAAGGGCTGCCAAAGACCCGGACCGCCACCAGGCCAGGGCTCGTGGGGCCCCTGTGGGGTCTGGGGCCTGGGGCAAGTTGCTCCACTTGCCCCCGCCTCTGGGCAGCCCTGCACAAACGACACCCTTCCAGTCTGGGATCACTCTTCCCCAGTTCAAAGTCTTGTTCTTCCAGGTGTTGAGATGAGGGGCGGAAGAGAAAAGAGGCCAAGTGATGATATCACTGTCCCTCTTTTATACCTTCTTCCAGCTGCTTGAAAAATCCTTGTTGTGACATGGGAGTCAGATAGTCCCCTTTGGTCAAGCAGTCTCTCCATTGTTTATGTACCTCTTCTAAGGAGCCTCTGGGATAGTGGATTGTTTTCTTGATGGGCCATTAACACTTTCTGGATACTTACTTTGAGGTACAGAGTGTCACACATGGTGCAAAAGGAAATTTGAAGGATAAAGGAAATAAAGAAAAATGCAGTTTGAATTTTTCAGAGAAAGTCCCAACCAATGAAAGCACCAGAAAAGGGTATATGTGGGGACTAGTTAAGGGGAAGAGACCTAAAATGTATAGTGTGATCCATCTCCTGAAATTCCAAACTGAAATTCCATTTAAAAAAAATCACCTTGGCTATCAAGAAGCTGGTCTCAATAAAATGGACACACAAGCAGATTAGTACAATGCCAGGAATGGCGACAATAGACAAGAATGATGATGTCATCAAAAGACAGACCACTGCTTTGGCACAAAGTGCATCTCAGCTGGGATTTGGAAAAGGGGAAGTGATCACAGCAAGCAGATCACGGCCACTGCAGTAAGAATCTAAAGAATAAAGTAACTTTTATACAACACAGATAATTATAGCAGTGAATTTCTTTTTCTTGTACTTCCAGAGAATACTAAAGAGAATGGGCCCTACATATATCCTGCAGTAAATGGATCCCTGATGCTTTGGCTCTAGAAGTATAATCCTGCCTGATCTAATTCTCTGGATATTACAGAATAGTCTGGAGACTATGGGTGCTGGAACTAGAGGTGCTGGGCGTGCTGCTGCACCCCCTAGCTTGAAGTATTTTCCATTGTTTACAGTTTGGTTCAATGGCTCTCAGCACCCCATATTTTCAAATTGTTCCATCACCATGCTTGAGAATGCCCCCCCCCAACAAGAATAACTCTAGATTGCTCCATTAAATAGGCATAATCAGCACAGAATTTTGCCACTGATAAGAAGGAAGCAGGATATTGTTTAGAAGGGACAGAAAACCCCTGGATTTGCCCTGCTTTAACTAGGATCAGATTTGGATCCAAAATAGTTATACAAAACTTTTGAACTGGGTTGCATGGCTAGATTTAAGCATTCGATCTGTAGGCATGTGCCTAGGACCCCAGCTGCTAGAGAGGTGTGATAGTGCTAAAACCGAGGCTTTCTTTTAAATGAAAAAATTGTTTCTGTCCTTTATGGTCACAAAGAAAAGCTTGAGAATGTGACCCATGTTTAACTGCTGCGGGGCTGTCTTCAGACTTCCAGCATCCTTCACTAGAGCCAGGGAGGAAGCTGTCAGGCCTCCACATGCTTCAGTACAGGCCAGACCCCTTCTCTGGATTCAGGGAGCCTGTCTCTTCTGTGATTCTGGGAGCTATCCCCTACTGCTGTTCAGGGGATGAAAGTAGCCTAGGCTCCCATCGCTGCCTGAGGAGAGGGCACTAGCACTGGTCCACCCGCTCTACTGGAGTGATGGCCATGGAGGCCCACATGGGACAGTGCCTATGACCCCAGATTGCCTTAATCCAGACCTTTGTGGGTGAGTAGAATGACTTTAGGCAGCATTGCTAAAGTGATTTATTAATGTAATCTGCCTTTTCTGTTTTGGAAACAAAATATTGAATATACTGCAGTCTAAAAATTAAATATCTGGGGTGGGGGATGTCCTATAAAAACACCGGTGAATGCATTTAAAAGCACTACAGAAGAGCTGATTACCAGTTTGAGATAAGATCCATTCAAAAGTGAGGTGTAAAATTGTTGCCTTTCTCTGACGTCTTCAGTTTCCTGAAGTAACCTGGTTCTTAGATTAGAGTAACCAAGCTGGAGCTTTTTAGCACTCTCCCCTCCCCTCCCCCAAACACACCCCAAAATGTATTTTAGCACTAGCTGGTTACAAAATCAGCAGTTCTTGGAACTTCAGAGTGATTTGTGAATCTTTTCCTCTTTTGAGGTTTGTGTGTATTTTAGTGCCAAATGTATTGCTGAATGGTTAACATGTCTGTTGTCTTTTAAAGACTGAGCGTTTATTTGTTTGGGGCCTTTTTTGCAGAGTCAAGGACGGGAGGAGTGAAAGTGTGTGTTAGGTGAACTGAGTGAGAAATCAGGATATAGTCTGGTCTAGGGTTGCCAGGTGTCTGGTTTTTTACTGGAAAGTCCAGTCAAAAGGGGACCTGGCAGTGTCTGGTCAGATGTACCGACTGGACACCAAAAATCTGAAACCACAGGGGATGGGAGGAAGGCACCAGGGCATCAACCCGCATTATCCCCTGTTCAGCTGGTGTTGTCTCCTACCTGCATCTTGTGTGCAGGCAGCAGGCTCCTCATCAGGCTACAGTTCCCATCCCAGTCCTGGAGCAGAAGAAGTGACGAGGAATGAGGAGGGGGGGAAACAGCAAGCAATGGAGGGAGAGGAGCAAGAAAGGGGAGTGAGGCCTTGGGGGAAAGAGGCAGAGAAGGGGCAGGGCCTTGGGGGAAGGTGTGGAACAGAGGGCAGGACCTCAGGGGGAAGAGGCAGGGCAGGGGGTCCAGTTTTCAGAAATTAGAAATTTGGCAATGCTAGTCTGGTCTCCTTGCTGTCCTCCTCCTTTAGATCTGTCTGTAGTGCTCCTCATGCTTTTCACACTTTTTGTGATCCACTGTGGATTATTAACTTCTTGTTCTGACTGAGAAAACATGCATTTTAGCACTCTGCAAAATTCAGCCTTTTGTATACACAGGGGCCTCAGGAAGAATTTTTTTTTTGCAGGGGATGCGGAGTGAGTGATTCATACCCTTAATTGCACCTTCAATTTGTGGGTTATTTTGCAATTAAGATCCCAAGAGAAATTCACATGAAACTGCTAAGTTATGTACAGTGTTTGGATTCAAACAGAATTTTGACTGGCTTCTGACTGAAAACATCTTTCTGTTCCGTTTGGCTTGAAAGGCAGTCCAGGCTGCCCAAAGTACAGTTCCTTACTGAAATAATTATATGTAGAATTTTTATAACACCTTCCATCTGAGGTTTTCAAAGTGCCTCATTGACAAACAAGCCTGACCACACCCCTGAAAATTAGGGACCTGCTGTTGAGCACACTTCACAGATGTAGAAACGAAGGAATAGAAAGATACTAACACTTGCTTTCGATTTCCCCTTCCCCCCTGCAAAATTTAGCTATAAGAGACTCCATCATGATAGCAAGCACAGAACAGCATTGGGTTTAGAGCAGGAGGAAAGAAGTTGAGGGAGGGATAAGAACCATAAAACGTAAAAGGAAAACTGAAGTATGGCACTGAAGTGATGTTAAAAACCTAGGCCTAGATCCTGCTTCCCTTCCACTGATTTAGATAAGTGCAGAATTGTGAAACTTTGAGTTTATTTACACTTTAGTGCTTCCATCAGGTGTATTTTATTTTGCACTTGCTGTATTTCATTCATCCTAATGTAATCCTTTTGGAGAGAGGTTAATACATTTTGCCTTTTGGATGAATAGACTAGTTACAAGAAGTATTTTAAATAATTTATTCAAATATTTGATAAAGGAATAAACCTGTTAAATGCCTAGACTTGGCATGCATCAAAAAAAGGCAAAATCAAATAACAAGTGGACTTACTAAGTGGGAACTGAGAATTATTTCTCTAGGAGAACGTTTTCTGTACACCTAAGCAAGTGTTTTCTTTGTAAAACAAGAGATCTCACTGAAATGTCCATATGTAATTCCCCATTTCTGCTTTTGCAGCAAAGAATCCTGTGGCACCTTATAGACTAACAGACGTTTTGGAGCATGAGCTTTTGTGGGTGAATACCCACTTCGTCAGTTGCATCACCCACGAAAGCTCATGCTCCAAAATGTCCGTTAGTCTATAAGGTGCCACAGGATTCTTTGCTGCTTTCACAGATCCAGACTAACACGGCTATCCCTCTGATACATTTCTGCTTTTGTGACCTATTGCTCAAGATACATTATAGGAGTCTTACTCATGTGGACATATTTCTTCCCTGCAGCTGCATGGTCTGAAAGCAGGCAGTAGGACCTGACAGCAGTGGACAGGAGCTCTTATTCTGAGGACCAGCCAGGGCAAAGGTGGCTGGATTCACTGCAAGACAGTCTGACCCAATCGCTCTACTCCAAGGCCACAGATACTCCCTTCTGCCTGTCTACAGTGCCCCCAATAGCCTCATCAAAACCCTGGAAATTACCAGATGCCCAGACTACATCTCCTTGGTAACTGGCTGGATCACTGGTGGTTAATTTCAAAAAGAACATAATTACACAGGTAATGAGCTTACTATGCAATTTTCAGGGGTTGTCGGTTCCTAAAACTCTTGTCCAGGGTCTTCTCACCTATCTCTGGCCTCCCTGACATCCATATTGCCTTCTCCACACCAGTCCATACAAAGCAGTTCTGCTAAGGACCACATTACTTGCCTGTGGATCTGATCTGATCTTGTGACATGCAGTACTCCCCTCTGAATTCCTCTCTTGGCTTACCTCTGTATTTCATTTCAGTTTGTTCAAGCTTCCTGTCTTCCTCCTCAACACCCCTTCTCCCCCATACATACTCTCTCATCTGATTTTTGTCTCTTACCATGTCATCCCCAGCCCCCTACTCCATCAGTGATGTCACCCTCAGTACCCCATATGACTGTTTTTCACAACCACCTCTTCACTTTATTCCATGCTGCCCCCTCAGCATGGACCAGCTTTCCTGAGCTGCAGTACAAAGCCACTGCCTTCTTCTCATTCAAATCCTTCTCGAAGTCCCTCTCTTTCTGCAGTGCTTACAAGAGACTAAAGGCCAGATTTTCAGGGGCGGTGAATACCTTTTACTCTCATTTACTTCAGCTGGAATCCTGGGGGCTCAGCCCCTCTGAAGGATTTCTAGGTCCACTGAATTTGATGGGAATCCATTCACTGGTTTTATGGCTACTGGACTAAGTCTAAGTTACTTCAAATACTTACTAATTGTATTAATCTGTAGACCATCATCCTATGTGTGTGTGGCAGAACAGTTACATAATTTGATTACTGTTCCCTGTGTGCAACTACCAATTGGCAGGGTTCAGCAAAAAAAAACTTCTCCAAAGATTAGGTTATTACAGATTTATTTACTACTTCTTGCACCTTCCTTTAAGAGCAGATTTTTTTTCAGAGAACTATCCACAATGACTCCAAGATCTCTTTCTTGAGTACTAACAGCTAATTTAGACCCCATTATTTTGTATTTACAGCAGGGATCAGGATTAGACTTTCCAATGTACTTTACTTTGCATGGATCAACATTGAATTTCATCTGTCATTTTGTTGCCCAGTTTGTATGAGTCCTTTGTAACTCTTTGCAGTCTGCTTTGGATTTAACTATATTGAGTAATTTTGTATCATCTTCAGATTTTGCTACCTCATTGTTTTACCTATTTTTTCCAGATAATTTATTAATGTCTTGGGCAGCACTGGTCCCAGTATAGGTCCCGGGGGACACCATTATTTATCTCTCTTCATACTGAAAACTGACCATTTTTTCCTACTCTCTATTTCCTATCTTATAACCAGTTACTGATCCATGAGAGGACCTTCCCTCTGTTCTGATGACTCCTTACTTTGCTTAAGAGCCTTTGTTAGGGACCTTGTCAAAGGCTTTCTGTAAGTCCAAGTACACTATCTCCACTGGACCATCTTTGTCCACATGTTTGTTGATCCCCACAAAGAATTCTAACAGACTGGCCAGGCACAATTTCCCTTTATAAAAGCCATGTTGGCTCTTCCCCAACAAATTGTTTTGTATGTTTTCAACCCAGCTAATGTTGCAAACAGGCCCACTGATAGGGTTGACAGGTGTCCGGGTTTTGACTAGAACATGCAGTCAAAAAGGGAGCCCAGCGGCTCCGGTCAGCATTGCTGACTGGGCCATTTAAAGCCCAGTTGGCAGGGCTGGCAGGCTCTCTACCTGGCTCCACGTAGCTCCTGGAAGGGGCTGGCATGTCCCACACTCTGGCTCCTAGGTGAAGGGATGGTTGGGGGGCTCCAGACACTGCCCTCACCCCGAGCGCCAGCTCTGCAGCTCGCATTGGCCAGGAACCACAGCCAATGGGAGCTGCGGAGGCAGTGCCTGCAGATGGAGGCAGTACACAGAGCTGCCTGGCCGCGCCCCTGACTAGGAGCCACTGGGACTTGTCACTGCTTCCGGGAGACGCCCAAGGTAAGTGCTGCCTGGAGCCTGAACCCCCTCCCATGCCCAAATTCCTGCCCCAGCCCTGAGCCCACTCCCAAACTCCCTCTCACAGCCCAAACCCCAACCCCCAGCCTTGAGCCGCCTCCCACACCCAAACTTCCTCCCAGAGTCAGCACCCCAACCCCCTGCCCCAGCCCTGATCCCCCTCCTGCACTCCAAACCCCTCAGCCCCAGTCCAGAGCTCCCTCCTGTACCCCAAACCCCTTATCCTAGCCCCACCCCAGCCAGAGCCCTCACCCCACACACACACACTCCAACCCCAGACCAGAGCCACCTCCCACACCCTGAACCCCTCATTTCTGGTCCCACCCCAGAGCCCACAGCCCCAGCCCAGAGCCTGTACCTCTTCCCACATCCCAACCCCCTGCCTCAGCCCTGAGACGCCTCCTGCACCCAAACTCCCTCCCGGAGCCCACACCCACTCCTGCACTCTGAACCCCTTATCCCCAGCCCAGAGCCCCCTGCTGCACCCCAAACCTCTCATCCCCCACCCAAGAGCTGGCACTCCCAGCCAGATCCCTCAGCCCCCCAACCCCCTGCCCCAGCCTGGAGCCCCCTTCTGCACCCTGAACTCCTCATTTCTGGCCACATCCCAAAGCTCACACTCACAGCCCAGAGCCCGTACCCCTTCCCACACTCCCACCCCCTGCCTCAGGCCAGAGCCCCCTCCCACGCTCCGAAACCCTGGGTCCCACCCCCCAGCCTGGAGCCTCCTCCTGCACCTCAAACCCCTCATCCCTGGCCCCACCCCAGAGCTTGCACCCCCAGCCAGAGCCCACACTCCCGCCCCCCCACTACCCAACCCCTTGCCCCAGCCCAGTGAAAATTAGTGAGTGAGAGTGGAGGAGAGCGAGCGACAGAGGTAGGGGGGATGGCGTGAGTAGGGACGGGGAATCAGGGAAGGGAAGGGGCAGGAGGCAAGGCAAGTATGTTCACTTTTGTGCAGTTAGAAAGTTGGCAACCTTACCCACTGAGATAGAACACAGTAATCTGTCTGAGACCTATCACTCCTTGCTGTAATTCAGATTAGAATTAGCAGAATTAATGCTACAAACAACAGTTTGCTTGCTTCCTTGTGTCTTGCCTGCCTGACCATTTAAAATGGGAAGAAAGGATTGTAAGTTTGAGAGACAGGTTTGTGTTTTTCCACCAGATTATGCACAATCAATTTTGGGTGGCAAGGGGAAAGAATTGCCTTGTGCACCCAAATTCTAGCATGTACAGAGGCCTTTTGTGACCTTGCCAAATCTTTGTTGTAGCAAACCATTACTATGCATAGAGGGCAATGGCATTATACTGTGTCAAATCTGAGTGGTGAAATATGCTTAGTAGAGGAAGGAGAAGCTCATTCTATCATGTGATCTGAAATGGCAAAGTGTGTTTGGTTGCCATTGTGCCTAATGCCTGATTTGCAAGTAGTAATGCTTAATAAACTGTAAAAGCTCACCTGAAATGTCAGGCATTATATGGTTGGACAGCCCTTTTCCCTGGGAATGGGCACTGTTTGAAAGGTTTTCTAGCAGGGATGTGTGTTTGCAAACTATGCTTATATTTTCACCCACTTTGCAAGCGAGGGGTGCGTTGGCCTAAAAGAAACAAGTAGCTGAGTCTAAGTTTAATTTCCTGTATTTGAGACTCTTGTCTCAACTCTTGAAGTAGTTATTGTCTCATTTGTTACAAATGAAGCCAACTTCATTGGCTAGCATTCCATAGAGTGCATTTTTGAAAAACTTGACTATATCCACAGTTTAGAGGTTGATGGGAAGGCCGAATTCAGTGTAATTATAATGATGGTTTTTATTTATGAAGTTGCTACCATGGAAGCTAGGGACAGATAATAATTCTTGATCTAGTTCACTGAAAGCAGCATGCTGTTCAGTTTCTCATTATTCTAAATAAATGTGTGGCTTGTGAGAGGTGCTGGGAGACTTTGTATCCTACTGTTATTAAACATTGCATGTTGTGAGAATAAATATACAAAAAAGATTGTGAGATGCCCACATTCTACAGTGGTGTGGATCATATAAGTTTCAGAGATAGATAAGTGCCTAAGCTAGAAGTCTGTACGTGTAGAGGGAACACAGAAAGGTATAATATCAAATTGCTGCAAGGCATTTTAGCGTGCAGTAATGGAAATCACCTGGCAGCACTTCAAAAAAAAGTGTCCCCTAGTTGTGGTGTTGCACTTTGATGGCCATCTACAGAATACTTTTGAAAATAATTTTTCCTTTAAACAAGTTACAATAAAATACATTTTAATTAAAAAATGTGACAAGATCAGATTGGATCCCAATTAAACCAGGATATATTTGTACAAAAGCCTCTCATTAAAACTAAGTCCTCTAATCACCAAGGGATTAAAAAAATGGAAAGACAAGAAAACCCAACCATTGTAAACCACTCCCTATTCAAGTACTGTATTCCTTGTATCATTTTGGCTACCCTTAAAAAAGCAAGTCACCACCACCCAAAAGTAATCAGTCACAATGGAGCCATATAGATTTAGCCAGCTAATCTCCATCAAAAGCTTCTCTATCTTATAAAGATACTTTTGCACAAGAACTTTCTTATCTTGGAGTGTGTTTCTTTTAAAAACTAGGGGAAGCAAGTTTTATGTTAATATCATCCAGCGCTGACTGTGACTGCAGGGGAACTAATCAAATTTTAGGAAGGAGCTGTAGCAAACAAACTGTTTTCCCCAGTGACAGGAAAAATAAAGGCTAGAGTGCAAGGCTGAGATTTTCAAAATGGGTGCCTGAGGTTCATCTCCTAAATCCATATTTAGGTCCTGACTCAGCCTGGTACTTAAGGATGTGACTAGTACCAAAGACTTCAGTGGGACTGACTATTCTGTGCTTAAAGCTAGAAGTGCTTAAGAACCTGGCTGAATCATGGCCTTAGGTACCAAAATAAGAGGCCTGGTCTTCTTGGGTGCTAAGCACACAGCAGCTACCCTTGGCTTAATTTGAGAGGTACTGGATGCTCAGAACATATGAAAGCCAACCTGTTTATTTAGGTGCCTGAATATGGACTAAGGACTCCTATTTTTTTTAACATTTTTGAGAGCATAGTTATTGTGCAAATACTTCTGCTGTGTTTCCCCAGTAGTGCGTCCTGCACCCTTCCTTATAGTATTAAGGCACAGAAACCTCAGGAGTTCACTTTTAGTAGAGGGGTTTTGAATCTGGTTTCCTTTAATTCCAGATTGGAACCGGTGGTTTAAAAATGGGAACTATTGACCTGTCATGAGATGCTAAAAAAAGGCTCTAGGCTAACTGAAGTTCACACTTCAGAAACCTTGCCAATTTAAATGAACAAATGATAGGTGGCATCAGTGGCAACACAGAGTTAAAGGATGAAAATAAGGGAAATGGGGAAAACAGCAGTATATTGGGAGTAAAGTTGAAACCACCATGTGAGAGGAAGATTTTAAGCTATCCCATTCTCAGATTACTCTCTCCTGATCTGTGAAAAAAGGCTCAGAGAAATAGTGATCCTCCTTCAGCAATGTAAAGATGAAGTGCATACAGAAGCCCCTGGGAGAAAGGAAATAGAGTAGTTAAATAGTGACCCAACTACATAATAAATATTTAAATCATGCGGCCCATCCATATGTTTTGATAATGCATCTTGATGGGTTGCTACCCATGCAGCCGAAACTTCTTAAGCATTTGATGGCACCTTATTTTATATATATAGTATAAAAAACATGTATTTTGCTTTCCACCTCTGCTAGATTTTCCTATGCAAAAGTAATATTACAAACCCTGAGCTTTCAAAAATCATGAGCCAGGCTCCAAAAAATCATGAAATTGACTTAAAAATCATGATTTTTTTATTTATTTTTTTTATACCACACACATCAATATGGTTCTTTCAATTTGCCTTCTGGTGCTGAGGCTTTAAGAACTTCAAATATCACAAAATTACAACTGCTGGCAACACTGAAGAGGTATTCAATATGTAAAGGAAGCACAATGTGTGTGTTATCAACAGCAGGGATCAAACCCAGAATCTCTGGATCTGAAAGCATGAATAGCTTATGCGTGAGCTAAAAGACCCATCTCTCTTAGCCAAGGCTGATTCTGCAGGCTTATTGACCTCTCTGTGTGACCCAGTCAGCAGAGAGGGAAAGAGCATCACACTGAATAAGCATGAGTTACCAATGTACATCATTCATTTTAAAAAGTCTTTTGTTTTTATTGTTCCATTTTATAAGGAATCTACTAAGAACTTTCCTAACTGGTCAATAAGCTACTCAAACAAAAGTCTATTGGGAGGGTGGGGGGTGAAGTGGGTATTTGTCATTCAAACATGTCCTTTTGATTATTTGCAGGTTTTTTTTGTTCCTTTCTGTTTGTTTGTTTGTTTGTTTGTTTCCAAATTAAAAAGTTTTCAGTGCTTGTGAAAGGTACCAGATTGCTGATGCTGGAAACTGAAGCCCAAAATTCACAGGGCAGGTACAGCAGGGAAAGCTTTTCCACAGCAAATCACCAGCGTGCCTCAACCTTCATTGCAGGAATCACATTTAGAAGTGAGTCGCCGCATATATTTAATCCCTGACATTTCTGCTGAGACTTAAATCAGGCACTGAATGCCCCAACTATGCAGGTGTACGAGAGGCAGGAGGTGTGGGGAAGTGGGGGTGCTTTTAGCACAATGATAAGTTTTCTCCTTTGTGAAATCCTCTGTGAAATCCTCTGGGCACTGCCTGGCTTCCTGTATCATTCGTGACATGTGCCATATGTTGTGTTTGTCAAGCCAGAGAACAGTGCTTTATGGGCTATTTTTCAACAAACTAAAGATCTTTTTTAAAGGCAGTTAAAACTTGTTTCTGTGCTGAATGCCCCGTACAGTAGGAATGTCCAGCAGGTACATCTGGGCTTAACCCTGTTTTCTTTAACTTTGTAATTCAACTTCAAAAGTATTCATGAGTGCCTGTAAATTGATGTTGCATGGAAAAGGTGATTTTTTTTTCTGGTTAGGCAGAAATATTGTACAATTCTCAGTGGACACAGACGTATTTGTGGAGAAGACTGGTGCTAGAAACACAAGGGGGTAAACACTTTGTCCTATTGCTTAAGCACTGTAAACATATGAAGAGAAGAAATCAAATGATGAAGGACCTGGCTAGATCCTAGACTGTCCAGTTTCCTTGTGGTCTGGGGACACTTAACCTGGTAGAGTTCTTACCTTATGTTTAAAATGGATAAAAGTACTTCAGGGTGAGAATGTATTCCATGTAGGTGGGGAAAAGCTGTCATGGAAGAGATCACAGGAAGGAGACAGGAAACCCAGGAGGTGCCATTTAGATGTTAACAAATGGAGTTGGTTTCTAAAAGTTGCTAGAATGAAGAGTGATCCTTTAACCCACCCTCACACCCACCCCAGGATAACTCACTCTTCTGTAAAGGCATCAAATGTGCTTCAAAAGAGAAGAAACTAAATACTCAAACAAATAATTTTCTCCATGTAAAATCAAATGTGGATGCAGCTGGGGTTTACTCAGTATAGTGGAGGGTCCTATCTAGAAATACATTTTCTATTCTGTATCTGTAAATCACATGCCTCCCATCTTGTGCCCACAGTTAAAGCCAATATGGAGAAAGTTGAATCCAGTGATGGAAATTCAACCAGCTCAATAGGCAGGGAATTAGAGTGGCTAGGGTAATTGTTTTGTAATTTTATACTTTTCCTATAAAGAAAACTCAGTCAAGTTTTTAAAAACTCTTTTTAGAAATCCAGAGTTTGATTATTTTTTTTACACACACAGAACAAAAAGAAACAAACAAAAACCACAACTTTACTAGCAACATTTTTTTTACACAGTGCATAATTAACCTGTAGAATTTACTGCCACTGGAAATAATTGAGGCCAAGGATTTGAAGAGGTTAGACATTTCTGTGGCTATTGAGAACACTTACTATTACAAATAAGTAGGATATTTAAAAATATAGTTTTGGAAAGATATAAACCTTCATGCCATGCTTGCAGAAACAGTCTGTTCCAGTGGATAAAGCACTGAACAAGAAGTATGGACGCAGTGATTCCATCCCCAGCTCTGCCACTGATCTGCTGTTTGACTTTGGACAAGTCACTTCACCTCCCGGTGTCCATTCTTCCGCCCACCCCTTGTCTGTTTAGCCTGTAAGCTCTTCTAGACAGAGACAGTCTCTTACTATGTGCAGTGTTTGCCAGACAGAAGCCCTCATCATTGGTGGAACCACCATGCATTACTGTACTGCAAATAATTATGTTTCAGGGTGTAAACTAACCACCAAGTGACAAGGGTTAGAGGAGAAACTTCCATTTTAGACAAATTATTCCATGATGATTCAAAATACAAAGTCAGGCTGACCTGAGAGGCAGGCTCCTAGAACTGCACTCAGGCACCTAAATATAATCAGCTTGATAAGGTGCTAAGAACCTGAATCTCCCGTTGATTTTACTGGGACTAGTAAGTGTCTTTTGCACTTATATTTAGGACCCTAAACATGGATTTAAGCACCTAACTTTAAGGCATCAACTGTAAATATTCTGGCTGATGATCCTAGCTGGGAATTTTTTTTAAAAGTCATGACACACAGTATTTTAGTTTAATATTAAACTTAACCGGGAAAGGACTGTCCATTTGTGTATGTACAATAGCTAGCGTAGCCCTGATTCTGTTTGAGGCCTTGGACTCTCAGCAATGCAAATGACAAAGTTTATTTTTCATGATGAAAGTCTTCAAATTGCTGTCGTCTATAGTTTAAAAATCTGCAGTGAGAACAAAGTAGCTGTGTAAATTATATAACACTTACTAGTATGTCTTGGTTTGATAAGGCATCTCCCATTATACATGATTTTATACCATTTATAAGCCCAGATCACTATCACACTGGTCATAAACAAGCCAAATTTGTTTAAAGACAAAGGGGAAGATTTTCAGTGGCACAGAGGGGAGTTAGTCACACAACTCCTATTGGCTTTAATAATAATAAATACCAATCACTTTTCGTCAGTAGATCTCAAAGTGCATTGCAGTCTATAATGCATTTATTCTCACAACGTCCCTACTAGGTAGGGCAGTGCTATTATCTCCATTTTACAGATGTGGAACTAAAGTTCAAAGAGGCTAAGTAACTTGCCCAAGGTCACATAGGAAGTCTGTGGCAGAACAGGGAACTCATCTCAGGTTTCCAAAGTCCTAGGCTAGGGCTATTACCACTGGGTCATCCTTCCTCTGCAGTCAATACCCCTTGGTGCCTTTGAAAATGTCCCCTCGTCCGACCCACCATCCCAACACCCCCAAAAAACAACATGGAGTCTTGTTCAGTAGTTAATTGACAGGCTAGGGTGATGAAGACCAGTGACTAGTGATTTGGGGTGCCTCCTTTAAAGGTACCTTAAGGAGTATCTTAAGAGGGCCTGATTTTCAGAAAGTGCTGAGCACCAGCTGTTGGAAAGTCAGGCCCTTTATACTTTCCCAGGTCAGGTGCCGAAAAAGTAGAGCGCCCAGAATCACTAGTCGCTTTTGGAATCTTGACCCATATGATTTTATAAGAAAGAAAAACTACAAATCTCACTTTTTTCATTTAGAATTCTAGGTGTCAAAAAACAGCCATAACCATGAACACCTGGATGTTTTCAAATTGTGTTCTGTTTATGGCACTATAATTTTTTTTAAAGTTTCATTTTGTCACTACTAACATACATGAAGCAAAAATAATAGAGTAATTCAAATTATACAGAAGTTTATTTTTAACATTAACCTAATAAATTAACATTTCCACACAAGTATTATGAATCTTATTCAGAACCCTCACCTTCTAATTCCACTTTCTTCTAATTCCATTTTATTCAACCTACAAAGAATCAAAAGGGTCTCAAGCCTCTAGCCAGCTCCAACATGAATAAAAGTTTAGAACAGGGTTTCTCAAACAGGGGTCGCCGCTTGTGTAAGGAAAGCCCTTGGCGGGCGGGCCGGTGTGTTTACCTGCCCCATCCGCAGGTCCGGCAAATCGCGGCTCCCACTGGCCGCAGATCGCTACTCTGGGCCAATGGGAGCTGCTGGAAGCGGTGGCCAGTAAGTCCCTTGGCCGGACCTGTGGACGGGACAGATAAACACACCGGCCCGGCCCGTCAGGGGCTTTCCCTACACAAGCAGCAACCCCTGTTTGAGAAACCCTGGTTTAGAAGATCTAGTCTGTATTCCCCAACACATTGTCCAAATGTAAACTGTGCTCCAACTTCCAAGTATGAGATCTTCCCAGTTTTTTTCCCTTCTACTACTATTTTCTTCTGTAAATCATGTAAGTTATAACCAGCTGCTATATACGAATCTTCTTATGGGTCTCATTTGCCCTGGTCCACTTGTGCTTATTCCCCTGTACATTATTAAAATGTGCTAAGCATGTAATTACAGTAGAATGTAATGGCATTTTCGCTATCCTAGTTGATATGCTTTTTTATATTACTGTAACAGCTGCACGCTAAAAACAGTTGTGGGGGGAGGAAACACTATCCCGTGTAGGTTCCTTTTCATACCCTGAAATGTAACTCTCATCCCACATCCCTGGATTTGTAAAGGAATAAATATTATCTCAACATTATGAACATTCATTTAGCTTTTCTAAATGGGGACAGGATAACTCTAATATACTGCACAACTTTACCATCTCCCCCTCCCATGGTCTTTGTGTGGGGAAAAATAAGGGGGGGAATGTATGATGATTGATCATGTAATGTTAATTAAAATCTGTTCTGGCCTAAACTCCTCGAGTATGACTTTTGCATAGCCATGCCTTTTTGAAATCAAGTGTTTCAAAGTCAAGCATGCACATCCACACTTTGAATCTTGTAGATGATGTGCAGGCACAAGTCTGAAAGGTATGGGGAGAGGATGCTATCAATGAAGCAAGTCAGAAATTAACTAGCCACTTCAGGTATAGAGTAGTTGCAGCATTGTAGAGTGCTTGGCGTTAGAGTATTGATAGTGGTAAGAAATTCTGCTGATAAGAGGAAATCAATGCAACTGATTTTCTACTTTATAAAGTGTCCGTGCAGTTTGTGAGTTGGTAGAAACAATATCTGAATGGCATCTAAGTGTAATGAATGTAGACTGTAATTGTTTTTCAGTCAGGTTGATTTGTTGCACTATAAACTGGGATAATATCCTGAAACCTGAAGGCATAAAGACTTGGCTGCTCAGAGATGTCCCTAACGTGTGTTCCCTAGCTGCTTCATCTGTAACTCACTGTGAGGAATGTGTTCCAAAGAAAAGAATTGGAGAACTGTGTGAGGCAGTTCAAAACTCAGTGAAATTAGACATCCAATCTGGGGCATTGTTTCTTGTAGCTTTTTTATTGTTACAGTTTTGAGTCATAAGGCGCAATTCATTCCTTGAGTTGTGGTGACTGTTTGTTGTGTTCAGGAAATTTATTATCAAGAACATACTTTTTATGGAGATTAGGCTACTGAGCAATTAAACCAAAAGATTATTAAAAAAGATCCCAACCCTCCCTGTTCAAAGTGACGACACTACTTCCACCCTTTCTTGGAAGTGAAACCCCAGTTTTTTGTTTGTTCATTTAAATTTATATTTTCTTTAGATTATTGTTGTTCTTTCCCATGCCACAAATTTCTGGATGAAGGCAGGTACTGGGGTCCCTCTGTGTTGATGTATGGCAGAGCAGACAACTGAGTAAGACAGATCAGTTAGATTCTGTTAGCGTGATAAGCCATACAAGTGATGCCAAAGTGTGTGTGGGGGGAGGGAGATGTAATTTTTCTTCAAAAAAAAAAAAAAAAGACAAACAGACCTCTCGGGTATCAATCTGCAGTAGGCACGATTCACCGAGGATAGGGTTTCAAACAGTTTGGGGTTTCATCCCTTACCCATTTGTCAGATCTGGCCAATTTTGATACTGTTGTAGGATGCTGTGTAGCATAGTCCCATTTCTGCTGTCTTTCTCCTTTCTCCCAGAGTTATGAAGATTTTCCTTATTGCTTTTTAAGGAGAGGTTTCTTACAATTTTTGATGATGTGAAGAAATACCTTTCTCACGCCCCTCATTTTCTGCCTGTTGGAGTCAAAGGCACCTCTCATCTTCTCTGTCACACTGGTTGCAGTTGCTCTTCTCTGGGGCCACGTCCACACTACAGAGTAAAATCGAAATTAATAAAATCGATTTTATAAAACAGATTTTATAAAATCGATTTTACGCGTCCACACTAGGGCACATTACTTCGGTGGTGTGCGTCCATGGTCCCAGGCTACCATCGATTTCCGGAGCGGTTTTATTTAGTAATATCGATTTTAGGGTTACTCCTTTCGTTTAGCTGGAGTACAGAAATCGATTTTAAGACCCCTTAAAATCGATTTTAAGTGCCTTGTAGTGTGGACGGGTATAGCGTTAAATCGATTTAACGCTGTTTAAATCGATTTAATGCTGTAGTGTGGACCTGGCCTGGGTTTTGGCTTTGCTTTGTGCAAATGGGCAGTATCCCAACTGCATGGGAAATTTCCACTCTGCTGCTTCCTCTGGGGAGCCAGCTTAGAGGGAGCACTGTTCCTCAAGCAGATAATTGTGGGGAGGGAGCCCCAAAGTAGAAATTAGGAGGTGCAACTGGCCAGTGGTTAGGGCCACAAGTGTTGAAAGAGAGGGATGTGAGGGTATGAAGAGGGGCTAATGCCCACTTCTCAAGAGGCTCAGCGTTCAGCAGGTAAAGAATTTTGATTCTTGGTCTGATCAGTCCTAGGCTAGAACAACTCCTGAGGCCAGGTCTACACTAGAAACCTTTGACAGAACAGAAATGTCAGATAGGGGAGTGGATTTTTTTTTTACATTTCTATACCCACAGAAGCCCTACTGTAGATACAGTTATACTGGCATGAAAGTAGTTTTGCCAGTAGAACTTATTTACCTCAGGGAACTAGCATAAGCTATGTCAGTAAAAGCACTTTTTTGACAGTATAAACTGCATCTATACTGGAAGGATTTGCTGGTATAGTTACACTGGTATAGCTATACTGGCAAACCTTTTCTAGTGTAGATCTGGCCGAAGCATTGGTTCATTTTTCGCAGCCTGCTGCATTGTATGGTTCTTAAGAACTCATCAGTGGCCCCACTCTTGCCCTCTGTTCAGTGCCTAAGGAAACAGCTAAGAAGTCTGGGGCTTTTTCTCACATGGATGCACAAAATCAGTTGACACTCTGTCCCCAAGTCTGGCTCTGTGGAACCATTTTCCTATTTAAAAAGTCATTGTGAGGGGGAAGTTGAGTTATTCTGACCCAGAACTAAACAGTAACAAAGCCGTTCACTGTAGCCACTCATGCAAATGCTATAATAGATTTTTGAGAAGATATATTTAAAGGAGCAGGTCACTTTTGACCTGTACAGCACCAGCTCAAATCAGTTGTCAGTAGCAGGGCCAAGGAAAGATGCTTATTACTCCACACGCACACGCACACACACACACACACACGCATACAGCTGTGTGTTTAGAGACAAGTGATTTCATTTTTAACCTTTGTTGTCTTTAGCTTTAATACCAGGATTTTGTGTTCTAGCATGGCGAGACAAAAAGGAAATATGGCAGCCCAGGTTGAGGGGGTGGGGGTGCAGGAAGGAGGCCAGGGTTTGGCTGTGTGAAGTCTATATTTCATCCCCGTGTTCAGATGAGTCATGTATGCTTGGCCTGAATGAGTCACTGGTCTAAGGCCTCTCTGCCTGTTGTGCTCGCTGAGGCCTAGTTCCATGGCTCCTGTGGTGGAGCACCAGTAACAACAGCTCATCTCTGCACCCCCACACTGCCTGAGACTGCTTCTGTCAACAAAAGCAACTGAAAGGAAGGTCAATGGATTCCCAATGATAATGAAACATAAACAACAAAACAGACTGGGTTGTGGTGCAGGAGGCTGTGCATGACTAGGGGAAAAAAAAAAATCAATTCTTGGCAAAACACCATTGGCTTCATACCAGGGATGAATATGGCCCCTAAAAATCGTAGTATTTTTGAAAAATTAAATGAAGGCTGTGAGATGAGGCTTAACTTTTTTGTTTTCTACGTAGATTTGTTTGTTGCTGTAGAACAAAGCTAGGCTGTAGCTGAATGAGTTTGGGGTTTGTTTGATTTTAAATCATTACTAGTTACAGAAACAGCCATCTGTTGGTACAATGTGGTGACTCATGCCAGCACAGTGGTTCTCAACCAGGGGTCCAGGGCCCCCTGAGGGGCCACAAGCAGGTTTCAGGGGGGCCACCAAGCAGGGCCAGCATTAGACTTGCTGGAGCCCAGGATAGAAAGCCGATGCCCACTGCATGGGTCTGAAGCACAGGGCCCTGATCCCCGCCACCCAGGGATGAAGCCAAAGCCTGAGCAATGTGGCTTCATGGAACCCCTATGATATGGGGCCTCAGGCAGTCACCCTGCTTGCTATCCCCTAATACCAGCCCTGGCTTCTGTTTGCAGAAAGCCAGTTGTTGTGGCACAGGTGAGCCATGGAGATTTTATAGCATGTTGAGGGGCCTCCGAAAGAAAAAGGTTGAGAACCCCTGTGCTAGCAAGTTGGTATTATTCCTTAGCGGCTGATCTAGTTAACTCTTAAGCACAGGAGAGTCTGAAGCGCCCATTTCAGAGGAGCAGAGGCAGAATCATTTAACAACTCTGTCAGAAGACCCAACAAAGCTAAAAGCCATCTTTTGTGGGCTTTGATGTCCTGACAAGATGCTTCCTTTTGAAAGCTCTGAGACACTTGTGTTATTTTCTCTGACATTCCTAGTGAAAAGCTATTAAATTAGATGTGGCAGCCCCTCCAAATTCATATGGTGTGATTCTTTGAGATTTGGCATATGTGATCTTCATTTGGTATAAGAACTGACTGGTAGCTTCAGGGCCGGAGGGGGCTTCTTAACAACTTTATATTAATTTATCTCAAATGAGAAGTGAGCCAAGGTATTGGAGGGGCAGGCGCCATGGACATCTGAATTCACAACGTCTCTACGCTTTGGCAGACATCCCATTGAGGAGGTCAAGTGCTGGAGAGATGTTTTCCTCACCCTGACTGCAAAAGGCAATGTATGCATCAGCTGGTTTGAGATGCATCTTTATGGGCTCTAGAGACTTGTGCCCTATTTTTCCTCCTCTTGCAGGCCATCTCACGTAAAGGTCAAGGGGTCAAAGTGGTTTTCTGTGCCATCACAGAGATCTCACTGATGTCTGAGACTGGGGAGAACTTCTGTGGATCTTTTCCTGCAAGTAAACACGGATGATCAGATTAGAGTTTTCTTTTTACAGATCTCTAAAGGGAAGCATCCGATTTGTCCTTAATTTGCACATAGGGTCACAATTTTTTTTGAGCAGAAAAACTAATTCTTAAAAATAAATTTACAAACCGTAGGTTAAAAGGAAAAAAAAGTCTTTCCACATCATTCTCTGTAAAAGCTATTTCAGACCATGCCCAACTGGAGCCTTGTACGATTTTTAACCTTAATCACAATCTTAACTGGAACAATGTCTTGCTTTCTTTTACATCTATCTATCTATCCATCTGTCCGTGTAGCTATTTATAATGTACCCATCATTGTGGTATCTCAGCTCCTCCACTCTATCCGAGCATTCTCACATGCACACGTTCAATAAGTCTTGTTTTGGCTTTGATGCCTCTTAGATTCTCTTTCTGTTGCTGATTTTACCACATGGTTCTTTTAGAGAAAATAAAACAAAACCAAAATAAAATAAAACATGTTCTTAGGGAGGCACTGTTGCCTAGTGGATAGAGCACTAGACTTTGGAATTGGGAGAGCTGGGTTCCAGTTCTGTCTCTGTCACTGGCGTGCTCGGGGACCTTGGGAAAGTCACTTCATCTTTCTGTGCTTCAGTTTTGCCACCTGTAAAGTGAGGATAATGATAATGCAGGGATAATGCACTTTGAGCTCTGTGGCTGAAGAACTAGGTGGTATTATTATTTCAAAGTGGTGAAGCGAAAAGTGAGAAAGGGAGATGACTAAAAACCAAAGTGGCCTCTTTGTCTCTGTCTGTCTGTCTGTCTGTCTGTCTCTCTCTCTTTTAATCTTTATTTTAGAACAAGAATAGTGGAAGCTTAGAAATAATTATAAAATGGTTCTGCAGTTGTATTTCTTTGTGTGATGTCTGGATTTTGCCATGGTATGGAAACTGAAACATATAAGAGGGATTATTTCAGGGAAATTCTATGGCCTGTTATGCAACAGATCAGACTAGATCAAATTGGTCCCTTCTGGGTTTATAATCTATTAATAAACTGACTGTGATCACTGCAGTATAAAAATGAGTTTCTTCTATGAGCAAATTTGAATTTGTTCTTTTTGATGGAATAATCTGTCACATATGAAAGGGGGATGAGGATAGACGGTCTTGCATCCCCCAGCACTTTTCTAACAATCTCCCAGCACCACCAGTGGTAGCAAAAGATTTCACCGTTGCAGCATCTAACCCAGCTCTGAGCAGATTTAGGCACAATGGTGGTGAAAATGGATGAGCCCTTTTTACTTCCACAAAACAACTGTTGCTACCAGTGATGCTCAGTGGAGACAGGGGCCTGCAGTAAAAATGGTATGTGACCATGTAATTAAAGTCTGTATCATAATGCACATAATGCAACCTGAATTCGGCCCCCTGGTGTGAACTCTTCAAATAAAAAGAGATCTCTTATATGAGTCAATCCAGATGTGTACAGTACCCCAATGTATCGCATCAGACTCTGCAAGGCTTTGGGATATGGACAGCATTATCCTTTCTGATGTACAGTATTGGTGCTCTCAGGTCAGAGGAGCGTGGAATATAATAGCCCTGATTCAACAAATCATTTCAGCATATGCTTAACCTGAAACACATGAAACAGTCCCATCTCTATTAATTGAAGCACCTAAAGATGTGCTTAATTCCCATTGAGTCCCAATGGGACTTAAACATGTGCTTAACATTAAGCACATCCGTCAGTGCTTTGCTGAACTGGAGCCAATATGCATTAGCATACTTCCCCAGCATGCCAAAGCAACGTCTCTGTTAGGATGTAGAACAGAGCTGTCCATACTAATAAAAGGTGATGAGAGGAAGCTGACTGTGACCGAGGGTATGGCTGCACTACAGGATTATTCCAATTTTCCAGAAACCGATTTTTGTAAACAGATTGTATAAAGTCAAGGGCATGCGGCCATACTAAGCACATTAATTCGGCGACGTGCATCCATGTACCAAGGCTAGTGTTGACTTCTGGAGTGTTGCACTGTGGGTAGCTATCCCATAGTTCCCACAGTCTCCCCCGCCCATTGGAATTCTGGGTTGAGATCCCAATGCCTGATGAGGCCAAAAATTTGTCGTGGGTGGTTATGGGTAAATGTCGTCAGTCAATCCTCCCTCCGTCAATCATTTTGCACCCTTTTCCCTGGATTGCCCGAGCAGAACTGTGGGATAGCTACAGATAGCTGCAGTCGTCAGTCGCCCTTCCCTTTGTGAGCGTCCATTTGATTCTTTGGCTTTCCGGTACGCTTGTCTCAGCTCCTTAAGTTTCATGCAGCACTGTGTTGAGTCCCTGTTGTGGCCTCTGTCCATCATAGCCTTGGAGATTTTTTCAAATGTTTTGGCATTTTGTCTCTTGGAATGGAGTTCTGATAGAACAGATTTATCTCCCCATACAGCGATCAGATCCAGTATCTCCTGTAGGGTCCATGCTGGAGCTCTTTTTTGATTCTGGGACTGCATGGTCACCTGTGCCGATCAGCTCTCCATGCTGGGCAAACAGGAAATGAAATTCAAAAGTTCACGGGGCTTTTCCTGTCTACCTGGCCAGTGCATCCGAGTTCAGATTGCTGTTCAGAGCGGTAACAGTGGTGCACTGTGGGATAGCTCCTGGAGGCCAATACCATCGAATTGCGACCACACTAACCCTAATTCGAAATGGCAATACCGATGTCAGCGCTACTCCCCTCGTTGGGGAGGAGTACACATATCGATATTAAGAGCCCTTTATACCGAAGTAAAGGGCTTTGTTATGTAGATGAGTGCAGGGTTAATTTGGTTTAACGCTGCTAAATTCGAGATAAACTCGTAGTGTAGACCAGGCCCAAGACAGCATGGATCTATGCTGAGACGTCTATTATGTAACAAACAGCGTCTTCAGCTGTGTTCTCCTCCACACTTTTGCTGTACCATTTTAATAATTCACATTTAGTGAGAGCCTTTTGTGCCCAGGTGCTCTACACTGTGAAATATAGGGAATCACTTCACCCACCACTGAAATGCAGGCCCTTTTGGGGCTGGAATGCCATAGCTGTTTAATAGTGCACAGTAACCCTGGACAGGAGAACACTATAACCAGTTAAAACTGCCATGCAATGTTATATCATTATTTAATTTAGATTTCTCCAATGTCTCTGCTAGGCTCTGGACTCCTCCCAGCATTTAAAAACATGCAATTAGAAAATTTAAAATATTTCCATACAGGACCTTGATCCATAAATTCTCCAATTAATAGTCCCCCTACAAAAATAAAGACCCTCTCCTACTCATCCGTACGTCCCCTTCCGTATACAGCTCCTCCGTCTATGAACTCTGGCTGCCTCATAGTAAAGATTAGTTCTGCAGCATGCACAGAAGTTTACAGAATCCAGGCTCTGACAGATCAAGGAAGGAAGCAAATTGGAGTTAAGGATCCATCAAAGAAAACATTCTGTCAGTAGGAGGCTTCAGTACAAGTGCTTGTCTTTGCTGATCACTGGCAACATTGCATAAGGAGAAGAGTCAGTCAACTGAGTTCCAAACCATTCAGTGTTTTATAACTTAAAACTAGCACCTTGAGCTCCACCCAGAAATTTACATGGAAGCAGTTCTCTGGTGTTATGTGCTTCTGCCTGATGCACCACACACCAAGTGGGCAGTCAAATTCTGCTCTAGCTTGAGCTCTTGAGTGGTCCTAAAGTGAACCAAACCCGGCTTTGATTGTGAATTAAAGAAATGCCTCTGCACGTGAGTGAGATGCACTTTCAGGACCTGAGCCACGGGAAATGTGAATAGCATTTGCAAGTTTTTTAAAGCCTATTTCTGAAGTAGCATCACCTGAGTTTGAACTAGAGAGTTAAATCCATTGGCATGGAAGCCAATGGGTGCAGTTATTTTGGGTTTATACCTGTGTAACCAAGAGCAGAATTTTGATCTTTTTTGAGTTTGACCTGGGTTCCAGCAGTGCTGAGCATCCATAGCTCCATCTAACTTCAACAGGAACATCAGGTTCTCAGCACCTCTGAAAAATCTGCCATTATTACCTAGAAACAGATATTTTCAGAAGGTCTCTATGTCCCTTTAACTCCTCCATTTACTTACAAGTGAAATTTGGTTTAGGTACATTAAGTTGTTGTGACACTTAAATTCCAACCCCTTTATCGGCACAGAGATATCATAATACAGCTTGTGTCATTTTGTTCTTGTTTGCTATTCTGCTGACTGCTGTTGATGTCATGTTCTTTAAAAAATAAAACAACTTAAAAAAATCCATGCAGAACATCAGGACTTCAAAATTCTACAATATGTGAATCCAATCCCTGAAATAGTTAAATAGAGCTAAGGAAATCCTTCAGAAAAATTCAATATATAACTTATAGTTTTATCATAACACGAGTAGGAACAAAGAACAGTACGGGTGGGTGGATGTGTGTGAGAGAGAGAGAAATGGGCCTTCTAGAAATTTCCCTCGGTCATTTTTATCGATTTTCAGTGAAAAGCGTTCTTTAAGAAAACTTTATTTATATCGCTGTAACTTGTAGCATCTTCACGAAGGGCTGATGCAGCAATTTGCTGTCTTTTTTAGCCTCATCTAAATCAAGATGTAGCGTTTCGAAATTGAGTGGCTGTGTATAAAATAAATATTTGCTTTGCCCTAGGTCTCTTTTTTTCCATTCTGCATGTACCAACACAAATGAGACTACCATATATCTTTGTTTAGAAATCACCCTGGATTAGTAACCACACTCATTCAGTAGCCATATACTTATTATGCAAGCCACCGTATGAAGTAATTAAGTTTCATATAAAACACATTCAGTTTTAAAATTGTAGGCTTAAAAATAATGTTAATAGAAGCTGCAGCTTCTAAAGAAGGATATATGTATAAATACTGTGTATCTTCTTCCTTGCCCAGCTAAATTTGTTGGCTCTGTATTGGGTCTTAAACATTATGTCTGATCATCTTGACTTCTGTTCCAGTGCCTTTTTCTACCTTTAATGAATTTTTCATTCTGAGATGCTCATTTCTTTTGTCAGCTGGATCCTGCCCTTGAATTAATTGGGAAAAGAATATTAGATGTTCTCATGCCTTGTAACACATGAAGCAAACCAGTGTTTTCACATCCATCTGTCTACTATAAGGAAAAGAGGGTGCTCAGCATTATCCAGGGTTGAATCCTAGATGCATGTGTTTTGGGGGCTGACCTTTTTTTTTAAAATGCATTATAAATAAGAATCTAATTGTGTGTTTTGTTTTGCAGGTGTAATGCAGCCCAGTATGTTTGGGGGTTGAAGCTGACGATCACAGATGGCACTTAAACTGTTTTGGAAACATACCAGGCCATAACATTCAAGGAAAATCAGAGCCATTAGAGAGGGCTTCTTTGGGTTTGTTCCCCCAAAAGAGAGTCACCGTCTGAAACAGTTGCACACCATAATAGGTGCTATGGCTAGCAAAAGAAAGTCAACAACTCCATGTATGCTGCGATCACCTGAATTAATGGAGCAGGCTGTTCCTGAGGATGGAGAAGCCTTAAAAGAAAGAGGTGCTGGCACTCCCCAGCAGGATTCTAAAGATGGCTGGGCTGCTGATACAGAAAACTCTGTAAAAGAATGTGAAGTGATGGATGGAAAAGCCTCAGTTGAGAATCAATCCAAGAAACCCCAAGGTGGTTATGAATGTAAATACTGTCCTTATTCAACACAAAACCTAAATGAATTTACGGAGCATGTTGACACACAGCACCCAAATGTAATCCTCAACCCTCTCTATGTGTGTGCTGAATGTAACTTTACAACCAAAAAATATGATTCCTTATCTGATCACAACACAAAATATCACCTGGGAGAGAATAATTTTAAACTGAAATTAATCAAACGCAATAATCAGACTGTGTTAGAGCAATCCATTGAGACAACCAATAATGTTGTCACTGTCACAAACAGTGGATTAGAAAATGCAGAATATGATGAAGTCCTTCATGGTGAGATCAATGTAAGTAAAACCCCAATTATGAAACAGGCAAAGCCTAAAGTTGAGACCAAGAAGGGTCCCAAAAAGACAGAAGAGGGAGGTATGGAAAACCATGTTGATGGGACCCTCCCCCGTGTCATTACAGAAACCACTGAATCTATTGCTTGTATCAACGGAGCTGACCTTCTTCATGATGTATTGGCGCATGTTATGCCCTCTGTACAGCTGCCACCAAATATCAACCTTGTCCCCAAGGTCCCGGTCCCTCTGAACAGTACCAAATACAACTGTGCACTGGACACTAATGCAACCATGATCAACTCCTTTAATAAATTTCCTTATCCAACACAAGCAGAGCTGTCATGGTTGACAGCAGCATCAAAACATCCCGAGGAGCAAATCCGAATCTGGTTTGCTACCCAGCGTTTGAAGCATGGAATAAGTTGGTCACCAGAAGAGGTAGAAGAGGCAAGAAAGAAGATGTTTAATGGAACCATCCAGTCAGTGCCCCAAACCATCACTGTCCTGCCAGCTCATCTGACAGCTGCAAAAATGCCACAGCCAATTATCCAAACAGCTTTACCTTGCCAGATACTCGGCCAGACTGGACTGGTTTTGACTCAAGTGTCAAATGGATCAACAGTTTCTTGCTCACCAATTACACTTGCTGTTGCTGCTAATCATGGACAGAAACGGACAATACACACCTTGTCAGGTGCCCCAGAAGTCAAGCGTCCACATGTAGTTCATGTGCGTGAGGTCTCACCCAAGGTGAATGCTGCTCCATTGACACCAACAAATGACCGAAAAAAGACCAAGGAACAGATAGCAGAACTAAAGTCTAGTTTTATCATGAGCCAATTTCCTGACGATGCAGAAGTCTACAGGCTAATAGAAGTAACCGGTCTCTCCAGAAGCGAGATCAAGAAGTGGTTCAGTGATCACAGATACAGAAGTCAAAGGGGCATTGTTCACATCACGAGTGAATCTATAGCAAAAGATCAGTTAGCCATTGCAGCTGCCCGGCACGGGCGTACATACCACACGTACACAGATTTCACACCCCAGAGGTTCAAAGAGAAAACACAAGAGCAGCTTAGAATTCTTGAAGAAAGTTTTCTTCGAAGCTCTTTTCCAACCCAAGGAGAATTGGACAGACTTAGAGTAGAAACCAAGCTGAGCAGAAGAGAGGTTGATTCCTGGTTCTCTGAGAGGAGAAAGCTAAGGGATAGCATGGAACAGGCTGTCTTGGACTCTATGGGATCCAACAAAAAAAATAAAGATCAGAGACTTCATAATGGTACAATAAGCCAGGCTGAGCTGCTGAATAGTTCCCAGCTACCCAGTTCTTTGTCTGAATCCGAATCCTCCACAGCATTTAACAAAAAAAACCAAGAGCAGATTCACTTGCTGAAGAGCACATTTGCAAGAACCCAGTGGCCATCACCCCAGGAGTATGACCAGTTAGCAGCTCAAACTGGGCTCATTAGAACTGAAATAGTCCGCTGGTTCAAGGAGAATCGATCCTCCCTAAGAACTGGGACATTAAAATGGATTGACCGATACCAACAGCAGTATGTTGTGGAGGGTCATAATGAGCAAAACCAGAAAAAGGGATTAAAACAAAATGAGAGTCAAAAGAACGGTAACCAGGTGTCTCGGCAGCATTACCAGGAGCACAAAAAGCTGAATGAAGAGAACGTGGGCAAACTAGTCATGAGATCAACAGAAGACTATGAGCCACCAAAAGACTCTTTGTTAGGCAATCAAACTGAGGACAGATTGGAATGCAACAGCCAAGATGGCCACGGTAGTGAGGAAAATGAGGATGCTGGAGATGTGAACTGGGTGGAGGTGACAGTAGGGGATGATGATGCTGTCTCGGACTGTACAGACAGCTGGAGTCAAGCTGCACCTGAAGGCCAAGCTGAGTTAGCAGATTTTGATTCTGAAAGTGTATCTGGAGACAATTCCCATATTTAAACAGGTAACACTACCACTGCCCTGTTAGTTTGACCTAGCCTCAGTTCTGACAAGTATCAACAGCCCCTTTTTAATTTAAATCCCAGGAGTGCTTTCCTGATGCATGTTATGTGTCTACTGGATTTCTGAGCACAAGGGAGGCTGTCCTGTCTTCTGTAGATTAAACTAAATATTTAATATGGGAGGTATTGGGAACATTTTCTTTGTTTGTTGTGTTTTTGGTGTTTGTCATGTACTGGATAAGAGAAGATGCTTGGAATAACTCATTAAGCTGAAACACTCTCCCTTTAATAGACCTCACATAACCTCTTCAGAGTTTGATATAAAGCATGCCGATGAAGCCATACAAAGAAAAAGTAGGTAACCATAGTTACTAATATCCATGTTGCTCACATAATGATCATCTCCAGTGAATAGCGGCCATGACTGTTTTTGCAACAGGTCAGCATGGATCTTGGCTCAGCAGCAGTCTGCCCTGCTCAGAGAAGAGGTCGAGATGTAGCCTGGGCCCAGTTCAAAAACATTCTTTTGTTACTTGCAAGAGCAAGTAACAATATGTTGAGCCAAGTGGGAACAGAAATGACTTGTGCAAATGAGCTCTCTTCCTCCTGCAGATGAGGGGACCTTTCTAATGTTAAACACACAGGGACATGGGGCACTGTATTCTAGAAGCGCAGGAATTACTCCAGTCCAAGGCTTGTATGTGGGTTAGCAGCTTTTCTTCACAAGAGTCTCACTGTGAAAGTGAACTGCAGGGGATTTGCTAAGAAGATTTCTAATTGTAAGCTCTCTCTGTGTAAAAGGGAGTGTGGTTTGAAGACTTGGAACCAGTTTCTAGTCTCAGTTATACAAATGTAAATCTGGAATAATTCCATTGACTTCTTTGGACTTCAGTGACTTCCTGAGTTCATTGAAGTTACTCCAGATTTACCCTAGTGTAACTGAGGTAACTGAATCTGTTAATGGAATCTCCTTAAACTACTTTCTCCTTAATCCATCAGATAAATAAAGTAGCATGTATGTGTTAGAAATTTATTGTTAAATAATATGTTTTGCAGTTTATTAACAATTTTCCATTGACCTACAATAAATGCAAAACGTGCAATTTCTAGCAAACCCAGAAAATTCAAAGCTATGACTGATGCTTAGCACTGTCTACACTAGAAAATTGTGGTGTTCAGTTGAATTGAACCACTGTAAGCTACCCATCCTGGCTTAGTGCAAAGTCTTCAGCATGTCTACTTAAAGCATATTTCCAAAAGTCCCCAGCACATCACTCCTTGGTGATAATCTGAAGATGTAACAACCATTTTGAAAATAATGCAGATTGTTTAAACTATCATTTTGTAAAATTAAATGGCATCAGTATGGCAAAAAATATTTGTAACTAAAAAGGCCATCGAGATTGCATGCAATGCACCATATTAAAAAAAATTGTGCATTAAATTTTCAGAAGCTGCAGTAGTTTAAAGTAAGAAAATGATCCTGAGCACAGGAGATGATGCATATTGCATAGAGTGGTCACTGATGGGGCTAGAGGTGCATTGTGGGACTGTGCTGGAAGAACTAATTGCAACAGTGCAGATGCAGTTGCCTGTACTTTTAGTCCGCGCTACCATTGCGGCAATATAGGATTCATTGATCCTTAGACTTGTTCTGAGAAAGAGTATTTGCAGTGGTGCTGGTAACACTGGTACACCATTGCAACAACTTTTGCATGCAGAGAGTCTAAGCCCTCGTCCAGACTAACCCGCGGCATCGGCGGGTTAAAATCGATTGCTCGGGGATCGATATATCGCGTCTAGTCTGGACGCGGTGTATCGATCCCCGAGCGCGCTTACATCGATTCCGGAACTCCATCAATCCGAACGGAGTTCCGGAATCGACGCGGAGAGCCGCGGACATCGATGCCGCGCCGTCCAGACTGGTGAGTACCTCGATTTTAGAAATTCGACTTCAGCTACGTTATTCACGTAGCTGAAGTTGCGTATCTAAAATCGATTTTAATTCCTAGTCTGGACGTGGCCTTAGTGTGATGTGTTCAGAGACTTTTTTTTTTAAATATAAAACATATTTTAACATCTGTTAAATTTCAACTAGTTTATCTTTTTGACAAGGAATTTTCATATAAAGACTAGTAAAATGAAAGTACATTTAAGGAAGAGTGATTCTGTCATATACAGGTTTGGGTTAATAGGACTTTCACCTATTAGATTATTCAAGAAATGAAGACTTTGCCCTCTGTTAATATCTTCATTTCTTAGCACATTGGCTCCAGTGCTGATAAAAGCCTGAAGCCTTTATCTATTTTGTTTTCCTTCATACAAATCTATCATTTCAGTACTCAAAATGTGAGCCCGTGCCCTCTAGTGGCAGAATGTGAGGTTCTTCTGACATGCTTGGCACTATTTGTTGGTATGTTTGCCTAAAAGTAGTGCGCTGCTTGTATTCTTCTGGCTCTGGCAACCCCTAAAATATCACTGCAAGCTCTTGGAGGCACACACAGAAAATCACAGAATATCAGGGTTGGAAGGGACCTGAGGAGGTCATCTAGTCCAACCCCCAGCTCAAAGCAGGACCAATCCCCAGACAAATTTTTTGGCCCCCTGAAGGATTAAACTCACAACCCTGGGATTTAGCAGGCCAATGCTCAAACTGCTGAGCTATCCCTCCACAGTAGAACATTCATCTCATCTGCTAAACACATATGACTGATTTCAAATTGGGAGGAAAAGAAAATAATTGTTCATTTTTTCCAGGAGACAGATTGTTCTAATTTTCTTCTTCTTTTTTTTTTTTTAATCTTTGACCCCTCTTCATAGCAGGTTTTGTACAACTTCTTGTATTAAAAACTAAACCTAAATTTTGGTCCTAACTCACCTAATGCTGGACCAGATTCTTTTCTCAGTTTAAAGCAATGCAAGTCCAGAGTAACTCAATTAAAGTCACTGGAAGTACCCTGGTTTTTCCCTACTCAAAATATGCCTCTCCAACAACCCACAACAGCACTATACATCAGTTTAAGACAGAAAGTGATGATTAATACTGTATCTTGTGAAAGCGGAGGAGGAGTCTTGCTAAGCAGAATATTATTATCCAAACTGGAATTTGACTAAAGGATTGACTGTGAGGGGAATTAATAATAACAACAGATGTCTAATTATTGATTGATCATTGCTTAGATAGTGTGATACCTTCTTTTCCTAATGTGATTAGATGCAATTAAATTGAAAACTAGTTAAATTTGGGACTGAGTAGTGTTTATGAACTTTGAAACCTACAAAAATTAAATAAGATTCCATAATCTCAGTGCTTTTTCTCATACCCAGGACGTCAACTGAAAATGAGTGATTTTTTTTTTGTTAATTTAACAATAGCACTTTAGAAATCCACTCCCAGATATTACTTTAAACTAAATGTTTTCAGCATCCGTTTTTTATACTTCTATTATCTGCAGAGTTCATGTCAAATTTCCCTAAAAATTGATAAACATTTCACATATTTCTTAGGTTATTCTTAATGGATAAATGTAATTTGAGTAAGTCCTTAAATTATTAGTAGCTATATAGTGAGCGTTTCTTTAGAGAGTGAAAAAGAAGGGGATTTTCAGAAGCATTTGGCGTTCCCCAAACTCTACTCCCAGTGAAGTCAATGGGAGCTTTACTGCTGACCGATTTCAGTGGGAACAGAGCTTGGTCAATACTGAATGATTTTGAAAATTCCACCCATAGAATATAAAAAGATTTATTATTAAATCATATACCATAGGATCACAAGACCTGTACCTTTAAGAAGCCTACAGTTTCAGGGCTAAGAATTCACTCCTGCAGGTGCTGAATGCCTCCTGCAAGCTGCATTGAAGACAATGATTTTGAAGGTGCTCTGCCTCAAATTAGACCCTTAATCCTACTCACAGTTATGTCAGTGGTCCTGATTCTGATATGATTTGCACCACTTTTGTATCGATGTAGTTCCATTGACCTCAGTTTACAATTTGTGCTAGTAAGACAAGCAGAATTTGGTCCTAAATACAACACAAATATGGGCAGGCATGAGAGTGGGAACAGATAATGCCAGCAAGGTTAGTAATTACTGCTGGTTTTCTTCACACTGCTGTCTCCCACTGGGGCGGTCCCAAGACCAGTTTCTCTCCGAAGCAGTGCTTTTTAGTTTCAGAGACCACCAGTACAAAGATGTGGGTTTTTCCCTTTTCTGACAGTTGCATGAGCTTGCTGTTTAGATCTGTTACCATCGCCTATGACAGGGATCGGCAACCTTTGGCACGCAGCTCTCCAGGGTAAGCACCCTGGTGGGCCGAGCCAGGTTGAGCCGGGCCAGTTTGTTTACCTGCTGCATCTGCAGGTTTGGCCAATCGCAGCTCCCACTGGTAACGGTTTGCCGTTCCAGGCCAATGGGGGCAGCGGCTATCACATCCCTCAGCCTGCGCCGCTTCCCGCAGTCCCTATTGACCTGGAGCAGCGACTCGCAGCCAGTGGGAGCCACAATCGTCTGAACCCGCAGACACAGCAGGTAAACAAACTGGGCCAGGCCACCGGGATGCTTACCCTGGTGAGCCGTATGCCAAGGGTCGCCGATCCCTGGCCTATGAGAATCTTATTCCTCAGCTGCTGAAACACTTCCATGTGCCTTCTTTGTTCTCGGCAGTCCATATCTCCACCACAGTCTTCTCTGCTATCTCACTGCAGGGGTGGGGCAGGGTGTTCCTTGCTTGCAAGTGAGTCAGGCCCAGAGTGGTGCTTCACAGAAATTTACCAAAGGCAACCTGGGAAGTGCTTAGAAAGAAGTTTCCAACTCGCTGTTTGCCAAGTGTACACATCACTTTGTGCGTTCAGCCCCTGAACTGCACAGTGCCTGCTGGTGCCCTCAGCTTCCTTTGACTTCAGTGAGAGCTGAGCACACTCAGCCTGTCACATAGCCTGGCCCAGCTCTAGATGGGTGGTTGGTTTGGTAAAAGGATAGTTGCAATATTGAGGTTTCCCTCCCTTTTCATTCAGGTTCTCATTTCTTTAGGGATTTAGGACTATATCCTAAAAGGCATCTGCCACTGGCACTATTGATGTCATTGCATGTTGGAATAAGGACTGCGGGGTGGGCCCTAAGTGCTTGATTCTGTTCCCACTAAAGTCAGTACAAGTTTTGCCACTGACCTCAGCAGGGGTTGGATGAACCCAAAATGGTCTCGAATGGCCTGTGGGTTTGATCCTGAGATGCTGAGCACTTACAACTCCCACTGAACTCAGTGCGGCTTTTGGTGCTCAGTGCCTCTCAGGAGCAGGGTGTAAATCCCTAAATAGATGAAACAACTCAGCCTGATACAACATTTGCAAATTCCAATTGATTTCAATGGGAGTTTTGCTAAGCAAAGACAACAGAGCCTGGGAATTTTTTTACCGCCTGTGTGTGTGCACCATTTCACACTAACAGACTGGTTTGCCCTGCATCCTGAATGATGAATGGTGCTCTCAGAAAATAAGACTAATTGGCAATATTAACAAAAGGTCTGGAATGAATGACTCGCGCAAAGTTTTTAAACATGCTTTAGCACAATGGTGTTTGATGGGTTTTGAAAACTGTACAGGATCTGCCTGACTGTCACTACTGGACTCACTTCAGAGTAAACTGATGTTTGCACTTTCACCCAGACTCAACACTTCACTAATTTTCATATTTCAAAACAAATCTCTACTGTAAGAACCTCATTGTAAATTGCTACAGTACATCCCCATCTGAAATGCCATGAGAACTCAGGGTGTCTTTTAGTTTGTTGAGAGGTTTGTTAAATCCCTGCTTCAAGAAGAGTCCGTTACTCATGAGGCATTGGGGCCAATAAACCACAGGAAAGCTAGCAAGAGAGGGTAGCCCTGAAACTATGTGACATAGAGGGGCCTGATTCTTCATTACCTTGCATTTTGTGTAATCACTGACATCTTGTTCAGAACAATAGCATATTATACCCACTTCACAGAAGCGTCAGTGACTACACAAGGTACAAGACAGTGACGAATCAGACCCTCCTAAATCATACAGATTCAGTGAAGAATCAGGCCTATTTTATGTTAGCATTAGAAATCTGTATGGGGAAGTATCAGTTAAATGCTCTGTAAAACTCTGGCACATTGGGAAGGCCTCAAGGTACAGTTAATGTAAAATATAATAGCACTATAAATGTGAAGAGGAACATTGACAGTGTGAATGTGTGCTCATCATTTATTTAAAAAATAAAATATTTCTCATTTTTGATTTTTGTAGGGATGTCCATCCGTCGTGCTGTCATGATAATCAAGGGGGAAAACTGTCTCTGAGAACAGGATAACCATCTATTTTCCTACTTGGGACATGATAACCAATATGTTGCAACTCTGAGTCGAACCATGCTTGCAGAGGCACAGTGAGAAATACCGTGGAGCACTGATATGGAATTGTTTGTAGTGCCAAAGTCCTACTACCGCATTAAAGAAGAAAGGGTCCTTGTACATAGGTTTCTCCCTAGCTTCCTTTCCCCTCACCCTCCTCCTCTACTGGAACTGATTTGTACAAAGTGGGAATTTTGTTACCTTTTTAATTGATGCAAGTTACTTTTTCAGATCATCCCATTGCAAGGTTTGGGGGCTTTTTGTTTTTAGAATTAGTAACCACTATATCTGCTTCGGTTTTAAAATATTAAAAATTTGAAATCTTTTCAATGTGGTGCATCAGTAGCTGATCCTGGATTTTCACCCCAATGACGGTTTACATTTCAGCCCACCGAATGCATCAAGGGGTTTGTGGTGTTCTTGCTTGTTCAATTTTCTTTGAAAAACAAAAACAAAATACCCGCTGCAGGCTAAATTATTTAACTCGCCACATTTCTGTGCAATGGAGGGGCAAATCTCCTTTCCAACTGTTGTATCTCACCCTTGCCCAACCATCAAATGCCAACTAGAGCCACAGACCTCTGACGACCTTAATAGCATGCCTCTGTCTTATTTGAGCACCTTTTTTATTTCCTTTTTACATGCATTACAACCCCCAAAAGGAGTGACAATGGGGAAATGAAGATTCTTCGTAAATGAACTTGTTCATATTTCTTTAGTCAGTACAAAGATGAATTATATTTTTTTGTCTGCCCTTCAGCTTTAGATATTGTAGTGCACAACATACGTTTCCTTTAACCCTGGCCACTAAATTGTTAGATCAGTTCTAGATCCCCGAGTGCACTTTTTTCAAATAGCCCTAACCTTTTTATTTTAGAGTGAGCCAGCACGCATGAGAGAGAGAGCTGGTAAAAATGTTGCAATCTGACTAGTTGTCTTTTGGAGACTTACCATATTTCAGTACACTGCACAAATATAATTCTAGAGAATTTGAATAAAATCAACTTTTCTAACTTGTTGCTCATTTGTTGTAACTCAATAAAACAAAGACTGAACATTTTTTGTAACCATTTCCTCTTTTTTTTTTTTTAAATTTAAAATCTCTGCACTGTGGATAGGAGCTAAATACCTTATTGGTTGTGACTAGTCATTGCTAAGTGTGGCTTTTACTAGCCACCTGGATGGGACTGGAGTGGCTGAGGCTTAAAATGGAGCCACTTCAAGCTAGCTTTCTTATAACAAGGTTGTTTAGTTCATTGTTGAAAGGAATAGATGGTTTGGGAATTAACTTCCATTGTCCCTCTGTTTACTTAAGGCTAGTTTGTGCAATCCTTACTCTCCTTTTGGTGAGCACTTGCTCACATGAGTAATCCCATTGAGCTGAATGGGTCTAACCGCATGTGTAAATTCACTAATGTGCGAGTGAAAATTGCAGTCTAGTCTTTATATAGCATCTTTGCTTAGAGCCTGCTCCCCTTGCAGTCAACGGGAAATTTTAAAAATTGACTCCAGTGGGGATTTCTGGGCCCATAGATACTGCAGCAATAGAATGCTGGAGATGAATTTCAGAGAGCTCTCTTTTACAGGTTAGAAATTGTAACCAAAATTAGTTGCCACTGCTTACAGCTTTATTTGTTTGAGGGGACGATTGATGCTTTTAACTGCCATTTTGCACTGCTTGATAATAACTACTTGGGAGCTTAAAATTGAAATTTGATTTCTTCTGTTGTGTTTTCAGACAAGACTTTCGGGCTCAGTTATCCTTTCTTTTAACCAGCCACGTTCTCATTGATTTCAGTAGGAATTTTAGGGAATTTAAGGGCTATCTTTTTGTTTGTATCACATCTAGCACATTGGGGTTGGGGGATCCATGACTGGAGCTCCTACATCCTATACTCCTAGGGAAATTCTGTGCTACTGTGCAATGCAGAATTTTGCAGAAATTAATGTTGTGCACACAGAATTTCCTTTCCCCCACAGAAATGGTCAGCAGTGCTGCTGGCCACCACTAGGGACCACTGGACCCTGCAGAACCCACCTTGCACATAGAAGCTCATGGGAGGGAGAGGGTGCTAGAGGGTCCCTGGCAGCTGCAGTTCCCAGCATGCCCTATGGGAAGGAGAGGGCAGCATGCAGGAAACTCTGTGCAAGCCTGAGACCGAGCATCAGGCTGTTTCTCCCTCTGGATCCCTGGGCTCTGGGGCAGAGGGGAATGGGAGTTTGGGCAAGGGGGGGGCCTGCATCTGGGCTCTGGGGGGAAGGATGGGGTACAGGTATTTGGGCTTGGGGGCCCCCATGGTTGGGCTCTGGGGAGGAGGGGGTTTGGATGTATTGGTTTGGGGGGCTTGCAGGTGTGCTCTGTGGGGGAAGGGTTGTGGGTGTCTGCCCCCCAGCTGGGCTCTGGCAGGAGGAAGGGAGCAGAGAAACAGGAACTGGGTTGTCATAGGGGTTTCTTTAACTCTCTATGTCTGAGGGAAATTTTGTGTGTCTGTATTGTTACAGACATACTTGCTGACAGGTATTTTGAAATAAATTACCAAAATAATTGAAACTGGTGTGATGACGTAGTGTTATTTTGACAAACAAAATTTGCAGAATTTTAAAAATATTGTGCACAGAATTTTTATTTTTTTGGCATAGAATTTTTAATTTTTTGGTGCAGAATGCCCCCAGGAGTGATACTACAACAATACAAATAGTAAACACTAATACCATCCTCAGGTACTTTAATTTGTTGTTGCCTGGTTGGTTGTCAGTGGTGGGTTGCTGGCTCTTTTCCTCTACAGCTAATCAAAACAGTCATGATGCAGGCAGGTTAAAGTACCTTGTCAAACTCTAAAAGAAACTCTAAACACTTCACACAATGCACTGTCAACCTGTGGAACTCTTTGCCAGAGAACGTTGCCAAGGCCAAGACTATAACAGGGTTCAAAAAAAGAACTAGATAAATTCATAGAGGATAGATCCACCAATGGCTATTATTCACATGGGTTGAGATGGTGTCCCTAGTCCCTTGCCAGAAGCTGGGAATGGGCGACAGGGGATAGATCACTTGATGATTACCTGATCTGTTCATTCCCTCAGAAGTACCTGCCATTGGCCACTGTTGGAAGACTAGACTACTGGACTAGATGGACCTTTGGTCTGACCCAGTATGAACGTTCTTATATTTTTAAGGTTTTAACATGAAAAACTGCTTCTGTTTGCTTTTTAGCTTAAAATGGATTTCTTGCATATCCCAGTTCAGCACAATAAATTGTTTTACTGCCCACATGGATGGCTGAGCAAGATTACAAAGTAGGTTCTTCAATCAAGCCTGTCAAAAAAAAAATTGTTTAGTTCATCATGAAGCCCTGGATACATTTTTGTCAGATGATAAATACCAGTGTGTAATAGGAATACCAGATGTGCTGTACTAATCTTCAGGGACTGCTTGGATTTGGGATGTTGGACTAGGGCCATCTCATTACAGACTAATGGAAAGAGTCCATTAACATCAAGGTCTGTCATTCACTTTAAGTCCAAGTTTGCCTCTGTGGTGTACTTTGACACTTTCTCCATTGTTTATTACTTTAGATCATCATCATCAGCTAGGGTGAGTCTTGAGTTATAGAAAGCTTTGTGGGCCAGATCCTCAGCTGGTGTGAACAGACCATTGATTTCTTTGAAGCTACACTGATTTACACCAACTGAGCTGACCTTAAGGATGGAAAGAATATGAACACCATGGATCCCAAATTTCACCTGCTTTAACTATATTAAAAGAACATTATTAAGGCTCCCAAGTCAAGCACAACGAAGTTAGAAGATGCCAGAATTCACGTTGCCTGTGCAACCTTAACTCTGCCATCTTGTGCACACACATTATGATCTAGTCTTTAATTACATGATCACATGCTATTTTTTCCATAGAACTTCATTCAGTCCACAGGATGGGCAGTGCTTATTGAATGAGCAGCAATTCAATATTTTGTTTTTCCCTAAGTATTCAGTGTGTGGCGCTAGACTTTATTTGCTGCAAACTATTCAAACCCTACTATGCAAATTTATTAATTTCCTCGTGGGCTTTTCTCTGGCACTCATCACTTTAATATCTGGTGCTTCACAAGTATTAATGAATTTATTTTCACAACACCCTTGTGAGGAGAGCATGGTATTATGCCACAGAGGAGGAGCTGAGACAGAGAGATTAAGGTCAAAAGTTTCTAAGAGTTTTGGGTGCCCAATATGAGTTGTATAGAACCTGATTTTTAAGAGTACTTAGCATTATATAGTACTTACATTTTCAAAGCACAACTTCCGTTGACATCAGTTGCAGCTATGAGTGCTCAGTAATCTGCAAAGTGGACCCCAGGATCTCAAGTCAGGCACCCAGAAAATGAGGAACACACAATTTAGTGCCCAGCTGTGAAAAGTTTTTGTTGAAGTGACTTGCCCAGGATCACGCAGGCACTCTGTGGCAGAAGCAGGGATAGAATTAAAATCTCCATAGGAGCATTTGACTGCTTTAATCATGTGACCGTCCTTTCTCTTCCTGCAGTCCCCTGCCTGATTCCCTACTCACCTTTCAACCCGAGATCAAGTTGCAGGACCTGTTGCCACCAAAAGAGGGAGAGGACTCCCAGGGGGCCAGTCTGTGCTTTCCTTTGGTCCAATGGCCCACCGGGGCTATCAGCTGACAGCTCCTTCATGGAGCCATGAGCATGTACCTGGCACAATTCACAGACTTCCCCATCACTTGCCCCTTTTCCAGCGAGAGGGAGACCCTGGCACACCTAGAGGTGTCAGGTTGCAGCCCCTCTTCTGGCTCTTCCAGAACCTCTTACTGAGGTTCTCTCTGCACTTCTCTCCGCACCTCCTGATCCTGGCACACTCTATCTGTAGTCCCACAAATTTGCAAGACTGCATCATCAATCTCCTGGCGCTGGCCAAGATGGCCATCCATCACTCCAGGAGGAGGAAGCTTGTCAGAGGGGTGTTCTGCGACGGTGGGGCCTATTTCTGGTCTCTTACCCGATCATGCCTCTGGGCAGAGGTCCTCTAGGCAGTGTCCACTGACTTCCTTGATACCTTTAAGCACCGTTGGGGGTTCTCTCTGCTCAGTGTTCCCTTTTGGACACCTGATTTTTGCCCAGTGACCTTCATTCCTGTACCTGTTTTTTCATTCGTTGTTGCCAGTAATCAATTGTTCTGTAGAATCAATGGTTCCTTCCCCATAATTGAGGGGAGGGCCTTTAGTTTTGCGCAGGCCTAGACCTACCTGTTCCAGTACTTTCAAATAGGACTCACCTCTATGAAAGAAGGGTCTTGTGTAATCTGAGGCAAGTTGTGCTACCCATCTCAAAGCACCCTACCATGCTCAGCACCATTCTTTTTTCCATTTGTCCCCTATTCAGGAAATATAATAAACTGCATGCTCCAAATGTTGCTTGTCTGTTTTTCGCAAGCATCAGTCTGTCCCGTCTGTGTGCCTCACTCTGCTTGTTACGCCTTGCAACTCCTGGATGTCACACAGTCTGGGTTCTTGGCCAGCTGTGAGCTCCATTTGATTATGTCCCTCTGCTGCAGCAGATCTGATGTGCCAGTTCACTTGGCAACCCAGACAATTTTCATGAGCGTTTAATTTCTGTAGTAGTATTTCTCTGGCCCTTCAGCCCTCTGAATCTGATCCGCCTAGGTTGCTGTTGCTCTCCTAAGTGCTCTGAAGCCTGTATAGGCTAGAGTTGCCAGGTGCTCAGTTTTCATCTTAACACCCGGTCGAAAAGGGACCCTCTCCCCAGCCCTCCGAAAATGAGTGAGTGAGGCTGGGGGAGAGCGAGTGACAGAGGGAGAAAGCATGGCATGAGCTGGGTGGGGTCTCAGAGAAGGGGCGGGGCAAGGGTGTTCGGTTTTGTTTGGTCATAAAGTTGGCAACCCGCTCAGTAATGTTGTTTTTAGTTAAAGAGTACTTCCCACATCACAGACAACTCTGAAAAAAAAAATTGTGTGGCTTATCTTCCCTCAGCCCCTCTGATGGACTTGTGTGGATTCACCACCTTCCTCAAAGAAGGAAGGCCTGTTCCACAGTCTGACACCTTTAGGGTGACCAGATGTCCTGATTTTATAGGGACAGTCCTGCTATTCAGAGCTTTTTCTTATATAGGTGCCTATTACCCCCCCACCCCGTCCCGATTTTTCACACTTTCTATCTGGTCACCCTAGACACCTTCCCCCAGCCACCCCCTTTCACCAGTAAGGTGACATCACCATGGCTGCAGGCAGAGGCTGCTAGACACTTAGGCCTGGTCTACACTACGCGTTTAAACCAATTTTAGCAGCGATAAACCGATTTAACGCTGTACCCGTCCACACTACGAGGCCCTTTATATCGATATAAAGGGCTCTTTAAATCGGTTTCTGTACTCCTCCCCGATGAGAGGAGTAGCGCTAAAATCGGTATTACCATATCGGATTAGGGTTAGTGTGGCCGTAAATCGACGGTATTGGCCTCCGGGCGGTATCCCACAGTGCACCACTGTGACCGCTCTGGACAGCAGTCTGAACTCCGATGCACTGGCCAGGTATACAGGAAAAGCCCCGCGAACTTTTGAATTTCATTTCCTGTTTGGCCTGCATGGAGCTGTGGTCAACACAGGTGACCACGCAGAGCTCATCAGCACAGGTAGCAATGCAGTCTCCTGAGAACTGAAAAAGAGCTCAAGCATGGACCGCACGGGAGGTACTGGATCTGATCGCTATATGGGGAGAGGATTCAGTGCTAACAGAACTCCGTTCCAAAAGACGAAATGAAAAAATATTTGAAAAAATTTCCAAGGCTATGATGGCCAAAGGCCACACCAGGTACTCAGTGCAGTGCAGAGTGAAAGTTAAGGAGCTCAGACAAGCCTACCAGAAAAGCAAAGCAGCAAACGGAAGATCCGGGGCAGGGCCGAAAACATGCCGCTTCTACGCTGAGCTGCATGCAATTTTAGGGGGCTGCGCCACCACTACCCTACCCCTGTCCATGGATTCCGAGGTGGGGGGTTGTAATCTCAACCATGGCTGAGGATTCTGCGGAGGGGGAAGATGAGGAGGAGGAAGAGGAGGACGACCTTGCAGTGAGCACACAGCACTCCGTTAGCCCCAACAGCCAGGAGCTTTTTGTGACTAGGACAGAATTACCCTCCCAGCCCTCCCAAGCCACTAGCCCAGACAGTGAAGCCGTGGAGGCGACCTCTGGTGAGTGTACTTTTGTAAATATAAAACATGGTTTAAAAGCAAGCGTTTTTTAATGATTGATTTGCCATGAGGGCTTGGGATGCATTCGCGGCCAGTAAAGTTACTGGAAAAGTTTGTTAACATGTCTGGGGATGGAGCGGAAATCCTCCAGGGACATCTCCATGAAGCGCTCCTGGAGGTACTCCAAAAGCCTTTGCAGAAGGTTTCTGGGCAAGGCAGCCTTGTTCCGTCCACCATGGTAGGACACTTTACCATGCCATGCATGTAGCAAGTAATCAGGTATCATTGCATGACAAAGCATAGCTGTGTATGGCCCGGTGATTGCTGGCATTCAAGAAACATCCGTTCTTTATCTCGCTCTGTTATCCTCAGCAGAGTGATATCGTTCATGGTAACCTGGTTGAAAGTCAGGAATTTAATTAAGGGGACAGAGATGGACATTTTCCTACTGGGCTGTTGCTTAAAAGAAATCCTTCCTTGCATGTAGCCAAGCAGGGGGAGCGGAGGAAGGATAGCGCTAAGCTTTTTTGCGTTTGGCTAGCAGGAATCGTCCCAGCTACCAGCCACGCGGTGGGGCGGGGGAAGAGTGGTGATTAGCAGTGATCTTCCATGATACCAGCCAAGTGGTAGGGGGAGGGGTAAAGCAATCATCCTAGAGAATTGGATCGGGGGGTTGGCTTCTGCTGCTGCATGTTAACAGGAAGAAGCATCATAGGGCACTGTGTATATGAAGGCTGGAGAAGCCGAAAGACAATGTCTTACCATGTCCGCATGCAAGCTGAATTGTGATGCCTGGACCTGCGTCTGTGAGATCTGTAACACCAGAGCCGCAGGCACTCAATATTAAGATGCAAAATGCGACCTTGTAGTGAAATCACATGTGCTATGTAAGGTGAATAGTGTTGTTCACTGTGAAAGAGTTTAACCGTTGTTTTGTAAAATGTATCTTTTTAAATACTTCTCTCCCTTTTTTCCCTCCCTCATGCAGCTGCACATTTCTCAAGCCTCCCTACTCCATCCCGAAGGCTCTCTCAGATAAGGCGGAGGAAAAAGAAGACGCGAGACAAAATGTTCTCGGAAATCATGGAAGTAACCCGCAATGAAAGAGCTCATCTGCATGACTGGAAGGACGTAGTAGCAAAGTACAGGAAAGATGCCAGTGAACGTGAGGATAGGAGGGACAAACCTGAGGATAGGAGAGACAAACGTGAGGATAGGAGAGACGCTCGAGATGAGAGATGGTGGCTGGAAGATCAGAGGTGTAGGCAGGAAGATCAGCGGTGGCGGGATGCAACGCTGGAGCTGCTGCGTGATCAAACTGATATCCTCCGATGTCTGGTGGATCTTCAGGAAGAGCAGCGGGGTCACAGAGTGCCGCTGCAGCCCCTGTGTAACCACCCTCACCACTCACCATGTTCCATGTCTTCCTCACCCAGACGTGTAAGAACGCGTGGGGGAAGGCTTTGTGCACCCACCCACTGCACCCCAGTGGACAGTCCAACCAAAAGGCTGTCATTACATTGAAATGTATTTAATGGCCTTTTCCTTCCCTCCTATGCTCCTCCCAAACCACACCCGGGATACCTTGTCAGTTCTCTGCCTCTTTTTATAATTACTTTTTAATAATCAATACATGATTTTTAAACGATAGTGACTTTATTTCCTTAAGCAAGCTGTAATCGAAGGGGGAGGGTGGGTTGCTTACAGGGAATGACTTTTAATAAAGAATACATGATTTTTAAACAATACTGACTTTATTTCCTTAAGCAAGCTGTAATCGAAGGGGGCGGGTGGGTTGCTTACAGGGAAGGAGTCAATAAAAGGGGGGCGTTCATGAAGGGGAAACAAACACAGCAGTCACACCGTACCCTGGCCCTTGATGAAACTCGTTTTCAAAGCTGCTCTGGCCTGGTCCACACTATGCTGTGAAACCGATTTTAACAGCGTTAAATCAATTTAACGCTGCACCCGTCCACACTACACTGCTCTTTATATCGATTTAAAGGGCTCTTTAAATCGATTTCTGTACTCCTATAAAACGAGAGGAGTAACGCTAAAATCGATATTACTATATTGATTTAGGGTTAGTGTGGACGCAAATCGACGTTATTGGCCTCATTCTTTTACAGTAGCTATCACAATGCACCGCTCCAGAAATCGACGCTAGCCTTGGACCATGGACGCACACCACCGAATTAATGTGCCTAGTGTGGATGCGCACAATCGACTTTATAATATCTGTTTTATAAAATCAATTTAAGCTAATTCGAATTTATCCTGTAGTGTAGACGTACCCTCTGATGCGCACCGCTTCCTGGTGTGCTCTTCTAATCACCCTGGTGTCTGGCTGCGCGTAATCAGCGGCCAGGTGATTTGCCTCAGCCTCCCATCCCACCATGAAGGTCTCCCCCTTACTCTCACAGAGATTGTGGAGCACACAGCAAGCAGCAATAACAAAGGGGACATTGGTTTGGCTGAGGTCTGAGCGAGTCAGTAATGTGCGCCAGCGTGCCTTTAAAGGGCCAAATGCACATTCTACCACCATCCTGCACTTGCTCAGCGTGTAGTTGAACAGCTCCTGACCACTGTCCAGGCTGCCTGTGTATGGCTTCATGAGCCATGGCATCAAGGGGTAGGCTGGGTCCCCCAGGATAACTATAGGCATTTCAACATCCCCAACAGTTATTTTCTGGTCTGGGAAGTAATTCCCTTGCTGCAGCAGTTTAAACAGAGCAGTGCTTCTGAAGATGCGAGCGTCATGAACCCTTCCTGGCCATCCCACGTGGATGTTGGTGAAACGTCCCTTGTGATCCACCAGTGCTTGCAGCACCATTGAAAAGTACTCCTTGTGGTTTATGTACTGGGTGCCCTGGTGCTCCGGTGCCAAGATAGGGATATGGGTTCCATCTATCACCCCCCCAGAGTTAGGGAATCCCATTGCAGCAAAGCCATCCACTATGACCTGCACGTTTCCCAGAATCACAACCTTTCGTAGCAGCAGCTCAGTGATTGTTTTGGCTACTTGCATCACAGCAAGCCCCCACAGTAGATTTTCCCACTCCAAATTGATTCCCAACTGACTGGTAGCTGTCTGGTGTTGCAAGCTTCCAGAGGGCTATTGCCACTCGCTTCTCCACTGTGAGGGCTGCTCTCATCTTGGTATTATGGCATTTCAGGGCAGGGGAAAGCAAGTCACAAAGTTCCATGAAAGTGTCCTTACGCATGCGAAAGTTTCACAGCCACTGGGAATCGTCCCACACCTGCAAAACTATGCAGTCCCACCAGGCTGTGCTTGTTTCCTGGGCCCAAAATCAGCGTTCAATGGCTATAACCTGCCCCATTACCAGCAGGATCACCAAAGCGCAGGGGCCCGCGGTTTGAGATAATTCTGAGTCCATGTCCTCATCACTCTTGTTGCCACTCTGCCGTAGCCGCCGCCTCCTCCTCGCCTGGCTTTGCACGTCCCGGTTCAGCATAGACTGCATGAGAATGCGTGAGGTGTTTACAACGTCCACTATTGCGGTATTGATCTGAGCAGGGTCCATGCTTGCTGTGCTATGGCGTTTGCACAGTTCACCCAGGAAAAAAGGCTCGAAATGGTTGTCTGCTGCTTTCACGAAGGGCGAGGTGAGGCTGTACCCAGAACCACCCGCAACAATGATTTTTGCCCCATCAGGCACTGGGATCTCAACCCAGAATTCCAAGTGGCGGAGGAGACTGCGGGAACTGTGGGATAGCTACCCGCAGTGCAACGCTCCAGAAATCGACGCTAGCCTCGGACCATGGACGCACACCGTCGAATTAATGTGCTTAGTGTGGCCACGTGCACTCGACTTTATACAATCTGTTTTACAAAACCAGTTTCTGTAAAATCAGTATAATCCCATAGTGCAGACATACCCTTACTTGTTACCATCCCTACTACGGCTTTGAGCAACATGTGCCAACCAGGCAAACCCTACAGAGAAGCCCACAAGAGATGCTGGAGAGGTGCTATGCTGGGCTTTATGGCATTTAGAGAGAGGAGAGCAAGTGTAAGAGACTGGTGGAGTTGGAGGATGGGGAGCTTGTGGAATTTGAGCAAGGGCAAGAGCATGGGATTGGTGGACTTGAAGAAGTGGGGGAATGTGTGACGCTGATGGATTTGGGGGTGGGGAGTGGTTAGTATAGTTTGTTCAGGACATGTGACTTGCAGACCTCTCAACTGTAAGGCACTGTGGGATAGACTCTCCCTGTCCTATTGCAGGGCATCCTCAGGTGGCTTTCCCCAGGAGTGGACACAGGCTGCCAGCCTGTGGTTCTGCTTCCCTCCAAGCAACAGGGAGGCCTGGAAGGGGAGCTGCCCAATGGAAGTAGACAAGCTCCCAGGGGGAGGAGTGATGATAATATGAAGCTATTACCATTATCACCAGCGGAGAGAAGGGAGCAGAGCCAGCCCTGAGTCGCTTGTGATCTTTCCACTCCCTCTTCCCCTACCCCTGGAAAAAGTGGTATGGCTTGGCTCAGCTCCCTCCCTTCCTCTGATCCCCTTCCCCATCTTAAATCTTTCAACTCCCGTCCTGGGCAATGCCCCAGAGATTTAGAAGCAGCTGGGACAGGAGTCCCTGGGCCAAGAAGACAGCAGAGGTGCAGCAACAAGGTAAGGAGGGGCTTAGCCAGCAGGAATTGGGGAAGGAGGGTAAGAGCGGCATTGTGAGGGTGTAGGGTGTATGTGGATGCTCATGGGGGTGGAAAAAGCTGCACTAGTTGATTTAAGGCACAGCCTAGGGAGGGACACCCAGTTGGGTGCCAAATGGCCAAAATGTGGTGTCTGTATTTTGTTGCCTGTTGGGCTCTACTGTAGTGGATGGCTTACAATGGTTTCAAAATATAAAATCTGGTTATCTCACAATTGTGAATCAAATTAACCAATTTTCAATCTGTTACTGGCTTTCCCCTGCAGTCCAAATTAATCTGTAACAGAAAACTGGTTGATTTGATTCACAGAAGGAGCAAATCCCTTAGAAATATTTTTTATACTTAAAACCATGCTAGACTGTCAATTATGGTATGACATGCAATCCAACACAGGTGTTGCACCTTTTGATGGTTTGTGTCATATACTGGAGGTTGAACAGTATGCTCTCATATATTTGCCCGCTGAGCCAAAAAGCTTTTGAGGGAGACCCTTGTTAAAATTTTAGCCACAGGTCACTGCCTAGCCCTCAGGACACCCGCAGAACAGAAACAGAATTTTCAACAATGTTACCCCAATGAAAAGCATTCATGAGGCAATTTTGTCATCCCTGCAATTTTTAAGTGTCAAAGACCTTACTGGAGAGACCCTGCAAAAAATTCAAAGCTCTAAATCTCAAAAACTCTAACCTTTGAAAACTTCATGCGCTGTATCACATATACAATTAGCTGGCAAGGTGATTGGGTCAGAGACTTTGTCTTTGTGTGTGTTCTGTGAAGCACCTAGGCCCGGAATCACCTGGGATGCGGGAGATCCAGGTTCTTGAATCAGGGATGTGACTCTGGCTTTCCCACATCCAAGTTATAACTTCCAGGCTATTCTGGGATGGGGTGGAGGGAAAGGCACTCTCCTCTCATTTTGACCAGAAATTCCATCCTGGACCTGAGAAACCATTTCCTGACTAAAGCTTAGTTGAAACTGGTACGTTCCCGCTAAAAAGTTTTGGTTTTGACAAATCAGCATTTTTCAATGAAAAACTGCTTTGTCAAAAATTTCCTGGTCAGCTCTAAACACAAGCTAGCAGGTCTTTACCTCAGGTTAAGAACTCACTGTTTTATCTACAGAAGAAAAGGCCTTCAAGTGGATGTTTAGGTTTCACATGTTTTTAGAACATATCCTATGAAAGAGCAATAAAGATTGAGAGGTGTGGGGGAGCAGAAGTCTCTATAGTTAGGTTTTCCTTTACTGCAGATTCATAATTAGTGGATTGCATGGTTCTGCGACATAGTTCTGAAATGCTTGTACTATAACAAAAAACCTAACAAATTCAGAGAAAGAGAATTGATAAGGAGATAAGAGGAGGAAAAGGCAACCCAAAAGATGAGGCAGTGTTTCTGGGGTGTTGTTACACAGCTGAACCATATCTAAATTAGATTATTACAAGCACTGGTGGAGGAGGGATGACTTGAGTGACCAATAAATTGCCAGATCTGGTCACAGAATGTACATTATTCGTGCAGTTGGTGAAAGCAATTTTTTCATAGTTTCACTGTTTGGAGCAGAGAGTTGACCTAATGCTCTAAATTAGCAGTTATACTGTATTATAGTTCTGATTATTTAAATGAGATCACCACATGGCCAATAAACTGCGAAATGTAACTGGGGTATCTGTAAACATCTCCAAAATGGTCCTTCTCTCTCTTTTTACACTGCAAACACTGCATAATCCCACGTGTGATATACTATATTAATATTCAGCATGTTTCATTTTCACAAACCTTATTTAATCCAGGAGGGTTCCCGTGAGGTAGGTCAGTTTACAGGTGGGGAGATTAAGGCAGAGTGCTATATGTAAGCGGGGGTATGGTCCCAGTATTGTGAGGAACTTTCCTGGTTTATACACTACCCCAGTGGATTTGACTAGTGAAAGGATTTGAGTCCTCGTTCCCACTCCCTTTACCCAGAGACCTACCTGACCTCAAGGACTCCCCTTCCTCCCTCCCATGAAGCAGAGTCCTTGTAACCCTGACAAGGCTGGGTCCAGGATTCCTGGGGAGCTTGACCCCCTGAGCTGTTGTGGTCACTTAGGAGAGGGGCTAGAGTGTCCCCACTCCGGGGTGCTCTCTCCTCCCCGGACACTTCCCTGACCCACTGATCATTGCGTATAGTTCAAAGCAAATACAATTTATTAAACAGCAACTACTAAAAAAATAAGGAAAAAATGGGAAAGATTAAAGAAAACAAGTAACCCTGCTCTGTGGGCATGGGGCCACCACAAGCAGCCGTCTCTGAAACGTAAGGAAAGTTCATAGTCTGTTCCTTGCATGTCCCAGGCCCTTGCTTGGCTGTGCTGTGGTGATACGGCAGGTCGGATGCTGGCTCTGACAGTGGCTGCACGTCCTCAGGCTCTAGGGGGCAGGGCCTTTCTTCCCAGCATCGCCTTCCCCCTCCTCACCCCCGTTGGGCTTACGATCTCCTCCAAGTCTGGCTGCAAGCCCTCTTGGCTGGTGGCAACTCCCTGCGCTGGGACCTCGCTGCCCAGGGTTCCCTTTCACTCTCCTCAGTCTTTCACTGTGCTCAGTTCTGGACTTCTCCAGATACAACTCCACACTGTCTCAGCACTGTTGCTCTGCTGTATGGGCTGCTTCTCTATCCTCTCTGGCTGCTGCGGCTCAGCTTCCAGCTCAGCTCTGCTCGCTGGGCTGCTTCTCTGGACCCTCTGGCTCTGGCTGCTGCTGTTCTGTTCCCAGTTCTGCTCTGCTCCCTGGCTGCTGCGGCCCAGTTCCTTCTGCTCCCAGCTAAGCTCTGCTTTCTGGACCCTCTGGCTTGGCTGCTGCAGCTCTGCTCCCAGCTCGGCTCCACTGCTCTCTCCTTAGCTTTGCCCGCTCTGGCTCAGGCAGCACCAGCTCACACAGAGAATGGGACCCCAGGCTCCTGACTCCCTTATTGGTCTGCTTGCCCTGTCAATCGGCCTGACCTGGAGCATTGGCCCCTTCCCATTTGCCTTGGGGATTATCAATCTCAGGATCTTGATTTCTCATCAGCCCTTCCCCTTTCCTTTGGTACTGGGAGAGTATCAAACCCAAGTCAACTCAAAATCCCACTAAGTTTCAGTAAAGGGCCAACAGTCCCCTGACATATATATGATTTTCACAATAAATCTGTGTTAGATTTGGGACTAAACACTTTAGGATTTCCTCGTTCTGAATCCTGTACTCCCCTGAGGCTGAGAGACTGTTCTTCTGTATTACTATGTAAAACTCATTATTGTCATCATCACTGTTTTGCCTCTTACTTTAGACCAAGTTAAAAGAGAAGGGAAACTTTCCAAGAGGCGAAAGCATGAGGGGCAGAAAATAAGTGTACTGGGTTTATCAACTTCTAAGGCATAGAGCAGTGTCCTGATTTGTATTTCAGACACACCCATCCCATGCTTCTGTCTTAGCATCACCTGTTCCCTGGCAGAAGACGAGTTCTCAGATTTACTGCCCTATCCAACCTGAACTATCTCCCTCCAAGCCACTGAGTCTCTTTCAGTCTCACCCTAAAACCTTCTTTCTGACTCCAATTTATGACTGACTCTCTCTGAGCATTTTGTGGCCCACCTGGAGCTGCTGAGCACTCTTGAGAATCTGGCCCCAAAACTCAGTCATGTTGACACTTCAATCTGATAATGTTTCTGTTCCTATTACTGCTGAGGGAGAATTTCTTTCCCTTTTAAAATTGAAACTTGCAGAGTGCCTCTGGGTGTTTCATAATGCATTAGTTTGCGTAGTGTATGTGATTAAATCCCTCTCAGTACTAAAACCATCATTGTCTCCTCAGCTCAAGTGAGACAGAGCTGCTCATCCTTTCCAGTTCTGTCCGCACCACTCATATGCTATCACTAATGTCAAAAGAGACTTACTTATAAGTAGGCATTTATATATATGTATATGCGTGCACGCGCGCACACACACACACAAATACAATACTTTCCTTTTCTTTCAAGACCCCAACCTCTAATCCCAACAGGAGCATTTAGTCTAGACTACAGTGCAGCAGGATAATGCTGATTAATGATTTTGCAATTCTCCAGGGTGCTGGAAATAATCAACTTTGCCTTATGCCTCAATATGCTCCCAAGATGTGCATTAAAGAATACAATTGTGTCTTATTGCCTGTTAAACCTCTTCTTCCCTATTGTCTATTAATTGTGACCACACCTACAATTTAATTCGGGTTTACTGACTACTCCTTAACATAGTCGGTTGTCAGCTACTTTCTCTTTTCAGGTTCCTCCAGCTAGTTCTTAACATTTCCTGCATATGAGTTGTTTGTAGCTTCGCTCTTTGATCCTGATTCTCTGTTGATTTAGTGAGGGGTCAAATTCTCCCCATAGATATGTGCGCACAACCCCCATTAAGTCAACAGGAGTTGAGCATATCTAGCTGAGAGGCAAAATTTTAACCTACAAAGCCACGGAGTCTCACTGCAGTTCATGGGTGTGCACGGAGTATAAATCAGCAATAATTTTTTCTGTTGCTGTTATTCATCCATACCTGTTTGTACACATGGCCCAGCTGAGTGGCCTCAGTGTCCTAGGCACTGCACAAACATAAGGGACAGTGCATGCCCTGAAGAATTTACCATGTACATAGACAAGATAGACAAAAGATGTAAGAAGGATGGTATTTTATCCCCATTATACAGATGGGGAACTGAGGCACAAGAGTTGTACAGGAATTATGTGGCAGGGCTGGGAACTGAACCCAAATCTTACAAGTCCCAGTGCAGTGTTTTAACTACAAGCTCTTCTTTGAGTGATGGTCCCTATTGTATTCCACTGAGGGTTAAACACATGCGCTATATACCCAGAGCCAGAGCTTTTAATGGTAGTAGATTCTGTTGGTCCACACACGCTGCCTTGCTTTGCCTCATGGTCTCGTCCGAGGTGATAACGGGCAGTGCAGACCAACCGCACCCTCAATTCTCTATCACGGCCGCATGGTCTGAGTTGAAGCTGCTAGTGTCCTCTCATGCACTTAAAAAAAAACAAAAAAAAAAACCAGCCTGTCATAAACAGATAAGAAAAGTTAATGGCACAAAAGTACTTTATATCTCTTTGACTGTAAAGGGTTAACAAGTTCAGTAAGCCTGGCTGTCACCTGACCAGAGGACCAATCAGAGGACAGGATACTTTCAAATCTTGAGGGAGGGAAGTTTTTGTGCTGTGCTGTTAGTTTTGGTGGTTGTTCACTCTGGGGGCTCAGAGGGACCAGATGTGCAACCAGGTTTCTCTCCAATCTCCCTGATACAGGTTCTTATAGATTCCAAATAGTGAGTACTAGGTAGATAAAGCGAGTTAGGCTTATGTTTGTTTTCTTTATTTGCAAATGTGCATTTGGCTGGGAGAAGTTAATTGTGTATTTGGCTGGAAGGAGCTCAAATTTGTATTTTTGCTGAAAGGATTTTAATTTGTACTTGAATACTTAGGCTGGGAGAGAATTCCCAGTGTCTATAGCTGAAAGACCCTGTACTTATTCTATTTTAAATTTACAAAGATAATTTTTACTGTTTTTCTCTCTTTAATTAAAAGCTTTTCTTGTTTAAGAACCTGATTGTTTTTTTTTATTCTGGTGAGACCCCAGGGGACTGGGTCTGGATTCACCAGGGAATTGGTGGAGAGAAAGGAGGGAAGAGGGAGAGAGAGGCTGATTTCTCTCTGTGCCAGGATTACTTTCTCTCAGGAAGAGTCTGGGAGGGGGAAAGAGAAGGAGGGAGGAAGGTGAATTGTTCTCTCTGTTTTGTGATTCAAGGAGTTTGAATCACACAGTGATCTTCCAGGGTAACCCAGGGAGGGGAAGCCTGGGAGAGACAACAGTGAGGGAAAGGGTTTACTTTCCTTGTGTTAAGATCCAGAAGGTCTGGGTCTTGGGGGTCCCCGGGCAAGCTTTTTGGGGGCCAGAGTGTACCAGGCACTGGAATTCCTGGTTGGTGGCAGCGCTACAGGTTCTAAGCTGGTAATTGAGCTTAGAGGAATTCATGCTGGTACCCCATCTTTTGGACGCTAAGGTTCAGAGTGGGGAATTATACCATGACACAACCATTTTTAGATTTGTACTTTTTTGTTGTTGTTTTACTGTTGTTTTTAGGGTTAGATTTTAGGAATTAAGAAACTCTGGGAACTCCATTATCTACAGTTTCCCACACACACACACTCCATAACCCCGCCCCAGCACCCACAAGTAGATACTAGATTATGCTGAAGATGCCAGAGTTCAAGATCAGCGCTTCCTGCCTGTATTCATTCTCGATCAGTGACAAGCACCAATGCTGCCTGTACTGCTTGGGAGAAGCATACATTTCATCCACATGCAGTATCTGCCTCTCTTTCCCAAGCCGTATCCCAGAAGGCCGGGCTCTCTGCCTCAAGAAGCACCACCTGGAGGTTGCCAGGAAGCTGCAATTGGACCTACCTGGCGGACAAGAACAGTAAACGACAGGACCTTCTGGGGCTCAAGGTCTTCTCATCAGCTGGCCTTCAATTTCAGATTTCCAGCTACCAGGCACTATTAGCTAAATATGACGTTCTCAATTACAGTAAACTGGCAGACTTTAGAGACAAGCTTCCCCAGCAGGATCCTGCCTGCTTCCAGGCTATCTTGGAGGAAGGTAAGCTAATCATGAGGATGAGACCACTTCACACACAATGGCCATGGGGATCGTCATGAGGAGGGAATTGTGGCTGCATTCGTCTGGTTTCCCCAGGGAGGACCTCCCTATTAATGAGTCCCACCTCTTCAATCAAAAGACTGACGATTCTCTCCACTCTCTAAAGGATTCCAGAGACACTCTACAATCTCTGGGTATCTACACACCAGCACTCAAATGCAAATTCTTCCATCCACTGCCTGCACAGCAGTTCAGAGCTCCTCAGTTCTTCCATCAATGGCCTTACAATCCTGGTAAATGGCAGAAGACTCACAGATCCCATCCTTCAGGTCCATCATCACAGTCTTCAGCATTGCATACTCAGTGTTCGCAGAAGCAATATTTCTGAGTGCACCTAGAGAGCCACCAACGCCCATGCCTACTGCTATATACCCAATCCATGCCCTCTGGGGGGTGTCTAACACTCTTATTACCAGTTTGCAGTGCAATAACAATGGACAAATGGGTCCTGGATGTCATTCAACATCGCTATGCCATTGAGTTCACAATGCTGCCTCATCCACAACCTGCCCCAAGGACCATCCTTGTGACAATATCCTCACCCTAGAGGTGGACTCCCTACTGCAAAGTGGAGCGATAAAACCTTTTCCTCCAACCTATCAGGGTGCAGGATTTTATTCCAGTTATTTCCTAGTACCCAAGGGTATATGGAGACCAGTCTTAGAGCTCCATCATCTCAATTGGTTCATACACAAGCCGAAGTTTCATATGGTCACCTTAGCAGCCATCATCTCTTTATTAGAAAAAGGCACGTGGTTTAGAGTTCTCGATATGTAGGATGTCTGTTTTAACATCGATATCCATCCATCCAACTCACGGAAGGTTCTTGAGATTCACAGTCAGCCTTCGGCACTTCCAACAGAGGATCCTACCGTTCAGACTCACCATGGCTCCATGGGTCTTCACCAAAATTTTCTCTGTAGTAGCAGCTCACCTCCAGCATCAGGGGGTCCTTTATATTCCCATATCTCAACAACTGGCTCCTAGCAGTGTGATCCATGGCATAAGCTCAAGTCTCGACCTCCACATTGCTCATTCTCCACCTCCCTGGGGGTGAGTGTAAACATCAAAAAATCGACTTTGGATTCCACCCAGTGCCCAGAATTCATTGGAGCCTCCACTGATGTGGTTTTGATGTTAGCCTGCCTACCAAGGGACAGATTTCAGATCCTGCAGGAACTGATTGCCAAAGTAGTCACCAGTTCCTCTGTCCCAATAAGGACTCGCCTTTCCTGCCTTGGCCACATGGCGGCCTGCACATATGTCACCACCTGTGTTCATCTGCACCTTTGCTACCTTCAGCTGTGGCTCCAGAAGGTCTATTCTCCCACGCGACATATCGTGGACCTCCTGCTGACAGTTCCCCCCACTGTACTCTCCTGACAAATCCGGTTCAGATCTGCACCAGGATACCCTTCCTTACGTCCTCCACGGACATGATGATCATCACAGATGCATCACTCACTGGATAGGGTGCCCACCTGGGTGAGCACATGACACATGGGACTTGGACCACTTGGGATTCCAGGATGCACATCAACATTCTGGTACTGAGGGTGTCATGCATTTATCTCATCGATTCGCTCTCATCATGTCCTCATTATGTTGGACAACACTACCACCATTTATTACATCAACAAACAAGGGGGGCATGTAATCACTGGCATGTTGTGCGGAAGCATGTCGGTTGTGGGATTAGTGCATTGCCCACAAGATCTTGTTGTCAGAAACCTATCTTCCAGGGACTCAGAACATGATTGTAGATTCTCTCAGCAAGAAATCTGTGATCAACCACGAATGTGAGCTCCACGACAGTGTAGTCAGCGACGATTTGAACCAATGGGGGACTCCGACCAGGGACCTTTTTGCCTCCCATGCCAACAGCAGGTGCATCACATACTGCTCCAGAGGGACCTCGGCACCCATTCCCAAGGCGATGCCCTCATCATACACTGGTCAGACCTGATCTGCTACCTGCCATGTGTCCTCCACAAGATTAGGCAGAAGAGGGACATGGTCATTCTGGTCGCCCCATTTTGACCTCACCAGTTCTGGTTTCCCCACCTTCTCTGCATGTCAGCATATCCCTCACTTCCACTGACAACTTTACCAGAACTGCTCACGAAACATGCCGGCAGAATCAAGCATCCTGACCCGCAGAGACTTCACCTCAGACCTTGGTTTTTGGATGGGCATCTTCACTAGAATAGGACTGTTCGTCGGCAGTACAAGACATCAATGCTTCCCTGCTACTTGAGAGGATAAGGTGTTCTGATCAGGCCAAGTGGAACCTTTTAACTTCCTGGGACCAGCAGGACAGGGACATTCCCCTTCTATTAGATTACCTTCTGTCCCTGAAGACATCAGGGCTCGTGCTCAATTCCATCTATTAATGCTTTCCACCCGCGCCCCAGTGGAAGAGCATTCTGTCCTTACTCACCCATTGACCACCAGGTTTTGGAAGAGCCATCTTATAATTTATCCACCTGTTCAACCTATCACTCCCCAATGGGACCTCAACCTTGTCCTCTTGACATTAATGAAATCGCCCTTCGAAACTCTGGCTTCAAACTCCCCGTCTCTCCTTTCTATGAAGATCGCCTTCCTGGTACCTACTACCTCTGTGAGAAGGGTAGGAGAATTGGAGGCCATGATGGTGGACTCCCCTTTTACCACATTCCATAGGGACAAAGTCTCCCTGCATCTGCACCCCAAGTTTCTACTGAAGGTGCTATCACACTTTCATATCAACCAATCTATACACTTACCAGCTTTCTTTCTGAAGCCTCATGTCTTAGGGCGGTATATTTACTCCCTCAGTGTCTGCAGGGCCTTAGCCTTCTACCTGCAGAGGACAAGACCATTCAGGAAGTCATCTAGACAGTTTATCACTATAGCTGAATGAATTAAAGGGCAGGCTGTCTCCACACAGAGAATCTCCAAGTGGGTTTCAGATGCATTTTGCTCTGCTATCAGTTATTGGGACTGTCCCCACCCCTTAGAGAGCCCATTCCACGACAGTGCATACATCCGCCTTGCATGGTGCACTGCTTCCAGACATATTAGGGCAGCCATGTGGAGTTTGGTACATACCTTCGCTTCACATTCAAGATTCTACAACGGATGCCTCATTTCACAGAGCTGTCCTCCGTTCAATCATTCTGTCTTCTTCCTCGCACCCTCCACCTACTTCAGTACTGCTTGATAATCACCCTCAGTGGAATAGAGTAGGGACCATCACTCAAAAAAGAAGAGGAAGTTACTTACCTGTAACTGAGGTTTGTTGTGATGTGTAGTCCCTGTTCATATTCCAGTCCCGCCATCTTCCTGCTCTGCTCTGGATCTGTTCGATTTGCGGTGGAGAAGGAACTGAGGGCACAGTCGATCCACCCTGCCCTTTATTCCCTCGGATAAAACCAGGAGGCAGAGCAAGGGCACAAACGCGGATACTACTACTTTCAAATCCTCTGGCTCCAGATGCATGGCACATGCGTATAACCCTCAGTGGAATACAGATAGGGTCCACACATCTTGAAGAATCTCCATTCATTTGATCAGAGCTTTAAACACCAAAAGGGCATAAACTAAACACCTACTTTGATCAAGAAGAAATCACTCCATAACCACCCATGGTTTAGTATTCAACAGAGGTAGCTGCTGAATTTAGACATGGTGAAAAGCAGTTCACATCTTCCTTTGAAACATCTGCTACTGGCCTGTGTCCGTGACGGGAGACAGATATGCTGCCTACTATTCCATCTACTGTGGCAACTTCTAGTAAAATCATATACACAGTCATAGGCTTTTCTCTCACATGTGAGTTTTGCCTGTATAAATCCAAACTAAGCTAACTTTTATTTTTTTGCCTTTGGAACTTGATCGAAGTGCTCTGAGTGTCCCGACCCTCTGTTTGCCAGAAGCTTGGAGTGGACAAAAGGGAATGGATCAGTTGATGTCTGCCTGTTCTGTTCGTTCCCTCTGAAGCACCTGGCTTTGGCCACTTTCAGAAGTCAGGATACTGGGCTAGATGTACCATCGGTCTGACCCAGCATGGCTGTTCTTAGGTTAAATGAGAACCTGGGCAGTATTTCATCCCTTTCAAATCTCAAAAGCATGAATTTTACAGTGTGCAAGGGGAAAGAATTTGAAGCATCACTAGCATCTTCATGAAGCTCTGCTATGTAATAGTATTAAGTAGTTGCGCAGAGTCCTTTCTGCTGTCACAATGGCAGATTAGAGCACCTCATCACAGAACGGTTTATGACAACACACTGTACAGCTTTATCGCCAAACTACCACCTCTAGGTGGAATTTGCTTTCAAGGGCATTTAAGCATCTAAACTGTCACTGAGCACGTTGTTATGGAGATTTAGGAGGCTATCTTGCTTTACTGCACAGTTCTCAAGAATTGAAACATGATCACACTCTAAAATCAGTTTATTGATGGTGTGTTTGGCGTTTAAATTGCTGAATTGTTTTGTTGAGCCTAGAACACAGAAGTGGCATGCAGAAAAGAGGTGGTGGAAACAGAAAAAGAAGGGTGGGGAAGGAAGAGCAACAAAGGTCAAAAATAGTAGTGGCCCAAGATGGACAGGCATATTTTCCCAATGAATGATCCTGAAGTTGACACTAAAGTCCTTCATAAGTAATAGCAGCTAAACATTTCATTACTATGTAAAGGTCAGGTTCTATCCTCGGCCTGTGTGCAACCCTTCCACTCAAATCAGGGACGTCCTTTTGTGGATAGAGGGGGATGCAGAGTCCTGAATGTATAATATTGGCCCGTGGACCATAACTGAAAGTGGAATCCGGCCAGTAGTTTTAACGCTATACCTTTACTCATTGTATAATTTGAGACAGTTTTTGACAATTTTTGAATTTTTCCACATCTTCTTTTGGATACAATTTAAACTTTGCAAGGGGACACAAGGAGCTACATGATGATGTTGAAGAACTAGTAGGGTTATACCTAAAGGACAAAATGATCTATAGGGGAACAAATGCATTAGCTTGTTTTGTTTGCATTGGCATTAAATTATACAGTAATTATTCGGTGCCAGTGAGCTGTGATCTAATGGCAAATATAGAGCTGTCTTTCAGACATTGCATTACAGGGTTTCTTCCAGCTGGAACACTCCCTATCCATTTAGTTATTCGACCGAAAAATAAAACTGTTGTGCCTATTGTTATCTGCCTGGTTTTGGAAGATTAGACTATGATACAGAGATTTACTAGACCTTCAAATGCTATTTCACCATGCCACATATATAGGATTTGCCCCCTCCATGCTATTATCACCTTGCCAAGCAAGGGTTGAATAGCATTATTTTTAAGGTTATGATTTTAAAGCTAACTTTTCAAATTTCTATTGACTTTCCATCTTGTATATGTGGATGCAAAATTACACGAGAATTGGGGTTTGGGGGGGGAGAGGAGGGAGTTTGTGCCTCAGTTGATCTTGTCTACACTGGAGATTTGCCCCAATTCCAGCCATTGGCTGCCGGACACCAACTACTACTCTGGTAAAGGACTCCACAACTGGGATTCCCAGTCCTGAGAACGCTCTGCTCCCTACATGTGGGAGTCTTAGTTTGGGCCTGCCTAGTGGAAGCCTGTGGAATGCAGCTGTCTTGGGGGGGGGGGGGGTAACGAATAAGGCATCTCTGATATAGCTTTATTCAATTCAGGCCTCGTAGAATAGAACTAGGATTTTGAATTCTATATATTAGCATCAGCTGTGCATGACCCCCATGATCAATGTCCTGATTTTGTAGGAGAGGCGTTGGTGGACCGCAGTCATTGCCGTCTCCTTTGTTTCTTTCCAAGGCACAAAAGCCCCAATAACAGTCATAGAGAACAGACCTAGGCAGTGCACAATGTAGCAATTTCCATTTTACACCAGCTATTCCTAGCTTGCCAAAACAAATTCCACTTTGCCACTGCCCCCTGGTGCATGGGAGAGGCTGAGGTGCACTCCTTCCCCAATAGGCAGCACCTTCTGCTCACTGGAGACCACACTCCTACATCTTCCCACCTCCCTGAGCACAAAGGGAGGGTAGAAGATTTAAACCTGCCAGCAGTACTTAACAAAAGAGCTTGTGGGGAACAGATATTCCGTACTGCGAAGGATTTTGAGCTTTCAAAATTTGTTTTGTTTTCTTTCCAGTTAGGAACAAAACCCAAACATTTCTAAATCCCCAATAAAGCAGAATTTGGGGAGAGGGGTATGAGGGGGAGGATTGTTTGAGATCAATCAAAACATTTTGTGTTGACAAAAATCAAAATATTTCAGTTGCAAAAATGTTATGACTTTGACATTTTTTATTTTAAATCATCATATATAATACCACACCAAAAAGCTCAAAATGAGACGGTAAAAGGAAAAATAAAAATATTTCCATTCCTAAACTGTCCAAATGGGACATTTCAACATGGTCAGAATCTCTTTCCCTTTTTTCTTTTTTAACTCCAAGACAAGACTTTGGCAAAACTGGCAAGATTCTACAGAGCATTTTGATTTTGACAGAAGTGCCATCTCCATCAGAAAACTTCCATCTCAGTTCCTCTGACTAGCTCTGCTCAACATGCCACAAGGGGATGTGCCTAGGCTGAGGGGGGTATGGCCATAGTCCTGCAGCTCCCCACTCCAAGAACCAGGCTTTTGTTGGAAGGATGATGCACTAAAGGAGTACAAGTTGCACCTTTTCCACATCTATATCGGGGGCTGCCAGCAAATATGCTTCTGCTGGGGCTGTGGAGGTATTATACCACCTCCTGCCCCATGAAAGCATAATACATCCAGCCATTGCACCTCTTTGCCTTTATATCCACCTTGGTGTTGCTATAGCTCTAACCGGTTTCAATTCAGTTCCTTTTTTTTTTTTTTTTTTTTTTTTTTTTTTTTTTTTTTTACACACACCCTCAAAGCCAAGGAACAGCCCGCTATTGCAGTGTAGCTAGGGATCAAAGTGGGTTGACTCGTTGGTTCAGGAGGCTGCTGCCTTGTGCTCTGTAATCCAAGGAGATCAGTTTGTGCATGGAATGGGTGACGAGCTCTTCCCTGCTGGGGTTCTAAGCAGTATTCTAATACTAATAATGATCAGGCATTGGGAGGGAATTCTAACACTTTTGGGGTACAGAGAGGAAGGCTGAGGAGGTGTAGAGGAAGCCATGCATTCTCACTCGTCTTAAAAAAGGAGAGGTGAATTCATCCTATGTCTGAGATTGGTGCAGAGGAACAGCCTTGCTTACAAGATTGTGGTGTTAATTGCTATCTAATATGCTGGGTCCCTGGAGCAAACTGCAGCTCCAGTGCTGCCCCCTGGGCCAGTGACATCATGGTACATTGGGATTTCAGTGGAATGTTGGCCCCATCAGAAGGAGGTGCAGCCGTGAGGCTGGAGGGCCAGCAGCAAAACAGCTATGTCTCTCCTTCAGAGACATGGCCAACTTCTCTTAAATCCATTGTCTACAGACCAGCGGTGACACGCTCCTTATTGCTACATACAAACTCAATTCTGGTGACCTAGACTGCACCAGATCACATTGGGAACCTCTCACCTGGACAGCTATTGCTTGCATTGCAGATTCTTACTGCTTGAGTGATTCTTCTATTTGCCCCTAAGCCCCCATGTGGGAACAATTTTTAATCCCTTTTATATTATGAGTCAACTTTATCTCCACAGGCACAAGGGGATGTAACTTGTACTCCCCAGTACCTAAAGGGATAACTGTACTGGAAAATGTGTCCTAAGCCGGAGAAGGGCAGCTTTAAAATCTGCTCAGGGCTTCACAGACAGAACCCAACTAGGAAAGGTTGCCTGGCAGAGGTCCTGAAGCAGTGCATCCCTTCCCAGGCCAGCCCCACCCACACTGAGGCTTAGCCAACCTCTGGCAGAACAAGGTTTGCAGGTCGCTTATGACCCAGCTCCACGGGGAGTTGCTGCCACCTGGGAAACACAACATGGGATACTCTGGCAGAAACCAAAGCCAGCACCACCAAGGGTGCAATCTGTCCCTAGAAACACACATGGGGAGCAGAAGCAGTGTTTAGATTTGATTTTAGCTTGGACTGAGCTTCAAAGTAAACTAGGATTAGATCTGAGGTTCAGCTTTGACTGCACTGTCAGGTCAATAGCTCTTTTTACCTAATTTCAGCAGAAACTATTGGACACCACACAGAGTCAGCTGCTCGTGCACAATTCTTGCTATCTTGCAGGTGGGTCTCCAGGCTCTCATGAGAGTGGCTCTCCTGCAAGATATCACCCCCAGCTAAACCACTGTTTTTCATGTTAGCACAGCCTGGGCCAAAGAAACTGTTATGCTAACGGCTGCTAGAGGATTTGGGAAGGTTCAGGTCCCTTAATACCACATTATCTTTGCTCTATACACTTCATTCCCATCAGACAGAAAATTCTAATTGTATCTAACTACATTTTGAAGACAGGGGAAGTTGGGACTAGAAGTCAACATTTAAGAAAGGTTAACAAGGGTATACAAGCTTCTGAGAAGAAACAAAAGACTGAAACATCATTTGTTTGTTAGCTAATTCAAACCCAGGTCATGGTCTGAAATGAATGAGGCCAACCCAAAAACAATGCTGATTCTATTTTCTTTTCACAACTGCTGAAGTCAATAACAGCAATAAGTGCAGGCACTGCAAACTGAGTGAACAAAATCAGTTTTGAAAAGCAGAGAATAGTTTGATACAGTTACCAACTTTGGGCCTGTAGTGGGGCAGCTGCCCCACTCCTGCAGAACAGGGGTTAAAACAGCCCTGGAGAGGCTGCAGCTGGGATAAGCAATGAGAGCAGCTAACCACAGGTGGTCAGCTCAATCAGGGCCCAGCTAGCCCTGATAAGAGGGCTGGGGGCCAGGAGCTAATTGTGGAGAGAGAAAGGCCTGGCTGCCTGGTAGCAGAGCAGAGGCAAGGCAAGAGGAGTTGGGGTGCTCCATCCTGGCAACACCCCAGGCTCAGGCCTGGTTAAGGTCTAAGGAGGTATTGGGGCTGCAGAAGTGCAGCCTGGGGATAGATAAAGGCAGCAGGTCCAACCCCCTTGCCAGTGATGAATGGCTATTACAGAGTGCAGTCTGCCCCAGTGAACACAGGCTAGATGACAACTGGCAGTAGCCACTGAGGCAAGGTGGGGATAAAAGGTTGGGGGTTCCCTGGGAGGGGAGACCCAGAGTGTGAGGGGACTGCTGGGAGCAGAACCCTGAGGTGAAGAGCACTAAGGTCCAGGAGGGACACGGGGGCCCTGAGGCAAGTGAGACACTGGCCAGCAGAGGGTGCTCTGAGGCTGGAAAAGAGCTAATTCCCAGATGACCAGCAGGAGGTGCTGTGCCAGTGAGAAGTGACCTGCTACAGGGCCTGATACAGCAGAAGGGGGCATCTGCCACCTTATTCCAATTAAAATACAAAATAGATGACACCCCTTTCCCCCCCTTTTGGGATTAAGATGGAGAAGAGGACCGGCATTTCTTATATTTAGGTATAGAAAGTAAATATAGCTATCTCTAAGGCATTAGTATCCGAGTGAAATATGCACCTTTAAAATCAGTTTATGATCTATCAAAGAACAAAACCATCAGCAATACTCGGTCTCTTCGCAAAACCCAGTCAAAGCAACTCATGAAATGCAGTTCTTTGTATTCTTTGAAAACACTGATTCCCTCCTGGTGGTTGGACAAGATTGCTTGTTCCACTGATACTTTATCAATGTAAACCTTTCTTGTTTGAAACTGATGGGCTTTTATATTTTGAAAGGGGACTTTTAAAAAAAAATTAAACTAATTTTTAAATGGTTTTTAAACTTCATAACCATACAATTAAGTTACTTGAAATTGAAGGGAAATAGTGTTGCTCTAACACAAGAGCAAATCACCCAGAGCTTTAGTCAATTGAAACTGTGGGTTCTTTGCATCTCTGAAAAAATCAGGTCCTAAGTGTCCAGAAGATAGTTGTTCAAAATTAGACCCTTGCAGTCAGGTTCCCTTGTTACCACTTTGGAAAACCAGGCAAAAATCTTATTAATGAAGAGATGTTGAATAATCAAGCTATTGTGAATATCCTGCCCATTGTGTGTCTACACTACTTTGACTTTACAGTTGTGCTTTTTTTTTTTCTAACCCTGTTTAGAGGTGTTCATTCTGCAAAAAAATATAGGGATCAGCCACTATTGTACGTTTAGCAAAACTTCCTGAATTACTGAAAAAAATCCTCTTAATGAGTCTAAAGTAACAGTGGCCAACATGAGTTTGTTTTTTCAACCCAGTAAAAAAACACTTTCATCTTTTAGACATCTTAGTACTTCTGCTTCATATGCAAACAGCTTAATTTTAAAAAAGCACTGTAGTTTGAATTGCAAGTTTATGCTAGTATCTACATCTAGACTTGGCAGAATTCAATTTTTTTTTTTTTTTAATAATTTCAGTGGATAATAGATGTTAAATAAAAATGGAGGGAAATGATTAAGTTAAATGTCCACAGTTGCACAAAAAAAAAAGGATATTAAGCATTACTGTCACAGCTGTGGGAAATCATGAGGAGGGAAGTCAGTTATTTCAGGACATTAACATTCAGTTTCAAAAAGTTAAAGTTTTATAATCGTTAAACACAAACTGGCAATATCATAGGTCAAAATATACATCTGTATCCTTAAATGGAACAAAAAAGTTCTCAAGTAGTATTTTTCTTACTTTGTCCCTATACATTTTAATTATCTACGGAAATAATTTTTCATGGGGGCAGCAGGCATGGTGAAGGTTAAATTGACATATACCTATTAAAAACCTAATTCTTCCAAGCCTAGTTACATCTATGACAATGGGAAAAGGTTGATCATCATCATCAGATAAACAAAGCTATTTATTCCGGTATGACAGTAGTGAGTAAAGGGCCTCAACTGAGATTAGGACTCTAATACATTGTGCACTGTATAAATACATAGCAAGGGACAGTCCCTGCCCTACACTATGATTACACAAGACTAAGAGTTGGGGAGAAAAAAAAAAAACGTATTATCTCCATTTTACAGATGGGGCATGGAGGTACAGTGAGATTAATATATTTGCTGAAGGTCACACAGGAAGTCTAGAAGCTGGAAATTAATTGTTAGGCCAATCTCCTTCATTTTCTTCTCCCCTCATCCCGTAACAAAATGAAGTAACTTCTCAACGGTATTACCATGTAGCAAGCTTCTTGTCAGCCCGCAATGCAGAGAGAGAGCTCAGCTGGAAGGTAAAAATATCACCCATGAGAGCTACAAATTTGCATTACTATAATGATTAGGTAGTAGCAATATGAAGCATGACCAGGCCAGTTTCTCAGCAGATCATTCACAATGAGAATACCACTTATAGATTACACAGAGACATAGGCAAGGATTATTACTGAAGAGCCCTGGAGGATGAGGAGCTTGACTAAAAAGAAGAAAGTGATAGAGTAGTGGAAGATTAATATAGTCTAACTAGCAGCATTATGAACAGAGGAGTGGGAGGAGAAAGAACATGAGGGCCACAGAGAAGGGTGTCATTGGACCTGCTCAAAAAATGAGATTAAGTTTTTCCCAAAACTTCCATCCTGTTTGTCAAGGTTTTCCCAATCATTTCTAATAGATCAAAACCATCTTATTTAGCAATAGGACATGAGGGCAAAGGACAGGTAGTAAAAAAGATATAGAGCAAAATTATTCTGGAATAAATGACAGCTTGGATGTTAAAGGGGAAAAAGGCAGTGGCGCCCACCAAATAAGACACAGGAATGGCTCTTCCCCTGACCTGTGCGTCTTTTTCCCCGCTTGCCTGTTTTATAGTAGGAGACTGTCTCTGGCCCATCGAGCGCACCATGTGTTTGCACAGCACCTTGCACAACATGGCTGTGATCTCAACTGAGGCCTTGGTTCTAACTCAATAAATAAGGAACAAGAGGAGTCTGACAGACTAGTCACTCTTCGGCGAGAGGGTAGCAGTTGGGGCACAGTTTTAAACAATGAATTTGGACACCCAAAAGAGGATACAGAAGAGACAAGACACTTACCTGGAGAGATGATGCAAGGACATGAAGTAGGCTTGGGAGTTATCAATAGAAGGGTCAGAGCTAAATCTACAGGCTTCACTAAAGTCACCCAAGGAGAAGGCTTGAGTGATAAGAGGGGCTTCCAGGGTATGTTCCTGGGGAAATTTCAGGAGGAGGAGGAAGGACTGAGAAGGGTAAAAAGAGAACCACAAAATGACAAGCACAAGGAGGAGAGAGGGATGCAGCAGACTGTCAAAGACAGTGGGGACAGGTACTATAGAAAACTCTAGACAGGCAGAATGAAGACAAAGAAGAGGACACTAGGCTGCTCGTGACTTTGGTAAGAGTAGTTTCAGTGACGAGGATGAGATCCAGAAAGTGGGTCATTCTCATGAGGATTTTGATTAAGGAGGAGAGATGGCATGAAACAGGGTGGTGGTTAGAGGCTCTTGAGAGATCAATCAAAATCTTGTGGAAAGTTTAAGAGTGATTTAGCAAAAACAGACAACTTCAGAGATTAAAACTTTAATTTAAACTTTGCCAACAAAAAAAATTAGTTACAAAAAGGGAAATTCTCTGTACAAAAGAATGAGTGCCTCCTTACAACAAGAGAATCTGCCATTGTCAGTGTAGATTCAAGTACACACAGGTACAGCTGTAGGTCATCAAATGGGAAATGCAGAGTATTCAAAGTGAATTTAAGATTAGTTCAGGGTTCCAAATTGGCAAGACCAGTCATCTTGGTCTTTGGAAAGTGTTTAAATCAAGAAACTCATGTCAAAAGCTTCTCTTTTCCTTGCAAACACATTTGACTTGTAGAGCCATAGAAGGCATTGTTCATGCAGCGTGCACTCGAAAGTGAAATTCACCTCTGTGCAGACGGACAACCCCAACACTTAAGCCCTTGTGCTATCCCTCAGCACAGAGATGAATTTTAACCAGAATACATATAAATCATAACCTATGTGACAATCACTTAAACTGTCACTGTGCTTAACACAGATTCTGCTTCTAAAATGAGACAGTGACATACACATGACTAATTAGAGACCAGCTGCAACATGACTACTGTATGCATGATGGCTCCTGGACTGTCACAAGTCAGCATTACTAATGGTAATAGGTACAGTAGCATTTACACCAGTGGAGTCTTTCCATTTACCATCATTAAAATATAAATAAGACAAGGCAAGAGCATCTTTAAAACTTGATTACTGAAACTAGAAGTGAGTTCTGAACCTCTATATACCTGCACAGCCATGAACGCATAACATGATCACTAGTTCCCTGCATTCATCCATGAGCCAGAAGACCACCACAACTATGGTGTGTTAAAAGAAAATGCATCCTTCTGAAGCCAGTCACAGATAAAAGGATCAAATCCAATTTGCTTATTTTCTCCCAGGCCCAGGGTGAGTGGCAGTATTTAGAAACCCACAAGTTTACCGCCAGAAGAAAAACAGCAGTAATAATAATATTTAGCACTTTCATGGCACTTCCCATTTTCACAGCACTATATAAAATTAACTGAGCCTGTGTGATAAGTACCAGTCCCATTTTACAGATGAGGAAAATGGAGATGAGGAGGCTAAGTAACTTGTTCAAGGCCACATGGTGAATCAGTGGAAAGAGCCAGGATTAGAACTTCCCGGCTCCTAGCCGTGTACTCAACTCACTAGAACCCACTGCCTCATGATTATATTAGGAGAAGACTGTAGATGTGTCTCAATCATCCCCCTACCCCCATCCCACAATAAGAGAAAAATTGAGTAATTGCAAAAAGAGGAACTGATTAACAGCTTTATATAGCTTCTTGTTTGAGAATGAGAAAGGCCTCAGAAAAGCAATCAATTCTATTGCATCTTGTAACCTGGACTAAGTTTATTTTCAGTTCTGATTATTTAATTTCTTAAAGCTTTCAAAGAGAATGCAGTAGTCTCATATTATTAATACAAACATAACTCTGCAGTCAGTACCCTTCACACGAACACCCAAATTTTGTGACATTTTCTACTTGTAAATTAAGATTTGTTCTATTTCATTTTGCAACTAAAATATGAACCCGGAAGCCAATCTTTTTCAGATTTCAGGATAGTAAGCGAGAGCCGTAACCTTGGTTTAAACACACCAAACCATGTACACTACACTGAGGGTTCTGAGAGATTTAGATATCCATGAATATTGGCAATGGCCATAAGAAATTGAAAAGAAAGCTCTCTTGCTGCAGTGCTTAGAGTAGCATCTCTTCATCAATGTTGCATGGCAAGAGAAAATAAAACTGCTTTCCTGAAATACAGTTTGATATATGAAAGGAAGCTTCTAAAACTTTAAGTCTTGCTTTACCAATGCACAGCAGTTACTGCCACCTAAGGAGTAAAGTTATTGAAGACTAGAATCCAAGCACAAACATTGATGAATCAGTCTTTTAGATGTACAGATGAAGACATTACTTTGAGCCATCCTTTGGCCAAAGACTGGATTCTTAACTCTTCACGTATCAGAGGAAGAGGAACACAGACAAAACCCATCAGCATCTTCCATCAGAGAGTAGAGAGGTGGAATGGATACACTGTGACAGATGGACAATACTAAGGTGGCTTTTTTAATGGCAGTATTGAACTGAGCACTACTTTCTAACCTGGGGTAAAATCTACATTCCCCCCCCCCCCCAAGAGTTCTTAATTTTGTCTTGCGCCAGAAAAATTCTTTATGGGTCAACTCCAAAAGCACTAGAGAGAACTCAGTTCTTAAGCACGTTCTGCACCAGGAAGGATTATTCCTATGTGCAGCAACTGTTTGCCAAAAGCAGCAATTTTTCACTGGTCACCTAACCGAAACCCTTGGCCCCAGTTGTGTCTTCCACCACCCTGTTGATCTTCTGCAGCCCTTCGCACACTAGCGGGTGGAACACCAAATCCTGATACCCCTCCTCTCCTGTTTGGCAGCCAGCGGTATCTGGAACACACAGAAGGGTGGGGGGAGCAGAAGAGGGGAGAAAACAACCAAGAGCTGAATATAGTACAGTTGTTCATTAAAGCATCATAGGCTTGAGTCAAAGCTCATTTTAGTTGCTAAAAATTATAAAAAATATGGCTTTATATTTATACAGGGAACCAGCACATAATTTGCTTTACAAATTTTAAGTCTCAACACCCTATGAAATAGGTATTTATATAGTTCACCTTAAAAAAAAACTCACAAGCTTATATGGCCTTATACCGTGACTGAGACAAGAGGTGTACAGAAAATTCTCTTAGATACCTATATGGCCCCCTTTACCACAGTATCTGAGCACCTCCCAATCTTTCAGGGGATTTTTCCTCAACATCCTTGTGAGGTAGGGATTCCTATTTTATAGGTGGGGAATTAAGGCAGAGAATAAGTGATTTGCCTAAGGCAGATCAGGGAATCAAACCCAGGTCTCCCAAATCTCAAGCTGGCACCCTAACCACAGACCATTCTTCCTCTCTGGCATAGAACTCTTGAATAAATTCAAATGTCCTACAGGTCTAGAGTCAAATTCAGCTCTGGCGTAAATGGCTGAATCTGGCCATTGAAATCTGAGTCACAGAAAACTGACAAGTCCTAATTCTACAATACTATTTTTGCAAACAGAACATCACGAAGTTAAAGAACTTTGATGCCAGAAGTCTCTTATTATCACCATGTCCTATTTGCAGAACATTTCTGCAGTGTACACAATACAAAAACAGAATTGGTGCCTCTTTGGAAGTAGTCTGCTGTGCTTTGGTTCATGTCAGAATACTGTACTGTTCCTACTGGTCTGACCCAGTACAACTGTTCTTATGGTTCTTAATATATTGAGAAAAATGAAATGCATATAACTGGAACCAAAAGACAGGGAATTATATAGAAATCAATAACACTGATGGTAGTTTCAGGACAGTTATTACTTGGAAAGACATTTTAAGCAACATTTTGTCTTCTAATCTTTATGGAAAAATTAGACTTAGCAGGAGGGTCTGAAACAGCAGAGACAGTTGAAGTTTAAGGCTGAGCCTCCCACCACGCTGTTGGAAGCTGTACAGTGTTATGTGAATGTAATTCAATCCTGTACCTCATTTAATAATTGACAACTCAGGTTTTAAAGAGGGGTCAAGGTAAAGTCATCAGCTAGAGCATGGCAGGAGAAAAAGCATGCACCGCCCAGAGACTGAGGCATTAAGACAAGGGATTCTGGAGCCATGATTCTGAACTTCTATCTGACTAGCATTTTCAAAGTTAGATCCATTAACAGATTGTAGTTCTGGGATTCAACAGTTATTTTACTCACATGCCTAACATACGAAATGCAGACCAGTAATACCAATTTGCAGTTTATACCCAACAATACCAAATGTGATCTAGAACTGGGCTCTGTAATGTAGCTACTGTAGGTTTACTTCCCTTTTAGCTAGAAGAATGGTGAAGGAAAATGGATAAAATGTCATTAACAGGACAGAGAAAAACCCAATTAGAAAGTAAAATAAAGACAACTCTATAATCAAGATAGATCAATACTGCCTTTGTACTACTTCCAGGGATGCCTCTTTATTGCCATCACTACACTCACCACATTTCCTTGGCCTAGGAAAGAACATAAGCCAATCACCGACTGACCGTGTTAGGAAGCTATTTCCCATATGGGCTTTTTAGTCCACAATTACGTACTACCAGGTTTCTTGCACCTTCCTCTGATGCATCTGATGCCATCCATGATCAGAGATAGAAATTAACATATCAGATCAGACTGATCTATGTGAGAAGGTATGGTGGCAGTTGTCCAAGTCATTGGCTGATTAGCCTAGGGAAGCAATCTTATGCCCCCAATCCCAGAAAATGTATTTAAAAGGGGATATGAGAGTCCTTTTACTTTATTAACTGCAGTATCCCTAGAAGATTATGCCAAAGAAATTACTTCTTTAAAAAAGAAAACTTACAGAAATTGAGGTGTGGTTAGGAAATTCCTTCCTCCCAAGTCCATTGGATATTTAAACATTAAGAAGAAGTATAGGTGTCCAACCAGATTTCCTATCAGCTCATTGATGATGCTGCAAGGCAAGGAGATAGATTTCAATTTCAGAACTTGTTGATTTCATAAAACCTTTCAGCTACTTTTTGTGTACCCACTAAAGTTGTCAGAGGCATTAAAGCCTCATCTTCCTCTTACTCCCCACCCCAATAACACATTTTCCAGCTTATTGCGGGCTACTGCTTTGGTCAACTGCACTATCAGCATCAACACTTCAGCAAGCCATTCCAAAACCCTCCTTCCAGGCCTTCACCAGCCAGCTGTAAACGACACAATCCCATTAACACACACACACTGGCAAACAGACTTTATAGCTATCGATGGCTAGAACAGTGGTCCACAGCTCCTGAAAAATGAATTCTATTTCCACTGGACAGCCTGCCCTCTGCTGTATGAAACTTGTTTTAGGCCCCAGTTCAGCAGCTGGCCTTGGAGTATTGAGTCCCATTGGACCTGGAGTATTTTCTTCCATATGCAGAAACAGCAAGTATCTAGCAAGCAGCAGTTTCCTGAAGTGACGGATGAGTCAAACAAGAGAGGTAGAACCAAAATCTTACCACAGAAAATCCTGACTCCTTATCCACTTCTCTAATTAGTAGACCACATAACATTACTATTTGTATTACAGGGCCACCAAAAGATTAGAGCACCATTGTACAAGAGACTGCAAGAACACAGATAATCCCTGCCCCAAAGAGCTTACAGTCTAAACCAGGGACTCTCAAACTGGGGGTTGGGATCCCTCAGGAGGTCACGAGGTTATTACATGGGGGGGTTGCGAGTGGTCGGCTTCCACCCCAAACCCCACTTTGCCTCCAGCATTTATACGGGTGTTAAATATATTCAAAAGTGTTTTTAATTTATAAGGGGTTTCACTCAGAGGCTTGCTGTGTGAAAGGGGTCACCAGTACAAAAGTTTGAGAAACACTGGTCTAAACAGACAAAAGAACAACAAAATAGAAGCAGACTGCAGCATACTCAAAGGGATGGTAGGAAAGTGTCATGTTAGTTCGGGGTCGGCGGAGGGGGATAGAGAGAGAGGGGTTGCTGCTGTTTCTCTATTTTTCCCCATATCATTAAACGCACTGGGAGGGCAGGACAGGCTTAGGAGGAAAAGGCAGCAGGAGAAGAGTTAGCAGGAGGAAGGGAGTAGGACGTAACTACTCCATCAGAGGCATTACTTAAGCCTGGGTTTTTAGGAAGAGCAATGGCTGCAAATCCTGATGGCTGAAGTTTTCCTTTTCAAGAATATCTGTATATTGAAGGATTAGGTTAACAAGAGACCGCATTCCTATTTTCCCATGTTTTCAACAAGATTTTGGTGTCACATTTATTTTCTGGTTTAGTTTAAAGTCCTCCTATTACACTAGCAATATGATTATTGTATTTTTGTATCAGTTGGCTTGAAGTCCCCTTATTTTGATGTTATTGCTTCCAAACATCCTCTTAGTAGGCATGATATACAACTCTAAGTGATCAAAGAAAACATGTATAGCTCATGTAAACAAGCATAATGAATACTTACGATCCTCCAATGATGTAGTTGAATCCCAGAATAACCCACGGTAGATAACAAGCCTAGCAAAAACCAAACAAAACAGAGAAGTCATGAACACCAAAGGAGAGTACAAGGCTGCACAAATTCCTTTGCATCTTCCATCAGTGTAATCACTGCATCTTTTAAACATAGTTACTCGACAAATTCTGGTAATTTAAAATGTGTTGCTTGTTAACTTAAGTCTAAGCATTTTATAATGTTTTACATTTATATAAAAACTAGGGCTGTCAAGTGATTAAAAAAGTTAATTGTGCAATTAATCGTACTGTTAAAAAATAATAGAATATCATTTATTTAAATACTTTGGCTGTTTTCCACATTTTCAGATATATTGATTTCAATTATAACACAAAATATAAAGTGTACAATGCTCACTTTATTTTTTATTACAAATATTTGCGCTGTAAAAAAAATAGTATTTTTCAATTCATCTAAGTACTATAGTGCAATCTTTATTATGAAAGTTGAACTTATAAATGTAGAATTATGTACAAAAAAAACTGCATACAAAAAACAAAACAATATAAAACTTTAGAGCTTACAAGTCCACTGAGTCCTATTTCTTGTTCAGCCAGTCGCTCAGACTAACAAGTTTGTTTACATTTGCAGGAGATAATGCTGCCTGCTTCTTGTTCACAATGTTATCTGAAAGTGAGAACAGGTGTTCCCATGGCACTGTTGTAGCTGGTATTGCAAGATATTTACATGCCAGATGCGCTAAAGATTCATATGTCCCTTCATGCTTCAACCACCATTCCAGAGGACATGCTTCCATACTGATGATGGGTTCTGCTCAATAGCAATCCAAAGCAGAGCAGACCGACACATGTTCATTTTCATTCTCTGAGTCAGATGCCACAAGCAGAAGGTTGTTTCTCTTTTTTGGTGGTTCGGTTCTGTAGTTTCCGCATTGGAGTGTTGCTCTTTTAAGACTTCTGTAAGCATGCTCCACACCTCATTCCTCTCAGATTCTGGAAGGGACTTCAGATTCTTAAACCTTGGGTCAAGCGCTGTAGCTATCTTTAGAAATATCACATTGGTACTTTCTTTGAGTTTTGTCAAATCTGTAGCGAAAGTGTTCTTAAAATGAAGATGTGCTGAGTCATCATCCGAGACTGCTATAACATGAAATATGACAGAATGTGGGTAAAACAGAACAGAGGACATACAATTCACCACCAAGGCGTTCAAACACTTTTTTTTTTTTTAAACGAGCGTCATCAGCATGGAAGCACATCTTCTGGAATGAAGGGACTGAAGCATGAAGGGGCATACGAATGTTAAGCGTATCTGGCACGTAGATATCTTGCAATGCCGGCTATGAAAGTCCCATGTGAACGCCTGTTCTCACTTTCTGGTGACATTGTAGATAAGAAAAGGGCAGCATTATCTCCTGTAAGTGTAAACAAACTTGTTTGTCTTAGCGACTGACTAAATGAGAAGTAGGCCTGAATGCACTTGTAGGCTCTAAAGTTTTGTATTGTTTTGTTTCTGAGTGCAGTTATGTAACAATAACAAAAATCTACATTTGTAAGTTGCACTTTCACGATAAAGAGACTGCACTACGGTACCTGTCTGAGGTGAACTGAAAATACTGTTTCTTTGGTTTATCATTTTTACAGTGCAAATATTTGTAATGAAAAATATAAAATGAGCACCGTACACTTTGTACTCTGTGTTGTAATAGAAATAATTTTTTTGAAAATATAGAAAAACATCTAAAATATTTAATACATTTCAATTGGTATTCTATTGTTTAACTGTGATATTAAAACTACAATTTAACTCAAAAAAATTAAATCACATTATCAGGTGAGTTCACTGTGATTAAATCGACAGCCCTAATAAAAGCTATCAGTGTTTAAACAAATATCTCCTTCATACTCAGTCCTCCACTGCAGGTTTAAGTCTGAAGGGAAGTCCTAATAATACAAAACCTGTATCCCAGTCGTTCCCAGAGTAACAGAAAACCATCAGAAAAAAAGAAAAAAAGCTAAGATGGAACTTCACTGCAGGCTCAAACAGAAAGAATCTGGGTTGTAGAAGAGGAAATTATTCAAAACATGAACATTTTACTGAGCAGTAGTGAAAACTCTGACTGATGAAGGATATTGTTGATTGCAGAAACGTGGCTTTAATTCAAGCTATTGCTGGCCACAAAGTATTTTTATATTGGTGTCAGTTTTTCAGACAAGTTGATTTCTATTTTGGGGGCACCTATAGCAGTTTTATATTAGAACATAAGAACGGCCGTACTGGGTCAGACCAAAGGTCCATCTAGCCCAGTATCCTGTTTACCAACAGTGGCCAATGCCAGGTGCCCCAGAGTGGGTGAACCTAACAGGCAATGATCAAGTGATCTCTCTCCTGCCATCCAGCTCCATCCTCTGACAAACAGAGGCTAGGGATACCATTCCTTACCCATCCTAGCTAAGCCATTTATGGACTTAACCACCATGAATTTATCCAGTTCTCTTTTAAACACTGTTATAGTCCTAGCCTTCACAACCTCCTCAAGCAAGGAGTTCCACAAGTTGACTCTGCGCTGTGTGAAGAACTTCCTTTTATTTGCTTTAAACCTGCTGCCCATTAATTTCATTTGGTGACCCCTAATTCTTGTATTATGGGAATAAGTAAATAACTTTTCCTTATTTACTTTCTCTACATCATTCATGATTTTATATACCTCTATCATATCCCCCCTTAGTCTCCTCTTTTCCAAGCTGAAGAGTCCTAGCCTCTTTAATCTTTCTTCATATGGGACCCTCTGCAAACCCCTAATCATTTTAGTTGCCCTTTTCTGAACCTTTTCTAGCGCCAATATATCTTTTTTGAGATGAGGAGACCACATCTGAACGCAGTATTTGAGATGTGGGCATACCATTGATCTATATAAGGGCAATAATATATTCTCAGTCTTATTCTCTATCCCCTTTTTAATGATTCCTAACATCCTGTTTGCTTTTTTGACCGCCTCTGCATACTGCGTGGACATCTTCAGAGAACTATCCACGATGACTCCAAGATCTTTTTCCTGACTCGTTATAGCTAAATTAGCCCCCCATCATATTGTATGTATAGTTGGGGTTATTTTTTCCAATGTGCATCACTTTACATTTATCCACATTAAATTTCATTTGCCATTTTGTTGCTCAATCACTTAGTTGTGTGAGATCTTTTGAAGTTCTTCACAGTCTCCTTTGGTCTTAACCTATCTTGAGCAGTTTAGTATCATCTGCAAACTTTGCCACCTCACTGTTTATCCCTTTCTTACTGCAACAGCTAACACCATATGAGACACAGTGGGAACTGAACTCTCCCACCAGAAGAGGGTCAGGAGCTCTGGGAAGGCAGCAAAACCTCTCTCTAGAGAGAGGATCTACTGTTTGTTGACAGCTTGTGACTGACCCAGAAGTGACTGACTCCAGAAGGAACTTCACCTAGCCCCTGCCAATGGTAGCATGAAACTCTTTTAGACTTTGGGGGGAATCCCCAAAGAGAATGGTGCCAACAATCTGTTTGCTGTACCTTAAATCTTGTCCCAAACCAAAATGATACAATCATGTCTCTGTTCAGCTGGGCCCATACATAAAGCACTGACATGATCAAGGGAATCATCAGCAACTGCAATACAAAGAAACAAAGCAAAAATTATTCCATCCACCTAAAACCTCTGAGGAACACAGAGGGCTAGCTTTAGAAATGCTTAGAACCTAACAAGTTCACAAGGGTAGTGATGAGCAAGTGAACCAATGAGTCATTCTGTTTTACAGTGGAAAACTGGTCTCACTAGCTTGCTGGGGCTGTAACCCCATTGGTAGTCTACTTCAATGTATGTGCCTGCCAGAAATATTACAGACTTCCCATTTCTTAGAAGACTTTAAAAATCTGATGTACATTTGTTTCAGGATTTATTTCAGACTTTAGATGCACAAATTATGATTTATCTCTGGGGATAGTACGGTGATTTTTCTCAGGGATTATCAGCAAGGAAGTTGGGAAGGAGAGGTACAGAATATATATGAGAAGTAGACAGACAGGAAGAGAAGAGAGACCAGCAGAAACACACAAGACTAAAGACAGATGTACCTCAGAAACAACATATCTGTGACTCCAAAGTAAAGAAGTCCCCACCACCCAAAAAGTCACTTTAAGCCAAGTGACCTGATCCAAGACTCTCTTATTAAGAACTATTTTAATCATTTCTGTAATATTCTCCCACTTTACATTTCTGAAACAAACCCTCGGTGGTCTTTGTCATAGAAACATGCACCATTTCATACACCCTTAAATTTTGCTTTTTAGATGATCAGAGCATTTGTAATGTGATTCACCTAAAATGGGATTCCTTCTGAGGAGTCTCACTAGTGAACTCTAACCCAAGGACTGTTTTTTAGCTCAAAGGGTAAAAAAAGTGAATGGCCATAATGTTAATCCAATCAGCAGGGAAAATAAAGTCCATGGATGAAATCCTGGCTCTTTTGAGGTCAATGGCAAAACTCCCATTGACTTCAATAGAGCCAGAATGTCACCTCTTCATTCCTTAGTTGTGCAGCTGAGTTCCACAATGCATCCATGTCTGCTGTGCCACAAGTTAATTATCTCTAGTTTACAGCAAAAAGATTAACAGCGTTTATTGCTCTTCTAAAATAATCCCAGCAAGAGAAGTCAGTAATTTTCCAAAATACTGATGTTTAATGTATGATAGCTAGATACACTTTAGTGACATCAAAAACAAAATACTCTGCCTAGAAATAAATGTAATATTATCAAGCTTCCTTGGAAAATTGTATCATGCTTACCTGCATGTCCATCACCAAGCCGGTTATCTTTCATTGGACTATTAAGGAAAATACAATAAAAGTAAGTGATAGACCAAGGTGATTTTTAAACTGATTTAGCTTTTAATTTTACTTTTAAAAGTAAACTTAGTGCTCCTGAAAAGTGACAGATCGACAGCCCTGGCAAATGAACTCCTCTAAGCATCCACAGAACAGATTCATTCCAAGTTTTCCCACGTTGCCCTGCCAATGGGACTCAATTATGACATGAAGTGACCCCACCTACACCTGCGAGACCACGCTCACTTTTCATGCCCATTCAATCCTTTGCTTTGTGCTGAGATTAAGCAGGCTGGAGCTAGCTGTCCTTTTCAAAAAGCATGTTTAAAAGGACCAGAACTTCGTCATACACTTGTCCTTCAGTTTGTTTAAAGTTATCAAGAAAAAATGCAGTGTGTCTAGCTCTGGCTGGGCAGCGCGGCAGCCAGACATACTGCTCTGCTGGGGCAGAGGAGTCCCAGAGGGCCATCGGGGACAGGGAGCAGGGGGCGATTGGATGGTGCGGAGGTTCTGGGGGGCAGTCATGGAATGAGGGTGGGAGTCCCGGGGAGGGGGGCTGTCAGGGGGCAGGGGTGTGGATAAGGGTCAGGGGGGTTGGATAGGCATGGTGTCCCAGGGGCCCTGTCAAGGGGCAGGGGTGTGGATAGAGATCAGAGCAGTCAAGGGACTGGGGACAGGGGGGGTTGGATAGAGGGTGGAGTCCCAGGGGCAGTAGGTCCTGAGATGGGGTGTTAGGGGACATGAGCAGGGGGGGTTGGATGAGTTGGAGGTTCTGAGGGGAGCAGTAAGGGGGTGGGAAGTGGGAGGGGTCAGATAGGAGGCAGGGGCCAGGCTGTTTGGGGAGGCACAGCTTTCCCTACCTGGCCCTCCATACAGTTTTGCAACTCCAGTGTTGCCCTCGGGCCAAAAAGTTTGCCCACCCCTGTTCTACAGTCAGAATTCAGCTAACAGTTTTGTTGGTAGTGTAGCAGAATCCAGCTCATCTTCCAGTTGCTCTGTTGGCTCTTTGGGGCTAACAGCGGTAAAGATTCTCTCTATACACTGAAGTCAGCAGATGTAAGAAAAACAGGGAGCACGTCCATTGATTAAGAAGGTGGCATTTCTACATAGTAAGTCTACTGACTATAACCAGAGTTTGTGATAAAGTCACATCTTCTGTTCCCTCTCTGGGTACACTGTTGTCATATGTGACCATACAGGGATAAAGAATTGCAGGAAAAGAGACTAACAGGAAAGGAGATTAATTCAATTTTAAGAAAACAACATGGGGTAGAGTGAAGTAGTGGTGCCAGGGAGGCAATTAAAATATACCAGTGCAACTTCTAAAGCAGCAGATAGGCACACTATCAGTGAACTCTGGGAAAGCCTGTACTGCTCTCATGGTCTCATGTGTAAACAAAAAGACAGTCTCCAAAGCTGTCAGACAAACCGGAACTTTGACCTAGCACAATTATAGTGTTTTCCCTCAAAAATAACCCCATTGGCTTGCCCTGAAGGGAAGGAGCCATCTTTTAATGTCCACGTAAAACTATTATATTTAAGTGCTTTTAGCTAATAAAAACTCATTTATGAATCTGCCTTATATTAGGCATAAACATAAGAAGCAAAATGTGCCAAGAACTTGATGAACAGAAGGATACAACGATGCAAATCCAGTTAAACAGAAGCATGAACATATAATCCGCTGGCCTTCCATCAAAAGCACCTATAAACAAATAAAGCAGTTAGCAAAACAGTTGTCAAGATTTCAGATCACACTATATCCCCAAGAACTACCTCAGTTCTTGATCAGGGGAAACACATGGTGCCAAATGCAATCCTCTTGTGTTTGAGTGTACCAGAATTGCAACATTTGAGAAAGTGGCATTTTCAACAAGTGATCATTTAAAAGAATCTGATTTTGTGAGCAAATCCCCAAATACTCCAAATTACTTTTAAAAATCCATCATTATTCCTTTTTGACTTGTTTAAACACAAATTGTAAGTTTACATGCTGCCTTTCTAAAAAAGTAAAACCTTCCTCCTCCTTCCCTAAATTGAAAGCTGACTGAGCTGGTACAGCTGGATGGTGCTTTCTTGCCTTGATGCTTCAAAGAACAGGCACAGTGGATGAGGGGAGACTGCATCAGTTACAGAATTGTGTCAGGGTTTGTTTGGTTTTTTGACACCACAGACTATAAAAAAGCCAGTTATTCGTCACTGTAAATGAGCTTCCCTGCTCCATTCCCCGACATACAAGCTTCCTTCTGGGAATGTTGGTAGGAAGGGACACAAACAGAGATAGGATTAAATGTTGGGGCATAGATGGATATGACAGCACACAGTATGTATCAAAAGGACAAAACATGGCAAGTGAACATGCAAGTTTTCTGCCCTACCTTCCTTTGGCTTTCTTGCTTTCAAGAAGCTTAAAAATTAGAGCCTGGCAGTTATCTAAACCATAGGGCTTGTGTGTTGTTTTTAAGTAAATTAAGCCAAACAACAACAAAAAAACCTTAAATAAACCATAAAAGTGTCCTATGATATAAACTCAAGCAAATCTACACACTGAAAGACTTAAGACACTCAGGATACGTCTATACTACCCGCCAGATCGGCAGGTAGTGTTCGATGTATCAGGGATCGATTTATCGCATGTCATCTAGATGCGATAAATCAATCCCCGAATCAACGCCTGTACTCCACCTCGGCAGGACGAGTAAGCGGAGACTGCTGCGGCTCCCCCGTCGACGACTCACCACCGTGAGGACAGCCAGGTAAGTCGAACTAAGACACTTTGACTTCAGCTACGCAAACAGCATAGCTGAAGTTGTTACATCTTAGTTTGAACCCCCTTGCTAGCGTAGCCCAGGCCTCAGTATATTGCATAAATGATGTGCACATCTAGACAATTTCTAAAAAAGCCAATACCCTTCAGTGTGATTTGTACTTAACCACTAAGTGGAATTTTGACTCTACAAATCTTAACAGGTGTTTACCCAGTTTCTCATAACAAATCAATTACTGGCAGGGAAAGGTTAATTACGAAGTGCACATGAACAGCAGCCTATGTACAAACATTAAGTTATGGTTCTACTCAGACTATAAAAACTGGTAACTTCTTCTTCAGCAATCTCCTCCCTGTGTCTATTTACTCATTTTAGTCACTAAAGTGAGAAGGTGAGATGTTTGGTATTTTTAAGACTGCTGTTAGCCCTGCAAAGCTAACATAGGTGAATGAGAGTGAGCTGGAGTCTATTTCTTTTTGTGAATTTGAGTTGTTGATCAAGTTCCAGTTTCTAACATGTCCAACGCTTCTGAGGAGAGTGAGGCTCTGCACGTGTCACACAGCATAATTTGACTAGCAGACCCTTTGTTATTAGTGATGATGAGCAAAAGAGAAACCATCCTGACCTTTAGATCCCAGGCTGAGTTTGCAGATCTGGCCATCAAAAAGCAAAACTGGCTGGCTAGTTTTTTTACTTGTAAAGATGGGCCTTTTTTAGGCGCCAAACCTGCACTGGGATATGCTACCATGGACCCTGGCATTTGTAAAAGTCCCACTGACTTTTTTGAAACTTCACATACATGTCGATCTACATTATCAGATCCCAGGATAGGATCAAAACATAGGTGAGGATCTCATTGAGTCACACACCCAGAACACCACAATGATTCTAAAAAACAAAATAAAAAAATAGAACACTTGATTTGTTAAACTTCAGTATACATGCACGGGCCATGAGAAGTGAAGTACAAAATACAAAGTTCTGTTTATAAACCTTTGAATTCCAATAGTACCTAGAAATTTCCTACAACTATGTTAAGTTTCCAAAATAAGAAAAGTATACAGTGGTTGTTAGAAAGAGTAGCTATTAACATCTGAGGCAGTTCAACCTACTTAAAATGGGACACCATCAACTTTAAAGCTAATCATCTTTTAAAAGTTAGTTAAAAGTTTCACGCCCTTTCTCTGAGCCTTTTTTCATATTTTTATTTTATTATATACATTTTTCTCCCTACTGTTGTTGTAGGAGAGATCCATTCAAACAAAAGGGGATAGTGACTGACGATGCCAGGGAAACTGATCATGACAAAATGAACAGACTGGAAACAAAAAAAAAAAAAAACCCCAGAATGACACTTTTTCCTCTAACCTTTTTTACTTGTAATCTCGGGGTTTACTTGTAAGAATAAGACACCCAAAAAAACAACACACCACCTCATTTATACATTGTTGCTTTAAATGCTTGAGAAAAATTAGCTCCAGATTTCCTGATTTCTGTACCAGACAAAATGACATATGTACCACTAAGGTCTGAAAGAACCATCTCATTATAGCCCCTTATTTTAGTTCCTTTTTGATTCTTGGTAGTGGTGATGAAAGTCACTCTGACATCAGAATCTTGGTTTCCACAAGAATTTAGGGAGGTAATTGTTGTTAACCAGTAACACAGGGATACAATGTACTTTCCTGCCTCTTCTAGAGTTTGCACAGTTTTTTAAAAAAAACAATTTAGCATGAACTTTGAAATTCATCTTTAACATGAGTGAATGCCCAAAGCCATGCACAGCCCTTCAGATGCAGGCTATAAATTCTTAACAAAGAGATGGCTAAGGGTGACTTGCTTAGTCTACAAGTACCTACATGGGGAACAAATATTTAATAATAGGCTCTTCAGTCAAGCAAAGCAAAGTGTAACAGTCCAATGACTGGAAGTTGAAAGTAGCCAGAGTTGGACTGGAAATAAGGTGTAATTTTTTAACGGTGAGAGTAATTAACCACTGGAACAATTTACCAAGTGTTTTGCTGAATTCTCCATCACTGATAATTTTGAAATCAAGGTCGGCTGTTTTTCTAAGAGAGATGCTCTAGAAAATATTTTGGGGAAGTTCTATGGCCTGTGTTACACAGCAGGTCAGACTAGATAATCACAGTGGTCCCTTCTGGTCTTGGAATCTATAAATTCATAAACTAGCCCCAAGGGCCATTTACTTCCCTGAATCCCACTGATGATGAGAGTTGTGCTCACTGAGTGATAGCAGCACAGGTTTACATTATAAACAACCTGAAAATGTTTCACTGAAAGTTCCAATAGCACCCAAACAAGCTTTTTAAAAGGGGGTAGAGGAGTTGGTGGAAGGGTACTGAACCAGTCAATTTTTTTGTACTTCTACAAAATATCACTGCTAAGTTACATTTGTGGAACATTCATATTGCATCTTATCATGGTAGTACTAACCTGTCTTCCTACAAGTGGAATGTAGCTTATTACTAAAAATGTAAAATTTCATTTGACATTCAGTACTATAAGTGCAATATAAAATATCTAGATTTCCCAACGAGACCTTATTGTTCATGGATGAGCTACATGAGCACATACAACCAAGAACCGCAATATATGTATTTTCTACAATGTTATCACACATATTTTAAATATTTTGCTTTTGGGGTTTTTGGTTTTTGTTTTTTTTTTAAAACAAATACATAAGCATGTCTTTCTTTGATTTATTCAGTTCAGCCTGGTACGAAGCCAAGCATTTTATTTTTTTACTCTTTAAGATGCTTGCATACAACCACTTGTCAAAGAAGATGTTTACTATACACACCTTCTGCATACCAATGCTACTGCTTTGCTCTGATAGATGCTCTAAAATCTGATCATTTCCAATTATTTTATAAGCACTAAGACTCACAACACACCACTCTTTACAAATGGGCAAACTGAAACAGACAAAGAGGTTAAGTGACTTGCCCAGCACAGACTATCTCCCTCAATAATTTGGACTATGTCTTCTGGTTCCTTTATGTTAAGTGACCCTGTAACCATGCAAAAGAGTGGTACAGTCCCCTCCTACTGCCCCATATTCAACAATTAAAAGTCCTAATCCTTACTCATATGAGTGGTCCCACAGAATGGCTGCAGGATTGGGTCTTAAGTGACTAGAAACCCAAAAGTCACTTCTAGACAACAGAGGGAAGTGTAGTGAATTGATTTTTTCAAAAATTCAATTTTCTATTGTTTAAGTGAACATAAAGTCATGCACATGGCTATCTTTCTCTTTCAGAGCTCTCCCTGAGTCAGAGTCACTGATCATTCCCACAAGCTATTCTGAATGGAACTGTATATCTGTAAAGATGTTCAATCTCTTTGCTAACTCGTGTTAAATCCTACAGCATACACATACTGCAATTATTAACATACCTGTTTCTAGTCGTGATGAATACTGATACAAAAAATATAAGTTCACCAAATAGAGAAATCCAGTTCCTGGACCCACTGGGAAGTAGAATGTTGCAGTTAATGGCCTCCAGATCTGTCCAGACCAAAAAAGTGAGTGCAGTTATATAAATTAAAGATTAACGAATAATCATAATGTTCCATTTTTAGATTAACGACCAAATTTAAGAGTCCTGTGTACTAAATTTTTTATTCAGTGATATCACTTCAAAAGCCCTTGTATCTTATGTCTTACCTCTTATGATCAATTAAGCTACTAAAGTTTTATAAGTAGTTTTCAGATACAGCACAGTTGGCTTCCAAAAGGGATCCAGAGAACAAGACAAGTCCTCACAACTGTTCAACACAATTTTAAAGGCATCCAGCCAGAATCCTTTCTACTTAGGCCAATGGAAGGCAACACTGAGCAAGAAACTCATACAATAACCTTCTGAGTGTAATTTCATTCCGCTAATATTGCACACTATTTTTAGCTTTATGAAAGTCCCTGTGTAGCGACATCATAAACAGTCTTTAACCAGGCGGCAAACAGTAGTCAGCACAGAAATAATCTTGCCGCTTCTGAGTTGATGTGAGACACTCCAGTCTGCAACATTTCAGAATGATGTGTTCAGATCCCAGATTCTGTAAATCAGCAGGGACTATTAGCATTAGAGATACAGCACTCTTACTTCACAGTAACCACTTTGGGGCTGATACTTGGAACAAGGACAAGCTGCAGAGGGAATTGTGTTCAGCCCTTCTCTGTTAGACACACCATGAGCATGATGATATAGGATCCACATCCTTCAAGGCTCTTTCTCCTCCTTCCCCGGTTTTTCGGGGGAAGGGAGAGGACAATTCCTATCATGTATACATACACAATGAGCACTGAAGCAATTGCTTCCTAATACAACAGATCATCCAGTGTGGGACCTAAGCAGCCAGAACACTGACCCCAACAAGTGCCTCCTTGACCTGGGCCCCCTCATCTAGAAGTGGAGGTGCAGGCCACCACTGAGGCCAATCCAAGTGCCAGTGCTCACTGCTTGGTGTTCCACACCCTCATAAAGATGAGATCCCCCAAGCAGATGTCCTGGACACCAGGACAGGGCACCTGGACCTAGTGCCCTGTTATCAGAGAATGGAGACTTAGGGAGCAGGGCTCCGATTCAAACCAGTGTCTACAGCTCCTAGCCCACAAGGGCCCTTCAAGCCCGAAAAGACTACACATCCCAGCAGGCACTGCGCCTCCCAACATGCAAAGCGCTCCCCACCGTGATCTGCCTACAATTCCCGGCAAGCGGAGCGCAGCCCCGTACCGAGCTACTTTATAGCGCCGGCGGCGCGCTGCATGCTGGGACTTGGAGTCCACGCCCTACCTGGAAGCGGTTGATGAAGGCATCGGGCCATAGGAAGAGATAGACAGGGCTGATGAGGCCTAGCTTGCCGATCAGCGGCACCGCGATGGAGCTGGCGAACCAGTAGCGGGTGATCAGAGGGATGCTCCGGAACCAGTCCCCCAGATCCGACATCTCTCCGAGCTCAGCCGCCGCCGGAACCTCGCTACACACCGGCCACCGAGCTACCACGAGGTCGGGGAATCCAGATCGCGCCTGGGCCGGCCTCCGCCTCCCGCTGGAGCTGCCGCAGCCGCCGGGCAGCAGGGCGTGTGGTGCAGGCGCCGCCGAATCAACTCGTAGCCAGACGTGGCTCGTGCGAATTCGGCCAACAGCTACTTCCGGTTCCCGTTCCCACCCCTCGGCATCGCAGCTATCCCTGCATCGAAAGCGCCGGAAGTCCCGCCTCTTAAGGGGACAACTCCCCCCAATGTCCGCTACTTATTTGCCTTCTTCAGGATCACGTGGCATCCAGCCAAGTCAGTCCTCCTCCCGTCCCCCTGCAGTGTATAGAGTAGGTCACTGCTGATGTATAGCTCAGCAAGCCTAGTTCCGCTATCCTCAGTAATTCAAGTGCTGTCTTGTTTGCATCACACTAGAAGCAGACCTGGAAGAATATGGATGGAGGACCAGATGTCCAGATTTTATAGGGACGGCCCCAATTTTGGGGTCTTTTTCTTATATAGATTCCTATTACCCCCGCCCCTATACCGATTTTTCACGCTTGCTGTCTGGTCACCCTAAATATGGACTAGATCAGAGAGCGCAGCAAAGACTCCTGTGACACCCTATAGACTAACACGTATTGGAGCATGAGCTTTTGTGGGTGAACACCCACTTTGTTGGATGCACCGGCTGCATAGATCGGAGAGATAATCCATGTATGGGGTGCAACATAGATTTTTTTTGTCATTGACAATAGTGGTGTTGGTGTCACTAAGCATAACCCTACGTAACTCGGGAGGGTGAAAGGCCACAAGAGTATGGAGCCTTCCTGGTTTTAGGCCTCAGCAGACAAGAGTCCCTCCATGTTTGAACTTTAATCAACCTAAAAGGCCAGGTGTAACAGCCGTTATCAGTTGCAACAGTTCTAACTGGTCTAAAGCAGAAATAATGAGGCCTGTGCACCTTTAGCAGAAGGACAAGATAACTTGCAGAAGGAAAACTTACTAATGAGCTGCCGCGGCCAAGATTACTTAATGCACCTGCGCTTACGTGATTGCTACAGGGTGAGGAAGGAGGAGGAGGGAGGGGAAACGGGGGATTGCTAGTCAGTGAGAAAAGTTCTCATGGATATAAAGGAACAGACTGCTTGTTTTAGGTGTGCTTGATCTGAGTCAATCTCCCTGCACCGCTTTGAGATCTCAAATAAACTTGGTTTGCTTCTCCACCCTGGTGTGTTTATTGGCGCAGCACACCAGGCGACGGACCCCCCCGCTGTTGCTTGGCCTCAGGCAGTTATCTGCCGGCAACAGTTCTTGGCGCCGATCGTGGGCATTGAGGCTAAAATTAGCCTTGCCTGGATCCCTTCTGGTGGTCGACGGATTGCGGTGACGACCGACGCCCAGCGCGCACCGGTGACTTCACCGGGGGCCTCGGCGGAGACGCAGTTCGACTGACCCCAGAGGGCACAACGGTGCAACGCGCTCGAGTAGTGGAGAAGCAGTTGAGGGTGACGGTGAGGAACCGGTCCCTTGGATAAGGTAGGAACAGTCCAGTGGTCTGGATTTTTGCCTGTTATGACCTGGGGACACCTAGTGTCACCCTGGGATATGGGGCAGGGACAGAGTACAGGCAGGGCACGGTGTACACCCTTAGAATGCATTCTAGCGAATTGGGAAGTGCTTGGATCAGATCCACTAACTAAAAGCAAACTAAAAAGTTCTGTATAGTAGACTGGCCTCAATATCAACTAGAGGACCAGAAAGGTGGCCACTGGAAGGATCACTTAATTATAACACGATCCTCCAATTACTCCTGTTTTGTCAGTAAATGGGTAGGTTCTGAAGCTGTTTGTATGGAGAGCTCTTGTAAAAATACCCCACTGTAGCTCCAGTTCTTCCCTCTGTCTGGCAGAGTGCAAGGATCCAAAAAGCAGGTTAAGGATAGTGCAGGGACAAAGGAGGGACCTGTCTAGAAAGGGGACACCCTATGTCCTAGTGCACTCTCTCCCTGTTGTAGCTAAAAAGCAAGATCAGATGCAGAATGGTACTGGGGGCCAGTGTGAGTGACTGTTACCGGAAGACGCCCAGAGTACCCTGTGAAGCAAAAGCTCGTGACCAGGACTACTCTAACGCAAGCCCGGTAACTAGTGGATCTTTAGGAGGTCCAACCCATGGTGGGCTGACTTGGCCTGGCATCGTCCAGTGAGGAAGCTGCCTGGGTCTAGGAGTGTGTGTACCCATCTTCCCTTCCCCTTTCCTTTCCGTGTGGGCTACTGACAGTCTGATCATCTCACTGGATGCAATCAGAGTAAGCGGCGCCGTCTCTCAGAGACTAGCCGATGCTCTTTGCTGAAGGGAGGTGTAGGAGGGTCGTGGCCATCCTCGTTAGCCTCTCCTGTGTGAGTACCCTGTAGGGAAAAATCCTTAGTTTATGAGCCGCTAGCGCGGACAGGGCACCCTCCCTGTGTGTGTAAGTGGAAAATGGGTGGGGGGGGGGCAGTCTAAACATTCCACCTCACCCCCTAGGGTACCCCAGCATATTACATGTACGTACATTATGGTTCAACAACCTGCAGGTATTTAGAGAAATGGAATATTTACATGCATGAAAATCCATCTAAACAATGCCCACTAGAAGGTACTTCAATCTAGATAAGATCATACATCTAAGAGGAGCGTTTAATCACCAAAAAGCCCTGACACAGGGTGAGAAAATTTGTCTATTGAGGAAAGGAACGGGTTAATTTAAAAATCATCTTGGCCCAGGGATGGAAGGGGGGGATTGCTCTGCGTTCAAGGTCCAGAATCAAAGCAGACTATGCTAAGTACAAAGAAAAACTGCTTTCGGCCCCAGCTGGCTGTGAAGGAAAAAATGTAGACAAGAGGCGAACCAAAGGCAATACAAGTTACAGAACTAAGATTACATTTGCAAAGCTTAACTGTCCAGTAAGATCCAACAGTGTGCCTTTGTGACCCCGGAGCCGGTGTGGCTTGGTGACACTGAAGAAGCCGCAGGCAGCTGACCAGGACTGGAATCTCTGAAAGAGACGCTGCAGAAGATTCCAGGGTGCAAGAGAACAGCCCTCCAAAGAGCGGAAGCATGTTAGAAATTCTGGACAAGCTGTATACAGGATAATCTCCAGTCCACCTCTCCCCCCTTCTCTGAACTTTATACACAGAAGTGGCCAGTCTGGACGTACGTGTGTGGGTATGAAAGGGGCTTGGGGCATTAATGTTTTCCTGAGTGATGAGGGAACGTTCCCAACACTCTCTGTTGTTGTTTTATTATTTTATTAATGGAGCTTTAAAATACAGTTATATGGTGTGTTTTCTTTATCTTCCCCCAACGATCCTGTAGTGTCAGCCTGATCACCTGACACGAGGGATAGATTGGTAACAGAAATTTGTCACAGTTTGGTGAGCAATTAAGAAGGGGGGAGCCCTGCAGAATTTACACCATCTATTTGTTTTACCCTTGTTATTTTGTGTTTGCTTTGCTTGGTACTGTTGGTGTTATATGTTGAGAACTGCATGAGTAAAAGTGAGTCCTAATAGGAAAAGAAAACGCTATCTGGTTCTGGTTCTGTTCTGTTTAACCGGTTACTGTTGTTTTCCTGCTCTGTTCATTTGGGCGTTAGGAGTGTGGGCGGAACTGAACCTCTCGTTCGTAATTCCTCGGAGTGGAAGCCATGCATGCGAGGAAGCTCTGAGGTCGAATTGAGATCCTTCTGTCCCGTCCCCTGTAGCAGTCAGTGTATAGAAGTGGGAAAGTCTGGCTTAGACTGTAATTCCCTCTGCTCTCTGTGTAATTCTCTTTTCTGTTTAAGTGTCAAACAGATGAATGAGTCTCTGGGTAAACCCTCTAAGAATAGTCCTTTAAATTATATGTTAAGTAAATGGCCTTTGCCCAGTGGGCCATGTGTTTTTGTCCAGGTGGCAAGCCTCATGAAGGAGGACTCGGGTAGTCTTGTAAGTAAAAATGTTTAAGGGAAGAGACCAGGAGGGGTGGGGGCTAGATGAGAAGCCCACCCTCCTAGCTAAACTGGTAGTGGAACAAGTTGGTGCCCATGGAAGGGATGGTTCAGCAAGAAAAGCAGGATCGGGCCCAGGCGGGCAGGCAACAGACAGAGAGATTTGAAAACAGGTTGGAAAACTTTAAGGGTGTAGTGGAAGGAAGGAGTCAGTAAGTGTAAGCATGGAGATTTCAAATACCCAGGACTTACTTGGAATGGTGATTTAAGTTGATAAAAGTGGCTGTTGGAGACAAGCAAGCGATTTAAGGGAGAGTGAGAAGTTAACTCTGTAGTTGCTGAACGAAACAGCAGTTGAACTTTGTAAAAATGCTAAAGAAAAAGAAGTTTTTGGTGTCTGTGAAATGTTTGTAAATAAATTCAGGAAAAGAAGTTATTGGATTGCAATCATTTGGTTTGGCTATGAACAATTTAGTTGAATTAGCTGAAGAATGTATACAGTGTTATGTAATTGAAAACCTGGGCTGCCTATGAAACAAATACAAGAAACTATGGGGTAATTCCTCTGTTTTGCCTGAAGCCAACAAGAGTATTTGTATATTTCAAGCGATGATTGTCTGCCCAGAAGGGGTGGGTAGACCTCTCTTTTTTTTGTCTTTCAGATAATCAGAGAAAACTGATGCCAGCTGAACAGCATTCAACGTACCATGCATTTACTGGCACAATAGGAATCATGTTTTGTGTTCTATGTTCTGTCCTGTGGTGTTTGTCTTGTGGCCGGAATTTTTGTGTTTAATATTTTTATAAAATAGTCTAGTTTAAAATCAAACAAAAAGATTAAATTAAAATGCAGATATTTGTTTTGTTCAACTTGGAATACAAAGTGTTTGGATAAATCAGGAGAATGTAATATACTAAAGTCTAATGCATTTCCTTAAGTAAAGAAAAGAAATTTCATTGGCCAAACTGTTAATTGCAAAAATTGTTTTTAAAATTTGCATACCAACAGTCTTTGAAAGCAAAGACATGAAAAGTTAACCCACTCCCCATATTGTACATGGGATCTTTTTGGCTACCTCAGATTTCTAGCCAGACGGCTGGGGATGGTGAAAGGCTATTGGACTAGAGGTTGTATTGAGTGAACTCCTCAAAGTGGGTGTGCTTGTCCTGGCTTGTTGCTCCAAAGCTCTGTAATAAGGTTATTTTAGTAAAAGGGTGTGTGTGGCATATATTAAATAATAAGACTAATGTACTGTATAATGACAATGTTTATGTCTTCATTGTTGGGAAGAAGGTGTATAAGTAAAAAGTGGAAGTTTCCTTTGCAGGTTAAAAGAAGCCAAGAAGGGAAGAAGGACAAAGAACAGAATGAATTAACTGAAAAAAAAAAAAAATAAAATAGCAAGCTCAGGCTATAGATAAGACACTGACTCCATTCAAGAACACTGCTCACAGTTAAGACTTGGCTAACAACCAGGAAAAGGAGGGCTTGAATTTGCCCACGCAGCTATGAGATTTGCAAAACATTGCCAGACACTAATGAAATGTGTTAAGTTTCTTTTCTCACAGGTAAAGAAGCGCTACCCAAAGACCCTAGCAGCCCTACCACTCTTTGGAACCAGGAGACGGGATTGATGTAAAGGTCCACCGACGAAAGTCTGCTCTGGCTCCACCCTGGAAAGGCCCTTAAGTCCCGGTGACTACCAACATCGCTGTAAAATGTCAAAGACTGACTGCATGGACCCAAGATTCTCACTGCAAAAAGACCCCTCCACATTGGGAGAATTCTCCTACTGATGATTAGCCTAGTTCACCTTCTAGCTCCACTGTGCCTTCTGGACAGTAGGGAAAAAGTACAAGGATGCTGCACCACGACTGTTTTGGGAAAGAAGAAGGAACACTCGCTCCACTGAAATTGCCAAAGTCCAGGAATTCCTGACTAGAAAGAACATTAAGAACTGACCCTGGTTAAGAAACAAAGAATTATACACTGGTGGGAGGACATTTGTGGGACCCATGTTTGGGAATGTGGTATTAATTGGATTTTGGGGTTTATTCTACAGGCTGCGCCCTGTGTTTTGGATAAATCCTTCAGCATATATATCTCTCTCTAATTGGATTTTAAATAACAAGTACCCAAAGAGTTTGTTCTGCTACTAGAAATTTTACCCGTATTGAAACCATTCCAGTGACTAATAATGTATGCTATTAATGTCGATGCCTTTTGAAAGTACCTGAAAATAGTTAAATAACAGGTGTATTATAGTACTACACCAGGAAAGATGGTATTAAATATCACTGAGGCTGGGAAGGCATTGCAGTGGGATCTAGTATGTTTAGGAATTCGGGATTTCCTGAATTACCAGCTGATGGCCATTTGGAGTGATCTTGAGTACCAGACTTGGCCCACTGCCCTTACAGACGCATCAGAAATACCATCTGATCTGTGATCATCGAAACATACGTGGACACTTCCTGGGTGGAAGTGTGGCTTCACAGGGCAGGGTGTGCGCCCTTATAGGGGATGAATGCTGTACTTATGTCCCAGAAAGCGCACAGGATATTAACAAGTACATCCTGTCAGCCAAACAGGCTTTTGAACAGTGGAAGGCCCAGGAAAGGAAACCCACTATTTCTGATTCCCTCTGGGGCTGGTTACTCAACCTGGGAGAAATAGGGGAAGGCATTGTTCACCTCCTGCTCACTGGTGTGGTGTTGTGTATTGTTACTCTTCTCTTGCTTGCTTGCTGTAAAGCACTTCAGCTCCCTAGAGCTAAATCACATGTTATCCTTTAAATGTGAGAACACTCAGCCAAAAGTTTGTTGAGTATTCTCAAAGGAGGGAGTTGTTGGTGTCACTAAGCATAACCCTACGTAACTCGGGAGGGTGAAAGGCCACAAGAGTATGGAGCCTTCCTGGTTTTAGGCCTCAGCAGACAAGAGTCCCTCCATGTTTGAACTTTAATCGACCTAAAAGGCCAGGTGTAACAGCCGTTATCAGTTGCAACAGTTCTAACTGGTCTAAAGCAGAAATAATGAGGCCTGTGCACCTTTAGCAGAAGGACAAGATAACTTGCAGAAGGAAAACTTACTAATGAGCTGCCGCGGCCAAAATTACTTAATGCACCTGCGCTTACGTAATTGCTACAGGGTGAGGAAGGAGGAGGAGGGAGGGGAAACGGGGGAGTGCTAGTCAGTGAGAAAAGTTCTCATGGATATAAAGGAACAGACTGCTTGTTTTAGGTGTGCTTGATCTGAGTCAATCTCCCTGCACCGCTTTGAGATCTCAAATAAACTTGGTTTGCTTCTCCACCCTGGTGTGTTTATTGGCGCAGCACACCAGGCGACGGACCCCCCCGCTGTTGCTTGGCCTCAGGCAGTTATCTGCCGGCAACAGTGGGAACAAGACAGTACCGGGTTTACAATAGCACTGGGCCCAAGCTCCACAGGGGTCCTGGCCCGGCCCGCTCTTGGGGCAGGGAGGTGAGGCAGAATGGGGGGCTGGGAGCACCCCCTTATGCCAAATCCAGGCCCCCAGCCCTGACTCCTGCACCCCCACACAGATACCCAGCCCCCCTGTGCCCTGACTTCTGAACCCCCCATATTTCCACTTGCACCCCTCGCACAAAACAGGAGCTGCCCCAGGTAAGCACTCCACACCCCAACCTTCTACCCCAACCCTGAGCCCGCTCTCTCACCCTAACTCCTGGCCAGACACTGCACCCCAACCTCCAGCCTGCTCCTGCATCCTAACTTCCTCCCAGACCCTTCATCCCCATCCCTGAGCCCCCTCCTGCACCCTAAGTCCTGGCCAGACTCTGCATCTCAGCGTTTAAAAAAAAATTATAAAGCGCTCTAATCCAAAGCACTTTACAATAGTTAGATAACGGTACAAACAATATTTGGAAAAATCATTAAGTGGTCCGCCAAGACCCTCAACGATTTTCAAGTGGTCTGTGGAAAAATAAGTTCCACTACAAAAACAATCAAGGTACCTCACCTTATTTTCATGTACTTGCTATTATTTATAGGAGGAGAATAAAGAAAAAAAGAATGAAAAACGGGGTGGAGGAAGGAGATAAGAGAGAATGTTCTTTTTCTTGGCTGAGTCCCAAGGAGGGGCCCCAAAAATGAAGCTGAGCACAGGGCCCCGCTAACTCTAAATCCGCCATCAGTGCCGCCCAGAGGATTCAGGGGGCCTGGGGCAAAGGCGCCACCCACTGCAGCGTTTGTACTCACCCAGTGGCACTTCGGGTCTTTGGTGGCACTTCAGCGGCGGGTCCTTCACTCACTCCAGGCCCCTCTCCATCAAGCCCAGTGCAAGGGCACTGTACATAAACCAGCAGTTGCCAGATGCACACTGGCCCACCCAGCCCTGTGCTGCCAGCGGGCCTTTTCCCCTCGGGGGTGGGCCCCTGACGTGCCACACAGCCTCCAACTTCCTATGTCCAGTGTCCCCTGGAACTGGTTTGCCCAGCAACCTCCCCCACAGACCCTTCACAACAAATGCAGAGCGGCCTGCACACCACCACCCCTGTCCAGCACCCTCCCACAAACCCGCATCACTACTGCCCAGTGCACTTCCCCACAGCCCACCTCCACAACTAAACAGACCTCTTTCACTGACCCCCAAAAGACTCCCCAATGGCCAGTAACCCCCTGACACACCTCCAGAGACGCACTTCCTCACACCCTGCCCTCTGGTCACACTCACCGGCCCTGCTGGAAGGTGATAGTGTTTGCCAGGCTGAGCCAGCAGCGCGGCCGGGGTCGATCCAGTGACAGAGCAGGGAATCACTCCGTCCTCTTGGGAGTGGTGCAATTAGCCAGGCCAGAGTCTGCCCCCGTCTTGGTCAGACTCCCTCAGGACCCACTTGTCTGGAAATAGGGTGACTATACATCCCTGTTTGGCCAGGACAGTTCTCTTTTTAAGCTCTGTCCCAGCCATCCTGACTTTTTTTCCATCTAAACACTGCGCACATATGGTATACCCTCACTACTCTGAACTGATTTCCAACTTTTATGCTCAGTAGAGGAAAACGAAAATTGAGAGGTAAACTGTGCAGGAGTGTAATGATGCTGGTTTTGGCAGGACTCAACTGAGAGTGCCAATGCAGGACAAATTACTCAAAGCAGGGCAGTTACAGCCCAAGGCTGTTTTTTTTCCACCTCTAAGGCAAACCAAACCAGCCAGACAGGGAGAACTTTGGTTTTACCCCACTGGCTAACCACAAGTCACACAAGCAATTCTTTTATATACTCCAGTTTCCCAGTATCACCACCAGTGCCACTCGGTATGGGGACAAATGGTTATGAAAACCAATAACCCAGTAAAAGAAAAAGGGTTCTCTTGATCCCAAAGGACCAAGCCCCAGACCCAGGTCAATATACAAATCAGATCTTACCCACAAATCACGCTGTTGCCAGTCCTTTATAATCTAAAATCTAAAGGTTTATTCATAAAAGGAAAAAAATATAGATGAGAGCTAGAATTGGTTAAATGGAATCAATTACAAACAGTAATGGCAAAGTTCTTTGTTCAGGCTTGTAGCAGTGATAGAATAAACCGCAGGTTCAAATCAAGTCTCTGGAGTACATCCCCTGCTGGAATGGATCATCAGTCCTTTGTGTAGAGCTTCCATTTGTAGCAAAGTCCATCCAAAGGTATGGAGCAGGATTGAAGACCAGATGGAGGAGCTGCAGCAACTTTTTATATTCTCTTGCCAGGTGGTTTTTCTTTCTTTGTTCCAAAGGTAAGTATTCCATCGCATGGCATGGAAAAATCTCAGAGTTCTGTCCATAGGCAGGTCCATGCATACCTTGCTGAGTCACAAGGCATGTCTGCCTTCTCACAATGAGTCAGTTGTATATCTGATGGTCCTTAATGGGCCATCAAGCAGGCTAGGCCGAGCTGACACCAACTTGTTTGAGATGTCACCCAGAAGGAGAGCATAAGTTTGAAATACAAACAGTACAGAGCCAATATTCATAACTTCAACTACCAAAATAATACACACATACAGAAAGCATAATCATAACCAGCCAACCACAACCTTTTCTTAGACATCTCATTTGACCCCCTTTACACAAGTTTTGGTGCGACCACATCAGGGACCTTGGTTGCAACCATGTTCTATACAGTCCCAGTTCAAGTCAATAACATGACAAGGAGTCATCTCCTTTCCAACAAGAGAAGGCCGTGAGACATCAGACAAACCACTGTGGATCATCTGTGGACAAAAGACTTGGTTGATTGCTCCCCATCACACACCCACGAGGAGGTGGAGACCTGCAGAAACACTTGCCCCATCAGTTTGAGCTCTGGGGAGGGAATAAAAATCCTTGTCAAGAAGGAACTGTTGTCCCTATGCTGCTTGGACGTCAGGGAGATGGCACGCCTTCTAAGCATAAGCAAGAGATCGTGGCTGTTTGGCTAGGATAGCCCAAGGGACATACAGAGCTTGCATGTTACAGCAGCTTCTACTACTTTTTGAAACCTCAGACTGTAACTCCTTTGTATGTGTATGTTTATCTGCTTTAACCCGGTATATTGTAATTCCATTCACTTCAATTGAAGTTCTGTGTGCAGCACCTCTAAAAGTTATGCCCTAGGAGTCTAAGCATGGGTATCCAAAACCAATGGTCACTCTTAAAAATGTGGGCTGTTGAAAATGTGCCTTTTTCCTCATCTGTAAAGTGGAAATATTAATAATACATACTCAGAGGGATTCTGTGGATGTTTCTAAAGAACAAGGAGATCAATAGATCTCAACGGAAAATGTAAAGGAATAATATTTGATGCCTGGATATTACTGTGATGGGCACATTAAAGATGTGTGAAATTGATTAGGAAGAACTTTTTCCATTTCCTTTTGTAACATGATATAGTTAAATTAGCCACACTGTGACTAATATCCACCATGTTGCATGTATATCCCAAGGCCCCAGTCTGGCAAAAAACATCTATTTTAGGGGTTTACTTATCATTTATTTTAATCTCCCTTAATTTTGTTTCCATATTGTAATAGGGGGATTACATCTGACAAGCCACAGTACAGAAATAGTATGTTGCTGCCAGCCAACATATTGTCTTTCTCGGTGATTACAAAGAACCAGTGGAGAACTCCCTAAATTACAACGAAGCAAGCTTTTTTAAAAAGAAAGCACCCAGGCCCAAATCTCATCGGCTTTACCCAATCCCTTGAGTCCAACTTCATTAAAAAATGAGGGCGATAATAGGCAAGTGGTGGAAGATGAGATCCAGGCTCTGCAGGCCACTACTGCTTTATTATTCAGCATGCTTGGAGGCCTGTATTCAAACAGTTATTGTTTATGGAGAGTAAAGAAGACCAGGGCAGGAGTCTCCCCCTGGGGAAAGCTATTCCCTTGGCTACCTTCCTCAGCCTCCTGACCTGCTCACGCCCCTCTCCTACCTGCCCTCTTGCCCCGCCCACTCAGCTCAGGCCGGAGCCCCTGGCCTTTCTGTCTATCAAACACCCACAGCCCACAAAGAGAACTACAGTTCCCGGCAGGCGCCCGTGCTTCCGGGATGCATGGCCTGTTCCATTATCCCAGGGGTGGGGCTTAGGGAGAATCTCCCACCGGTGAGCTGCACTCATGAGGCCCAACGGACTGTACCATGGTTCGGACACCCCCTAGGCTCCAGTCCCTCTCCCCGCGCCGCGGCCGGCGGGAGAAGTGGCGGTTGGTGTGGAGCCGCCTCGGGGTAGCTGTGGAGGAGGGAAGCGCCTCCCGCCCCTCGCTGCGTGAGGATGCAGAGCTCCGACCTGGGCAACAGGGAGCGCGGCAAGCTCTGGCACCGCAAGCCCGCCCCGGCCGCGCAGCAGGGGTAACCGGGGGCAGGACGCGGAGGGAGGGAGGGAAGGGGCAGGTGGGAAGAGGAGCCCCGCGGGTAGATGGTGAGAAGCTGCCCAGGACGAAGGCCTGTGCCTGCTGCTGGTTGTCAGGGCGCAGCCAGGGGGCTGGGGCTGGTGGGGAAACCCCTGCGCAGGTCTCGGAGCTGTGGGCTGGCCCAGGAATAGCCCCTCGTGGAAGATGCAAACATCAAGGGGGGGGCGATAGCTCAGTGGTTTGAGCATTGGCCTGCTAAACCCAGGGTTGTGAGTTCAGTCCTTCAGGGGCCCATTTAGGGAACTGGGGTGAAAATCTGTTTGGGGACTGGTCCTGCTTGGAGCAGGGGGTTGGACTCAGTGACCTCCAGAGGGTCCCTTCCCACCCTGATATTCTGTGGTTCTATCAAAAGATTTCTCCCCAGGCCAGAGGACTGTAATACTTTTATTACTGATCTTATGCTGGCACTGAGTGGCCTTGCTCACGGATCCGGTTGTGTTAGGTGCTGTACAAACAGAATAAAGCCAGGCTCAGCCCCAAGGAGTTTCTAGTCTAAGCGCAAGACCAAGGACATCAGACGGATACCGACGGATGGGAGCGTAGGGAGGAACAATGAGGCAGTATGGGTCAGCACGATAGGCCTTGGTCTCAGCACGCCCCTTGTCCTAACTGTTGCTAAGTATTTTGTAGGCCTCATGGCCAAGAAGAGTATAAAGCGGGATTTGAAGGTAGATAATGAACTAGACTTGCAGATTGTTTACAACACCACCTCCTGCCTTGTGGGGCAGCATGGGAGAAAGTACAAAGGTGCTTGCCTGAAAATTTGACATACGCAGTGGAGGCTGGCGCTTTGGGCTGATTGGAGGTGAACCTCAACAGCTTGATAGTGCTTGAGAGATGTTAGCAAGGGAGGGGACTGAAAACAAGCCTCTTATGTTTGATGCACTAGAGAAGAAGGAGCCCGTGGAAGGGCTCAAAGAGAGGGGTGAAGTGGTCAAAGTGATGGGCTAGGAAAATAATCTTAGCAGTAGCATTCTGAGTGGATGTGAGTGGGACAAGATTGCATTTGTTAGGGCTAGAGAGAAGGATGATGCGGTAATCAAGATGCGAGATGAGAGCCTGGACCAGAGTTTTAACTGTGTCAATGGATAGGAAAGGCCATATTTTAGAGATGTTATGCAGAAAGAAGTTCTCAGTTGAAGATGACACACAGGTTACGGTCCTGAGTGACAGACAGGATGATGGTTTTGTCCATAGGGATCAAGAAAGGAGAAAGTAGGGAGAGTTTGGGGGAGGAAAGTTAGGAGCTCTGTTTCAGTCATGCTCCGCTTAAGCTGGTAGCTGGACATCAGCAGGGAGACATCAGAGGGACAGTAGCATTCGCTTATAATTTCCAAACATATTTTCAAAACCCCAACCTACAAGGATGTTTGTTACAAACCAAAGCAATATCTCATACAAATAATAACAATATCCAACATATCTGCCTAATTATGGCAAAGAGTCCTGTGGCACCTTATAGACTAACAGACGTTTTGGAGCATGAGCTTTCGTGGGTGAATACCCACTTCCTCAGATGCATGTAATGGAAATATCCAGGGGCAGTTGTTATTTCACCCACGAAAGCTCATGCTCCAAAACGTCTGTTAGTCTATAAGGTGCCACAGGACTCTTTGCTGCTTTTACAGATCCAGACTAACACGGCTACCCTCTGATGCCTAATTATGGTCTCTTCTCTGTGGTCTTGTTACTGCAGCCCTTGCCGTTGCTCCTTCCTACTCCTCTCCTGCTGTCTCCTATCCCGTTGTCCAATGTTATCTCTTATTGTGCTGTATGTAGATTTAGGATGAGGTCTTGCAAAAACTTCTAGGTGGGCAGCACTGCATCTGTGCAGAGACATTTCCAAGATCTAGCCCGTAGTCTGCATCTTTGCAGAGCCATTTCCAAGATCTAGCCTATAATCTCTTTCAGCAGAGAAGTGTCATGCACATGCACGGTACTGTATGAATAATACATGTCCTCCACAATTAGAGATTTCTCAAAATCAAGTTCTTCATTAGGATACTATTTGTTTATCCCTCATGCACACCAGACCATGCCCTGAGCAGTCAGGAATTTGAACAACATAAGACATTCTATGATCTTGCAGACTGTGGAGTTGAGATTATGAAGAAAAGCACAAGACCCTGTGAAATGGGACTGATTAGGAAAAAAAGAAGTGTAGACCCATTGGCAGGCTTAGTAAGAAAAGACCCTGAATCCTCAAGATCGGGGCTGTTTAAGGCTGTGGCCTGGAGAGAGATCCCCTCCTGTGGGCCCTCTGATCTGTCACCAAGGAGAGACAGGGCCTGTGTGTTTATATCCCCACAGGATATCTGTTAAACAGGGATTCGCCTTCAACAGGATGATACAGGCTTGATGTTTAAAAATGACAAACTTCCTGAAGAAAAATAAACAGTTCTAATAGTATTGCAGTAAATTAATGTGCAAATTATTTTGAGGCATCATCAGTGTGAATAGCAAAAATATGCATCTAATTTTTAAAAATTGCATTAGACAAAATTGCTTAGAAAGTTACCAAGAAAGTTATTAGAAATATAGGCATGTGATGATAGAGAACAAGTGCAAAAGATGAACTGGTATAACTAGCATGTATATTGTATTCAAAAGTTGAGAAACTTTTTGTATAATGGTTAGGCATAGAGGTTCTGATTGTGACTCCATAAATAGAGTTTATTATCGATTTTGCTTTTTATTCCACTTAGAATGTAGCTGGGTTTCTTTATTTTCAGAAAAGAGTTTGGGTGGGGAGGTGAGTTAAAGAATGAATCTTCTGTAAATATCACAGACTAACAGAACCAGTCCTGTGAAAAGTTGGCTGTTATTTTTTGATGTTGGGGTAATTTTCCCATTGTACTTTTTTAATAGTATTCCTGATATTCTCCCATGATTAAAATATTACCAGTTATTCTAATGAGAAACCTAAAATAAATAAGCTTAAAGTCCATCTGGACTCATTCTTATTGACCCTCACTTCTTTTCTAAAAATAATAGTTAGAGAAAAGGTAAACTTAGCAGGCAGGTTACAGTAAAGCCAGTCCTCGCCTCCTCCTGTCACCTGGCCCATCTCTTTTGCCCTCTTGAAGGCCTTCTTATCTGGAGAAGAGAGGCGCCTGGGCCTCTCCTTTCCCATTCTATTGATTCCACTGCAAACTGTAGTGGGTGAATCCCTCTTTGAGAGATGCCCTATGGGGTATAATCACACAGACTCTGTCTCCCCTTCCCACTTGGTGGTTGATCAGAGGGCCCCTCAAAAGGGATTTCCCTCCAGGCAATTGTCCCTGATTCTTGAAGGGAGGGTCAGACCCCTCTTCACCCTCTTACCCCAATCTTTTGGTGCTAGCTGCTGCTTTTTAGACTACCAGTATCTCCTTGGCTGCTGCTACTGCTCCCATCCCCTGCTAATGTACAAACCCAAAGGACAGATACCTGTGAAAGACAGAAATGGTAGAGAGCCAGTTTGGTCTCATAACATCTTAAGTTATTAGTATGACATGACAGAGATTAGCCTGACTCGAATTTTTAAGAACATAGATAAAAGCTGTCTTCAGTGATTCCACCCCCGCAGCATATAAATCCTGACTCCACCTAATCTAAATGAAATTTTCTCATGAATCATAGCTACTTTTCAGTTTTTCATTAGATTTCTTTACAGAAGGTCTATTTACTGCTTGTCAGACAGCGAATAATCTCTTGTGTAATAAACTTTTAAAAACTTTTACAAGTGTGCGTTCCTCAAAAGTCAATGTCTAATCAGAATTGCAAAAACATAACCTAAGAATGTTTTTATATTGGATATATTTTAATGATTGTAGAGAAAAGTATGCTAAAGATGGTGTAATAAAGTGATTTGTTTGCTTTCCTCATAGAGTCATAGTAAACATTATTCACAGTGCCACAGGATATCATTCAAAGACCATACGTTTTCTGAATGTGGCCTTTGACAGTTCTGGAGATTCTTTACTTGCTGGAGACCACCAAGGGAATATTTATGTTTTTGACTTGACAGGAAACAGGTAAACGTTTCTCTTGCTGTGCAGCTCTCAGTTACTATTTTTGAAAATCTAGATTGTTGTCTAACAGTCAGTTTTTTGCAACACTACTCCCACTTAAGACACCTGTTTCTGTTTGTTAAACAGGGTTTGTTTTGACTGGGATTGGTTGGGAGGGGAAGGGAAGATTGCATAAAATTTTCTTTCACAAGGTAAAGTATATTCAAACTGATTAGCATATTTAGTTAATTGGACACTGAGTTGACGTGTTCCTTACACTATTGGACTATTGTTGGTTTTTGTTTTTCTTTTTAAATAGATTCAGTCTTGTTCAGCGAACCATGCAGGCTTGCACTGCTTTGGCATTTAATCTTCGCAGGAAGACTGAATACCTTGTGGCTTTAGCAGATTATTCCATTAAATGTTTTGATACAGGTAAGACATTTAAAAATCTGACTAGAAAAATAAGAATAGCTATATTTTCATAGCAAATCCATATCACAATTAGTCAAGCACAATAGTTATTTCTGATCTGATTAGCAGTTAAATGGCTAACAATATTGCCAATTCGTTGTTCAGAAGTTAATCTTCAGAGATGATGTTACTTCCCCCCCACTTAAGAAGTGCATTCTTACTGCTACTGTTTCAGACAATCTGGATTTAGACTCTCTTAGTTAAGTAGTGGAAACCAACCAGATATAGTTCTGGACTTTGATATTCCACCAGTATAATTGCTGAGGATCATAACCAACTGTAGAACTAAATAGCTATTAATCAGGTTATAAAGAAGTATATTCTTAAAAAAAACTAGCTTGCAAAATGGTGAAATAGAAGTATGAAAATGTGTTAAACTCCCAGGCCTAAAAAATTAATCAGGATGTTGCATCTGAATGTAAAGGTTCCGGTGATCATAGCCTGCTGTTCATTAAACCAACCTTCCTTGTATGTATAAATAGTAACTTCAATACTCACTCATTTCACCCACAAGTTAAAACAAGTGTAGAATCCTGACTTAAGCCTACAAAGTATGTTGTTTTTTGGCTGGGGGCGTGGTGGTGGTTTAATATTGATGTTCCCACTGGCAAGGTCTGCCTAGGAGGCATATCCAGCTTGTTTGGTGGGCCCCGTTCACAATTTTTAAGACTGATCACTGAAGACACATTAAACAAGTCTATGCAAGATAGCTTATGAAATAACTTATGAAATCCTTTATTTCCCACTGATCAGCAGGATGGTTTTTTCCATAATGTATAGGAATTACATGAAGGACAACTCACTTATTCCTCATTTGTTGGATAGTAATGATAAATAAAGGTTCATTAGGCATTCTCAAGAGACCACACCCTTCATATTGTTTGTACTGAAAAATACTAGCACTTGTTGCTTCACTTTGCATAACTTTTTAATCAATTTCATTTACACCATAGACACCAAGGAGCTAGTTAGTTGGATGAGGGGACATGATTCTTCAGTATCTTCAATCTCCGTCCATGGTTCAGGCAGATATGCCATTACTACATCCACTGATACAGCACAATTGTGGGATCTCGATACTTTCCAAAGAAAAAGAAAGTTGAACGTCCGCCAATCTGTGGGGATTCAAAAGGTCAGTAAAGAGTCATTGTTAAACAAAGGGTATATAAACATACCTGAGAATACAAGTACATACTAAAATCAGGAGTACTTAAAAATATTCTTTTAAACAAAATAGATCAGTCTTTTCTTTGTCCTCTAACCATCTCTCCTTTGCTATCAGATCTCACAAGATAGGGTTATGAGACAGTAGTTGTGGAGCTGTTCAGGGAACACCGAAGCACTGCATAAAGTACTAATGTTTCATCAGTATTGAAGCAAAGTCAAAGCACAGTTGTTAGAGGGCACTATGTGGCAGGAGATTCATTTGAAAGACTGTACCTTAAGACGGAGGTCCTCACCACTTATGGCCATTGAAAACTCTTGACACTTTTTCTGAGAGTAGGGCTGTTAACTCCGGTTTCTTTACTGGATTCTAGCTAGGGCTGTTATATTCTGGAAGTCACCATGTAGCTTCAGTTATAGCAGGTGTGACCAACCTGTGGCTCCGGAGCCGCATGTGGCTCTTCAGAAGTTAATATGCAACTCCTTGCATAGGTGCCGACTCTGGGGCTGGAGCTACAGGCACTAACTTTCCAATGTGCCAGTGGTGCTCACTGCTCAACCCCTGGCTCGGCCCCAGGTCCTGACTCCACTCCACTCCTTCCCCCAAGGCTCCTGCCCCTTCCCCAGAGCCTCCTGTGCCCAGGCTCCTCCTCCTTCTCCCCCCTCCCAAGTCTCCTGCACGCTGTGAAACAACTGATTGTGGTAGGTGGGAGGCATGGGAAGGGAGAGGGAGGTGCTGATCAGTGGAGCTACCGGCAGGCGGGAGGTACTGGGGTTGGGGCGGAGGGGAACTGATGGGAAGGCTGCTGACATATTACTGTGGCTCTTTGGCAATGTGCATTGATAAATTCTGACTCCTTCTCAGGCTCAGGTTGGCCACCTCGAATTAGAGGTACATCTTTCACTTCCTGTCCTAAAACTGTTGTTTAGTGAGCGCTGTTCAAATAATTGTCATGTTTATCCCAGAGGTGACTGCACTTCATTAGGGGGTGAATTTGAGATATCCCTTATAAATCAGCAAGTAATTGTAGTGTATTCCACATTTAGCATATGTGAGTGGGTAAAGTTTTCTGCCAATAGCTTTTGGAATTTGGTAGAATCCATGAGTTTCCATGTTGAAATAAACCATTAATATAATAAAATAATGTAAACATGCAGTACAGAGATAATGGAGCTGAGCCAAAAGCCCTTGAAGTTAATGGATGCCTTCCCATTGATTTCAGTAGGACTTGAATCAGACTCAGCATAAGGAAATTTTCTGAAGAATGGGTCTTAGGTCTCTTGTGGGTTATGCTGTCACTTCAGTAGAATTATTTCTCTGTATTTGATTATCTGTTATTGTTGTATTACAAATTGTCAACCATGTAGTATTAGGTATATACAAATTTTGAGAATGCGAAATGAAGCTTCTATTTTAAAATGCCAGCTCATCCGAAGTTCAGGAATTTGTCTTTGTCGTTGTAGTCTGTGTACATATTGTGGAAACTTTAGATGACTATTATTTTTACCTACATAGTGGCCATTGTAATATGAGTGTATTGCAGAAATTAACATGAATTGTTTCATTGAAATAGCACAGATCAGACCCACCTCACCATCTGCCATTCCTTTCCATGAATGAGTTAATTGCTTTCAGACTGTGGTCCAAATTAAGGAAAAGCCAGGGTGATTAATGTTGCACTGCATTCTAAACATAAGGTAAACTTGGGCCTGGTCTACACTAGTCTGTTATTTCAGAATTAGCTGAGTTAATTCGAAAAAAAATGATTCCGTCCACATGACCAAACTGGCTTTTTCAATTTAAGGGACTCTTTAAATCGATTTTTATATGCCACCTCGGCAAGTGGAGTAACGCTTAAATCGAGATCGCAATCCCGGGTTAAAGGTATTGTGGATGCAATTTGACGTTATTGGCCTCTGGAAGCTATCCCAGAATGCTGCCTTGTGACCACTCTGGACAACACTCTCAACTCCGATGCACTACCCAGGTGGCAGGAAAAGCCCTGGGAACTTTTGAATTTCATTTCCTGTTTGGTCACCATCAGCAAAGGTGACCGTCAGCACAGTCCACCATCACAGGCGACCATGCAGAGTCCATCATCACAAGAGATCACGCAGTCCCAGATTTGCAAACGAGCTCCAGCATGGTCCGAACGGGAGGTACTGGATCTCATCAAATGTTGGGGAGATGAGTCTGTTATGGCAGAACTACATTCCAAAAAAAGGAACGCAAATACGTATGCTAAAGTCTCCGGGCCATGACGGAAAGAGGCTACTCCAGGGACACAGAGCAGTGTCGTACAAAAATCAAGGAACTCAGGCAAGCATACCAAAAATCCAGGGAGGTGAACGGGCGCTCTGGATCACAGCCCATACATTCTACTTCTACCGTGAGCTCCATGCAATTATGGGGGGTGACACCACCACTACCCCACCACTGTCCATGGACACCTGCAAGGGAGGAGTTGCACGAGCGAGGAAAAGAGTCATTGGAGGATGAAGAGGAGGAGGACAGTGCACAGGCGGCAAGTGGGGAATCTGTTTTTCCCCCCTAGCCAGGAACTATGCTTAACGCTGGAGCCAATAGCCTCCCCTGACTCCCAGTGTGGGCTCCCGGACCATGACCCTGGAGAAGGTACTTCTGGTGAGTGAGACCCTGATTGGAGCCACGCGGTGGAGGACAGGGGGGAAACCCAGCCTCACTGGACTGTTTGCATATAGTTTAAAGGGCTCATCCCTGCTCAGAGTCTCATCGGAGCCACGTGGTGGTGGTGGGGGGGAGGGGCTGTTGGGGTTGGGTGTTGTGTGAAGTGATCATCCCAGAGAACCCGCAGACCCTTTTTTATGGCAAACCCACCAGGCATTGCTTGCTGTGGGAAACGGGTCCCAGCAGTTTGAAAACATTGAAATGAATGTAGAGGAAGCAGAACCCCCTGCACCCCTTGGCTGCCTGCAAGCTGAATTCTGTTGCCTGGCTGTTTGTGATAGCTTACTCGCACCAAAGTGTCCCCTTTGTTCTCTGAAATGTATATTTTAAAATACAGCCCTCCCTTTTTCTCCTCCCACTGGTGCAAATATTTCAACGCAGCCCCTATCTACTCCATCCCAGAGGCTGGTCCAAATTAGAAGGTGGAAAAAACGAACTCAGGAAGACGTGTTCACTGAGCTCATGCAGTCCTCCCGCACTGATAGGGCCCAGCTGAATGCACGGAGGCAAACAATTGTGGAGTCCCGTAAAGCATTACAGGAACACAAAGAGAGGAGGGACATGCGCGATGAGAGCAGGCAGGACGCTATGGTCAAGCTCATAGGGGAGCAAACTGACATGCTCTGCTGTCTGGTGGATCTAATGTGGGAAAGGCAGCAAGACCACAGACTGCCGCTGCAGCCCCTGTATAACCGCTCCTCCCCAAGTTCCATAGCCTCCTCACCCAGACGCCCAAGAACATGTTGGGGGAGGCTACAGGGACCCAGAGGATCACCCCAGCAACAGAAAGCTGGCATATGTGGACTTTTGATTTGGTTTCTTGACTTGTCCTTCCCTCCTCCTCCACCCCCCTAACCCTCCCCCCATCAGTCTGTCTTCTGAATTCTCTCTTGTGCAACAAATAATAAAGAACTGTTTTTAAACAATTTAGACTTTATTTCCTTTCGTATATATAGGGGGCGGGTAACTTCAAGAGAAACAAACACAATTATCACACCGTACCCTGGCCAGTCATGAAACTGGCTTTCAAAGCTTCTCTGAAGCGCAGCACGCCCTGCTGTGCTCTTCTAATCAACCTGTTGTCTGGCTGTGTGAAATTGGCCACCAGGCTAGTTGCCTCAACCTCCCACCCCGCCATAAACGTCTCCCCCTTATTCTCACAGAGACTGTGGCACACACAGCAAGCAGCAATTACAATTGGAATATTGGTTGTGCTGCAATCTAACCGAGTCAGTAAACTGTGCCAGCACGCTTTCAAATGTCCAAATGCACATTCTACCACCATTCTGCATTTGCTTAGCCTATAGTTGAACTGCTTCTTATTACTGTCCAGGGTGCCTGTGTATGGCTTCATGAGCCAAGGCATTAAGGGGTAGGCTGGCTCCCGAGGATAACTATAGGCATTTCAACATCCCCAACAGTAATTGTCTGGTCTGGGAAGTAAGTCCCTTCCTGCACCTGCTCAGACAGACCAGAGTTCCTGAAGATGTGAGCGTCATGCACCTTTCCCAGCCATCCCATGTTTATGTCGGTGAAATGTCCTTTGTGATCCATCAGTGCTTGCAGCACCATGGAAAAGTACTCCTTGTGGTTTATGTACTGGCCGCCCCGATGTGCTGGGGCCAAGATAGGGATATGTGTTCCGTCTATCGCCCCACTGCAATTAGGGAACCCCAGAGCATTAAAGCCATCTATAATGGTCTACACATTTCCCAGAGTCACTACCCTTGATAGCAGCTGGTCAATAATTGCGTTGGCTACTTGCAGCACTGCAGCCCCCACAGTAGATTTGCCCACTCCAAACTGATTCCCGACTGACCGGTAGCTGTTGGGCATTGCAAGCTTCCACAGTGCTATGGCCACTCGCTTCTCAACTATGAGGGCTGCTCTCATTTTGGTGTCTTTGTGCTCCAGGGCAGGGGACAACCAGTCACAAAGTTCCATGAAAGTGGCCGTACGCATACGAAAGTTTTGCAGCCACTGGGAATAATCCCAGACCTGTAACACTATGCGGTCCCACCAATCTGTGCTTGTTTCCCAGGCCCAGAATCGGCATTCCACAGCATGAACCAGGCCCAATGCCACCATGATTTCCCAATCGCCACATGCCAGGCTTCTAGGAATTTCTATGTCCATGTCCTCCTTAGTATAGTAATTGCGTTGTCATCACTTCCTCGCCTGGTTTTGCAGGTACTGCACGTACTGCTGGATAATGCGTGAGCTATTTACAATGGTCAGTACTGCATCGGAGATCTGAGCGGGCTTCATGCTCACCACACTATGGCGTCTGCACGAGTAATCCTGGAAAAAGGGCATGAAATGAGCTATTCAGTTCAAAATAGCCGATAAAAGGCGGTAAATGGTCGTCTTCTGTAGCTTTCACGGAGTCAGGAAGCTCTTTAGAGCTGCAAGAGTGGGAGAGCAGAGTCTGCGGCAGAAACGTGAGCAGAGTTTGCGGTGGAAGCTATGCAGCTCTGTTCACGATGACCAAAAAACGGCGAGGAATTATTGCCTTCTGTAGCTTCCACGGGAGCCCATGACCCACAACATGGAAAAAGCAGCAGAAGCTGTGCGGCTCTGTTCACGATGACCAAAAAAAGGCGGGAAATGGTTAGATGAAAGAGTAGATAGAAAGAGGAGAGAACATGCGAGGTGGATTCATAGTACCAGGAGACAGGCTCTGCACCGTCTGCTGGTAGTATGGCGTCTATTATAGCTCTCACGGAGGGAGGAGCGAGTGATGGCACACATCCAGAAACACCCGTGAGAATGTTTTTGCCCCATCATGCACTGGGAGCTTAACCTACAATTCCAATAGGCAGCAGAGACTGCGGGAACTGTGGGATAGTTTCCCACAGTGCACCACTCCAACATTCGATGCTAGCCTCAGTACCGTGGATGCACTCCCCTGAATTCGCATGCTTTAGTGGGGACACACAACACCGAATGTATAAAATTGCTTCCGAAAATTCAAATAAAAAGTTCAAAATAATTTCGTACTGTAGACGTACCTGTGGACTTCAGCTGGCTGAACCTAGTCACTGACAATAGAAATACTATGTGTGTGGAGAGGATTTTACTAAAATCCCAAACTAGTGCCTCTCCTTTCTAAAGGTGATAAATTCGTACAGCCTCTAATGTAAAGAACCTTCTAATCAGGAAGCTGTGTGATTCTGTGGATAGGGCACCGAATTGGGAGTCAGAATATCTTGGTTCTGTTCTTGGCTCTACCATTCATTTGATGTGTGTCCTTAGACAAATCACTTAACCTCTCTGAGCCTCAGTTTCCCATCTTTAAAGTAGGGATAATGGTGCTTACCCACATTTAGTGCGTTAAGAAGTATGGCTAAGAAGTGCTGATATTATTATTAGAGTATGACTGGGGACACTGACTGTAAAGTTCCATTCTAATTTATTTCCTGAACCATATTGATGGTTTTGCACTAGTCCCAGCAGTGCATAGCTGGGATCCTATCAGTTAAATGCAACTAGTAAGATCTATACCACCTATGCTCAAAAGGTGCAGGAGCAAAAGCTAACGAATGAGACAAAAAGCACCTTGTGAGGTTGGTAGGTGAAGAGAGGCAGTTTTAGTTGGGAGAGGAAGAAAAGAGATGAAAAAGGGACATTTTATTCTGTCCCTTCTACCAGAGTGCCAAACTGCCATTTCAACATCATTTTGTGGCCCTTTTTAAACACACTTTTTAGAGTAAAACAAAAACCAGGAAACAAACAGAATACCCCAATTTGTTAAAATAAAAGAACAGCAATTTTCAACTTGCTTTAGGCGAGAAATTACTGCTGGAAATGTAGCTGGGTTTCTGAGGAGCAAGGAGTAGGGAAGGGCCCAAAATCGTGTGTGTGTGTGTGTATTTTTTTTTTTTTTTTTAAGACCAGAAAGGATCATTACGATCATCAAGGTCTGACCTACATGGCACAGGCCATAAAATTTCATCCAATAATTATTGTATTTAGACCAATAACTTGTGGAAGAACAGAAGTATATCTTTCAGAAAGACGTCCAATCATGATTTTACAATCCAGGTGATTTGATACAAAAGACTTCATGTAAACAATAAGTATATTCAGAAGAGTTGAAAAAAGGTGTTTATTACATTTTTTCTATTTTTCATTTATCATAATAATAGGAACTATTTTTCACAGTGGAACAATAGTTTGCATAACCTCTGACAGCTGTTTTTATACTCTTTTTTTTAATAATGATACATGAAATTAACGAGCCATATGCTAACAATAATAAACCACTTCAGAGACTGAAGGCAATTGGTACACTTCTCAAGCTCATTGCAAGTCTTCAGGAAGACTTCTGATATGTGCACTGATAGTACACTAATGTGCACGCTGCTGAGGCTTAATGATAGGGCCTATCAAATTCATGGTCTATTTTGGTCAATTTCACAGTCATAGGATTTTTAAAATTGTAAATTTTGTGATTTCAGATATTTAAATCTGAAATGTCATATTGTAACTGTAGGTGTCCTGACCCAAAAGGGGGCTGTTGGGGGGAGGGGGGCAGCGGCGCAAGGTTATTGTAGGGGGGTTTTGGTATTGCCACCCTATTTCTGTGCTCCTGCTGGCGACAGCGCTGCCTTCAGAGCTGGCTCACCAGAGAGCTGCAGCTGCTGGCTAGGAGCCCAGCTCTGAAGGCAGTGCCGCCACCAGCAGCAGGGCAGGAGTAAGGATGGCCTGGTATGATATTGCTACTGTGTTACTGCCTACGTGATATGGTATTCTGTGCTACTGCCTTCAGAGGTGGGCCCTGGGCCAGCAGCCACCCCTTTCCAGCCACCCAGCTCTGAAGGCACCGCAGAAGTAAGGGTGGCAATACCGTAACCCCCCTACAATAACCTTGCGATCCCCACCCACGTGGCCCTCTTTTGGGTCAGGACCCCAGTTTGAGAAACACTGGTCTCCCCCATGAAATCTGTATAGTACAGGATAAAAGTACACAAAAGACCAGATTTCAGTGACGCGATTTTCATGGCTGTGAATTTGGTAGAGCCCTACTTATTGCTATATTATTCTGACATTTCTGAAGTTCAAATGTAATCTTTCTTTTTTTATAGTATGTAAGGCAACTAGCTAGAAAATTATTCTATTTTTTTCCTTTTCCGTATTAATTCTTTCAGGTTTTCTTTCTGCCACTAAGCAACACTATCCTCAGCTGTTTCAAAGATAACTCTGTCTTTGCATGGGAATGTGATACTCTTCAATGTAAATACCAGTTGCCAACTCCAATAGAAGGCTCTGTGTTGCATTATAAAGTCTTTGCCGTTACCAGGTAAGTTGCTGCTTAAATACTCAGAAAATATTACAAAATTCTTAGCAGACAATACAAATTTTTCTCTCCTTTTTCTAAAATGTTTTGCACAAGTGTTGAGCTGTAGTTTTTCACCTCTAAACTAGATACCAAAGTTATTTTTAACAGAAGTCAAAATATTAGTGTGAGATTTTAGGCCCCCTCAAAGTATTTAGGTTTTCATACAGAAAAGAAAAGCAGACTAATCACTCTCTCCAACAATCTCGATGCAGGGCTGCACAGTCCAGTAAAGGTGAGGAGTTAACAGAAAACACTTTTCAACATTATATGCTTGCAACACAATACAACAGAAATTATCTTCAGCAGTGATGATTTTTGAGCATGGAAGATAATATATGGCCCTACGATTGTAACTAGCAGTAGATTAGATTGATCTAATACAAACTTACTCCTGTTTCTGATGCAGAGATGGCCGGGTGCTAGTAACAGGAGGAAAATCGAATCATCTTCACTTGTGGTGTTTGGAGTCAAAACAGCTGTTAAGAATAATCCAGATGCCTACAAAAGTACGAGCTGTTCGCCATCTGGAATTCCTTCCTGATAGTTTTGATGGTGGTTCTAATCAGGTCAGTTGTATAGGAAATTTAAGAACGAAATCACTTGGTTTCTTAACTGAAATCACATACTTTCTGAGATTTGCTTTTCTTATTCAAGGCGGCACGCAAGCTGATTTTCGGTGGCACTCACACTGCCCAGGTCCTGGCCACCAGTCTAGGGGGCTCAGCATTTTAATTTAATTTTAAATGAAGCTTCTTAAACATTTTAAAAACCTTATTTACTTAACATACAACAATAGTTTAGTTATATATTATAGACTTATAGAAAGAGACCTTCTAAAAAACTTAAAATGTATTACTGGCACGTGAAACCTTAAATTAGAGTGAATAAATGAAAACTCAGCAAACCACTTCTGAAAGATTGCCAACCACTGTTCTATACTATATGCAGGAAAGTTACTATATTAAATATTTGCTCTGTTGCTGCTTCAAATTTTTTTATTTCAGAATTTTGAATTCATTCTTTTCTGTTTTGCATTAGGACTAATTTATAGAAATCTCCTTTATTTCTAGGTTCTTGGAGTGCTAAGTCAAGATAATATTATGAGATTTATCAATATACAGACGTGCAAACATCTGTTTGACATTGGGAATCATGAGGAGGGAATCAGCACAGCAGCTATTAGCCCAAATGGACGGTACATTGCATCAGTAATGCAAAATGGTAGCCTCAACATATACAGTGTCCAGGCTTTAACGCAGGACGTAAATAAGGTAGAGTTATACGTAAAATAAATCACAAATACAGCATTAAGATGCCAATAAAAGTCAGTCTCACCCACCCAAAAATTCATTACTGAAAATACAATTTGTCCTTGTGTCATTAACTTACATATATTGTACTATGTAATATAGGATGCAAGATAAACAACATAGGGATTATAGACTTCACTTTGTGGTTACTCCAGTCTATTCTGCAAATTTTGTTTTAGAACATGCTTAAAATGTTTTTATCTTCCAGTTTTTCTGTTCTTCTCATAGCAATTTTGTCTGTGCATACTTTTTTATCATCTTGGCTTTGATCATACAGCTTTTTGTCCATTTTCTTCTTGGAAATACCATGCAACTGATATTGCCTTATCTGCATACACAAATAAGCTTTGTGATGCTGTGTTTGTCAAGAAGTATTCCCTTGGAAGCCATGATTATAAAACAATCATAGAGCTAGTCCCTTATGTAAATAATACATATTATAAAGACTAGTTTTTATTTTACTAAGGAAATAACTTCTGTACGGAGACATAGGGGGAGAGGCACTTTTCTAAATCCAGAATTCCATATATCATAAATCATCACACACTAAAAGTAAGCATATAAGGTTTACTGCGTAATAAGGGAGTTGAGCACAGGCCTTCAAGTCAGGTGACCTAATTTACATTCCCAACTTAAATGCTGAGTTTGTGTAGGACTTTCTGGCAATGTAGTTAACTGTTTTGTTACTCACTTTTCCTCATATTTAACATGGAAATATTACACATTCTACATGTGTCTTGTGAGAATTAGCTAATGTTTGTATAGCACTCTGAAGCACAAAGTAGTATAGTAACATTCAAGCACACACTGAAGTAATTTATTTTAAACACAGAACAATACTTGTATGTTGGTCAAACCACATACTAGTGTGCATCCTTGTACATCTAATTCAGAAGATACATTGTTTCTGGTTGAGTCAACATTTGAAAATCACGATTAAGATAGAACCTACATAAATTTGCTTGTAACATACCTTGTTAAGTGTGTTTAACTTTCATTCACTTGTCACATCTGTTTGGGTTTTGGTTTACACTGTGCGTCTCCTTAAGTCATGTTTTATAACACAAACATCTTTCAACATTGGTCATCAAGTTAAAGAACACTATATAATCTAAAGTGTGCTCATTATAAAGGTGGGTATTGTAAAATGTTCTTTCTTACAGTGTCATAAGATGTTAACTGTATCATTCTTATTTGATGCTAGCCACCACCACCCTTGGTTAAAGTAGTTGAAGATTTGTCCAAAGACAAGTTGGGAGCAAGTAAACTTACAATGAGAGTGACATCAGGAAGGTCAGAGAGGCCTTGGAAATCAAGAGGAAGCAAAACTCAAACCAGAGTGCTGAAACCACAAGTGAATACATCACTTGAAAATAAAGAGGTAAGAGCAAATTGTAAATACTGTAAATGCTTCTCTTCTCTAATTTGTAGTATTCGATTTTCATTGCCAAAACAACTCTCCATTGACTATTTCCCCAACAATTTACTTTTCTACATCCAAACATTTGCTAAATCTTTAATCTGACCAATGCACTGTTTGCATCTTTTACCTTCCTTACATATCTTTGTTGTAGAACTTTGTTATTCTAATTTAACTTTACTTTTAAACTGTTTCCCAAGGCTTTCACTTGGTTTATTGCTGTCTATATAGTTCATGACCATTACTCTCTGTACCACTGTTTATTTTCTTCTCCAACTACCTTTGTAATTCTCCTCAATTCTTACCTTAAATCACGTGTATCCTCCTTACAATAATATTAATTACAGCAAAAGGCATTCGTTGCTGATTTTTTTATTTATATCTAAACTTAAAACTTATGGTTATATTCTGACTTTACTGGTAAATTAATCATATATATTTTTAGTCATTTAGGGCAGTGGCTCTCAATCTTTCCAGACTACTGGACCCCTTTGAGGAGTCTGATTTGTCTTGCGTACCCCAAAGTTTCACCTCACTTAAAAATTACTTGCTTACAAAATCAGACATAAAAATACAAAAGTGTTACAGCACACTGTTACTGACAAATTGCTTACTTTCTCATTTTTACCATATATTTATAAAATAAATCAATTGGAATATAAATATTGGACTTACATTTTAGTATATAGAGCAGTATACAAAAGTCATTGTCTGTATGAAATTCTAATTTGAACTGACTTTGCTAGTGCTTTTTAAGTAGCCTGTTGTAAAACTAGGCAAATATCTACATGAGTTGATGTACCCCCTGGAAGACTTCTGCGGACCTCCCGAGGTAGATGTATCCCTGGTTGAGAACCACTGATTTAGGGTCTGATCCAACTCCCACTGAAATCGGTGGGAGTCTTTCCATTGAGTTCTCTAGGCATTGAATCAAGCCTTTAATTTGTATTTTGTTGCAAAATACCTAAAATACTATGGCAGGTACTACTATAAATAAAATTCTTGCTATAGTAACTGTTATTAGTGGCTGATGTACTTAAGGTTGAATTCCGATTTCCATTAGGGGACTTCAGGGGACTGGATTAGATGACCTCTGCAGTCCTATGATTATAGCCTCCCTCTTTCATTTGCTTATAATTTTCTCAAAACATGATTTTGTACTAAAATTTTCTATGCTTTTTCTCAACCCAAAGTGATATTTTAGCAGAGTAGGTTCTATCATTTTAAAAATGAACTTGATTGTAAGTACTTCTCCGTATGGTCTGACTAGAGATTTTACACTCAGATATACAAACCGTTGAAGCTAGAAACCTATATTTGGTTTGGGCCTTAGGGAAACTTAAATAAAAAAGCTCAAGATTAACAGAAATTGATTCAGTATTTTTTAAGTAATGCTTTCAAGTAATAGTACTTCACGTTTCCTGGCACCTTTGATCTGAAGATCTCAAACCACTTAAACAAGTAAGCTTCACAGCTCCCTCTTTCCCTTGGGTAGGTGACTGTTCACCAAATGGCTTTACTGATATACAAAGAGGTCAAACTTATGTAGGGAGGATCCATTTTCATTAGGTATGTTGTGAATGGTTGTTTATATTAACTTTGTCATAGTGCCTAAAGTTTGGTATAGGGCGGTTACTCAACAAATCTAAATAAACATATTACTTGCCAAAAGCCACATGGTGAATCAGTGGCAGAGCTGGGATTAGAAGTCAGGGTCCTGACACCCAGTCCTGGGTTTTGACCATTATAAATACACATTTAAAAAACAAAACCACATGCCCTCTACCAACCATGTCCACTAACTCTATGAATCAGAGATAGAGATTATGGGAACAAAAACACTATTTCAAATTACTGTTTGTTTCCTATTTTGTAGAATGAGTTGCCAGATGGATTAAACAAGAAACGTCTACAAGCCTTACTGAAAGGATTTGGAGAATATCCAGCAAAGTGCAGGTGGGTGTGGGCAGATTTAAAATCTCTTTTGCTGTACTGATTTATCACAGGAAATTTTCTTTTCTAAATCTACATTTTACTTGCAGGATGTTTGTTTGGCGTGCCTTACTACAACTTCCTGAAAACTACTTAGCATTTAGTAGCCTAATAGATAAAGGTATCCATTCTGCATTTGTGCACCTAAAGGACGAATACCCCATGAAAAGTAGGAAACTGTTGAGAGTCTTACAAAGGTAAATTTATGTGAACGTTCATTGATGTTAAACCATCTGAGTGGGACCATGTCTGTGGAAGGTTGGTTTATTTTGCAAAAATTAAGCCCCACATAAAGTAGTACCTTCTTATTACACCAAAGTCGTTCTTATTTAGCAGTTTTCTGGTTGGTATGTTTTATGACTATACATGCTTTCAGTTTATAAAATATTTCCTGTTACCTCTATGAGAGAGTTAATTGTTCCCTACTCTTCTGCCTAGTTGTTCATGGAATGCCACAGTGTTTCTTGCTATTCTTCAGTGCTGTTTAACATCATAAATTTCAGATGCCTTATAACATTTTGTGCTGTGATAACCAAGCATGATTTTCTTCCTCTGTACAGATATTTTCTAAGTACTTGTTCGTCTTTATATACAGGACCTTATCTGCTTTAGCTCATTGGTCTGCTATCTTTGGTGAGACACCATACATTCCTCTGCTAGCCTTCCCATTTGTAAAATTATTTCAGAACAACCAGCTGATCTGCTTTGAAGTTGTTGCTACTGTAATAGGTAAGCAAGGATTTTTATCACATACGTAACTTATTTAGTTTCCCCAAATTTGCGTTGCTTGAAACAAAGTGGTGTGCATGAATTCTCTTATAGGTCACTGAGGAGTTCATTTACTGTTTTAAAATGTATAAAAGGCATCCACCAGGAAGTATGATAAAATGCAGCTGTTGCAAAAAATAAATAAATCATAGCTTACAAACAATTTAACTTCCTTATATTGACTTTTAATAGGCATCTTTATCAATTTATCTTATCAGTATCTTTTAAGTCTAATCAGTAAAAGAACACTTATCCAATACAATTTTGTTGTCTTGTTAATCCTTTAAATTCTGGCTTGAGACCTGGTGTGACAGTAGTCAGAAGAAATACCCGTCTCAGTTTAAAATATTTATTGTACTAAGCTGGAGTTATCACTTGATTAGGACAGCTAGCATTTAGTAGCTTGGCTTCTGAAGAAAAATAGTAAATTTAAAGTATCTTGCACTGAAATTAGTCATTGCAGCTGCTGCAAAGTGCACACATAGCATAGAGTAACCTTTCATAAAAACCCATTTTGCAGAATACATAGTTTGGTTGCAAAATAAGTATCCAGATTTGGTCCTAACAGGTTAAAAATATTTTGATGCTCAGTGACCCAACCATAAAAGCTCATTACAATGGGATTAAAAAGAACATCTTTGTATTAAGAATATAAGAGTGACCATACTGAGTCAGACCAATGGTCCATCTACCCCAGTATCCTTTATTCTGACAGTGGCTAGTGCCAGATGCTGCAGAGGGAATGAACAGAACATGCAATTTTGAGTGATCCATCCTCTGTCATCCAGTCCCAACTTCTGTCAGTTGGAGCTTTAGGAACCACCTGGGGCATGAGGTTGCATTCCTGACCATCTTGGCTAGTAGCCATTGATTGACCTGTCCTCCATGAAATTATCTAATTCTTTTTGGAACCATGTTAAACTTTTGGCCTTCACAACATTCCATGGCAGCGAGTTCCATAGGTTGACCATGTGTTGTGTGAAGAAGTAAATATATACATTGAATAACAGATATATGTGTAGTAGAGATATTATAAAACAAAACCTCTGTTTAGTGGGTCTGCAGATTATAGAACGTTGAATTTGTAAATAATGTAATGTAAGTATATGAATCAAAGTGGAAGGAACATCATTTGAAAAGTAAGATGATTTCAGTAGTGTGCCATCCCTCAGTGTCAGAGGGATTAAGCTACAAGTGGTTTGTTTTATTCCTTTTGTAGTTAATTGGTGTCAACACTGGTTTGAGTATTTTCCTAATCCTCCAGTCAATGTCCTTAGTATGGTGGAAAATATCTTGGCACATCATGACAAAGAATTGCTTCAACATTTAATAAACTACAATGTGACTTCACAGGTAAAACTCCAACGTAGCTTCATAGTTTATATATAACTGTACATAAATGGCAGTGTTCAAAGGCCTCATTTTAGTTTATACCTTTATTTGCTCATTAAATGAATTCAGAGTAAAATGTGTACTTATAGGAGTATAAAGAACATATGATCATTTGCCTGCAGCTTATCCTGTTGCATTACATCATGTGTCTCCTTACACATGCTTTTAGTAGGACTTAAAGTTGCCCTTTCTTGCAATCGTATAGATTCAGAAATCTATCCGGGAAAATTATAAATCCATGTTTTATATAATTTTATCTTGGTTTTTAAAATAAACACAATTGTGGTGACTGAATTCAGTGAACAGATACAGTAACATAAAACAAATATTTAATTAAGCTAATATATACAGTTAATTTATATATTACTAATTATCTAGTCACTAAGAAAGTAAATGAAAGAGAAGAAAGTAAGAATGAGAGAGGTAAGAAATATATTTATGTAACCACATCTAGTTCATCAGTTGTATATGGTGAGGACCTTATCTTTGTATGTTTTGGTATAGTTCTAATGTGCTGTGTATTTACAAGTAGATAAAATCTCAACATCAGATAGGAAAGGTCCCCCTACACATTCAGATTTGTCTTCCTTTGTAATATTTCTATGATGGGAACTGAGAAGCTCTACTAATGGATTATTTTATTAATTTTCCCAATTAATTTAGCTATATGCCTGGCCTCTTCTAGAAACATTGTTCTCTGAGGTTCTAACAAGAGAAGAATGGCTGAAAGTGTTTGATAATATCTTTTCCAACCATCCTTCATACTTTCTCATGGTGGTTGCTGCCTATATCATATGTTCCAGAGCTCCTTTGCTTCACTGTAATCAAACAGAGGACTTTGAGGTAAACATCTCACTATGTAAGTTAGAGCCTTGCCTACCTATATTAGGTAGTTCAGAACAGTATAGTGTATAATATTTATTTTTAGAGAGCTTAGAAAGAAAAGTTACAGTTGAATGTTAGTTATACTGTGCCAGTTTGACCAATGTCCTCTAGTATCTGATATATTCACTGTGGAATGAATAAAATATTAATCAATTTACTGCACTTGGTTGTGTGGACAAAGAGGAATATAAAGAAACTTAAGACCTTGCAGAAATTCTTTTGTTGCCTAGGAAAATGTTTTTTAAATATGGAAAATTCATTATGCATTAAACTATTCTTTGTTTTCTGGTTCTCTTTCTGGACACAGGATTGACATCTGTATGTTAGGACAATATAAAGTGGTTCTGGCATTTTGATGCTTCGTTATTTTGCCTTCTAAAATGCAAGCACAGTGAGGCAGTCTTGGTTGACTTCCTCTCAACTAAAATGAAAATATTTTATTGTACCTCTGAAGTTATGGAGAGCATTGGGGGAAGAAAATCATTCTTTATATGGAAAAATCTCCATTTGCAAATATTAGGGCCTAATTTTGCAGACGCACATGTGAGTAATTGATTACTCATGTGGGTAAAATTCTTCTCATGTGTATTGCAGAATTGAGGCCATAACTCATGAGCAGAGTTGAAAGCACTTCTTGTCCTTCTTTCACTCAGTATGGCAAAAAGATATATACATATAGGAGAGAGGGCAGACTAACATTCCTAGCATTTGGAGTAAAGGGAGTGAAGCAGAGGTAGTTCTTTCAGGATTTAGTGGTTTGGGTTAAGCCAATTGAGCCATTATTTATTTATGTATTATATTAACTAGTGGTGCCAGGATGACAACATTTTCTTTTAATCAGCTTTTAGCATACAGAATTAACTAATATGTTTACATACCTATTGGGAAAGTATAGTGACTTGTTCAACTTTTTGTAGGATTTAAAATGAAATCTTTTTCTTATAGTATTTCTTCCATCATCGAAACAATCTGGATATTAATGTTGTGATTAAAGAAGCCTATCATCTTATGGAAGCTACCCCGTCAGACATCCATCCACAACGTATGCTTGATGACTTCATACCACTTACAAAGAGCCAGTACCCAGTATTTAATAAATACCCCAAGTTTATTGTGGATTATCAGACTCAGGAGCGAGAGAGGATCAGACAGGATGAAATAGAATACTTACGAGAAAGGTATTCATGGGAAAATAGAAGGAAACCTTAAAATTAGGAGAGGGGGAAGATATCTATAGAATTTACTGGAAACTAAAGTGATGCTAGGGTTGCCAACTTTCTAATCGCACAAAACTGAACACCCTTCCCCTACCCCAAGTCCCCATCCCTACCCTCTCCCTTTTTCGAGGCCCCTGTCCCTCGCTGACACCATCCCTCTTCCCTCCGTCACTTGCTCTCTCCCACCCTCACTCATTTTCACAGGGCTGGGGCAGGGGGTTGGGATGCGGGATGAGGTAAGGACTCTGGGGTGGGGCCAGAAATGAGGGGTTGCATGGGGGGTGAAGGCTCTGGCTGGTGGGGGTGGGCTCTAGGGTTGGGCTTGGGATGAGGGGTTTGCGGTGCAGGAGGGAGCTCCAGGCTGGGGCTGAAGGGTTCGGAGTCCAGGAGGGGGCTCAGGGCTGAGGCATGAGGTTGGGCTGTGGGAGGGGGTGTGGGCTCCGGGAGGGAGTTTGGGTGTGGGCTAGTGCTCAGGGCTGGGGCAGGGGGTGAGGGGTGTGGGCTCCAGGTGGCACCTCAGGCAGCTCCCAGGAAGCAGCTGGCATGTTCCTCTGGCTCCTTGGTGGAGGCATGGCCAGGCAGCTCTGCATGCTGCCCCCGTCCTCCGGAGCTCCCATTGGCCACGGTTCCCAGAGCAGGAGCAACATGCGGAGGCCCCATGGCTGCCTAGGAGCTGGGGAGACATGCCGGCCGGTTCCAGGGAGCCATGCAGAGCTGGGCATGGAGCCTGCCAGCCCCATGCCAACTGAACTTTTAACAGCCCAGTCACCAGTGCTGACCGGAGCTACGAGGCTTCCTTTTTGACCAGGTGTTCCAGTAGAAAACTGGACACCTGACAACCCTAATGAAGACTAGAAAAAGGGAAATGTATGTGCTTGGGAAAGGACAGAATGGTTAGAGAAATAGATAAAAAAGTAGATTTACACCTTACCTTTTGATGGCTCTGCTTGGCCTGTTGGATTTTTTAGTTAAATGGATTAGCCAGCATTAATTGCTGAAGTAATGTTAAGCTTAAAATCAACCTGTTTGTTAGTTCTCTGAAAACACCTAGGTCAAAATTTTCAAACTTGAGTGCTAAAGTCAGGCACATAAATCCACATTAAGATGGCAAAGTAAAAGTGAGATGACTTCCAGAGATGCTGAGAATTCTCTGCTCTCCATTGAAATCAGCAGGAACCGTGGATTTTCAGCACCTGAAAATTAGGTCAGTTTCACTTAAGCATCTAAATAAGGCTTTTAGTGCCTGACTTCAGTCACCCAGGTTTGAAAATTTTGATTTTAGCAGATAAGCCATTTTATAGTTAAACTAATCTGAAATTCTCTTGCAAATAGAAGGCAGCTGCAAAATGTTGCTTCAGTAGCTACATGTCTTCAACAGCCTGAGAAGTGCTAGTATCTATTTCGGCACTTGGAGAGTACTATTCCTTTTACCATCTATGCAGCTGGAAGCTATATAAGCCAATCAGCTTCATCCTCTTGTCATAGTTCTCATTTTCTATTATAGATCTCTTTTTGCGCTATAGCCAATTTACTTTAGAAGACATGATCCAAACTACTTCATCACTGGGCAATTTGAGCACAGACATAGATTTTATAATAATGTTAATACTTTTCCAATATATGACCAGAAGTTTTTACTACCTGAATAATTTCTTGAAATCTATTTTGGTTTCTATGGTAATATATAAAAAAAATTTATGCAGACAATTAGTTCACGAAATAGAAGCTAAAGCAGTACAGCGAAAAGTTGAAGATGAGGCCTGGTATCGGAAGCAAGAACTGCTTCGTGAGGCTGAAGAACAGAGGAGAAAAATTTTGCTGCAAGAAGAGGAAAAACTGGCAGATCAAAGACAGAGGTATTAGTAGAACCATGGCTACAGCACCCTGCTATTAAATATTTTATCACAAGTAGGGACAGAGATGGCCATAGGGTGACCAGAGGTCCCGATTTTGGGGGCTTTTTCTTATATGGGCACCTATTATCCCCACCCCCATCCCGATTTTTTACACTTGTGATCTGGTCACCCTAGATAGCCACCATTTTGTTCAAATTGTAATATGCGGAAGCAGCGCGGTCTAGTGGGTAGGGCACTGGTCTGGGAATCAGGAAATCGGGATTCTGTTCCTGGTTCTGCCATTGACCTGCTCTGTGACCGTGGGCAAGTCACATACGTCTCCAGTCTCACTTTTTCTCTTCCCAAACCGCTTACGTACCTGCCTCTTTCACTATGTGTTTGTGCAGTGGAGCTTCAATTTCAGTTGTTGCCTTTAGCTGCGACTGTGATAGAAGTTATTTATGTTAATGAGGGTGCATATTCTCAAATTTCTATTGGCGGTTTTTTAATTGGCTTTTTTTTTTATTGAGAGTTGTGGACTAAAGGGGTTAAGTGACTTTCCTTATCTACTAATGAATGAGGAGTACAATTCTGGTCAGGAGGTGGTGTAATATTATTGTGAATTTCTCTCAACAAACTAAAGTGCCTTTTTTTTTTTTTTAATTGACACCAATAGTGTAGAATTGATGGGACTTTTGTGGGAAATGGGGCGAGAGTGCCACTCTTTGGATTTAAATTTGTCTTATAACAGTGCAGTTTTCATTTCCAAAACAAAACTATTATGTCAAGAGTTAAAGAGAGTAGTTCATGACAGGTAATGGTTAACTATTATGGAACATCACACTCTTCAGTGTCAGCCTTCCACCAGTAAAGGTTTATTCGTTCCTATTTTATTTTTGTTTTGAAGACTAACAGCTGTGAAAAGAGAGTTGAAAGTAAAGGAGCTGCAGCTATTGGATGCTGCAAGAAGGCGTTTCCTGAAACATCAGCAGGATCAGCGTCAAACAGAGCTAAAACGTCTGGATGATGAAATTGCAAGAAAGGTTTGTTTTCCTCATCTAAGCAATATTTCCTCCAATGTTTATTACGAGAAGTAAATAAGAAAAAATTCATAACTTATGATAGCTAATGAAACCAATTGTAGCATGTTTTGTGAAACAAGATGTATTTAGCCAAAGTTGGGCAGTTGTCTGATTCATTTATATTTATATAGTTTAATTTGGCACCTGCTGCTGTCCACACAGTATACTTAAATTAGCAAAATTTCCTGAGAAAAGCCAGATTGATCCAAATATTGGCATTGCTGAAAAATGAAGTGAGCTGCCTAAGGTTCTGAACCTACTAACTGGAGTATTTTAAAATGTATGTGTGTGCAGGGAAAGGAAAGGAAAGATGGTGGTAAAGAAAAAACAACATTTCCATTTTGGGGTTTTTATGTGTATATTTCTTTCCTTTAGGTGTCCATGAGAGAGCGAGAAACAGCTGCTACTGTGCAAGATGTAGAAGTGCGGCAAATGGAACTTGAATCCCAAAGACAGCTTTTTGAACAGGTACATGGCAATGAACTACATACAGTCTCTTGGGTTATTTCTATATATTTTTTGTTAAATTTTTAAAATGTGCACAGAAAAAACAAATTATACATCTCAAATATATTAATCATTTGCTACCTAATCTTAGCTATACTTGAAATACTGAATTATAGATGATATGAATGCTTAAAATATAAATGAAGTATTTGTATTACATAACTTACAAACAAACAACATTTGTTTATAAAAATCCAACTAGTTAAAGTATTGAAATAAGATAAAGAATAGAAGCAAAATTCAGAGGAGGAGTATAGAGACGGAAGGAAGTGGATATAGAGGAAGGAGAGGCAAGTGGTGGGCTTCATGCATTTAACCAGATCATTCAGATACTTCCAGGAAAACATCTCATGTTTCTGAAAATTTTTTTTAGATATTTGTTACCGTATACAATTCTTTCCTTGGTGGCCAAGTTTACGATGTCTATGCTCCAGTCTTCAAATACTGGTGGTTTTTGGATTTCCGTTTTTGTAGTACTAATCTTTAGGTAATTGTGAGCTTTTTCAGATGTATTCAGCTTCCAATCAACATACGTTAGGTTTAGTTTGTAATACAATTTTATTTGATAGGAAAAAATTAACTGCAATTAAGTTCTTCCCAAAACATACAGGTATAGGAGCATTTTTAGAGCATATGGGTTAAGTGTGCATTTTTTTCACTTATTGCTACATGTTTTGAATAGTTGGAGTGGGGTCCAATGCATCTTCCATGTGATTTTTCTGCTGGATTAATCTTAAGTGGAGGTCCAAGGAACAGTTCAGAGCACTGACTAAAATTTGTTTTCATTGGTTAGGAGAGAATAATTGGCCTAGTTCCTTCTCCCATCTCTTTTTTAGGGAATCTGTGTTTAATTCAAACTCGCAGGCCAAGTGTGCACATGATGTTGCCATAGGTCTTGGCAATCTGGATAATATCTGGAGAAATGAAAGCAGTTCAGGAGGGTCATGGGTGGCGCAGGCATCAGGGCCAAACAGATCAGAGATGGCATGTTTTAGTTGCATATATTGCCATTCCTTCTTAATCTCTAGCTTGAACCTTTCTTTTGATGTTGTAAAAGGGAGGAAGGTATCATTTACATTAAATTGACTGATGGTCAGAATCCCTTTCCTAATCCAGTCTGGAGTTGCGTGTACAGAGTTTTACGTTACCCCAGATAGAGGCCCTAATATGTAGAAGGGGATGACTTTTTTAAATTTAGTGGACATAATATGCCAATTATTTTTGGCTGCCACAATAGTTTGGTAAATGCTCTTTAGGGAATTGGTAGTAATCTGAGGGCAGTGCATTGGAAAGGGGTAAAGGAGCAACAAATTCTGCTTCCAGCCGGAGACAGCCCAGGGTTCTACACCATGAGGGAATGAGCCACTATGCTGCTTGGCTAAAATTATTGTCTGGTAAAGTTCAAAGCTGGGAAATCTAAAACCACCTGTCTTGACAGGGAGCTGTAATCTATGTAGGAGATTCTGGGTTTGTTACCAACGTCCCACAAGAGGGACCTGACCATGGTGTTGATTTTGGTAAAATAAAAGGGAGGAATATGGAATTCAGAATAAAAATGATCTTGGGAAGAGCATTCATTTTGATTATTTATTTTTCCTGAAAGTGAGAGAGAGCGAGCGTGCCTGCCATCTGTTTAAACTGTTTGTTAACTGCATGATTAATGGGGCTAGATTAACCTTGACTATGCTTTTAATTCCCTTAAGGAACAGGTACCAAGATATCTGAGGTTTGTCTGTTGCCCTCTAAAGCTTGGCGTACACTGGACTTTCGTCAGTAAAACTGTTGTCGTTCAGAGGAGTGAAAACACACACACACACACCCCAAACGACAAAAGTTTTACCAACAAAAGTGCCGGTGTAAACAATGCTTTGTCAGCGGAAATGCTCACCTGCCAACAAAGCTGACACTGCTCATTAGGAGTGGAAGTTTTTTGTCGGTGGCAGAGCTCTCTCCTGCTGACAAACAGCGGGCGGCTATGCTGTGCACCTTTTAGCAGCATGGCTGTAGCAGCACAGCGGTGTTGCTAAAAGGTGCATAGTGTAGACATAGCCTAAATCTCCCTATAGGAGGTCACTTCCAACTAGATCCAGTGAGATCTTCATTGCTTCTGATTTATCCCAATTTATCTTGTAGCCAGAGAATTTACCAAAATTGTCTATTGTTTGTGGAATATTTGGAAGAAACTTGTTTTGAATGATTGTTCCTTTGCAGTTCCCAAATTCCATTTGATTGCTTTGGTGAGATTGGGGAGAGGGGAGTGAGAGAGAGAAAAGCCTCTTTCTTTAATTAAAAAGTGTCAGTGGCACCTCAGGACTGCTGCTTTGTGCCATTTTTTTTCTTCATGTACATACAAATGTAACTTTGTGAAGAGGATTACTGAGGAAAAAGTTACCATCAGTATAAATTAGTCTAAAAATAATGCTGTTCCTCTTTGCAACTCCTGTGTTAGTCTACAATATCCTGATGTTTACTGAAGCAATGCAGTGATACTCAGACCTCAGTGGTTCAGGAGCTAACTTAGTGATCAATATTACCCAAAAGAGCCACAGTAGTGTGAATTCATTGTTGCATTTATTATAGTACTATATATTCGTATTTAAACAGTGTGACCGGGGAAATATTTAGTCATTATATAAATATAATTCTCACAGCAGAATGACTGGCCAAGTGTTATTTTATCAGTTACAGTTGGTTAATAACATAGTAAAAGCATCCTGATTGGTTAATAATTTAGATCAGTTAATAATTAAATCACACAGTCCTCTCAATATCATGTGTGGCAAAAAGCCACAGGAGATACATTAAAGAGCCACTTGAATTCTCAGGCCTCAGTCTGTGTATAAAATTGTCAGTAGCATTACTAAAAAAAAAAGGGGATGGGTAAATTTTTATGGAAAAGGAATATTTTTCTTTCAAAATGTCTTCATTAGTACTGTTCATAAAGCAGTTTCTATTCTGTAATCCTGCTATAAAAATCAGAAAAGGACTCTTCTGGGTTTTAAAATATTTATTGCTTAAAGATAGAAAGTCAGTTTCACATGACAAGTGGCTTTCCGCCTGTTGAAAAATGCTGCTGCTAGCGGGTAGCTTTAGAAATGCCAATTTTAGTTACAAAGATTGAGACAGGTTTTCAAAAGCCACCTATGCCCATCTTGAACCCATGTGAAGCCCAACTTGCATGCACATAAGTGGTCTTCTGAAAAATCTGACCAGTTATTTTCAAATGCACCTCCACATCACTTGTATGTGATAAGAAATACTTCTTGTCATGAAATTTCAAAATCTGTGCGGAGCGCAATGGGGTTAACTGTCTTTAAGGGTTCACTTATTAAATATACTGTCAGCTGCAGTGTGCGTGTTTGTGGCTACGCAACACAAGCCAGTCTAAACCTATTTATACTCAGTATCTGTAAAGTCAGCAGCTTAAGGAATTAGCCTTATAACGATCAGGACCTGCAGGATAAGAGGGTAGTGCTTATTTAACTAACTGGTCCATTTTAGAAAAGGATACTGAGAGTCAGGATTTCTAGCTGTGCTACTGACTTGTATGGCCTTTAGCAAATCATTTAATTTCTCTGTGCCCTAGTTTACCATTGGGATAGTGGGTATGATGATATCTCTGTATCTCGCATTGGTGCTGTGAAACTTAATTCAAATTTGAAGTATTTTGAGATCCTTGGATAAAAGGTGCTATAGATGTACAACATGTTTACAATGGGCCTGGTTCATCACAATAGTATTCAGCTTTACTTTGGGGTAATTCCATTGAAGTCCATTGAATGGAGTTATGTCAGCATAAACTGTAGAATCACCTTGGTGACTTGGGGCAGTGTAAATGATAATATAGAGTGGATAAAGCAGTATGGGGGAGGGAGATACTCACGGTTGGTTATGAAATGTATTAGGGTGGGGTGTATTTGATATCCTTGAACATGTTCATTTCTGCAGTGAAGTTTTTAATATGAAAAAGCCGTAATTATCTTTAATGTATAGTATTAGCTTCATTATTGTATTTTTATGCACAACGGTTTTTACAGCAACTTGTCAAAAATCAAGAGACAGTGACACAGGAAGTAAAAGGGGAGATAGATGCCAGTCGAAGAAGGGCTGATCTTGAAGAACATCTAGTTCAGAGGTTGATAGAAATTGATCGGGATGAGGACCGTAAAGCACAGGTGGTAAGAAAATGGATTTAACTTGTATATTTGGAAGGAATGCCTCTTCCTGCAAACAAGCATGAAAATCTTTCAAAGAAAAGGAATTCTAATTTTTCGTGACAACTATACTTACTATATTTTGACCTTATGCAAAGAATCCCACTTTAAATGCTGTTCAGACAGTTGGAGTATATTGAAGTCCTGCTAGGCGCTGCTTGAGTGAAAGCTCTCCTTTGTCTTCCCCAGAGACTGGAAGATATACAAGAATTAGCATGACTCTTCTAGTAGATACTGCTGGTTCCCAGTTTATCTTTCTGTCAAGAATGTTGGATCTCAAGGCCACAAACATCTGGGTTTTGGTTCTTTGTGGACACAAGTGATGCTCTCTAAAGACTTGGTGGGAATCAGCAGGCAATTTAACTGTAGACCAGAGGTGGCCAACCAGTGACTCTGGTGCCACATGCGGCTCTTCAGAAGTTAATATGCGGCTCCTTGTATAAGCACCGACTCCAGGGCTGGAGCTATAGGCGCTAATTTTCCAATGTGCCGGGGGTGCTCACTGCTCAACCCCTAGCTCTGCCACAGGCCCTGCCCTCACGCCACTCCTTCCTGCCCCCTCGCTCCTCCCTCTCCCTCGCTCCTCCCTCTCCTCTCCCCCCCCAGGCTCCTGCATGCCAGGAAACAGCTGATAGAGAGGTGTGGGGAGGGAGGGCTGCCAGTGAGTGGAAGGCGCTGGGAGTGGGGAGGTGGGGGGTGGGAACTGATGGGGGGCTGCTGGCATATTACTGTGGCTCTTTGGCAATGTACATTGGTAAATTCTGACTCCTTCTCAGGCTCAGGTTGGCCACCACTGCTATAGACATTGACTTCCAAATTACAGCACTCAACAAATGCATCCAGCTAGGCATTACGAACTTGTTTGGGTTTTCAAGCTCAGAACTCTTAGCAGCACAGTTGAAAGACAGTTGAAGCTTACCCACTGTCCCAGTGCTTAGCAACTGTCTCTGTAGTTTGTCCAGAAATAATCATATACGTTTGAACTTTTTTAATCTGCCTTCAATTTTGTGGGTGCAGTTAACTGTGGGTAGAAATGGTAGTAGTATGTAGGTGTCTGATTTAATTGTACTTGCAAATCAGGTAAATATTTCAATGTTAGCAAAATGGCACCCCTAAAATATTAAAGGTTCAGTTAAGCCTTCTTTAAAATATGCCCCATGTATAAATAAGAAGATAGCAGAGGTGAGAGATAAGCAAAGGGAGAGGCTTGTAAAGAAACAATTTGCTGTAGGGTATAAAGGGGAGCTCTACTCCAGCGATAATTCTCTGGCACCTATTGTTGGTAAAGATCTTTAACAATGGCAGTGAAATAAATTTAAGTTTGAATGGAGAACGTTGTTATTTATCTGTAGTTGGATACAGTGCTAAAGTTAAAGTAAGTGCATTTCGCTGATCACTTTTTCTTAGCTGGCTGAAGAAAGTTTAGCAAAAGCTGATCAGAAGTGCGTCGACACAGACTGGAGAATCCAAGCCTTGTATAAACAAAGATGTGATGATCTGGACCGCGAGTCACATTATGAACAGATAGCTAAACTTCTTCATGACAACAGAGTAAAAGAAGCAGAGTTGCTGAAAGCAATGAAGGCAGAGGAGGATAAAAGGGTAACATGTTTTTGCATTTCTGGGGAGATGACGTGCAAAAGACAAAAGCGTGTGGCTGTGGCATGGTGCAGAATGGAAAGTCAAAAGGTTTTTATCAAAAATGTGTCCCCCAAAATTTGTTTTTTTACCTTAATGTCTTTTCCCTGATTTTGCTGGTCAACTAACAGTGTATAGCTAAACTCAATGTTTTTCCTAGTCTAGGCCCAGAATAATATCGTTTACCTCCCTTTAGCTGCCTCAAGAGGACCCTGGTGAGCATCAGCAATAGCTCTTCTCAAAAGTAGAAAACATTAACTCAGTGTCTTACTGCCATTTTTTGTGTTAATTAATGATGGTATGTAATTTGAAATCATTCAAACGGCTTTCTGTGAAGCTTGCTTTTTGCACGTTGCACTTTTATCGAAAGTGTACTGAAATGTGTCTGTTGTATAGTGGGAAGAAGTTACAGAGAAAAGAGCTCAGCTGGAAGCAGAGCAGCTAGCTGTTGCTGCTTTGGACGCACGGAGGAAGCAGTTCTTAGAAGATGAAATGAACGATGCAATAGAACTGGCTGAAAAGCTACAAAGTGAAGATGGCTATTTTGGTGAGCATACAATATAGTACTTCCATCTACAGTGTACATGACATGGATATTACACTAACTCATCTATGTAAATATTTTTATCAATATAAAAATGTAGGACTGGAGGGACCTCGATAGGTCATCTAGTCCAGTCCCCTGCACTGAGGCAGGACTAGGTATTATCTAGATCATCTCTCCAATGATGGAGATCCCACAACCTCCCTTAGGTAATTTGTTCCAGTGCTTAACTACCCTTACAGTTAGGAAGTTTCTCCTAATGTCCAACCTAAATCATCTTTGCTGGAATTTAAGCCTATTACTTCTAGTCCTGTCCTCTGTGATGAGCAGAAGAATTTTTCCTTATCCTCTATAAAACAACCTTTTATGTACTTGAAGACTGTTTATCAAATGCCCCCTCAGTCTTCTCCAGACTAAAAAACCCAATTGTTTCAGTCTTTCCTTGTAGGTCATGTTTTCTAGACCTTCAGTTGTTTTTGCTACTCTCCTCTGGACTTTCTCCCAATTTGTCCACATCTTTCCCAAAGTGTGGTGCCCATATTTGGACACAGCATTCCAGTTGAGGCCTTATCAGTATTGAGTAGAATGGAGGAATTTCTTCTTATGTCTTGCTTACAACACTCCTAATATATCCCAGAATGATATCCACTCTTTTTGCAACAGTATTGCATTGTTGACTCATATTTAGCTTGTGATCAACTGTAACTCCCAGATTCTTTTCTCCAGTACTCCTTCCTAGGCAGTCATTTCCCATTTTGTATTTGTGCAGCTGATTATTCCTTGCTAAGTGTAGTGCTCTGCATTTGTCCTTATTGAATTTCATCCTGTTTATTTCAGACCATTTCAGCAGTTTGTCAAGATCATTTTGAATTCTAGTACATGCCAGATATCCATCCATAAGACTGAAAATAGGGCCAAACTTTTAAAAGACCTTTATTTGGTCTCCTCCATCAATTGCAAACACAAATAACAACATTTAGAAGCTAATTTACTTCTATACGTAGTTAAGAATCTAAATTCTGCAGTGGGCACCCACAGTTGATTTCCACCCACAAAAATGAACCCCTACTTTATATTGTTTTAAATGTTTGTTGGGTTTGTAAATAAACTGAATGAGAGGGCGTAGCGTTCTTTAAATTTTCATTGAACCAGAAATGTTAAATTATGTTATAATAGAGCACTGTTTAAATAATAACTCCAGAAATTTTTTTAAAAAGTTTTTTCTTCCTCTGCTGTTTAAAAAACTATTGAGAGAGAAACACCAACAAAATGATCAGGCCCCACTCCTTATTACCTTACACACACACACACACACACACACACACACACACACACACACACACACACACACACACACACACACACACACACACACACACACACACACACACACACACACACACACACACACACACACACACACACACACACACACACACACACACACACAGTTTGTCCAAGTGAGGTCACAAGGGTAGCTTGCTGGAAGTGCCTAATTCACATAATGTGAACTAAATTTCAGTTGTCTTAGTCTTCTTACTCAAGGTGCCACCCCCTAAGACTACAAGTCCCAGTATGCAATATTCTATCCGTAAAAGCAGCAAAGAGTACATATATTCTATCTGTATCTTAATGGCTCATTTGTCATTAGTTTAGTCACTCATATTTTAAAAAATATTGCATTGTGGGACCTATAGTTTCTGAAAATCACAATTTAGTAAAATTGTGTAGTCTTGGCCCCACAGACTAACAATTTTTGTTATAAATTTTCCAATCCCTACTTAACTGGAGCTGCCTGCACACTAAATCTAGGGCCGTGTCTTCACAGTGACGAGTATCGGAGGGGTAGCCATGTTAGTCTGGATCTATAAAAGCAGCAAAGAATCCTGTGGCACCTTATAGACTATAAGGTACCACAGGATTCTTTGCTGTCTTCACAGTGAGTAACTACATGGCAAGCCAGGTGCAAATGTACAGCATGCCACCTTGCCATGCAGCAATATCCCATGCGAACACTGCTACAGCCCAGTGAAAGTCCCAAAGTGCAATTTAGCATACCATGCTTTCTAATCATATGCTATGCTTCACACCAGGACTGTTGCTGCACTGTTGCAGTGTTCACATGGGACATTACTGTGTAGCAAGGTGGCACTCTGTAGATTTGCACCCTGGCTTGCTGTGTAGTAATCCAATGTGAAGACATAGTCTTAGATTTAGTGTGCAGGCAGCTCCAATTAAGTAGGGGCTGGAAAATTGGCTTTTAATAACCATTAGCTATTCAATTCTTACAGTTTACAAAGAAACTTCTCTCCCTTTCCCACAGAGAGAGTGCGTGATTTAAAGCCTGGGTGTGTACAGCAAGATTTAAAATTCCAGCAGGTGCCAAGGGAAGCCCAACCCAAGTCAGGATATGTCTGTCTAAATGACTTATCTACAGCAGAGTCCTCAGCACACTGTAAGTTGCTAAACTTTGAAATAGTCTTTCTCTCACTTCTAATTTTGGAAGTATTACCTGGGCACCAAGGTGGGTGAATCAGTCTTTGGGAAATGTGCAGATTTATTTTTAATTGATTTCACACCTGAAAAATCCTTTTAAAAAACAGTACTTGTAAAGGCAGTAGGCAACTCAACTCTGCTGGATTATGAGAGATGCCTCTCGTGTTAGACCCAACTGTATCTTCATCCCATATTTGTATGGAATTTGCATTTCTATCTATGGCTTAAACACCATTTCATAGCTGTCTGTGGCTTTTCAGAGTGGAGAAAATGTAGAATTACCTGTCATTCAAATCATCTTGACAGGACTCATTTGTTGTGGCCAATAAATATCTAATCTAATTATCTCTAATTATCTATTCTGGGCTGGGTCTGCTTCTACAGCCAGTGAAAATGCTTGTTAAAAGCTATTCTTTAGTTGCACATCTTATTGGTGAAATCCTCCTAACACCACAGGAAACCTTGATACCTTTGAAACTTTAATAACACTTTAGCTTCTCCGTTTGCCACAAAGTGCAGCACAGTAATGATACATTTTGCAAAGGACCTAAAAGAACCCCTAGGAAGTAGGAGTTGCTCTCCACTTGTAGTATTAAGAGCTGTCTCCTGAGTAATCAAGGGACTGAACGAAGGAATAAAAGTGCAGTAATTGTCTTGTTATATATTAAAGACAAAGCCCTGCAGTATTATTCTCCAACAAGAAATAACTTTGTACTACTTTAGTCATGAAAAACCTGAATCTCATACAGGTCAGACTAGATCAGGGTGGGCAAATTGCGGCCCTCAGGCCGGATCCGGCTCGTCAGGGCTTTGGATCTGATCCGTGGGATTGCCATCCCTGTAGCGCTGCAGGCCCCGCACCACTCCCAGAAGCGGCCGGGACCATATTCCTGCAACCCGAGGGGATGGGAGGCAGAGGGCTCTGCACGCTGCCCTCGTCTGCAGGCATCGCCCCCAGCAGCTCCCATTGGCTAGGAATGCAGGCAAGAGCAGCATGTGGAGTTCTCTGCCCCTCATCCCCAGGGGCTGAAGGGACGTGATGCTGGCCACTTCCAGGAGCGGTGTGGAGCCAGGGCGGGCAGGCAGCCTGCCTGAGCCCCGCTGCTCGCCACTGCCACTGTGGAGCGACTCCAGGTAAGTGGCGCCAGGTCAGAGCCCACACCCCAAACACCTCTGCACCCCCTGCCCTGAGCCCCCTGCTGCACCTTGCCTGCATCCCACTCCCCTCCTGCACCCCAATCCCCTGCCCTGGCTTCCCAACCCCCTGCCCTGAGCCCCATGCCGCACCCCTCCTGCACCCCCAACCCCATCCTGAGCCCCCAACCCGTGCCGAGACCCCCTCCCGCACTCTGCACCTCTCCTGCCCTGAGCCCCCTCCCACACTCCGCACCCCCTCCTGCACCCTAACCCCCTGCCGTGAGCCCCCTCATACACCCTGCACTCCTCCTCCACCACAACCCCCTGCCTTGAGCCCTTCCTGCACACCGCACTACCTCCCGCACTCAAAACCCCTGTCCCAGCCCTAAATTCATGGCCTTGCATGCAATTTCCCCACCCAAATGTGGCCCTCGGGCCAAAAAGTTTGCCCACCCCTGCTGTAAATGTTCACTGTATAACTTGAACTTTGCAAACTCTAGATGCAAAGCATATTTGGGTCTGGTCCAACTCCTATGAAGTCAATGAAAAGATTCCCACTGATTTCAGTGGGCCTTGGGTAAGGCCCTAAAAGTGTAAGGCATTATTACAGATGTAATCAGTTTCATTTTATTATTTTTCCTATTCAGTGGTGCCTCTCACTGATTCAAATGACTCTTCCTCTGGTTTTAACCCTCCTCCTTGCACTGTTCATTGTGGTAATGAATCTGGCAGTTATCTTTAGCTCCAATGTATTTAACGTTAACTGCTAGCGTGTATCAGATACTTTACAGTAATAAGTTTAGATGGTTTATCTTCTCAACATACTGTAGTATGTTAATAAAATGTACCAATACCAAATGCCTTTGTAATTATGGTGAGGTTACATAATCAACACCAAAGAGTTAATTGTAATAGAATGCAGACCTATTTGGTGTGCTCTCCACAACTCCGCATATTTGCTTCAGGTAGTGATGGTTCCTTGTGGGTAACAGTTTTTCTATATAATTTATTTTTTAAGTATTTTACCAACTTTTCTTATGATAAATGACTGTACCTAGCCTGGTAAAACTAATTACATTTATTTTTCCCTATCTTACAAGCTATTACTTTACTTTTCAGTGTATAACTTTGGTGAGGGAAAGAGCGTGAAAGGGATTTATACAAATTGACTATTTGCTCATTACACAGTAGTTCAGTATGTTTCAACATAGATACCTCTGAATTATGTAAAAATAGATAACTGACATTTTAATGATCCTGAAATTCTTACACAGGGTTCTAGGTTAGTGATTGTAAAGAACTGTATTCTCCTACCTTTTTTTGTTTTGTTTTTAATTGGTTTTCTTTAAAAAAAATAATAAAATCAAACTCACAGGAGGAATTATACAAAACATACCCAATAAAATGAAAAAACTCAGATAGGGTGAAAGGGCTAGTTTTTGGCCTGAAAACTAGTTATTTTTCCAGATGAATAGTTAGACAAGAGGAAATACAGAGATTTTTAAACAATTTTCAGGTTTCCCTATGTGGCTATTTTCTGCACTGAAAACACATTCCAAGTGTGTTCAAACGTGCCAAAAATAAGCTGAACACTATTAAGGTTTCTTCAATAGAATTGGCTGTAGTTATAGGCATGTGGGGAGAGGGAGGAAGGGGAGAGATGGGAGTAGAGAATGTAACATATATAACACAAGAAAGCAAACATTTTACTGGGCTGTAGGGAACTTGACTCAACACTCACCTTTATGAAGGATCCAGTTTTATTGCAACAGAAGACTGACAGTTCTGTAAGATTTCCTGTGAGATTCTGCATATTACCCTGATGCAATAAGGATTCTTTGGAGACCAGGCTCCATGATAAATTATAAATAATACTACTACAGCAACTGTCAACTTCAAAGCACTTTTACAGACAGTCCTCAAAGGACTCCAATAAAGTAGGTATTATTCACGGTTTATAAAGGAGGAGACAGAGGCAGAGGTGTTAAGCAATTTATCACAAGGTGAGTATGTGTCAGAGACAAGATTAGAACTCAGGAGTTCATCACACAGTTATAAAGAATTTAAAAATAAAGTATGGCCAAACCACACTTTAATAACAACTCATCTGAGCATCCAAAGAAGCTTTACAAACATTAAAATCAATCCTCAACATCGTTATTAAGTAGGTACGAATTTTTACAGTAGAGCTTTACTAATGTGTACTCCTTACTGCGAACTCTGAAAATGACTGAATTTTACCAGCTAGTAAGTGAGCAAACAAAAGAGCACATCACAAAATGTATTCTGGTAATTTGACACATTTGGTTTTAATTAGTAATGCTTCACGTTATGGTAATTTATATAAATTACTAAGAAAATCTTAATATTTAGCCTTTACACTGCACTTTACTATAATATTTTTATCCAATTTGGAAGCTGTAATCTGAAACCTCACTACAGCTTCCTACTATTAAATCTTTGCTCAGTACACTTTTTATTATGTTAATTATAGGCATAGGTGTCGACTTCTGCTGGCACCGGTGGGTGCTCGACCCCCCCTCAACCTGCCCTGACTCCACCCCTTCCCCAAAGTCCCCACCCCAACTCTGCCCCCTCCCTGCCCCCTTCCAACCCCTTCCCCAAATCCCCACTCTGCCTCTTCCCCACCTACTCCCCTGAATGCATCACATTCCCGCTCCTCCCCCCTCCCTCTCAGAGCTTGTTGTGCCGCGAAACAGCTGTTTTGCAGCAGCAAGCACTGGGAGGAGAAGTGAGGACGTGGCACGCCCAGGGGAGGAGGCGGGGGGGCAGTGATTATGGGGTATAGAAATCATCAGTACACTGGGAATTAAATACCCATCTTACAGCTGCACCCTATGTGCAAGTGAATAAGCACTTGGGGATGAGGGATAGGTTTTAATTTACTGAAGGTCAACACAGCAGGTCTCTGCCAGAGCCCAGAGATATCAGGGCTGCTAGACCACTGCTCTAACTACCAGAATTCTCTACAAGCGATTTGACAATATTCCATTCAAGAAAAACCCAAACAGGATTCTGGAAATACAGTCAAAATGTTTAAGACAAATATTCTGTGGCAGAAAAGTTAAATGAAAGACTTGGGCTTGGCAGGACAGTATCTATGGACCAGTTCTATTTGTGCTATAACTAGCTAATTCCATATGTTCTCAGATTAGGTCATCTTTAGCTCTCCTTCCTCCAATGGGTGTAGTCAGTGTCAGTCCTTGTTTACAGTTAATGATTTTCTCTCTCTCACTGGTCTGAATGAATGGCACTTATGATATGATCAAGTATAACTCACTTCATGTGTCATTCTAGACATGGAAATTAACCACTATTTTGTCTAGATTAATGACAAGCCTGCAACCAGCTGTTGGGTGATCAAAGTGTACTGTATTGGCACTGTTTCTGAAGACAGTGAACCACTGTTTTCATAAATACTATAACCAGAAGCAATGAAGCTGTAGAGCAGTCTCTAAAAAACACAGTATGCTTTCTAAAATGCATTTTACAACCTTCCATGAAAAAAATAAATTGACAAAAAGAATTCATAAAACTATTCTGGCTATAATTCACATACTTGTAATGTGCTTTTGGCATCCCGCATTTGTATAAGTCATTGTCAGCCTTAAACATGAATTTCACAACTTTCCATCCATTTCCTCGCTGATCATTCTATTACAACAACTCTCCACCATATTAACTTTGTCAAGGTTATCTGCATCTCCGTGCCTGTGACAAAAGTACATAAGCTTGCATCTGTTGATTTCTGGGTCTACTTCTCTCCAATAATTTGTGCCATAATCCTTATACTATTTTATATTTTAATACAATACTAATACAGCAGTTAATCTACTGATGTTAAAGTGCATTGAGATGTGTAACCACACAAGTAGCATTAACAAACTTTGCCAAGAATTTTATCATCACCACCACTGGAAGCCAACTGCCCTCCGCCCTACATTTTCACACACAGGTATTGTTTATGGCAGCATAAAAAAGCACTTGCTGAAATGTTGATTGTATGTCCCTACTGTCTCTCAGAATAACATCCTTTAAATCACTGCTCCGCAGATTTATTTTGAAAGCAGAACCACCATTTCAGGATGATGAAACCAATCAATCCCTTCAATTATGTCATGTTTTGTTAAATATGTATGCACAATTAGCCTACACTTAGAACAGATTGTATAGTTCTTCAGGGTATGGTATTTCCTTTTTCTTACATGTTTTGATAAGCAGTGAAATAGTTAACAGTGATGTCATTTAAAGTATTATCATTGGCACCTGATTTAACACCCACTGAAATGAATGGTTTGGTTCACATATCAGAGCTGTTTCCAAACTCGCTCAGACATTGCTGCACAGGTTACACTGAGGGCATGTTTTCAAGGTTCTCTCTGCAACCATAACAGCTAGAACTTGCATGAGAATGTAATAGAAAATGAGAAAAGAAAAAAAGGAAAAGAAGAGATTCTGTAAAATAACTGACTTGCCTGTGTACCCCACTTTTTGGCTCATTCTTTACATCCCTAAGGGAAACCAATACCAGGAAACACTGTTAAGTATAAAAAAGTCACTTGTATTTCAGGTCATATATTAGTAATTGCAAACCTATTTTCAACACATTTTTACAAATAGCATGTATTTCATTTATGCATATACTAAACACGAACAAGAAAACACATTGTGCAATCCAGTTAAGACAGACTGGATATCTTTTTTCTTCTCCCCCCCCCCCCCCGGCTAAAATGAACACTACTCAACCAGTCACCAAAGTCAACTCTAATTCCCTTTGTTTGATGAAGATGTTCTTGTGGAATTAATCTTTATTTCCTACTACTTGCAGCTTCAGATTTAGCATAATTTCCCCTTTTGAAAATGGTATGTGTTAACAATTTTTGACATTTTGTTTTTCCCTCTATCATTTATGCATCACGGACCTTAAAATCTATTCTCCCCCTGAAATCCAGTCCTACCTGTGAAATCTGGGTAGTGTAGGGGAGAAGCAGGGCTGGAGGCTCTTGTGCTAGTCTCTAGATCATAGGTGGACAAACTACGGCCCACAGGCTGGATCTGGCTTGTCAGGGCTTTGGATCCAGCCCGCGGGATTGCCACCCTTGATGCTGCTGGCAACCATGCCACTCCCAGAAGCGGCTGGCACCATGTCACTGCAGCCCCTGTGGGAGGGAGGGCAGAGGGCTGCATGCACTGCCCTCACCTGCGGGTACCTCCCCCAAAGCTCCCATTCGCCATGACTCCCTGTTCTTGGCCAAAGGGAGCTGTGGGAGGGTGGTGCCTGCAGGCCAGGACAGCGTGTGGAGCCCTCTGCCCCTTTCCCCTCTTCCTTCCGCCCCCCAGGGGCTGCAAGGATGTGGTGCGGAGCCAGGGCAGGCAGCCTGAGCCCTGCTGTGCACCGCTGCCACCCCAGAGTCCAACCTGAACCCCTCCTACACCCTCCACCCCAGCCCTGTGCCCTCTGCCTCACTCTGCGTGCACCCCAGCCCCTTGCTGCATCTCGAACCCCTCCTGCACCCTAATCGCCTGCCCTGAGCCATCTGCTGCACTCCATACCCCTCCCTGCACCCCTGCCCTGAGCCCCCTCCCACACGCTGCACCCCAATGCCCTGCCGTGAGCCCCCTCCCACACTCTGCACCCCCTCCTGCATACCAATCCCCTGTCCCAGCCCTACATTCATGGCCTTGCATCTAATTTCCCCATCCAGATGTGGCCCTTGGGCTAAAAAGTTTGCCCACCCCTGGATTAGATGATCATGATGATCCCTTCTGACCTTAAAGTCTATGAGTCTGAATCTTTTTAGTGGTTTGTTGCAATATTAATTTTGAGCCTCTTTCATTTCTAGTTTCTTTAGATAGAAGACGAGAAGACTTGGAATGCAGAGAACGGGAACTGATGGCAGAAGTCAGAGAGCTCAGGCAAAACCTTACTTCACAGGCCCGAGCTCCATATCCACTACCTCATTTTCCAGACACACAGTGGACAGCTTAAGGAAGCACACTTCATACTTCAGCTGTACCGTATTAATCACTGGAATTCTAAATAGTTATGTTGTGATCAAAGAGATTGATTTTTAATTATTTATTATAAATACTTTTGGAAACAATACTTCTGTATATAAAAATAAAATACTAACTAGAAATGTTATAATTGCACACTTCTGATTGTTCTAGCCATAATGACACTTCATTCTTGATTTTTTTTAAATAAACATACTTTTTTTTTATTGTTGTACTACTGAACAGTCAATATTTGAGTACAAGGTATAATCTGATTACACCAATTCCCTGAACAATCAAAACACTGTTAAAATGATTTATTTGTCAGTAGTATTAATGGGATTCTCTTGTGATCATTTTAATGTTTTCCATCTGTCTGTTATCTGATACAGTCAACCTGTGGAACTCATTGCTGGGAGAAGTTGTGAAGGCCAAAAGTATAACAAGGTTAAAAAAAGAATTAGGTAAATTCATGGAGAATCGGTCCATCAGTGGCTATTAGCCAAGAAAGTCAAGGATGCAATCCTATGCTCTGGGTGTCCCTAAATCTCTCACTGACAGAAGCTGGGACCAGCCACTGTTTGAAAACAGGATACTGAGGTAAATGGACCATTGGTCTAACCCAGTATAGTATGAGGGTTCGGACTTCACAGACAAATCTCCACAAGAGTCAAGAGAAGGAATTAAGATCCTTAATTGCAGAGGGTCAGTTAGCAGCTCAGACCTCCTTACAGGCAGTGATTGATATGTTGGATATTGTGAAGAGATCAAGGGCAACAGCGGTGACAGTGATAGGCATTGTGGTTGCAATCCTCAGGGATCCCCAAAGACATGAACGACAGACCATCTCCCTTTTGAGGATTGTAATCTCTTCATCAGCAAAAGCAGCAAAGAGTCCTGTGGCACTTTATAGACTAACAGATGTATTGGGGCATGAGCTTTCGTGGGTGAATACCCACTTCGTCGGATGCATCATCAGCAAGGCAGCTGCTGCATTACATTCTTTAAAGGACCCCTTAGCTGATGTCCCTGGGTGTATGCACACCACAAAGAAACAGGTTCAACAACCCTATTCCAGGCTGACTCTTTCAGCCCTTTTTCTATCTTCCATGCTACGGTTCATTGGAACCTCCTAGGAAGAAACAAACATTGCATAGCATGCTAAAAATAAACTCTTCACATCAGCACCAGGATTGGGAGGGGCTGGGTGTCCAGAATATGTATCCGTCCATGACACGGGGCATATTCACAGGGCAACTAGCTGCCCTTGCCACCCTGGATGCACTCTGTTTTTTAGGACACAAGTTCAATCAGAGCTAGCATGGGTGACTCCTCATGCAGGCAATCACACCCCCTGCGCAAAGTATAGGCATACTCTATCTTTGATCCAAGGCACAAGAGTGCAGCTGCCAACAGACAACACACAGTGATGTCCTAAGTGAATAGACCGGGAGAAACACTCAACCCCGTCAGGCAGCAATCTGCTTGTGGCATTGGTGCATGTGTTACCAGCCTGACAGCTGGGCACCTACCAGACTACAGAACACTAACAAATCACCTGAGCAGGAAGTTTTCAGAAGCTCACAAATGGACTATAAAAGCCTACCATTCAGACCGTTTTTCAAAGTTGGGGTCATCTTCACATGGTCTTATTTGCTACAGAAATAAACCAAAATTGTCCCACCTTATGCTCCAGGGGGGACCCAAGTCCAGGATCTCTCTGACACATTTGTCACTCCTCAACCTCCTGCCCAGGTCTGATGCATGCAAAACCTACCAGGAATTTGGTAGGAAGGGTCAAACAGCTAATTTTTTTTCAGCATCAAATGCCTTTCTTAATACTGGGATCAGCTTTTTATTCTGTGTTGGTGGGCCTAGCATAGTGGGATCCTGGTTCATGTGGTGCTATGACAATACAAATAATAACAATACATACAGCATTATAGATGTGCATAGCACTTTGTAGGCAAAACCCTCAAGACACCAGGTGAAAGCCTGATCCCAGTGAAATCGAAGGCAAACCTAACCCTTATTTAAATGAAGCCAGGATTTCAACTATTGTCTCTGCTCCAAATGGCCTACCAGTGTAAGGGTTTTTACTCTCCTGTGCCTAGGCTTGGTTTCCCCTACTCCCTGCCTTGCTCATCTGTTCCCTTGATTCCTACAGCTACCATCTAGCTCAGGGGGGTGCAAACTACAGCCTGGGGGCCACATCCGGCCCTCTAGACATTTTAATCGGGACTTCAAGCTTCTGCTGTGGAAGGAGGGTCCGGGGCTTGCCCCACTCCGTGCGGCTCCCGGAAGCAGCAGTATATTCTTCCTTCAGCTCCTATTCATATGGGCAGCCAGAGGGCTCCTCACACTGCCCCCGCCCCAAGCACTGCCTCCCATTGGTCAGGAACTGTGGCCAATAGGAGCTGCAGGGGCAGTGACTGTGGACAGGGCAGCGCACAGAGCCGCCTGGCCACGTCTCCACTTAGGAGCCCAATGGAAAACATGCCACTGCTTCTGGGAGATGCTCGAGGAATGTGCTGCCCGGCACCTGCACCCCTGACTCTCTCCCACCCTCTGAACTTCGGTCCCAGCTCAGAGCACCCTGCTGCTCCCCCAACCGCTCATCCCCAGCCCCACCCCAGAGACCTAACCCCGCCCCCCTCAACCCCTGGCCTGGAACCCTCTCCTGCACCGAGCGCCTCATTTCTGGCCCCATCCCAGAGCCCACATCCCACAGCTGGAGCCCTCACCCCCTCCCACACCCCAACCCCCAATTTCATTCATGGCCTGCCATACAATTTCCATACCCAGATGTGGCCCTCGGGCCAGAAAGTTTGCTCACCTGAATCTAGCTGCTGCGCCCCTCAGCCCAGTCAATATACTGCTGCTAAAATCCCCTGCCTCTCTGTCACTCACTTCACCACAGGCACTGCCTCCCCCCCACCCCCACCCCCAATTTCCTGCATGAAGGGGAGCCTTCTCCTTGGCAAGGCCCTACCCAGCTCCACTGAACCCCCAACCCCCTGCTCACCATGCTGCTGTACCTGCTGTCACCGTCCCTGTCTCTTCCATGTTCCTCCGCCCCTTCTGCAGGGACCAGTCACCAGCTTTCCATATGTCTTGTGCCCCCTCTCCACATCCCTCCTCAGAGCTCAGTGCCCTCTGAGAGAGTACTGGACACAGACCCTGGCATCAGGGCCGACCTTAGCATGCCCACCGTCACCCTGGGCACACCAACTAAACATCGAGGCTAGGAGGCCAAACGTTTTGCAAACACCCTAGGGCCAGTCCGGCCTGGTGTGCTTTGGGCTTGGATGGTTGCAGCAGGGTCTGGCCTGGTTTGTAAGCTCTTGGGGACAGAGACTGGCAGTGCCCCCTGCAGCTTCCCCCATGCTGGTACAAGGACCCATGCTTTGCTGCTGAGGGCGGCTGAGCTGTCACCCGCTGAACCAGCATAGCACCACAGCCTGCCACAAACGGGCACCCTGTAGGCCTGCTAGTGACAGCCAAGCTCTGCCACTTTTCACCAGCATCGACAGGGCCCCGCAGCCAGCCAACAAGCCCCTGGTGTGTGTGTGTGGGGGGGGGGAGGGGGCCATGCCAGCCTATGGCATGGGGGAGCTGGGACAGATATAACCAGAGGGGAGGCGTGACCTGCATGGTGGGGCAGAGGGTAGGCTCAGGGCAGCGTGTTGAAAGATCTGCAGGATCCTGCTGCAGCAGGATGCTCCACCCCCCCTCCCCAGTCACTGCCCCCCCATTCCCCTCCCCCCCCGCAGCCTGGGCCCATGCCACCTGCAGGCTTTTAGAAGCAGGATTTTGTAGGCCAACGTGGAGGGAGGGGGTCATAGGAGTTGAGCTAAGTGCCTCTGCCTTGTAGCCCCCTCCTCGCAATGCCCCGCAGCCTCTGGCCTCCCAGGGCTTCTAAAACCCAGCGACAAGCACAAACCAGCGTTGGGAAGAAAGAGAGGAGGAAAAAAAGAACAGCTGCCCCGTGTGAGGATCGAACTCACGACCTTCAGATTATGAGACTGACGCGCTACCTACTGCGCTAACGAGGCGGCTGGAAAAACGGTCCCCACACCGACCCTCGAGCCCAGCCAATTCGCCTTGCAGCGCTCCCACGCAGCCCCTGCCTGCCTGCAAGGGGCCCAGCCCGGCCCTTCTCCCTGTTCGGCGCCACGGGGACAGCGGCAGGAACGGAGCCTCCCCGGGCAGGCGGCTGCTCCCCAGCAACCTGGCGACGACTCATCCCCGCCGCCTGCTGCCCTACTTCCCCCGCCCCAGGGCCCGACCCGCGGCTTCTGCAGAGCGCGGGGACCCGCCGCAGCGCCCGTCCCGGGGGCCGGCCTCAGCTCCACGTGCCCCTGCTCCCGCGCCCATGGGGCTCGCCCGCTGGCGGGGCGCTGCTGGGACACGTGGCTCCAGCGGGGGGGGACCCCGCTCCGTCCCTTTGACCGGGGCTGGGGGGGGAAGCGGTTTGCCCGACCCCTAGTGATAGGGGAACTCCAGAGCGGCTGGGGGGGGGGGGTGTCGGAAGGGAGGCTGCTCAAAGGGCAGGGGTGGGGCCCGCTACAACCCCCCGTCAATCCCCGCACGCAGCTGCAGCGTTGCACGCAGCTCCAACGGGAGCAGGGGACGTTGCTTCCAGTTACTGTTTAGAAATGTGGCGAACGCTAAGAAACGGGGTCCTGCTCGCTGAGAACAACCCGAGGTGTGTGTACAGCAGCGTCCCCCCGCGAGACGCGGCCTTGCAACGGAGGGTCTCGTGTGGGGCAGGCCCGCTGCCGGCCTCTGGGCGGAACAGCTGCTTTGGCACGTTCTGTGTCAGTCCTGCCCACGCCTCGTTGCGCTACAGGGAACCGAGGGCTTGTGCAACCCCCGTTCCGGTGTGATAAGGTAGGACACAGCGCGCTGCGCGTTAACAGAGGCTGGCTGCGCACGAAGTGCTGAACGGCCTGGGGCTTGCTGTCTCCGCTGAATCTGACACCACCCGTGCAACACAGACTGTTAGGAACTGTAGCAAAATCTCTGTGCATTTAGAACTGATGCATTCAGCTGGCACAGAAAGGAAGAATGGTTTAACTCTCCTGAAACTGGTTATTTGTGCTGCTTTAATGAGCTTTTCCCATTTTCTGTAACATAATGAGCAACGGGAAGACGATTAGATTTTTTTTAAGCCACGAGAAGCGACTTTAATGACTGTATGTGTTCAGTTTTTAACTGGATTGATTCATGTTGAGAGGGCGCTGTTTTACATGATTAATTAATTATGCTAAATAATTTTCCATCCACCTACTTGCACTTAGCAGGTCACTGAATAATTACTTTCTGGCACTTCTGATGCAGCTGCGCGTCTATGCTGAGGGCAAACTACAGTTTATTAAAGTCAAATAATCAACTGTTTCTTAGAGACCAGCACATAGTAAACTAGTGTAATAGAGCAGGCAGGAAAGACTCCAAATCCACTTCTCCTTCGGAACTTTAGGGTTGGCATCTTCCACCCATTTATTCATTAAATACAAATACGAAATCATTAATATTATGATGTATTAAGAGTGTCATTATCAATAACAAGCATATTTTGTTTTATTATTAATTTACATTAATTCATAAAGCAGCCACCACTACAGGATCTGGGCTACATTTACACTGAAAATATTAGGACCTATAATGTTTAGATGACACAGTGGTGAAAACATTTGTGCTCTGAGCCTAGCCCAGCCCCCAGAGCCCTCAACACCTTCTTTGCAAGCTCCTTATGTCTAGAAGTTAGGTCCTATCTTGTAAGTTGCTCCACATGATCTGAGAAGGACACTCATGTGCAGTAACTTGCAGAATCAGGGGCCAAAATAGTAAGTGATGCATAGATGCAGGAACTAGAGGTGCAGGGGGTGCTGCAGCACCCCCAGTTTTTATGTGGGGCTCTGCTCCCAGTCCCACACAGCAAGTTCCATCCACAGGTGTAGTGGCAGAAAAAGCATCTGTCCAATTTTGCTACCAATAGCAGCTTCCCCCATGCAAATATGGCGTTTTTGGCTACCTCTCAGAACGTGCTGTCATCTAGTGCAGCAGTAGCTAATTCGGAGGGATGAGGGCTTACCTTGAGACATTTTGCAATTGATGTTTTTGATTATTGTAGGGTAAGAATGAGAGACACTTTTGCATTCAGTGGTAGTGTGGTGTGCTGAGACACCTCTGCATTTTTATATGTCTCATTTTGTCTGTGACTAAGTCTAAAATGAAGTGAGAGCTGGGGTACTGCGGCTAGCAAATTGTAGCAAAGTAGTCCCCATTCATCAGACTTCACTAGCCCTGGACTGGTGACTGTTGCATGGATGCCTTTCGCATCCTCTGGACCAGGGGTAGTGAATATGGAGGGATAGGTGCTTGAGAAGTATCTTTCTAATTTTAAAAACTTTTTTTGTTTATATACTAGGTTTGATTTTTGTTCCAAGATGTTTTTAATAACAAGCATTTACACAATGTAATTTTTTTTTTAAAGAACTGAAGTATGCACACTTTTTGCACTTGTATTCTTTCTTCTCATCAGTCATGTTTTCTTGATTGGTTCCTTCTGGAATACAGGGCATATGTGCCCACCTCTTGCAAGAGATGCACTAGACCTTTGATAAGTAACAATTGAGAAAATGAAATCACAGAAGTTATGATGTTACACAATTTCCATTCAGTCATGCTATTCCTTCCACATGTAAAATTACCTAAAATATGAATGAGGAAAATGTTTACTGTTGTGGAAATTTTACAAGAATCATGATCCTTAGGCAGATTATGGCATGTGTTTCTGATACAATTGTATGTTTCTTATCATGTAATCCTCATTTTCCTTTTCACAGTTGACAAGTATGCGCAGTAGTCCTCCACGCTTTCTGAAAAAAAATCAATATAGAGCAATGAAATACTGATTACGTTACAAACAAATCTACATGCAAATCTTGATTAATTACTGTCAATATTTTAATCTAGTCACTGGTTTGCACATTTTTTTAAAGAGTCATATTTTCTCAAAGTTTTACCTTACTGCACCTGGATATAAAGATATCCAATTTCATTTAATTGGTCTATCAATAGTAACCATTCACCTCATTAAAATGTTGTGGTACTTAAAGATATTGATGCAGAGACACCATTACAGAACCAAACCTGTGAGATATCTTAATACCCCACTTTAAGGGTATTAAGATAACAGTTATGTGACATAATTCCACTCTTCCTGTTATCTTCACATGAGCCTAATGAGTCCATAGTACATGGGAGAAAGTTATTACCTGATTCCTTCATTAGAACAATAGCTATTTGTCTTCTAAATGCAGTATTAGCCTCTGCTGTTGTTTCTACTGAACTGATGTCTTTCTGCTGCAAATACATTTCTGCAAACTAACACCACTTCTATTTAGAAAAAAACATCATAATTACCAGAAGTGAAAGGTTGCTGGTCCAGCATACCGGTAAGAACTGGCCACCAGTAGCGGCCCGTACACAGTTGACATTACAGTGCTGCTATGGCAGTGCTTTATGCTTTAACATTGCTGCCCCCTTTAGCTCCACCCGCATCAGCAGCCCTGCCATAGGGTCTGGCAGCGCTGCTGGATGCTACCAGCAGGGCCGCCGACAGTGGGGGAGCAAAAGGGACAGCTGCCCTGGGTGCTGGCGATCTAAAAGGGCCTGGGGCTCCTGGCCACTGCAGCAGCAGCTGTCAGGAAGGACTGGCTAAGGGAATCTGGCTGCCCAACCTCACCCCTTCTGCCTGAGAGCTCACCCCTTCTTGGGGCTCAGAGCCCACCCCACACACCTTGGCAAAGACACCGGCGCAGTGCACACCAGTAATCTTTCACCTCTGATATTTACACATCAATTTGGTATTCAATACCTCTAAGATGAATGGCCCGCAGTTGTGTCCATCTCTTTGTCTGGTACGCCGAACAATTTTACTCTTCCAATCAGATGAGGATTTGCTAGTTAATCATTTGATGAAGTATCTGAAATTCATAGAGAGTACAGTAGCAGACTGTATAAATGAGCTTTTCTTCCTTCCCCTCCTTTTATTATTACAGTTTCTATACATGTTTAGCAATCCTTTCTATCTCTATTTAATTAAATGATTGCAATGACTTATTGGTCATTCATTCATTCATTCACTCACTCACTCACACACACACACACACACACACACTTTCATATTATTGTCTCACTCTTACACAATGTATCGCTTGATTTGCTGTGCCCCATGTTGCTAACACCACGTACTCACTCATGCAACATGCTACGTTCTATGAAGTAGTTAGCCAGACTCAAATCACACAAGTTCACTCAAAGTCCATTAGTAAGCATATTCAAGACATAAGCAGAGTCAGAATGGGCTGACCTGACATCTGGTGGTGAGCTGTGAGAAAGGACTTCAGGGGCTGATCTTGTTTGCATGGGCACACCCACCCTGCCTAGCATGATGGACTGCTTGCCCAAATGGTCACTTTGGCTGCAGTAGGATCCCCTGTCTCTTTGTTATTGGGGCAGGAGTAATAAAGGTTGTTACCCTGGTTATGTGAATCCAGGACAGTAGAACTGTACTTGGCATTTTATGCTGGAGGCACTCGCCCTCAGCTAAGTAGCACTCACTAGGTAAGGGATATGGGTTCCAAAACCCAGTGAATTGAGGGGGTATTAGTGCAGATATATGTACCTAGCAGCATGGATGCTGGTTGATGGTCTTTAAACACTATGCTTGCCTCTCTGCTGTGCAATAAGCAAATTTTGACTCCATTAGAAGTCTTATTGCATTCTACATAGCTGAAGTCATTGATACCTGGGTCTAAGCATTAGATCTACTGTGGGCTAGTGATGGTCTAGCACTGAGGGTCCCTGACTATCAGCTAAAATTGCTGAGTGCTAAAGTTACTGAGAGCTGTGATAAAGGGTGGGGAGCTGAAGACAAAAGTTGTTGAGTAGCTAGTAGAGAGGCATGGTTAGTGGAGTACAGCAGCTAGTGGTGAAGACTGCAGCAGAACCCCATGGAGAGGTGTGGCAGGCGGCCCCAAGGGAGCATTAAGATTGTGCCCCCCGCAAATACCTCCCCCATTTCCACCGAGGCTGGGAGGTAAACTCTCCAGATGAACTTCTGAACACTGGGGGGCTGCACTGACCAAGGACAGAAACTGGGTGAGGTGACTGTTGGGTTGCTGGACTTAAGACCCTGAGAGGAAAAGGACTGCCAAACTTACTTGGGGGTGGGTCTTTTGCTCATGGTTTGTGTTATGAATCCTGTCTGTGGTGTTTCCCCAACATAATGCAGCATTGTTTCCCTCCTTTATTAAAAGGTTTATGCTACACTCAGACTCTGTGCTTGCAAGAGGGGAAGTATTGCCTCCTAGAGGCACCTGGGGGATGGTATGTAATTGTCCCAAGTCACTGGGTGGGGGCTCGAGCTGGTTTTGTTTTGTGTTATTGAAACTGAACCCCTAGATACTGAACCCGGCCCTTGTTGCTGCCAACTCTGATGGGCAGAAGGGTTACAAGTTCAAGTACAGGCTGTTTCAATTTTTCTTTGTAGCTAACAGGAAGACATTAGTCTCACTATTGTTACTTTTACAGTGTACATGAACTCTTACTGTGAAAATATTTTCAGGAAATGTATCTAAAAAATCACCTCCAATTCCTCAGGCATGTTCTTTCATATATCTCATCTCATCACACAAGGGGTCAATAATTAACAATTCTTTTGTTTTCATCAATGCTATCTGTAAGTGTAAATATATGTACAAATTATATTGGTAATGTGATGATTTCAACAATTTTATAATGATTTCCCAAAAAACCATTCCATTAACATTTGTAATGTCTCACTAATACACAAGAGAAAAGCATATTGTGAATTAATTGATCAACTCATTGCCGACTGTATTCTTCCAAGTTACATTAACAACAGAATTTCACAGTAGCATTTTATTTTTCTTGGAATGTCAAGAGTTACATTCACATTCCACTTTTCTTTGCATGCACTAAACTCACTGAAAACCCACAATATAGGAAATTATATCACTGCTACCCAGCTGTGTTACAGATCTCTTACATAATACCACATTTAGTGCCCATAATCCCAAAGTACAATAGAAAACATCTTACCGCAAGAACCCAATGACCTGGTGCATGGTAAGGAAGCAATAATATATCATATTGAAGAATTCCACTCTGTATTCATTGAAAAAAAAATTAGAACTGCAAGTAGAGTTTCCAGTGAAGCAAATCATGAAAATGTAGATTATACTGTATTTCCCAATTTCATTACATGGATTACTATCACAGTACTCATTCCACATCAAACATAGCTTTGTAGTTGCTGTTTCACACACAGTTTAACTGACTGAATGAAAATGTGCTTTGCTCATGCTGTGTATGAAAGCCTTCACTTTCATTTATGTTGCTCTGCCTGAGAGAGTGACAGTGGAAACTACTGCTGAGATGGCTTGTACCTGTTGAAAGTCAACCAGGTTATTAACGCATTAATCATTCTGGCACATAACGAACATAATGAAGTTAATATAGACAGACATGCAAGGGATCCTTAGTGTTACAAAGAAGATATGTAAGAGAGCCATGTAAAAACAAAAAGATTTGTAATCAATGTGCTCTGTCTTACTTAATGTAAAAACTGACTAAGCTGTTCACATACTTATGTTTAATTCATGGACCCACTGAACTGTATAACAAAACTAATGTGGCCCTCAACACGTCAAGGATTGTATGTCAGATATGTACCTCCAAATACATTTCAGTGTATTTACTGCTGCCAAACATGTACAGAAATGTTGCAATTTCAGGTTTATATTGATATTTCAAGGGTATTTGGACTTAAATATGTTGTACCACATATTCATGTGATTGTTTACTTATTGATACAACTTATATACTTTCATGTACCATCACAGTAAGTGGCCTACCTTTCCACCTGCTTTCTCGACCACGCAACTCAAATATGCATCAATAACCTACAACACATGATGAAAGAAAGGGAACAATATTTGATCAATCAATCCTGTCACCATACATGTTTAGTGGTACTTAAAATTTACCTCATCACTTATCCAGCTTCTTGGTTTCAGGCAATGAAATGAAGAGCCATACAATTTGATTTTTCTCACTTTGGCCTCCAGTCTCTGTGTGTTTGCCAGTCATTACAAATCTGATTAGAAAAAAAAGGAACACATATTACATGCATGGTAATACAGTTTTCTTTTTCTCTGTTTTACTACTGTGAATGCTGCCACTTTGTACACGAAAACCTTTAACATGCTTCATAAATGGAACTATGTTAAAAACCTGTTTAAGAAAGGTGTGGTAACCAATTACCTTTCAGAAACCATTGGTCATATTCTCCATCCTCCATAAGCATGTTATTAACATTGTCATCATCATCACCACTTGTATCATTGCTTGAAACATATTGCCCTTCCATTGCTGTGACCTCATGTTTTTCCACTGTGCTGTTATGAGATACAGTGCCATCCATTTTCCCAGTCTCTTCTGAGGGTGTTTTTTGTCCAGTGTCACCAATAGCAATTTCAATTCTGATGTTTTCCTCCGATCTGCTTTCAGCACATAATGTTGGAGGCTCTTTAAATGGTTTAAAGTGTGCAATACCATACATGGCTCCTAACAGTTTCCCTGAGATGGTTTGCAATTTAACTCTCTTACCCTCAACAGTCTTAATTTTGTATAGTCCCCAATGGATAGATTGCAGCGGTCCTCCTTTTCTTGTTCTTTTTCTCGCATTCAGTAGCATAACAGTCCCCAACATCAAATGTTACTTCCCCATATTTAGAAGTCTTTTTTTTTTAGCATGTCTGTTGTTTTTCTTGTGCTTTAGAAATGTTACAAAGAGCCAGTGCAATGTCAGCACCATGTCTAGATTTCATATTTATGCTGTACTCTTTGCAGAAATCTTCCCTGAATTTATTCGTATCTGGGAGCTTTGTAAACAAACGGAGAAGGGGTGTTTGTAAAATGAAGATATACAGAATGCCATATGTACATGAAAGCAGCTGGTGCTAACACACTTACTGTGTAACTCTCTGAGACTTCTTCTGGAAACACCGGCTCATTGCAAAACATTTGTCGAAAGGATGAAATTTTTGTTGTTGCATGTACTTTAGTTTGCAAAGAAAACAAAATGGGCTCAAGGAATTCATCCTAATTACTCCCAGTGTCATCAACCATCTTCCGCCATGTTCTGTAACAAATGATGATTGACAGGTTTCAGAGTAGCAGCCGTGTTAGTTTGTATCCGCAAAAAGAACAGGAGTACTTGTGGCACCTTAGAGACTAACAAATTTATTTGAGCATAAGCTTTCGTGGGCTACAGCCCACTTCTTCAGATGCACAGAATGGAACATATATTAAGGAGATATATATACATATACAGAGAGCATGAAAAGGTCAGAATTGTCTTACCAACTCTGAGAGGCCAATTAAGTAAGAGAAAAAAAAACTTTTGAAGAGATAATCAAGACAGCCCAGTACAGACAGTTTGATAAGAAGTGTGAGAATACTTATAACGGGAGATAGATTCAATGTTCGTAATGGCTCAGCCATTCCCAGTCCCTATTCAAGCCTAAATTGATTGTATCTAGATTGATTCGTTTGTGAGGGGGGAAAAAACACACGTACAGTCTTGACTGAAACAAATTATACATAATCAAAAAGGCGTAATACAGTGAAAGTATTTTTGATTATGTGACACAGATTGTGAAGACTTTGTAGTGAGTTGCACAGTACACTCTGATATCTACTAGTATTGTAATATTCCCACCCATTCACTTACCTTTTGATGGATTTATTAGCATTTTCAGCCACGCCATTAGTTTGTGGGTGGTACGGGCTGGTGAAGCTCCATTCTGTTCCCAGTCTTTTGCAAGTATACAGGTTAAACTGAAAGAAAATAAGTTGCACAATAAACTTACATACAGACTTGTCTTAAGGAATGTTCCTTTGCCTATTTGCCATTACTTTTATGTGTAATTAGCAACAGGAATAGCCCATCTTTTAACATTACTATTGGAAACAAGTTGTTATGGGGTTTTTTGGTAGATATGAAAACACCCCAAAAAAATGTTATAGCAACCCTGACAGTGACCAACAACAGTTTATCAAAAAAAAAGTATGGTGATAGTTCTCAAACAGTTGTCAAAAACAATGTGCTTTTAATAAAAAAAAAAAAACAAAAAACCCACAAACACACAAGGGCGATGAAACCTATGTTCACTGTCAGCTATCTATGACCTGATAGTGGGGTTGAATACATAGTAAAAATAACCCAGGGGGAAAAACAAGAAAAAAACAAAAACCAAAACAGAAAGTCATTACCTTATTATTGAATTCAGGACCAAGATCTGTCAGTATCCGCTGTGGGCATACACGTCGAACCACCATTTTGTACATGCTGTTTCCACTTCCAAAAAAGTCAGCATATGAGCTGGCAAAGGCTTCCACCCATCTTGAAAGATAATCTATGGCTGTCAGTATATACCAGTATCCATTCTTTGTTGCTGATAATGGTCCTATTAAATCCATTCCCACCAATTCCCAGATCTGAGTGACCTACATGCAAGGGTACCAGTTACAGTCATACTTCACATTTTTCTTACTAAATGTTCTTAATAAACCCGTATATCATAAGCAGAGTACACAGTGTAATATGATTACAACAGCCACACAATCAGAATGTAAAGCCCACTTTTAAAAACAGAAGAAAGGAAAAACAAACAAAAAGAAGTAAGGGAATGGATTAGGAAAAAGGATACAAGAGGAAAGCTGAAGAAATATGCCCAGCCAGTGCAAAGGAGTAGTAGAGGTTATTGCTGCACTGTGCTTTGCCACATGTATGCACTGCACTTGTTTCAAAATCAAGGCCTTATTGTACAGCAATAACAGTAGCGTAGCGTAGCGTAGCTAGAGGGAGAGCGGGGAAGTGGCTGCTCCCCCACTGAGCACAAGTAGCACCTTTTCAATTTCTTGGCACCTTTTTACTAATCTAAGGGAACCATTAAAAAAACAAAAAAGCAAACAAAAAAAAAAAAACAAAAACCTCACACCCCTCACCCAGCAGTGCTCCAGTCTTTGGCAGCACTTCGTCTGCACTGAAGGTCCCGCCGCCAAAGACACCTGGAGTGAGTGAAGGGCCCACCGCCAAAGACCCGGAGCACCGCCAGGTGAGTCAAAGCGCCGCAGTGGGTGGCGCCTTTTTTTTTTTGTGAGCACTCCCCCGGTTGCCTCCACCTAGCTACGCCACTGAGTAAAAACAATGTGTCTGATTCCAAAATTCACTTTTACGCTTTTCAAGGTGCTGTCCAGATTTAATCCTTTTCCCTCTTTCTGGCAATGCAGACATCGCACAACCTAGTTTGGATGGAACAATATGATGACATTAACATTTCGTTATGGAAATAGTATTGCAAAGGAACAAAGTTGACATTTGCACACCAAATATATTTTTATATTTCTTTTTTAAATTTTGACCTTGTATTTCAATTGTAAATACCATTCTTCAGGATTTAATTTCATTACTTTATATACCCAATCGGCAATGTCTTGTGTCATCCCTGGCCAATAGTATTTTGATGTCAGCACAGTTCTTGTTTTGAATAATCCTTGATGTCCACCACGTGGACTGTCATGATACATTTCAAAGAGTTGAAGGGCTTCTTTCATGGTATGCACAACGACAACCCTTTTTCCTTTGGCAGAATGGAACAACGTCCCCTCTGTTGATCATAGAAGATGGAACACAGAGAATGACTAAGGTTTCTCGGGGGCCTGGGCCAGAGCAACAGTTGGACCCCTATCCACCCTGTCTGCCTGCTGCACCGCCCATGGCCCTAACCCTTTCGGCCTCCTCCCCAGGATCCCAGCCATGTTCCACCTAAGCTCCCTGCCATTCCACCTGCCCCACAGCTCCTTTGCTTATTTCCTACTCACCCCACACACACACACACACAGCCCCAGGACCGGAGAAGCTCTGTCCCTGTGTCATGGCCCTGGGGCTGTACCAGGGAGTGAGAGCTTCTCCAGTCCCAGGGCTGCGGCAGGGGTTCGGGTGCTGCACTTCTTTAGGGGACCAGGAGCAAGGTGCTGGGGCTTCTGCTCCACCCTGCACTTCTGCTGGAGAGGGGGTTGGGCATAGGGGCGTCCCCTGCCCATCTCTCGGCTTCTGCCAGGGCTGCAGTGGGGGCAACGTGGGAGGGCTTTTCTTGCTTCACTCTCCGGGTGGAAGCTGGGGGCCCCCCCGTTGGCCGTGGCCCCTCAGCCTGGGCCAAGTAGTCACAGTGGCTAATCCGCCACTGAGGGAGACATGATGATGAAATCAAGTGTTACACTTAAGCTATGACCAGTTATTTGCAAAGCCATTCATTAATTATAAGGCATATGCATATCAAAGACATCTCTATTCAGTATGGTTCAAAATGGCTTGAGTACAAGGAGGGGAATTTCAGTGTACGGTTAGAACTAGCTGATCTTTTTAACATTAGAAATCATTGCTCAGTGAATGTATAGTATTGTTGTCGGTGCTTGGAGCACACTGGATAGCATACTTGAGAAATGAAACAAAGTCATAGGGTTTTTTGGTAACATTTAGAATTTATACTCATTTCTCATGTAACCGCCTAATATATTTGTTGCGCCACCTGCATAGATAGCAAAGGAGATTTTCTGGAAAATTTGAATAAAACTAGTGATCCCAATCCCGGTCCCACTGAAGGTAAGGTTAACACTCCAAATAATCCCAGTGCTGGGACATCAGGACCATCATTTTACAGGCTGAAGTTTCCAGTCTAATGTGTCAGTATTATATGAAAATAAATAAATAAATAAATAAATAAAAGGATTCCTTGCCTTCCAAAGAAAAGTTGACAGCAAATGGATGCGGGTTCAGTATGCCTGCTTTATTCATTCCTTCAGGATGTGTGTTACTCCTTAGATATGCCAAAACATTTGCAATTTTTTCCTCAAAAGATTTCCCTGTGAATTGTTCACAACAGAAAACAGTTACTTAAATGGAAACAGGCAGTATCAATCCATATAAGACTCAAAGTTCAGTTAGAAGATATGAGATGTACGTTGAGGACATATAAGAAGGTTAAACCAAAAATCAACAATGCATCATTCATAGGCCAGTCACAAGACAGACCTAAGTTGCAGCTATGTGCTTAATTCTGAAGTATGTGTGGCTTACATAATATGGCTGTATTTGATCAATGCAGATCAAATGTTATTTGAGATAATGAAATCACCTACAAGATTGTAACCAAGTATATTCATAGTAACACAGGACAGGAAATAACAGCACAAAAATGTAAATAAAAAAAACAAAAACACACAAGCAGAGGTGCTTGAAGATAATGGGTTCAGAAAACAAAGGAATACACATGGAACACTCTACTTACCTGCCATAATGACATGTGTAGTACTGGTAATTTTTTGCTTGGTACAACTTTATGGCAGAAAAATAGTTTTCTGCAATTCTGAAGAATCCGAAATAAAGAAACCCCTATAACATGCACATTTCAATATCACCTCATTCTCAGCTATGCCTTTAACCGATCATTCTACTGAAATTTAACTAACCAATCCTAACATATTGTAACTTGATTATCTAACCAATTATATCCCATCACCTTAATTGGTTTACACTCAGCAAAATTAAGTATATAGCTGACAAAAAAAAATCAAAGAACCAGAGCCCAGACAGATAAACGAACAATAGAGAAATAGGGACTATAAAGACAAAACAATAAAGAAATCACCATGATTACAGGCATGCAAACAATTTAAGAAATGACTATACGATTTTTGTAAAGATTCTTAATGATTCATGCACTTAGCCAGGAAGACCCTTAGTCTTTGGGTACTGTTACCAGATTTGCCCATTACTTGGGGCATGCTCATTTATTGGAGTTACTTGTCTGGGGGAGGCGAGGGAGTTTTGATAATTCTATTAATGTACCGCTTGTATCACTTGTGTTCTTAGAGCTCTACTTTTCCCTTCTGTCCGTTCCCTCCTGCATCCGGGTTCTCCAGTGCTGGGTTCTTTCCACCCTCTGAAATCAGATGAACACACACACACAGCTGACCCCTTATCAGTCCCTAGACTCAGCAGTCTTGGCTAAACAGCACCTTTCAAGTTGCAACCCTCATATGCCCCCAGATTCGGCAGTTTCAGCACAGAACCCACTTTCATGCCACAATCATTCTGCTAGTAACCCACTTGATGAGCAAAATCCCACAGGTTTATTTGGGAGAGGCAGGGATCTTTTAGCTTATCTACAAAAAGCGTTGCTATAGAGCAAATAGGGAAGCCAAAAACACCCATGAGGAGGGAGCGGGAGAGAAAGAGAAACATCCAGCTTAACCATGAAAGCTATTTATTTCCAGGTAGCAACCATACAAAAGGGAACCAAACAAACAAAGCAGTTACAATATTAAATCTAACTTACATTTGATTACAAACGTTAGGGCTAGCAAACCATAACTGATCACATAAGGTAGGGTCAGGAGGCTATACAGAGAGAGAGATCTCACCAGTCCGTGAAGCTTGAATCTCGGTTCCCAGGTGGCATTGGTTGTGGAGGGTATGGATTGCTGGAGACAGGTAGAGAGCCCACAGCACAATCAGTCACAAGGATGCATCAGTTCCATTGAAACCAAAGACCGGAGCACCGCCAAGTGAGGGTGTAATTTTTTTTTTTTGGTTTGCTTTTTTGTTTTTTTAATGGTTCCCCCAGATTAGTAAAAAGGCGCCAAGAAATTGAAAAGGTGCCATTTGTGCTCAGTGGGGGAGCAGCCGCTCCCCTGTTCTCCCCTTAGCTACGCTACTGTTATTACTGCTGTACAATCAGGCCTTGATTTTGAAACAAGTGCAGTGCATACATGTGGCAAAGCACAGTGCAGCAATAACTCTACTGCTCCTTTGCACTGGCTGGGCATATTTCTTCAGCTTTCCTCTTGTATCCTTTTTCCTAACCCATTCCCTTACTTCTTTTTGTTTGTTTTTTCTTTCTTCTGTTTTTAAAAGTGGGCTTTACATTCTGATTGTGGCTGTTGTAACTATATTATACTGTGTACTCTGCTTATGATATATGGGTTTATTAAGAACATTTATTAAGAGAAATGTGAAGTATGACTGTAACTGGTACCCTTGCATGTAGGTCACTCAGATCTGGGAATTGGTGGGAATGGATTATCAGCAACAAAGAATGGATACTGGTATATACTGACAGCCATAGATTATCTTTCAAGACAGGTGGGAAGCCTTTGCCAGCTCATATGCTGACTTTTTTGGAAGTGGAAACAGCATGTACAAAACGGTTGTTCGACATGGATGCCCACAGCAGATACTGACAGATCTTGGTCCTGAATTCAATAATAAGGTAATGACTTTTTGTTTTTGTTTGTTTTTTCCCCCCTGGGTTATTTTTACTATGTATTCAACCTCACTATCAGGTCACAGATAGCTGACAGTGAACATAGGTTTCATCGCCCTTGTCTGTTTTTTATTAAAGGCACATTGTTTTTGACAACTGTGCCTCCCTTTCCCATCTTTGAAGCAAATGAGGCTAGGGAGTTTCCTTAATCATATCACCCTTGTCTGGATGGGTTTAGGTGTGTCTCCCACTGCCTTTTCATTGCTTTTTGTAAGTGTTTCTTCTGATCAGTTATGATTCAAGCAGCGGCTGTGGGAGGGGGCCTTCATGAGTCAGACTGGAGAGCTCCTTGACACTGTGGGATGTGGGAGGAAGCAGAGTGTCAAGGGTGACTTGCCAGACATGGATGGAGAGGGACCCTGGCCCTTCAAGCCCCCAACAGTGGTGGGAACCCCAGATCCAGCTCCACAGCTGCAAAGTGCCTCCATATTTTGTCACAATATTTATAGTAAAAGTCAGGGACAGGTCATGGCCTTCCATGAATTTTTCTTTATTCCCTGTGACCTGTCCCTGACTTTTACTATAAATATCTGCGACAAAATTAATTATCTGGATAATGGGAAGGATTGCACCCTCAGCAATTTTGCAGATGACACTAAGCTAGGAGGAGAGGTAGATACACTGGAGGGTAGGAATAGGGTCCAGAGTGACCTAGACAAACTGGAGGATTGGGCCAAAAGAAACTGGATGAGGTTGAACAAGGACAAGTGCAGAGTGCTTAGAACAGAAGAACCCCAAGCACTGCTACAGGCTGGGGATCGACTGGCTAAGCAGCATTTCTGCAGAAAAGGACCTGGGGATTACAGTGAGAGAGAAGCTGGATATGAGTCAACATTGTGTCTTGTTGCCAAGAAGGCTAACGGCAAATTGGGCTGCATTAGTAAGAGCATTGCCAGCAGATTGAGGAAAGTGATTATTCCCCTCTATTCGGCACTGGTGAGCATAGGCATGCTCAGGGGAAGAGGCGGAGGTGACCTGGGGCGGAGAGCTGCTGGTGGGTGCAGAGTTCCAGACCCGGAGCACCCACAGTCGGCGCCTATGCTGGTGAGGCCACATCTGGAGTATTGCATCCAGTTTTGGGCCCCTCACTACAGAAAGGATGTGAACAAATTAGAGAGAGAGAGTTAGTTCAGAGGAGGGCAACGAAAGCGATTAGAGTGCTGGGGTACATGACTTCTGAGGAGAGACTGAGGGAACTGGGCTTATTTAGTGTGTAGAAAAGAGTGAGGGGGGGATTTGATAGCAGCCTTCAGCTACCTGAAGTGGCAGGGGTGGTTTCCAAAAAGGATGGAGCTAGGCTGTTCTCAGTGGTGGCAGATGACAGAACAAGAAGCAATGGTCTCAAATTGCAATGGGGGAGGTCTAGGTTGGATATTAGGAAACACTTTCATTTGGAGGGTGATGAAGCATTGGAATGAGTTGCCTAGGGAGGTGGTGGAATCTCCACCCTTAGAGTTTTTTAAGGTCAGGCTTGACAAAGCCCTGGCTGGGATGATTTAGTTGTTGTTGGTTCTGCTTTGAGCAGGGGGTTGAACTAGATGACCTCCTGATGTCTCTTCCAACCCTAAACTATGATTCTATGAAAACTTAGCCTTACTCAGAAATATTGCTATGAAAACTTAAGAAAGTTGTAAGAGACAGTCTGAAACCCAGTAACACTACTTTGTTGCTCTGTGAGTGCAGAGGTGTTAACAGGGCATTGAACATGAAATGATCTTTAACAATATGTTCTGACTACTTACATTAAATAAATCTGTTACATCTTGGTTTAGTAGAGAGGCCTCTAATTGACCAATAAGAATCTGGTGTTGCAGGTCCCCATAGCATAATCTATATTTGCTTCTACGTTGTCAGTGCAGCTTTTGTTTTGGTGAGTTTTGCACACAGATGCAGGAATGTGGACTTGTGCATCCAAAAGTTCTGCAGCCACTGCTCATCAGCCCAAACCTTCATTGTTGCTGAAGATTTTTGCCTTTGGGAAGGATGTAAGAAGATGACATAATATAATACACTTACTGAATATTTGTGAATCAACTTCTACACACAAGCAATGGTGTGTGAACATAGGACACTAAGGGCTGGATTAACAGGCAAGATAAATGCAGCTAAGGCAATCCTCATTGGTGGATCAAATGCAAAGGAATTGTTGAAAACAGGACAGGAAATCAGTCATACCAGAAGTCACATGATCCAATAAAACAAACTTGTGCTATAAAAAGAAAAAGAAAAAAGGTAGAATTAAAAACTACAAATCAAAGTAAAAAATCATAGCAAGTGCTATAATAGAAACCCAGATGGAATTGCTAAAACCAATAACTACTACTTAAAATTCTTTTTGATGAGCATTAGTTATTAAAATAAAAAAAATCAGCACAATGACATGCATTGCACAATGATAATACAGATAAATGGTTCAGAATAACAAGAACAACATTTTTAAAGGAACACAACTATAATTAAAATGGATTACAAGGAAAAGAGCACAATTCAGGGAATCACAGCAGCAGATAAGACAAATTTGACTTATAATGATAAGAGACTCTTAAGTACTCAAAATGTGTGATGCAGAGTTTGATGGAATGTAGGTAAAATATTTCACTGCATCAAATCTCCTGTAGCAGTAAAGTAACACCCGGGACAGCAAGTTTGTATATTTTTTGTAGCATCCAGAACAAGTCCAAGGGAGTTTTGCTGTGAAAGGGTGTGGTAAGGTGCTGCTAGAGAGGCCTTAATCAGCTCCTGCCACTCCAGCCCCGATCAGGAGATTGGACGGGGGCTTGGTAGATAGCCTGATGCTTGCCTGGTAACTGACCACACCTGCCAGCCTCCTTAGCAGGAGCTATAGGCTTGAGAGGAAATGAGAACAAGGGGAGTGAAAACCAGCAGGGGAATCTCCTAGTCTGTTGCTGGCCAGACCTGTGGCAGGCCAAGTTGTTGTAAACAGCCTGTATATAGTTGGAAACAGGTGGTGGGGATTAGATTATAAATAAGAACATGGGTGTTACACCAGCCTGAAGTGTCTCAGAGAAGAGTGGGAGAAGGGCTGAACTGAAGGGGCATGGTGTGTGCCCTGTTATAGAGGGGGTTTGGGGTACAGGCTATGGGAGGGAGTTTGGGTGAGTGGTGTGGGCTCTGACCTGGGGCAGGAGATTGGGGTGCAGATGTGTGGGCTCTGGGAGGGAGTTTAGCACCTCAGCTTGTTATATAAGAGAAAGGAGCTGCAGTGACTTCATATAGACATATAAACTGATAGACTCTTAAATACTCAAAATGTGTGACATAGAGTTTGAGGGAGGGAGTGTCTGTACAATATTTCAGAGCATTAAGTCTCCTGGCTGTAGCAGTAAAGTAGCACCTCAACACATATATAAGACAGCGAGGTGCTGTGGTGTCTAAGCATTGACAGTCTAGGAATTGGGAGGCCTGTGCCTTTAAAAACCAGCTCCAGGAACCTGCCCTCTGCTCCAGGGCTGACATGCAGCGTCCTGTCTCTGCCCCCACCCCCCCATATTTGCAAGCACAACAGGTTTAATCCTAGGGGTAATTTACCCCCTCTCCCCCTCCCTGGACAGGTTATGTCCCTGGACAGGGTCCAGCAGCATCTCCCCCCTAGGCTTAACCCTAGCCCCCACTCCTAATTTTTCCCCTCCAGCCCCTCTTTTGCTGCTACCTACAGTAGCTTAATTCCCTCCAGCCAGTAAATTTCTGCCCCCTGCTCAGACTCTGACCCCCTCCTTGCTGCAATTTGCCCCCTTTGCCCCTTTTTAACCTCTCCAAAGAGCAGGCAGCAAAGTCTGACTGCAAGTAAGGGCAGAATGAGGGCAGCTGCAACAGCAGATGTTACTGTGCCTGCTCAGTGCACCCACAGTAGGGAATTCCCCACTTCCAGCTACGGGCTCCTTACCCCTAGCCGGATCCCCCACTTCCAGAGACATGACCCTGGTCCTGGCCCCAGCTTTGGCGGGGGAGGCAGAGAGACAGGGTAAAGGGGGTGGTTTTCAACACCCCCACTATTAAAAGTGTTCCAGCACCGCTGAAGTGATGTCTTGTCAATTATCTCCTGGGTGAGCCGATGAGCCACCTGAGGCACAGTGAACTAAAGACTGATATTCACAAAGGTATTTAGATGGCTAACTCCTACCAATTTCAAGGGCACTTACCTAAGAGACTTCACAGCAGGTGAGTGGCAGCACCAGAGTCAAACACAGGCGTTGTGATTCCAATATTCGCAATCCCACACATTCAAAAATCAAGAGTCAGGGCCCAAAATCGTGAAATTCTTAAAAAGCAATACATGTGTGGCTCTTTATATTTTCCGTCTGGTTTCTCAGCCTTTCAGGTGCACTTGCACCATGCTTTTAAGATTTTCTCCACAACCAGGTGGTTTTTATTTTTTAAATTAAAGCTGTGATTCTTGTGCAATCACTTGGCTCCAGGAGCTGGGGGTTTAAGAAAAAAAGATTACAAGATGTGATCAAATTATGAGAATCTGCAACACTGTGAGACTTTGATCCCTGCATGAGCCATCTGTCAATATTCCCTCCCAGTAATAAGCTTGTTTTATTTTCACTCAGTGGTGAGTAGTTTTAAAGAAATAAATTACTGAAATCCCTAAAGTAATGGTCACATATTATGCATGGGGCACAATTGTCACGTTTAGTCCATTTTAAAACTTGTTTTCTTGGCTTCTTTTTTTTTTTTTAACAAACAGTCATGGTGGCACTAGGTGCAGCCAGTGGCCAGTGCCCCTTTAAACTGTTTTGAAGTTATGGACCGGCTGCTGTCTTCATTCGAGTTAACATCTGAGTTGGTTTGGCTGCACAATAAATGCTATAGGAACCCTCAGAAGCCTCAAGCTGTTTTGGAGGTTGTGCAACAATGCTTGGAAATGTACCTCCTTTTGCCTCAGTGCTTCCCCATGCGCACCCTGCAGAGAGTACAGTCCTGCAAGGAGGTATGATTAAACCAGACGAACTGGGTAATGTGAGGTTGAACTCTTCATGTGCCCTCAGGGCAAGGTGTGTGTCTATCAAATTAATCAGCTTTAAACCTGTGCTCCATCTGAGGCAGAATCCCTGCTTAAGCACGACATCTGCAAACCGACCTCTTCAGTTTTTGGATACACTTGTACCAACAAAATCAGCGAGAGCTTGTGGTGCCAGTTTGCCTTTGGTAGTAACATTTATTTATTTTTTATTAACAAATGATTCCTTCAACAAAAGGGAATTTACAACAGAGTGGAGTGCGCAAGTGGGAAGCTCATTTGTTCTCTGTTTACATACAAGGTGAGCTGTATTGGCCTCGTCTGTACAGTCTATATGCGCAGCGCTCCCTATACGCATCAGTCAACTGCTGATACAAAGAATAATGAGCCGATCAAGACATGTGGGCAAGATAAGGAAGCGGCTAGAGGAGATCAAGAATCAGTCAGTCAGGCCAACAAAAGCAGATTTCAGCCACCATGAAAGTGTAAGACTAGCTACTGATGCCCTGTTGGATGGTGGGACTGAATCTTATCTCCGAGCCTTAAATGAAGAAGGAGAGGTGGATTTTCTGTCATCTGTGGAAGCTCAGTATATCAAGAAAAATGCCAGAGAGCCTTACTATGCTAACGAATCTCCCACAGAGAGGGAGACTGGACCAAGTCAGAATGGTGCTGGCTCTCTCCAGTCAGGAACATACTTCCCGATATCTGAAGGCAGTGAACCAGCCCTGCTTCACACATGGAGCACAGCAGAGAAGCCCTATCTAAAGGAGAAATCCAGTGCCACTGTGTATTTCCAAACAGAGAAGAACAGCAACATCAGAGACATCATACGCCGCTGCATCAGCAAGACCAGTCAGGTAAAGAGAAACTTTAGAGAATGTTTCCTTTGGGTTTGTTTTTCTCCCTCTTTATAAATACTGTTGAATGTGGTGCTTGGTTAGAACAGACCCTGGCATGTTCCTTGCCAATGCACCTCCATCTAAGCAGGGGTGATATGTCTTTCTATGCTTGCCCTGTCTCCTTTGCAGACAGTACCTCTCACAGCGTGTTGTGAAAAAACACAGCTGGTTTTGTTATGTGAAGGCCTTAAGGGAACAACTGTGCCGTTTGGGTTTGACATTAAGGGAAACCAAAGTAAGACCAAGCAAGCACCTAACAATTTCGGTTATGTCCCAGGCTGAGCTAAATTCAAACCCAGTCCTCCTGTGATTAGAAGCTAGTATGTTAATTTACTGGCACACCTGAACTCTCTTGTTCTTCATGTTTAAAATAAAGATACTCAAATAAAGTAAATGTATCCTAGTTGCACAGTTATTTTGTATTTGGAACAGCAGCGCACCACCTGTCTGAACCAGATCTCTGCATAGTCACTGTGAAAACCTTAACATGCAGTTTTGCTCTGAAAAGTGACTGTAAGAATGGCACTGACTCAACAGATCGCTCCCTGTGTGTATTCAGAGCAATATCTTATTTCCAGTGACTAAAACAAATTTTCACTGCTCTTTTTGACTCCCCTTAGACTTTCAGAGCCAATGAAGATAAGGAAGTGGGAGTTGGGTTTTCTTCCTTTTTATGCACCTCAAACAGATTTGTTTACTAAGTTCTAACCAAGTACATCTGTGCAACCCATAAGTTTGGACAGGTGTCACTGAGCTCATAATTTGAAGACAATAGATAGAACAGTGTCAGTAAGGGTCTAATCTGGTCTGTAGAATCTTTGTTACTGGTAATGGTGCAGTAGAAGGAAATAATTGGTTTTGAAACTCAGACTCCACATTGGGTTTGAAGGGTTGGCAGCTAGAAAATACATCATTGTTTTTGTAAACCGAACATGTTTTATCTGGAGATGTTTGCAAGACAATAAACATGGAACCTCCAATGCCATTTTTACAGACACTTTTCAGAGTAGAACTTTACTTTAACCCCAAGTGTTTTTACTTGGTCACTAGTACCCATAGTCAGCTGTGTAATTTCTGAGTTTACAGACAATCCACAACTAGTGCTGTGAGTTACTCTTTCTAAAGGGATGAGACATGTGACACTTCTATCAGCCTGCAGCTACTTTGGCTTATCTAAACAGGTTGTCCTTAGAACAAGAGGCACCTATTCCTCCAGAATGTTGCTGCGTTGTGTGAATAGAATGGAGTTGTGAGTGAGACTTTGGAGGAGACTATTTAAAAGGCTTACAATGAAAGTTGCAAGAGCTTTTATGCTGTAGTCAGACAAATTTAATTTTTTGTTGATGACTCCAGGAGACGCAGTATAGAATGTTCAGCTCAAGGAATAAAGTGGGCAAAGGTGGCTTAATATCTCCATCTTGAATCCTAGCTGTTGTAGGGCCAGTTTAGCGCACTTGTGTACATTAGAGCAGCCAGAAGATTCTTTTCCTTTTGTTTCTAGTCAGTTTTACTTTGAGACTCTCATTCACTAGCTCAGTTGTTTGGGTGTAATCAGTGCAGGGGAGGGGGGATGTTTAATCCCAAATAAAATTACTTTACAAAATAATTGAAAAAAATTCTATTAATATTAGGCTTTATGAAACTCATTTTTAAAATGAAATCTAAATCTTGGTCCTAACCTGAGTCCACCCACATGCGGACAGTTGTAGAATTGAAGATTTGCTCCAGGCTTGAGAGGTAGCATGGAAGAAGCTTCCTTCTATGAATTCATACTGTATACATTTGATTTGTGGGAGAAATTCACCTACTTGCTAAACCCAGTGTGTATCTTGTATGAAATAATCCTGTTTTAGCTATTTTCTTATTGTTTTCTGATTACCATTTAATTATTTTCCCCAGTACTGAACTCCAGGCTACAAATTCCTAGGCCACTCTAAGATTTCTTAGGGAAAGGACGTATAAAGAAAAAATGATACTTTAGACTGGTTTTATATGAGCAATAAAGTAATATCAAGGTATCCCTTTGAACTGAGTGCTCGTCTATCTACAAGGAAAGGGATCTATATAAAATATCCTCCTCTCTCCCACACCATTTAAGCTTTTATTTGTAAAATAAGCATTATATTTGACTGGCATCCCAAAATCATGTATCTTTGCTCTGCTTACACCAGTGCCTTTTCTCCCTAGGTTCTGGCCATTATGATGGATGTTTTCACTGATAGCGAGATATTCTGTGATGTGCTGGAGGCGGCTAACAAACGAGGTGTTTTTATCTATCTGTTGCTTGATCAAAGCAACATAAAGCTCTTCAGTGAGATGTGCGACAAGGTGCAGGTTGCAGAGGATCACTTCAAGGTATCGCTGACTACACAAAACTCGTAAAGCCTTAGAGCTTTCGGTCCTAATTTCTAACTTGTTTTAACTCATACTCTTCTGTTGTAATTCAGTATCACGGGTATTAATTTAAATTGCGATATAACAAGTATCTGGTTGCTAGCCTAATTTGTCTTCAACTACGTGAAAGGAAACTGAATAAAGAAGTAAACTTTCTTCTATAAACGGCCCCCAAGTTTCTAAGTAAATTGAGGCTAATTAAAAATTTTCATGATGATGTTTGAACTTTTGTTAAATCTCCAAGCCAGGGAAGCATAAGAACTAAGGAGCTGGTTTGTTTATTGAAAATGCGCCTTCATGAAACACAAGGTTTAAAAACTTATGAGCCAAAGTGTGCTCCCCTTTATTCATCCAACAAACACGACTGATCTGTTCGGGCCCTGATCCTACAAAGACTTCAGCGCATGTGCTTAACTTTATACCTGGCAAGTAGTGCTGCGGAAATCAGTGGAACTAGCACCAAGCACAGTGCCATCCTAGTCTATGACTACGGACCCTCAGGCATTATGGGTTAGATTCACAAAAGGACTGAGGTGACTAACTGCCATTTTAGACCCCTAAATCCCAGAACTGGGTCTCACTGGGACTCATAAAGCCCCTGCTCTGCTGTCACCAAACAGTAAACTTGGTCACAGAGGCGGCTCTAGCTTTTTTGCCGCCCCAAGCATGGCAGGTGGGCTACCTTCGGCAGCGCGCCTGCAGGAGGTCCCCGGTCTCATGGATTCGGCGGCTTGCCTGCGGGAGGTCCGCTGGTCCCACAGCTTCAGCGTACCCGCTGCTGAATTGTTGCCAAATCCGCGGGACCGGCGGATCTCCAGCAGACAAGCCTCCAAAGGCTGCCTGACTGCCGCCCTCGTAGAGACCATCAGGGCGCCCCCTGTGGCTTGCCACCCCAGGCGTGTGCTTGCTGCGCTGGTGCCTGGAGCCGCCACTGCTTGCTCAGCGCCTAAAGCCTCGCAGTAAAAGCTTCCAAGGCACCTGAAAGCTTCCAAGTAAGTAAGAAGGTAAAAGCTTCCGAGGCACCATGTGCACTGCAGCCCCATGGCAGGTGTCCAGACGCCTAAGCCCGAAAGTGTTGTGTGAATATTCAGAAGACAGGCTTTCTGCCACCTAATTCACCTGCGGGGGCCCGATCCAGCAAGCATGCTGAGAGCTCATATAGTCGGAAGCGGCGCCAGGGTTTTTGCCACCCTAGGCGGCAGCGCTCCTCCTCTGAGCATTCGACGGCAGGAAGTCCTTCCGCTCCATGTCTACAAGACACTTTGGCGGTGGGTCCCGGAGCGAGTGAAGGACCCGCCGCTGAATTTCCGCATAAGACCCGGGGCAGAAGGATCACCTGCCTCCGAATTTCTGCCAAGGGCAGCAAAATCCCTCCTCGCAAATCCTGCTGCCGTAGGCAATCGCCTAGTGTTGCCTAGTGGAAGCGCCAGCCCTGCACATAGCAGATTGGGCCTGCATAGGCGAGCTCCTACAAAGCAGGTGGGAGGAAGAGTAGGAACATTCCACTGTGAAGAAATAATTTTAAAAAGTTATTGGAGCAGAGGGACTGGATCCTGGCTCTCCAGTGTGTGCTTTGACCACCAGGCTATGGAGTCATTCTCGGGTTTGCTTGCTTGATGTCTGTCTCTGACCCAATGACTCTTTCATTAGTTAATCCCCAGTGGAACAGCATCAACAGCTGTGAGATAGGAGGAGGGCTATGTCAGAATATCCCAGAGGCCAGTGGTTAGGGCAGTCAGCTGAGGGGAGACTTGGACTGGGGGGGTGTCTCTCCCAAAGCCCAGGTGAGTATCCTAACCATTGGGCTAAAAGTTGTGAGGGAGCACCTCCCCCTCTACTCTCAGCTTCTTGCCAAAATGGTGTGAGCACTTTACTGCAAGAGAGGGAATGCTGCTGAGAATCCCCGACAGAGGGAGGAACCTTCCTGCAGCCCAGACTTAGGCCCCTTTCTCTGAGACAAGGGAGGGGCATACCACACACCCCTCCTCTTGGACCCTATCATTGGCTAGTTTAGGTGGGATGAGGAACCACTTAACGTGATGACATTTGGGAACCCCATTCTAGGGCACCTTTCTCTCCCCATTCATTGTATAGAGAACCAAGGCGCCTAACCCAGGCTTTGTGATTCCCAGTGATTTTCTAGGTGCCTAAGTGAAGTGTAGCAATGCGCAGAATCACCATGCCTGTGTTTCTTTGTGACGCTAGCCCTATGAAACAATAAATAATACTACTACTCACCGTGTGTAAAGTGAAGCCTATGTGTAAGTCTTTGTAGGCTCAGGGCCTCATGAATAAGAGGAGTGGAGTTTAGCCCGAGATGTTTTATACTAGAGACAACGTAAAACACTAAGAACTGGATCCTCATCTGGTGCAAATAGACATAGTTCCCTGGGAATTAGTGGAGTTATCATGATTTACACTACGCTGACTCTAGGGGTCTAATTCTTGTCACAGCTATGGACATACCCCTGCCATTCATTTCAATAGGTGTTGTGTCACTGTCATAGATCTGGGGGGCCCAGATGTGTCCAAAAATTTACCATACTCTACTGTATAGCTCCATTTTGTATAGGTTTCCATACAAAGGCCAAATGTATAGCCCAGTTTGCTCCCCCATTGAAATCAATGGCATTGCACCACATGACAAAGTCTGACAAAGATTTGGGCTAAACTCTATGCAGCACCACTTTATGGTGTTGAAATATACAGTTGGGGAATTAAATAAGAAATCCTAGCAGAGGGAGGGGGAAATAAAGCGATACAGGCTAGGGGAGAAAAGCGAGATTACCAACTAAATTTTGCAATAGGATGATGAATTTGAATATGTGTTTACTAGTTGTTTTGTTGTTGTTGTTGTTGTCTGCTCTAGAATATTTCAGTCCGAAGTGTTACTGGAGAGGTTTACTGTGCCAAGTCAGGCAGGAAATTCTCAGGGCAAATCCAGGAAAAATTCATCATCTCTGATTGGAAATATGTTCTCTCTGGATCATACAGGTGAGATCAGTCATCACATTTTCTACCTGAGGATAATTCTATTATTATTTGAATTGAAGTTGCACTTAGGGGTCCTACTCAGGGATCAGAGCCCCATTGCGTTAGGTGCTGTACACATGAAGGCTGGGTTACAGATAAAAGTATTTCAGAAAGTAAAGGTTTACTCTGAGGTTGTGATTCATAGGCCCTAACCACACTGAAGATCAAGAGTGGTTCACCTTAAAGTCTTTTGGGTGGGTTTTTTTTTCCTTCTGAGAACCATGTTATAACCATGCAATGGTCAAATTGTACTACAGGGACTATTTATCCAGCATAGCAAAGTTTGGCTATCATCATTCTCAGAAAAAAAGATCCCTGTCTCCAGTGGTCATGGCTAGCATGCTGCAAGTCATTCATGTTTATACGTGGTAGTTACTGGTGCAGTCTGGACCTGTGGCAAGTTCATACTAAAGCTCTACTGCTGATAGGAAGGATGGTGTTGTGGTTAGGGTGTTGAACTGGGACTTAGGAAATCTGGGTCCAATTCTTAGCGCTGCCCCCCAGAATTCCTGTGTGAGGTTTGCTGTTGACTTCTGTGGTGCTAAGCTTTCACCCTTAATCTCTCTGTAGCTTGGTTACACATCAGTAAAAAATGTGATGATAACCCTTATTTTCCGACACCCTTTGTCTGTCTTGATTGTAAATTATTCAGGGTGTAATGCCTAGCACAGTGGACTCTGATCTCATTTGGGACATCTAGGCACTACTCTAATACAACTAATAAATAACACTGATACATATAACACCACTTTTGTGGTTTCAAGGCATAGGGCATACAAAGGGCAATAGGCTGCGAAGTTTGAAGTTCCTTGGTATAGCTGATCTAAATATTAATTGGTTCAGTCTCTATCAGAGAAAATTGGAGCTGATTCGAACTGGTCAACATTTTTCCTTTTTTCATGAAACATTTTGAAAATATAATTGTTTCTGTTTTGAATATTGCAAGGAAATATCCTTTGTGGTTTCTGAAAACTTTTTAAACCACAGAGATGCTTGTATGAGACACAGCTAAAGTGAATATCTCAAGTATTTATGTGCATATCCAGCCAATCAAGGAGTCAGGAAAACATCAAGTGACAACATGTGACAACCTGTACCCAATCAGAATTTACACAATGGCAAACCAAAAATAAATAGATATATTTAAATTTTTTTTTAAATTGCTATTTCCTCCTCACAAATAAATAAAACATTTTTAAAAAATTGAAAATTTTGTAGCTGGAAGTTTTCAGAAAACTGAAAAATTTTGCTGGAACCAAAAAGTTTTCATCAAAACTGTCATTTTCAAAGAAATGCTGCTTTAGAAAAAGAGCTGATGGCCTATCCTAGTATAAACTGGGATCTAACTTAACTGTTCATGGCCAGTGCAAAAGAGATTGTGGAACAGCCACAGAGCAGAACTAGAAAGCTGCTCATAATCTTTGTGCTTACCACATTTTTCATTTCATGAGCAAATCATTACCAGGAGACGTGTTGTTGTACATTTCCATCACCTCATGGGTCTCTTAATGTGGCACAAGTCAGCTTCTGTTTGGAGATTCACGCTCCATATGACAAGTTAGCTAGCTGAAAGGAAAGTAGAACCGCTAGATTCCTGCCATCTGCCTTAGCAGATGTGGTACGTCTAGCCTTTATTTTCTGTTAATTATGCCTGTAACATCTGGCCTGCAATGGTGTCATAACGGTATAACTATTCTAGTCAGAGGTGTGGCTTTATTGTTTTTAACCAAACTAAAGTGGTACAGCCCACTTTAATTAACTTTCCTTCCAACATGCAGTGTTGCTAATTTTTGCAATTTTATTATGTCTCACAACATTTGGAGTTTTAATTAAAGCCCCAGCTGCTAAGATTAGGAAACTGCATGAGAATCTGAGTGTTCATGTTTAAAAAACTACATTTCTAATCCTCATGGTTACAGAGAAAATCTTGAAAACTTGACTCATGTGAATCTTACAGGCTCAAGAAACCAGAAGGCAAAGAAAAAGATCCAAATTGTATAATTTTTTTAAATGTCATGCTCTTTGGGGGAGTCTGACCAGTATGAGAACTTTTATACCAGTATAAATGTGTCCACACTGTGCATGGGGGAGGGGGAGATACGGATAAACTGATGCAAACTGTGTGTGTAGACAAGAGCTCTGCTGGCCATAAAGACAGACAGCTATTTCGTGTTAGTTCTGTGCAGACCATGAGACACACATACATTGTGTGCTTTTTAAAGGACAGTTTATTATTGTTCTTTCTACTTTTTGTTTTCTTTTAATTTTCTGACTGAAGATACTTAAATGCTATTAGTATATGGAAAAAACATAACAGATCCATGTTGTATTGAATGTGTGTGTAAGGAAAGCAAATGTGAGGCAATGGGAAAGCAGACGTTTTCTCTAGCAAAGATTTTCTCTTTGCTGTAAAACGGCTAACACACCCATCCACCGTTCATATTCAGAGTCATGCCTTGAATTTATCATTGCTGTTGCAAGCTGCTGTAACCAGAAGAGCCTTGTCAAACTGCATAACCTTACACTCAGGCCAGCAGAGGGTGCGGTAGGGTGACCAGATGTCCTGATTTTATAAGGACAGTCCTGATATTTGGGGCTTGGTCTTATGTAGGTGCCTGTTACCCCCCACTCCCAGTCCCGATTTTTCACACTTTCTGTCTGGTCACTCTAGAGTGCGGTGAATACCAAATCTTTTATACACAGTTTAACTCCATCAAGCCCTGCCGTGGTTTGAGTATTCATACAGCTTACCATAGGCTCACACGCCATGTGTTGTTTTTATAGGCGTGCTAGCTTTTACTTTGTTCACTCTTAAGTTGTTTTCCCCTCACTCCCTTACTGCACCCCCAGTTAACCCTCAGTCTTAGCCTGCAGTTTATACTCCTGGGGAAGAGCAATGCAAACAAGCCCTTTTGTTGAGTGATGATAATAGAGGTCCTTTTGCAACAGATGTTCCTTAAGAGTCTCTTTTGTTTAGGCCTTAAAACTAATGCAAAATCATGTCAGCTGAGCTTTTTGTCGTGGGTCATTAGACGGGTTTGAATCTGGTTTAGGGGGTAGTTTCCATACAGTTTTATCACCTATATCTCTGGCTTTGAGTTGTTGGAGCATTTTATGTATTATAAACCCTACTTTTTCTAATTCTCTCTAGTATGTAATCAAATCAGTCTCTAGCAATGTTAGGTCAAGTATTTATTTGTGTGAACCCCTCTTCTAGGGTGACCATATTCCCCTCAACTGAAAACGGGACAGCGGGTAAGATATGCTCAGTACTCAGGGGAGTTTACTTTTAGACATTTCTGAGGCACAATCCTTTAAGTAAACTCCTTACTATCCTGTTATTCAAGTTGTCCCAGGTTGACCTAGACATAAGAACAATCTGTAGTGTCCAGCCGGAGAGCGGGGGCTGCTGCCCAGGGGACTGCTTTGAAAGCAGCGTGCTGCCTGCCAGCAGCAGCAAATCTCTCCAGTCATGCTGGTGGTGGGCAGTGCTACCTTCAGCTCTGACCCCCGGGCAGCAGCCACCACACTCACCTTGTCTGCCAACATCACAAATACCACCTTGCTTATTACCCAAATCGCATGATTTGAAATCCAAGCCCATCAAAGTTAAAAAAAGAGAAAACAAAAACAAATATGAAACCTGTCATAAGGTTGTCAGCTGATTTTACTCATCAGATCAATTGCTACTACATTTTTTATGGAATCTGAAGAAATAATTTCTCCAGTAGTGTCTTCAAAATGCAAAAAGACAAAGCATTGAAGATAGTGTCTGTCATATACAACTGAGCACAAGGTGTACTGAAGCTAGTGGTATTTATAACCACCCTTCTTATAACATGCAGTGTTATATCCTCTTCAGAACAAAGAGACTTAACTGGGATGGGCTTTTCAGAAATACTCACAACTCTGCTCCCATTAAAGGTCAGACTAGATGATCAGAATGGTCCCTGCTGACCTTAAAGTCTATGAATTAATGGTAAAAACATCAGTGGGAGAATAGCTGGAGTAAAACTGAGCTCCCACTGGTGCTAATGATCCAACATGGAGATAAAAGGTAAAAGTTTCTGATGGAAGAGTTGGATAGTTCCTGAAAGAAGATGCAGCTATAGATACAACTGGAGCAAACAGGTTAATATAGGTTTATTATTCTCAGAACTATTACATATAAGGTATGTGGCTCATCCTTTAAAATCAGCCAGCTCCCGCTTGTCTTATTAATTTAGTGCCTGATCCATTTCTCATTAGTCAATGGAGAGTCTCATTTACTTAGTATGAGTTGGATCTGCCTCCTTCTGCTTACTAGATACTCAAAACTACAGCATTGCTTGCAGGATAGACTGATACTTCAGTAGGATTACTCAAAACTAGCAAAATTTGGCTCAGTATCTACATAGCCTTTTGCATTAGTTTAACTAAATTGATTCAAGATTGCTCCTTTGGCTAAAGTGATGCAACTTTGAATGTGGGCAGTTCTCTCTTTTTGTGTGTGTCTGTGTGATGCACAACCAGAGTAATACAACACAAAAGCCCAATGTGAGGTACAGATTTTGAAATATTCAAACATACTTGCTGTTTAACACCATATTTGGGATACTAGTTAATGCAACAAGGTACACATCTCAGCTGCAGGGTTTCCACCGCACACATTTCAGAATTCTTGTTTGTTTTGTTTTTTGCTGGAAGGCACTTTAATAAGATGGGATATTATAGTAAAAAGACCCCTGTCCCCTCACTCTGACAAGGTGAAAGAGTTGTGTGAATAGGTGAGGGATTTTGAATAAGATTCAAGTGGTAGATTTGACTCATTGCTACCTACACAAATACCCAAACTATCACTGGGCTTGTTGGAATTAACTTTTATTTAACGGGCTTGGTTCACACCATTCCCTTTAGAGGGGATAGTCAGCTTGACAAGGTTTCTCAAGGCTTCAGAGACAGTTGTGATAACACTGTTTATATCAGAAACAGAAGACTGATATTAAGTTACTTGCATCTCATCTGGAAAACCAATCTTGTTACTACATGTGGACAATAGGTTTGAACAATATAATACAAAAGCTGTTGGCATCATCTTTGCATTATTCTCCAATTTCTCATGGACAAGGTTAACGCTGACTCTGTGTCCTCTTTTCTTCCAGCTTCACATGGCTGTGTGGCCAGGTTCACCGGAACTTCCTTTCCAAGTTCACTGGCCAAGTTGTAGAGCTCTTTGATGAAGAGTTTCGACACCTCTATGCTTTGTCCAAGCCAGTGATGGGACTGAGATCTCCCCCACACACAATGCCCTTCTTGCTAAACACAAGCACCACCACCCAAGGCAGCCTCACTAGCAGCAGTAGCCAGGGAAGTGCCAATACTCCTTCAGATCCATTCAGTAGCTTGTCAGCCAATAGCACATATCAAACCAAACAACCCCCCAGCACTCATATGTACAGCAGCAACCCAACATCACAGTCACCACTTCATAGAGGTAACTCCTTCCATGGCTACACCTCATTCATGTCAACCCAACCATGGAGGACCATCCAGACCCACTACTATCAGTGGCAGCATGTTGCTGACACCCCCGCACTCCTTTATAATAATGTTAACATCTACAAACCTATGCAACTTAGACAAGATGATGTAAACAGGTCCAGATTAAACCCATTGTGGAGATGCCTTCACAAAGCTAACAAGATTACATAATCACTTTGTTTTGTATTACAAACAAATGTATTGAAGATTCATTTTAGCAATAGCCTGTTCAATAATGAACACTCAGCATAGAAATAATGTATAATATAAAATGGGGAGACTTGCAAGACTGTGTTCTCTCTTTATTTACTTTCAAGCCTTAGGGATGATTGTGTGTTTCAGTCACAAAGGACAACCACCACCAAATGTGTTATATCCTTGGGAGCAACAGCGTTAGGAAGAAATCACTGGAGACACACAGAGCTGTAAACCTTGGAGCAGCCATTTATTGCTACATACAGAACTAACCAACAGCCAGCCAAACAGGCTGGGCTATCCCCTAATAATCTGACTCAGTTGCCATAGCAACACAAGATTCTATTACCACGACAACCAAATACACAACAAAATGTTTCTCAAATTAATAAAACCTAAGTCTGCTAGCACTGAACCCTTGCATATAAGATGATACTGTTTAGGAGTAGAAGTAGTAGCATTGTTTAAAATGTCAGTTACATTGATCTGTCCTTACATAATAGACTCATAGACTCTAGGACTGGAAGGGACCTCGAGAGGTCATCGAGTCCAGTCCCCTGCCCTCATGGCAGGACCAAATACTGTCTAGACCATCCCTAATAGACATTTATCTAACCTACTCTTAAATATCTCCAGAGATGGAGATTCCACAACTTCCCTAGGCAATCTATTCCAGTGTTTTAACTACCCTGACAGTTAGGAACTTTTTCCTAATGTCCAACCTAAATCTCCCTTGCTGCAGTTTAAGCCCATTGCTTCTTGTTCTATCATTGGAGGCTAAGGTGAATAAGTTTTCTCCCTCCTCCTGTTGACACCCTTTTAGATACCTGAAAACTGCTATCATGTCCCCTCTCAGTCTTCTCTTTTCCAAACTAAACAAACCCAATTCCTTCAGCCTTCCTTCATAGGTCATGTTCTCAAGACCTTTAATCATTCTTGTTGCTCTTCTCTGGACCCTCTCCAATTTCTCCACATCTTTCTTGAAATGCTGTGCCCAGAACTGGACACAATATTCCAGTTGAGGCCTAACCAGCGCAGAGTAAAGCGGAAGAATGACTTCTCGTGTCTTGTTTACAACACATCTGTTAATGCATCCCAGAATCATGTTTGCTTTTTTTGCAACAGTATCACACTGTTGACTCATATTAAGCTTGTGGTCTACTATGACCCCTAGATCTCTTTCTGCCATACTCCTTCCTAGACAGTCTCTTCCCATTCTGTATGTGTGAAACTGATTGTTCCTTCCTAGGTGGAGCACTTTGCATTTATCTTTATTGAACTTCATCCTGTTTACCTCAGACCATTTCTCCAATTTGTCCAGATCATTTTGAATTTTGACCCTGTCCTCCAAATTAGTTGCAATCCCTCCCAGTTTGGTATCGTCCGCAAACTTAATAAGCGTACTTTCTATGCCAACATCTAAATCGTTGATGAAGATATTGAACAGAACCGGTCCCAAAACAGACCCCTGCGGAACCCCACTTGTTATACCTTTCCAGCAGGATTGGGAGCCATTAACAACTACTCTCTGAGTACGGTTATCCAGCCAGTTATGCACCCACCTTATAGTAGCCCCATCTAAATTGTACTTTCCTAGTTTATCTATAAGAATATCATGCGAGACCGTATCAAATGCCTTACTAAAGTCTAGGTATATCACATCCACCGCTTCTCCCTTATCCACAAGGCTCGTTATCCTATCAAAATGTAATGTATTTGTGGTCAGGTGGTTAGCACTGCCAAATGAAAGTGGATAAAACAACAGTTTATGATGATGATTTTTATGTGCTCATGAAGGCTTCTATTTACTCACTAAAGATACTGGCAGCAGCAGTCCAAGTTCTCTCATTCCCTGTCAACATGTCTCAAGTGATCCTTCCTGACTTGGAAGGATCACTTGAAGAGCTGAGAGTAGCAGAGCCTCTATCTCCATTCGGTCTTTGACATCTCTGCTGAGACTGGTAACTAGGCTGCCAGTTGTTGCTGTGCTGTCTGTGAATAGACCTGTTGTGATGTTCCCCTGGTGTTATCTGGATGGTGATCTGGATAGGTCACTCCAATCCTTGATTCTGGGAGCCAGCCTCACCCTGCTCTGCTGTGAGCACAGCCTTACCCTGCTCTGCCACTCCCAGGCTGGTCATGCACAGTCTTTAGCATGTAAGCTGCTCCCAGCTACGGGAGTGAGCACTTTTGGCCAGCCGCTGCTTGGATTGTGCAACCAAATGACACTAGCCGATATCTCCAGTCCGAGACACAACCCTAGGAACTTCGGTCTTGCAGTCTCCAGTTATGCCCACTGGCAGGGCCGGCTTTAGCAAGTGCGGGGCCCAATTCCTGGGGGCGCGGGGCTTGTACTCACCAGGCGGCGCTTCCAGTCTTCGGCAGCACTTTGGATTGCCAGCAGAGAGAGTGGGGCCGCGGGGCTTGCCGTGCTCCAGCTGGGGTTGCGGGGCTGCTGCGCTCCGGCCAAAGCTCCGGCTGGGGTCGCAGGGCTGCGGGGCTGCCGCGCTCTGGCCAGAGCTCCAGCCGGGATCGTGGGGCTGCTGCGCTCCCCCGGCACTCTGGCCAGAGGAGTGGGGCCAAGGAAGAACCCGGCAGCGGTCAGCTCCGCTGGGGTGAGTAAAAAAAAATTAAAAAGGCTCTTAAGGCGCGGGGCCCGATTGCGGGAAATTGGACGAATCGGCCTCAACCCAGCCCTGCCCACTGGATACTGCAAGCTTATGTGAGTTCATGAATTTAACAAAGAAATTGATATGTGCCAGGCTTGTTATTCCAAGGGGAGTCTCTGACACGCTTCAAACCACACACACTGCTTCAGGGAGACTAAATAAATTTACTAACTATAAGATTGACTTATAATCCTTTAAAATCTAAGCACAACAAGTCAGATTTGATCAAATGAAATAAAAGCAAAACACATTCTAAGCTGATCTTAACAATTCCAGTGCCCTTACAAACTTAGATGTTTCTCACCACAGGCTGGCTGGTTGCTCTTCAGCCAGGCTCTCCCCTTTGATCAGCACTGCAGTCACTTGGTGATGGTGTCTGTAGATGGAGGTGGAAGAAAGAGGAAGACCATGTCAAACGTCATAGGCACTGACTATGTGGGTGCTCCGGCGCTGGTGCACCCACAGAAAAAAAATTAGTGAGCCCTTAGCACCCACTGAGGTGATCAGCTGTTAGCAGCTGCCATTCAGCTATTCAGCATGCGCAGCAGCCCCCGTCAGCTCTTTGGCTGCAGACAGGTGTGAGTCCTTTTAATTTTCAAAGCAGAGGGAGCTGGGCTCGGGGGGGGAGGGGAGCGGGGGCAAGCAGCCAGGGCATGGCAGCTTCTGGGCTAGCTGCAGCAGGGTGGGGGAGATGAGGTGGGCTCTTCTCAGCTGGCCGCAGGGGGCTGCTGGGGGAGTACAGGCCGGCCCCGGGGTGTTTCTCGAGGACTGAGTCAGCCATTCTCAGCCCACCCTGGTGTTTTGCCTAGGACCTGTGCTGTGTCCCCCTCCAGCCAAGAGAAGCCAGCTGTGGAGCCCCTTAGTGCTGGGCAGGTGGACAAACCAAAGGACATGGCTCCTTTAAGAAAAGTTTGACCTTGTGCCTGATGAGTGAACTTGGGCTGGGGTCAGCAGCTTGCCCCATCCCTGTGCTCTGTCCAGCCAGTCGGGCGCACCAGGCCACAGCCAAAGGTGAGAGGGGCTTCACTGCAGCCCCAGGTACAAATGATCAGCCTCCCCCAGTCCAGACCCCTCCTATGCAGGCTCTGGGAGTTCTACGGGCCTGAGCCAGGTCCCAGGGCTCCCCATCTCTTCCCACGTGTGTGGAGGGACAGGAGGGGGCAACACACCACCAGTACTTCTAGCTGCATCCTCCCTGCAGGCTCTTCTCCATGGCTGGCTCTTATGCCTGGTAAAGTAACGTTTGCCCAGCTCAAAGCTGTGCCTCCCCAGCCCAGATCAAGCTTGCCTGAGGGGCTTTTTCCTCCCAGAGAGGAAGTTTATTCTGCCCTCTCGTCCCCTGCCCCCCATCAGCATCCACTCCTCCTCGCATCAGGAAGGATTAATTTCCTTCCCCTGGATCCACCCCCCCTCCAGCTCCCAAGGAATTCCTTCTGTTGCATCCACTCCCCTGTATTAGCTTCAAGTCATGAGACGCTCGCTGCCTTGCTTCACCTTGGGACATCTGAGCTCCTCTTGCTTCAGGATGCTGGGCTGCTGCAGCCTGCTGGAGGAAGCAAACCCTTGCCACCCCCACCCCCCATACACCTTTGGCCATGGTCCCACCAGGGACTCCCCTCTCACAAAAGTTGCAGAGTATGTCAGTGAGCTTCAAAAGGGTGCAGGGGCTGCACCCTGGGGACTGGGAGGAGGTGGAGTGACAGCATCCATGCAGCTGGATGAATGAATGAGCTATTTCTATGCTGGGCTGTTGAACTAAATTTCTCTCTCTGCCTCAGGGCAGGTGGTTTCTGGGCTGGCTGCAGGGGGTGGGATTGGGGGAGACAGCCGCTTTGAGTGTGTGGGTGGGAGCGGGCGCTAAACAGAGCCACCGGGAGGTGGGGAGCAGAGAGAGAGAGATGGGTGGAGAGCAAGGAGAAACATAAGGAAGGGGAGATACTAGTGATAGACACTTTCAATAACTGGAATGAAAGTGTATAAATATGCTGAAAATAGCCTCCCCTCAAAACTGGCAGAGCACCCCTCCAGCACACACACCTTGCCCTTAAGGCAGGAGACGGCAGAAAGGAATGAATGGCAGGTGGGAGGCATTTAGAGGAGCAGGTCAGCAGACAGGAGGCCTTGGGGGATGAGGAATAGCAGGGGTAGGAAGATGTGGAGTGGGGGCAGGGCCTTGGGGAGGGGGCAGGGCCAGGATGGGGCACCCACCAGCAAAATCAAAAGTCAATACTTATGACAAACATCTCTCCCTTTTATCAAGTTCTTTCTTCCCTCTTGGCTTTGCCCCCCACCCCCTTCAGAGTCAGGTGAGCATTATCTCATCGCAGTCCCAAACTGTCCAAAGGCAAGGGAGTAACTCACTCAAGAGTCCAACAGATCCTTTGTTGCTGCCTAGGCCAGTGTCCTTTGTTCCTGAGAGGATGAACTGAATCTGTCCCACACATGCCCTGATGAGGTGTGAACTGCCCTGTTTGTTTTAAACTATGAAGACACATTTTCAGCCTCATAACTTTATACATGAAATTAGAACCTGTAACATTACTATAACAACAATGCTCAGTGCATCAGGAGCCTTCCAAAGACACCCGACTTGACAAACTTTGCATCGGATACCGCACAATCATATTATAAGGATGAACATGGGGTGCTGAGTGTTCCCCTAAGGTACAGAGTGTCACATCTGTCAACTATGAATTGGACTGAGACCACCAGCTCATGTTACACAGGTCACCAGAAGCCAGTAGATGGTAACAACTTTCAGTTACTATCACCTTTGGCTAGCTTTAGTCCCTTGACCTGTACATAAAAAGCTTTCTAATCCCTTAGCCCAGTAGCACCTATTCTCCTCACCACAATTAGTTACACAATTGGAAACTGAAACCTCCCATTTAGGAGAGACTCCCGTTTCTAAAGGACGATTTTACCTTGAAAACATTTGCATAGATTCGGACTGGAAAATGATGTGCAGTAAAGGAGACGGACGGTTTGAAAGCAAAGTCTTACCAATCACACACCTTACAGATATTAGGCTTAGAGGGCTCAATCTGTTATAAGTGCATGGATCTTCGAAATCCTCCCAGTGGTCATTTGATTAAATGAGAGAATAATGAAATAGACAGCAATTGGCAGTCAAGAGATGCTGTGTGTCTATAACTCTGATTGAAGTCAGTGGCCATTACAGGTCTTAAGCACCTCTGGAGATAACGTCCCAAAACAGCATATCCTATATTTGAAAGAATCCTTGGAAATGATGGAAGTTTCCATAACTGTGAGGAAGGCATAAAACAATCATAAGGAAATTCAGGCGGCATACAAGGACATTCTATTCAACTCCCCATCTACCCCAAAACACTAGTAAATCCTAGGGGAAGTTTTTGCAAAAAATAAATAAATAAAATAAATTAAAAATTCCGCACACAATATTTTAAAATTCTGCATATTGTCAAAATAATATAATCATGGCAGTTTCAATTATTTTGATAATTTATTTCAAAATACCTGTCACAAGTATGTAACAATACAGAAAAAGAAGATTCAGGAAATGTTTTTTGACAAATAGATTCCTTACTAGGCATATGCATACAGAACTTTGAGTAATAATTCATTTCAATTACAATACAGACACATTTCCTGCATCCCTCAGAAGCAGTGCAAAGGTTTGTGGGGAGTCAGGGGTAATGGAGGAGCTGGGGGAGAGGGAAGTAATTGCTAGACAGTGAACCCGGAATGTTGTTGAGTGTGCGTGGGAGAAGTATGGAATGTACCTGTTTGTTATTGGGGGGCAGGGAGGGATGGTTAGGGATTAGGGGAGCCTCCCCCATGCAGACCCTGACACCCAGCCTCTTCCATTCAGGCACATCTGCTCCTGTACCCATATGTCCCTGCTCCCCCCTCCCCACATCTCTGTACCCTCATTCAGCCATCCCTCCTCCCTCCACACCCCTGCACCACCTCTCAGCCACCACCCTCCACCCTGTCCCCATATAGCCCTGCACCCCCACATTCTCATGAGGTTCTGCATCCCAACCCCCATTCAGCCCCTGACTCAATGCTGTTACCTCACTAGCTCGTGTGCCCCTTTCCCCATCTGTTTCCCCACTAGCCCTTCTGAACCCCCCAGCAGACCCATGTGCCCATTCCCCCTCCCCCATATCCCTTCATCTGGCCCCATGGGCAGAGTGCTGAGAGGAACACAGCCTCTCTTTCTCCCTCTCCGAGTCTGGCTGCTCCAGACCACAGCCAGCTGCCCTCTCTTCTGGCACCACAGCCGGTACTGGAGGGCAAAAGGTGTAACTGCAGCGTCTCTCTGGGAGAATCTATTTTCTGGGGAGAAAAAAAAAATCTACAGAGGACATTAATTCTGCACATGCACGGAAGTGCAGAATTCCCCCAGAAGTAACACTAGGCAATAGATTTTTGCAGTAAGACCTTCAAGCATTTGCAGAGTATAAACACTAAGGAAAAAACGGAATTGTTTGAGGTGGTGCAGGGAAAGGGAGTGATCAGAAAATTTCCCCCAGCAATGAGTTGTGTTAGTTGTAGAACAAACTCCCTCAGGAAGCCCCTTATTTAGTAAAATTGACAAAACAGTAGAAAATGTACTGCAGGGAATAGTCCTGCGCTAGCAGGAAGATGGTCTCTAACCATCTTGGTCCTCTTTCACCACTAACATCTATGATAATGACTAGAGCACAGAACTGTGTTGATAAGCCACTGATTAAAACTGCAATTTTTTGTATATCGCAAAAACATTTTGTGGCATCTGTTATTTGATTTTCATTGACACCTAGTTCTGTTATCTACAAATAGCCATCAGGACAACCATAACCTATTCTCTTTGTAAAACAGATTTTAGAGACCTCCATTAAACTCCCTTTGTGAGCAATGCTTTGCTTATTCCTTTCCTCTCAACTTGTGCGCCTTGTACCATCTTTTCCAATAGCATAACTTGTTTCTATACAGTCATAACCAAAAACTGAATGAAAAATTAGATTTTATTTCCACTGAAATCGATTAAGCCCATATAGCCTATTGGCCTACTTAGGGTACAAATGTGTTCTGTTCATATCTTTAATAGAGATGTGCCAAAAGGGTCAATAAAATATTTGGGTAGTGCCAGCTTTGTAATTCAGTTAGTATAAATGCAGCTGCCAGAGCGAGCTTATTGCACCTGTGTTCTGGTATTTATATTACCAAAGAGACCCAGTTAGGGCTAGTGACTGTGTAAATGCTTATTATAAGACAAGCCCTAGCCCAACAAGCGTATACTCTAGGCTTAGGTCTCTAAAGCCTGTAGTGGCTTTACATTTATTTCCACTTCCAACTCAAAGTTTTATAAGTTACTCTTTTACTGACTTGGGTCCTGCATCGTATCTTTTTTGGTGCAGTAGAAATCTGCTGAGACAGCAGAAGGATGGCTTTACAGTAGAGGTCCTACTCTAGAACTTGCTTCACCCTTTGGAAGGCCTGTATATTTACAGAATTTTCTGAGGAGATGGAGCGTGGTTTGGGAACTCGTCCTAGTAAGCAAATCGATAAACAGTTTTCCTTGTTACTGTGAAATCATAAGCCGGGGACTACAGTTTACAATTTCAACAATAAATAAAGCCAAAAATCCTAAACAGGCTCCCACAAGCTAAACTGGCCAATGATCAACAGCACATGTAATTACAAGCAGCTGCAGAAGTGTCCCAACTTTCAGCAAAGCCCGATAAAGATACTGACACACCACTCACATTTGCTTGAGGAGAAAGGCTTAGGTAAATACCATGAAACTTCACTCCAACTCTGCTAATTGTGGCAGTGAACAACTGGTTATGTCTGCCAGAAACCAGAATCATTGCATTCAAATGCTTATTAACAGTATTAAAAAGCATATAGTTAAGACTGCGCTCCCATGCAACGATCACTTTAGAACCATTGTAACTAGCTTTCCATAAGTCTTCCTATCCAAGAGTAGAAACTGACAGTCTATGAAGTAGACTTGTGTGTAAGCATCAGTTTATTCAGTGTCCTCTTTAAAAGAACCCAATAAAGTGTTCTAAAAGCAAAGAACACACTTGACTGAAAGGAATACTTGGTTATATTTAAGTATTCTTGCCAAACAACTACCTTTCATAACAAGCTGCCCAGGATGTGGTTTAAGAACATTAAATTACAAAACCACCATAAATAATTTGATATGACAGAGAGGCAATTTTTTTTTCCTCCTGGAGAAGCCCAATATTTAACTTTGACTGAACACAAATGATTACTGAGCATTACAGACAACTCTGAACAATTGTTTTAAAGTCCGGAACTCCATTTAAAATTAGCAGGGAAGCGTGATTTTGAGTGTGGGATGACAGTCCAGTGAATTTGTTTTTAAAAGCTTCAGCATTCTTTAGTACATTGAAAAGAAAGGCAAGCACAAGAGAAGGAAAATCCACAGGACGACAAAATCATTATGCTGAAAGAGTAAATTTTGATTTGTTAACAGCTAATGAAAAACTAAATGAGAACAGAATACATTCAATGTTTGAAGAGGAGTAGGGAATACATTTTTTTTTAAATTAAGAGCACACCTTGGTTGCCTGGAATGCAAACTATGTTGATCAGAGAAAACCAAATAAAGATCTCTGCCTTTTCCAAAGCACAGAACAAGTCCAAACCATGTAATTTCACTGCTGTTAAACTTACAGCAAACAGGTGTCTGGATTCATTATAAACTGAAGGTTTAACATGAAAAATCTGTACAGACGAGAGAACTGGTTTGCAGTAGGATCAACTGTGCTGCATTTTTCTCCTGCATAATTTCACAAAGAGTACTATCAGACTAAGTTCCCTCCAATATGTATAGGCTCAGAAACTTATTACTCATTACTTTTTATTGCACAAGCAAAAGTAGAGATGTATAGTGAGTTCTACACTTGCACAGAAAACCCATTAGTCTTGGAGAGACTCATTGTGCAGACTAGAAGGGACATTTTTGCATTACATTTTTACAAAGTCAGAGTTGCTCCTTATTGAAAATGTTCTGAATACAACTTAATATATTAAGGTTCCCAACTATCTGAATTTGAAATAGAAATCTCTCTACTTATAAAGAAATATTAATTTTAAAAACATACCCACCAGATTTTAAAATAAGAAACTGCTAATTCCACAGCTCTAAATACAGCAAGATAAAACCAAATACTGAAGAAATTTCAGGCTAGATATTGCAGTGAGATTCCCCTAAGAACTTCAGAGCTGCAAAGAAATCCTAGGTGAGGTGTGCCAAAAAAGTAAAACTTTGTGATGTTCAGTGTTGCAATATGCCTTTGAAGTCTGAGAATGTCACTTGCCGTGGTCCACTTTTAAACCGGATCTGTTATGTCTATTGGAAATGCTGTAGCACAGAAAGAAAAAGCCGACAAGTATGCAAGGAGACTGGTGATTATAAATGCAGCCAATATATGTTCTTACATGACATACAATCACATTACTTTATTTTTAAAGTAATATGAACTTTATTCCATAAGTTATTCCATCATCATTAGAGGTAGAGAAGATAAAAAAAAATAAATACAATAATAGCCGGTAAATTACTTATGCTGGAATATATATCTGGGAAGAATTGTCTGTCAAAGTGACAAATTGTCTTGGAGCTTTTTGAACCATTTGCCTTCAAATTCTATAGCTGATGTAGTTACCAAGGATGTCAGTGCTGAAGGGCCTACACATTTTATCTCTCCCTGACCATCCTCTTTCAGTTTTTCTGGAATGAGATCCTCCCCCATAACCTGCAGGTGAAATAAAAAGGGGGGGAAGAAAAAAACCCAGAAAAATTATCAGCAGCGAAAATAATACATTCTACAGTAAACATACATACTTACATCTAAGAACACTAATAATACAACCGAGCTATGTTGTCAGTAGCTACCGGTGTGGTGCTCTGCTCTTGTTCAATGATAACAGTCAGCTGCGTGCGTGTTTTCTTTGTGTGCTGCGCCGGCTCTGAGCAGATAGCTGACACAGCAAACCCCGAGAGAACCTCCAAAGACCACAGACTCTAGTAAGGTATGAAGGAACCTGAGCCAGGTTTATTGTTAAACGAAGCACAGTAATAGTTTCCTATAGACTCTACAGAACATACTATGAGTATGTGCCCCCTGGCAATGGACACAGCTCAGTCAGTGGCGGGACACTCCACTGCCCCCTAGGCTGGACAAAGATGTGCACTCCGGGACCTACCTTTATACAGTTACAGGACAGATTACTGATCCCTACTGACATATTGAGGTATAGCCTCTTGGCTCATTAGGGTGCTATCTCCCCTTTGATCATGTTGTTCCAGACAAAACAGATCTACCCATTATGCTGTCCTGTCTTTAAGATGCACCTGCCTGTTCCTTGTTATGTTTATGGAGTGTCCTTGTATCGGGCTGTCCAGGTGCCATCTTGGCACAAGTTCCTCCTATTAGCGCTTATGTGTAAATGCACCTACTTCTAACAACCCTCTTCTTGCCAATTTCTGCGAGTGAGGCCTGCCTCTGGCTCACAGCCCAGCTTTTACTTAGCAGTGCCTGGAAGTACTTTGGTCCAGGTTTCAGGCCTCAGACTAGGCCTCTGACACAAGAGTTTATATTCCAGGGCCTCATCTTCCTACAAGCTAAAATTTCCAACTCATGGTCAAACTGTTCACCTACTGCATTGTGCAACAAGAATGGGACACTGAAGGCCCATGTGTCATAGTTGCAGTACTCCTCTCAGTTGGTCTTGGGTGTGTTCTGATGTTGGTGTTATTGCTCACAGGATGAAAGTGGGAAAATTCACTGCCAAATATAAATTCAAGTAATTCACACATGGCAGCAGCAGCAATATTTTGATTTTCCAGGAAGTCGGGAATTATACCAAGAAATGCATGAGAAGGGAGTCATTTCCTTTTCCAGATTTCTTTGTAATGTACTAGATAATCTGCATACTACTGCCCTCTAATGGATGGAATCAGTCCTGCTCTAATGTGTCAGCTTGCAATGGACTTGCCTTTTAGTGGCTGATTAAATAAAAAGTATAAAGCCCTACTAGTGACAGCAAAAGGAGAATCTCCTTGAGTTCAAAGTATATAGATGCCTCTGTGTCTTGAGCTCAAAACCACAAAATCTATCTTTGAGGCTGCATGTTTGTAATCTCTATGAACTCAGACATGGAATATATACCCATTCATACGGAACCATCTAAAACTAGTGTAGAACCTAGTACACAGAATAAGACGACAAAAATTAATACTGTTAACATAATTATTGAGGGAAGTTTCAGTTTGGTTTTCTGAAAAACTAATAAGAAATTGGAGTGTTTAATAAAACTCCATGTGTTCTCAGTTTGTTGCATGTTTATAATTTTTCTCTCCTGCATACATTTTTCTTAAATGAAACCTGTATCCTAATCAAAGCAAAAACAAGCAGGTAATAACAGAATACCCCAAATCAACATGCACCTCTTCAGAGTACCTGCAAATGTAAGTCTGAAGAGTCGGTGCTTACATAATGCCCTCTCCCCAATCTCCATTAGACAAATCTCCGCAGACTAAGTGGATCAATATAAGACAGCGTTTATGAACTCACAATGAAATGGTACACTCACCTCAGTAATCAATAACAAGGATTCTTCCTTTAAACCAAAACCTTTTACTTTGTCTTCAGTTTCCTGTTGAACCTTTAAATTCTGAGCCAGAGCAAAGGATGACTGTTGCAACTGTGTAATCTGAAGTAAAAGCCTGAAAGTAGAAAGTCTCAGTGAAAATATGCAGCCAATTCAGAGAAGTGCTGACTGTCAAAAATATTAAAAAGACAGCACAAAATCAAGACTTAAAATACTGTTTTAAAACAAACTGTTTTTCTTGGGATTTTTAACCAGGGAAGCAGAGAAAAAAGGAGAAATCTGTACACATCCGTGCAGGTTATATTATGCTCAACACCGTGATACGGGCTACACCATGATTTGATATGAGATACCCAGCTTCAGAGTACATCCTGTGCTCAATGTCTGATTTCAGACTTCACAAGAAAGCAGCATCTTGCTGCATATAGAGATATCGCTGTAAACAGAAGAGACAGAAATTTCAGTTTTAAGACAAAAAGGCACCTTGGATTCTGAAGAATCTCACAAGTTCGTACTCATTTCCACACAAACCAGTCCTCACAGATGTTAAAGATTTTAGAACTACATGTATCCACTTCAGGGGAAGTGCTGCAAGCCTCAGCAGAATGCTTTTAGTGCATTTATAGACAAGCTCTTTCACCAGCAGAAGTTAGTTCAATAAAAGATATTACACGTCACCCACCGTGTCATTCTGAAGTGGGGATTTTATAAAAAGTCCACAGTTTTAGTACAGAATCTTATTCGCTAGGGGGTGAAATTCATAGGAACATCTCTCCCAAGGAGAAATTCACCCCATGTAGAGGGCCAGTCAAGATCCATGCACCATTTACTTCTCACTTAAACCCAGAAAAGTCTAAGAATGCAGTGCGACTTCTATTGGACATAGGCCTTGTGCTGGCACTCTGCACAAGGAAGAATTTCACCTAGGGAGAGATTTAATATGCAGATGTGTGTATATCTAAAAATAAACTACAACATTTGAAGAAACTGGGACAAAGAGTTAAATTATAGTGTTTACAAACATCTGATACTGAACTCTGTGCATGAAACATGATGCACAGCTTATCTTTACCTTGAATGTAGTTTTAATACAGCAACTCCTTGCTTAATGTTGTAGTTATGTTCCTGAAAAATGCGACTTTAAGCAAAATGATGTTAAGTGAATCCAATTTCCCCATAAGAATTAATGTAAGGGGGTGGGGAGGGTTAGGTTCCAGGGAATTTTTTTTCGCCAGACAAGAGACTATCTACATATATACACACACAGACGCACATTTCGGGTTTTGTTTGTTGTGGGAGGAAGAAAGGGAGAAGAGAAACAGTTATGCAATTCAGCTTTTTCTCTTCAGTCAACTGTTACAGAACTCATTTATTTTTCAACCTCATCTATTGTGCAAACTGGTGAATTATAAAAATAATTCATTTTTCTCTAAGCTATCTAAGCTGCAAGCAAATAAGACAGGCTGCATCACCAGAAAGGAAGTCAGCTATCCCTCTCCATTGCTCAAGTTGTTGCTGTACCATGAATTCCAAAACTAAAAGCAGCCTTACACTACTAATACTGTGTTATTTCAGTGGTAAGTATGGGAAACTTTCCATATATTCTCAGCAGTCTTTTTAAAAAAGATTTTATATCTCATCACTTTAGAGTAGTAAGGCAAAGCACTTAAATTGAATTAATTAACATTTCATCCATTCACAAGCATGGTTTGCTTTTTGCATTTAACTCAGATTGCACAGTGAAATCAGACTGGTCAGTTTTATTTTCTGGTTCTCTTGCAATAGTACAATGTGTGTGTGTTTGCAACAATGAAATAAATATTTAAGTTGACCATGTCAAATGTTGATATTAAGGTTTAGGAATACTACATTTAAAAAAGCAGCAAAGAATCCTGTGGCACCTTATAGACTAACAGACGTTTTGGAGCATGAGCTTTCGTGGGTGAATACCCACTTCGTCAGATGCATCCTGTGCTCAATGTCTGATTTCAATGTCTGATGCATCTGACGAAGTGGGTATTCACCCACGAAAGCTCATGCTCCAAAACGTCTGTTAGTCTATAAGGTGCCACAGGATTCTTTGCTGCTTTTACAGATCCAGACTAACACGGCTACCTCTCTGATACATTTTAAAAAAAAAAATCCTTTTGGACTAAGGGTAGTTAAGGTTACCCTTTAATTATATATTTAGTTACCTTGTTCTAACAAAGGAGGCACATGCCTTTATCCAAACATCTTTCAATGCTTCCTGTCCCCAGAACTCAAAGGTAGCATGTTTCATTTTGTCCCGTGTTTCACATTCTTCTGTGATATGGAGGGATCCCTCTACCATGTGGCTATCACTGTAAGATACTGAGTTGTCTCTAGTTGTTTTTGTAGAAAGTGTTGACCAAACATCTTGTCTCCCGCTGAGTGTTTTGTGACATTGAAGGTTCATTTCTTTTCCAAACAGTCCTGGTGAGGTTTGGAAAACGTGGTTATTTGCAGTACAATCTTTGCATTGAAGATGTTTCATTTCTGAAATGAATGATGGAGGCAGAGTCTGTAAAAAGCTCATATAAGTCTCAGCAAGTAGCTTCCAGTTCCATGGGTTAAAAGGATGTAAGGAAATCAGTTGCTGTAGGCATGTGATCTTTTTCTCTATATTTTTCAGGTGACAATAAATGGCAAACTGAAGGTTGAGGACAGTTGTTAAATGATCTGTGTTAGTTGCCCCATTTCTCTAGAAACAAATTATGACAGATTAAACACAGTAGAATGGATGCAGTCATTATTCAGGAAGATATTTTTCCAGTGATGCACCAATCCCTCCCTCTCTCTCTCTACTTATGATTTCCAAAATTAATTATCCAAATTCTGTTGACTATTTTTAAGATAATCTGATATAATTATGTGCAATCAGCCACAGTAGATTCAAAGAATGCCTTATCCCAACCTGATAGTATCATCCTTGAATTTTATCACCACTTAATCTTTTTAATAGTTTTATACTGCCACCCATCGACACAGTATCTGAGTGCCTTCCGCATAAAACAATAGCAAAAGCAAAATCCCTAGCGGACTTCATGGAGTCTCTGGCACTTCTTTTACAGGATCAGAACTCTGCTTGGGGTAAGATTTTTGGAGATGCGTGGAAGGGGTTGGTAGTAAATGCTTGGGAGTAAGAGGGGTGTTCAAATTAGGGGTGCTACTTATGGTGAAAAAGTATGGACTATTCATTTATTCCCTTTCTTAATTACATTAATCATGGCCAGTAGAGCAAGATTCTACTCCTCTCTAAGATTACCACCACCACTTTTGTGGCAAAGAGTTTTTAGATAGATAGATAGTGACAATCACTCTCCCTTTACCAAACATTCTTTGCACTGAGCTCACACAAAGGAGTTATTTTACAGGAGAAAGAAATTTTTCCAGAAAACAGTATGTGTAAAAAAAAAAAAAAAAAAAAGAAAAAAGAAAAAAAAAAAGGTACTGATCATGGTAGGGTGGGTGTATAGGTGTTGCGGGGGAAGGACTGCATAACTAACCAGTTTTTCTGCAATATCCAGAGCCTCCTGGTGCCTTCCTAGGTGAGCTAAACACCGAGCCTGGCCCTCTTGGACATCTCTTCTCATTGCAATGTTACTGGAAGGTAACAGCAGCAAGCAGCTTGAGTACTCATACAGGGCTTTCTAGTAGATGTTTGCAAAAATAAAAGTTAAAATGAAAAGCAACAGAATATAGGACTAAGCAGAAGTAAAAGAGAAAGATAAAAAGCTATAACTTGAATATACACCATAATTACAGCTATAATCTGAATGGATAGGACTCTGAAATTAACAACTTATTTTGTTTAAGGTGACCAGCCAAGTACTTTGAAAAAAATAGGTATGAGCTGTTTTTTGAAGGGGGTGTGTGGAGGGAAACGGTGAATTTCTTTATTATGTATAATTATTAATAAGGATGATGAATATAACAATTGTTAAGCCCAAGCCTTTGGACTCATGAACAATCTCAACTATCACTGATGTAAATGGGGTCTCAGATAACATCTGGAGAAATCTGTTCTATAACTCAGCTCATAAGTCAAGCCTTACAAAATATATTTGATTACAGAAACCATTTTTCATTTGGACCCCGTCTGTTTTAAGTGGAACCTGCTATATTTCAAGTTTTGAGCATTATCTGCTTGAGGTTCCCTTTAAGACCTACAGGACATAAACATTCAAGCTGTTGATGCAGAAAGCTTCAATTATGCAAGACCTCAATCTGACTTATATCCCTGTTTCGCAGAAAGTACTGGAACCATGAAAATACCTGAAACTCTTTTTGTCTGTATGCCAAATCACCTCTGAATTTTTTGGCAGTTAGAATTTCAACATTGCCCTCGCTGTTTGCATCCTCACAAAACCACTGTAAACACAAAGGAAAATATTCAAATGTATTGTGGAAACTGAAGTTATGATTTTCAACTTGGCTATTAAGCAGTTTACAACAACCACCACCAGCATCTGGACTGAGTAGAGTATTTCAGGATGAGACTACACAGGAGTAGATTAGTAAGTGGAGACAGCATGAGGGTCGGGGAGCCATTATATTTAGAACAGGGGTGAGCAAACTACAGCCCGTGGGCCAAATCTGGCCCATGAGCCATTTTAAGCCGGTCCACGAGCTCCTGCTGGGGAGCAGGGTCTGGGGCTTGCCCCATGCTGGTGCTCCAGCCAGGATGCTGGGTCAAGGGCTGCACCATGTGGCTTGGCCCCGCTGTGGTGCTCCAGCTGGGGTGCTGGGTCAAGGGCTGCACCATGCGGCTCCCAGAAGCCGCAGCATGGCCCTGCTTTGGTGCTCTAGCTGGGGGCTGCTCCACGTGGCTCCTGGAAGCTGTGGCATGGCACTGCTCCGGCTCCTATGCGCTCCAATGGCCCTCTCTGGTGCTTCAATGGTAGCTGCAGGGCCAGTACCTGCAGATGGTGCAGCATGCAGAGATGCCTGGCCGTGCCTCTACATAGGAGCTGGAGAAGGGACATGCCACTGCTTCCAGGAGCCACCTGAGGTAAGCGCTGCTTGAAGCCTGCACACCTGAGCCTCTCCCCACACCCCAACTAAATGCCCCACCCCTGGACCCCCTCCCGCTCTCCAAACCCCTCAATCCCAGCCCAGAGCACCCTCCTGCACCCCAAACCCCTCATCCCCATCCCCACCCCAGAGCCTGCACCCCCAGCCAGAACCTGCACCCCTTCTGAACCCCTGCTCCAGCCCTGATCCTCCTCCCACCTTCTGAACCCCTCGGTAACAACCTGAGCACCCTTCTTCACCCCAAACTTCTTATTCCCAGCACCACCTCAAAGCCCACACCCCCAACCAGAGCCCGCACCCCCAAGCCCAATTTTGTGAGCATTCATGGCCCACCATTCAATTCCTATTCCCAGGTGTGCCCTCAGGCCAAAACATTTGCTCACCCCGATTTAGAAGCTAACACACCAAGCTCACAAACAAGTAAGTTCACCATAATGGGTAAAGATAACACTGCATTAAAAACCAAACATTTATGGTATTATAAAGTTAAGATTGTGAACAAGACATCTAAATAACAAGTAAATTAAAAAGTTGCGGTTTCAACAGCAATTTATCTCAAGTATGTTACACAGCCTGTGTATTTTATAGCAGGGGTTCTCAACCTATTTCTTTCTTAGCCCCATCCCAACATGCAATAAAAACTCCATGGCCCACCAGAGCCAAAACAACTGCTTTTCTGCATACAAAAGCCAGAGTCAGTGTTAGGGAATAGCAAGCAGGGCAATCGCTTGGGGCCCTATGCCACAGGGGCCACCACAAAGCTATATTGCTCAGGCTTCAGTTTCAGCCCCTGGTGGCAGGTCTCGGGGCTTCAGCCCCAGGCAGTGGTCTTCGACTTTCTGCCCTAGGCCCCAGCGAATCTAGTTCTGGCCCTGCTTGGCGGACACCCCTGAAACCTGCTTGCAACCGCCTAGGGGGCCCCGGACTCCTTGTTAAGAACCACTGTTTTATAGCATACCTCAAGTACTGGCAGGCTGAAGTGTACAGTCAACAAATAGAGTAGAAATCTAAACTTTTCAATTTCCTGATTCACATTTTTGGTTCTCTCAATTTTAATGTTGCTTTCACAGTCATTTTCACTTCCCCCTCCCCCAAGAAAGATTAGAGACATGCCACTGAAAAGTTTTGACAAAGTTCTGCTCCTTCTAGATTGCCATAGCAGCATGACTATTCTATTTGACAGATTCTTAAACCATTCTCATCACCACAGTATCTGAGCATCTTCCAGGAGTGTCTTAATCACCATAACTAACATTTGCCACGTGTGGTTCATTCTCTCTCTCATCTTCTTCTCAGGATGTGTTCAATGGAGAGTTTTGGTTTGGTAGGGTGTGGGTGAAGAGGTGTGTGTTTTAAACTTACATGCCGCTATATATTTACTTTAGAGTAGACGACAAATGACCTAAACTCAGAAACACTGTAAAGACAACTCTCCAGGCCAAAGAGGACTATCTGCTATCAGCACTCATTTTACCATTTGGACACTATGAAAAACTGTATGGATTACTATCTGTATTACCATGGGAGCCCCAGTCATGGACCAGGACCCCATAGGACTAAGTGCAGTATGAACACAGAACAAAAAGCCCCACCCCCAAAGAGTTTACATTCTAAGAAATGGATACAGGTCTAATGCACATGGGTGAACACTGCAGGCCCCATTCTGCTCTCACTTAGACTAGGTAGGGTGACCGGACGTTCCGATAAAATCGAGACCGTCCTGATATTCAGTCATTTGTCCAGCTTTGGCAGTGCTCCGGCTCGGCTCTTTTTTGTTTGTTTGTTTGTTTTTGCTTTGGCAGCGCTCCGGACCTGCCCTCCCCATGTGTCCCGATATTTTGTTCATGTAATCTGGTCACTCCAAGTCTAGGCGCTGCAAGAACCCCACCTCCCCAACAGTGCCCTGACCCAGCCCCTCCCCACAATGTTCCCCCACAACAGTGCCCCTCAATCCAGCTCCCCAACAGTTCACTTGACCCAGCCCCCTACACACGGTACCCTCCCTGCTCCTCCCCTCCTGGCCCCAATCCTGGTTCAGTTCCCAACCTCATTTCCTTCCTGGCTGCTTGTCCCTCCCCTCAACCTTGGCCCTGGTCCCAGTCCCAATCCTGTTCTCATCCTCCCTGCACCTCCCATACGTGGGTCTAGTCCCAATCCTGCCCTCTTCGTCCCTGGATATCCCCTAGTCCCTTCCTGGTCCCTTTCCCCTAAGCCTACTGGCTCCAGTTACCCACTCATCAAACACACACCCATGTAATGCCCTATCTGCTAGCTCCTCCCCTTGCCTCAGTCTTCTCCCAATCAGTCCTTGTGCTGCTGTTGCCCCAAAGCCCTCCCAGGTCATGGCGAGGACACCCTCTAGACCAGGGGTCCTCAAACTGGGGGCTGCCCCCCAGCCCAACCAGTCCTCTAACAGTGTCCCCCAACCCAACCCCCACTGCCCACACAACAGTGCCCCCCAGACCCCTAACACTGACCCCAGCCCCGCCCCCACTGCCCACACTACAGTGTCCCCCAGCCCCGCCCCCACTGCCCACACTACAGTGTCCCCCAGCCCCGCCCCCACTGCCCACACAAGTGCCCCAGCCCTGTCTCCCAGCTCCTCGTGGGCCCGGCCCGGGAGCTCCCGCGAGCCGCCGCCCCTCACCTGAGGCTCGCAGCGCTTAGCGGTGTAGGCCGCGCAGCCGCCGCCCCGGCCCCTGTCCCTGCTCTGGGCGAACACCGACTCCTCGAATTCGAACCCCAGCGCCAGCTCCATCGCCTCCCTGGCCACAGAGTCTGCGGCTAGAGCGCCTCCCGGCCGGGACCGGCTCAAGCCAGGGCTAGAGCGTCCCCGGCAGCACCTAGCCAGCGGGCTCCCCCACGGGGACCATAGAGAAGCGCGGAGCAGCGGCTGGAGTGCCTCCCCTGATGAGCTAGCGGCAAAAATCGAGGAGGAGGCGGCTAGGGAGTCCCTCCCTGGCCATAGAGAGGCACTGGCGGCAGCCAGAGTGCCGCCCCGTGCTTGCGGTAGCCATCTCGGAGTCGGGCAGGGCGCTCCAGCGGCGGCGCTAGCATTCGGGGGAAGAGCCGACAGGCTGGTGGGAACGGAGCAGGCCGAGGACACTGGGTCATGGACTGCAGCTCCCGGCATGCAACACACCTTCCTCTGCCAATGGGGGGGTTGGACGCGGAGACAACGACTCCCATCATGCAATGCTCTGTATCCTGGGAACTGTAGTCCTTTCCATGCCCCACTGCATGCTGGGAGCTGTAGTCTGAGGCTTTGCAAGGGGGGCATATGGGCGTTGTATGGCCCACAGCCTCTCTGTGGCCACACATGGGTCACAGGTAGAATAGGAACGGCTTTCAGAGGCTCGTGGGCCTCGCACCATTTTCTCTTTTATCCCCTGCCTGTAAGGTTAATATTTGCATTAGCATCAGCCACTAGTATCCAAGATTAGCAGGAGCATTGCATTAGTAGGAGTTTTGCCAGCAGATCGAGGGAAGTGATTATTCCCCTCTATTCGGCACTAGTGAGGCTATATCTGGAGTATTGTGTCCAGTGTTGGACCCCACCCCCGACTACAGAAAGGATGTGAACAAATTGGAGAGCGTCCAGCAGAGGGCAACGAAAATGATTATGGGGCTGGGGCACGTGACTTATGAGGAGAGGCTGAGAGAACTGGGACTGTTTAGTCTGAAGAAGAGAAGAGTGAGGGGGGATTTGATAGCAGCCTTCAACTACCTGAAGGGGGGTTCCAAAGAGGATGGAGCTTGGCTGTTCTCAGTGGTGGCAGATGACAGAACAAGGCGTAATGGTCTCAAGTTGCAGGGGGAGGTCTAGATTGGATATTAGGAAAAGCTATTTCACTAGGAGGGTGGTGAAGTAGTGGAATGGGTTACCTAGGGAGGTGGGGTGGCATCTCCCTCCTTAGAGATTTTTTTAGGCCTGGCTTGACAAAGCCATGGCTGGGATAATTCAGTTGTTGGTGGTCCTGCTTTGAGCAGGAGGTTGGACTAGATAACCTCCTGGGGTCTCTTCCAACCCTAATCTTCTATGGTTAGGGAACCTGCCTATCACCATGTGCACAGGTAGGGAGAGGACTTTACCATAGTGCAGGGGTTCTCAAACTTCTTCTTTCTGAGCCCCTCCCCCCATTCTGTAAAAACTCCACAGCCCACCTGTGCCACAACAGCTGGTTTTCTGCTTATAGAAGCCAGGACCCTTGTTAGGGGGTAGCAAGCAGAGCAGTTGCCTGGAGCCCCAAGTCACAGGGACCTCCACAAAGCTAAGTTGCTTTGGCTTCAGCCCTTGATGGCAGGGCTCAGATTCCCCAGGATTCAGCGCCATGCAGCAGGACTTTAGCTTTCTCCCCTGGGCCCCAATGAGTCTAACACTAGCCCTGCTTGGTAGAACCCCTGAAACCTGTTTGAGGGCCCCAAGGGGCCCCAGACCACTGCCTTAGTGCACAGGCATCAGGGAAATGGGAAAGGATTTGCATCCAGCTCTAAGTGTGGGTATTTCCTGATTGAATTTCTAAGTTTGTGAAGAAGGGGTTATAATGGTCACTGTCTGGTAACTGCAGTGGGAGCAACCAAGTGGCTGCTGTTACAAACAGACCTACAGCTAATGCAAACCTGTAAAAACCAACACCCATGTCTTCCTCATAAGAGCAGACAGATAAAAGGCTCACCCAGGGCAGAACTTCAATGTTAACGTCCCCCAACCCAATGCAGTAATATATATCTTAGAAAAAGGTTTTTATTTAAGGTAAAAAGAAAAACATACTTAAACTTCACATTTCTATAGCCTTACCTGTAACAGGCTTCAAGACTACAGAGAGGCTAATACATCTGTGTGATACTGTTGCAAAAAAAGCAAATGTGATTCTGGGATGCATTAACAGGTGTATTGTAAACAAGACACGAGAAGTCATTCTTCCGCTCTACTCTGCGCTGGTTAGGCCTCAACTGGAGTATTGTGTCCAGTTCTGGGCACCGCATTACATGAAAGATGTGGAGAAATTGGAGAGGGTCCAGAGAAGAGCAACAAGAATGATTAAAAGTCTTGAGAACATGACCTATGAAGGAAGGCTGAAAGAATTGGGTTTATTTAGTTTGGAAAAGAGAAGACTAAGAGGAGCCATGATAGCAGTTTTCAGGTATCTAAAAGGGTGTCATCAGGAGGAGGGAGAAAACTTGTTCACCTTAGCCTCTAATGATAGAACAAGAAGCAATGGGCTTAAACTGCAGCAAGGGAGATTTAGATTGGACATTAGGAAAAAGTTCCTAACTGTCAGAGTAGTTAAACACTGGAATAAATTGCCTAGGGAGGTTGTGGAATCTCCATCTCTGGAGATATTTAAGAGTAGGTTAGATAAATGTCTATCAAGGGTGGTCTAGACAGTATTTGGTCCTGCCATGAGGGCAGGGGACTGGACTCGATGACCTCTCGAGGTCCCTTCCAGTCCTAGAGTCTATGAATCTGGATGCACACTTTTGCATTTAACTTTCCAGTTTCCTAGTCAGACTTATCTTAGTTTTTAAAAGAGAAATAAGTTTATATTGCAAAGACCAACTGTAGTTTTGATGCAAAGAAAACTAAAGCAGTTACATTTTTCTACATAGAGTCATGTAGAAAGGGACACGGCAGATAACAGGAAGTTTAAGACTAAATCTAGCTTTTTTTTAAAAAAAAAAGTTTGCTTACTGTGATGTCACTTCCCCTCTCTCACTATCAAGTCATTGAAGCCAAGGAAGTCAAGGCTTGATATCTATAATAAACACGCAGGTTGGGGCAGGGGAATGGAGGCCATCCTTGTACAGTATAAAGGATTATTTTTTGTCTTTACAATTTGCTATTAAGCATGGCAAGTGCTGCCTGCCTGGTTACGAGAGCTGTGTGTGTGTAAAGTGAGTACATCCTAAAATAATTGTTGGATCTATTACATGTAGACCCAGGAACCTGCCAGTTAAGACATGGACAGAGAGCTAAGTAATCCTGTTAATTCAGCTGCTGCGTTGCTTCTTTCCCCACCACACTCTACCACTGGGGATCTTGATACACAGAGATGCCCTCGAGTAGTAAGGCATGGAACATGCTGTCAAGCCCTCATGCTCTTGAGTCGCTGCAGTTTGGCAAGAATTTATGGTAATAGGTAGCGAACTCAGTGACTGAACTTATGACACGTCTTCAGCTTTCTCTGGTGGCTTATACACAGTCCTTTAGCATCTGTGATGTGTCCACGGTATGTAATTACTTCCTTGAAGACCTCAGATTTGTTGGGATTCACCTGTAATCCATATTTTTCCAACCTTTTGAAAACTTGTGCTAGATTCTTCAAATGATCCTCATCACTGGATCTGGTGATAATGTCGTCTAAGTAACAGCTTGGTCAGTTTCCCTCTGGCAGACTTCTGGGGTGCTTGCCACTCCAAATACAAGCCGGTTATATTGGAAGAAGCCTTTTTCAGTGTTGATGGAGAGGAATTTCCTCAACCCTTCTACTTCCATTTGACTCATTTTTTTCAATCTTCCTTCAAAGGTCATGTTTTCTAGACCTTTAATCATTTTTGCTGCTTTTCTCTGTACTTTCTCCAACTTGTCCACATCCTTCCTGAAATGTGGTGCCCAGAACTGGACACAATACTCCAGCTGAGGTCTAATCAGCAGAGTAGAGCGGAAGAATTACTTCTCACGTCTTGCTTACAACACTCCTGCCAATACATCCCAGAATGATGTTAGGTTTTTTTGCAACAGTGTTACACTGTTGACTCAGTTAGCTTGTGGTCCACTATGATCCCCAAATCCCTTTCCGCAGTACTCCTTCCTAGGCAGTCATTTCCCATTTTGTATGTGTGCAACTGATTGTTCCTTCTTAAATGTCTTTATTGAATTTCATCCTGTTTACTTCAGACCATTTCTCCAGTTTGTCCAGATCATTTTGAATTTTAATCCTATTCTCCAAAGCACTTGCAACCCCTCCCAGCCTGGTATCATCCACAAACTTAATAAATGTACTCTCTATGCCATTATCTAAATCACTGATGAAGATATTGAACAGAACCAGACCCAGAACTGATCACTGCGGGACCCCTCTTGTTCTGTCTTTCCAGCAGGACTGTGAACCACTGACAACTACTTTCTGGTAGTTAGCTCTGATGCCCTTTAGATGCCCTGTGATAAATGAAGGGTGTGGGGGGGGAAACCCCATTTATGAACACCCAGCCAGCCAGTTAGCTGTAAAATCCCTCTTGGTATCTGTTCTCTGCTTTCTTTACCTATAAAGGGTTAACAACCCCACAGGTAAAAGAAAAGGAGTGGGCACCTGACCAAAGAACCAATGGGAAGGCTAGAACTTTTAAATTTGAGAAAGAAACTTTCTCGTTCTCTTTGTCTATTGTTCTCCAGAGAAGGAGACACGGGGCTGCAATGCCGCATAAGGCTTGAACTAGGTATGAAAATTCATCTTCCATACCTAGAAGAAATTATTTGGATAGGGAATGTTTAGACAGACACAATCAGATTTATTTTTTATTTTGGCTTGTGGGTCTGTCATCCCCCACCTCCATTTTTGCCTTGGAAGTCATGGTTCTTGTTTTCTTGTTACTTCCTCCCAGGCTCCCCTCTCTGGACGACCCTAGGAGATTCCCTGCTTCCAGTCCTGGAAACACAAGTACGGAGAGATCTACTCTCTCTTCCCCCTCACCCAGAGGGTATGCAAAGTCAGGCTTAGTAAATCTAACACAAAGAGATTTTCCCCCTGACTTCTTTCTCCCACCAATTCCCTGGTGAGCTGCAGACTCAATTCCCTGGAGTCCCCACTAAAGAAAAACTCCAACAGGTCTTAAAAAAAAAGCTTTATATAAAAAAACAACATTAAAAGTAGTCTGTGTATAACAGTGACAATATACAGGGTCAATTGCTTAAGAAAAAAGTGAATAAACAGCCTCATTCCAAAAAAATACAATTTAACACATTCCAGCAACTACACACATGTAAATACAAAAAAAAACAATATAAACCTATTGTTTTACTATGCTTGTACTTACAACTTGAAAACAGAAAATTAAAAAACCTGGAGATAAAAAATTCACTCTCAGAGCCAAGAGGACACAGACCCAAGACAAAGAACAAAGAACTCACACCCAAAACTTCCCTCCACCCAGATTTAAAAGAGTCTTGTTTCCTGATTGGTCCTCTGGTCAGGTGTTTCAGGTTACTGTTGTTACCCCTTTACAGGTAAAAGAACATTAACCCTTAGCTATCTGCTTATAACAGGGTCTCCTCTGTGCTAAGCCCAAATGCTTTTGTTTGCTTGTAACTTTTAAGCTGAACCCCCAAACAAGCTATTTTGGGTGCTTGATTTTTGGAATTGCTCTTTTAAAATCTAGCAAAAGCCTAAGTTTCAGATGTATTTTCTTTCTTTTTAATAACATTTACCTTTTTAAGAACAGGATTGGATTTTTGGTGTTGTAATAAATTTATGCATACATTGTTTAATTAGCTGGTGACCACAGCTAATTTCCTCTGTGTGTGTGTGCGCGCGTGTGTGTGTACACACACACGCACGCATGCGCTTGAGGGTACTCCACAGGGAGGAATTCCCAAGTGCTCCTTCCTGGGTTCAAAGGGGTTGTTTGCATTTGGGTGGCGGCAGCATTTACCAAGCCAACGTCAGAGAAAAGTTGTAACCTTAGGAGTTTACTACAAGCCTGAAGTGGCAAGTATTAATTTTTAGAATCCTTGTGGGCCCCCAGCTTCTGCACTTGGAGTGACAGAGGGGGAATTCAGCCTTGACATGCCCAATGCCCTTCTGAAACACAGGTGCATATCTAGATAGAATCTCTTTTAGCTGCTGTTGTGAGCCAGCACACTGATTAATGTGAAGACCCTTGATGGATCACCAGTCCAAGTGAATCCTCTTCAGCCAACTTCATCCAGACAATGCTGGTCCTCCTGTTTTTATGACACAGAGCTCCAAGTCCTGGTGTTGACCATTGCACTGTACATTTACGGTGTGTACTCCTAAGGGGGAGAGTTCCCCTCCTGTGTATGTCTTCAACATAATGTCAGTCTTTTCCAACATGCTGTTGGTGAAGTTTTCCAGAAATTCTTTGTGTGGAATCAGATGCAGCTGAAACCGTGTCCAGCTCAATTTTAAGGGGTTTCCCAGTTACCACAGGTGTCACCCAGATGGCTTCTTTGCCTTTGTCTTGCATACAGTACTTAACTTGGCTAAGTCATCCTCACTGCAGTTGTCAGTTGGCTTGCGTGTGTACATGTTCCTTCAGTGTGCTGTCCGGCTCTGTGCAGATAGCTGGTTCAGCAAACCTCGGTAGTAATACCCACTATTGTTAAGTGCTGAAGGCTAGAATGCCATTAATTCAGTGCTTTTTGTCCTTGAAGATAATTCAGCAGACCTCAATGTTACTCAAAGAAAGACCACAGGCACAGTTTGGTGACAAAAGCGCTCAGCCACGTTTGTCAACAGAGCATGGTTACAGGTACCTAACACACGTATGCCTGTTACAATGGACTGTGGCTCAGTCAGTGGCAGGACTTTCCGTTGCCCCCTCGGCTGGACAAAGAATTAAAGTGAAGTACCCTGACATTTTTAGGCCAAGACAAACACAACTTATACACCATCTCATGTATTTCATAACATCTATTTGTTACCTCCCCTTCTTCCTGATATCTTGAACAAAACATCCTTATTCATTATTTTGTCAAACCATCTTGTACTAGATTGGGGTGTATCTGTTCTAGCTGGAATATATTTACGTCAATATCTAATGCCTAGTAACAATCATCAACAAACTTTGCCAAGTTCATGTGCAGGACAGTGAATTTGTAAACATCTGCTCTAATATATGGCCTGACTTTCAGGCCTTAGATCTTTTGTACCATGCCCAGTACTCTAGGCTCTCTCTCTCTCTCTCCACTACAGCTGCTGTAATCCTCAGCTTGCAGAAGTGCACCTGGTGGTGTTTTCTGGTCTCCTCTTCTTGGCATTTGTTCTTTCTTCTATAGACCCTTTTTGCCACAGTCCTGGCAGTCCTCTTGCCAGAAACAGCAATTAGTTGCACTGTGTCCATCCTTACCACAGCAACAGTAATTTCCCTGTGACTCTGTCCTGTTTTTCACTTGGGAATGTAATGTAATTAGTATGTAAGAGTGTTCACACTTACCCATTGATTGACACTATATGACTCGGGTTGCAGCCTGCATAGAGAGAGCGATCTCCATAGCGTTCTTGCATGTGAGAGTGGTTGTTGTCAGGAGATTCTTCTACGTTGCTTCATTTCTGATACCACATACCAGCTGATCTCTCAGGGCAGCTTGCAGGGTATCTTCAAAACTGCAGTATTCCACTAATCTTTGCGGTGCAGCTCCATACGTAGTTATTGTTTCATCTCCCTGTTGATTGTGTTTATGGAAGCTAAAGTGCTCAGCTATCTCCAAGGGTTTTAGTGCAAAATGCTTCTGTAATATTGTCCCCAACTCATCAAAAGTCTAGCGGTACAGCTTGTCTGGAGACCTCAGACTGCCAAGTAGGTGGCATGTCTTGTCACCATATAGTTCAGCAATGCAGACACTTTCTTCTCATCTGGTGTTTCACATAGCATGAAATACTGCTCCATCCATGCAGTGAACTTAGGCCAGTCTGCAACTATGCAGTCAAATGTTTCTATATATTCTTTTTCAGGCCCCATAACATCACAGTCCACAAAATTGTGTTTTCACTATCAGCTGTTAAACCAACAGTGCATCTTTACATCTTCGTGGGGCTGTTGAGGCCACCTCACACGTCTTGTCATGCTATCGGGATACTGCATGATCCCTTTCTTCCCTCAGTAAGGTGTGCTGCTGAGGAATAGTATTCTGCACCAGGCTGGTATCAGTTCCCACCCTCATTCTCAGCATGGCTACACTTGCTTACAGGCTCCAGGTGCTGGAGGACAGTTAAACCAGCAGCCGTGTATGAGCCCTAGTGCTTCGTCGCCATTGTTGGATCTGTTATGTCTGGACCCAGGAACCTGCCAATTAACACACACAGAGAGAGCTAAGTAACCTGCTTTTTTATTCAACTGATGCATTCCTTCCTGCTCCACCACACAGCTGCCACTCCACTACTGGGGATCTTGATACATAAAGATGCCCTCTAGTGGTTAGCAAGGAATATGCACAATTACATTACAGACTTTACATGAATCAGCAGGTGTGCTCCTCCAACTGGAATTTTTTTAGTTACAAACTCCAAAATATGTGAGTTCATGTTGTCTGCAAAGCAGGTGGTCACATTTAGGTCCTGATTTTTTCCTGTGTCCATTCACAGCCTTACTGAAATCCTAGATGGCACTCTTTAAAAAAAATGTAAGCATGAATAAGGAAAGGACAGAGGGCACTGGGAAACGACATACTTAGTGGTATGCCTGGAATCAGCCTGTGGCTGCTGTAAAAGAGGTGCTGTACCAACAGTACATTAGTACAGTTTGAGGGTGTACAGCTTCTTGTATCTTATGGAACATGCACACTCAGTTTCTACTCACTTTCTGGACTGCCAGTCCCACTACAGCTCAGCCCACAAGCAAAGCACCAGAGTCCAACAAGTCTATTCAGAACAAACAACAGAAGGAAAGTGAGTAATCACAGTGGAATGTGGAGCTAGCCCAAACTACAATATGAAGTGTGAGACACTCCCAGGAGCTACTCCAAGGGCAGCCAGTTGGCCAACAGCTTGGATTGCAGCATCCTCTAGAGTTCAGGGTTTCAGCCATTACTGTCTCCAAGGATACCAGCGTGGTCTGCAAAGTATCCATTCTGCAATGCAGAAGTTCCATCAGTTCATAGATAGTTCTTTTGTCTGGCAAATGATAGTACAGAAGTAATTCCTGAGCACCATGCAGGGGGGCCTAGCAGCTTCCTGGACTGTTGGAGCCTGGAGTTATAAGTCAGACACAGAGCAGCATTTCCCCCCTCCTCTCTTAGGCATTTTAAAGGCTCCTGGAGTGTTAGTTACAGCAGAATGAAGTACAGCTTAAGAGGGTTCAAAGGCCTTGTCAGCACTGGAGATTCTTCAATTTCAGCCATCTGTGGCCAGCCACCAATGCAGCTGCACCAGTACAAACCCCTCCTGTAGACAAGCAAAGCTCAGATACATCATGATGGTGCAGCCGACCTGGTTTCAAGCAGAGTTAAAGCTGTACCCCTGACTTTGCCTATCTACAGTAAGGACTTTGGTATAGTGTAGCTGTAACCCACACATCTCCTGGAGGTGGTGCCCTGTCCCATCTAGTGGCTCCGAGACCACTTAGAGAGAGAGGTATTAATGAGTCTGCTCTCCAGCCTTAGCTAAGAGGCATATAGCTTTTAGCTCATGCAGTAGAGACTCATGCATTAAGCTTCAGAGGTTCCAGGTTCGATACCGCCTGCTGATGACCGAGGTCTGTCAGTGTTACACAGCAGCTCCACTGGGTGGCCATCAATGGGTAAAATCCCATGTTAACAAGGCCTTAGCTAGCAGGTGAAAAAGAACACCTGAAAAGCATCAACAGCAAGCTGACTCCTTTAGTGGCCAGGTTCTTCTTTCAGTAGCAACCTGATTTTCAGAGTTCCTGAGTAACCACAGCTGAAGTCTGAAATCAGGCCATAAAATAGATTGACTTGAATAGCGGATAGGTTCCATTCCTCTTATGACAGTGTTCTCATGGACTGTCACCGTGCCAAGAGGTGGCCTTACTTTTCACATATTTGAACTGTCACAACCATGGTAGGGGGAAAGAGAGATATTATGATGTAATAGACCATGAGAGGCCAAAGAGCTGCCTCTCAAAACCTGAGAACCTGCTTCTCTCAGCCTTCAGATTAATCACAAGGCAAAATGAATTCAGCATATCAGAGAAGGTGCCAGTTCCCGTCCAAGGCTAATTATTATTATTTGTATTGTGGTAGCACCTAGGAGCACCAATCATAGACCAGGACCCTATTGTGCTAGGTGCTGTACAAACACAGAACAAAAAGATGGCCTCTGCCCCAGGAAGTTTTACAATGTGCATTGTCCCATCTAGAAACTGATTTGGAATTGGGGCTTTCTTGTGGCAGGCACTGTATCACATCTAATACAACAAGTAATGCCTGCTCCAAAGGATTTAGAAACAAATGAAAAGCTTGCTGAAAGCAGCTACCTATAGAAAAAGCAAAGTAGATGCTACTTCCCCAGTCAAAGCAGAGTATCTGCTGTGACTAAAGGTGCAAGCTCTACTGGGAGATTTCCTCAATGAGAACAAAGCCTCCAAACGGTGTAAGTGGAATCTTCGATTAACTCTGAATTTTTACACCTTAAGGCAGGGTTAGGTCCCCACAATCTATCTTCATACATAATATTCTCATGGAAAAAGGAGGGCACGACAGCTCTTGTTTTAAGGGCTGTCCATTGACCCCCACTGAACAAATGACTAGCTAACTGGAAGTTAGGGCTATATAAAAGTCAAACAATCCTTCAGGAAGGAGTCTGAATATCCAATCCGCTTTACTTAGACTGTAAGCTCCTTGAGGCGTGGACTATTTTGTTAATTATTTGTACACCACCCAGCACTGTGGGGCCATGGTTTATGATTAGGGCTTCTAGGCACTACCACAATACTACTACTACTAATAATAATAATTAAAGAAACCCAGCAATCAAAAATACCATGAGGTTAAGCGTCTGAAGTCAGCACTGTGACAAATTTTACACCCTATGCAGTATTTTGGGAACCACTGTATTACATTTATGAATGGTTTATGTACAATTGTGTTCTGCTCCATGGGGGAGGGTTACCACAGCTCCTCCAAGAACTAAAAGCCGTGGGGGGTGATTACCCTGGAGATTGTAGCTGTAAACAGTGCCAGAGAATCTCCATGCCCTGGACTGGATTGCTGGGTTTTACAGAGACGAGCAAACAAGCGGCTTTTGGTATAAAAGGCTGAACTTGAATTGACGCATAGCCTTCCTTCTGATTCAGCAAACAGACAAGACCTTCTGCTGAAGGGGGCACTCAACCCCTGTGGAAAGACTTTGTCCTACTAGGGTCCCTTGAGATTGATAGGTGACTCCAAGTATGTTTAGAGTGTATTTAAATCTGTGTGTTGTTCTTATTAGGTTCTCTCTCTAATGCTTTTACGGGAAGAATAAATGTGCTTAGCAAGAGTTGTGTAGTAGCTTGTAGCTTTTGGCAATACACTGGTCATAGCCCTTGGAGAGAATGCAATGCACATGATATGGCCATTAGGCAGACTGGGTTGATGGGAATATCACAGTGTAAGGCAAGGATCTGTCCAGCCTTAAAACTCCAAGTCATAAGGGAATGGGAGAAGGGTCCTTGCCCAAAGACGGGTGATGGCTGGAGATCGGAGATCTGAGATCTGACTGGGCACTGCTGGATTGGACCATGGAAGGGGTTGGGGGGAAATACAGGTGCAGTTACCCTGAAACTGAGGCAAGTACTTCTAAAGATCTCACTTATTTGTAAGGTGCCTATGAGTTGGTATTGGAAGAGGTGAGAGGTTAATTACCCCTACAGTACCGTGATTTCTTTGAGATGTTTGTCCCTATGGATGCTCCACCACAGAATGTGCGTATGCCTGTGCACTCTTGACTGGAAACTGTAAAGCCGTGTCCATGGCCACGTGCCTGTGCAGAGCAGCTCCTTTTGTTCCCATACGAGGGCATTCAGTTGCTTCTCAACCACGAAGCCAGAGATTCCACAGCAGAGGGGAAGGAGAGTGGGAGATGGTGCACCAATAGAGACAAAACATCTCAAAGAACTCAAGTTACTATGCAGGTAAATACCCTCTCCTTCTTTGAGTATATGCCCCTGAGTCCTCCACTGTAGGAGACTCCTAAGCAATAACTCAGCATGGAGGTAGGTGCTGAGGAGACAAATCCAAGTCAGACTGGAGGACTTGCATCATGAAATGGGTCAGCTGTGGTAGTAGGTAAGATAGCATAATGCTTGGCAAATATATGGATGGAGAACCAAGTTGCAGTTCTGCAAATTTCTGCTATAGGAACATCCTTCAGGAGGGCTATAGATGGGGACTGAGCCCTAGTGGAATGTGCATTCACTCTAGAGGTGCTTGTATTCCAGCAGTCTCATGTTAGGATGCAACCCGAGACCCACTTCAACAGTCTTGGCTTGGAAATGGGCTGCTCTTTCATCCTTTCAGCAAAAGGATACAAAGAATCTGGGAGAGATCCTAAATGCTTTGGTTCTGTCTGAGTGGAAGGAGAGAGCCCTTCTGACGTCTAGAGTGTGTAGGCTAGATTCCTCTCTGGAGGCATGTAAAGGTGCCTGGCCGGGGCTCGACCCTCCCTGAGGAGGAGGGGAGCCACACCGGCCTCGCCCCACGCTGTCCAAGTCTGCCCTTTTCGTCAGGGCTAAGCGACACTGCACAGTCGCTTGGGACTCCGGCCTTCTGCTGCAGGGCGGAGTAAACGGAAAGTCAGCTCGGGTCTCAGGCCCTCAGTCCCGGGGCTGAGGGCCTCCTTGCCCGCGGCGCGGGCCGCTCAAGCCCCTTGATGCAGGACCGAGCAGTGACACAGTTTAAAGGGGCCCAGCCCTTGGGTCGGGCGGGGCACCAAACACACAGTTATGTAGGCTCAGGCCCTCTTGGCTCAGGGCTGAGCAGACAACAGTTCAGGCTGATCAGGTCCTTTGGGGCAGGACCGAGCAGTGGTACAATTTAAGGGGGCCCAGCCCTTGGGTCGGGTGGGGCACCAAACACAGACTAATCTGAGTGGCCTCCTCAGGGCAGGGGGAGGGGCAGTCTGCCACCCTTGAGAGGGTGGCAGGGGGAACGCAGGCCCTCCCACTCCACTACGTTCCAGCCCGGGGCCCTAGTAGCAGCTATCACCGCTAACGGTCAGTGGGGTTCCTGACCGCAACACACTGACATCGGTTCAGGTACGTCAGCAGCCTGACTGGAGTCGGCTGCCCCCGGGCCACTTCCAGTCTCCCCCTCTGGGCCTACCTGATCGGTGGTGTCAGCCCCAGGAAGTCCAGTAGCATGGGCCCCTCCCGGCTGGGGCTGGGTGGTAGGTCCGGCAGTACCTCTGGGAAGTCCGGCCAGACCTGCTCTGGGGGTTCCTCGGGGTAACAGCAGGGAAGGGGCGACTCCGGCAGTGCCTCCTTGTAATGGGAGCGGGGAAGCTCCGACAGCTCCTCGTCATAGCGGGCACGGGGAAGCTCCGGCCAGCCCGGGCAACCACCCTGGGTCTCAGCAGCCTCCCAGTCACGAGCACCCTCTGGCAGGTCTGCTCCCGACGGCAGCTGGGCTCAACTGAGTGCCGCCGGTCGGCTTTTATACTTCCGGATCGCCTCCTGACCCTCTGAGGGGCGGGAGTAGTGCCCTGTGGCCCCGCCCCTTCCGGCATCTGGCTGGGCTCGACCCTCCCTGAGGAGAAAGGGAGCAACACCGCCTCGTTACAAGGCATGAGGCTTCGGATGGAACACTGGTACATGGATTTCCTGGTTAACATGGTATTCCGAAGGAACCTTAGGGAGGAAGCAAAGATGCAGACATAGCGTGACCTTTTCTGTGTAGATGGCAGTGAACAGTGGGTCTGCCACGAGTGCACTGAGTTCTCCTATTCCCCTAGCTGAAGCGATAGTGATCAGGAATGAGTTCTTGAGGGAGACATGGAGGAGACAAAAGGTAGCCATTGATTCAAAGGGAGGTTTCCTTAAGGCATTGAGAATGAACTTAAGGTCCCCCAGGAAGCAGGGTTCCATACAGAGGGAAACAAGCTGGGTAAGCCCTTAAGGAATCTGGCCATGGTAGGATGGGCAAAAACTGAGAAGCCCTCAGTGGGTGAGTGGCTGCGAAGATGGAATTTTATGTTGGGAGCACCACATGGAGAGTTGCTTCCATTTTGCAAGGTAGGTGGCCCTGGTGGAGGGGTTCCTACCGCCCACTAGGACCTCATAGACCTGCTCCGAGCAAGCTTGTTTCTCCAGATTCAGCCCTGGAGCTTCCAGGCTGTCAGATGAAGAGAGCTCAGATTCAGGTTCAGCAGCTGACCATGGTCCTGGGAGATCAGGTCCAGTTGCAGCGGAAGCTGAAGTGGTGCCTCCGTGGACATGCCTAAGATGGTGGTGAACCAATGCTGCTTGGGCCATGCCAGGGCTGTGAGAAGGACCCACGCTTGATCTCTGTCAGAACATTGTGAATCAGCAGGATAGGAGGAAATGCATAGTACAGATGTCTTCACCATGGCAACAGGAACCCATCTGAGGTACCCCAGACTGTGCCCTTGCAGGGAGCAGAAATGATGGCATTTCCTGTTGTTGGACGTGGCAAACAGTTCTATAAGGGGAGTTCCCCCACCGTTGGAAGATGTCCCTCACAATTGGATGGAATGAGCAATGCAGAGCAATGAGCAATGCAGAATGCTTCCTGACACGTGGGGAAGAATGTGCAGCACCATGCACATTGTTTGTGTAGAACATAGCCATTGGATTGTCCGTGAGAATCAAAACAGTCCTGCCTGCTATGTGAGGAAGAAGTGCCTGGTAGGCCAGACGACTGCTCTGAGCTCCCTGACATTGATGTGAAAGGAGGGCTCTTCCTGGGATCAGAGGCCCTGGGTTCTGAGGGATCCTAGGTGGGCTCCCCAGCTGAGGGCTGATGCATCAGAATCTAAGAACAAGGACAGTTGAAGTCTTGAGAATGATATCCCTGCACATACCATGTGGCTGTCCAGCCACCATGTCAGTGGGATAAGGATCTGAGCCAGAACAGTGAGCACTGAGTCCAGGTTATGGTGACGGGGGAGTAAACCCTGGCTAGCCAGGCTTGGAGAGTAGGTTTGCATGATGTTTTAGGTATGTGCAAGATGTGATCTTGAGGCTGATAACAGGGGTTTTCCTCTAGAAGGTGGCAGCGGCACTGCAGGGAGGTGCTGGCAATAACTCTCTGCTGCTCAGTGGCACTGGCGGTGCTGAGTCCTGACCTTCCGGGAACCCTGGTAAGGTGAGAAGGTCCCGGGCCACTGCAAAAGCTCTGGTGATTGACTGCACCACAAACTGGCTGGCACGTTGTCTGCTCCAAGGTGGTTCCTGTGTAGGTGTCCAAGGGGCTTTCCGTGGCACCAGAGTTGCAGGCACCCGATGATGGGATGAAGAGCAGCCTGACACAGGTCTTGCTCTCTCCCTGGCTCTTTGCCGTCCTTACCAGAGACTGGTTCTTCTCTTGGTGCTTACGGTGCTTCTTCTGAGGCACCAGGGAAGATGATCGGTGCTGAGAGTCCCAAGCCTTTGGAGGAGCACTTTGCACCAAGGCTGAAGTGCTCAGTGCCGAATCCATGAGGAAGACCTTCAGTCATGTAGCTCATTCCTTCTTTGTCTGGGGCCTAAAATCCCTGCAGATTTGGCAGCGGTCGTTCCTACGAGTTTCCCCAAGCACTTGAGACAACTTGAGTGTTGGTTGCTCAAAGGCATAGGAACATAAGAATGGCCAAACTGGGTCAGACTAAAGGTCCATTTAGCCCAGTAGCCTGTCTTCCAACAGTGGCCAATGCCAGGTGCCCCAGAGGGAACGAACGGAACAGGTAATCATCAAGTGATCCATCCCCTGTCGCCCATTCCCAGCTTCTGGCAAACAGAGGCTAGGGACACCATCCCTGCCCACCCTGGCTAATAACCGTTGATGGACATATCCTCCATGAACTTATCTAGTTCTTTTTTTAACCCTATTATAGTCCTTGCAAGGAGTTCCACAGGTTGACGGTACGTAGTGTGAAAAAATACTTCCTTTTGTTTGTTTTAAATCTGCTGCCTATTAATTTCAGTTGGTGAACCCTGGTTTGTGTGTTATGAGAAGGAGTAAACAACACTTCCTTATTTACATTCTCCACACCAGTCATGATTTTATAGACCTTCATCATTTCCCCACTTAGTCATCTCTTTTCCAAGCTGAAAAGTCCCAGTCTTATTAATCTCTCTTCATATGGTAGCCATTCCACACCCTTAATAATTTGTTGCCCTTTTCTGAACGGTTTCCACTTCCAATATATCTTTGAGATGGGGTGACCACATCTGCACACAATATTCAAGATATGGGCATACCATGGATTTATAGAGAGGCAATATGATATTTTTAGTCTTATAATTTGTCACTTTCTTAATGATTCCCAACATTCTGTTTGCTTTTTTGACTGCTGCTGCATATTGAGTGGATGTTTTTGGAGAACTATCCACAATGACTCCAAGGTCTCTTTCTTGAGTGGTAATTTAGACGCCATCATTTTATATGTATAGTTGGGATTATGTTTTCCAGTGTGCATTACTTTGCATTTATCAACATTGAATTTCATCTGCCAGTTTGTTGCCCCGTTCACCCAGTTTTGTGAGATCCTTTTGTAGCTCTTTGCAGGCTGCCTGGGACTTAACTATTTTGAGTAGTATTGTATCATCTGCAAATTTTGCCACCTCACTGTTTACCCCTTTTTCCAGATCATTTATGAATATGTTGAGTAGAACTGGGCCCAGTACAGACCCCTGGGGGACAAAACTATTTACCTCTCTCCACTGTGAAAACATTTATTCCTACCCTTTGTTTCCTATCTTTTAACCAGTTACCAATCTATGAGAGGACCTTCCCTCTTATCCCATAACAGCTTACTTTGCTTAGGAGCATTTGGTGAGGCACCTTGTCAAAGGCTTTCTGGCTGGCAGATCAACCATGGCACCTGTCACTTGGACACATGCACATTCTGGTCAGGGATGTCACTTGGTGGGAGTCTCTCTAGACAGGGCAGGCTTGGCTTAATGCAGTTTGGATTCGATGAAAAGCAGCAAGAGAGTGACAGGAGGAAAGAAATAGTAGGCCATAAAGTAACACAACAAGGAAGGGAGGCAGAACAGGATCTTGCGTGTCTCTGCAGTGCTGGCAATGAGGTAACCCCCCAATGGGATGAAGACTGGATGTCATGGTATGATGATTTGCAGCGCTCACAGGTGAAAATAAAGTTACTTAAACAAAAGCAAGGCCAGCAGGCCTTCCTCGTGGAGAAAGAGTGCTCTTTCTGTCTTGGGGTCAGGAAAGATGAGATGTGACAAGACCAGATGAACTGGGATGCAAGATGAGAGAGATGAAAATGCTTCCCCCCCCAATTTTTTTTTATATAAGGAACCCAAAAAGGGGGAAATGGTTCATCCCCTCCTCATTTTGTCTACTAATTAGGCCTAATATCTGTCACACTAGTTTCAGTCCATTAACTTCTGACTCCACCAAACATGATTTCAACAGTCCTTGTATCACCTCAGCAGGTCCTTTCTATTTGGACTAATCCAGCTTCTTTGTCTGGTTCTCTTGGACTTGATTATAAAATTTATTTATTGAAAACAACTCAGCCTATTTTTCATGGTTAAGGATGGGTAAGGAATGTCCCTAGCCTCTGTTTATCAGAGGGTGGAGATAGATGGCAGGAGAGAGATCACTTGATCATTACCTGTTAGGTTCGCTCCCTCTGGGGCACCTGGCATTGGCCACTGTTGGTAGACAGGATAGTGGGCTGGATGGACCTTTGGTCTGACCCAGTATGGCTATTCTCATGTACTTCCTATGCAGTACCTGTGCCTCAGGACTAATTTCAGTCGGCCCCTCAGTGGTGCTCCTTGAAGAATGTTAAGTCTCCCAGGAGTGAGATTGATGGGGTGACCTACCCGTTTCCCCTAGTATGGGAGAGAAGTTTCTTCTTAGAAGTCTTAGTCTCTGGAGCTGCTGCTGAGGCACCAGCTGCCACTAGAGGAATCCGAAATATTGAGGCTCATCTACCAGGGGGTGGAGTGAGGGGAGAAGCAGACCCCACTGGAGCTAGAGAGGGTTCCATTAAGAGGAACTTCAAACTAGCCTATTTTTTCCTAGACCTGCCTTTAAACCCAAAGCAGATGTTGCACTTTGACAGGATGCTTGTGTCTCTGAGTCACCTAGAATGCCTGTCGCTATGGGGAAAAAGATCTGTGCATCTGGCAGGGCTTAAACCCCCAGGGTCTTTGGCTGGTGTGCCGAAACACTAAACCAAAAGTAAAAAAGGGCGAAGGACCCCCAGCAAAAGCACAAGTGTGCTGAAATTAAATAAAAATAAGAAAAATTCACAGTGAGAAAGGAGAAGCTGTAGAACAGCTGATACCACGTGTTCCATCTAGAGCTGCAGGCAGTTGAGAAGGAACCAAGTAGCTGCAGGTCCACACCTTCCTATATGCCCTCATATGGGAGCATGAGGAGCTGCTCTGTGCAGATGCAGACCCTGCTTTACATTCTGCAGTTCAGAGTGCAGACATGCGCACATGCTATGGTGGAGCACCTGTAGGGAAATATACTCAAAGAACTGATTAAGATTAAGCTTGCTAAGTTTATGGAAGGGATGGTATGATGGGATAGCCTAATTTTGGCAATTAATCTTTGATTATCAGCAGATAAGTATGGCCAGTGGTCGGTGATGGGATGTTGGATGGGATGGGATCTGAGTTACTGCAGAGAATTCTTTTCTGAGTGCTGGCTGGTGAGTCTTGCCCACATGCTCAGGGTTTAGCTGATTTCCATATTTGGGGTTGGGAAGGAATTTTCCTCCGCAGCAGATTGGCAGAGGCCCTGGAGGTTTTTCACCTTCCTCTGCAGCGTGGGGCATGGGTCACTTGCTGGTGGATTCTCTGCAGCTTGAGGTCTTCAAACCACAATTTGAAGATTTCAATAACTCAGGCATAGGTTAGGGGTTTGTTATAGAAGTGGATGGGCAGGGTTCTGTGGCCTGCTTTGTGCAGGGGGTTGGACTAGATGATGATCACATTGGTCCCTTCTGACCCTAGAATCTATGAGTAACTGCTATGGCATAAGGACTACCTAGTAAGGGCAGAGAGTCTTGTGGAAACCCTCCTCTGAGAACATGCTGACTGCTGTAACAGGGCAAAGGATCTGCCTCTAAACAAGTGCAACTAGATCTCTGCTCCTTCGGGGCCTGATCAAGCCAATTCATCAGACCTTCAGTGAAGAAACTCTTGTCTTAAACTTAGAAAACCAGGAAAGTTCTTCAAAAAGCATCACAAGAACTTGAATGAACCCACATACTAAGCCTGTATTGAATGTGTGTCTTTGTATGGGCACTTTATCTTAAAGGTCTGTTCCCATCCTGCAGAAAAACTCTTCCAGAACTCTTTTGTGAACCTTTGCAGCCAGAACTGGATCAGGAGTGACCCTGGGTAGCAGCTCAGAGCTTCACCCATTGCTTATATAAAACTTTTTCTGGGTACTAGTAGCCATATTTAGTTGCTTAGAAGTTGTAACTGCATCTGTTAAACCGAACTGCCTTTCCTATAAGCTTATCTCAGTTTCTTGTCGTAAAGGGACACCTTCAGACAAGCTAGACAATTTAAAAGTAGTTCCAGGCACTATACCTACCTGAGTCACCCTACCAATATTTTTGCTTTTACAGTCAGATTTTCCTCTCTTTTTCTTTCCTTATTTTTTGTTTTAAGTGTTTCTTCTCTCTCCTCTTGTATGAAGAGATGACAGGGGAAACTCACTATATGATCTGATTCTCCACTGCTTTGCACCTTGCAAAGTAATTTACTTGTAGGCAAAGCAAGTGTAAATTGCTAACAACTCAGAATGACAGTGTTTTACACTCACTCTGCACAGGTGTAAGTGACTACACAAGGCCAGTGGAAAATGGGGCCCGAAGTACTGCCATCAAATGCACAAACACAATGTAGATATAGCGCCTCTTTCTGCACTTTGTTGTTGTGCAGACAGATTTCTGTGCCCATGTTGAGCCTCATTACAATCAGTGGGATTCCACATGGGTGCAACAGTCTGCTGCATGCAACAAATTGTAATGTCAGGGTCTTGTTAGGCAACATTCCATCTTAAAAGGCTTCAAATACCACATGACCGCACTTTGATTAGAGACCATCTCTGTTAAGCAACCCATTTTTGTTTATCCCTTAAAAGAGGCGTCACTAATTCTCTGTACAATTATTTGATTTTCATTTAAGAAAATGGAAAATCACTAAAGAAAATTACTACTGAATGCTGACCTTTATTATGCACTCAAAGACACAAATCAACTGGGTAGACAGATTTTTTTTTCCTCCTTCTCTGTCAAATAAATATTTTAAGCTAGCAAACATCAGATCAGCATTAAGCATTGCGCCTGTAAGGAAACAAACACTGGTAAGAATTATTTACAACTATAGATGGTTAAACATTATTGCAGTGGAAACAGATAATATAAATATATTCAAAGGCTTCATTTTACAATACCTGAAGCACAACAAATCTGTTCAACAGCTGAAAATGTTAAGAAACTACTGTCGAATAGATCAAAGACCACAATCAGCAATGCTGGAAAAAAAAAAAAAAAACAAAACCAAAAAACCCAACAGCAAATTTAACATTACACTTTGAGTGCTCTATGGAGTAAAAAAGAAAAATAAAGCAGTGCACAAGATTTCTGCATATTTTACATTATTAAAAAATAGTAGTTGACAGCAGTATGAAAAAGAAATAAAAAAAAAAAGACACCAACTCACAAAGCCAGCTGGTCTGTTATGAAAATATCAACTAAATGGCAGTATTTTGGAATTACTAATAAAGCTGTAGTTAAAAAAGGTAACCATTTATAAAAATGAAAGCAGCATGCATATTCAAGGCTCCTCTGTATCTCTTTTGTTAGTTGACAAATGCTTCAGTAAAAAAACATTTTTTACGATGCATCATTTTATGAGTTGCACAAACAGGGAGCTATTAACTCTTGGGCCTGTCTATAGTTTTTGGACTGGTATAACTATCAATAATTGTGTTGATTTTACACCGGTATATCTTATTCCTCTTCCTGTATGGGAATAGCTATACGTATTAGTGTAAACCATCCTTATATAGATATCAGTGTATCAATGCTAGGGAGTTGTTCTGCTTTAAGTATACTAGTATAGTCAAAGTATTACAACTTGTGCATGTAGACAAGCCCTTAGTCTTATTCAGGTAAAGCTCACATACTGGCTCCAACTGGGAGTTTGTGTGAATGAAAGCAAGCAGGATTTTTTCTGTAGTTATTTGTACATGAGCCGGGCTTTAAATGGAACATGCTCATTTCAAAAAAATTTCTCTGAAGAAAAAGCACATTTAAAAAATTGTCCTGTAGCCCCAAATGGGGAGATTTTTCAAAAGACACAAAAGGGATTTAGGTGCTTAGCTCCCAATGACTTTCAGGAGGAATTGGGTGCCTAATCCCCTTTGTCATCTTTTAAAATATCCTCCCAAAATTTTAAAAGTATTAATGAAGAGCATCTGCCTTAACAGAAAGAGTTTACATGAATGTTCAGGCCTCCTGACATGGCAACGTAGTTAACAACGAACAGAGAGAATGATGCTAGAAAAACTCTGGACTGCTACATATTTGAACAAAGACAGTTCCTAGTTTCTGCATAATCCTTACAAACACATACACACACCACACACACTCACTCAGTAAGGACATATTACATTATTTCTTTTTTCAAATTTTTGGTACAAAGTTTATTTTCAGTGGTTCCCTCAGTATTCATTCTTGTGACAGCTTCTTTTTATTTTCTGTCTCATTATTTTCTTCAGGTGTTAAAGCAAAATAGGCCTCTATTGAAAGGAATGGAAATATTACAAATATTTAACAGTGGCACTCATTCATATCTTCATCTCAAAAAAAAAAAAATCCAGAGACAAGATCCATAATGATCCATAACGCCACAAAGGCTTAGTTTTGTAATATTGAGAAGAATCCCATGCATTCCCAACTGTATGTGTAAGTTGTACAAGTGCATGCACAACTTTCAAAGTTTGTGCAGAGCCTGATAAATAAGACACAAATATCAGTTACATTTACTTTTTCTAAGAACTTTTACTCTGTAAAATGTTTGGTCACTCAAAGCTATAAGCTTAATCACATATCAAAGAACACAGGCAATAAAGCCCATCTTACTAGAATGTACAGTATTAAGCTGGACAAAATAGAGGACAAAATCTAGTGGTTCACTGAAGCCCCTTCAAAAAAGGTCTAAAACAGAAAGTTTCCATCATGTATCAGAATAAAAATGTTCTGTATTAAAATCTGTTTTACAAGTAGTCTTTTAATCAGTCTTCTATTTACAGTGCAGAACTTCTACCAGCTGCAGTAGTTTAACTTTGGCACAACACTAAGTTCCAATCCTTTTGAGTATTCAATCCTGTGTGTGTCTCAAAATTTTCTTGGTTTCACGAAAGATTAGGCCCATTCACAGTAAACCAGATATCTTGCTTCCCCTTCACCACTTTGGGCAGCTACAAAGGAAAGACACTGTAAGCTACTGAATCATTCAAGAGAAACGCTTTTTTCTAAAATGCCATGTTGGCTTCCTTTAACATGATTACATACACCAGGCATAGATCATACAGCTTGCTTGCTACATGCTGGTCATCTCCCAAAACCTTGCTGGTCATTAGTCAATCACTTTTCTAGTACTTCAAATACCCTACAAAGTATTAACTTAATTGCATTTCACATGTGAAACAAGACACAAATATACTGCAGTTACTGAAAACTGCAGAGCACGATCATTTATGTAAACCAATGAGATTCCTGTTAACTCTCCTGTGCACATGAAGAGTGGAATCCAGTGCAACATATTCTATAAATAAAGCCTTCCCAGGGAGGACAACTAATTTTTAATATTGGTATTAGACAAACTGCAAATATGCCCAGATCAGACTACTTGACATATCTAGAAACATTTTCAGAAGCTGAGACTAGGGAAGAAAGCTACTTGGAAGTCATAACATAGCAGGAATTTCTGTGGTTTGTCTTGTCAGAACACAGTTGATGGCTTTGCAACTCATGCTTTCACATTATGTTAGCAGATAATGTAGGCAAAGTACCATGGAATATTTTTTATCTGAAGAGGCATATGGAACACTTTATTCAATAGAAGGCAAATAACATTGCAACTTAATTTGCTGTGCTGTGATAAATAAAACCCAAGATGTCCATAGCACTTTTCACCTCCAAATGCTCTACAAAACAAAACTGAAATATAAGATAAACTATTAGATCCAGGCACCATTTCTTCCACAACTATAGTGCTGCCACCTGTGGGGTGAAATGTGGAGGTTGTGTGGCGGAAAAAAAAAATGCACACCACACAACAGTTTAGGACAGCAGAGGAGGCAAGTACCATATATAAACTGCAGAGAGAATTTAGGTAGACAGAATGCAATGATCAAAGCTGGAACTTGGCCAGGACACAAGTTAATGCATACTCCTGTGAGAGTGCCACAGAATTATTAATGACCGCTCTGTGACTGTGGGAATGTTGCTTAAGCCAAAATTTTCAAATTTTAGTACTCAGTCAAGGAGCTAAAAAATTGCCCTGAGTTTTCAGAGGTGCTGAGCACCCCGAGAGTTCACTGAAGTCAGTGACACGTACAGGAACTCAATACCTGGGAAACCATCAGTCCAAAAAGTTTAAGAATATAGGCCTTAACCCTTCTAAGCCTCCGTTTTCGCATTTTAAAACAGGGATAATACACACCTCTGTAAATTGGTTTGAGACAGTGGGATGAAAAATGCTATATAAAGTGCAAAGAACGATAATTTTTTTTCTGCTTTACCTGTCCTCATTTTGAGTCATTTTCTCCATAATATTAATACAGTACAAAAGCTCCAAAGTAACTTGACCCAAGAAACCCTTGCCATGCGATTTGCTGTTTGTTTATCCTGTGACACACAAGGTATTTAAAACCTAGACAGGAAACAATCCAGCATTGCGTAGGGAGGGGTAGAGAATGGAATCCTTTATAGATCTGTTCCATTTGTAGTTTATATGATTCTACCAGTATGAACAATTTTCAATATATTTATTGATCTCTTCATCACTAATATTCATGTCTCTTCATTAGTATCTAAATGTTTTTTAAGCCCTATTGCCATGCAAAGCCCAATTAAATCACTGACAGTCAATATTATTTCACTACATGCTCAGTTTTCAAGCTTCTAGGTTAGGGTTTGGGTATTAGCAAGACAGCAGCTTGAAAATTTGCCTTCTCTCCTTGGGAGGTACTATGAATATATACAGATACGGCGTTGGCTCCACTGGAGTCAGGTGGCTGAAGCCTAGCCTGTCATAATTACAGAAGGAAACGCTAAGGCTCCAACTACAGTAATCCATTCATGCAAAAGGGGCAATACCCCTCTCCTACCCTGAGCTGAGGAGTGGCAGCACAGTTATTACATGGCCTGAGACTGCAATTGCCCTAGCTATTGCTCTGCTCTCACTTCAGGGGGAGAACAGCTAATGGATCTACATCTCTGGGCTTTGTACCTCTTGGGGCAGGATTTCTGGAGCCACCCCACAACCCTGTACAGCAAAAGAAATCTGTTCAACTGCATCAGAGATCCCCAGCAATCACAAAGGGGACAGGATTTTGCCCAAAGTCAGTAAGCGATATGTGAAAGATTCCTTGAGGAGGCGTAATGCATTCACATTATCGCCAGAGATCAATATTACAGCTAGGGATGGAAGCTTCATATGAATTTATTCAAAAGCAGTTTAAGTATTCTGGTGGACAATGCACACACTCAGTGGCCCAACTTTTATAACGTATTGGGGAAAATCACTCAACTTCAATCACGCCGTAGAAAAAAGGGAAGAAAAAGAATTAGCTTATTCTTTGCATTCAACACTATGCAGAGGTTCATAATAGTTAAATGTGAGGGAGGAGAGGGGCAAACCTAGCTTACTACCCCTTACTGTTCTGACAGAACAAGAAATGGATCATGGTTTGCTTATGACATTTTAAGAGAAGTGGATTTTTTTTCTGGGCAAGTGAAGAAATTCTCCAGGCTTCTCCATTTTCCCCTCTTCTCAAAGGGCCTATATCTGGCTGGTTCTCAACCGTGTGGCCTTAGAAGGCTGGCTTTGACTCCCTCTACGGCCAGCCAACAGCACTTCTGGGTCCATAGGAGAGGATCACTTGAAAGATATCAAACGTCTCTCTTCCTTAAGAAGAAAGTGAGCTGGTTGCATAGTGCTTGAGGGATTCTCCCAGGAGGCAGCATACCATGGTAACACTGGACCATGAGCCTACCCAGGCACCAGTTTCTTTTACTTCATGTCTCTCTCCATTCTGGTATGGATATGTCTTTATTCTTCCATCAGCTAAGATTCAAAGGCCGCAGCAACTACATAATCAGATCAGATATTCTTGGTATCAGAGCAAAAGGAAGGAGAAAATTTTAGCTCTGTATTTGTTCTCAGCCAGCCACATTCACAGATGCAGTCTAAAACAGTGGTTCTTAATCTCTGCCATTTACCTAGAGTTAAGACTTGAGCTCTCCTAGCTAGTTCCCTCCATCTCCCACTCAATAGTACATGCTTTAATGCCATCACAAAGAGCCTAGGCTACTTCTGGAGAGAGCATATTAAAGGCTTTTCTATATCTGGAAATTTACCAAAATAGCTATTCCCAAATAATTATTAGAATTAGTTATTTCAGTATAAGCCTCTGTATGGACACACTTATTCCAGAATAAGAGTGCCTTTCTCTGATTTAGCTTAATCCAAGTGATGATTATTCCAGAATAGTTCATTGAAGTCAATTTCCAAGCAGAAACAAACCCTGAGGCAGGCAAGCATCAGTACTGCATGGCAGGGCTGAGCAACAAGACTTTGGAGCCACTGTTGTAAAGTACATTTTGCTTCTTACCTGCCATTGCTACAATTACAGAAACAACAGACAATCCTGCAGCCTTCCACACAGACAATACTTTTTAGTGATTCATTTTCATGTCAGTTGTGGTGAGATGACAGAAGCATCCATAAGAAGGAACCCCCTCCTCTCCACAGAAATGTATAAATGCTAATTATTTCTTTTAAGAGTCTGTTAATAGGGCCAGATTATGAGCAGCACTGTGCACACAACTAATAGCAACTTCACTGGTTAATCTAACTAAACTGGTTAATCTAATTTATCATCATGCTCAATCTTGGGAGGCTCAGAACGCTCACTTGTCTTTAATAAGGGCGGTGGATGCTCAGCACTTCCCATGAGCAGGCCCCCAGTGTTTGTTTTGTTTTACATCTTCCAGAATTCAAAGAGGTAGTGGTCCAGATCCTCAGCTCATGTAAATCACTGTAACTCCATTGGAGTCAATGGAGCTGTATCATTTATACCAGTTGAGAATCTGTCCCAGTGTATGTTAAAAATAATCCTCAGGAGTATTTTACTGAAAGATTTTCATCCCAGGAGTATCAGAATAAATACTTAAATCTATTATCCCTTCATGTCTTTCTCATCTCATATGTGGTGATAGTTAAGAGACCACAACCAAAGTGATCTGAAGATCTTCCCAATTAGATCATACCACATTTTAAAAAAGTTCAGTTCACTATTGGCCTAAAAACAATCTCTTAAGAAAACAGGAAAAAGTTTATTTTAACATAATGTTAAAAGAAAAATCTAAACTTCTGGTCACCCCTAAATATTAAGGCAAGTCCAGACTTTGCTTATTAGAGACACAGTGCTAAGGAGTTTCAGGGTTTATTTTAATATTCTTGGAAGTTTAAAAATAGCGTTTCTCCCCCATCTGATTTTATCGTTTCCCATTTGGCAAACACTGATTTTTGACCCTACATTTGCAATGGCGCTTGAAATTAACATGGCTTTTTTTAAAAAAAGGTTTTCTTTCTAGCTTGTGCAACAGCCTCATCTATATCAGCATCAGCCTAACAAGGGTATTCGTTAGGGTATTGGTATTGGTGCTCTGTTCTGCTCCCTCAAGCCACCCGATACTTCCAAAGTTGAATCCTGCAATATATGCTCAGACGCATACTGCCTTAACATTTGTCTGTAATGTTACAAGGCAAACCCACTCAATCACATGCTTTGGAATTTCAGATAGAATAGCCTCCTGAAGTTGAGTCAGCACTTTAGACATGAGATTACAGAGGTGGCTGCAGATATGTCTGGAGAGGGAGCACAAGTTAAACACAAGTAGTCAGCTGCAAGATGTTTTTTTCGAGACAAAGCATATTTTGCCCTTCCTTTTTGTTTGATCTGGGTGTCAGCCATAATCAGAGAAACACAGAGAGAGTGAGAGAGCGCTTTGCAACAGCTACTAAGGTTTCCACAGCTTCAGAAGCTCATAGTCAGAGAGAAAGTGATTGATCTTTTGTCACCACTTATCTCTGTGAGGAAGAAGAGAGCCCCAGGAGCTCTGAACTTGGTTACTGAAGATGCAGAAACACTGGGCTAGATTTGACTCAGGTTTACACTGCTTTCTACAGGCCCCTGGAAGCAGGGTGCCCACTGGGGAGAAGGCACAAAAGGAGGATGTACGTGATAATAGGATGTTTTTTGTCGGGGGCTAATGCCACCCAAAAAATAGACATCACTGGCCAGGGGACCAGGAATGTTGTTTCAGCATCTCCTCTCCATGGAGAAATTAAAAGACCCAGCAAAATTTTAAGTTGCTTCTCCTTCCAGCAGGATATAAGGGAAGACAGCAGTAGAAATACTGACTGTTTATCCTTAGTGTGAGGCACCTTCCTGAGCTGCATTTACTGAATCTAGACCAGGGGTAGGCAGCCTATGGCACGGGTGCTGAAGGCAGCACGCGAGTTGATTTTCAGTGGCACTCACACTGCCCAGGTCCTGGCCACTGGTCCAGGGAGCTATGCATTTTAATTTAAATTTAAATGAAGCTTCTTAAACATTTAAAAAATCTTATTTACTTTACATACAACAGTTTAGTTATATATTATAGACTTATAGAAAGAGACCTTCTAAAAACGTTAAAATGGATTACTGGCACGCAAAACCTTAAATTAGAGTGAATAAATGAAGACTCTGCACATCACTTCTGAAAGGTTGCCGACCCCTGATCCAGACCATTGTTTTAAAGCGGTCTGTTCAAGCACTAGAAATTATTTTTTCTTGGGACCAACTGGTTGATTTTTAGAGAAACTAATATTTAAGATTCACAAGACATTCCCTATCAAATTCAAACAATTCTGGAGCTCAGTCCAGGTAAGTCCAACTTTGAGTTTAAACCAGAATACTTGACCATGTAGTTTTATTGCCCTGCACATTCACAGAATTATCACACTGATGGGCTGAATCCATTAGGATGAAGTTTGGTTAAACTTGCATGCAAATCGTTCAGCTGGGCTGCCACTAGAGATGAAAAATGAGACGTGTGTACATATAGTTTGTTACATCCAAAGATTAAGAGCAATAGCAGTCAGGCTTTAATTTTCCATAGGAATTAAAAAACGGGGCTTTATAGCTACTTTAAAAAGGTGAAGTGTTTTTCCTAACACTGAGTGAATTTGCAGATGCTTTTAATCTCTGCCCTGTCTTTTCATGTCTTTGTTGCTAACAAAGCAGCTGATTCTGAATAGTTTTTAAAGCAACTTTCCTAACTCGTCTGCATATTTACCTTTTTCAGAATACAGGTTTTGATTTCAAGGACTTTTATGTTACCATTTTCCAACATAAGAGCAAATGCGTAAGCAAAAAATGAATGCTGATATGGATCACATCAGGTCTACCATGCATTTAAATTACATGGATGTAGAATGGATTTCAGGATATGCTGATTAAGTTTAATGAACAGCATCTTATAGCCCTACATTTAAACTGACTCAGCTCATGATGGTAAAGACATTTTCAGCACAAGTTCTGTAAACCTGAACACTTTGAAAAACATGACAATCATTTCATCTAGTTTCTAAAACCAAGTAATTCTCACCCCTGTGGTTATTGATTCTTTTGTCATACTTTTCCCCTTCTTTTCTGTTTTTGAATTATTTCCTTTAAAAAAGACACACCCCAAGCTCTGAAGCCTTAGGAGGTAAAGCGAGGTTTGCAAAAAGACATTAGGTTTTTGTATTTTCCTTCTCCAGAGTGGGTAATGTTCTCCTATAACAATGAAAAATGCAGCTGTTTGTGTTTGTTTTTTGAATTAAACACAAGGCAATTAAATATTTATAAATAGTCACTTAAATGATGAGCCCTCAGCAGTGATGTGGAGGAGGAGGAGGAGCAGCAGAATTTGGGTTGGATTTATAGTTCCAAACCCTGGGCTAGCACTTAGCATGTCCATCTCTGCTAGCCAGGAAGCAAATATTTGGTGGCTGCACAGGTAGCATCTTGTTCCCTCCACCTGAGAGAGTGGACATGCTAGGAAGGTGTTCGCTAAAACGGAAGGCCTTTAAAAACTATTTGGCTCTTCACAATAATGTCAAATATAATGTATGGGTTTTTTGCCCAAGCCCCAAACTTACATGTCAATCTGATTTCGAGAGTTTACGCTTAACATGTCGAGGGGGTTCCCAAGTGTCACTATCATCCGTTTCTTCCTCCTCTTCCTGATCATCCAGCATTTCTTCTTCATCCTCATTCTCCTCAAACAGCTCTAAGCCTAGCTCTGATCTTCTTTGCCTTTCTGCAAACCACTCTCTGACCTGCTCATATCCCATGTGAGATCTGGCTACAAGTTCATCAAGGTCTTGCTCGTTGAGGAATTTATGCTTCATATAATAATCCTTAAGGATTGCTGTTCCAGTTTTGAATTTGATGATGGAGGATCCTCTGTCCCAGTTGTTTATCCTTTTGCTTCCCCGAGGCCGCCCACGAGGCCTTCCTCTTCCCCTTCCTTTCGGTCTCCCTCTCCCCCTCCTTCTGACAAAGGCTTGACCATTCATACAATTCCCACTGGAACCCTGGTAGTAATAGTACCATTTCAAACCACCATTTTTCCAGGCATAGCGAGTATCTCCAAACCAGCTAACAATGTCTGATCTTGGAAGGCCAGTTTCTTCTGCCAGTTTGTCGTATTCTTGTGGGGATGGCCACTGAGTACGGACAAATGAACTTTTAAGCATATGTAACTGCTCTGGTGACTTTTTACCCACCTTGCTTGCAGAACCCCCTGATCTTAGCCATACAGATCCCTCTCCTTGAGAAGTTTCTCCAGCCTCATCTTTTGAGCTACTTGCATTGCTCTCTTTTAACTTAGCTTCTTCTTCCTTTAAAGCATTTGTTTTCTTTCTCTCTGTAAACCAGGCATTGATCTCTCTTCTGGTCAGTTTAGTCTGTGCCCTTAACCTATTCAGCTCTTCGTCTGTCAGGACAGGGTTACTGAGAAAACTTGCTTGGAGGTTGTGCAACTGTTCAGCAGTCTTTTCTTTGAATTTCTGTGGGGTGAAATCAGGGAAAGCATTCCACGATTGCTTATGCTGTGGCGTGACTACTGTTGGGGACTCATTTGTTTCATCACTTGAATCAATAATAATGGTGGTGGAAGAATCGTTGTTGAGATGAATGCCATGATTATTTTTTGAGTTTCTCTGGTTGTATCGTGTATCACTGAACCACTTTTTGATTTCTCCTTTGGTCAGGCCCGTTATTTTCATTAGCCTAATAATCTCTGAATCATTAGGGAACTGATTTTTAAGGTAGCTGACTTTTAATTCTGCCAGCTGTTCTTTCGTCTTCTTTGCACGGATGCCGAATGAATCCGGATTTACTAATGTGGTTTCGTGTTTGATAAGCTGAGGGGCTGGAATAGCAGCTACTTGCTTGGTTTCTGCCACAGGCTGGGCGGCATGGATCTGGCTCTTCTGTAACTGTGTCTGATTTGGGACTCCTGCTACTGTCAGAGCTATAGGGGCTGTTACTGGCAAAGTGTTTGTACCTGCGACTTGAGTGAGGACAAGACCTGGCTGACCAACTATTTGGCATGTTTGCAAGATGGATGGCAAGCCATTGCCAGCTGCTGAAATGTGCGCTGGAATAACCGTAATTGTCTGTGGTACAGTATGCACAGTGCCATTAAATTGCTTCCTCCTTGCTTCTTCCACTTCCTCTGGCGTCCAGCTCACACCATGCTTCAGACGTTGGGCAGAAAACCATATTTTAATCTGTTCCTCAGTATATTTAGCTTGAGCAGAGAGAACGGTGATTTCTGACATGGTTGGATAGGGAAATTTGTTATAGGTGTTGAGCAGAAGAGGATTGTTATCCAAAGAAGTGTTGTAGGTTGGAATGCTATTTACAGGTATTAAGACTTTTGGAATCAAGTTAGAGTTCTGTGGAGCTGTGACAGTAGTTATTACCTGTGCCACCCCAGGTTGAATCACTGGCGCTGGAGTCATTACGGTGCTAGTTGTATCTGCTGCATTGCAAGCAGCTGGATTGTTCATTTTGGACTCGGAAACTGCTGATTGTGGGTTTTCGACTACTTCCTCACAGTCTGGCTCATTTTCAGTTTCCTTTTCTTCACCAGGAATGTCTTCAGCTACATTGTGGAAAACAGCAATTCGTTTAGTCTCGGTTTTGTTTTTCATTTTCATAATAGGGGTCTTGCTAATTGAGATTCCTGATGAGGGGATCTCTGAGGTGTTGGATTGCTCAGCATTCTCCTCTTTCACAAAACTCCCATCAAAAGTGAGATCGTTCACTGTTTGCTCAAAGATTGTCTGATTATTACGTTTCACCATGGTCAGTTTAAAATTCTCTTCTCCGGGGTGGTACTTCAGATTGTGCTCTGAAAGAGCATCATACCTTTTGGTAAGAAAATTGCATTCCACGCAGACATAGGATGAATTTAATACTACATTAGGGTGTTCTGAATCAACATGAAAAGTAAACATATTTAGATCTGGTGTCTGAAATGTACAGTATTTACATTCATAGCCACCTTCAACTTTTTTATTTTGCTGATTGTCTGAATCCATATATTCTTGAATGTCTTCATCACTTGATATACTCTCAGCTGTAGCATTCTCTGCCGGTGTAAGTAGAGGAGGTCCTTCATCCAAATCTGATATCATTTCTAAGTCTGGATCCTGCTCACTTGCTAGGACCATGCACGGGGTAGTTGATTTTCGTTTACTTGCCATTCTGTTGTTGTGAGGAAATAATATTGACTGAATGATACTGATGTAGGTTCAAGCTCTTCTTGATTTTCAATAATGGCTTTTGGTACTTCAAGTCAATTCTTGAAACTTTTCAGCATTTATCCCATTAGCAGCTTTTTTGTAGTGCAATCAAATTAAAAAAACCATCGTAGTTCAAGGATGAAATGTTGAGTCACAGCTTCTTAAAGTCCATTTCCACCACCTGCAGTAAAGGAGAGAAAACATTATATAAGTTAGAAATGAGTAGTTTACATTCATTAGCCAGAAAAGTATTCTGTGATTAGAATTAATTTAACACTATATGCTTGATTCTGCCACTTCTACTCCCTTCAAAGTGGACCCACTGAAATTAATAGGACTAATCAAGGAGTAAGGTACTACTCAACAGAAGTAAGTGTGACAAGATCAGACTCTTTATACTAACAGTGTCAAAGATTTCTAATATATATCAATGCAGATGAAAGACATCAAACATGGAATGGCATCAGAACACTGACTTTCCAATTGTTTCCTTTCCTTTAAAGGCTGGGTTCAATTCGGAGATCAGAAGCATTAAGCCACGTTTGCACCTTCTCAATCCCAGGGTGCTCTGTTGAAATTACTGAAGCCTTGCCAGGGGGTTCTATGGGCCACAGCACTGCCTGCTATGGCCCCTCTCTTGACATAACCCTCTTGACCAACCTTGCCTGGCACATCCCCATATGCCAGGGCTTTGAGGAGGATCCTCGGAAGACAGCCTTATGGTGGTTTTCCACAGTATCCATGCTGGGGCCATCTTCCCTCAGTGTGAATATGGGACTTTTAGAGCCCTTTTTAATGGCACTCTGGCAGAGAGGGGGTGAGGCCCTCATCCTCTGTCCCCCAAATATCACTGAAATTCAGGATTTGAAAATTCTACTCCTAGCTAGTTTAAATTAATTGCTACAGAGGCTGGTTAACTAAAGTGTGCCTGCATGCATCACTGTGCGCACTACTGAGAACATGGTTGGTTGAATTACACCAGAACAAACATGGGCTGAAACAGCGAAGGGACACTAACCAAAATTATGCACTTCTTATAGTATAAAGGAAAAAGCTGGCAAAGACACAGTTTGATAAAGTTTATCTTAAGTCTGTTGCTTGAGAACACAGAATGTACTTCTGTTCTTAGAAGAACCTCTCCTGCTTGAAATTTAAATCTGAGCATATCCTGTCTTTTCAAGGAATGAACAAAGTAGGTCTCTATTTAAAGTATGAAATGTACAGATGTTTACAAATTTGTTTGTTTACTGATTAAGGCCCTGATTCAGGAATGTACATAAGCATATGCTTAAACACTTTCCTGAACAGAGGTCTAAATCAAATGCCTTCTTTTACTGAATCACAACTCCACACGTGTACCTTCTTTGGAATATTTTTCAGTACACATCCCTTTTTATTCAGTTTTAAAAAACTGATTTACACTCAAAATCTCTGCTAATGTAATCTTTATATAAGACCCTTCAAAAGAGATGCCAGTACATCCCTGTAGTGTATATTATATCCAGAGAATTCCTTTAATCAGAATGATAGTTTAAAAAATGCACTTGAGCATATTCGGCATTAGCTTATTTACTTGGATTGGGAAAAAAAAGAATTAAATAGTTAGACTGAGACTAAAAAATAAAAAAAATTAAAATATTAACAGAACATTACAAAATTATATTCCAAAATAATTTCCTCACTAAATTTAGAACCAAAAGATAAAATATAAAATATTTTAAAACACACAGTTTACATTTAGAAAAAAGGGATGGCAATATTGCAAAGTACTTTAAATTTGTATTTAAGAATTTATGAGTAAAATTGTCAAAAACACTCAGCCAATGGCCTACCTCCGCTCCCACCGAAGTCAATAGTAAAACTCCTGTTACTTCAATGGGATCAGTTAATTCTGAAACTTCCATCCTACATGTCTAATTTGAGTTCACCCTACTCCCAAAATTTTAGGATAGCCCTTGCCTCAACTCTTAATATCGAGCAACTGACTTTCAATGAGACTTAGGATCACTTCTGAAAATGTTACTCTCTTCCAGATCACAAAACATAACTGTTCTTTCACACAGGCCTCCCATAGAAAAGTAAGAGTCTTACCAACATACCAACTAATTCTCAAGTGATAGATGGTGTAAGTGAGTGCAGAATTTATCCCCAGGCCTCTATTTTGGTTTGTGGTGCCTAAATTTAAACATATTATGCCATTCCTCTAGTCTTTTTTACCAGGAAAGCAACATGCTTCTTTGCGCAAGTAGTTCTATGAAAAGAGAAAGTAATTTAAAAAAATGTATTTATTTTGACACAATGTGGCTAACTGCAGATGACATTTACTAAAGTCAGATTTCTAAACATAACTGGGCACTTATCTCCCACTGGTTTAAATGGGAGTTAAGTGCTTAAATACCTTTAAAAAAAAATCAGGCTTTTTAATCCCTTAAGATTTACTCATTGCCAAAAACTCCTTACTTTTGTAATTTTACCTTGAACTTTCAGGTTTGAGCCACAATCCTGGAAAGATTTACACATGTGCTTAATTTTATGTACTATGAATAATCCCACTGACTTCAAAGTTACAGTATATGAAAAATCTGTGCAGGTTCATGGCCTTCAACCTTAATTTTTAAAGCTGCAGGGGAAACTGCTCAGAACAATGATGTTCAGAAAACTGGAAAAAAAAGAAAAAAAGGTGAACTGTTCACATTACTAGTTAACCCTTTCCTATTATTTTAAGTCTCAAAAAGTTCTCAGTTAATGTCAAAAGTTGGGTGAACCATGAAGCTGCATATAAATATTATTTTCAAAACAGACAGGAACCTGCTGCCTCTTACAGGTAAGAATTACAGAGGAAATATATTTAAAGTGGGGGAAAAAAATCACATTTCTATCTTAATTTTTATCTTGTAATTCGACAAAAAACAGCGTACATCGTAAGAAATGAAAGATTTTTTTCCTCCCTGTGTTCAGACTATTTACTTTGTGAATAGTCATTTCTCCCTGTTCGTATGGAACTTTCATCTAGCATTGGCTGAGAGAATTAAAAACAAAACAAAAACAAAAAACAAACCCAAAATGTGATTGTAAGAATAGAAACATTAGCATGTGACTCAGGAGAAGCTGAAGCACCTGAAATGACTTTTCACTTTTTGTTTTAATTGACCAGCTGTCAAGTTGCCTATAACATTTCACCTTGTCAGTCCTGAGTAGTAGGATGCCTTGCACTTTCTGTATTTTCATGGTTTATAGCATCGATGATCACCAGGCTGATCATCTTTTATCAATTACTGATTGGCTGAATTAATTGTCTTTAGTTTTGTCTTATATCGTCAATTCCTCCAGGTGTTCACTGACTGCCTGGCAGTGCCTGAAGGCACTATTGCTTAAAGATGAAGTGCAAAGTAAAACTGAATTAAGAACCAGAAATTTTCACAAAATTCCCCTCCTAACTGGCCCTGATTCAACAAGCTGCTTAAGCACATGAATTGACTTCAGTGGGACTACTCATGCTTGAAGTTAGCCATGTGCTCAAGTTTCTTACTGAATTAGGAGGCCTCTAGAGGCCTTTCACACTTACAGCATAAATTCTTCAAAGTTAGAATGTTTTCTCTGTACTGAATGCCAGTTACTGGGGCACTCTACACATATTTCTGAGTTTATTGCAATTTTCATTTTAAATTTTCCCCACTCACCATTAATAGATACTTTACCTAAATTTAAATCTTCATGAAACGTTGCACCAATTAAGAAGTAAAAATAACCCTTTGTTTCATAAGCCACAATATTAGACAATCAGCAATGTGGTGTCATCTCAGACAAGGAGTTTATTTTTAGGAGACTTGTCAATGACATCCTGAATCTCAAATTTGAACATGTGATAAGAAACCATGACACTCCCATATTTAAAAAACAAACACCTCCCTGCCAAAGTGTAACCCCCCCCCCAAAAAAAACCCCCACAACCAAAGCAAAGAAAAAAGAAGTAAAAAAAGCTAAGCAGTGTTGTATGTAAGAGTCACACTGGTATATATGGACTTTTTTTTTTTTTAAACGCTCTGTTCAGTTTGATCATTGTCATGCATCTTTTTTCATTTCTTTACATTAACACCACCACCCCAGATTCATAAATTGCTGTATTTTGTAAACAACAGATGTTTGTGCTCTCTAACTAAGCATGGCTGCAGGATTCATAGAGCTGCAGAGCCTTTACTCACACCATTAGAAACATACATAGCTAGGTATGCAATGACCGGGAGAACCGCATGGGGACTTCTCTGTCTGGTGTGAAGGTTGCGTTGAGACATCTACATAGCCTTATCTGGGGAGGAGCCAGTGATCGTGGCACATGAGGTACCAATGACAGAGGGAAGGGTAGGAGAGAGTTTCTGGAGGCCAAATTTAGGCTGCTAGGTAAGAGATTGAAGTCCAGGACCTCCATGGTAGCATTCTCTGAAATGCTTCCAGTTCCACGTGCAGGACCAGTTAGACAGGCAGAACTGCAGGGTCTCAGTGTGGATGAGATGATGGTGTAGGGAAGAGGGGTTTAGATTTATTAGGAACTGGGGAAACTTTTGGGAAAGGGGGAGCCTATACAGGAAGGATAGGCTCCATCTAAACCAAAATGGAACCAGATTGCTGGCACATAAAATTAAAAATGTCATAGAACAGTTTTTTAAACTAAGGGCTTGGGGAAAGCCAACAGCTGCGGAGGAGCATGTAATTCGGACAGCGGCATCCTTTAAGGGAGGATCTATAAATGGAAATTCCCTATGTCCTAATAAGGAGGAGAAGTTGGAAGATGATAAAATACAGGTAGGATCTGATGAGAAACAGTAAAAAGAAAAAAAATCCCATTCAATTACATCATGTAATGGCAGACAGCTAAAAAATGCTTACATGCCAATGCTAGAAGTCTAAATAATAAGATGGGCAAACTAGAGTGCCTCGTACTAAATGCGGATATTGATATAATAGACATTGCAGAAACATGGTGGAATGAGGATAATCAATGGGACACAGTAACAGCAGGGTACAAAATGTATCGGAAGGACACAACAGGTTGTGCTAGCGCGGGGGGGGGGGGGGGGGGGGGGCGGCACTAAATTTGAAGGAAAGCATAGAGTCAAATGAAGTAAAAATCTTAAATGAACCAAACTGTGCCACAAACTCTCGATGGATAGTAATTCCATGCTTGAATAAGAAGAATATAGCAGTAAGGATATATTACAGACCACCTGACCAGGATGGTGATAGTTACTCTAAAATGCTCAGGGAGATTAGAGAGGATATTAAAATAAAAAACGCAATAATGGGGATTTCAGCTATCCCCATATTGACTGGGTACATATCACCTCAGGAAGGGATGAAGCGATAAAGTTTCTTGACACCTTAAATGACTGCTTCTTGGAGCAGCTAGTCCTGGAACACACAGGAGGAGAGGCAATTCTTGATTTAGTCCTAAGTGGAGCACAAGATCTGGTCCAAGAGATGAATATTACTGCTTGGTAATACTGACTATTATATAATTAAATTGAACATCCCTGTGGAAGGGAAAACACCACAGCGGCCCAACACTGTAGCATTTAATTTCAGAAAGGGGAACTACACAAAAATGAGGAGGTTAGTTAAACAGAAATTAAAAGGTACAGAACCAGAAGTAAAATCCCTGCAAGTTGCATGGAAACTTTTTAAAGACACCATAATAGAGGCTCAACTTAAATATAACCCCAAATTAAAAAACATAGTAAGAGAACCAAAAAAGAGCCACTATGGCTAAACAATAAGTAAAAGCAGCAGCGAGAGGGAAAAAGGCATCCTTTAAAAGTGTAAGTTAAATCCTAGTGAGGAAAATAGAAAGGAGCATAAACTCTGGCAAATGAAATGTAAAAATATAATTCGGAAGGCCAAAAAAGAATTTGAAGAACACCTAGCCAAAGACTCAAAAAGTAATAGCAGAATTTTTTTAAGTACATCAGAGGCAGAAAGCCTGCTAAACCACAAGTGGGGCCACTGGACAATCGAGATGCCAAAGGAGCACTCAAGGACGATAAGGCCATGGCAGAGAAACTAAATGAATTCTTTGCATTGGTCTTCATGGTGGGGGATGTGAGGGAGATTCTCAAACATGAGCCATTCTTTTTAGGTGACAAATCTGAGGAACTGTCCCAGATGGAAGTGTCATTAGAGGAGATTTTGGAACAAACTGATAAACTAAACAGTAATAAGTCACCAGGACCTGATGGTATTCACCCAAGAGTTCTGAAGGAACTCAAATGTGAAATTGCAGGACTACTAACTGTCATCTGTAATTTATCATTTAAATCAGCTTCTCTGATATTTTGCGCATTTACACAGTATTTATTCATCTGTTGATCTCAATGTACTTTGAGAAGATGGGCATACAGAAGTAGCTTCATTTTACAAACAGTATAGCTAAGCACAGATTTCCCATTTTTTTCTGAGAGCGAGTGTGGCTAACTGAATGAGATGTGCCTGCTACACTGGAAATGGACTCTGACAGCAGTGACCTTCTGCAACCTGTGTTGGTCTATGTACTGATATTTGCCTTCTCCTAGATCAGTAGTGTGAAACCTAGCTCAATAATAATAGTTCTGTAGACTTTTCAACCCTTAGCACTGGTCAGTGGAATAGGTGCGACAAGAACTCATGGACTCCTGGCCCCAATTTGGTGCTCCTCCTCCTACAAAAAAAATGGCATTTGCAGGTACATAAGCAGCATCGTTTCAGATACCACAGTGATATTTGCCAATATAAGAATCAACACAGATGAAGGAAGAGGACCCATTTTTCCTGCACCACAAATAGAGCTGCATGACTTCACTTTGGAATAATAATGAAGTCTATAGAGCAGTCTGGAAGCATATTCAGTATAATGTAACAACAGTCCCAATTCTGAGATACTGTGGTTAAAACAAAATAACTAAATGTTCTACAAACTATCACATATGCAAGCATGGCTATCATTTTTACAGGAACAGTGGAAAGCACTTCTCTCACCTCAGTGCTATTCCTCGGCCAAATTTCAACTGAAGTTCCTACTTCAAAGCCAAGGCACTAGAGCTGTTCAGAAAAAGGTGGGGGAAAACTTACATTGATAAAAATTCCCTGTTTTCCCCTCCATTAACTTTGCTCTTTCTGGACCAAAATTTCCAGGGGCGGGGTGGAGGGAGAGAAGAGAGACGCTCAAGAAGAGACCAAGTATGAGAAATTTAAAATAAACTGAAAATGGATTTATAATGGAAAGCAATAGGCAACATTAATAGGCACCACTACATGCTCCACTAGAGCTACAAGTGTATAAATGTCACACACCCCATAATCTCTACTTAAGAACTTTTCATCAATCATAAAACACAATCTAGATGCTGAATTACTAAGTCTCAACACCTCTATGACAGAATTCATCAGCCCCTTTTAATAGATTGGAAAATGTAGGCACTTAGGCCCTCTCTTGACAGGCAAAAAGGATGTTTTTCAATTGCGTTAGCTCATGTGGAATTAGCTCAATATGACTGAAAAGCCCTCTTAATGCTTGCTAAAATGTAGGCTAACATTTTTGAATGCATACTAGCCAGGCTACAAACACAACCAGTTACCATTATTGGCCCTGTTTTGATGGACTGAGAGGTCAAATGACTTGCACAAGATTCTAGAGGCCAGAGCAGGGTAGACTGCTCTGATTCCCCTACCTACTTCACCACAAGACTAGTCTTCCCACTTTCTATAATGCAGAAAATAGAGATTGTGATTTGATCTTTGATTTTTAAGAGGTCAAACACAAAAAATATTTTCTATACTGAATTGTTAACAGACTACACATGTAGCCTAAAAGTTACAAACAGAATCATAGAAATTAGAGATGGACAAGAGCTAGCAAATCATCTAGTTCACCTCCAGGCTAGAGCAGGACTGTACCCTAGCTGTCTCTTCCCAATAGATAGGCCTGTCCACACTATAGGTACAATGGCGTTTTAAGATCCAGTCTGTGATACACTTCTCTGACCTGGTAAAGAAAACTTGATCCACACAGCAGCTTTTTTCAGAACACATCCACATGTCAATTAAGTTTGTCTCTCCATACTTTAGTTCTCTAACAGAGTATCTAAATATGCACTCTAGGAAAATCTGAGCCGGTATCACAGTGTCTCAGTATAGGATAGAACAGGGGTTGGCAACCTTTGAGAAGTGGTGTGCCAAGTCTTCATTTATTTACCGTAATTTAAGGTTTCATGTGCCAGTAATACATTTTACATTTACAAGGGCCGGCGGATGGAACCCCAGAGTGGCAGCGGGGGCAGCAGATGGAACCCCAGACCGGCAGCAGGCTGAGACGCTCAGCCTGCTGCTGGACTGAGGTTCCGTTCACTGTCCCCTGCTAGCTGGGGTCCTGGCTGCCGGCCCTGGGTTCCGTCCATCCAGGCCAGCAGCAGGCTGAGCGGGGCCGGCGGCTGGGACTCCGTCTGGCAGCAGACTGCCACTAAAAATCAGCTCGCATGAAGAAGGATTTACCAAAACTGGTTGCATAGGCAGGGGGTCCACATGACAGTCAAAGCTCTGCCTTAGGCAAAACAGAGTTAGTTGCCAGAGGAACAGATTCTGCCATCTTACACCATGCGTACTCCCACTGATTTCAATGGGACTTCCTGAAGAATTATGGTCTACTCAATGTGTGACAGAATCTGGCACTGAATATTATTTGCATTAAGTATGGCTATAAAGCATGTTTAGAGCCAATCATGGTAGTAACAAAATTTGTTTTAAGATAGCAGTGTAGACGGTTGTAATGTAGACAGGGCCACTGCATTCCACTGTGGTCTTGTCTACATGAGAAAGTTGCCTGATTTAGTTAAACCAATTTAGTTAAATCAGTACAAGCCCTGTGTGGACAGGCTTATTTCAGTTTTGCTTAAGTCAATTGGGAACAGCTTTAAATTAAATATTTAAAGTTTTATCAACTATGTTGGCAAGGGGTATGTGATTTTTGCTAAGGTAGTTATATCCATAAAAGCCTTAGTGCAGATACAGTTATATTGGTATAAGGTGCTTTATTCCAATATAGCTTATTTCAATTCACAAATTAGAATAAATTATATCGATATAAGCACTTTTATACTCATAACTGCATCCAATGCGGTTTTTGCAGCTGCAACTATACTGTCACAGATAAAATGGAAAAAAACTTCTAAAGCGTAGACAAGGCCTTAAACTGAAATGAGAGTATCCACATAGGACATTAAATTAAACTGATTTAGTTAAACTGAACTGATACAGCTCCCACGTAAACACCTGTGAAGAAAAAAACCCTCTTCTCTGGAAAATGTATCTGAATTTAAACATTTTATAGTTAAATATATTTTTAAGCTTAGCTACATTAAATATAAAATAGATCCGTTTTAACAAGGCAACAGAATATTTGCCAAGACCTGAGTTCAGGATTCCATGTTTTCATGAAAGAGTTGATGACATCATTAACATTCAGGCAATATAGGGGGCTGCATCCTTTTTCTAAAACAGAGTAGCTGTTGTTCACATGACCAACTCTTGTAGGAGAACAAGAGAATCCTGCTCTTAGCGCCTAGCAGGAAATTAAAAGAGGAAATCCCTTTTAACCCGATGCTATAATTTTTCTAAAATAAGGAAATTAGTTTTTCAAAAAATTATATTACCCAAGTTTTTAGCACCACAGCAGAATAGTGAAAACTTGGGGGGAAAAAAAGTTTTATTTTAATCATTTATGTGGCTTACTTACTTTCATTCACTTTTTTTTTGTTACACTGAGTACACAAAATAGACTAATGATTGGTTCTCATGCACTAGCATAATGCTGCAAAATTTGCACAGGAAGGATATGAAACAAATCTTTTTTGTTGTTGTTAATTTTATGCAAACATTTCTATTGAAAATCAGATCTGTATTCATTTTAAACAAAAAATTGAGGATACCCAATAGCATCCCTTTTAAAGATTGTTTTAAAATATATTGGCAATTTAAATCAATTTGTGCAGCCTGCTCATGCTTTTAGGGTCCAGTCTTGCTCCCACTGGAGTTAAAAAGAGAATTTATCATTGACTTCAACAGGAGCAGGCCTCTAGAATGTTATAAACAAATTCTGTATTTACTTTAAAACCATTGCAGTTCACATTTAAAAAGCAACAGAAAAAAGTCGGAAAGTGCAAGCTGCCCAAGGAAATCAGAGTCCACTCTTATTTCGAAAACCCAAATGACATAATACTGAGGGGTGGTGAAGAAGAATATAAGAGTGTCTAAACCTAAACTTGTATCTTATATTATCTGACAAAATAATCATATCAGTTTTAATAAAAATCACCTTGTTCCTGTTGATGTTATACTTGCCTTCAAAACAGAATACACACTAAAAACATTCCATTAAATTATATATTACAGTGTTGCTCCATATGTCAACATTAAAACTACTATTCTCAGTAACATAATTGAGGATTATTTTAAAATAGATGAAGCATCATTCCTATATTGAACAGGTAAATAATAATCTTAGAGTAGAGGGACAGTGTTTAAATCAAGGTAGATAAAAATAAAAATTAAATAAGTAAATTTATTTAACATTCAAATTATTTTTTTCCCTTAAAAATAAACCTAGTTAAAATTAAATGAGATTAAAGTTTAGGATTTAACATAAATTGTTATAATCTATTAAAAGAATTTAAATTAAGTAAAAAATATGCAAGCAGTACCTGTTTGCTGGTGAAATTTTGAAGTCAAACCACTGTACTGGTGGAAGTCACTGGCTAAGCACTTGTGACTGGTGTTCGAAGTGCAAAACCAGCTTTTGACAGGAGTAGCCTCTTCTGCAGGTGCAGAGCGAATATTTCTTCATTTCAGTTTATTCAAGTAGTTCAGTTCAATGACTAGGTGATTCAAAGTTGAGAAACCAACTGGGAGTCGAAAAAGCAGAAAAGCTCATTTTCCTCTTACAATCTATTTAAAAAAAAAAAAAAAAAAAGAGGTCTACCAGTTCTAAAATCTTGAACACAGTGACAAAACTATCAGTTCAATTCATTAACTACAGATAATATTATATTTGTTTAATACATCAATTATTTTTAAAAGCAAATCATGTTTTGATAAACATACACTGGATTCACAAGAGAAAAGTATTTAAGATTTAAAATTTATACTTAAATAAAAGCAATTTTAAAATGTTTTTGTGCATTTTAATTGAATTCCACTTTCCATCCAAGTGCAACTTGACACAAATCATGAGTAAAAAAATTAATCACTTGGTATATAAGATATGGATCATTCACCATTCTCTATCATAAAAAATGTAAAACGTAAGAATCTGAATAAATTTATGTTAGATTATACAATTGCTTAAATAAATGTGTATAGATATAGTTAGGTCCTGCCAAATTCACAGCCATGAAAAACATGTCACAAACTGTGAAATCTGGTCTTGTGTGTGCTTTAACCCTACATTATACAGATTTCGTGGGGGGAGAATAGCATTTTTCAGATTGGGGGTCCTGACCCAAAAGGGAGTTTCAAGGGTATTTTAGGGGGGACTAGGGCCAGTTCCAGGCACCAGCTTAGGAAGCAGGTGCTTGGGGTAGCCACAATGGAGAGGGGTGGCACGTCCAGCTATTCGGCGGCGGGTCCCTCACTCCTGGTCAGAGCGAAGGACCTCCAGCTGAATTGCTGCAGATTGCGATGATTGCTTTTTTTGGGGGCGGGGAGAGTGCTTGGGGTAGCAAAACCCCTGGAGCCAGCCCTGGGGGGACACAGTATTGCATCTTTACTTCTGTGCTGTCTTCAGAGCTGGGCGGCCAGAGAGTAGCAGTTGTTGGCTGGGTGCCCAGCTCTGAAGGCAGTGCCCTGCCAGCAGCAGCGCATAAGAGTGGCAATACCATACCATGCCAACCTTACTTCTGTGCTGCTGCCTTCAGCGCTGGGTGGCAGGAGAGCGGCAGCTACTGACTGAGGGCCCAGCTCTGCAGACAGCAGCGCAGAAGTAAGGAAGGCATGATATAGTATTTCCATTCTTACTTCTGCACTGCTGCTGGTGGTGGTGGTGGCTCTGCCTTCAGAGCTGGGCTCCCGACCAGCAGCTGCCGCTCTCCAGCTGCCCAGCTTTGAAGTCAGTGCTGCTGCCAGCAGCAGCGCAGAAGTAAGGGTAGCAGGACTGCAACCCTCACTACAATAATCTTGTGATCCCCCTTCTCCTACAACTCCTTTTTGGGTCAGGACTCCAACAATCACAACACAGTGAAATTTCTGATTTAAATAGCTGAAATCATTAAATTTATGATTTTTAAAATCCTATGACTGTGAAATTGACCAAAATGGACCATGAATTTGGTGGGGCCCTAGATATAGTGTATTGTTTTGGTTAGAAAAAGAAAGTACCAGATTATACCAGCCAAGGAGAATCAGCCTTCCTTTATGAAAATAATTAAAAAGCATAAATGCAAAATAAGATTAAAATAGGTTATTTAAATCAAGGTTTTCTGCTTGCTGATTTAAATAATTATTTAAATAACCGATTTAAATAATCAGTCCACCCTGGGTTAAATGTACTAGGAATGTTTCTATACTACTGTATTAGATAGGTGATTTTGTGGGATGGGAGAAGAGGTGGTATGATTGAGAAAGGGAGAAGTAAGGTAGAGAAATCTAATCTTATTATTAAATCAGCCCAAATTAAATCATTTCAGGATAAAACAGGGGTGTGGTATTCAAAGAGAACATTTATGAGACTGTCCAAGTTTAGCATAAGAAAACAGGCAGACTGTGGGAGCCTCATGGGAATAAGATGCATCTGTTGTTGAAGGTAGCTTAGCAAAATTCTACTGGCTCTTTTGCTTGGGGCGAGTAATTTTTTTTGACAGCCAAGTACAATATTAGTTTTTTCACCATCATCAAGCTAAGGTTGGGTAAAAAGATTTTGTGCCTAGACTAAAATGTTCATGATGATTTTGCAAATTTGGTTTTCATGGGAACAGAAACCACTTTTTCTTTTTTTTGCTGAAAAACAAAAAAGGCTAACATCAAATGAACAAAACCTCACCTTTGTTTCAAACTGCATATTACAGTGCTACTATTTTATATCCAATCAATACACAATTCAGAAAGATTGCTTTTAAAATTCAAAGCTATTTACATATCCCTGCACAGCTAAGGATTTATTGGAAAACTGAAGAAGTCTCAAATATTTTTTTTTGTTTGAATCCTCCATTGGGGAAGGTAGTGCCTTCTAATTGTGTGCTGTGCTGTGAGGCAGCATAAATAAATTTAAAATAAAATGTGCCCTCTTTCCTTTTTATATATTACATATAAAAACAGAGTGCAGGACAAAGGTACACTTTTAAGATTGACAGTGTTCTCCTCCATATGTTCACTGGGGCAATAAAAATGAGTAGTAAAATGACTTTGTAACTCCCAAGACTTCCACTTGTGAAATTAAATCCAATTTTGCAAAAACCTGGCTTTATTGGATTCCAGTGAGAAGTGTCAGATCCATCAGTGGAGACTATGAATCCTACATTTTCATTTTAATACAGTCGAAGGGGGTATTTCTAAATGAAATGTTTGAGTAAGCTTTTTATTTTCTTGTTTTATGTGGAAATTACTGAACATCTCCATGCAAAACAGCACAGAGAAGTTACTCCTGGCTAGAGCAGTCTTCAGCCCCGAACCGCCAATAAGATCAACATTGATGCAATGGTCCATCTGCATGAAGCTCATTGCAATATTGGGACTTAAGTGCTTACAGGTGAGGAGACAGATTGTCCCCAAAATCAGTACAGTCCATTCACTAACCCATGAGTAAAAACCAGTAAGCACCAACACTTCCCCTCTGCACCAGGTCACAGATAATATCTATGGATTTGATCCAGCTGAAATTAAAATATTTGAAAAGCTTTACAGGTGACTGCCAAAGGGGGGGGGGAGGGGAGAAAGAGTCCATTCTGCATCCTTCTAATGTGTGAAAAAAGTCTGAAAAAGGGTATGGGTTAACATTTTTTTTTTTTGCCTTTAAAAAAAAATGAATCGGGTCTTATTTTCCTTGTTTTTGCGGGAGGACTTTGAGAACCAGAAAACTGGGGAACAGTTTGTCAAGATTCTGGAGTTAAATTTAATGCTTGTTAACTAAAAAATACAAATCCCTAAAGTTTTGAACTGCAAATCTCTTCCCCCACTAAATTGCTCAGGTTTTGATTTCTTATGATGCTTTCTTTTCACTAGCTCTCTAATCACCCATAGACTCCTCCAGCAAAAACAAGATATGCAAGTTATCCTACGTAAAAACAAGTGGAAGTTAAAAATAAATATCCAGACCTCTTTTATACACCGAACAAACAAGTGCATATTTTAGCCTTTGTAGGTCCTCTTAGGCATATATAAGATATAGATATAGATAGAGAGAGAGATATAGATAGAGAGAGAGAGAGAGAGGACCTACAAAGGCTTGGAAGATGTACTTGTTTGTTCATGACGTATAAAGAAGGTCTGGATATTTATTTTTAACTTCCACTTGTTTTTACAGATATATTCCAAGCAGATATATGTTATAGGAGCCAAACCTGCAAACTGCTCTATGCATAAAGATCCGGATGCTGCACCCACATGGAATGCCCAGACTTCTGTGTGGGTGAACCTGTGTGTCCATGCGCTGAACAATTTGCAGGATCAGGGCATAAATAAGTATCCAATCCTACTACTACTACTTCTTAATGCAAAGTTAGGCCAATGTTGAGTGCTTTTGAAAATCCCACCCATAGTATTTAACAAGTTATCAGTGGATGCTAATGTAATCAGTGGGCTGAGAGTCAGAAACTCCTGAGTTTTGATTCTGGCTTCATCTAACTAAGGCCATGTCTATACTACAAAATTATATTGACCTAACTTAAGTTAGCATACAGACACCACAGTTATTAAAATCACTTGTGGTTCTGCACACTTGGCTCGGTGTGTCAAGAGTCTTTACCAGGATCAATTGTATTGTCAGTGTGGGGTGGCTCCTGAAAGCTAGTAATAGTCCACATAAGCAACAGCGTCTACTACATTGACATTGCATCAACTTAATTACATCAACTATGACTTGATGCCATTCAGGCAGGTAGTGTTACTACATCGGTGTAGAGAGGCACTTACATTGGCAGGAGCCAAATTTAAGTGAAGACACTTCCACTGTGTTGACATAAGGCAACTTATGTCAATCTAATCCTGTAGTGTAGGCCAGACCTCACTCTGATCTCTGCCCAGGCATTTAACCAGTGTGCTGATCCACCTTGGGAGATGAAAGCATCATGCATCATCAGGCCTCCCCTTGCTTGACGTTCCTCCTATTTGAACATGAAATTGTTTCATATCCTGTAGGTATTTTAAGGATTAACTGGTAATTTGTACAGGCCTTTGAAGATTTATACTGCTGTAGCAAGTCTAAACAGTACAATCTTATTACTATACTGCAGGCCCTTCTCTACCCCTATTCTCTCCCCACAAACCTGACTCATTATATAGAGCATTATTAGGCCCCATTCCTGCAAGGTGATCCCTTATGCCCATGCATGAGCCCCTGGGAACAGAGCCTCAGTTATAAAGCTCTTTGGGGTACAGACCTTATCTCTATTAGTTCTGTGAATCTGAGCACTTTTGGAAGCTTCAACAATAAAATAATGATGAGGGTATACACAAATAGCAAAAATAAGGACATAAGGATTCAAGCTCAGGTTAATTTTTAAATTTACAGAAAAAAGTGTTCCTAATTTTCAGGTTTTAGTCAAAAACGGCACCATTCTTGACCTTTAATAACATTGAGGTAAGGTTTGTAACATGCTTTGACGATTTAGAGTGCTATGCAACTGCCAAGTATTTTTATTTCTATTATTTTAGAAGGTGTCTGAAGAGGTGTTCAAAAGCCTATTTCTACCATTCCACGAACCGTTTTAATATAGTGCTCATGACACTTGAAGAGCAATGCTGGCTATACAAAAGAAAGAAGACAATGCTATGCAAGCTGTCTCACTCAGTTCTGTCCATCCATATAAACAGACATTACTTCCAGTCATCTATGCTCCAGGACTCTCCTGAACAATGACTACAAACTGTGACCTTGATCTGCAGCTTGTTCAATTCCCACTGAAATCAATAAATATGGAGAGTCATCAGCAGGTTATAAGACTGGATCCTGCATGATGCAATTTTGCAATATGAACATGAAACTAAGTTAAGACCCAAATACTATAAGTGAAGATCTTAAACAAAATTTGAATTCAGTTCTTTTGAGAGGAACGCTAAGATGGTACTTCATAGCTACTCTTAACCATGGCACATATTAAATAGATTAAAAACTGGCTAACTCACAGGTCTCAAAATGTAATTGTAAATGGGGACTATCATCATCAATCATCATCATCATCATCAAGTGGGTGCATTTCTACAGGGATCCCACAGGGATCAGTTCTTGGCCCTAGAGTATAACATTTTTATCAATGACATGGAAGAAACCATAAAATACTCACTGATTAAGTTTACAGATGACACAAAGATTGGGGGAGTTATAAATACTGAAGGGTACAGGCCTCATACAGAGCAATCTGGATTGCTTCATAAACTGGGTACTAGCCAACGTGTGTTTCAGTACAACAAAATGTGAAGTCATACAAAACCAAAGAATGTAGGTCATACTTACAGGATGGAGGATACTGTCCTGAGAAACAATGACTTTGAAAAAAAGAGGTTGAGGGTGGATCATGATGCATAATCAGCTGAATGAGCTCACACAAAAAAAGGCTAATGTGATGGATAGATGTATAAAATGGGAATATCAAGTAGGGCAAGGGAGGTTATTTTACTTCTGTATTTGGCACTGGGGTGATCACTGTTGGATTATCGTATCCACTTTGGGCATCTATAATTAAAGAAGAATGTTAATAAAGTGGGGAGGATTCAGAAGATCCATGAACATTTTTAAAGGATTGTAAAACATGCCTTCTGGTGAAAGGCTCAAGGAGGTCAAGGTGTTCAATTTATCAAAGAAAAGATTAAGGGGTGATTTAAATTAGGTCATAGTCTATAACGGGTAGGCAACCAATGGCACATCTACCAAAGGCAGCACGCGAGGTGATTTTCAGTGGCACTCAGGTCCGGGGGCCTCTGCATTTTAATTTAAATTTTAAACGAAGCTTCTTAAACATTTAAAAAACCTTATTTACTTTACATACAAACAATAGTTTAGTTATATATAATAGACTTATAGAAAGAGACCTTCTAAAAACATTAAACTGTATTACTGGGACGCGAAACCTTAAATCAGAATGAATAAATAAAGACTCGGCACACCACTTCTGAAAGGTTGCCAACCGCTGGTCTACAGGTATCTACACGGGGAACGGAAGTTTGATAATAGAAGGACCCTTCAATCTAATAGACAAAGGTATAACAAGATCCAATGGCTAGAAGTTGAAACTAGACAAATTCAGACTAGAAGACAGACATACATTTTTAAACAGTGAAGGTAATTAACTATTGGAATGGATTTATTTACCAAGGGTTATGGTGGAGTCTTCATCATTTGCAATTTCTATATCAAAACTTGGATTTTTTTTTTAAAAGATATACTCTTATTCAAACAGGAATTAATTCAGAGAAGTCTTGTGGTCTGTGTTGTACAGGAGGATCACAGTGGTCCCTTCTGGCCAGATCATCTATGAATCTACTTTAAAAAAATTTTGTCGTATTCGATTTTGTAAAATTATTGTAAACAAAAACAAATGTTTGGTCTAAACTGACTGTGGTTTTAACTCCTCTTCATAAAGATTTAGATTTTGTCATGAAATTCATGTTTCTGAATAACTCCAACATGCTCCCTGTGTACTGGTGCTATTATTTTTAAAATAAGGGCTATTTATTTCTGGTTGCAAATCCATTTACATCCCAGCTGCTTATGCTTTAAATGAAAAATAGAGAAAGGTAAACTGCTCTCATTGGTATGACTAATTGTCCTCCCAGAAAGATTAAAGTGCTCAGAGGTAAAGCATAGGTACCTACCAGTTAGTGTTCACTACTGCAGGTGTTCTAACCCCTTTCAGAGGCACAGCACCTTTTCAAAAGTATGTGGTTTATTGACGCTGCTTTGGATCTCTATTACTGTGCATCCTGATCTGGGGAAGAGTTGAAAATCAGAATGCAGAACTGGGTATCTATATGTCCCAGAAAACAAAGTAAAAATGACGTATCACAAAGTTTGCATGAAAACACTGCTGCATGTTCCATCTTTTCAAACTCAAACTCATTTTACATTTTAAGATGATTAAAGAAAGCTAGAATTAGAACTGTCTGATCTGAGCCCATAACCACAATTAGTTAAATAAAAGACCCACATGGGTAAACACTGGCATATTAAAAACAAACACATACTGGGTCCCTCAAATTTATGAAAATTTAACGTTCATTATGCTGCTTTTCATCTGACTTGTCCAATTTTCCTCCATCATTTGTGAAAAACAAAAACATACACAAAATCCTCTTTGCACAGCTGCCAAACTCTCATATTTGGACGTGGGAGGGAGGGAGAAGTGGGGAAAGAAGAAAATCTCCCTGGTTCTTCAGCAATTTTACAGCAGTTTAAAACAAAAAAAAAAACTTAACATTACTTCAGGATGAAGGATTTTGCAGGGTGTTCAAGAGATTTAAAAATCTCATTTGACTGGGACAGAGATCGCCACGTTTGTACATTTCAAAACTGTGATTAATTTTTAGGTCCTGCTCCCCCTCCCCAACACATAGCCTCCAACTCTCCCAAAAAGCTGCCCCCAACAGTATTTAGGGCCTCCTCTAAATCACCATAGGGAGAACGCACAACATAGGTCTCATCAGCTGCAGACAAACAATAGGGAGGCGAAGGGTGGGGAGAAGCACACTCAACCCCTCCCACCGCAAAAATCTTAAAAAGTATCCAAACATCTCCATGAAAACACCCCCTCTTTCCTGTCTTTGGCAGTTTTGGAATAAACCATAGGGGAGTTTTCTCCTTGCTTCTGGCTAAACCTTGGGGAGACGTCTTTCTTGTAACATTTCCCCACAGTAATCCAGGGTGTAAGTTTGTTGATCCCAAACACCCTTCTCTCATATTATAAGTGATTGAGAACTGAAGGGGGGAAGCCCTCACAAATTTCAGTTACAGAAGCAATGGCTGGAGATGTGTGAATGTGTATGTCAGAGAGAAATACCTCCCAGCTTCCACTACAGAGATTTCACTCAGTCTCTTTCACATTCTCCAATCAGCCCCTGAACCCCACAGCTGAGAAAGCAACGAATGCTAAAATCCCTACCTTGAAGTGCTCCTCTCTGCCTCTCTCCCACTCAGCCTGTGTCAGTACCTCCTCCTCTTACTGCTTCGTCGCCATCTTGCATTTAAAAAACTACTGCACTTTTTTTGGGGAGGGGTGGGTAACTGAACTGTGAACTTTGAACTCCCAGCACTTTAAACCCACCCACCCTAAACACACAGACCCTGATTTTATCCCTTAATTAAAATTGCATTTCTCCCTGGACTCTGTATCTATGCTATGATCTGAGTGTGGGAAAGGAGTGTAGCAATAGGCAGTGTCTCTCTCTCTCTCACTCACCCAATAATACAAGAATGCAGAGATCAGGAGTAGCAGGGAGGGGAGGAGCTGCTCCAACAGCGATACAATCTCCTCTCCCCTGCGTGTGAAGCTGGGGAGTGGTAGCTGCCACCATTTATAAAGCTGGCACAACAGACGGCTGCCCGGTGATTGGTCCCAGTAAGGTTCCATTCCAGCCATCGGGATCAGGGGAAGAGATTGGACAAGGAGGCTAGTGCTCACGTGGACGACTTCCACAACAGCTCTCTCACCAACGGAGCTGCTAAGGTAAGACCTGAGAGGCAAAGCCTGTCCTGTCCCAAGGCTGTCTCTCTCTCCTAGCTCTTCTCAGGTTACAATGTAGTTGTGTTAACTAAATAAGCAGATTATTACAATTTTGTCTAATTTCCTTTTCACTGTTTGTGTTTGAAATGAATAAATGCAATCAAGCCAATTAGATAGTTTCATTTTCCAGTTTACACATTAGCAGGGTGCTGCAATGTCTGGGTTTCAAACATTTTTTTTCTTTCTGTGTTGGAAACACTGAAAAGAGTGGGCACTGCTCTTAAAGGTGACCTCCAAGGAGGAAAAAGAATGGATCTGTGCTCTTTTTGTTTCTTTACCAGTGGAGCTGGAGCAACAACTATAGTGAATGTTACTTATCACTTTCCATTGTAAGACTGGTCTCAGTTACTTATAACTTTACCACATTTCAGCTGGTTGGGCAGAAATGTCACATGCCAGGCATCTGCCTCAGACAGATTTTTTGTTGTTAACATTTCAGAAAAACTGGTTCAATCTTTCTCAGAACGAGGTGAGTGATAATTTTCTTTTTCACCTTCTTTCCTAATTCATCACAAATGGGAAATGCCTGTCAACTACGGAATTCAGAGGTGATCCAGTATTGTTGCTGGAGGCTCCAGGACTCAGCCAGAGAGTGTTTCTCTGAACAGGTACTGAGTGTGATCTTGTCCATGAACAGCTTTAGATTCGTTACTTGCAATCTAAGCCTTGCTGCCTTTTAACAGCCATTTAAGACTTTGGGTGCAGTGGGTAGAAAAAAAGGCAGTCTTGCACAGGAATTGTAAGCTCTGACAGACACTCATTTTGTCTGGTCATATTGAGGATTGTGTTTGTTTGGGAAGAAAATGCATCAAGATTTCCTTGGAGATCCAGCTCCAGATTTTTTTTTTTTAAGTGATTAGTCCCTTCTTGAATACCATTGATGTTGAGAGAGACCAACAGATTGTTATGCTGGTTTTGACAGTGAGGGATGAGGTCTCTTTGTATTCTCCACTACTAACTTCTCTGATGTTTCTCCAAACATCCTCAGACCTGTGCATTTGGATGCACAGAATATCTGGTTATTCTGACTGGTTGCTACTGATTTGTTTAACACAGCTTTCTTGTAGCCTCTGAGGTAGGAGCCATCCCCCACCACCCATTACATCCAAGTTTTACCACAGTATGAACCTGAGGCCTGTCATATTCAAAGCAAGGATATATCCCTAAATGATAAGCCACTTACTTACCACCAAGTAGGTTTTCCTTACTAAGGCCATGTTTACCCTACAATCTTTGGTTGTCAGTTATGTCAGCAGACGGCTGCCAAAATTTTATAAACGCTTTTCTACAGGGGCAGCTCCAGGTACCAACGCTCCAACCGCGTGGCTGGGGCAGCAAGCCATGAGGGGCGCTCTGCCGGTCGCTGGGAGGGCGGCATGCCTGCAGAGGGTCCGCTGGTCCTGTGGCTTCGGCAGACCTCCTGCAGGCGCGCCGCTGAAACTGCGGGACTGAGGACCTCCCGCAGGCAAGCCACCAAAAGGCAGCCTGCCTGCCGTGCTTGGGGCGGCAAAATACCTAGAGCCGCCCGTGCTTTTATAAGTGCTTTCTTCAGCACTGCAAGCACTCACCAGGAATGCTTGGGTCAATACAAAGTTGATGCACCATGGGTAGTTATCCCAGTATGCCATGCACTGCTGCATAGTACCTTTTGGGATAGAAATGACTTGCCCAGGAACATCAGGAAGTAAGGGGTCAAGTTCCCAGAATGCAACTTTCTCCATCCCATAATACTACCCATATATCAATTACTGTGCCTTTAAAAAAAAAATTCACAAAATCCACACAACCCTTTTTGGTCTCTGCCATCTCTGACAGAAGTGAGGAGCCAACAGAGATCTGCACTATCATCATCATGAATGTTGCAAATACAGGATGCACAATTCTCTTATATTTACAGACTTGCAGGAAGTACAGCAACAACAGAGGCATGCCAATTTCTTCTAAGACAGCTTGCTAAGGGACAAAGCGAAAACAATACAATGCTGTTGGTGGCGTTCATGGAGCACTTGCTGATGGTGGTGCACCACTTGTGGGTTTGAGAAATGAGCACTGCATTATGTTGTGATCCCATCAGTCATGTTTGGGATGACAGGAACTTTCCAATGTGGAAGGCCATATTCCTGGATCTGTGTTCTGAGCTTGCATCAGCCTTCCAGTGCAAGGACACCAGAATAAGAGCAGCATTGACAGAGGAGTGGTGATCACATGCTGGAAACTTGCAATGCCGGACTGCTTTGTCAGTGGGAAATCATTTTACAGTTTGAAAATCCACAGTTGGGGGCCATTGTCATGCAAATACGTAGACAGGCCGTGTGCAAGGACATAGTGGATGGATTGTAGCAATGGGGTTCCCAGTGTGTGGTAGGGGGACTGACAGCACCCATATACCTACTTCGGCATCAGCCCGCTTTGCCACAGAGCACATCTACAGAAAGGGCTACTTTTCCATGATTATGCAAGGGTTGGTGGATTGGGGACAATTCACTGATATCAATGTGGACTGGTCAGGGAAGATGGATGAAACTCCTATGTTTAAGAAAAGATGGTTACTCACCTTTGTAATTGTTCTTCGAGATGTGTTGCTCATATCCATTCCAATTAGGGGAGCGTGCGCCGCGTACAAGATTGTTGGAAGATTTTTACCCTAGCAACACTTGGTGGGTCGGCTGAGGCGCCCCCTGGAGTGGCCGTGCCTCTGTCGACCCAACGCCCCCTCAGTTCCTTCTTGCTGGCTACTTCGACAGAGGGGAAGGATGGCAGGTTTGGAATGGATATGAGCAACACATCTTGAAGAACAATTATTACAAAGGTGAGTAACCGTCTTTTCTTCTTCGAGTGCTTGCTCATATCGATTCTAATTAGGTGACTTCCAAGCCTTACTTAGGCAGTGGGGTCAGAGAGATGTCACAGAGTGCAGGACCACTGAACCAAATGCAGCATCACCCCTGGACCGCTGCACTATCGCACAGTGAGAAGCGAAGGTATGGACTGAAGACCAAGTTGCTGCCCTACAGATCTCTTGTATGGGCACATGAGCCAGGAAGGCAGAGAACGAAGCTTGAGCCTGAGTTGAGTGGGCAGTAAGGTGCGTAGCCAGGGTGCCAGCCAAGTCATAGCATGCCTGGATGCATGATGTAATCCAGGACGAGATACGCTGTGTGGAGACTGAGGTCCTTCATCTAGTCTGCCACTGCCATAAACAGCTGGGTCATCTTTCGGAAAGGTTTTGTTTGCTCAATGTAAAAGGTGAGGGCCCTGCGAATGTCTAGTGAATGCAGCTGTTGTTCCTGTCAAGAAGCGTGCGGCTTTGGATAGAAGACCGGAAGGAAGATGTCTTGACTGACATGGAAGGCAGACACCACCTTAGGAATGAAGGTGGGGTGTGGTCACAGCTGTACCTTGTCCTTATGAAACACCATATATGGTGGGTCCGAAGTGAGGGCTCGAAGCTCCGACACGTCTTGTCAAGGTAATGGCGACAAGGAAAGCTGTTTTCCAGGAAAGGTACAAAAGCAAGCAAGTGGCCATTGGCTCGAATGGCGCACCTGTGAGCCTGGATAGGACCAAATTGAGGTCCCACATAGGGGCCAGATGCCGAATGTGCGGGTACAATGTTCTAGTCCTTTGAGGAACCTGCTGACCATAGGATTGGAGAAGACCAAGCGCCCATTTTTGCCCATGTGGATGGCTGAAATCGCTGCTAGGTGTACTCTGATGGATGAAACTGCTAGGCGCTGATGTTTGAAGGACAAGAGATAGTCTAAGATGGTAGGTACTGACGCCTCCAGAGGGGCAGTATTGCTCAGAGCACACCAGCAGGAGAAGCACTTCCATTTGGCCAGATACGTGGTCCTAGTAGAGGGCTTTCTGCTACCCAAGAGAATGTGATGCATCGAGCGGGAGCAACGGAGCTCAGATCAAGTTAGCCATGCAGCATCCATACTGTGAGATGGAGGGATTGTAGGTCCAGATGACAGTCAGCTGTGCTCCTGGGTAATCACGTCTGGCCACAGCAGAAGAGGAATTGGTGCAGTCAGTGACAGGTTGAGGAGAGTGGTGTACCAATGCTGCCTGGGCCATGCTGGGGCAATTAGTATTAAGCAGGCCTTGTCCATTCGCAATTTGAGAAGGACCTTGTGGACTAATGGGAATGGAGAAAAGGTGTAAAACAGATGGTCCTTCCATGGTATCAGGAAGGCGTCCAACAGGGAGCCCTGGGAGCGCCCCTGAAGAGAACAGAACACCTGACACTTCCGATTCTCATGAGAGGTGAAGAGGTCGACGTGGGGAAATCCTCACCTCTGGAAAACAGAACTGATAACGTCTGGGCAAAATCGACCACTCATGAGCCAGGAAGGATCTGCTGAGGTGATCTGCCAAGGTGTTCTGGACTCCTGGGAGAAACAAACGCCACCAGGTGGATCGAGTGGGCTATGCAGAACTCCCACAATTTGATGGCCTCCCGAAAGAGGGGGGACAATCGCTCTCCTTTGCTTGTTGATGTAAAGCATGGCCGTTGTATTGTTCATGAGGACCGGGACACAACAGCCCTTAAAGGTGCTCACGGAAAACCTGACACGCCAGGCAAACTGCTCTTAGTTCCTATACATTGATGTGTAGGGTTCTCTCTTGAGAGGACCAAGGCCTTGTATACGAAGGTTCTTGAGGTGAGCGTCCCAGCCCAAAGATGACGTGTCTGTGGTCAGGACCAGGGAGGGCTGTGGTGCATGGAATGGCGCTCCCCCACATACTAAGTTGGGGTTCAGCCACCAAGCCAGGGACGATAGTGCTCATGGTACTGCCGGACGTCTTGTGTCCAAATCGTGCCGGCCTGGATGGTAGACTGATGCGAGCCAGGCCTGGAGAGGATGGAGACGTAGTCGGGCATGTTTGGTCATGAAGGTGCATGACGCCATGTGGCCCAAAAGATTGAGACACATGCGAGCTGTGGAGGTTGGGAAGTTCTGGAGGCTGAGGATAATTGCTGCCATGGCCTGGAAGCGGCTTCTGGAAGGCATGCACAGGCGAGATTTGAATCTAGGACAGCTCTGATGAAGTCTATTCTTTGAGTCGGCTGCAAAGTGGACTTTTCAGCATTGAGCAGCAGGCCCAGGTATCTGAACAGGCTCATGGTGAACCGAACATGAGATTGTACCTGGAGCTCGATGCGACCCCGAATGAGCCAGTCGTCAAGGTACGGAAACACCTGGATCCGATGTCGAGGGAGGGAGGCAGCTATGACAGCCATGCACTTCGTAAAGACCCTTGGTGCCGTGGACAGGCTGAAGGGAAGTACAGTAAATTGGAAGTGTTTGTTGGTTGACCACATAGCAGAGGAAATGCCTGTGTGGTGGGTAAATCGCTATATGGAAGTATGCATCCTTCATGTCGAGGGCGATGTATCAGTCTCCAGGGAAGGAATAATGGTCCCCAGGGAAACCACACAGAACTTCATCTTTACCATGAATTTGTTGAGTCCACAGAGGTCCAAAATGGGCCGTAGCCCCGCCCTTTGCCTTGGGAATTAGGAAGTAATAGGAGGAAATAAGAGAGGCGGTTGGAGAAAGGTGTAAAGAGCTAGGGAGTGGAGATCAGTTATGCCACGCTCCACAGTTCCAACAACTGTCACGAGCAGTAAGAAGGACCTGAGGGGGCGCTGGGTCGGCAGGGGCATATATCCGGTGCCATAAGGGCGCCACTCCAGGGGGCGCCTCAGCCAACCCACTGATTGTCGGAAGCTTTTTACCCTCGCAACAATCATGCATGCAGTGCGCGCACACCTAATTGGAATCGATATGAGCAAGCACTCGAAGAACAAAGGGCTGTTCAGAAAGTTGAAAGCAGGACATTCTTTCCTGACTGGCAGATTACCATTGGTATTTCAATACCAACAGTGATTCTGGGGGACCTAGCCTACCTCTTCCCCATGAAGTTGTACACTGGCTACCTCGACAGCACCAAGGGAAGAGTCAGCTACCAGCTTAGCACATGCAGAATGACCAATGAATGTGTTTTTGGAAGACTAAAGGAACGTGGTCAACATTTACTCACAAGATTGGATCTCTGTGAGAAAAACATCCCAGTGGTTATAGCTGCTTATTATACAGGATGCAACATCAGTCATGCAAAGGGAGAAAGCTGCTGCTAGGGTGGCGGTGGAATGGCTTTGAGCAGCCAGACACAAGGGCCATTGCAAAAGAACCCGATGTGGAGCTATGCAGGTGACGAAGGCTTTGAAAGAGCACCTTTAACAGTCACCTCAGTAGTGTTCTGTGCTGGACTGTTCTCTGGGCCTGAAGCTTTGGGTGCTGTTAGTAATTGAGCATTTATAAATATTAGACTTTTACTGAAACTCTGAAGCTTGCTGTACATGGTCATTTGCACATAAAGGAGAGCTCCTAGGTGCACTCAAGGTGGAAAAAAAAAAATCAGGAAAAAGGATTTAAAAAATATGAAGGGGACTTGGGGAAATGGCTTCCAGTCTCCGTGACCCCTGGGCAATGGAGTTTAAAATTGTGACCAGAGTGGTCACTGTCACAGGGAACGGGGGCATTGTGGGACTGCTGCTACAGGGTCAACACAGGTCATGCACTGTCTGCATTCACACAGAGTTGACCTCAGTAGGTCAACCATAGCTCTATGTCATTAGGGAAGGTGGTTTTACTTTGTCACCATCATGGGGTGCTTACGCTGTCCAGAGAGAAACTTTAGTGCAAAAGTAGGCTGATGCAAGGCTACTTACGTTGAGCCAACTTTAGAGTGTAGACCAGGCCTAAGTATAGGAAATGGCAATAGTTGAGACTTTGAAATTTCTGGGGGGTGTCTTCACTTTATGTGGCCTACAGGATCTTTGGAAAAAGAAATCCTTTTCAAAACCTAGGAATTTTTTTTTGGTTTTATGTAATGCTTTTAATATTTGGTTTTATCCAGAAATCTCTATTTAGACCTCAAAGGAAGCATGCGCAGGAAACCTTGCGTCTAATAAACAAAAAACAAACACTGTTTTTCAGGCATTAAATTAAAATTGAGTTCCTTGCAAACCACTGGCTTCCTGCCCTAGGAGAGTCATGCAGGGTATTTTTTGGATGCTATGTATACGATACTTCCTTTGGTTGTTTACAGAAGAGAGGTAGCATCCCAAGCTGGCTGCCACTTATTTGAGTGCTAGAGAATCTGCACGTTCCTGCTTGAGCTTCAAGCAGACGGGAGAGGGATGTCAAAGCCTCAGCAATGCTTGTCTAACACAAAACCTCATTCTGATAGAGAAAGGGTCAGCAGTTTGTGGCAGCAGCCCATAGCTCACCCTCTCCCTCTAAGGCTCCTGAAGAACCACCTACAGTTATTTTTTGACTTGATACTTGAAGGACTTTTCTGTTGCTGTGGTGGGAGGCAGAGGGAGCCCACACGGGATGTGCTGTATAAGAGGAACCAGATGGTTAGCGCTTCAATGACCTGGTGATTCCTCACATCAGGAAAGGGAGAGCAAAGCTAGAAATTGAAATGCATTCACTACTGCATGAAAATAAATAGAATTAAAGTTATAAAACAAAGTAGCTGGGAGAAACTAAACTACCAACTTGTTTCACTGTGGGAGGAAAAAATTCTAGTGGCCTGATTTGAAGGGCGTGGGTTAGTCTTGGAACCTGTAGTAACTCTGTACCACCTCTGAATTCCACTCAGGAGAGGAATTACCCATTTGCAATGAAGAAAGAAAGAAATTGTGCAACAGAAACAGCTATTTTTGAAGCATAACATTATTCCAAAGCTTCACAGAACTTTAATCTTCCAACTTTTTGCTCCTCTTAAATTGGTTTTCACATATGTTATTTGCATTTTTGGTATACTTATTGGAGACTTTAAAAAAAAATTCTCACCTTAATAAACCAGACTTCATCAGTGAACCAGATATGCCAGTCCTGTCAACATCTGTGACAGTAGCTGCCTATGTAGGGAGTCAAGATAAGGCAAGGAGTGAAGAGTAAAAGGAACTGGACACACCACATACGTGCTCCCCCCCAGTCATGTCTGCCCATTGCCACAGTATTAATTGATGTATGAGTGCTAAATTGTTTGAATGAAATAGTTATTCTAAATTGTGAACGAATCACACGCTTATGTTTTCAGTCTCAAAGAACTGAGATTGTAATATCAAAATATCCCGTGGTTAGAATACAGAAAAATCAACTAAATGATCCAACTTTTAATACAGTAACAGCACCAAAAAATATTGATCTATATTCTGTAGGGTGAATCCCCCTCCTCAAAAAAAAAACCCAACAAAAAAATCAAACCCCAAAACCCAGCACATTAAGGCTGAATAGTTAACATCTGTGCTACATCAATTTGCAAGCAAATCTGCGACTGCCCCTTTCTGCTTGTGAATTACACAACTCCTTAGTTATATAATCAAATATTTTTTACAATTTTAAATACATTACTTTGTATTTTTTTCAGGTTTGTTGTCATCAAAATTGTACAGTATATCTTAACTGACTTATGCAGCTCTTTGAGTGAACTCATGTGGGAGGGGACTGCTGGGCAGACTGATCAATAGACCAAAAGCCCTCCTGCTCTTCCAGTTTACTATTTATCATACTAAAGGTAGCACAACAAGAAACCCCACAATTAGATAGAAGCAATTTAAAGACTTTACTTGATCTTGTCTCAATATATTTTAATATCTTTATACATGGATATGCACTCTGATATTGAACTATGCACAGGTAACAAAGGAGCATAAAATTAAAGTAAAAGATTAGAAAAGTAGAAATCAGTTTTAGATATTATCATCTTCAGTTTTCTTGAAGACTGCAATTTCTTTTTTCATTTCCTGAAAGAGAACAAAAAGCAACAAGCATGAGTGTAAATAGTTTGAAGTCCTATTTTAGACATTTACAAATCTTTTTTAAAAAAATTGTTTACCACTAACCATTGTAAATATTTGACAGATTCAGCTAAAATGACTAAGGAAAAAGAAAGAAAAAAGGTTACTCACCAGTTAACTGTTTTTCTCCAAATGTATTGCCTTTGCATATCTACACTGTAGAGTTATGTGCCCAGCCACATGAGAGATACAGTCCTTTCTGGACCATTCACATTCAGGATTCTAGAATCAATGGCATAAAAAGCCACCTAACTGTCTTTTCCTCTCTAGCTTCAGACACATCCTTACATATCCAAAATAAAGGGAAAGATGGAGAATTAAGGATTGATCTGCAGAGGCAATACCTTCAGCGACCATGCAAGCAACCAGTTATAACCAGAGCTGAAGGGATTATTCTATTCAGGTAGTATCATTATTCCCAGACATTCTGCCTCTTGACACAAGAATAAGACACAGCTTCCCCCTTGCCTATTCAACCACCACGTTTTCCCAAATACTAGGGCAATCTGCACTTCCTTTCCTTCTTTCGATTAGAGGAAAACATAAACCAATCCCTGACAGCCCTAAACTTCAAAAGATTTGTGCATTCTACATTCCTTGAGCCCAATGTTCTAAATGAGTTCCCCTCTCATGCTTGAAACGTATCACTATGGATGGATTCTGGGTTGAGAAGGACATCCATTTCAGGACATGGTTTAGATCCAAGGAAGCCACCTGCATTGTTGCACAATCAGAACAGAGGATCCTTTCTGATCAGCAGATGCGGAAGACCGGACCTGGATGACCAGTGTGTGGAGGAAGAAATCTTTCTTTTAAGAGAAGATGTAGAAGGATCAGCAGAGCAACTGGAGCCATTCATAGATGAACAGCTCAAACACTAGGACAAACATCCATGTATTTTGGCTCTAAAGACTAGATTTCAGACCACCTAAGAGTCTCAATGTTGGAATTGCCTGACGTGGACCTTTGATGCCTCCTGGCGATTTCTGCTCAAGTCTGGCTGAACATGAAGTCTCTGCATGAGAAAGAGTTTGAGAATCATGTTCTGTGTAGTTGAGCCTTGAGAGGACCAGGTTAAGGTCCCATGGAAGGGCCGGTTGCTGCACCTGTAGGTACAAACTGTCTAGTCCTTTAAGGAAGCGTCCAACCATGGTGTTAGCAAATAATGACCGCCCCACTGCACCTGGGTGGAAAGTAGAAAGAGCAGCCAGATGCACCTTGATTGATGAGACTGCCAGCCCTGGATACTTTAAGTAGAACAGTATAAAGGGGATTGAGGACTGCAGCGGAGGAGTACCCTTCTGTGAGGACCAAAGAGAACCTTTTCCACTTGGCCAAATAAGTGGCACGAGTGGACAGCTTTCTACTACCAAGGATAACCTCCCTAACCAAACTGGAGCACTGGAGCTCTAACAAATTTAATCATGGAGTTCCCATATGGTGAGGTGGAGAGACTCCAGGTTGTGGTGCTGAAGGTGGCCATGGTCCTGTGTGATGAGATCTGGAATCATGGGCAAGGTTATAGGCGTGTCCACCAAGAGGTCCACCAGCATGGAAAACCAGTGTTGGTAGGGCCACGCCAGGGCTATGAGAATCAGTGATGCCTTGTCCTGCCAGACCTTGAGGAGTACCTTATGGATGAGAGGAAATGGTGGGAATGTGTACAGCAGGCGACCTCTCCATGAGATGAGAAAGGCGTCCGCGATCAAGCTGGGGCTGTGATTCAGGAAGGAGCAGAACTGCTGGCACTTCCTGTTGCTCCATGTCATGAACAGGTATACTTGGGGAGATCCTCACCTCAGGAAAATATTGCTGACGTCTGGTTGGAGAGACCATTCGTGGCCGCGGAAGGATCCAATGAGGCGATCAGCCAGTTCGTTTTGAGTACCCAGCAAATATGACTCCTCCAACTGTATTGAGTGTGCAATACAAAAGTCCCACAACCTGAGGGCTTCCTGGCACAGGGGAGAGAAGCAAGCACCACCCAGTTTGAGTATATAGAACATCGCTGTGGTTGTTGTCTGTCAACACCGATACACATTTGCTCTGAAGATGAGCCTGAAATGCCTGGCAAGCTAGACGCACCGCACGCAGCTCTCCGACTTTGATGTGTAGCAATCATTCTGTTTGGGACCATAGGCCTTGAGTTCTGAGGTCGCCCAGATACTCTCCCCACCCCAGTACCAATGCATCTGAGACAGCGACGGCTGAGGTTTGGAGAAGGGTACTCCCGCACAGACTGCCAGTGGATTGAGCCACTACCAGAGGGACCCGAGAAGACAGTGTGACCAGACTGTCTAGATAGTCCTGGTTCAGCCTGTACACTTGGGCCAGCTACGCCTGAAGGGGATGTAGCCACAGCCTTGCATGCTGCACTATGTAGGTACATGCTGCCATATGTCCAAGCAATTTTAGGCAATTTCTGTCTGCCGTGGTGGGGAACCGGTGGAGACCTTGTATGATGGCGCTCATGGCCAGAAAACTAGACTCCGGCAGGAACGCCCTTGGCCTGGGTGGAGTCCAAGAGGCCCCCTATGAATTCTATTCTCTGAGTGGGAGCTAGAGTCGACTTCGCCACGTTGAGGATGAGACTGAGTTTGAGGAACGTTGGATGTCAGGTTCACCTGGGCTCAGGACCAGCCCTTGATGAGCCAGTCATCTAGGTATGGGAAGACTTGCTCCTGACGCTTTTGAAGAAAGGCGGCCACAACTGCCGTGCACTTGGTGAACATCCAAGAGGCTGCCAATATGCTGAAGGGGAGGACCGTGAACTGAGTGTGTGCGCTGCTGACCACAAATCGCAGAAACTGTCTGTGCGAAGGGATTATGGAGATGTGGATGTACGCGTCCTTCAAGTCAAGGGCAGCATACCAGCCCCCAGATTCAGAGAGGGAATGATGGAAGCCAGGGAGACCATGTGGAACTTCAACTTCTTCATGAATTTGTTGAGGTTTCGTGGTCTAAAATGGGCCTGAGCCCACCCTTGGCCTTGGGGATTAAGGAGTAACAGTAGTAGAATCCCCTGCCACTGTACTTCAGAGGAACCTCCTCTACCGTCCCCAAGCTGTAAGAGCATTTGCACCTCCTGCCCTAGAAGTTGCCTGTGAGAAGGGTCCCTGAAGAGGGACGGGGAGGGTGGAAAGGAACAGAATTGGAGAGAATATCCCAATTCTACCATGCTGAGGTTATTTGAGCCCAGGCATGGTAGAAATGGGATAGATTGTTCAAAAAGGGACGGGGTAGGATCCGGGCATTGAATTGGTGTTCCATCCTCAGGCGCACATTCACAAGTTTGGCTTTGTGCTTGACAGTTGCTTAGCTGAGCCCCGGCCTTGCCAGGAGGCACCCATCTCACTCCTCCTCCACTTACTTCTGCCCCGCTTTCTGCTGTATTCATGTCTAGGAGGGGCAGAGTATAAGTGTGGAGCGGTCTGGGGCATAAATGTTTCTTTGAGGGGCCGGCCTATGCAGCCCCAAAGACTTGAGGATCACCCGCAAGTCCTTAAGGCTATGAAACCTTGAGTCCGTCTGTTCCCATTAAGAGGCCAGAGCAGTCGAAAGGCAGGTCCTGGATTGCGTTCTGGACCTCATGTGGGGGCCCTGAAACCTGAAGCCAATAGCTGTGCCTTATAGCTATGGTTGTGGCCGAGTCTGCTGAGTCCAGGACAGCCTGAAGAAAGGTGCTGGTGACCACTTTGCCCTCCTCCAAGATCACTCCAAACTCAGAGCAGGAGTCAGCTGGGAGCAATTCCTGGAATTTGGCCAGAGAACTCCAGGAGTTATAAGCATAGTAGCTCAGGACCACTTGCTGGTTTGCTATGCTAATCAAGAGCCCCCGGGTACAGTAGACTTTCTGACCGAAGAGGTCCAGCTTCTTAGCATTCTTGGATTTGGGCGTAGGTCCCGGTTGCCCCTGCCACTCTTTGTGGTTCACCTCTCTTCCCCCCGGGTTGGGGGTATGTAAAGAGGTGCTCGTACTCCTTAGATGGCACAAAGTATTTGTGCTCCACCCCATTGGTGGGATAGAGGCGGGTGTGTGCCAAGGCATCTTGGTGGTATTCTGTATAATTTTGATGAGGGGCAGAGCCACTCGCGAGGGCCCTTCAGGGGACAAAATATCCACCATGAGATCCATGTCCTCAAAGACCTCCTCTGCCTGCAAGTTCAGGTTCTGGGCCACCCTCCTAAGCAGGCCTTGGTGAGCCCTGGTGTCCATAGTGGGCAGGTGTGGTGGAGGTACCTGCTACCGCCTCATCCAGGGAGGACCCCCTACTAAAACTTAGTAGTAATTATAACTTTATTACTAACTATACTTTCAAACTATTTACAGGGAGAAAAACAGTCCACTAGGTATCGCCTGCTAATGCAAGAGAAGCTGCCCCAACAACTGTCACTGGTGGTAAGAAGGAACTGAAGAGGTGGCGGGTCAGAAGGGACCTATATACATGACCATGAAACCGCCACTTCAGGGGGCTCCACAGCCAAGCCAACAGATACCGCTAGGGAAAAACCTTCTGACGATCATGCTTGTGGCACGCACACACCTATTTGGAATTGACATGAGCAATCACTCGAAGAGCAAGAGAAGGCCACTTTCTGCTCCATGTCTAAAAGTAGATGAATCCTTCATGAACACAAACCTAGGCACTACACAAAAAAAACACTTGCAAAATAAGATTAATCCTCCACAGGGACAAGTTGGATTTTGTGCCTGCACTGGCAGGCTAAAAGAGAGGAAACAACAGAATGGGGCCCTTTTTGTATAGTTTTTGTTCCAAAATGCTGGCTCTGAAGAGTACATATGTGGTTTAATGTTTTTTTTTTCAAAAGTTGTGTGGGTGAGACTGTCTCCCTGTTCAGTCAATTTTTTTGTCTGCTGAATCTGCCAACAACTGTGCCAAATATGATGGTGGTTTTGTGATATGGATACAAGTCCATTAGACTGAGATCAATAATTTATTTCAGACAGGCTACTAAGATGTGGAGAGATTACTGAAAATGGAACGAGATAATCTTTACATCAGGAATACTCTTAGTTTTAAGAGTAGAATGCAGTTGATTATATAACATTTTAAAAAAGAGTGGTTTAATATTTAACATTTAAATATGTTTACCTGTATTAATTTGGTCTTGTCATAGTCTTTGCGATGTCGATAAATACATTGACTGAGTATTGCATAAAGTTTTTCCAAGTGAAATATATTGTAGTCTCTACTTTTTTCGGTGACGATCTTTAACAGTTTCTAGGGGGGAAATGTATATATTTAAAATTGTGTTAAAAATCTGCATAGGCTTTTGACAATCTGAACATATATAAAGACAAGACATTTCAATGGCAAAATAACGGGGGACTTTTGTATCATTAACAAAAAAGTAATACACAAGAGAATAGTTTTCAGAAAGAACTGAGATATGCCTCTTAGTGTTAAGCAAAAACAGTTTAATACTTCAGAGAAAAAGGAAGCCTGAAAATTCTGAGCCAGACCAGCAATAGCACAACACTGTCATGTGAGGGATTACTGTTACAAGTTAATTCTTCTCCCAGAACAGCAGGAAGTGACTCGTAAGTGACTAAACCATTCCAGCAGTAGCTACATCTTGCCTCACTTAAGAGGAATGGATGTTGCAATGCAGGGCCTTCAGGAGTGGGTGTAGCCCATAAGATACCCGTAAGTCTCATTCACCTCAAGGAAATATAGCCAGATAACCCATAGAGTCAGTGGGCTGGGAGCAGTTACAGCCCACAGACAAAAAGTACGAGGAGTACTTGTGGCACCTTGGAGATTAACAAATTTATCTGGAGCATAAGCTTTTGTGGGCTAAAACCCACTTCATCAGATGCATGCAGTGGAAAATACAGTAGGAAGATATATATACACAAATATGAAAAAATGGATGTTGCCATACTAACTACAATGAGAGAAATCAATTAAGGTGGGCTATTAGCAGCAGGAGGAAAAAAAAAAAAAACAAGTGATAATCAGGATGGCCCATTTCCAACAGTTGACAAGAAGGTGTGAGTAACAGTAGGGAAAAAATTAGCATGGGGAAATAGGTTTTACTTTGTGTAATGACCCATCCATTCCCAGTCCTTATTCAAGCCTAATTTAATGGTGTCCAGTTTGCAAATGAATTCCAATTCTGCAGTTTCTTGTTAGAGTCTTTTTTTGAAGTTTTTTTTGTTGGAGTATTGCAACTCTGAGGTTTGCAACGAAGCGACCAGGAAGGTTGAAGTGTTCTCCAACTGGTTTATGGACGTTATAATTCTTGATGTCCGATTTGCGTCCATTTACTCCTTTGCATACAGACTGTCCGGTTTGCCAATGTACGTGGCAGAGGGGCATTGCTGACACATGATGGCATATATCACATCAGTAGATGTGCAGGTGAACTAGCCTCTGATAGCATGGCTGATGTGATTAGGTCATATGATGGTGTCCCTTGAATAGATACGTGGACAGAATTGGCAACAGGCTTTGTTGCAAGGATAGGTTCCTGGGTTAGTGTTTTTGTTGTGTGGTTGCTGGTGAGTATGCGCTTCAGGTGTGGGGGCTGTCTGTAAGCAAGGACTGGCTTGTCTCCCAAGATCTGAGAGAGTGAGGAATCATCCTTCAGTATAGGTTATAGATCCTTGATGATGCACTGGAGAGGTTTTAGTTGGGGGCTGAAAGTGACAGCTAGTGGCATTCTGTTACTTTCTTTGTTGGGCCTGTCCTGTAGTAGGTGACGTCTGGGTACTCTTCTGGCTCTGTCAATCTGTTTCTTCACTTCAGCAGGTGGGTATTGTAGTTGTAAGAATGTTTGATAGAGATCTTGTAGGCATTTGTCTCTGTCTGAGCGGCTGGAGCAAATGCGGTTGTATCTTAGAGCTTAGCTGTAGACAATGGATCGTGTGGTGTGGTCTGGATGAAAGCTGGAGGCATGTAGGTAAGTATAGCCACAGACACTTTTCCAGGGGAAAGGAGCTGAGACGCTTCAACTTGCCCCATTGGTCTGCTCTACTGTGGTACAGGAGATGATGGAACAAACAGAAGCAGCTCTGTTAGGAGGTCCCATTCAGGGCTGAAGAGCCCCAGAAATTTTGGTCCCTCTTAAGAGGAACAGATGGAGGAAAGAATCTTCTCACTGCTGCATCACTCCCAAAAAAGCTTTAGAAGCTGGGATGGTAGTGGTAAGGCAGGAGTGATGAACTACAACTAAGTTTCTATGACAGAATTCCCACATACAAATGGTTATAGTTCCTGAAGCACCTATGAATGTGTGCACCTTATTAGGTCCTTAAGGTTCTAGGCCTACTATGGAAAAAAGAAAAGCTCTTTCTTGGAGAGATTCACTGAATGTTTCAGATTATTCAATACAAATAAATTTGAATGGATTTAGTCTGCTTCATATATAAAAAAGGTTATTTTGCCGCTACAAATTAGGTCTAAGCCTCAGGATAGAGGAAAAGTTGTAGTAGGGTAAAAGTAAAAAAAGAGGAAGTTACACCACAATGTGAGTAACAATGGTTCTTCAAGATGTGTTCTCCTATGGGTGCTCCATTGTAGGTGCATCTGTGCCTCGGCACCTCTGATTGGAGATTTTAAGATAGCAGTGTCCATTCAGCCTGCACATGCACTGTCCCTTCCTCAAGGCTATCTAGCATCCGCAGACAAACCCCACTCAGTTCCTTCTCTACTGCAGAGCCCCATATTTATTTCTGGGGGAATCCTGCACCACTGTGCAATGCAGTATTTGCACAGAATTCCATGTTTTTTCCTGCAGAATTGGATCCGTAGAGCTTCTGGCTGCCATTAGGGACCACTGAACTTTGCAGAGCCCACCTTGCAGTGAGCAGAGCACCCAGCTCAGCGGGGATGAAGGCTCTGCATGCTCTGACGGCCTTGCTTGATCCTCATTTTCTAGGGGATGGGAGAGGATCCAGGAGACCCAGCTCTGGCAAGCGAAGAAGGGCATGGCTATACCACATCACGTCCCCAGGGGGGATGGTAAGGAAGCTGTGGGGGAGTAAAGGCTCTAGGGGCGGGGAAGAGGTGCAGGTTCTGGGCTTTGGGGCCAGGGGTTGCCCCATAGCTGGTCTCTGGGGGAACGTGAATACAGGTGTCTAGGCTCTGCGGGTCCATGCATCCCCTCCAGCATCCCTCAACTGGACCTGAGTTGTCATAGGGGTTTCTTTAACTCTTTACTCCCGGGGGAATCTTTTTTGTTGTTGTGTGTATTGTTGACATATTGTTAATAGGTATTTTGAAATAAACCAAAACAATTGAAACTGGAATGATTATATGGTGTTATTTTGACACAACATATGCAGAATTTTGCAGAACTTCAAACCATTCTGCACATAAATTTAATTTTTTGGTGCAGAACTCCCCCAGGAGTACATATTGAGAACTCCAAAGTAGAGGGGGGGAGGGCGGGTTGTGGAGCACCCATAAGGACACACATCTTGAACCATCATTACTGCACAGCTCAGTAACTTACTGTTCTTGGAGTAGATGCTCCACTGTAGATGACTTCACAGCAGTATCCCCCATGGAGGGCTTGGGCTTCAGAGTGGAATCAGTTACTACAGAGAGTACTCAAAGGGAGGTCTAGTCAAAGCTCTGAGAATTAGGTTAAGATCCCAGGTTGGAGCATGTGGTCTCACATGTGGGAAGAGATTCCCAATGCCCTTAAGAAATCTATGTATTGATGGGCAAGTGATCACATAATATCCATCTACTTGACGGTGGAAGGCTGTCATGGCCGTGAGGTGTACCTTAAGGGAGCTGGGTGAGTTTTGATTTTTTGACAGCTAGAACGTAGTCTAAAATCAGAGGGAGGGAGGAAAAGGTTGGGTCTATGTGCTTAGAATGACACCAAATTTGGAATCCTTTCCATTTTTGTAGATAAGTACGTTGAGAGGTCAACTTTCAGCTGTGTAGCAACACATCTTTCGCCTTGTCAGAACATTCAACCTCTAAGTGCTGGAACTAAGAGCCAAGCATGGAGGCGGAGGATCTGCAAGTTGGGGTGAAGGATCAGGCTGTCATTTTGAGAGAGCAGATGAAGAATGGGCCAACGGGGAACCGGAGTACATACTGCCATCTGTTCCAGGTAAGGGAACCAGACTTGTCTCGGCCAGGAGGGGGAAATCAGAATAACTCTTGCTTTATTTCATTGAATTTTCAACAGGATTTTGGCTAGAAGAGGAAATGTGGGGGAAGGCGTACAAGTAGTACCTGTCCCATGGGAGGATGATGGTGTCTCCCAGTGAATGGTTCCACAGACTCGACCTGGAGGACATTTCATGTTCTGATAAATAGTGAAGAGATCTGTAGTCAGGGCTCCTCAAAAGGGTGAATATGTTGCAAAGCACCTCTGAATTCAGTTCTCATTAGTGGCTGTGAGAAAAGTTCCGACAGACTGTTCGCTGTCACGTTCCGTACCCCTATTGGCCTCACATGAGCACATTGTGATGAATGCACCAATTCCAAAAAGTTTGAGTGCTTCTGTGCAGAGGGAGGAAGATCTGGCATCCCTCTGGAGATTTATGCAAAACACACAGGTCATATTGTCCATCATGACCTTTGTGTGGGTATTCTTGATGAATGGCAAAAAGAATCCACAGGCATTCCTGACAGTCCTCAGTTCCAAAAGACTGATATGGAGGACTGCTTCTGTGGAGGACCACTTAACTGAGGTCTCATTGCTTTCTCCATCAAGTAATTAAGCCTTGGTTCCTGACTCTCACAAATTTGGGGGGAAAGGAGCAGCAGATGCTCCACCTGGCAGAGATATGTGCCTCACCTAGGCAGTAGAAGCAGCACTGACATAGATAACTCACAGGAAAAGAAAAAGAGCAAGAACCACAGTTCTTGAAACCTGGAACCCTGGGCATAATCCCAGCCTCCTCAGAGGGGAAAAATTCCCCAGAGTGGGGAACAAAGGAGAAACAACTATAACTACACGATACCAGAAAAATACTAGTACACACTATTTACAATATATTTATAGAAATGATGAAGTAGACGGGAGATAAGTATACTGAGGATTCAGGCTCAGACTGTGTAGCAGTAAGAAGGAACTGGAGCCTTTTATGCTTTCAGTTTGGAGTACGAGGACAGCTATTGTGCATGTATGGACCAACGGCCACTGCTTGCCAAAAATTCAAGACTCAGCAGCATGGTGCACATGCATACCCAGGTGTGAAACAAACAGAGACCATCACTCAAAGAAAAATTGTAACATCATGCTTTGAAAGAAATCAAGTAAATACATATCACCACCTTATCCAAACAAACTTGGTGAGAGAGCTAACTGGAGCCTGAAGCTAATTTACTATGTTTTGAATGCATTCCTACCAGAAATAAGATCTTTATATTAGGAACCTATGTTTAAAAAGTTTAAGGGTCATAGTAAACACTGTATTAATAACTAACACTACTAAGAGCTTTTAAATATGTGGTTCCAAAATTTAACAAGTCCTTTTAGGAATTAAAATCTGGACTGTAACTGATCTTTTCTAGGATTTAATGGAAAGCAAAAATAGAAGGCCACCACCACCATTTTCATCGGGGAAAAAGCAGGCACTATAATTATTTCAATCTTTAATTAACCAATGCCAGTTATAGCGAGTTATCTTATTTAACCCTACTTCAGTGTTCAGAAAATAGGAAGTATACATACTTTAAGTTCTTCGTAGTCCACAATAAGAGGGGAAGCTGGCTCAGTGAGGATCTCTATGGCTTTCTCAGCACTGATGAGCTGCTGCTGTTCTACTTGAGAACGTCTACAACGGGTCATACGAAGTACACACACATCTAGGATGAAAAATTAAACTTTAAAATAAGGATTTCTGTCAAATTACCTGGATTAATTCATAGACCAAAGATCCAACAGTTCTGTTGAACTAGACTAGGGTATCATCTCTCTGGAGTGTCAAAGGCAGGGCTTCAAAATGGAAATTGCATTGCCCAGTGATTTCCTGTTACTTGCATTTCCCAGTTTGAGATGTTTGGTTTGTGCTTCTTTTCCAGTACACACAAGATACAGTTCAGACTTCATCATGCCATGTCCCAAAAAAACCCCCTCTAGATAAAAGCATCTAAAGCTGTAATGAAATGCTAAAATCTTATTAGCTGATCATAAATTCTTAACTGTAACATCTTACAAACTTAACTATATACATGGATTTCAAAGCAGACAATGTAAAAGTCACTCAAATAGTTTCTCAAATGGGGACGACTGGGTAGAAAATCATAATTAGGTAACATTTATAGGCACATGCAAATTGCCATATTGAATCAGATCCATAGTCCATCTACTCAAGAATCGAACACTGGATACTTCAGAGGAAGGTGCAAAAAACACTTACAAGAGGCAGATGTAGGATATGTCACACCTCCCCCCTGCCCCAATTAATTCCAAGCAGTTAAAAAACTATTTAAATACTGGAGCATAAGTCTTAATATCTCTTCCAAGAATTGTTAGCATTAACTATAACACCTCTGGATATTCCTATTATCCATAAGAGTGTCTAATCTCTTTTTGAATCTAGCTAAGTTTTTCGCCTCAACAACATCCTGTGACAATGAGTTCTACAGTTTAATTGCATACTGTTTGAAAAAGTATCTGCTTCCAAGGTAAACAATCACAGTCTCTTCAATTTCTCTTTATATATGAATTTTTCCATGCCCTTAAATAATTTTTAATCACCTTTTTCAGAACCCCATAGTCAATAATTTTTTTTTTAGATGGCATGACCTCCACTGCACACAGTATTCTAGAGCAGTGTTTCTCAAACTTTTTGGTACCAGGGACCTGCTTGCTGCTTTTCTAAACTGTGTCAGGGAAATCTTAGGAACCGGTGCTGGTCTACGGACCAGTCGTTGAGAAACACTGTTTTAGAGGAGACTGCACTGTTGAGTTATATAATATATTTTCCATGTTAATTCTCCACCCCATTCCTAATGCATCCTAATATCTTGTTTGCTTTTCTGACTGCAGCTATACATTGAGCAGATGTCTTCACTGAGCTGTCCACAATGACATCCAGGTCCCTTCCCAAGTTGACACAAATGAATTTAGAAAACTATAAGTTATACAAGTAGTTAAAAGTTCTCTGATGTGCCTCAATTTGCACTTATCAGCAAAAAACAGTTACTCATCTCCTAACTGCTGTTCTTTGAGATGTGGTGGTTATGTCCATTCCAACCAGGTTGTGCGCATGCGCCACGTGCACACCAGCTGGAAGATTTTTCCCTTCGCAGCGTCCGTAAGGTTGGCCTGGGCGCCCCCTGGAGTTGTGCCTTCATGGCGCCCAATATAGGGCCCTGACAAGCCTCCATCTCCCGTTCCTTCTTGCCGGCTACTCCGACAGAGGGGTAGGAGGGTGGGTATTGGAATGGACACCAACACCACATCTCAAAAGAATAGTTAAGAGGAGGTGAGTAACCGTTTTTCTTTTGAGTGATTGTTCATGTCCATTCCAACCAGGTGACACTCAAGCCAAAGTTCAGGAGGTGGGGTTGGAGTCATCTACCGATTGCAGCACAGCTCATCCAAAGGCCGCATCGTCTCCGGCCTGTTGTGTGATAGCCTAGTGCGTCGTAAACGTGGATCATGTTGCCGCTCTGCAGATTTCCTGGGTGGGGACCTGCGCCAGGAACGCAGTTGAGGCGGCCTGAGCCCTGGTGGAGTAAGCAGTGATTGGCAGGGCGGTCACCTTCACCAGGTCATAACACGCCCGAATGCAGGGCGTGATCCACGATGAGACGTGCTGGGATGAATCAGGGAGGCCCTTCATTCTGTCTGTCTGTCAGTGCTATGAAAAGCTGGACGAACTTCCAGAACAGCTTAGTCCTCTATATGGAAAGCCAGCACCCCACGTACATCCAGTGAGTGAAGCCTAGACTCCCTATCGCAGGGGTGTGGCTTGGGGTAAAACACTGGGAGGAAGAGGTCTTTGCTCATGTGGAACTGGGAGACAGCTTAAAGGAGAAATGCCAGATGAGGCCTGAGCTGGATCTTATCCTTATAAAAAATTGAAAGGTGGCTCAGATGTAAGGGCCCTAAGCTCTGACATTCTCCTAGCTGAGATTATTGCCACGAGGAATACCACCTTGTAAGAGAGAGAGCAGGGAGCACGTTGCCAGCGCTCAAACGGAGGGCCTGTAAGCCTGGTGAGGACCAGGTTAAGGTCCCAAGCCGGGACACGCTGATGCATTTGCAGGAAGAGTCTGTCGAGGCCTTTAACGAAGCAGCTGACCATAGGGTTTGCAAAGACCAAGAAGTCGTCTGCGCCTGGATGGAAGGCAGAGATGTCTTATTGACAAGGACACGTCCTGTTTAAGGTGAAGGAGGCAGTCCAGTATGAACGGTATGAGAGTGAGCACTGGTGACTGACTGCATTGCTCCAACCAGAGAGAAAACCTCTTCCACTTGGCAAGGTACATTGCCCTCGTAAAGGGCTTCCTATTGCCACGGAGAACTTGCCTGACTTGATCCGAGCAGGTCAGTTCCACAGTATTTAGCCATGGAGCATCCAGGCCATGAGGTGGAACGACTCTAGGTTTGGGTGCTGGGACCAATGGCAAGGTGAGCAGGGTTGCTGTAGACATTTCCAGGAGTGATGTAAACCAGTGCTGGCGTGGTCATGGTGGAGCTATCAGTATGACCCAGGCCTAGTCCCTGCGGATCTTGAGGAGTACCTTGTGGAACAGCGGTATCATGTAAAGCAGGCAGTCCCCCCAAGTGAGAAGGAAGGCATCTGTGATGGCTCCTGGGCTGTGATTCATGAAGGAGGAGAACAGCTGACATTTCCTGTTGCCGTCTGTAGTGAACAGGTCTACCCGGGGAAAGCCCCAGAGATGGAAAATTGAGCTCACTATATCTGGCTGGAGGGATCACTCGTGGCCATGAAAAGTTCGTCTAAGACTGTTCACCAACTCGTTCTGTACTTGGGGGAGATATGCAGCCTGCAGGTGTACTCAGTACTCTACGCAGAAGTCTCACAGTGCGAGGACTTCCTGGCACAGGAGAGAGGAGCATGCACCCGTTTGTTGATATAAAACATCGCCGTGGTGTTGTTCATGAGGACTGAAATGCACCTGTCAGTTATGTGGGTTCTGAAAACCTAGCACACCAGGTGCACTGCTCTCAGCTCTCTGAAATTGATATGCTGAATGAGGTCCGCCTCAGACCAGAGACCCTGAGGTCTCCCAAATGAGTTCCCCAGCCCAGATCTGGGGCATCTGTCACTAATGAAAGAGATGGCTGAGGGCTAGTGAAGGGAATTCCCACACAAACCAGCTGTGTGTCGAGCCATCACCGAAGGAAGTCCAGGACTGGGCAGGGCAAGGTTACAATGCTGTCCAGAGCATCCCAGGCTGGTCGATAAACCAACACCAGCCATGACTGGAGTGGGCGAAGTCCGAGTCTGGCACGCTGCACTATGTAGATGCACGCAGCCATGTGTCCCAGCAGTTTCAGATAATTCCTTGCTGTGGTCATGGGGAACTGCCCAAGACCCCATATAATGTCCCCTAGCGACTGAAACCTGGCTTCCAGGAGGTACACCCTGGCTTGGGTCGAGTCCCGTACTGCACCTGTGAATTGTATCCTCTCCACAAGAGACGTAGTGGATTTGGCCTTGTTGAGAAGGAGACCTAGTCTGAGGAAGGTCCTTCTTATGAAGCCGACCTGATCCTCCACCTAAGCTCTGGAGCAGCCTTTGATCAGCCAGTCGTCGAGGTATGGGAAAATATCTGGCAGTTGCACAGGAACGCCGCAATGCGCCATGCATTTGGTGAAAACTAGAGGAGTGCTACAGGCTGAAAGGGAGGACAGCAAACTGATAGTGGCCGTTGCTCACCACAAATCTGAGGTAACGTCTGTGTTGCCGGAGGGAACTACTGCCATGTAGAAATGTGTGTCCTTCAAGTCGAGGGCGGCATCTCAGTCTCCTAGATCCAATGAGGAGATAATGGAGGTTAGTGAGACCACGCAGAACTTGAGCCTTTTTACAAACTTGTTGAGCTGCCGCAGGTCCAGGATGGGTCTGAGGCCCCCCTTGGCTTTTGGTATTAGGAAATACCAGGAGTAGAAGCCCTGGCCCCTTAGTGGGGGCAGCAGAGGAGGGACTGCACTTCCTGAATTAGAAGTTGCTCATGAGAGGGGTCTTTGAAGAGGGACAGAGAAGCGGAGTGGAGGTGCAGGAGGGCACAAAATTGGATGGAATATCCCCTCTCTACCGTGCGGAGCACCCAACGGTCTGAGATGATACAGGACCAGGCATAGTAGGAAGGGGACAGATAGGATGAGAAGGTAAGAGGAGATGGATCCAGAATCCAAACTGGTGAGCTATCCTCGACTGCACCTTCAAAAGGAGGGTCTGGGCCTGGGCGGAGATTTGGGGTGACCAGAGTTCTACCCCGAGGGATGCTGCCTCCTCATAGCATTCCTGCTTCACCTACAAGGCGCGTCCTGGTGGTTCTGCAGCTGGCAGGCTCGTGGGGCAGGCTGAGGGCGAAAAATGCTTGCCCTGGGTAGCCGGTGTGTGAAGTCCCAAAGTGCGCAGAGTGGCCCTAGAGTCTTTCAAACTGTGAAGTCTCTTATCAGTTTTTTCAGAGAAGAGGGACAAGCTCTTAAAGGGGAGGTCCTGTATAGTCCGTTGGACCTCATGTGGCAGCCCAGAGACCTGCAGCCAGGAACCCCACCTCATCACCACCCCCGTAGCCACAGTGTGCGAGGCTGCATCCACCACATCTAAAGCCGCTTGCAGGGAGGCCCGGGAGACCAACTTCCCTTCCTCCCCCCGTGTGGAGAACTCCACACGAGAGAGTCTTGTGGCAGGAGCTCTGCAAACGTGGTCATCGCAGAGCAGGTATTGTGCCCATATCTGCTTACAGTGGCCTGCTGGTTACCTTTGCGGAATTGCAGGCCCCTTGTCAAATAGGCCTTCCTGCCAAGCAGGTCCAGTCTTTTCACCTCCCTAATTTTTGGAGTAGAGTCTTGGAAACCCTGGCACTCCCTCTGATTGGCCGCATCAACCAGCAAAAAGAGTCTGGGGGAGGATGGGTATATATAGATGTCCGTACCCTTTAGATGGTACAAAATAGCGCTGTTTGGTTCTCTTGGCCTTAGGGGCCAGAGAAGAGGGAGTCTGCCACAGAGATTTTGTTGTGTCCACTACTGTTTTTATCAGTGGCAGGGCAACCCTCAATGGATCCCAGGGAGCGAGGATGTCCACAACAGGGTTTGACTCCTCCGCCATCTCCTCTGCCTGTATCCCCAGGCTTTGGGCAGCCTGTCGCAGAAGCTCCTGGAGAACTTGATTGTCCTTGAGAGCTGGGGCCACAGATATCTCCACGACCATTTCATCCGGTGAGGATGAGGAGAAGACTGGCAGTGGACCTTGCTCACTAACCTCAGCACCCTTTGGGTCCCTTGGGCACAGTATTCGATAGGCTGTGGTGCTGGTAGTGGGAGACTCAGTACCACGGCCAGTACTGGGGTTGCTAGGTCTGGCGGCTCCAAGCTCGTCAGTGCCGGAGCTGGAGCCCTCAGTGGTGCCATTGACTGGAGGGTTGGTGCCAGAACTGGATGTAACAGTAGGGCTGTCACTTCAGTTGACGGTGGTATTGGCAGTGCTTGTGGGGAAAAAGGACACCGAAGACGTTGATGCTGACTGGGATCTTGGACTGTGGGCCTGACTCTGGCGGTATGCCCAGGATGTCCAAAAAGGCCATTGGGAGGATGGTTGCCACTACTGTGGCCACGGTGCCGGGTAGGGTTGGTGGCTCCAGCATGACCTGGACCTTCTGCTCCTCGATCTGCTGGAGCGATAAGTCTGCCTCTGACTCTGAGGTCTCTGAATAGGAGGACCATGGAGGAGCAGTACCCTAGGGCACCAGTGAGCGGTGCCAAGGGTCCAGGAATCAGTGCAGTTCCTCTGTGCGAGCCATGCTGGGGATGGAGGACGGCAGGATATCATCGCCCGTTTGCCCCTAGAGTGAAAGGGTGTGTGTGCGGTCACCAGTGACTTGTCCCTCCTCTGAGGGGAGGATGACACCAGAGGGCACATCAGGTCCCTAGCAACCTCGAACACCTCCAGCAGCGATGGTAGCTGCAGGTTGTCGCCTTGGAGATCTGGGGACCGAGGAGCGTTCCAACTCAACTGGACCCCAGCCGGAGCATGAGTCAATGATTCCCTGGAGCTTTCCAGGGTAGAGGCAGTCTGTCTTGAGTCACTTATGGACAGTGCTGACCCCTGGGGTTTCGACAGAGGGGACCAACTCCTCTTCTGCCTCTTCTTGTTTAACGGCACCGGGGACTGAGATCAGTGCCGCACCGAGGCTGGCTTCTTATGGCCTGAGCCATAGCGGTGCTGAGGGGCCTTAGAGTCCTTGGTTGGTGCAGGTTTGCACACCATCAGCGCCAGAGCACTGATGAAATAGTGAGCACCGGTTCGGCTGGTCCTGGGTTGGAGTGTGGCTGTAGCACCGCCTCCATTAACAGAAGTTTAAGTCTCTGTTGCCGGTCTTTGAGGGTTCTGGGATGGAAACCCTTACAGATTTGGCACTTTTCTTCCTGTGACTCTCTCTGAGGCACCACAGACAGGAAGAGTGAGGTCACTCTTAGGCATAAACTTGCCTCAGTCCTCATGGAACTTGAACCCTGGAGACCTTGGTATACTGCAAAGGGGAAAAACATGGTCGGGGCGAGGGGGAACCCCCCCAAACTAATAACTTCTATTAAAGAAATAACTATTAACTAAGAAAACTATTTACATGGTATGCTATAAGACACTGCTAAAGAGCTTGCTACAGGAGTGAGCGATGTTCCAGATAGCCATCACCAGCGGAAAGGAGGAACTGAAGGGGGTGGAGAGTCGGCAGGGCTTATACTGGGCGCCATAAAGGCACGACTTTAGGGGGTGCCCAGGCTAACCCTACGGATGCTGCTAAGGGAAAAAAATCTTCCAGCTGGCGTGCCTGCAGCGCACACACCCCTGCTTGGAATAGACATGAACCGCCACTTGAAGAATGAAGAATTTTGTTTCCCATCCTGTTGCCTACTCTCCTAGCTTGATAAAGCCCCTCTGAAGTTCCTCATAATCTATTCTCAACTTGACTAACCTAAATAACTTGTCTTATGTGCAAGTTTTGCTACCTCACTGCACACAAACATTAATAAATGTAGTATATAATATGAGACCTAGTATGGAACCAGGATGCACCCTGCAGTTAACCTTTCACCATGATGAAAACTGACCCTTTATTTCTAGTCTTTGTTTCTGGTCTCTTAAGCAGTTTTTGATCTATGACCATACTTTCCCCCAGCCCACTCAGTATTTAGTTTCTTCAGTAGACTTGTGTGGTACCTTGTCAACAGCCTTTGAAATTCAAAAAATGTCAACTGGTTCCACTTTATCCACTACTTTACTGACACTATTTTTTTCAAAATCAATATACTACCTATAGATCTAAGACTTTACTGGTCTGAATTCCCCAGATCACTGCTTGTGCCTCTTCAATAAGACAACATTTGCTACCATTCAGTTTGCGTGCGTGCGAGAGACACACAGACACTCTGCGTATTTTTGTTAGCAGCTCAGTCACTTCACACATATACTCCGGATGTTGACCACTCAGACACCTGGGATATAGCAATTAGTTATGGACGAGAAGGAAAAAAGAAAGAGGGAAAAACTCAGTCCCCCGCTTCTTCCTAAAAATTAGTGCCCTTGGAACTATCATTTGAACATTGTACTTCCAAAGGATACTTATGACAGGTTCAGCATGCAGTTCTTATCAGATTTTATAAAAACTGTTGGTGCTGGATATATAAGAAAAATGAGGGAGGAAGTAACGTTTTTGGATTTTAATTAAGCATTTAATTGAAATTGCTCAAAAATCTCTCAATACCACCACTTGCCTGGACATGAGCAATACTGGATAAACTGGAATCTGGTAGAAGGACTACACACAAAGGGCTATTACAAATGACCAGTTATCAGGATGACAGAAGTGTTTCTAAATAGATAACTGAAAAGGGATCTAGGAAGGAGGATAAACAGGTTATTAATAAAATAAAATATATTTATTTGGGAAGGGATGCAAACATTCTGAAGGCCTATAAAGATAAAGGAATCTAGGAGAAATTAATAAAGTGGATAGGAAAACAGTGAGATTTCAACTTGAAGAAAAAATTAAACCGGATGCCTCAAAGAGGCAAATTAGACACAAGTCTAGATAACAGTAATGTCAGAAGAGGCAGGGTAAGAGTGGATGGCAAATTAGATAGGAGTTTGCAGAGGGATATGGCAGCATAAGAAAGGCAAGGCAAGTGTGAAAAGAATACAAAGGCATCACATCACAGGACAGAAAGATAACAGTCCCATCTCTGGTACAACTCCACCTGGGATATCTGATTTAATTCTGGGCACCTTGTTATCAGGAAAATACTAATATAGTAAAAGGAACTGAGTGAAGAGCAACAGATGATTAGGTACAGCTAGAAAGACTGATTTAAGAGGAAAGACTTGAAAGTTAAACAAAGTTAAACTTAAGGGTTGGCTACACTTGTGACTTACAGTGCATTAAAGGAGCCCTGAGCACACTAGCTCACTACCCGTCCACACTGGCAAGGCACATAGAGCGCTCATGAATAGAGCACTCCTGGTACTCCACCTTGGTGAGTAGAATAACGTTTGATGTGCCCCCGCTGGAGCGCCCCAGTGTCAGTGTGAATGAGGTGTTGCATTACTACGCTCTGATCAGCCTCTGGAAACATCCCATAATCCCCTTAAGTCAAGTGGCCACTCTTAATTGTTTTGAAAGCTCTGTCTGACAGCCGACATGCTCCGAGACAAAGCAGCCATTACTGTGGAATGCTGTGAGAGAGAGGGGTGGGGGGGGGGGGGGAGATCTGCTGCTGTCTGAACTTACAAGACAGTATACTGACATGCACTCAGCCCCCCCAAACCCACTCTCCCCCCACATACACACAACACACTCCCTGTCACACTCCACCCCATCCCATTTGAAAAGCACATTGTAGTCACTTGCATGCTGGTAGAGCTACCACAATGCACTGCTCTCTCTGGCCATTGCAAGAGCTGCCAATGTGGCCATGCCAGTGCGCTGTCAGCTGTCAGTGTGGACAGACAGCAGCGCTTTCCCTACTGTGCTCTACGAAAGCTGGTTTAACTCAAAGCACTCTACATCTGCAAGTGTAGCCATGCCCATAGTTGGCTAAGTGATGATAAGATTGGCCTGGTTGGAACACTTATAAAAATATTTGAAGGATATCAACATTAAGAATAGAGAAGCATTTAGAATAATAAAAATATAAAATAAAGGATGAAATTGAGAAGTTTAAAATTAATAATGTACAATAGGAAACAATATTTCATTAATAAGAAGAGGGGATCAATGAGCTACTAGGTCTTCATCTCTAGATTCTGTGACTGTTCACTTACCATTGCAATCTCTCTCTTCAGAGTTTTCCATTATTTGAGAATTGGGAATTTCTTCATTACATCTTTCACTTTCCCTTCTCAGTTCTAAAAGTACAGGAGTCTTATTGGTTTCCTTTTCAGATCCATGCTTAGCATGGTCACAGATGACTCTCTCTTTCCTACCTTCTGCCTCAGATTTGTTTTCACAACCATTTGTCTGCCGTTCCTGAAGAGCAGTTTCCCCTTCCTCCACTGAAGAATCACGTGTGACCTCAGCTTCAGTCTGATCCACACTGGAGTCATGATTTTCCAGCAACACTTCTCCATCACTCTCAATTTCATCTTGCTCTTCCTCTGGAATTTTGTTCTCTTTATTGAACTGAAAAATCTTCCTCCTCTTTTTTATACTACCCAAGGACCACCTATTCTTTCTGCGAGGTTTTTTCTTTGATAAAGCTACAAAAGAGTAACCCCAAAATCTGTCAAAATCAGTTTTTAAAATTGATATCTACATCCCAAGTTTTTCCTTACTTGATGAGCACGAAAAATGATCAAAGAGAAGAAGGTTACTCACCATGCTCAGTAACTGAGGTTCTTCGAGATGTCTCCCCCTATGGGTGCTCCACTGAAGGCGCATCAGTTTCCTCTGTGCCTGGGATTGGAGATCTTCGGTAGCAATGCCAATTGGGCTGTGCACGTGCTCCTTCCCATCTTGTGCAGTGGATGATATCTATATATAGCACGGTGCAGTCCAATTGCCCTCTGTTCCTTCTCTAACACAAAAAACTTATCTTTGAGCTCTAAAGCAGAGGGGAGGCAGGCAGGTAGTGGAGCACCCATAGGGACACACACATCTCGGAGAACTTCAGTTACTACACAGGGTGGGTAACCTTCTCTTATTCTTCAAGAAATATCCCTATGCGTGTTCCACTGTAGGTGACTGGGGCCTGGTCTACACTACGCGTTTAAACCGATTTTAGCAGTGTTAAACCGATTTAACGCCGCACCCGTCCACACTCCGAGGCCCTTTATATTGATATAAAGGGCTCTTTAAATCGGTTTCTGTACTCCTTCCCGACGAGAGGAGTAGCGCTAAAATCGGTATTACCATATCGGATTAGCGTTAGTGTGGCCGCAAATCGACGGTATTGGCCTCCGGGCAGTATCCCACAGTGCACCATTGTGACTGCTCTGGACAGCAATCCAAACTCGGATGCACTGGCCAGGTAAACAGGAAAAGCCCCGCGAACTTTTGAATTGCATTTCCTGTTTGCCCAGCATGGAGCTCTGATCAGCGATGCAGTCCCAAATCCAAAAAGAGCTCCAGCATGGACCGTACGGGAGATACAGGATCTGATCGCTGTATGTGGAGACGAATCTGTTCTATCAGAGCTCCGTTACAGAAGACGAAATGCTAAAGCGTTTGAAAAAAATCTCCAGGCTACACAGTGCTGTGTGACAAGCGTAACGGGAAGCCAAAGAATCAAATGGACGCTCATGGAGGGGGTACTGAGGACTCCAGCTATCCCACAGTCCACAGCAATCTCCAAAAAGTATTTGCATTCTTGGCTGATCTCCCAATGCCTGTAGGTTCAAACACAGTGTCCAGTGTGGTTCAGGGTATAGCTCGTCAATTTACTCCCTCCCCCACCCCACGTGAAAGAAAAGGGAAAAAAATCGTTTCTTGACTTTTTTTAATGTCACCCTATGTGTACTGAATGCTGCTGGTAGATGCGATGCTGCAGCAGTAAAGAGCAGTATCCGCTCCTCTTCCCTCCCCGGTGGCAGATGGTACAATATGCTTGATAGCTGCTGAGTACTCCTGGCTGGCCTCAGGTGAGGCCGGCGGGGGAGGCTGGGTAAAAATAGGAATGATTCCTGGTCATTCCCAGTAGATGGTACAGAACGGCTGGTAACCGTCCTCATCATAGCAACTGGGGGCTGAGCTTCAATCAGCCCCCTTCCTTTCATGTGTAAAGAAAAGATTCTGTACTGCCTGGACTATCATAGCAGTGGGATGCTGGGCTCCTCTCCTCCACACCACTTAATGTCCTGCCTGGACTATTATAGCAGCTGGAGGCTGCCTCCCCCTCATTTTATCTCACTAATAAGTCACTTTCTTATTCCTGCATTCTTTATAACTTCATGACACAAATGGGGGGGACACTGCCATGGTAGCCCAGGAAGGTTGAGGAGGGAAGCAACAGGTGGGGTTGTTGCAGGGGCACCCCCTAGAATGGCATGTAGCTCATCATTTCTGCGGGATCTGACATGGAGCGGCTGTGCTCTCTGGTTCTCTGATGTACTAGAGAACCAGTGTACTTGCCCCATATTCTAGGCAGGACTGACTATTTTTAGATACCATAAAGGAGGGATTGACTCGGGGAGTCATTCCTATTTTTGCCTTTGTACATCCGGCCGACCTCAGCCAGGGGCACCCATGATAGCAGCAGACAGTACAGAACGACAGATAACCGTCTCTGCTATCATGCAAAAGCAAATGCATGCTGCTGTGTAGTGCTGCAGTATCGCCTCTGTCAACAGCATCCAGTACACATACGGCGACAGTAAAAAAAGGCTGAACGGGCTCCATGGTTGCCATGTTATGGCATCTGCCAGACCAATCCAGGGAAAAAGGGAGCGAAATGATTGTCTGCCGTTGCTTTCCTGGAGGAACGAATGAGTGACAACATTTACCCAGAACCACCCGCGACAATGATTTTTGCCCCATCAGGCACTGGGATCTCAACCCAGAATTCCAAGGGGCGGGGGAGACTGCGGGAACTATGAAATAGCTACGGAATAGCTACCCACAGTGCAACGCTCCAGAAATTGACGCTAGCCTCGGACTATGGACGCACACCTCCGAATTAATGTGCTTAGTGTGGCCTTGTGCACTCGACTTTATACAATCTGTTTTACAAAACCGATTTATGTAAAATCGGAATAATCCCGTAGTGTAGATATACCCTGGGACTGGGGCTTCAGAGTGGCGTCCAATAAGGAGAAGAGGAGGACAGTGCATCATATGGGCACTGCTATCAACAATCTCCAATCCCAGGCAAAGAAGGTGCTGCCACACCTACACTGGAGCACCCATTGGGGCACTACTCAAAGAAGAATGTAAGTATTTTAATGCTAGACCCGTCTTGACAAGTCACAGGTTTGCTATTAGATTTAAAAGCATTAAAAGTTAATTATGCAATAGCATTCACAGAAGTTATCAACTTAAAATTATGTGGGGAGAATTCTTATGTTATTAAATTATATGTAGTGACAAACAAAATAAGCACTTTACAAAAACACTGAATAAGACCCATTCTCTGGCACAAACGAACAGTTTACGCCACTGTCAAGACAAAAAATTGAGACCACTATTCAGGTAACCGCAGATGTAGATAGATTGTTAACAAGACAACCAAAATCAGAACATCTCATGGAGTAGGTGGTTTTATGGACTGATTTGAAGTAGTAATTGCAACTGTACAAGGTTCAGGAGTCCTCCTACTGGACACTTTCCAGATTGTATATGAAACTCTACCCTTATCTTGCTACTTATCTTGCATGGAATGGAGTTTGCTTATGTCTTCCATAAGACCCTTTGTCTTGATTGAGTGCAATACAAAGAACATAGGTGAAATCCTGGTCCCAGTTAAATGAATGGGAGTTTTGCCGTTGGAGTTCAGTGAGCCCAGGATTTCACAATATATTGTCTAATCTGGTTTACACCTAAACTGAACTGGAAGCTAAACTTATTTGTACTTCAAATCCTTTTCGCAGTGTAGGGAAAAGATGGTGAACATGGAACTGTTTTCCCTTCAGACATCTACAGCTTATGCTCCCACATTCATTTGCTTATTTTGCAGCTGTCTAGTTGTTCTTGTTTGGAGTTACAGTAAGAAGCGGAGACTTGCCTTACAGGGAGTATTATGGCTCATATTTGGGGGAGGCTTCAGGGAGGAGAGGAGAGAAAGGTCATGGCAGGGAAGAAAAGGATTAAGGCTGTCTCCAACTGAAAAAGATTTGAGAAGTCTTCAGAAATTGTTAAAATGGAAAATCTTGTTTTAAGTACGGACATGTTTGGTCAAGTTGTGAAAAAAAAAGTCTTGAGACTACTTGCCATTAGAAAGGAAAGGTGAGCTGGAATCCACAGGCATAGCAGGTATCTTCATTTTTTCACTACACTCAGGATCCAATTTCTTACATTCAGATATGGAGCTCTGCTTTGGCATCACATAATAGTAAGATGGAGCATATTTTGAAGAGCTGCAACCTTGAAATGAAAAAAGTCATACAGTAAAGGACTGTCTAAATATCTGTATCAAGAAAGAGACAAACTTTATTATCCCTGGCATTAAACACACACCTCTTTTCTTGCGAGACTCCTGAATTTCTTCACACAGTTGTTCAAAGTCTTCATCCATTTCTTCCTTGACTATTGCATAGGCTGTATCTCTCAGAGTACAGGCTCTATGTCTGATGAGACGATCTGAAAGTTAATGGACAGAACTAAATACTTTTCAACAATGTTACTTGCTTTTATCACAGACAAAAGTTCAGCTCTTCACTATTAATTACATATGTGTTTTGAAAAGATGGTTTCAGTTTATAATTTTAGCATAACATATTATATAACAGGGCAACACAGAAAGGATAGCAAAAATTAAACCAGAAGAAAATGCTTCAGGCACAAAGTTTAACACAACAATACTTAAAATCTAGTCAGCAATGTTTCCCAGAGGACATTTAAGTTATTTAATCCACAATATTAAAGCTACAGTATTGTTACCCTATACATTTTTAAAGGTTGTTTACAGTAATGGAATAAAATGAATTCTCACCTCCTGGGTCTCTATCTGGATTGTACTCTAAAGCATTGCTACAGATTAGATCAATATCTCTCAGATAGTCTCTTGCAGTCAGATATTGATGCAGGTCAATTTTACAGATAACTGTTGAAAGATCCATTGGCTGTTTGATAACTGTGACATAATCAGGTACCTACAAATGAAATATAAAAATGTGTTAAAAAGTTTTGTAATTCAACTTTCTTCGCAGCTGACAAATTAAGGATCATATACCCTCAGTTAAATGAGTTGCTCCAAACAATGCTGAGTATATATGCTGTTTGTCTGCAGAAGTTATTCAGATTTACTATGAGGTTTCTTGAAAATGGAAGTTTTGATATTATGTTATATACAGTTTCCAAGTTCTTATTTGCACAGAAGATTAAATCTGGTATTATTTTGCCATATATTCTTGTTGTATTGTAATGGTTTCATTGTTACTTATTTCTAAACCTATAATTGTCATCTAATTGAGATACAGTATACTTAATCTGACAGATTTTCTTTATCAGACATTCAAAGTTTTAACCCTTCTCTCCCTCTAACTATATTTCTAAGTTCAATTTTCTTCTGTCAAGAGTTGCAAGTGGTTCCCATCATTTCATTAAAAAAACAAAAAAAACCACACTAAACCAATTACCTTCAGCACTCTCGAGGGAAACTAGATATTTTAATACCTAGCTCAGCAATGAGATTCCCCTCAGCTTCTCTCATAGACTCTAAGGCCAGAAAGGACCATAATGATCATTTAGGCAGACCTCCTGCACAAAACCTTACCCCACCCACTCTTGTAATAGAGGACTCATAACCTCTGGTTAAGTTACTGAAGTCCTCAATCTTTATTTGAAGATTTCAAGTTACTGAGAATCGACATTTTACTCTACTTTAAGCCAGTAAATGACCGAGGCCTCACATGCAGAGGAAGGTAAAATCCTCCAGGGTCTCTGCCAATCTGACCTAGGGGAAAATTCATTCCTGACCCCAAATATGGTGATCAGTTAGGTCCTGCCCATATGCTCAGAGTCTACCATACACCTGGGAAAGAATACTCTGTACTAATTCAGAGCCCTCCCATCTAGTGTCCCATCTCCAGCAGTTGGGGATATCTGCTAACAGCAGTCACACATAGTATGATTAGATGCCTACAGTAGCAGATAGCCTATCCCGTCCATAAACTCATCAAGCGGTCTTGAAACAAGTTGTTTTTTTGCTCCCAATACTCCCCTTGGAAGGCTGTTTCAGAACTTCACTCTTCTGATAGTTAGAAATCTTTATCTAGTTTCAAGCCTAAAACTTATTGATGGCCAGTTTATATCCATTTGCTCTTGTGTCAACATTGGCCCTTAACTTAAACAACTTCTCTTCCTCCCTAGTACTTATCCATCTCATGTATTTATAGACAGCAACCACATCTCCGCCCTCAGCCTTCATTTCTCCTCTTATAAGGTAAGTTCTCTATTCCTCTGATCAACTTAGTAGCCCTTTTCTGAACCTGTTTGAAGTTTGAATTAATCTTTTTTAAACATAGGAGACCAGCGCTGTGCACAGTATTCCAGATGAGCTATCACCAAGTGCCTTGTAGAATGGTAACAACACTTCCTTATCTCTACTGGAAATATCTCATCTGATGCATCCTAGGATTCCATCAGCCCTTTTCACAGCTGCACCACACTAGAGGCTCATAGTTAGTCTGTAATCGACTAATACACCCATGTCTTTCTCCTCTGTTACTTCCAACGGATACATCCCCAGCTTATAGTACAAATCCTTGTTGTGAGTCTCTAAGTGCATATCCCATCTGGAACATATTCCTGGGGGAATTTTGCGCCATTGTGCAATGCAGGTTTGGGGGAAAATTAATATTATGTGCAGAATTTCCTTTTCCTCCCACAGAAATGGTCTGCAGAGCTGCTGGCTGCCACTAGGGGACACTGGACAAGGCAGAGCTCAGCTCATGAATAGACCACACTGCTGGAGGCAGGGGGAGGTACCTGCAGGGTTGCCTGCAGCTGTAGTACCCCAGCACACCCTTAAGGAAGGGGGCAGCATGCAGTAAACTCCCTACAAGCCTGGGACCCAGCATCAGGCTGTTTCGCCTTCTGGATCCTAAGCTTGGGGGTGGGGAGGAGGGTGGGAGGGCAGGGGGCATTGGTTTGCAGGTGTCTGGGCTGGGGGCGGAAATTGGCTCTAGGGGATGGACAGTGCAGGTGTCATAAACGGATAGTTAAGGGTTAATAGAACAGAACAGGAGTACTTCATGTCTTTTGACTGTAAAGAATTAACAAGATCAGTGAGCCTGGCTGTCACCTGACCAGAGGACCAATCAGAGGACAGGATACTTTCAAATCTTGAGGGAGGGAAGTTTTTGTGCTGTGCTGTTAGTTTTGGTGGTTGTTCACTCTGGGGGCTCAAAGGGACCAGACGTGCAACCAGGTTTCTCTCCAATCTCCCTGATACAGGTTCTTATAGATTCAAAATAGTAAATACTAGGTGGTAAGGTGAGTTAGGCTTATGTTTGTTTTCTTTATTTGCAAATGTGTGTTTGGCTGGAAGGATTTTAATTTGTACTTGTATACTTAGGCTGGGAGGGTATTCCCAGTGTCTATAGCTAAAAGACCCTGTACCTATTCCATTTTAAAGTTACAAAAAGATAATTTTTACTGTTTCTTCTTTCTTTTATTAAAAGCTTTTCTTGTTTAAGAACCTGATTGTTTTTATTCTGGTGAGACCCCAGGGGACTGGGTCTGGATCCACCAGGGAATTGGTGGGGAGAAAGGAGGGAAGGGGGAGAGAAAGGTTAATTTCTCTCTGTGTTAGGATTACTTTCTCTCTCAGGGAAAGGCTGGGAGGGGGAGAGAGAAGGAGGGAGGAAGGTGAATTTTCCTCTCTGTTTAAGATTCAAGGAGTTTGAATCACAGTGATCTTCCAGGGTAACCCAGGGAGGGGAAGCCTGGGAGAGGCAACGGTGGGGGAAAGAGTTTTCTTTCCTTGTGTTAAGATCCAGAGGGACTGGGTCTTGGGGGTCCCTGGGCAAGGTTTTGGGGGGACCAGAGTGTACCAGGCACTGGAATTCCTGGTTGGTGGCAGCGCTACAGGTACTAAGCTGGTAATTGAGCTTAGAGGAATTCATGCTGGTACCCCATCTTTTGGACGCTAAGGTTCAGAGTGGGGAATTATACCATGACAGCAGGTGTTTGGGCTGGGGGGCACCCCACAGCTGGGCTCTGGAGCGATAGGGGGTGTGGGTGTCTGCTCTGAGAGGGAGGGGGCAGAGAAACAGGAACTAGGTTGTTGTAGGGGTTTCCTTAACACTCTATTCCTGGGGGAAATGTGTGTGTCTCGGTATTGTTACAGGCATAACTGCTGATAGGTATTTTTGAAATAAATTACAAAATAATTGAAACTAGTGTGATTATAGTGTTATTTTGACAAATAAACATGCAGAATTTTAAAATATTGTGCACAGAATTCCCCTGGGGGTAGGAATTGTATCAAATACCTTACTGAAATCCAGGTAGGATTAGATCTATTGCATTTTCTTTGTCTAGAAAATAGATTCTCTTCTCCAAAGAAATATCAGGTCGTCTGGCATGACCTACCTTTTGTAAAACCATGTTGTACTTTATCCTAGCTACCATTATTTCTATGTTCTTAGCTACTTTCTCTTTCAAAATTTGTTCCAAGACCTTGCATACAACTCAGGTCAAACTAATGAGCCTGTAGTTTCCCATATAACTCCCCGCTCCCCTTCCTTTCTTAAATGTAGGTACTATATTTGCAATTCTCCAGTTATAGGGTACAACTCTCGAGTTTACAGACTCATTAAAAATCCTTGCTACTAGGCTTGCAATTTCATGTGCCAGTTCTTTTAATATTCTTGGATGCAGATTATCTGGGCCACCCAATTTGGTCCCATTAAGATGATTGAGCTTGACTTCCACTTCAGATATGGTGATTTCTACCTCCAATTCCTCAGTCCCATTAGCCACCCTGCCACGGTCCCCATGCACTATTCTTATTAAAAACTGAAGCCAAATATTTGTTTAGCTGTTGAGCCATGCAGAGGTTATCTTTAATCTCTAGCCCCTCCATGCATAGCAGTTACACTACTTCTTTCTTGTTTTCTTTTTATATATAAAGAATCTTTTACTATAGGTTTTAAATTTCCTTTGCAAGGTCCAACTCTGTTTGGCTTTTAGCAATTCTCATTTTCCCCCTACGTTTTCTGATCTCCAAGAAATAGCTTTCCTTTCTCTCCTACTTCCTTCATTACAGTGGGAGCATTACTGATGTTCTTCATGGTGTTTCAGTAGCCCTTAAACTATGCTCCTCTCTCCCTGAAGGATGTACATGTCTGAAGAGTGCTAAGCCATTTGTAGTCGATCTTCCAGGAAAAAAGGTAATAAGATCAACTTGTTTCCTCAATGACACAAAATAGCCACAACTTGTCGTCATTTATTACCTGGTGAATTTTGGTCCAAAGCAACTCTGGAATTCTGTGTCCACTGTTCTCTTACGTATACTGTGCTATCTTTCTTTACCAAAGATCTGGATACATTAGAACCACATATACAAAAACTTACAAGAATGCAATGTTTGCCCCTAGTATCATAAAGTTACTATTTGAACTCTATTCACTCCTTAAAAATCACGGTTGCCATTTGAAAACACCGCACTTGCTGCTGAACTTTGAACATGCTAAAACAGATAATGTAGTCTTAACACTTCTGTTGACTGCTGGTTCCACTCTTGTTCCCACAGAAATGACTGATGGCCTACTAACAGTGAGGAAAGCTTTGAGTTTTCTTTTTAATTGAAAACCAGTATTAACAACTCTCCTCTGAATAAAAGCTATATTCTTTTTACTGCTGTTACATACATGCCTATACCAAAACCTCTCTGCTGATCATACTGTGGTGGCAACCAATTGCAGTTTCAAACCAAAAAAAAACCAAACACAAGGGTCTTTTACTGAATGCTAAATGTTTAGCTCAACCTTAATTTTACCTCATCTAGGTCAACGGGTTTTGTAAATGCTCTGAAACGTCTGTCAATGGCAAGTCGGTGTGTAACATTCCTCAAGAAAATCCTAAGTTCACGTAATGTATCCTCCTCTTGCTCCTCAAGCCGTTTCACCTCCTCTACTGTCAACTGTCGTGGCTCAGGCGGTGGTGCTACTGGAAGGACTTCTAATGCCTGCAAAACTTAAGTCAAAACAGAGGATTTAAGCCAATTTACAGGGTTTAGTTTTTCAATCAATGCATTCTACAACATTCCAATATTTTAGTGAGGTAGAACACAGCTGGTAAAATGATGTTTGTAGCACATCCTAACCTGCTTTCTTTTTTGATTCAGGAGGCTTAGCAGCTTGATTCAGAATTAAATCTTCAAAAAATTTCCTCCTTTCTTCATTTTTAGGCAACTGGATATTGAAAACTTCTCCATAATCATCAACAAATAATTCCTGCACCTAAGAGGGGGAAAAAGGTTATTTATAAAAGACAAATCACAGGAATCCTGTGATATCACAAAAAAGTGCATTTTATGTACATTTTTATACTAAATTGAAGGAGAAACTGAAGAGCACAATACAGAAGCATCAGTGATAAAAGAATTAGTTTCTTGGCTCTAGAAAGCTAGATTCCCTTAATGACTTAAAATAAGGCCTTCATGGAAGCAGCCACATGTGGAATATGAAATAAATTATTTTCACTTGCCCCCCAAATTGAAGACTGTTGTATTAAAGTGCGTCACTGAACTGCAGACTACACTACACTGACAGCTAAATAAAAACAAACAAAAAAACATCATAAATTAGATATTTTTAATTACAGGTTACTAATTTTTACTTTTTCTCCATGTCATCGTCTTAAATTGCTAATGTGGACATTTTGTACTTGTTTCTTTAGTTTCCTAATATGTAGAAATTCAGATTCTACATAAAGATATTTCTTCTACAAAAGTAGTAAACATCTTCACTGAAAGACAAATCCAGGGCCTCATTATCTGTGAGATCATCACAAACTCAAAAAGACATTGATAAGCAAGTGGCCTGTACTATATTTGCAATCAACACCACCTTCTACAAATCAAGAAAGCTGAAATATGTCAACAAGGCTGTAGTCTTTCATCAGGGTTTGCTGTAATAAGTAATACTATTTTTGGCTATGATACTGACAACACATATACACATGCTTAACTTTAAGCACATAAGTAGTCCCCTTGAAGTTGATACGATTGTTTACATGGAGTAATGTTCCATACCTGTCTGAATGTTTTCAGGGTCAGGGCCTTAATTTTCAATATTTTGGTTGTCTCTCCTGTAACAGCAGTTTTATAAAATTCAAGTAGGAAACCCAGCAGTAGGGGCATTAAAACAAAAGCAGCATTTCTAAATTCCGTTCCTTCAAAATTTTAAAGTTGCAATAGCACAAATTTTCAAATTAGTTTTCACAAAACCTCAACAAGATTTAAATCAATGACAGAAAAACTACACATCATTTAAAACTTCTTGACTTAAGCCACTGTACCCTGTTTGGTATTCAAGATTTGGTAGGCTACTTGGAATTTTGTTATCCAGAAGACATTTGGGTCTTTTAGTGCTGGGAAGGGGCTGCATCTCCTTTGAGTAGGGCGAATGCAACTTTAAGTTTAGCGAATGTCTGAAAAAGTGATCTTTGCCTCCTCACTAATCCCAAACAGCAATTAGCTTCCCAATTTACTTTGTCCAAAATATACCACTACACCACATCCAAGAGCAATGGATAATCACGTTAGTATGATGATTCTAGTAAAACCAGTACCGGAATAGTTTATACTGATATTTTAAAAAACTGTCATTAGACTTCAATGTTAACACTACATTGTGTTGAATGGGAGGACTTTGAAACAGTATCTCAGAGAAGTAGAGTATCTCAAGGTCAGTCGTCATTACATTTGTTAACATTCAGGAGTTTTTCTTCTCAGCTTTTTAAAACACAGATTCTGGAGCACAAACATGTGGCTGCATAATCATATTGTTTATATGAGTCCTGCAATGACTGAATAAAATTTTTTTGATGAGTAAACACTTACGTTACCTTATATAACTTCTCTCCTGACATCTACTGTGAAACAGTATTTTTCTACAAATGAAATCTACCGCAAGCAAGGATATTTGTATTTGCTTCTTGCTATGTTTGCCCAAAAGATCACAATCTTGACAGGTTCATAAACCACCAGATCTAGATTAATATTAAAAAGTTATTTGAATTGAAGAGATAAGGATTATATTAAATGCACTGGCAAACAGTACCTCTTCTGGTAGGGCTGCATGATGTACATCTGATGTTGCAAGCAGCAGAACTGGAGCAAATGATGGAATATTCTGTAATAATGTTGTAAATGTAGCTTTCAAAGTGAATCCAACAGTCTCCCACCATAAGTGGACATGTGGAATGTATAATATACTTGGTGCTGTTCTTTTGGCTTCATGGATTAACTAGTAAAAGAAAAGTACTGATTTAGGAATACTGAGAAACACGTTAATAGGTCCCTAACAAATAATTAAAGATCAACTAGTCACTCCTATTTCACAGCTGATATACTAAGCAAGCAACAACTGGGAAAGAACAATTCTTAATACTGAGGCAAACTTCTACCTTGCATCGACTATAAAACAAACCTAGTCATAAATTACAGGTGATTTTGTATAATTTTATTACAATTAATAATGTCTTGCCTAGAGTAGAGGAAAAAAAACAAACAGCCAGGATTGAAGCCTATTTGAATATTACTATAGGCATGACTCTTCCAGAGAGAGGTAGAAACATTAAGAAAAACGTGCACTGATGTAGGTCAAGGAATTTTAACAACACTTTGCTCTGGGATTTTAATTAGCTTCTTATTGTGCACTGTTTACCAGTGGAGACACCAAGAAAGTGGTATGGGGGAAGAATTAATTTTGATGGGATGAGGATAATCATTGTTAGCCTGCCAGCATGGATTCTAATGAAAGATCAATGTGTATTTTGGAAAACTGTCTCCTACCTTCCTTCTGGAAAGATAAAACAAACTGGGAGCAAGAAAAGATGAATCATTTTAAGATGAGAACCTTTGCTGCCAGAGATCAGACAGGGGGGATGGACGTCCAGCCCAGTAGTTAGAGGGCTGACTTGGTCCACAGAATACCTAAGTTCAATTCCCTGGTTTGCCACAAACATCCTGTGTGACCCTGGGCAAGTAACTAGTCTCTCTAGGTCTCAGGTCCCCATCTGTGAAATGAAGGTAATAGTGCTTCCCTACAGAAGTAGATTAAAGATTACAAGGCACTCTGATTATTACTCTGATGGGGGCCACTTAAGTGAAAAAACAGACATAACCACAGATTCAGTCAGCAAAAATCATGGTTTCAGATTTCTAAAAGGGGCAATTTTATAGCTATACTAATAGAATGGTTGGGGAACAGCTAAACACGGTCCTACTGGAATAAGCCCCTTAAAATGCAACAGGTGAAATTGCTCAATTTTGACTTGCTAAATTTTGAGCAAAAAGTTCTCTGAAAACCCACATTTGGAAAAGATAAGAACATGCTGACATTAGGTAGGGCATGGAGTTTTCCATAACTTTCTTAACTCTCATAAGCTAAATAAAGGTTATGTTAACCAATAATTTAGGATGTTACATATGTACTGAACTATGATATTAAAAGATAGAAAATTGCTGAATGGTTTAAAAAAAATAAAGGAAAAAAGAAAAGTAACAGGGTTTCCTAACCTTCCGGAACTACCGTTCTTCAAGATGTATTTCTCATGTTCATTCCAAAGTAGATATGTGCTTGCCCCAAGCACTGATGGCCAGAAAGTTTTTCCCTCAGTGATATCTGTCAGGTTGGCCCTGGAGCCTCCTGGGGCTGCATACTCATAGAACTAGTATAAAAAGGGTCCCACCAACCCTCATCCCCCTCACTTCCTTCTTGTTGGTTAACTTCGATAGAGGGGTGGAGGGAGGGGCTTTTGGAATGGTCATGAGCAACACATCTCGACGAACAACAGTTATGGAAGGTTAGTAACAGTTTTCTTCTTCACATGCTTGCACATGTCCATTCCAAAGTAGGTGACTCCCAAGAATCTGTGCAGGTGGAGGGTTCAGAGTTCATTCCATACTGCTTGGTCGAAACCCATGTCATCTCTCACCTGCTGGTTGATAGCGTAATGAGATGCAAAGGTGTGGACTGACAACCATGTTTTGGCTCTACCAATGTCCTGTATAGGAATCTGAACTACGAATGCTATTGAAGATACTTGAGACCTTGTGGAATCGCCACCAGGGGAGGAGGAGCAGGGACCATCACCAGGTCATAGCACGTGCAGATACAGGAAGCGATCCACGCAGGAATTCTCTAAGCCGAGACTGAAAGGCCTTTCATTTTGTCTGAAAAGCCTGCAAAAAGCTGAGTAGACTTCCAAAATGACTTAGTCCTTTCTATGTAGAAGGCTAGCGCATATCTGACATCCAGCAAGTGGAGTTTCTGTTCCTATCGGTTGGCATGTGGCTTCAGATAGAAAACAGGTAGGAAGATATTCTGGTTACTATGGAGTTACGAGACTACCTTTGAAAGGAAGGCCAATTGTGGCCATATCCGAACCTTGTTCTTGAAGCAGACTGTATAAGGTGCTTCCGACATAAGGGCTTGGATCTCAGAGATCCATCTAGCAGAAGTAATGGCCACCAGGAAGGCCACTTTCCAGGATAGTTAGAGCAGAGAACATGTCAGTGGTTTAAATGGAAGACCTTTTAGCCTTGCCAACACCAATTTGAGGTACCAGGGAGGGAGTAGCTGCTGTACTTGGGAGGTACAATCTCCAGGCCCTTAAGGAAATGACTACAGAATTTGAGAAAACAGAATGGCCATTTTACCCATGGATGGAAAGCTGAAACTGCTGCCAGATGAACCCTAATAGATGACAATGCTTGGACTTCTTATTTCAAGTGGAGCAAGTAATCTAAAATGAAAGGTAGTGTCAACTGTTTAGGCGAGACCCCTTCTGCACAGATCAGATCAAGAATCTTTTCCACTTTGCCAGGTAAGCTCCAAAACCACTCTGGAAAATAGAATTTATTATTCCTACTAGATTTAAAAAAATGTATTATACCTGTGCACATGTTTCTTCAGGTGATGTAGTACTGATTCCAAACAGAACAGAGAGATCCAATGTGTACACCGTGAACTTTTCCAAAGCATGTATTACTGCTGGTGCCAAATGAGAGCCCTGTCCAAACCCGGGCTCTCCAACTATCAAGAGCCTTGGTCTGTAAGATGTTGGCTGACGATAAGCACTTCTAAAACAAGAATTGTGAAGTCAGGAAGTTTTAAATAATTAAAAAATACAAAACAAAAATATTTCCATCAATGTATGAAAACATAGGTGTTAGTCTCTCTCTACTCTACCATAATTTTAGAATACAAACCAATAAATAAATCTGTAGTGTCAAGAATTCTGCTTATTTTCTTACACAAGGCATCAGATATTCCAGAAAAAAACAAAAACAACACACACACACCAGTAAAGCTGCAGTAGTCGAGATTATGGAATACAGTAAATACATATACTTACATTACTTCTATCACAGATTTGTTTTTATTTCATTAGTTCTAATTGTTCAGTCTTTCCACATAGTTTGGCCGTTAATCTAATACCGTCAGATCTACACTGGGGGGAAGAAATCAATCAATCTAAGTTACGCAACTTCAGCTACATGAATAACGTAGCTGAAGTTGACGTACTTAGATCTACTTACTGTGGGGTCTTCACTACGGTGAGTCGACTGCTGCCGCTCCCCCGTCAACTCTGCCTGCGCCTCTCTCCAAAGCTAGAGTACAAGAGTCGACGGGAGAGCGCTTGGGGGAAATCGACTTATTGCGTCCAAACTAGATGCAATAAATTGATCCCCACTAGATCAATTGCTGCCCGCCAGTCTGGCTGGTAGTGAAGACAGACCCTCAGTGTAGTACTGGTCTTCGCAACCATACTATTACAATGCACTTAATGGCTAGAATCTGACATGAAATAGGTGTACATCTTTAAGTTCTGTAAATTAGAACATTTCCTCCATAGTAAAAGGAATTTGGCAGTATCTCACTGCAATAACTGGTAGTCCAACCCAAACTAAAACTCCACAAAAATATGACTTTTCAAACAAATTTTTGATGATTCTCATAATAAGTCAGTAAAAATTATAATTTAAAAAAAGATTAGACTAGCCGTTGTGAAATCAAGTAGCGAATGACATAACAGAAGGGGCTGGGGGGAACAACCATCTGTTACTTGTATTCCATTGTAACTATGTTCAAATATATAAACTTGGAAACTAAAAGTATAAAGGCACCAAAAAATGTCTAAAATAAAAACTACCAATGTGATTCAGAGACAGGCCAAACTTTAGATCTCAATCCTATAAGGTGCTCTAAAGGGTAAGTGGGATGAATCTCCAAATCTCTGTGCCCCAAGCTTGAGACTCTCCTTGGAATAAATTGCCTAGGGAGGTTGTGGAATCTGCATCTCTGGAGATATTTAAGAGTAGGTTAGATAAATGTCTATCAGGGATGGTCCAGACAGTATTTGGTCCTGCCATGAGGGCAGGGGACTGGACTCAATGACCTCTCGAGGTCCCTTCCAGTCCTAGAGTCTATGAATCTATGAAAGATTAGAGGCCTTTTTCCCTAAATTTGGTCAGTTCTAATCAGATATTTTAAAACAATTTTATCTGCTTGTTTCTATGTTTATTTCTGGCAAAGACTGGTGCGAGAAAGCAAAACCCTTCCCCCTCCCAAAAAAGGAAACAAAACCCAGAACATCTCCCTTGCACCAAAGGATTCAGCAGCCTAAATCAATCTGAAGATCAAAGAGAGAAGTACCTGTTAAAACTAAGGACATTTGCTTTCTGCTTATTAGGTGTTTTCTGGGAAAGTGGATTTTCAAACACTGAAGGCACTTCCTCATCACTATACATTAAGTCACTTTCTAAAATATGACTTGCAACATCTGAAAAACAAAAAAGTTCATTAACTCTCCTGGGAACTTTGTATCACCCACTTGCAAAGAAAAAAGTTTAATTTACAATTCAATGCGCTAGTCTGTGGTGGTTCATTCAATCCAAAGACACCTTAGAGAAACAGCCATCAGTCTGGTAGCACGTGTAATTCTGTGGGCAAGTTAATGACAGAAAGAAAGTGAGGTGTCATTTCATTAGTAAAAATCTACAGAAACAATTTCAATGGTGTCGCCCTCTGCAGCATGGCCCAGCTTACAGCTCCAGGTCCTTTGGTTGGTGGTAATGAGTCGAGTTTGGCATCATGCGAAAGCCCTTTGTATATAAAAGACAAATGGTACCAAACATGACAAACCTAGAACTGTATAGAGATATATTCAAGAAAAATGGTAAAAAAAAAAAAATAAAATAAAAAAAAAAAACCAAAATTTTAAAAGGGCTAGCTCAGTGGTTTGAGCATTGGCCTGCTAAACCCAGGGTTGTGAGTTCAATCCCTGAGAGGGCCACCTAGGGATCTGGGGCAAAAATCAGTACTTGGTCCTGCTAGTGAAGGCAGGGGGCTGGACTTGATGACCTTTCAGGGTCCTTCCAGCTCTACGAGATAAGAATAAAATATATATGGTGATATACCTACAAGTCTGTCAAACATGTAGCCTTCACAAAGTTAAAATGTGGCCCTTACCTGACAGTACTATGTTATCAGCTAATGCTCAAAACATACCTGATTAATTTTTTTTTTTTTTAGTGTTACAGATTACTATAAATGGAAGGGTGCTTCAAGTAGGGCAGACAAGCGATTAAAAAAATTAATTGCAATTCATCATGCTGTTAATAGAATACTATTTAAATAAATATTTTTGGATGTTTTCTACATTTTCAAATATATTGATTTCAGTTACAACAATACAAATTGTAACAATGCTCACTTTATTTTTATTACAAATATTTGCACTATTAAAAACAGTATTTTTCAATTCATCTAATACAAGTACTGTAGTGCAATTTCTTTATCATGAAAGTTGAATTTACAAAAATGTAGAATTATGTACAAAAATAGCTGCATTCAAAAATAAAACATAAAAGTTTAGAGCCTACAGGTCCACTCAGTCCTATTTCTTGTTCAGCCAATTGCTCAGACAAATTCATTTACATTTGCAGGAGAGCATGCTGTCTGCTTCTTGTCACAATGTCACCTGAAAGTGAGAACAGGTGTTCGCATGGAACTGTTGTAGCCAGCATCGCAAGATATTTACATGCCAGATACTCTAAAAAGATTCATATGTCCCTTCTTGCTTCATCCACCATTCTAGAGGACATGCATTCATGCTAATGATAGGTTCTGCTCGATAGCAATCCAAAGCAGTGCAGATTGACGCATGTTCATTTTCATCAATTTGAATCAGATGCCACCAGCAGAAGGCTGATTTTCTTTTTTGGTGGTTTGGGTTCTGTAGTTTCCACGTCGGAGTGTTGCTCTTTAAAGACTTCTGAAAGCATGCTTCACGTCTCGTCCCTCTTAGATGTTGGAAGGCACTTCAGATTCTTAAACCTTGGGTCAAGTGATGTAGCTATCTTTAGAAGTCTCACATTGGTACCTTCTTGGCTTTTTGTCATATCTGCAGTGAAAAAGTGTTCTTAAAAATGAACAACAGGTGCCGAGTCATCATCTGAGGCCATGGCTACACTTGCAGTTTTGCAGCGCTGGTAGTTACAGCTGTGTTCGTACAGCTGTGTAGGGCCAGCGCTGCAGTGTGGCCACATTTGCAGCACTTGCAGCGCTGTTGGGAGTGGTGCATTGTGGGCAGCTATCCCAGCATTCAAGTGGCTGCAACGTGCTTTTCAAAAGAGGGGGGTGGGGTGGAATGTGACAGGGAGCGTGGAGGAGACAGACAGAATGGATTTTTGGAGTTGACACTGTTCTCAGCTCCCTGCCTTGCAAGTTCTAAGGATTGGAAGATACACAGTGCCTACCTTCAATCATTTTAAAAGTTCTAACTCCCTTCCCCCATTCCTCTCTCATTCACTAAATGCAAATTATGTACTGCTAAATACCCGTCAGACCAGATAAGCAACTGCTCAACACGGACTTCCCCCTCTGCTGTGTGAGCGTGCTGTTTCTCTCTTCAAGCAAACAGCTGTGAACATTCCAAAGTAATTCCCCTGCCTGCCTCCGCTCCCTCAGCAAACAGGAGCTGTGTTTGTTTTTTAAATAAGCCGTTTGGCTGAACTCTGAGCTCTCCCTTTCTTCCGGTTTGTTGTGGACAGGAATTCTGGGATACCTCCTTATACCCTGGAGGTCAATAAAAGCGCTGGTGGGTGTCCACACTTGCTGACCAGCGCTGGATCACCAGCGCTGGAATCCCTACACCCGAGGCTCGACCGGGTGTACAGCCAGCGCTGCAACCAGGGAGTTGCAGCGCTGGCCGTGCTTTGCAAGTGTGGCCACATCCTAAGTTGCAGCGCTGTAACCCCCTCACCAGCGCTGCAACTCTCTAGTGTAGCCATGGCCTGAGACTACAATAATATGAAATAGATGGCAAAATGTGAGTAAAACAGAGTCGGAGACGCACAGTTCTCCCCCAAGGAGTTCAGTCACAAATTTAATTAACACTTTTTTTTTTTTTTAAAAACGATCATTATCAGCATGGAAGCATGTCCTCTGGAATGGTGGCTGAAGAATGAAGGGACACAAGTATTTAGCATATCTGGCACATAAATACCTTGCAATGCCGACTACGAAAGTCCCATGTGAACGTCTGTTCTCACTTACTAGTAACATTGTAGATAAGAAGTGGGCAGCATTATCTCCCATAAATATAAACGAAGTTGTGTGTCCTGCTGATTGGCTGAACAAGAAGTAGGAATGAGTGGACTTGTAGGCTCTGAAGTTTGGCATGGTTTTGTTTGAGTGCAGTTATGTAACAAACATCTATGTCTGTAAGTTGTATTTTCACCATAAAGAGATTGCACTACAGTGCTTGTATGAGGTGAACTGAAAAATACTATTTCCTTTATCAATTTCACAGTGCAGATATTTGTAATAAAAAATATAAAGTGAACAGTGTACACTTTGTATTCTGTGTTGTAACTGAAATCAATATATTTGAAAAAGTAGAAAAACCATCCAAAAATATTTAATAAATAATAGAATACCAATTGAAACTTAACAGTGTGATTAAAACTGCAATTAATCATGATTAATTTTTTGAGTTAATCACAAATTGACGGCAATTAATTGACAGCCACACTTCAAGGTGATTTGCCATTAAGGACAAAAAAGAAGTGATTCGGTGGTATTGCTTATGTTCTTTATTATTTCAAGAGTTGTGATGCAGCACTGGTTAAGACATCAGCATCCAGCCAGAAATTACTGGAATCCACCCACAAATGGTATACAGAGTTACATAACAAACAATTAATTACAATCCCAAAGAATTTATAACAAAACCCTGGTTTTTGCTTTGGTCTTGATCATTTTTAGGCATCAACAGGGAGGTAAAGAATACTGACTGGTAGCTGATTCTTTGGAGAATACCACCAGAGGGGACCTGATTAAAAACACAATGCTGATGGCACCTTACATGCTATAAAAAGTGCACCCATAAGTTGAATTTGGCAAGGTCGTAAAGGAAGTACAACTGAACACCATGCCAGGGCAAATACCAGCTGTGGGCAAGACTCCATTTTTATGTGTTTTGAGAAGAAAACCTGCTTGTTCTGCAGTAAGCTCGAAGCCCAAAGGCATCCATTAAGCATATAGTTGCAACATGTGAGACAGTAAGAAACTGTATGAAGCAATTACTCTCAAGTGAGAACATTCCACAAAAATTTTGGTTAAGCATGTGCACTGACCCAAAGACATCCATGAATATGACACTGCATATCACATTGAATGCTACACCAAGACCATACCTATGTGTTGCATCAAAAGGTAAAAGCAATAGAAAAATACTGATTTTATTACTGCGAACTGTGCAACTCGGAGTTTATAAGTTGTATTTCAGAGATTCTAATGGATGGGGAAGTGGTAGCAATGTGGAGTACAAGGGTTTCATTCTATCACAAAGACTAATGCACGAGTGCCTGAGTAAAAAAAGACAGGTTTCCAACACATACACAAACACACAATTGAGGTACATGAATAATCTACAACCACAAGTTGCCATTGGTTTAACAATTAATTCCAAAACCTATAATAAATTCTTTCTGCAGTTTGCTGTAGTCTGTGGAGGAAACCAAACTACTCTGTCTGGAGACTACAATTGCAAATAAAGTTCTTTGCCATATGGAATTCAATGAAGGGTTGTACATCCCTCTAGACCTCATCAAGGGTAGTTTTATATTCTGTCCTGCAGATTACCTAGACTTCCTTGAAGATACAGCAGATAGCAAAGGTACCTTTCATGCTACTGTTATGGTCTGCTATCAAGAGCATATTATTGGGGATCAGTCCCTCAATTTCTCTCTGAACCAGCAAAGAACCGTTCCTTGACTCACTCACTTTCCTGTTAAGGTCCAATAATTCTGAAGCCAAGAAGTCCAGTTTTCAATGAAGCAGTAGCTAAAGTCGACTACAGTAGAGCCTTCTACATTCACTAACCTTGTTAACCTTCCCAAAGTTATTGTGAATGTTAGTGGGAGTGCATCCCAGTAACATTCACAATAAAAAAAACTTTGTTATTGTGCAAAAATGGGATGCACTTCAGGAGGAAAAAAATTACTAAGTATGGCTTTAGCTGAAGAGATAGAAGATGTACCCTCAAATGTTCCGGACACCCAGGCCATACCATACTACATTATTTCAGGAGAAAGGTATATTCCACCATGGTCAGCCTTTAACTCAGCAATCCGTAAGGTGCCATAGCAAATGGCCACGTATGTATCCTGCCAATGATACCTGCTAGCCCCACTGATCACTCTATTCCGTTAACATTCCTTATGCAGATGCAATGCATGAACAATACAACTGCTACTCCTGGGGAAAGTCTGAGCCACTGCGCACACACAGAATTCATGTCCCACGCAGAATTTTTTTTTCTCCCCACAGAAAATACATCCTGCTGGAGAAGTGCTACAGTTACACCTTTTGCCCACCAGGAGTTGCTGTGGCGTAGAAAGAGGTGGGAGCAGCCCCAGCTGAGGATAGGGAAGAGAAGAGGCTGTGTTCCTCATAGCATCTTGCCCATGGGGCCAGTCAGGAGGCACAGGACGTGGGAGGAATGGGCAATGTAGGACACATGGGTCTGGGGGAGAAGAAGGGGAAAACAAAAAAAACAAAAAAAAACAAAAAAAAGACAGGTGGGAACACTTCATTCAGTGCTACAGAGAAAATACTGGACTGTGAAGAAGTCCACCTCATGTCTGATATGTAAGCAGAGGAATCAATTAAAAATATCACTGGAAAGAAGAAGTGACTTCATTGTATTGCATCTGTCCAATACAGAAATCAATGACTCCATGAACGTTTCCAATGTCACAGTGAAGAAGCTAGTGTCTCATACTTGCAGGTGGGATGAGTTAATCACATACTTTGCAAGAAAAATGCTCCAACATATGAACAATTGCTCAAAAATTTTTGTTGTCACATGGCATAATGAAGCTGCTGCCTTGTGCTGTTCAGTGGAGTTTCTTTGTTGGTTCCCATGAGGACGCTGACACTAACATTTTCTTGGACTGCCATCAACAGGGCTGGCTCCAGCTTATCTGCCGCCCCAAGTGGCAAAAAAAGACGAGCGGGGGCACTTGGGCGGCAGCTCAATATCACCGCTTCTTCAGCGGTGAGTCCTCCCTCTCTGGCAGCAGCTCAAAGGGGAAGAGAGGGAATGAGGGCCCTGCTGCTGAATTCCAGCTTCGCTGATGCCTGGAGCTGGCCCTGCATCAATGCCACAGAGAGGTGTGCTACTAAACTCCAGATTTTTGCACAAGACACAGATGTTCTAGTGCTCTCAGTGCTACCGAAGACTTCTGCAAGATTCTGTTTTTGTGCTGCTGGGAAATGGAATTGCTGTATATTCCTCAGAGATGTGTTCCTAGCACTCTGACCATTGAAAGCAGCTCTTTCAGGATATGACGACACTACTGGAAGGCTGTCTCTCCTTGCTTACAGACAGCCCCCCAAACCTGAAGCAAATATTCACCAGCAACCACACATGACAGAACAAAAACACTAACCCAGGAACCTATCCTTGTAACAAAGCCCAATGCCAACTCTGTCCACAAATCTACTCAAGTGACATCATCATAGGACCTAATCACATCAGCCATGCCATCAGGGGCTTGTTTACCTGCACATCTACCAATGTGATATATGCCATCATGTGCCAGCAATGCCCCTCTGCCATGTCTGGTTTGGCCAATGTACAGTCTCTACGCAAAAGAATAAATGGACACAAATCTGACATCAGGAATCATAACATTCAAAAACCAGTACACTTCAACCTCCCTGGCCACTCAGTAACAGACTTAAAGGTGGCACTTCTGCAACAGAAAAGCTTCAAAAACAGACTCCAATGAGAAACTGCTGAACTTGAATTAATATGCAAATTAGACACCAACTTAGGCTTGATTAGAGACTGAGAATGGCTGAGCCATTAAACACATTGAATCTATTTTCCCATGTTAAGTATTCTCCCACCTCTTGTCAAACTGTCTGTAATGGGCTATCTTGATTATCACTACAAAAGTTTCTCTTAATTAGCCTCTTAAGAGTTGGTAGGACAACACCCACCTTTTCATATATGTGTATTATATATCTCCTTACTATGTGCTCCATTCTATGCATCCGATGAAGAGGGCTGTAGCCCACAAAAGCGTATGCTCAAATAAATGTTAGTCTCTAAGGCACCCCAAGTACTCCTGTTCTTTTTGCGGATACAGACTAACATGGCTGCTACTCTGAAACCTAGAATTATAAACAGTTAATGTTAAAAAGTTTCGGGAAGGGACAAAATCCTCATACTTTAGGTTTTGCAATCAATCCCTACCTATTAGGGATTATGAGGAGACTTTACTGAGCATCTAGATTATTCCGCATCTGCCTAGTGGAGGTTTCTTGCACCTTCTCTGAAGAATCTGGTATTGGCCATTTTTGGAGACAAGCTACTATAGTAGATGAATCAGAGGTCTGCTCCAATATGGCAGTTCTCATGTTCTGGGCTTTAGCATTACCGCACTGAGATGAATGAGTGTAGTTCACACCTCTCAGATCTATTATTCCATGCTATCTCAAGACAAAGGAATACAATTACAGTAGAACCTCAGTTATAAACACTTCAGGAGTGGAGGTTGTTCATAACACTGAACAAAACGTTATGGTTGTTCTTTCAAAAGTTTACAACTGAACATTGACTTAATGCCGCTTTGAAACTTTACTACGCATTTTTCTTCTGCAGCTTTCCCTTTATTTGTTTTTAATAGTTTAAGTTTAACACAGTTCTGTACTGTATTTGGTTGATTTTTTTTCGTCTCTGTTGCTGCCTGATTGTGTACATCCGATTTCAAATGAGGTGTGTGTTTGACTGGTCAGTTCATACCTTTGGTGTTCGTAACTCTGAGGTTCTACTGTATGCTCTATTATACATATGGGATGCTCTTGTAAATGTAAGATATGAATTAAAGCCTAAATTTCTTTCAACAAAATTCTGTGTCTGGGGTAGATTCCACAGACACAGAACCATGGAAGACTCTGCCCTCATAAATAACCAAAGTATACACACAAAAAATTGGAAAATATAAAATAGATTTAGTGTGTTAATGTCACAAATTAAAGAAAAGCTTTTACCTTGACAGAAATATGCAAGAATTCAAAATAAATAAAAATAATAAAAGGAGTGTTTTACCTGTCTTTTGTCCTTTTTTCATTCCAAGCTCCACATGTGGAAACACTCTTTGTAGGGCTCCTAAAATTCTGTGAAGTGTTTTTTCAAGCAGTGGTTTCGAAATGGCTGAGAGTGCTTGGCCAGGTGAAGTCACAGCTCTTTGAGAAGCTGGTATAGTCTTCTGCATAGCCACAACAAAATCCTTAGCTGTTATTTTAATGGAAGAGATATCCAACTGCAACTTCTCACTGCTAGTGTATATCTGAGGATAACGTCGGCGCAAAGCACACAAAGCAGCTTCAGAACATATGGACTTAATATCTGCACCACAATATCCTATGAACAAATATGTGAAATTTAGTTCTCTGTCTCACACAATCAAAAAAAAAAAAAAAAAAAAAAATCTAGGAGCAGCATATACAAAGCTAGAGTATGTAACTATCTGACCCAGCAGAAGATGAAGCCTAACAGAAGCAACATGCTCCACCTTCTGGGGAAAAAAAGGAAGGGATATAGGTAAAAAATGCCTCATTCTGCTATCTGCCCAACTACTCTGCTGGTGGTCTTCTCGGCCTGTGCAAAGCCCCACTGAGGTAAGTGGGGCCCTGAGCAGACTCATTGCAAGACTGGGTTCTTAGTGGCCTAGATGGACTTCTAAAAGAGAACTGCATCCAGCCCCCTTTGCCAGAAGAATGGTGAAAGTGTGAGTGTTAAAAATAAATGTCTATGTTCATATAAAAAACAAACCCATAACAATAAGTGAATGAAAAGTCAAAGAAAAATAAGTATTTTAATTAAATAATCTTCGTATTAAGCTTTTAGATGAAAACTTATTTTTATGTGTGCTAAACTATAAGTTAGTCACTTGTATTCTCTGATAACTCTTTTGGTTCTTAATCTTACCAACACATTTTTCTGCTAACTCTTCAAGAAACGTGTCCAATGGCTTAGGGGTCCAGTCTCTCGTGTGAATCTTGAGGATCTCTTTTCTGGCCTAGAAATAAAGACTTTTTAAACAAAGAGCACATCTTGTTTTCTCCCTGTAAAAACCTTTAATTTAAAAGTAGATGACAATATAATCACCTCTTTTCTTAAAAAGGAAATGTTGATATTACTAGAATTTACTTGCCTAAAATAGTGATAGCTACTTTCAACAAATTTAAGGTTTTAGATGCTTCTTAAATTGGACACACTTCTTTTCAGGTTTTCCTTTTAACAAGGAAAGCCATTGAAGGCTCCCAGGACAAAAAGTGAGCTCTCTTAAGTTTAAGACTAATGATCTTGGAAGAATTCTCTCCACTTCTAGATCAGGTTGGTATTCCTGGGCTGCCCCTCTGCAGCCCTAGTACCCTTTCTGTGGGCCCTTAACTCAGCCTGTGGCTTTGTTAGGCTGGAGCTCCTCAGTTCCCTCTGCTCTTCCACTGCTTCACCCTAGGTACCCTCCTCAGCTTCCCAGGCAGCCAGGCCCTTCTCTCTCTAAGGAGCTAGAGAGAGAGTGTGTGTCGTTCCTTCTGGCCCACCACCCTCTTATAAGGGCCAGCTAGGCCCCGATTGCACTGGCTACACCTGTGGCTGCTTTCCCAATCAGCCCAGCTTTTCCCCTGCCACAGCCCTCTCCCAGGAACTGTTTTAAGCCCTTCAAGGCAAAAGCGGGGTAACCACCCCACTAAGGGATCCCAATCCAGGGTCCTAAAGGAGTGGTGCAGTATCTGGACCACTTGGTCCTCCCCAAGTTACACTGCCTTACGGGTCACTTCCTGCTGGGCTGTGGCTCCTCTGTCTGGGACTTGGTCCCAGTCTTAGCAGTACAGTATCAGCACAGTCCACCAGGGAACAATATCTCCTCCTTTCACAGGCCTCTCTTGGGTTCCCAACTGCAAAATGGGGTGGAGAATATGGATCACTGCTTCCACAGTGGCCTTACTAATGCTGTAATCACTCTTCCCAACAGTTCCCAGTGTCAGCCTCACTTCCTGGCACAGCCTGTAGCTCTTTCCCCTCCTTGCCTCTGCCCTTTTAAGCTGTCCCCACAACTGCAGCATGCCTGGCAGCTGCTAAGGAATGTGGTCTCTCTTGCCCAGTACTGCCCCATGCCTTGCTCTAGGTTAATATGCGGGTCTGTAAACCACATCATACAGTGAAAGTTGGTTTCAATCTCCAGTGTCATTTACTTTAAAATGAGTTTTACCAATACCGACGTTTGCTCTAAAAGATCTTAACAGACCATTTCCCCAGGAGTTATGCTTTACTAAGACAAAATTCACAGGTTCACAATGCCTTAGTGCCTTAAAGTGGCCCAGACATCTCTGCTCCATAGAATAACCGTGTCATCAGTTCCTTTTAAAAAGGTGGTAACACAGAGAGAAGTAAAAATACAGCAAGAGGAAGATATTGTTTCCACATAACTCAACCGGTAGACTTATAGACATGTGCATCAGGGAAGTAGAGGTAAGACTGACATAATTAGGACAAGAACCTTCAGGCCTTTCATCCTTTTGCAGCATGTGGAGGGAAAAATCTGGATTATAGATCTTTGGACCTAGCCATCTACTTCGACAGTGTCAAGGTATCCCCAAATTTATTTTAGTGCAACTCCCATTTCCTTAATTTTTAATTTTATATGAAACAGAGAAGACCCTCAGCTTAAAGTTTTTGACATCAAGGAGAAGGACTAGCTATTCTGAGTTGTTCATATTTAATATTTCTACTCATACTTTTCGATTAAACAGCAGGGGCATTTTCAACAAGTGGAACAAAAATTTAAAGCTCTTCATCCCAGCTGAGTCTGAATGTTTCTCACAGCCCAGTTCAAGTACGTAAGAGAACTACCAACAAAAACATCAATTCAATAATGCCCAATAGGTAACCTGATCATATACTGTGTTGAATCTGAGCTAACCTGCACTTCTTTTCTTGGGTTTCAATAATTTTAGTATGATTAGACATATGTCACTAGGTACCAGGATTAAAAATAAAATATTTTTAAGCCAAGCACTGCCAGTGGGCCTGCAGGTGGCTGCCTGCATGGACATGGAGCCCACGGTACAGTGGAAGCAGAAACTCTAGGCCAGGACTGAAAGGAGGACGACGAACATTCAGCTGTGGGGTGCTACTGAACCATTCCTGCCAGGGGACAGCCCCCACAATACTGGCTGGTGAGTGAGTGGGGTCACAACAACAGTTGAGCTGCAGAGGGTTCTTTGCATGGCTGTTGGGTTGGTGACACCTAGTTCCTTCAGGTGAGAGAAAGTCTGTGATCCTGGTGGGACAGAGCAGAGATCCAGGGCCAAGGCTGTTAGGAGGAAGACAAATCTCTAGCTTCAGGGGAGACTACCCCACTGCTGAATGGCTCTGTCCCCAGCCAAGAGCCATTCAGCAGTGGGTGGCCTCCCCTGTGTGGCTGGAGGCTCGTTCTCCAGGCCGGGGTGTCTCTTCTGCCACACCAAGACAGCAGCCTTTCCTGCACCTTCCGCCTGCAGGGACTGGGCATCACTGGCTGCGCAAGAAGCCCTCTGCAGCACCACTGCCAGGGGAGTGTGGCTGTGACAAATGGAGCTGTAGAGGGTTCTCTGCACTGCTGCAGGACCTCTGACACTAGATTTCTGCAGGTGCAAGGAAGGTCAGGGGAGGTTGCACTCCTGCTGACTGTTACCAATCAATATTTTTTTACTGACATACATCGATTACAATAAAATGCTGCCAAGCCTAACCACAGAATGTTCATGATGAATTCAAATGTTTTAGGCAGTGGTACATTGTAGCACTTTAAGCACTGCATCCAACTTCACCATGTGACTATTCACACACTTAGTCACAAAAGAAAAAACGTTTGCTTAAATAGATTACTAGATGGGGATTTAACACATACACAAATCCACAAAAAACCCTAAAACAGCAGAACTGATATCCACATCAAAACACAAATTTCAGATTAAAACGAGTTTAGAGGGTTGCCCACCTCCCAGATGTAAACACTTTTTTTTTCCCCCTTCACAAATGCAACTTTGAGCTGGGCTAACATCAGAAGTTCAGATGGAGCACATTTAAAATGTTAATCCAACAGTGGCTCATAATTAAATGTAGTTCTCTCTCACATATACCATTCTCTCATTTTCAGGTTCTCACTTCTATACACACTGCCATATTTTACACCTAATTGAAGGCCACTATAATTGCATTATTAAGTATCATTATTTGGTGACATTCAACTTTTCTGCATGATCAGAGTGGAACTAGAGTTACAAAATTGATGGTCAATGAAAGGGTTTTGTACAAGTGGTGTTTTCAGTACCCTACCTACACTCCACATGAAACAATATATTACCTCTAACTCTCAAGGGCATAAAGCACAGAATCCCAACTTCACCATTCCCAAACATCCTTCATTACTCCACAATACACTGTGGCTTATGCTAGAAATAATTTGACACCTTATTGTTAGGGTTGAATCAAAGATTTTACCTCTTTATCTGGCAAGGTGAAAAGGAATTCTCTGTCAAAACGCCCAGGTCTTCGTAAAGCAGGATCTATTGAATCCAGTCTGTTGGTAGCTCCAATTACCACAATCTCTCCTCTGCTATCCAAGCCATCCATAAGTGCCAGCAGCGTAGATACAATAGAACTGACAGAGAAATGCTTTTATTCATTCAGTTAACTAAGCCTACGTTACACTGAGTGAAACTTGGGTAGAGTGGTTATGATCAAGAAAGGAAAAGCTTTTGTTGCTGGAATTATTTTTTGGTTAGTAAAAAAAAAAAAGTGTTCAGTCAAGAGCCTTTTATGATGTTCGGTGCAGAACATTCCTCCCCCGGAGATAAGCAAACAAAGACCAAAAACCACACCATGATAAAATCAAGTCTTGAACAAGCCTTAGTTTCTTTTTTAATCCAAAAGGTAAAGATTTTACTTGCAATCTAAGTAACATGACGATACCTACCCCAAAGAAGGCATGTCTATACAGAACCTAGCACAATATGAATAGGGCCTCTAGGCATTACTCAATACAAACAATAGTATTACTTATAATAAGTACACTTTGGTCAAGCCTAACTTATACAGCAGGGAATCCCAAGTTATGCAAATACCCATCTCCGAGCTCTCTTCCATTTATTGCTGTGCTGGCCTTTACGTCATCCATTGTTATTTTTTAATGTTATTCATTTTTATACTGGCCCAAAGTTTCAACGTATTGCCAATTTCTGTACTAAAAGTGCCAAATGGTAAAAGTTGTTGCAGAAAAGCTAGAGGTGTTGACAGCTGGAGCTTTTGGCGCCCCAGAAGACTGGGGCTTGTTTAATAGTTAAAACGCTGTGGTGCTTCAATGTAGAAACTATCTATGCTAACAGGAACGATTCTCCCATCAGTGTAGGTAATCCACCTCCAAGAGAGGTGGTAGCTAGGTAAGTTGCTTCCTAGTGCTGTCTATATGAGGTGTTAGAGATGTAGCTGTAACAACCTAAGGAGTGTGGATTTTTCACACCGCCAAGAGATGCAGCTATACCAAAGGAAAATTCTAGTGCAGACTAGGCCATGGTGATGTTTTGTTGATCAACCAGTAGGCAGCTGATACTCAGTGCTATGGTGAAGATATACCACCTCTTTTCCTCCCCTTTTGGATTGGGGTGCATGCAACTTCAAATGCGGGGGGGATGTAGGACTGAACTTCTCATAACTCTGCCTCAGCAAGCTCTGACAGTAACTTCACCCTACCACAAAATACACCAATGGCAAAGTACATTAACTTGATGTTTTTTAGACTTCAAAAGATGACACCCTAAGCGGATGAATGGAAGCAAGTTACACTTCTCTCAGAGCTATGGTTTCAGGCTGCATACTGAGACAGCAAACATAACTGCACTGGTTCACACTGCAACCATAAAGGCTAAAGACGGTTTTAAAATGAAGTTTTGGAGATTGCAACACAATTATAAGGCAGATTCAAAGAGAATTTTGCAGTTCAAAGGGCAATAACTGTGATATATATATGGGCCCCTGATTATGATATTGCTGGAAAAGGGTTAAAAGGAAAGCAAACTGACAGACCAGAAATATAATTTCATTTGGAGAGTTGTACAAACATAGGAGTGTGTCAGAGAAACTACGTTACAAAAAAATTAAAATACCACACTGAGCTTGGTATCGCTACAAAATCTAATTACTTGCAACTTAATACTACCCAAGTTTAGAGAGGCCTCCTAATGCTGATGCCCTCCCTCCCGCCACCCACAAGAATAAAAGACTACTAACAGTATAGTCTCCCCCTCTTACAAGGCTCAAGCAGATTTTAACACTCTTTTTTTTAAAAATATGAAGTGTAATACCTGTGAATTTGATCTTGTCTGCTGGATCGTACAGGAGCCAAACCATCTATCTCATCAAAGAAAATAATTGAAGGACGCATCTGATAGGCCTAAAAGGAAAGGCAGACTAAGGAATATTCAAACTAATATATGTAAAAAATAATGCATTCAAAAAACTACATTAGAAAAACATTAAGCACTCAGAAGTCAAGAAATGCCAGAATTAATGCCTCACACATTCCTGGATGTAATTTCTGATTTACAAAAATCTCCCCAAAGCAAAAAACCCTACCCTGATAAAACAAAGTCTGTCATGTACAACCATGTTGACCCTCCTACTCAACATGGGTCATCAGGAAGGTTCAGGCCTTTATACCCACAGCACCAACCTCTACCACTTGAGGTAACAAAGTAACTGGTAGCAACAGTAGGCAGTTATTTTCTAAATGGACCAGCCACTATGAGTAGATGAGACACCCTTTGCCAGTCAGTTCGCAGCTATTTGCTGATGAGAGAGAAATGTAGAAACACATGACTCCTGGGGTTCAGCACCAGGTCCTGGAGGTGAGCCTGTCCTAGTCGATACAGGCCTGTCAGACCCCATTTTCTCAGCTTGTGTCCTTTTCCCTTTGCTCTCATTCGTACCATACCAGCTCCTGTAACCCTCCTCTGCACCTTTTCAAAGGTGCGCCTGCCAAATTTCAAGTATCTCACCAAAGCATGGAGGCACCAGAGCTTCTCAATGAAACACTTGTAAGATTAAACAAGACAAAAAAACAAACAAACAAACAAACAAACAAAAAAACTCACCACACTCCAAACGCAGGCAAAAATATATTTCCTCCCATCTACCCCTAATCAGGTTCCCCAAAACATCTGGACAATTTTTACTTGAACTTCTAAAAAATTCAGACAGGCACCACCATGGAAAATTTCAGCCACAAGAGTTAAAGTCTTTCAAAGTTATAAGCAAGTGAAAACAGAGCCATATAATAAAAAAAGGTGTTTGGCAACCTTAACTACAGATTTCAATACTAGCTCCACATATAATAAAAGTGTATAGTCTAATTCGAATATTACCTGATCAAATAATAAACGAAGCTGTCGTTCAGATTCTCCCACCCATTTACTGAGGCAATCAGCACCTTTTCTCATAAAGAAGGCTACTCTTCTATCACCCTGACTGCACTCATTAGCAAGTGCCCTAGCAACCAGGGTCTTTCCAGTACCAGGTGGACCGTAGAATAGACAGCCCCTGTAAAATACAAGAGTTCCCATGTTTCAGTTGCAATACATTAGAAAGGAACAGAAATTGTTCCAAAGAGCTTGAGATGTAAGACAACAAAACATCAATATATGAAGGTTGATGGGGGTGGGTAGGGGGGAAGAATAAAGAAGGGGGCATAAACAGATTAAAATCAAAATAAGTACAAATTTGATATAAATATATACAAATTTTATTTAACAGAAATATATTCATGTATTTTGTTAGATACACAGATTTAAAGGCTTGAAGGGATTATGATGATCTAAGACTAACCTCCTACATAATAAAGGCCATAGAATTTCACTGAGTGGAGAGGAGGAGAGGTCAGTTACCTGACAGTAATTTGATTTCTTTGAGATGTTTTTTCCGGACCATAGGATGTGTGTTCTCAATGGGAGACTGCAAAGTAGTGTCTGTGTACCCATACTTTGCAGAACAGCACACCTTGTGCTCCAAATGAGGGCACAGAGGGAGGACTGAGCTTGCTGCCATTCAGTTCCTTCTCGACCACGAAGCCAGAACTCCGTAACACAGGGAAAGGAGGATGGCAACCGGAGCACCATAGGGACAAAACATCTTGAAGAACTCAACTAAGCTAAGTAATCTCTACTATTTCTTGTATATGTCCCTATGGGTGCTCCACCACAGTAGACTCCCAAGGAGTAACTTAATGAGAAGGTGTGTGCTGATGGTATAAATCCAGGGTCGTTTGAAAGACTGCATCGCCAAAGGCAGCATCATCTCCGGAAGCAGGTATGATAGTGTAATGTTTAGCAAATATACGGACAGAAAACCAATTACCAGAACTGCAGATTGCTGCTGTGGCAACATCTTTCAGTAGAGTTGTAGATGTGGACTAGAGCTCTGGTGGAATGTGCTGTCACTCTGTGAGGAGACTGCTCCCCAGCATTTTCATAACAAGTCAAGATGCAACACGAAGCCCACTTAGACTCTCTTTGCATTGAAATCTGTTGGCCCTTCATTCTATTTGCAATTGATACAAATAGCCTGGGAGATGCTCGGAATGGTTTAGTCCTGTACAGATAGAAGGCAAGGGCACTTCTGACATCCAGTGAACAAAAACGTTATTCTTCTCTGGGTACACGAAGTTTTGGGTAGAAAACTGGTAGAAAAATCTCCTGGTTAATGTTAGGTTTCGAGGAGACTTTGTAAGAAAGAAAGAGGACATAGTGTAATTGTCTTTGTAGAAAGTGGTATATGGTGGGTCCGTCGGGAGTGCCCCCAGCTCCCCCATCTGTCTCACTGAGGTGATAGTCAAGAATTAAGTTTTGAGGACATGGTGGAAGAGGTCACCATTGGTTTGAATGGGGGTTTCCTTAGGGTGTTTAGAACAAGGTTGAGGTTCCACTAGTGGGCTGGCTGTCAAACAAGAGGAAACAAGTTACATAGGCCCTTGAGAAATCTGGTTGTTGTAGGGTGGGCAAAAACAGAAGCCCTGGATGAGTGAGTGGAAGGCTGGAAGGGTGGTCACATGTATCCTGAGAGTTCATCAAGAAACCCTGTTTTTAATTCTAACAGGCAGTCCAGAATCTTAGAAAGCAGGACTCATAAGGCTCGAGATGATGGAGGGATTGGAAGCGCTTCCACCTTTAGAGGTAGGTTTTGCAAGTACCAGGATTCCTGTTGGATAAAAGAACTGACTGAACTCAATCCAAACAGGTTAATTCCATGCTTGAGAACCACTGAGGGGCCACATCCTCATATTCAGAGGAGGACGAGTTGGGATGGATGAGGGTTCCTGAGTTCTGTATCAGGAGGTCTTTGTTGATCAGATGTCTGAGGGGTTATGCCTCCATGAAATCAGGAGGTTTGGCTACCATACCTGTCTTGGCCAACCATGCAATATAAAGATTGCTCTCATTCCTTCATGGCACATCTTGAGAATCAATGGTACAGTGGGCAAACATAAAGAAGGATACAGGGACATGGTGTTATCAGGCCATCCCTGAGAGAGTTGCAACGATGACCTCCCTTGGAGCAGAACAGGTGACATTTCACCTCTACTATACCCCACATCTGGCAGATGACAGTCTGATCCTCCATTCAAGATCTCGCCAGAAGGTTCTACTCAGGGAGTTTGCAATTGTTTTCTGGAGGCCTGGTAGACCGACAGCTGATATTTCTGATGGGAAATGCACCACTTCCACAGCCTTAGCACCTCTGCAACAGGGTCCTGCTCCACCCTGGCAGTTGACATAATACTTTGTCAACCTGTTGTCCAGCACAACTGATTAACTGACCTTGCATGGCTTAAAGGAAGTGTTGGCACGCATATCATACTGGTCTCTATTCCAGAATACTGACATGAAGCGTTGATTCCTGTGTCAACCATTTGCCTTATGCTGTCACTCTCTGTAGTTGAGTTCCCCATCCTAACAGACACACATCTGTTGTGAGGGTCTTCAACAGTGCTGGATGAAATAATGAGGTTCTAATGCAGATTCTCCATAGACTCTCTTACATGGTGAAGAGCCTATTACCTTCTGAGATACTGATACACATTTGGAGAAGCCGTGTCTATTTAGGATATATATTGTTCTTAGCCATATCAGAAGGCATTTGAAGTGCATCCTTGTGTGAGGAAAACACATACATGGTGGGCAACATGTCGCCCAAGATCTCTAGACAAATCCTCACTGTTGCTAGTGGACTGCACTCTAATGTTGAGATTAGGTTGGGTAGGTTGGCTCTTGCTGTTGTGGAGTCAAGAGTAGTTCCTATAAAGTATATTCTCTGTACTTGAGTTTGTATAGCTTTTTTGAGGTTGACAGAGGCCCAGAAATTGGAAAAGCATTACTGCTCTAGATGCTGTTGACTAAACTTCTTGGGGTGACCAGACCCTGCAAAGCCAGTCATTCATATATGGAAACACTGATATTTCCCCTGATGGAGCTGTGCCACTACCACTGAGAGAATCTCTGAACACCCTTGGGACATGGAGAGTCCAAGTGGGAGAACTTGATTTTGATAGTGATCTGTCCCTATTATGAAGCCTAGAAAATGCTTGTGGGAGGGGTAGGTAGGTAAACAAAGTATGCGGGTGAGGACCTTCACTGTTCTGACTGGTATCAAAGGCTAGAGACTTAAGCAAGTCTCAACTTGCTGTTTTCACAGTGGTACTGGGGAGGTGGCACTGTTAGAGCTTTCCAGTACTGGTGACTCAGGTTTATCAGAGATAATAAGATCCTCTGCAGAAAGGAACCTGGAACAAGGTAGAGAGTTTTGACAGCCTTCACACAAAGTCTGGGCCAGTACCATCTGGTAAGATGGAGCCTGTTGCAGTACCACAGTTACTGTAGTGTCATCTCCCCTTTCAGAGGTATGGTGAAATTCTGGTACTAGGGCACAGATGGTAGCCCTGTCTCTCTCAGTGCTGCAAGGTATTAGATGGTGCCAACAACAGTTGTAGCTGCTCTGGTGGTAGGCATCTCTGGAGTTTTTCCTGTACTGATTCAGTGGTACCGACTCCTACCATCAGAGGGACAAAAGGTCTCCCAACAGTGGGTCTTACAGGGTGATATACCTCTCCATACAAGGAAATGAAGTAAAGTTGTATATTTCTTCTTTAGAGTTTTCTTTGTTGCGGATGATGCAGCAACTGGCACTGAGGCAGCCTGAGCTGTAGAGGTGGATGTACAGGGGGAAGTGAACCTCTTTGGAACTACAGCATGGTCCACTAATAAGAGCGTAAGTCTAGTCTCCCTGTCTTTCTTGGATCTGCATTTGCAACCCTGACAGACCTTGCATTTAGAAGAGTTGTGGGAGTCCCCCAAACACTGCAGGCAGCTGGAGTGTCCATTACAGAGTGGAAGAGAGCTGTGGCAAATCTCACAGGACTAAAATCCTGGAGCATAACAAATAGTGCTCTGACGCAAACAAAAAATCCCTCTTCTATCAACATAACAGTGTTATATAAAATAAATAGGTACTGAATGAAAATAAATAATGAAAAAGAAACTACTAAAGCAAAAGCGGCAAAGAATCCTGTGGCACCTTATAGACTAACAGACGGTTTGGAGCATGAGCTTTCGTGGGTCAGATGCATCTGACGAAGTGGGTATTCACCCACGAAAGCTCATGCTCCAAAACGTCTGTTAGTCTATAAGGTGCCACAGGATTCTTTGCTGCTTTTACAGATCCAGACTAACACGGCTACCCCTCTGATACTAAAGCAAACAAAAGAAAGAATTCACACAGTGAAGGCAGGAAGCTGCAGACAGCTGACCTTTTCATCTCAAGCTCCATGCAATTGAGGAGGAACTGAGTGGCAGTGGGCTAGCACCTCCCTATACGTCCTTGTTTAGAGCACAAGGTGCTGCACTGCACAAGGGCAGGCCCACAGACACTACTCTGCAGACTCAGAGTGCACAGCTATGTGCACATCCTATGGTGGAGTACCCATAGAATACACTCCAAGAATTATTTTTTCCTAATGTGTGAGTGAACATTATTGAGTTCAATAACTTGCAACTGAACTAGATCATATCTTTTATAAAAGCATTCAAATCTTCATTTAAAGACTCCAACTGACAACGAATTAACTCATTTCTCTTGGTAAGCTGTGCCAATGGTTGATTATGCTCACTGTTAGGTTGCATCTTATCTCCAGTTTGACATTTTCTAACATCAAAAAACTTAAGTCTTAAAACAGGTCAGAAACTGAAGAGATTACATATAGACATGGTTTCCTGAGGAAGAGTCTAACAACCATTTATTTAGAGCAGTGGCGGGTACCCCGATGGGTCACATGCAGGCTGCAGGTTGATCTGATTGTGGGCCATGAGACATTTTGCAGACGTTGACTGTCTGCAGGCATGGTCCCCTGCAGCTCTCAGTGGCCGCGGTCCCAATGGCCTATCAATACAAATGATATGATTTGTATTAGAGTAGCTAATAGAGGCCCCACCTGAGATTAAGGCCCCATTGTGTAAGCCACTGTTCATACACATAGTAGACAGCTCTTGCTCCAAAGAGATTACAACCTCATTAGATACACGGGGGTGAAGGTAGAGGAAGTATTATTAGCTGAGAATAAGTGACCTGACCATGAGCAGGATATGCCCGACATTTAGTCCAACCTCATAAATCAGATCCAGACTGATTCAATTTGAGGCCCTTGTTTTCAAAGAATTACAACTTAATAAGAAAATGTTTAATTCTTCCTCCCTTAAAAGGCTTAAATTTCCAGGTTGATTCCAGAATCTGCTGACAATGATATGAGGATGATTTCTGAAGGTGACCAAAAAAAACCAAACACACCCACACCCCCCAAAAGTATCTGGAAATCTGTTAGAAGTTTTAGGAGCTGGCAGTTAAGTCATTTTAAAAAGACATTCAAGAAAAACAAAAAACAAACAAAACCCACCCAACACATACATTTGAGGATTTTAAAAATTATTTGTAATACTGTAGATTAAGTTATATTGTGATAGGTGTTTATGCATTTCATTCACCAGGGGTTGAGTTGAGGTTTTGGTTTTTTTTTTTTTTTTTGAGGGGGAGGGGTTGGGCATTTCAATTTATTACCATTGTTTCCTGCACAAAGTAGTAAGACTATATAAAAGTGGCTCCTTCTTAAAATCACATCTGTTCACTGTATTTGTCTGAAGTCATTCCAATATTACTATACACACACACACACACACACACACACACACACACACACACCTTACTATCTCAAGTAGTCACTTTTTACTGCATACCAGCTAGCAACGCATACAGCTCTCAAAGGGGAAGCTAACATTTTTATTTTGTTCCATGGATAAACAATATTGCTAGTATTCTGACTGCAGTTTCTTCAGCACTGACTTGCAGATGTCAAGAAGTTTGCAGAGCTGGTAGCTCGAAAATCCCTCTCCACTTGTAAACTTATCAAATTGTATATGAAATAGAAAACAAATAGACAGTAAAAATGCCATTTTTACTGAGTCACTTTTCAGAGTATACCTTTACCTTAAAGACCAGACACTATGTCTCTGGTTGTGTCTTGGCACTATATGAATCTTGAAACTCTGTACATTCTGGGTTTTGTCTGTTTAAAGTCTTTGTCTTTTAATGTTACTTTGATAAAGTTTGCACATAAATGTTTTAGGATATGAAAAAGATACTTAAAATGCAATATTCTTCTATAAACGAAAGCATGAGTTTTCAAGTTGCAATACAAGTCATATTACCTTGGAGGCTGAATTCTGAATCTCTCAAATACTTCTGGATAAAGCAGTGGAAAAACCACCATCTCTTTTAAAGCTGAAATGTGGCTAGATAGTCCACCCACACTATCAAATCGTACCTAGTTCAGAGAGAGTTAAAAACAAAAATCACATTTCATACATGGTTCAAATCAGGCAGGGTCAACAGGACAACTCTACTAAGCATCCAATGATGAGGTTCTCAAACTGTGTGTCAGGACCCCCCAGGGGGTCGCAAGATTATTACTAGGGGGGTTGTGAGGCATCAGCCTTTACCCCAAACCCTGCTTTGCTTCCAGCATTTATAATGGTGTTAAATATATAAAAAAGTGTTTTTAATGGGGGAGGGGGGCGCACACTCAGAGGTTTGCTATGTGAAAGGGGTCACCAGCACAAAAAAGTTTGAAAACCACTGCAATAATAGAAGACTTCATATGCAACTACAGAAGAAAAATGTACTTGGCAATCACGGCAATTTTAGAACATGCTGAGGAGAGGCTTATGTGTAAAGGCAGTGGTAAATAGATAATTTTGTACAGTTTTTCTGTAACTAACACTTTCAACCAGTGGGTAACTGACAGTATTTGAGACAAAGTACTTACTGAAAAATCTATTTGCATTGGATCAACATCGGCCAGGCTTGCTCCAATTTTCATCCGATCCTTGTGAACTCCTTTTAATTCGTCTTTCCGAAAGTTTAGTGGAAGACACCTGATTTGAAAGTCAAGGAAATGGGAAGACAAACAATAAAATAAGATAACCAGATTTTTCTTGCCAAATTATACAAGCTTATGATAAACACTCCTGCACTACCAAATCTCTCAACTGAATTAAAGTTCCAATGTCCAGATATGAACAAACGAAGAGGGTCAGTTATCCTAAATACTACCAACTTCCTTGGGGTGCCTACAGATTTGTGCTTCTACATACTTGGGCACTTTTGAAAATCCCACCCCAACAAAGTTTGATGGTATCTGGATTAACTAATCATCTCCCTTTTTTCACTTTTGGACATTGTGAATTTAGCTTAGTTTTAATGATGAAAATCATTCTTCCACAGATTAGCTATTTCTATACTCAGAATTGGAACAGCAACATGATAGGTTTGTTGTTTCAGTGTTTTCTGTGGAGCCACATGACCTTTGGATCAGGCCTGCAGTTGCTGCACCATCCCAAGTTTATGTAACAATGGACCTAAATTCTGTAGCAAATCCCCCCCAAATTTATATGTTACATGCTAGCTCTGAGGCAGACTGAAGAATCTAAATGCACACAACAATACACAATATTCATTAAAGTAACACCATTCTACTTGGACATCACACCTGAAATCTGCCTCAGAAATCTGTACCTGCGATGGTTAGAAACAGTATTTAAATAATTACAACAAAATCATTTTCTTGTTTTCTTTTATGTTTACTTTTGCATTTTACAGTATCACTGTTTCTCCCTTGCTAAAAACACCCTTGTAAACAGGGCAGCAGCAGAACCGTATACACTACAAAATAAATTCAGTACACGCTGTGTAAGAGGTTCTTTAAAAGCATATCCAGTTTCTGATAATTTTTTACTTTTAGAATTGACTAACGTCAAATATACCAAGAGATTTGACTACAAGTTGCCACAGTGTAGAGAATCTGCAGTATAAGAATTAAGAGACTAACATTTTACGTAAGTGCAGATGCCATTTCTCCCAAAAGGGGGAAGGAGAGAAGCTACATAATTATACTTACCGGCTTAATGCTCTGTTATGACTGCATTTCCTACGCCTTTCAAAGCGTTGCTCATCATCAGACGAAGAGGAGGAAGATGTGGAATCACTATTATGGATTGCATGCTTTCGTCTGTATTATAATAAAATGTTTACGGAAAAATAGTAATAAGCTTAAGTATGTGCTCACTCTGAAAAGCTAAAGGTCAAGTTATTAACTGTTCTTTCCAAATTCCACCTCAGAATTTACAGAGGGTTACGACCCGTTAGGTTATCTAGCCCATTCCCTGTAAACGTAGGATTGCTTCCCTACTTGTTATACCCTTCCAGGGGAGGAGGAGGAGGAGGAGGAGGAATCCTCACTGGAGCAAAACAAAACCAAAAACAAAACAAACCTGTTTTTATACCAAAAAGGATGAAGTGTTTACTTAAAAACATACAATTATGAAGGCCAAGTTTTCAAATGCAACTACTGATTTTGGTTACTCAAACTGACACCTTAAAGCAGTGGTGGGCAACCTGTGACCTGCATGCAGCCCATCAGGGTAATCCGATAGCAGGCCACGAGACATTTTGCTGACATTGACCATCCGCAGGCATGGCCCCTCCATAGCTCCCAGTGGCCGTGATTCGCTGTTCCTGGCCAGTGAGAGCTGTGGGAAGCAGCAGCCAGCATATCCCTTCAGCTCACCACTTCCCGCAGCTCCTATTGCCCGGGAATTGCGAACTGCAGCCACTGGGAGCTCCAGGGGAGGCCATGCCTACTGATGTTCAACATCAGCAAAACGTCTCGCAGCCTGCAATCAGCTTACCCTGATGGGCCGAATGTGTGCCGCAGGTTGCCCACCACTGCCTTAAAGGATCCTTTGTTTTTCAGAAAGTTCTGAGCATACATTCTCAGAAACATAGGGCCCTTTAAGATTTTCAAGTTGGGGATAAAAAATTAAGGACATCCAAAACCCACTAGTTGCTTTTGAAGATCCTGGACAAAGTTTTTATATTCAAAAGTATTAAATATAAATTCTCAGGGAACAAAAAAACTACTCCATTATTTTAAGATGCAAGTACTTATCAGTAACTAAAGGGTAAAAAGTAGGGCTGTCAATTAACTGCCACTAACATGTGCAATTAACACACAGCATACTTAACAAGCGTTAATCGCAAAATCTCTGGGCGGGAGTGCAGCACGAGTGGCTCTGGAGAACTTATGTCTGGTCAGGAGCAGTAATGCAAGCCGCCACCAAAGGGCAGGAAGAGAAGAGGCTAGAGAAAGTAAAATGGTTCCCATCCAGGTGTTTTTAAAAAGTAAAAACAGTACAGCCAGGGGCTTGCCAGAGCCACCCCTACTCACTCAGCACGGCTCACCCAAACTACCCTCCCCTTGCCTCCCAGGGCTGGGGCTGACCCTCCCCCACCCTTAACAGAGTCATAGCCAGCATACTACTATTCTGAAAGTCATTTTAAGCAACATTCCATTATGTGACTGTTCTCATTTATCCATATAGGTGGCAATCACCATCCCATATACCAACCTGTTAATCCTTTTGCAGTAGGGACTTCGTGGTCCTGCAGGGCTAAAAGGATATCTTCGTCTCACAGGAGAGGATGGACCAGTATAAAATAGGTTGGGCTTTCTTTGGTGCCTTGGCTCTATTAAAAGCAAAAAAGTTTGATTTAAAGATCTACTAGAACTATCCTAAATTAGAGTACATGACACAAAGAGCAGGAAACAAAGTGAAACATTGGACAGATGAAAGTCAAAAGACGGTTACTCACCTTTGTAACTATTGTTCTTTGAGATGTGTTGCTCATATCCATTCCAATTAGGTGTGCGCGCGCCGCGTGCATGTTCGAAGACTTTTTACCCTAGCAACACTCGGTGGGCCAGCAGGTCGCCCCCCTGGAGTGGTGCTGGTATGGCGCCTGATATATACCCCTGCTGGCCCGCCCGCTCCTCAGTTCCTTCTTGCCGGCTGCTCCGACAATGGGGAAGGAGGGCAGGTGTGGAATGGATATGAGCAACACATCTCGAAAAACAACAGTTACAAAGGTGAGTAACCGTCTTTTCTTCTTCGAGTGCTTGCTCATATCCATTCCAGTTAGGTGATTCCCAAGCCTTACCTAGGCGGTGGGGTCGGAGCGAGACGTTGCGGACTGTAAAACCGCTGCGCCGAAAGCGGCATCGTCTCTAGCTTGCTGGACCAGTGCATAGTGTGATACGAAGGTGCGCACAGAAGACCAGGTGGCCGCACGGCAGATTTCCTGTATGGGGACATGAGCCAAAAACGCAGCAGATGAAGCCTGAGCCCTGGTAGAATGGGTGGTAAGGGCCCCCGTTGGCACGCGGGCCAAGTCGTAACATGTCCTGATGCAGGACGTGACCCAGGATGCGATACGCTGGGAGGAGATTGCCATGCCTCTCATGCGTTCCGCTACTGCCACAAACAATTGTGGTGAACATCGGAAGGGCTTAGTTCTCTCAATGTAGAATGCGAGAGCTCTTCGGACATCTAAGGAATGGAGCTGTTGCTCCCGTCAGGATGAATGCGGCTTTGGGTAAAAGACTGGCAGGAAGACGTCTTGGTTAATATGGAAGGCGGAGACGACCTTAGGAAGGAACGCCGGGTGTGGTCGCAGCTGCACCTTGTCCTTATGGAACACCGTATACGGAGGGTCCACGGTCAGAGCCCGAAGCTCAGAGACTCGCCGAGCCGACGTGATAGCGACTAGGAAGGCCACTTTCCAGGACAGGTACAGCAGCGAGCATGTGGCTAAGGGTTCGAAGGGGGGCGCCATGAGCCTGGTCAAGACAAGGTTCAGGTCCCAAGTAGGGGTAGGCCGTTTGACCTGAGGGTATAGTCGCTCCAGGCCCTTGATGCATCTTGACACCCTATGGTGTCAAAACACAGACTTGCTAGCCTCGCCTGGATGGAAGGTGGATATAGCAGTGAGATGGACGCGCAGAGAGGAGATCGCCAAGCCCTGCTGCTTGAGAGACCACACGTAGTCCAAAATGGTGGGGACTAGGACGGAGAGTGGGTCGTGGCCATGTTGGTTGCACCAGCAGCAGAAGCATTTCCATTTCGCTAGGTAGGTTGAACGCGTGGAAGGCTTCCTGCTGCCCAACAACACTTGTTGTACTGCGTCAGAACAGCGCAACTCGGACTGGCTTAACCAGCCAGGAGCCATGCAGACAGATGGAGGGACTGTAGATCCGGACGGCGCATCCTGCCGAAGTCCTGTGTGATCAGATCTGGCCAAGGAGGTAGGGCAATTGGATTCGCCAGGGACAGATCGAGCAGCATGGTGTACCAAGGCTGCCGCGGCCAAGCCGGAGCGATCAGGATGTGGCGGGCCTTGTCTCTCCGGACCTTGATCAGGACTTGGTGGACGAGAGGGAAGGGTGGAAAGGCGTAGCAAAGACGTCCCGTCCACGGAATGAGGAACGCGTCCGACAGGGAGCCCAAGGAGCGACCCTGTAGGGAGCAGAACACCTGGCATTTCCTGTTCGATCTGGAGGTGAACAGATCTATCTGGGGAAACCCCCATCTCCGGAAAACAAAATAGAGGACGTCCGGACGGATGGACCATTCGTGGGACAGAAAGGATCTGCTCAGGTGATCCGCAAGGGTGTTCCGCACTCCCGGGAGAAAGAAGGCCACTAGATGAATAGAGTGGGCTATGCAAAAGTCCCACAGACATATTGCTTCCTGACACAGCGGGGAGGATCGAGTCCCGCCCTGCTTGTTGATGTAATACATGGCGGTTGTGTTGTCCGTGAAAACCGCGACACAACGGCCGTGTAAATGGCGTTGAAATGTCTGGCATGCTAGGCGAACTGCCAGCAGCTCCCGCACATTGATGTGAAGAGTCAGCTCTCTGTGACCATAGACCCTGTGTACGCAGGGTCCCCAGGTGCGCACCCCAGCCCAGCGATGACGCGTCCGTTGTCAAGGACACTGAGGGCTGAGGGGCGTGACACGGTAGGCCCGCACACACTTGGGAGGGCGTTGTCCACCAGCCTAGGGAACCTAGAACATTCGGTGGGATCGTTACGATTGTGTCTATGGCGTCCCTGCCTGGTCGATAGACCGACGCGAGCCAGGTCTGCAGCGGGCGCATGCGGAGTCTTGCATGCTTGGTGACGAAGGTGCATGCGGCCATGTGCCCCAGGAGAGCGAGGCACGTTCGAGCAGACGTGGTTGGGAAGGCCTGTAGGCTTGTGACCATGGACACTATGGCTTGGAATCGGTGCCGGGGGAGGCTGGCCGTCGCGAGGTTGGAGTCCAGCATTGCCCCGATGAACTCTATGCTCTGCATAGGTACCAGAGTGGACTTGTCCGGGTTGATGGTCAAGCCTAGACTCGCAAACAGCTCCCTGATGATGGTGATGTGCCCGGTCACCTGCACCTCCAACGTGCCTCGAATCAGCCAGTCGTCGAGGTAAGGGAAGACATGGATACGACGATGGCGCAGGGCAGCGGCGACGACCGCCATACACTTGGTGAATACCCAGGGGGCCGAGGAGAGCCCAAAGGGGAGGACCGTGAATTGGTAGTGGTCCTGATTTACCACAAAGCGAAGATACCGCCTGTGCGGGGGAAAGATTGCAATGTGGAAGTAAGCGTCCTTCATGTCGAGAGTGGCGTACCAATCTCCGGGATCCAGGGAAGGAATGATGGTTTCTAAGGTTACCATGCGGAACTTGAACTTTTTGATGAATTTGTTCAGGCCTCGCAGGTCCAGGATGGGTCGAAGGCCCCCTTTTGACTTGGGGATTAAGAAGTACCGGGAATAAAACCGCTTGCCCCTTAGCTCCCTTGGCACCTCCTCTATAGCTCTGATGAGCAGGAGCTTGCGAACCTCCTGGATGATAAGTTGCTCGTGAGAGGGGTCCCTGAAGAGGGACGAGGAGGGAGGATGGGAGGGGGGTGGAGAAATAAACTGAAGATGGTAACCAAACTCCACCGTGCGCAGGACTCAACCATCCGAAGTTAGCTGGGACCATGACAGCAGGAAGGGGCGGAGGCGGTTGAGGAAATGAAGTGGATCCAGGGAAGGGATTGGTAAGCTGCTCTCGGGCGCACCTTCAAAAGTTCGTCTTCGGTCCCTGCGGTGGCTTGTCGGACTCAGAAGTGTTACCCCTTTGAGGACCTGACTGACGTCTACGGTTTGGCCGGCCTCGCCTCCGGTTAAAATCTTGTCTGGGGCGAGGCGGGGGTTAAGTGCGCTGATGGTAGGGGCGAAATGGCCTTCTCTGAGTCTGGGGCGCATGTGCATTCCCAGTGAACGCATGATGACCCGGTTATCCTTCAGGCTCTGTAGCCTGGGATCCGTCTTCTCAGAGAAGAGGCCCTGCCCGTCAAATGGCAGGTCCTGGATCGTGTACTGTAGCTCCGGCGGTAGTCCGGAAGACTGCAGCCACGATATATGGCGCATGGCTACGCCCGACGCCAGTGTTCTTGCTGCCGAATCTGTGGCATCTAAGGACGCTTGTAGCGAGGTCCTGGTGACCCTCCTGCCCTCTTCCAGGAGAGATGAAAATTCCTGGCGTGAGTCCTGGGGAAGCAGCTCTGTAAATTTGCCGACAGCCTTCCAGGTGTTGTGGCTGTAACGGCTCAGGAGGGCTTGCTGGTTCGCCACACGGAGCTGAAGGCCTCCTGCAGAATAAATCTTGCGGCCCAGCAAGTCCATGCGCCTGGCTTCCCTGGATTTTGGTGCAGGAGCTTGCTGGCCGTGGCGTTCCCTCTCGTTGACTGATTGTACCACCAAGGAGCAGGTAGCGGGGTGTACATAGGAGGTACTCATACCCCTTGGATGGTACCATATATTTCCTTTCCACTCTGCGGGCCGTGGGTGGAATGGAGGCCGGAGACTGCCATATGGTGTCCGCCTTCGCTTGGATCAACTTGATGAAGGGGAAGGCTACCCTGGTCGGTGCCTCCGCAGAGAGGATGCTTACCACTGGGTCCTCCACTTCCGGGACTTCCTCTACAGGAAGGTTTATGTTCTGGGCAACTTGCCTCAGAAGGTCCTGATGTGCCCGGAGATCAATCGGCGGGGGCCCTGATGAAGATGTGCCCGCTACCACCTCATCTGGGGACGAGGAAGAAGACACCCCAGGGAGGAGTGGTTCTTGAACGGAAGCCTCGTCCAGAGGGACCTCCACTTCCCGAGCATCCTGCTGCGCCAGGGGATCCACAGGGTCTTCCTCCATACCTGAGGGGGGAGGCCGGCTGACTGTGGCCTCTGGTGCACGATGCTCCGATTGACTGAAGCAAGCTGGGCCCGAAGGTTCGCCCTGGGCTTGGTGGTATGCCCAGGGCGTCCAAAAGGACCACTGTGGTGGTCCCTGGTCCGGGCGGGCCTGAACATCCGAACCCCCGTAAGAGGCGCTGTCCATACAGGAAGAAGCGGATGAGTGCCTTGAAGGCCATGGAGGAGCCGTCGATGACTGCGGCAGGCCTCTGCACATCCCGATGTCGTCTCTGCGCGGTGCCGGCGAGCGGTACCAGGAGTCATGGCGGTACCTCGATCTGGACCGGGACCTGCTACCAGCTCGGTGCCAGGAGGTCGACCGCTGCAGTACGCTGCCGTGCCAGGATCGGCTATGGTAGGAACGTCGATGCCGCGATCTAGACCGGTGCCGAGAGTAATACGACGGCGACCGGGATCTTGATCGGTGCCGCGAGTACGACCAGTGCCGCAGGTAGCGGTCCCGGGACTGCGAGCGGCGTCTGGATCTCGAGCGGCAACGCTGAGAGTGGTCCCTCGATTTGGAACAGGACCGATGCCCAGTAGTGCCTGGCAAATGCGGCCGCACCATGGCAGGCTTGCCCATCGATTGGATAACTCGCACCGGCGGTGCTGGGGGTTGGGGCAGCTCGGGCTCTGTCAGGGCGATGAGGTCGCGTGCAACGGAGAAGGTCTCCGGCGTGGAGGGCGCGACAAGCTCAACCGCTGTTCTCACTGGGGAGCTGAGAGGCACCGGACTCAACGGTCCCTGAGGAGCCGGAGTCGACGGTGCGACGACGCTCGGTGCCGCGGCGGATGACGGTGCCGGGCGGTCAGGTTTGGAGGCACGCTCTGACTGCGGTGCAGTTGTAGGTACCGCAGGAGCCCTGTGCTTCTTGCTCCTCGGGGAGAGGGAGCGGTGCTGGCTAGGGTGCCGGGCCGGTGCCGAGCGTGAAGTTGAAGCCTTTGCCGGCGCCGGGCGGTCCGGAGCGGAGGCGACACTTGGTCCCGGTGCCGGAGTCGGTGCCGATGGTGGGGGAGTCGGCGCTGCCTCCATCAGGATCTGCTTCAGGTGACTGTCCCGCTCCTTCTTCATTCGGGGCTTGAACGCCTTGCAGATCCAGCACTTGTCCGCAAGGTAGGACTCGCCTAGGCACCTCAGGCAGGAGTCGTGCAGATCTCCTGTGGGCATCGGCCGATGACAGGCCGCACAAGGCTTAAACACGGGTGAACCGGGCATGGGCCCTGGCACCGCAGGGAGGAAAAGGGGGCGAACCTCCGATCCTCTGTATAACTAACTATTTACAAACTACACTTAACTAACTTTATAACTACAACTATTACTATAATTACAGAACTATATACACTATACTGTAGAAGAGTGAAACGCTAGGGAGGTGGAGAACGGCTAGCCGTGCTCCACAGTTCCAACGACTGACACGGGCGGTAAGAAGGAACTGAGGAGCGGGCGGGCCAGCAGGGGTATATATCAGACGCCATACCGGTGCCACTCCAGGGGGCGACCTGCTGGCCCACCGAGTATTGCTAGGGTAAAAAGTCTCCGACGAACGTGCACGCGGCGCGCGCACACCTAATTGGAATGGATATGAGCAAGCACTCGAAGAAGAACTAGGAATTATATTGCTTTTGTCAATGTATGCCAAATTTGTTTAGATTTAAGAAAAGTCATGAAAAACTTGCATTTAAAAAGCAGTTGAAAACAGTAACACTGAAAATTGGTTGGCAAGTCTTTTATTTGTTACTTGTTCCTTCAGGAGTATTTAGGGTGACTTTCTTGATAAAGATTTTAGATCAAGATCAGAAAACAATAGGCATATGTAGAATTCATTTGTAATTTATTAGAAGCTTATAAAATAAAGTTGAAGAGTAATCATGTTGTAAACTGGAAATAACTAAATATATAGGTTGAATTATGCAGTGATTTTAAACCACAAGATCTTTTCTAAGTTAACACGATGAAAGCTAATACTGAACAGATACAGTATTTAAATCTTTTGGGGAAGGACCACGTATTACAGGATTCAAGGACACAGTAGTGTGCTACTAGCCTGTTGAGTGCAAAACAGTGGAGAAGATGCAGGGGAGAATAAAAGAGGCCAGATCTCTCTGAAGAATGGAGGGAAAGCTAAAGAAAATGAAACTTTGTTTTGCCAAAGATGGTGTTTCTGTAGCCTCTAACCACAGACAAGAAACAAGGCCACAAAAAAAAAAGATATATACAACCTACTTTCCAATGGGGCTTGGTAGCGTACAACAGTTTTCCTCTGTCTAAGGTCATATCGCTTTTGATTATCTTCTCCATCCTCATCTTCCTGGTCTTCAGCTTCTTCTTCAGATGACTCTATAATTGTAAGTTATACTTACCCTTAGTTTAATGGAGAATAACAGTCTTAACTCATTGATTACATATACCATGAATACCACCAAACATATTTAAATTCATAATAAACCTAGCTAACTGAAATGCCTTCTGTATTCTGCAATGTTAAGGTTCAGAAGCCCTTCCTGTTTAAAGGATGACTCTTCCAAGTGCTCTAAAAGCCTCATGCTTATTCAGATTGCATTGAAATTCGGTGTGCCTCCTAGGGGTGCTGGGTAGAGTTAGCGATGCAAATATAGGGTCATTTGGGCACAGGGTTCCCAAGAGGCAGTTTTTGATGGGAAGTTGTATTTCTTAAGGTTGAGAAACTACCAACTTTTTTGGCACATACCTAGTGGTCAAACCAAGGATCTGATCATCGTCCAAATGGTCTCTCATTTGACTGTTATTCCAGATAGTGCATGGCACCAGCTACCCCTTTAGGGAAGCAACACTGAAAACGTTAAGGAAATGGTTTAGTGCTCTAGCTTAGTATGTCTAAACATTCTGCACATGTCCACGTAATGTAAGACTACCCAAGAGATTTCCAGCCAGCCAGCTTCACTTGACCTGGGTGGCTCAAGGGGACATGCTGTGGCCATGAAATCTGAATTACACAGAGGCATCTTAAGTTTGAAACCACTTCTGTGCAGAAATCAGAGAAAACCATAGGCATTTTACTAGATTTGCCTGTCAAGGGCTTTATTTGGGGGAAAATGTAAACTGAGTACAGCAGATAATTCAGAAAGCAGTCAAACTAATTTTCGAAAGAAAAAAATTACACCTGTGAATGCTATTCTGGGAAGTTGGGGAGTATGGGGAGAAGCGTGTGTGTGTGTATGTATATCAGGGGGAGGGGGACCTGATCCTATGGGTGGGTGGGAGCTCCTCTCCCTGCCATCTACATGGGCTCTGAGGGCTATGCCTTTCTAAGGGGATCAGAGGCCCTCTCCTTTCCTGTGTGCTGGGATCTAGGGAGCTCCTAAAAAGTAGATCAAATTAAACTTCTGAAAGGCAGTGAATTAAGAGTTAAGGACATGCCATCCCCACATGGGGTAGAGGGGCTGGCCAAAGTGTGCGAGAAAGCATCCAGCTTGCCCAGGACAGAAGGGGGGGCAGACTGGGTGGGCCTGGGGCATGGCCAGGAAGGTCTGGCTGCAGCAGGGGTGAGGATCCCGGCTGGTGTGGGACATAGTTGGGGCTTGGGGCCTAACACAGAGTGCAGCTTGGCTTATGTAACCAGGTAGCATGCGAGCCTCCAGTGAACTGCTGCCAATGATCTGTATGTATCAACAGAGGGCATCAGACAACAAGGAGCAACTTTTTATGTGCTAATGGCTTAATGGGATGGACAGGGAAGGCTGAGCCGAGCTGAAAAGACTGGCAAGGAGGCTATATGATACAGGAAGAGAGAGAACAACAACAACGCCATGGCCGTCTTCTCATGCTCTTTAAGTTACTGTTCCCAACTTAAAAAACGAACAAAAAAAAAAAGTCAAGACTGAGAAACAGAATATGTCTGGGATTTCTCTCTAACCTGTCAGCACCTCTATCCTCCGAACATTTCAAAGCACAACCATCATACCAGTCCACTATAACAAACTGAACAGGAGGTGGGAGAGCCATTCAGGAATCACGTACCATTGTTTATCCTTTGCTAGCCACAGTAGCCCCTCAACTGCAAACATAGGTGAAAACTACAACTGCCTAAATGACCACTAACTCCTACAAAACACACTTTTCGTTCAGTTAAACAAAAAAAGAACCTAGGAAATACACTGACAAAAAACTTGGTTCATGAATAGTTAAAGGTTGCCTGGTATTATTTCATACCCTTCCAAAACGTTAAGTTCAGCAAAAAACTCAAACCTCCGAAAAGGCAGGAAATATAAAGTTAAAGGTACATGACAATGCAACCTTAACTTTGCCCTTTTTAAGCAATGCCCCAATATGCCCATAACACATTTACACACTGCCTTTATAAATATTGCAGAACACTCGTGTAATAGGACATGTGACCTATACCTGCCCTACTCTCAACCACTTAGCCTACTGCATAGAACCACCACCACCACCACACCGGCTAAATTTCAGAACCCTGTTGTACCATTTTGTAGAGGATGCCATTTAAATATCTGTATTAAAGCTAATGTTAGAAAATTATATAATGCATAGGTTGAAAGACAAAAAAAAAAGAAGGTGTCTGTACATCTGGGTATAGTGCTTAGATTATTCACAAATATAAAGTTTGTTTTAATACTCATAAGATACATGTAGTGCATAATCAGAAATAACCCACATTTAGGGAATACATTTAAGAATATAGTTTAGTTATTAGCATCCAAGTATTTGGGTACACTACTCATGAAAAGTTATACAGAGAGTTGGTCGCGGAAAGCAAATATAGCAATGAGTGAAGACTGTCCCTCAGTTTTGAGCATTAAGGGTAGGTTTCCATTTAGAAACTACTATACTCCCACATACTATCATTAAAACAGACCACTCATATCTTACACTCTACTTCACTGCTGACAATCCCGATGAGAAGAAAAGCCCTGTGCACTGCTAGTGACAACCATCAGATCTCATTGCTGAAGTGAGTCTAGCCATGATACACATGCACCTCTTTCCCTTAATCACATACTGACGTGAGAAGGGGATTGGGTCAGGGTCAGGAAGAAAGGTTCAGGCTCTCAGAGGCAGGGTTCCCAGATCTCTTATCTAATCCATCCACCATTCAACACAGCTATATTTAACACAATGAATACAACACCAGGTGATGCATATAACTCCCAGGATATTATTGCCTGTTTCAGGGAGCCAGAGTTAAGGTTGCATTTGTGCATACCTTAACTCTGTATTTCCTGGTTTTCAATCAATCAGTTTTGCTGCACTTGACATTGCAGACAGGCACAAGACAATAAAATGCAACCTTAACTCTGACTTAATGATGCTTTTTGCCAGTGAATATTCAAAACAGGCAGCAAAACAAATATCAGTTACGACAGGACTAGTTTTATGAGTTAAAATCAATTATACTAAACCTAAACTTCTCTGTGTAGATTTCTAAAATTGTGTTACATTCCACCACATACTGGACCTGAAAGACTGCAGACTTCCAAGAGCAATTTACGCAAGAGATAGCCCAAGATTAGAAAAATCAGTAAAAAGGGACATTCATATAGAAACAACGAGTAATATCTTGGCCTCATTAAAGTTAATGGCAAAACATGCATTGGCTTCAATAAGTCCAAGATTTCACCCACTGTTAATTGTCTCAGATGAAATATCTATGCCATTAGAGGTGATAATTGTATTTTCTGTTTGCAGTGTTGGTCTCCTAATATCCTGAGACAAGGTGGGTGAGATATCTTTTATTGAACCAACTTCTGTTGGTGAGAGAGACAAGCTAGAGCTCTTCTTAGGTATGGTATTTCTGTTATTCCAAGACCAAACTGTAAAGAAAAAGCTCTCATGGCTAACAAAGCCCAGAACTGGGATTCTGGAGTTACAAATTATTCTCAGTTCCGCTGCAGATTATGAGTGACAGTGGGCAAGTCACTAAACTTCTCTATGGCTCATTTTCCTCCATTCATAAAATGGGGATATCTAACTAGAGGAGAGAGGCTTATTTTTATTAGCCTTCGTAAGGTAGTCCGAGATCATCTGATGAAAGGCAGTAAAAGGGAAAAACCAAGTACAGTTATCTAGTATCTTATTTAAAAATATCCTCATCTTAAAGATGAGTTGAGCTGATAGAGATAAATCAAAATACACAGCACTAGCTGGATGCCCTACAGAGTAATTCATAGTATCTATACAACCAAATCACTCACTATAATTAATAAAAAGTTTAACCCAATCCTCCCTTTGAAAACATTAACATTTTTCATAGAAGTACTGCCTGCTGATAATGGAAATAGTAGTAAGAAATCCTAAAACATATGACAAATTATTTAGAGTTTATAGGTACAGTACAAAAATTTTTAATGTTACCCACATTCACCAGGAATTTGTTAAATAACTGATCTGGGACTATAATCTAATAATTTCTACGACCACTGTGAAAAGAATAAGGGGAGAAGAGGAAGCACAATGAAGACCTGAACCCAATTAACTTCTACTGTGTATACTGTAGTAGTGCCTAGAGCCTTACACCAGGTCAGAGCCCTAGAGCCAGATATAGAGGAAGAGATAGCCCCCTACCTCAAAACCAGCATGGACTGAAACGTTTGATAAGGCCATGAAAATAATTATTTGAATAAAATTCACTCAAGAGTTGACAGATCTACCCTTGTGGTTGTTTGAGATTCTAAGTGAAGAACTTGCTTTGTTTTCTCAAAAGCTAGTAGCGCAATATCAGTTTATATTCAGAAGGTTATTGCAAGTTTGGTTCCCCCCCCTTCAGTGAAAGGTTAAAATTCTGCAAAAATTGATTGTCTACATCCCTCTGCTCACTGGAGATAGCTTCTTACTTGCCAATAACTTTTCAAGTTGCTTTTTCAAGCCTTCATTATCACTCCAACATTTTGTGCTGAAAATGTTATGTAACAAGAATTAGATGTGGGGTGATTCATAAAGGCACTGTAAAATATACCTTAAGATATAATAGAAAAAAATCTACATTAAAAAAAGGCTGAAGAACTGCTGACATTTAAATCAAATTCTGAATGTGCACACATTGGAGAAATAAAAGCAAGTACTGTTGAAAAACAGCTAAGACAAACTGTGGGTAAAATATAGTATGACAACAAGTGTTCAACAGCCATAGTTGCAAGAAAACTGGGTCTTGAGTTATTTGAAATTTAATTTATATTTCCTGCTATTTTGTTTTTGGATACATTTGCAGTTTAAAGTCTACACATGTAAGATCTCAAATTGATAATATTCTTAAAAGCATTTTACATTAAAAAAGTGAAATAAAGCACTGGCCTTCCAGTAGTTACGGTACTTGGCTGGAGTGATTAAAGAACTGTAAACAGAGAATCTAGAACTAGCAAGATGAATTTACTTTTAGGACAGTGAGTTCCTTTTTCTGATTAATGCCCTTAGCAACATCCTTATGCAGATGGGGCAGAAACTCCTACCAATGTGTTGTGAAGAAGAAGTACATCTACAACAGTGCTAATATTCTCAGCAGTTTTGACAGCAAGTGTTGTTGAAATGAACTAAGAATGAAAAAGATTCTGGATATTCAAACATGTTTTGAAACTGTGTTTATATTGTACAGTGCAGTATCTAACATTTTCCTACTTTCACTTAAGGTAAAAGTAAAGCATGACAAGATTTAGAACATTTCTACTCTGTTCCAGGGACACCTACTGCCTCTATTAGCTTGTGACATCAAGAAAAGATGGAAGCTTGTAATATATGGAGATATACCTATCTCATAGAGCTGGAAGGGACCCGGAAAGGTCATTGAGTCTGGCCCCTTGCCTTCACTAGCAGGACCAAGTACTTATTTTGCCCCAAATCCCTAGGTGGCTCCCTCCAGGATTGAACACACACAACCCAGGGTTTAGCAGGCCAATGCTCAAACCACTGAGCTATCTCTCCCCCCTTGCAACTGCATACCAACACAGAGAGCCATGTTTTATGAAAACAATTTCTGTAGTATAGAACCCATCAGACTATATTAGAAGTGTTAAATACAACACAAAGAAAATTAAGATAAATGGTGACCTGTACTGCCATCTTGATTATCAGTGGTTTCTTCATCAGTTCTTTGCTCTCTCTTTTGCTTTCCTCGAGCGTACATATCAAGATTTTCCTAATTATGAGATGGGTGGGGGAAATCATTGACAGTTATATAACAAAATTTGCACATGCTCCAGTCCCTGCAGTATGAACATCTCATATATACAGCAAATTTATCAAGGTATTGCACATGCCTAAATTAAAGTGTGGTTGTACTTAGCAGAAGAACTAAAAGTGGCATTGGAAGGCCAAGTTTATTATCTCTTAATATTCACATCAAGCATGCTCCATTTCAGTTTATGTAACAAATTAAACTCAATCAGAAAACTATAAACATTTATTCTGCTCAATATTAGGTAAAGAATTAGAAAAGGACCATCTATTTAGAGGCAAATCAGATAGCGTCTTCTCAGTTAGCACCTTTGTTCACAGACAATAAAATTAGGAAGGAGGATAATTAGCACCCTGAGAGAACTTCTTCCAGCACCACTGAAAAAAGTGTGGAGCTGCACATGTAAGTTGCAAGTTCCTCAACTGTAAGTCTCTTAAAGGTAGATTACAATTTGAGGTGGTAACATATCAAGATGTAGCTGGCAAAGAGGAACTGAAACCATAGCAACACACAGGAAGGTGCCTTTTTAAAGTTATAAACTTTTCAGACCAGCACCATCCTCTATGTTTGCTTTAACCAGCAAAATAGGATAGAAACTGACAGCTGAGTATCAAAGCTACAACCGGTAAACATATTGGTTGCGCTTATTCATTGGAAGCCTGATCAGCTAGCAATCCTTTTACAGATTTTAGTGAAGTTTATTTTCTTTTAGTTTTTAATAAAAATTAAAAGTTTTAAAAGATTGAAATAATTGTTAGTAAATATAAAATATCCATTCAAAAGTGGTAATAAGGCTATTCAGAAGTTAGAATATAAAAATACTGGCATATGGCTAACATCTCACCGTGATAACGTTATATTCTCTACCCCTCTCAATATAGCTAATATGAAATGCTAATATGAAAATTATAGTAAAAATACAAACAAGTCATTTGGCTGTCTAAAAGACAGTCCCCTTATGAATCTAGAGAAACACTATGAGTGCATATTTACTTCCTCGGCATCATTGAACACCCCAAGGTCTTCCAAGTCTAGCATTCGGCGTCTACGCATCTTCTTCATGTCATCCATTTTTTGTAATACTGCTTCTGCAGTGCTGACATTAAAAAAAAAAAAAAAAGTGTGACACATACGTGAGTTCAGACAGTATGAAAAAATGGGCATCAGTTAGCATGAAGTTTCAAGATGATGTGCTTAAAGTGACACTGTCAAACTGATGCATGATCAGGTTTTTAAAAAAAATAAGTTTTAAAAAAAAGTTTCATGTGCTGTACCTGACCCTTAATCTCCCCAATTGTAAATGGGATTGTAAATCCACAAAATTTTTTTTTTTAATTTTTATTTTAATAAGAGATGTTTCTTTCCTCTATTGCCATGTGAAAAAGCCACCTAAATGGGGTGGGATGACAACAAAAAAAATTTACAGAGAAATATTTTTCTAAACATCTTACAGTTATAGTGGTTTTTAATGCTAATTATTCACTTAGTACTATCACAAATTTCAGTCAGAAGCATTATTTTAAATTGACAGTGTCACTTTACGAGATAACAGGACAAAATGTTTACTAACCCATAACTGTACTTCTAGACTTAGTATTGTTTTTCCATAGTTTAACTTACTAGACATGCACTCTATTGTTGTTGAGCTTTGAGAATCGCCAGGATTGCAATGCCCACTGGGGCTGCACAAGTGCCATCCTATAGCACCAAACATTCACAGATTATAAAAGGAAGAAAACTCCAGCACTAATATGGTCACTAAGCCACCAATTCTTTCCTCAGTCAAAAGTGGAACTCCATCACTTAAGCTCCTCCCTCCCCCCCACTTGTACACATGTGGCATGAGATCTATTTAGTACATAAGGAACTCCTGACACCAAGGAAGTTGCTACACCAATCCATTACTGTCTGGATGTATGCTTCTTTGACGCCTAAGATGTGACAGAAACACTAGGGTCCCAGAATCAACCTTTCTTGGAATGGTTTATCCTTAAATCAGAACAGATGCGAGACAGTATTTGGTGTTTTGGTGCAATGCGACTGGCTTCCTCATAACTGGCATTTTCTGAGCTGAAGAGGGTAGTGGAACCAGTTGTAGATTGCAAAGTGGACTGGGGCCCTGGCTCATAAGACAAGCCTAGAGCCACATCACCCTAAAAGCAAGTGTTCGAACAATGGTCCCCAAACTCGTCATGATGCACCCCCTCCTTAGCTGTGTCCAGATCCACCCTCCTCTCGAGCTGGGGTCGGGAACCGGGGCCTGGAGCAGGGCCAGGCCCCTGGGGTTGGGGGTGTGGAAAGGAGGGCATGCACACAGGGTAAGGGGGCAGAGGCTGCAGACAGAGCAGACCTGGGGGCAGAGCAGGGCTGGGTGGTGCTCCCTCTTTGGCCCCGCCCCCCCTTAGGATGCTGGCCCAGGCCTGCTGTGCCCCACCTCCATTACCCTTAAGGGGTGCGCCCCACAGTTTGGGAATCACTGGCTTAGAGGCATACAGGCTTTACATCAAGCAACAATCCAGGAACAGAGTATCCAAAGCAAATTAAACAAAAGATGTATGCATCAGATTCTAAGGACAGAAAAACACACCTTTGAACTCAGTCTTGGTAGACCTTTGAGACTGGATTAGTCATAAATCTCCAGGGGCTAAAACCAGGGTCAAAGCTGCACAACAGCGAAGACTATAATAAAATTTTAAATTAAAAATGTCTAAAAATATTAACAACTACAGGTCAAGAAAAGTTATCCCAACAGGGAAGAAAGGCCCTACCATTTACAATTGACAAGAGACAGGAAGGAAATGTGGTTGGGACCACATGGTCCCTTTATAAGCTTGGTTCTGAACACTTGGTGCCCTGAGCAAGTCGTTGTGCATTCCAATAGGTACTGCATTATAGAAAACCGTAGGAACATATATAAAGAATTCTCATAGTTAATTTATTTTTGGCAAACATTTTTAATAAGTTTAGCCCACATGGTACTCAAGCACATGGTTGTATTGTAAGCCTGCCTTCAGGAACCATTTTACCATCTTTGAAGGACAGTTACTTACTTCGTTATAAGTTTATCAAACAAAACGGATTGGTTTGTAGTACTGTAACGGCTTCGCCTGATTCTGCAACTGCGACGCACCTCCACATCCCCACTCTCTCCATGGACTTTTTCAGCTGCTTTCACATCAGCTCTGGTTTTCAAAGATCTAGTGACTGGAATTACTATGTTTATAAATATACAATATTAAAGAACATATTTGCCCTCAAATATGGAGAAAAAAAATCTTGCAGAAATCCAGTGTTGGAAATTAGTTTAAATACATGATTGAGAGTTAACTTTAAAATAAGTGATAACAGTAAAAGTACTTCTACACATTATATTCTATACTTAAAATCACTCAAACACAAACTCTAATAGATTTTAAAAAAACGTAACCAGCCAAGATAAGTATGCAGTTTATATCCTAGTTAAGAGCAAAATGGAATAATTATTCCAATCTTGCAAAACAACCATGCAGACTAAAATCGTGCATATTCTACTTTTAAGATGTTTTCCTTCACTGATTTTATACAAAGTTGTATCATATAAATATTTTCAAATACCAGAGGCAAGCTATTCACAAGTAACTAGCTATTTTGGGTGTGTAACTCTTTGAGTACTCAACTTGACAGATTAAAAAGGGATCATTATTTATAGAGGGCCAATGTTCACGCTTTCAGGAGATTTAATTTGTCTAAAGTTGTGCACCCACATACAGACATATTCAAAATCTCAAGTCACTTTTGAAAAACCTGGCAAATATTTATACATGGCATCGTTAATCTCACACTAAAAAGGCATGCTTTTAAAATAGCCACACATACACGTGAAATAATCACTACTGTACTACAGTTAAAATTGTACACAAAATAGTCACTTAGCTCAAACACTTTGCAAAACCTAAACTTGATTATAAACACACAGGTTTTAATGACAGGATAACCAGTTTACTGTAAACAATGAGAAGTTGATTGCAAAACCTAGAGAGTTTTACATATTCCAAGTACTGTTCTTGGTTTCTATCATCATCATCATCATCATCATCGTAAGGTTGCATAGAAAATTCAGAGACCTAGTGTTGCCCAACCAGTAACTTTCAATCACTGATGGAATACTGCATACAGTGTATTTTAGTTCTGCTATTAAAGTTAGTTGCCTGAAAATGAGCTAAGAACACTTAATTTATTCAGCACTGGAGGTTGGATTACAAGTAAAACAATTCAAGTTAAACAAAAAAAACACCACAGGCATTTTAAAACCTACCACTAACTAAAAATTGGGAAAAAAAAAAAAAAAATATTCTCTTCCTTTACCTGCTTTACAATCTTCATTTTTTTGGTCAGCCTGCAGCTTAGCCAACTGCCTATATAAAGAAAGGGGAAATATACGTTATTGTAACTGCTTTATCTATTTGGGCATCAAGTTCTAGATTTCACTAGCTTAAAAAAAAAAAAAAAAAAACAGACTTATGCAGACAAAACATCAATTATTTTTATAGGGTCCAAAGACCACAAAGAGGGTCTGGGTACTGTATGCACATACATAGGTCTGGGAGAGCATTTGTAATTTCAGACTTAGAAAGAGATCATTGATTTGCCCCACTGAAGTTTTAAAGTTTGAAAAAACCAATTCTAAAAAGTCAAAAAAAGGACTGATATGTGAAGCATACATCTATAACTGTGGAGTTTTTCTTGGCTTGACTATGGTAGGTAAGGCAGAGGTAGTATATCGTCCTTATACAAGCAACAGTAGATACAGGAAAAAAAAAAAAAAGTTATTTAAGTGAAGTGAACATTAAAATTCACTTGGCCATGGTACATTCATCTTTTCTATTCCTTTTTAGTTTAAACTGTAGAAATTTAATAAAGCATGGTTCAATCCTTATATTGCTCCCTTCTCTGCTCAAAATGAAGCATAAACTGATCAGAAAGTAGATGGAAGAACCAGTTAGGCAGGAATGCATAAACCAAGTCAACTTGCTGTTAGTGAATGGGGAAGTCTATTCTCAGCCACCGACAAGGACACAAAATGTGACTGTGCTGAGAAGACAAAAAAACTTCATCACTGGAAGTATTTTTCCCCAGGAAGTTAAACATTTGTCTGTTGGGGGGAAAAAAGTCTCTCACCCTTAAAATTCAAGGGACACTATCAGCTTATATACACCACTCTTACATCTGAAAAATTAACCTCTCATTGTTTCAAATTACAGTTAATATTACCATAAGATGATGATTTGAAAAGAGTATTTTTATTCTTTTACTATGTGCAGGATAACATTGTGTATAATTAGTTCCATCTTCCCCTGTTGGCGGAGATTCTGAATACAGCAACGGAAGACATTTCCTCCATCTCCCACCACTCCACCCCTCCCCGAAAAAGAAGAAATGCCTGTTTGTAAAAAGAGCAAAAATTAGGAAGACAGACAATCTAGGAACTGATAGAATATTTTAAATTAAATTACTTTTACTCCTCCCTTGCTTTAACTGACTAGATTTCAATTTAACAGTGATTATTAAGAGACACTGAAAGAGAACAGTTACCTTGTAAAGTGTCTTCCATTAACACTCTCACTTAATGTTTCCATACTTTTGTCAAAGCTAGAATCCGAAGAGTGCAGGTTACTTTTTCTCATTGATCTTAAGGAATGTCCAGTGAAACATTCAGCTTTGCCAGAAGAAAATTCCTAAGACGATGAAGAAAAAGAAAATGTTCTAGTTAAAGCATGTACATTTGGGAAAATTACTTCTTTCCTGCAAATTTTCATTCTAGGACCTTCCAAGTCAGAGAGTATTCACAGTGGAGTATTCTACATCACCATGATCTTTACTCAGAGCCTGGGTTTAAGACTGGTCCTCAGGAAGAACCCTCTAGAATGACAGTATTTTTCCATTTTGGAAGCTAAGAGTATGTCACTGCTATAGCGGTACAGCTATGCTGTGGTAGCACTAGGGCGTAAATGCTTCTTGTATTGCCAGAAGGGATTAACTCCATCGATGGAAAAATCCACATCTCAAAGAAGCTGTAGCTAGGTAAACAGAAGAATTCTTCCATTGACCTACCTGCATCTACACTGGGGGTTAGATCAACCTAACTACCGCTTTTCACAGCCCAGAGCAACACTGACCTGCCTATCTAATTTTTAAATGTAGACCAGACCTCAGTAGTATTCAATTCAAACCATTTGCAGTAGAGCCTTGACTTGAAATTTAGAGATTTCCTGGAGGAATACCTTCTTCCCTTTCAAAATACTTAAGGGAGCAACAGCCAGAAGAAACCCTAGACATAAAGCAATCCTCCGAGGGTCAGACTGTTGGACATGGAGGGTCCTAGAATAAAAATTCACAAGACACAGAACTTTCCCTCTCTCAATTCCCTCCATGGCATACAGTCTTCACTATGGGATGTAGAATGCAGTAGGTCATCCCAAGGGAGAATTCAATTTACCCATGCAGTAAGGGTTAATGGAAAACACTGTTTTGTAAACAGCCTTCTACAAAACACTGCATCTGCAAGGACAAGGATTTCTCATCTTACAGAAGGGTAGATGGAGGTCTCTGTGGTAGCCTTCCAGGTCTCCTCATTAGATGTGTGATCTCTGCTCACAAAACTGTTGCTCTTTTCAGAATGCATAGTAATGTGAAGTTGTACCTGAGATACTGAATAAATAGGCATATCTAACTTATGCACTTCTACTTTCTGAGGATGTCTGGATTCAGTCAGAAGGGCAATAATACCATTTCATATTATGACACTGTGGACACCTTGGTGATGGAGGCCTGGTTAGTTCACAGAACTACCATCTTTGACAGAAAATGTGATGGAAGTTTCATTGAGAGCATACCAAGGTCTGAAATCCCAGTTGGACAAGGAGATGGTGAGCAGGCAACTTATTTTCAGTCAGAAAGAGACCTACCACCTACATGGTTTAATTAGGACTCACAAGCCACAGATGAAGATCATGATAGGAATATGCATACTGCCAGAGGACTGAGAAGAGTGTTGGTCTTCAGGAATGTGTTATGTGATGGTGATGAGGTGTTGGTTTCTTATAATGCAATATGCCTTGCAGACTTGCCCTTCTAAGAAATGTTGACCTTGAGCCCCAGGGTCAGACCACCTTATTATAAAAACCAAACATAGAATATCCTTTGCTTCTGCTGATTGGTGTTACAGGGGACACCAACATCTAAACCTCGGAAGATTCACAATGTCTGAGATGCTAGAAGGGCTTTTTATCACCTTTTCTTAGAACAAACAATTACTGCTCCTTCTTCTGAGCTTCCCAGTTGATGAGTTAGTGGATACTATTCAGGATAGGTCCCTGTTACACTCTGTTGTGTGTGCATGGGTTTTCTGGGAGTTTGAGCGGCAGTTCCAGTTACACCTAGTTCAGGTCTGAGACCCCAGACCCAAGAGTTAATGAGAAGGTGATTACTAAGGAACAGGCCACAGTGAATATAATCTCCTTAACCATCTTTACTCTGAGTGACTAAGGGGGGGAAGTGAATAAAGAAGGCAGTCACAGAGTGACTAGCACTTAAGGGTAAGCTAGGGCTAAGTGCATCTGAGTCTTATAATAATGAGATGAGTGCCTTCTAGGAAAGGGAAATGAACTCTTGCTGTGAGGAACGAAACAGGAAGAGAAATAAGCATAGCTGGGAACTCAACAGCAGCTTGAGAGTACTCCTAAATTTAATCAGGATCAGTTCAGGGCTGACTCAGCAAAAGCTGAGCTCTAGAAGGAGACTCTGTGGAGCAGTCTGGAATTGGGCAAGACTACATGAGGAGATGGGTGCTGCGAAGCCCCTACACCTCAAGAATGAAGAGGGCTGGGAAATAGCCAAGGAGGCTGGAGTTTATGTCCAGTTGCTTAAGGAAGGCTGCACCGAAATGGAACAAACTGCTCCGTTAAGGAGGGGCCTGCAGCTGTAAGAGACTACGGCCCAGGAGTAGACTCCTGGGAATCTTCCCACCCTTCTACAGGAAAAAGGCTGAGGAAATAGTGGAGAAGACTGGAGTTCATATTCAGCATTGAACAACGTGCAGTTCTTCTCAGAGGTAGTCTTATTTGCCTAGAGAGGGCAAGACTGTGAAAGACTGAGTTTGTCACCAGCAACCTGTAGGAGATGCTGCAGTGCAGGTCTATACTCCTTGACTGAGGCCTTTTTGCCACCTTCATGAGATTAAATCACCCTCTGATTTTGGGTGTGTCTCTCTCTCTCTCTCTCTCTCATGGAGTACCTCTTGATGTTTTTCCCCCAAGCTGGACGTAAATGCCTATAGGTTGATTAACTGGCTTTCAAACTAGTCTGTGATCCAACAAGAGGCTAAACGATCTAGACTGCATTCCCCTGGTTCTAAGTGCATCTTGCTGAGCCAGCTGGCCTGGATTTTCTTTCTTGGTGTAGAACTCTGAGGAATATGGCATCCACTTCTGGATCGAACAAGGCTGCTTCTCTTCAGGAAGATGGTATACATACATCCATATCATGTTCCTGAAGAGTCATTTGCTGAAAGTGGAGGGGTGAACTTGACAGTCCATAGTACAAAACAGATTATACTCCATGTCTACTTCTTGAGCTACATATCCCACATTATAATGGAATCCAGGCATGTTCCCCATGCACAAGGTCTTCTATCTGGACCCAACATCACGTAGCTGTTAAATAATTAAGAATTCACCAAAGATGCTAGTACTGGACCTCTGAAGAAGGTCTTCATATACTGATTTGTTGTAATTACAGGCTAGATACAAAGCTAGAATTGTGTGCTGAGAATCCACACAAGGATAACCTGGAGTTGAATCTGAGCCTTTTATTTTAGGAGGGCGTGCTAACGTTTGGCAGATCAGATCCTATCTTCTGTCTCTCTCTTGAATTAAAGATGGTCTTGGCCAGTAACTTAGCTGCTAGAATTTTGTGAGGGCTGTAACTGGCCCTTCCACTTGTTCACTCAAAGCCATGCTTCAGGTGGCTTTTAGCAATGGCTGCTGTGCCCTGTAATCCAGACAAGGACAGACATGTTTCCTTTTCACTTATGGCATTCCTCAGGGACATGTATTTGGAAGTTTTAAATGCACAGCAATTTACAGTCTGGTGAAACATCAGTCTTGGAAAAGTAGGCTAGGGAAATCTAGTTTAAAAGAAGCTTTTATGGGCCACAGGTCTCAGATTACAGGCCTCTTGCTGGGGCTGAAGCCCTAGGGCTTTGGCCCCCTATGCAGGGAGGCAGGGCTTGGGCAGGCTCAGGCTTCAGTCCCCCCAAGGGGGTCATGTAGTAATTTTTGTTCTCAGAAGTTTGAGAACCCCTAATCTAGTTCAAAGCTCCAGCTTTAGAGATTTCTCCTGTTCTTTAGAGCTATCCCCCCAAACTTCTTAGTAGTGTGGCTCACTACAACCAAGTTCCCCCTCCCCCCCCACTAAAGCAGGACACTAGATTCAAGATACTAGAGTTTGAATGGTTTTGAGACTCAGCAGGAGTCACCTGACAAAAGCAACTAAAAGTTATAAAAAGATCAGTTCTCCGTTTACATCCAGTACAAGAGGAGAAACATGCTGGAGGATTCAAGTTCAGAAGACTCAAACCAATTCTCAAAGAATGTTCAAGAGTGGTGAAGATACTGAGGCAGAAATTGCATTAAGAATTTTCTTATTTTACACAGATCTGTATTCCTCTTATGCTGTCTAAAGTAAGGAGTGATTGTTTTTGGAAATCCTTCTAGAAAAGCTTGAGTCTATTTGCTTCACCTTTCATGCGTCTCCAAAGAGGCAAACTAGAAGCCAGAGAATCCACAAGAATGGAGCTCTGGAAAAGGGTGTGCTAAAGTGCTGAGGTGATATTGGGGGAGGGGAGATCAGTACTGGTTCTCAGGGCCAAGGGAAGCTGGATCAGCAGCTCCCACTCCTAGGCAAGGATTAGCAGTGGGGATTAAGTATTAGGGGGTAGCTGTATCAGTCTAACCACAAAAACAAGGAGTCTGGTGGTACCTTAAAGACTTACAAATTTATTTGAGTATAAGGTTTCGTGGTTTTTTACCCACGAAAGCTTATGCCTGAATAAATGTATTAGTCTTTAAGGTGCCACCAGACTCCTTGTTGTTAGAGTGGGGACTGACTGCACAAAATGAGAAATGAACCAGAGCCATTGGAGACAAATGAGTTATTAGTAAGGTTGCGAGTGTGTCACGGATTCTGTGACTTCTGCATCAGCTGGCTCAGGGGCAACTCAGACAGCCCCTGCAGCAGTCGCACCAGCCACTGCTGGTGCAGTCTTGAGCCACTGCTCCTCCCCGCCAGCAGCAGCAGAGTTAGGGTGTGGGAGGGGGCAGGGCTTGGGACAGGGTTGAGGCAGGCTCTGGGCGGAGCTTACCTAGGGGACTCTCCTGAAGTGGCAACATCCCCTTACTCAGCTTCTAGGCGGTAGCTCTGCGCACTGCCTCTGCCCACAGCACTGGCTTCACGGCTCCCATTAGCTGGGAACCAACAGCATGGACATTGCCTATGTAATGGCTGGGAGCAGGAATTTCTTCCTCCTGGTTGTTCTGGGGGACCTGGCCTTCCCCTGAGATTCAGGAGGTCCAAGTGAAGCTTTCCTGCTTGCTCTACAAACTAAGAGAATAAGGATCCCATGCATGTAAAAGAGGTTCTGGGGAAAAACAATCCTCTCCCCCCACCCCCCCAGACACCTTACCTCAAGTTTCATGCCACTGAAGGCCTGGTCTCAGTGAACACAGCTTTCATGCAACTTGCTCAACTATCTCAGCAACTATCTTGCTCCCATGCTGAGTTTTGCTGGAGCCTGCTCAACTATGTCTGCATGGACCTTAGCTGCATGCCATCTGGGAATTGAGTTCCTGGGGCTGCTGTCTATGACTGCCATTTCTAAGGGGAGGAGAGTTTCTGTCTTTCTAACCCACCTCAGAAAGGGTGGGGGAGGGGGTTGAAGTTCTGAGGGAAAAAAAGCCTTGAAGCCATTGAAGAAACTGACAGTTTGTTAAAAGTCCTGCAAAAGCTCTGCTAAAAGGGAGACCTGAAATCTCATGTGTGCTGCTTGGAGGCAGAGAATTCTGGAGAATTCCTCCCAAAGGACACTACAAAGCCCAGGCTCAGAGCAATGATCTGTTCTGCCTCCATCTGCTATGGAGACAGGGAACTTCCCACTGAGAAGTTAGTTTTCAAAAGATACTCATCCACAGAGGCCTAACATTTCTAAAACTAAAGGTTCTAACATACAAGTTAGAATTTCATTCTGTTGTGATGTTTTGCTAACTGGTAGTGATCCTAGAATTTAGTCAGGCACTTCAGATCCCTTTAAACTTCAAGCTCCCAAATGTTCTTTCTGGACTGATCTCATACTTACTCTGCTGGGGAAAGTTTAAATTTTTGTTCCTCTTTTAAATTATGCAAATATGCAGCTTTACAACTGTTTTGCAATTAACTGAACCACCCTTTGTTTTGCACGTCAGAAGTGACATGACATTCTGGTATACATGTACACACACCTTAAGTGGGAAACATATTTAGTTGTTAAGTAAAGTAGTTTTGGACATTTGAATTTCACATACTGGTTATTTTCCTTCCCAGTTGAAGCATGTACCAGTGAGACACCTAATGTTCTCACTGTAGATAAGCAACATTTAAGAAATTCCAGAGGAATTTACAGAGGGACAGACCTGGGTCTAACATTGTGACCCAGTTTAACTTTCTGACCAAATGACTTTCTCTGTTTCAAACAGCTATATTCTGAATAACCCAATAAAGAGCTTAAATCTTGTATTTAGGATAAACCCATGCTTACACATCATTCCCCACAATAATCCCCTAACTTTTCAAGTTGTTACCTATGAAGGGGTCTCTAAGTAATCAACTCAGAACATTCTACTGCAGCAGCTGTAAAAGCCCATCACAGGCTGATATGGGAGTGAGAAAGCTGCAATTTAAGCGAGGAGTTACTGTACTTCATGTTGTAGTTATGTTCCTGAAAAATGCTACTTTATGTGAAATGAAGTTGAGCGAATCCCATTTCCCTGTAAGAATTTATGTAAATAGGAAGAGTTAAGTTCCAGGGAATTCTTTTTTGCCAAACAAGACTATACATACACACAGGATAAGTTTTAAACAAACAATTTCATACTGTACACAGCAATGACATTTGAGAAGTTTGGTTGAGGTTGTGCAGTCAGTTTCTGTCTCACACACGACACACCTGGCACTTTAGAAAGAGGAGAGAGAGGTGTGCTCCAATGGGACAGCATAGGTTCATCCTCAAGTTCAGTTTCTGCGGGGAATGTTTGCAGCCATTGCCATGCGTCTATTGTGTCGCTTCCCTCCATTCCTGCTGCCTTGTAGAGTGTGAGGCAACATTAACGTGTTAACCCTTGAGGGTTCAGCCCAGTGTTAGTTCATCATTTAGCTGCAAGGCATTCCCAGGGAAATATCCCACTCTCTGACTCCACAACCTCAACCAAGCTTCACAATCATCCTTGCTGTGTATAGGATGAAATTGTGTGTTTAAAAAGTATGGTGTGCGTGTGTATAAATAAGTCTTGTCTGGCAAAAGAGAATTCCCTGGAGCCTAATTCCGCCTATTTACATAAATTCTAATAGGGAAATTGGATTTGCTTAACATTGTTTTGCATAAAGTAGCACTTTTTAGGAATATAACTACCACGTTAAGCGAGAAATTACTGTACTCTATGTATACTCCGTCAATTGTTTTTAATAGGTAAGCCAGGATGAACATGGCCAGCTCTAGGATGAGACACATACCAGGGGAGATGGGAGAAAAGAGAACCCTAGTGTGTGGCAGATGGGAATATTTTATAGTTTGTGTTCAGAGGAGGCAAGATATGCCTGTGTATTTGTCTCAGTTGGAACTGACAAGGATTTACCCTCCCTAGTTTTCAGAAGTTTTCTTTTAGATAAGAGGTTCAGGTTTTTTCTTAGTAGTTCCCTCCTGAGCAGGGAATCCTTCCTCTCTCCCCCATATGGCCATGAATTAAATTCAGATGGTCTCAGCAAGCTGGTACTTTTTAGGATGCTACAACTTTGTGCTCCAGCAGCTTCAGTCCTTGTGTAAAGATAGAATTTGCCCTCACTGATTTATGCAAGATGTTAACTGTCCTTGTTAGCCTTCAGAGTTAACAACAAAATGTAAAAAACTTTCATTGCTGACATGTTAATCTGCACAACCCACCACAGTAACATCTCATTGCAGTGGCCTTGTCTTTACTGCTAAAAGATAAGTTTTCATCTGGGGTGACTGATTCATGAAATATCCTTCAGTTAAAAAAAACAAAGCCACACAACACACACACACAATGGAGCTAAGCAGATAAACTAAGCAGGGCCAACCACAGCACGAGAATAGTGATGATCTCACCAAGTTTACATCAGAGTGAGTCTGAAGTGCTCTCTCTCTACTGTGGAGCCCATGATGTCACACACACACACACACTTAAAACCCTAAAGACAAGGCCAAGGTTCTGACCCTCAAACAGTAGGTGAGCAAGAGGCACCGGAGCCAGCCCGTGGGGAGTGAACACAGCTTCGCGGATAATCCGGTAGCCGACCCCAGCAAAGGGGAGCCAAGCCGGAAGTATCTTACTACAGGCTCCCGCTGTGGAGAGTCCCCGCCACACTATGGGGATGGGCCCGGTTCTCTGGGCGGAGTTTAGAACACCACCCCTCCCCCCAATTCCCCGGGGATGGGGGCGACCAGGAGAGCTCGCACCCCTCCCCCACACAGTCAGTGGGGACGGTCACCGCCGAGGCCAGTGCGGCGGCGGGCTCGGAGGGGGGGGGGTTCCGAGCGCTTCAGGCGGGCCTGGGGGAACGCATCAGCATAGCTGTCCGCAGCAAGGCTGCCCCGCTACTCACGCTGCCCGTGGCCTCCGGCGCTCTCCCGGCTCCTCTGCTGCACTTGCTGCCGGAGGCGGCTGCGGCCGAGCGGGTGCCCATCCTGCGGCTCCGGAGCACCGGGGAGTTCAGGGACAGGAACTCGGAGCTCGAGTCCATCAGATCATAAATGGACCCCTGGCCGCCTCCGGCCGCGGCGGCCGGGACAGGGCGGCCGCGCCCGCTGCCCGTGTTGCTCCGTAGCATCACCATGGCCGGACCTGTTCCGGCTGAAGAGGGGGGCGGCGGCTTCTCTCCGAATTCTGGCGCCACAAACCGCGAGCCGTCGCTTCACCGCCTTTCCGTCGTATCTCTCCGCCTCCACCCCTCATTAGAGCCGTAGTGCGAGTACTGAGAGCGCGCAGGCCGTGTGGTACCTGCTGTTCCTGTTACACCTACCGACCCTGCGGGCGGCCACACAGAGGAGACGTTCCGCCCCCTCCTTTCCTGGGACTCTCTTTCCCCTGTCGGTTAGTCCCGGACAGGGTGCGGAGCGACACGTACCGGTACTGAGTCCTGTTGGAATTTTTGGCGCGTGCAAAGTTGGGGGAAGTGTTTTGCCCGGCTCTGATTGGCTAAGAGAAACGCGCTCAGCCCGCCTGCATCGCTTCCCGCGGAAAGGGGATTCAAATGCCAGGCCCTTAAAGAGACACGGCTCGAGAGCTCGCCGAGCCTGATCCCCGCCAGGCAGGTGCAGGTCTTGCAGGGGCCTGCTGTACAGGCCAGGGCTCTAATTCAACAGGTCCTTGTCACTATCATTACCCGCCCCCTCCCCCGTCAGTGCCCAGGCACGGGACATTCAGGGGCAGGGATGCGCACACACTCTGCCATGCACAGTCAGGCACACGAGGAGATGTGCACACACGTTGCAGCTGGACTGGGCACAGGACAGAGGAAGCTTTCTCCGAGCAGCTGCTGTCTCCATTTGCTGATACACTTAAAAAAAAAGACAGTGTACTTAGAGTGAGAGCCCTGGAGGTAAAGGGACAATGCCCACCTCTCTCTCACAGAGATCCATCAAGTTTCCCCAGGGAATGTTTGCAGCCACTGCCATGCATCTATTTTGTGTCTATTGTGTCTCCTCCCTGCATTTGTGCTACCTTGTACAGTGTGAAGTTATATTGACGTGTTAACCCTTGAAGGCTCAGCCCACTGTTAGTTCATCATTTAGCTGCAAGGCATTCCCAGGGAAGTATCCCACCCTCTGACTCCACAACCTCAACCAAGTCTCACAATCAGCATTGCTGTGTACACGATTACATTGCTTGTTTAAAACTTGTACTGTGTATATATAATGTCTTTTGTCTGGCAAAAATTTCCCTAGAAACTAACCTCCACCCCCCTTTACATTAATTCCTATGGGGAAATTGGATTTGCTTAAAGTAGCATTTTTCAGGAACATAACTACAACATTAGGCTAAGTAAATACAGTAACTCCTCGCTTATCTGTAAAATCTTATTTTAGAAATATTGCTCTTTGGCTCTTGTGGGCCCAGCTAAGATGGGGACATAACACTAGTAGCCAGCATATTCCATCACAAAAAGAGTGCAACAACATTTTCATTCCAAAATAGACTGTTTAATGAAAAATTAACCTGTTTTGCTTAAAGTCCCTCCCCTGCTTCCATCCTCCTGAACAATAAGCCAAACTCAAGATTCAAATATTAAGATTTCATTCTCTCAAAAAAGTTTAGCACATTTCAGTTAAAAGTGCATTGTCAGCTACAAAGCTCTTATCTACACACTGCAAATGCTGATGTGTTCTCATCCACAAAAAATTGAGAGCTTACTGTAGTTTTGATGTGACAACATTTTGCTTAAGTATCATGGCCTGGAAATAAATTAAGCATTTTTTTTGTGATGTTAGGGAAAAAAATACAAGCAAACAAAAAACAAACTTTCCACACAGTCCTTCCTATAAGTAGCCCTACCCATCACCAAACTATGGGGCAAGACATAGAGAAGTGCATAGCAATGAATACAGCTTTTTAAAATAAAAAAAATAGTCTTTTACATTATTAAACCTTGATTGTGTAAAACAAAATAAACTGTTGTGTATTTTATGGCCCATGAGATGAAAGGCCCTTGTGCAGCCATTAAAAGCTTGCTTAACCTGGCAAAGCTGCCAGTTTTCAGGGCTTAGAACTAGCTCAAGAACCTCTTCCACTGATTTAACAAAAAGGCAACTAGAAATAAAGGTATTGTATTTAACTTCAAATATCTATTTGGCCATGTACAATTAAGATGTAAAACACTTCTCTGGGGATGTTTTCCCATGCACCCTGTGAACAGGCTTCCTTTTCATCCTCAACATCTTAGCCCACAAAAGCATATGCTCAAATAAACTTGTTAGAATGAGGAGTACTTGTGGCACCTTAGACTTTCTTCTTCCTTGTGGCTCAGGGCCAGTCTCTCCCTCACTAACAACTCCAGATTCCATTCCTCTGCCCTTCTTGATCAGTGCCAGCCCACCCTACCCTCTTGCTAAGGCTCAGCCTCTGCACTGGTCTCTCCCTCGCCTCCATTCTAAGCTCAGGATCCCTGGTCTCATCTCTTTACCCACTCAAGCCCTCTCGTTCCTCCCCTTGTTTTACCTCAGGATCCTCCCACCGTCCGACTGGGCTTAAGCTTCCCCTTTGGCCCACCTTGGCTCAAACTATGCCCTCTTCCTGGTTTGGATTAAAAAATTCCCTTCCCCACTCTTCGGCTCAACCTGCTCCCCTCTCTCCTGCCTTTGATGCACCATGCTGAAGCTTAACAGAACAATAGAAATTATCTCGCTTTGTGTCCAAGTTAAAATGCCTCCCGCCTGCCTGAGTTCCTAGCAGTCATGCGATAACTGCAGGATTTCCTGGGGGAAGCAATTGCTTGTAACTCACCAATTTCCTGCACAAACACTTCCTGAGCAAACTGCTGCTTTTATACAGCTGGGGGAAGCGCCAGTGCTGCCTTCTAGTATATGAGCCTGTTAAACCCTCTCCTAGCCAATACTCCCATACACCTGGATGTGGGTCACCTATGGAACAGCCAGGGGTAGCAGCAGCAGTAGCTGGTTATCAGTCAGCTGTCCCTGCTCGGCACGCCTGTGCGTACACCAGCTGCTATTGGTAAGGAGCAATAGACATGTAAGAAATGCGGCGTGCTGGGTAAATCTGCTTTCTTCTTCGCTGGTCAAGTAATAAGTGCACCAATAGAGGATGCACCGAGGGTCAGGGTTCCCTATTACAGTCTCCCATGTTTCCATTTCTCTTTAGAAATTCTGCATGTATTCTTGCAGGAGGTAAAGTGGAAGAAGTTAGGTCGTAAGAGCCAGGCGAGAGAGTATTCTTCTTACAATAACATTTGGTATTATAGGATAAAAGGGTGCATTGATTAGAAAGTACTATAATTTACAGAGTGTCCTAATCAGGATTACTGGAAGATGATTTACTGGGGAATAACAATATACAGGATCATTGTACAGCCTCCTGGATAGTTTATCACTTGGAAAGTAATTTGTGGTTCCATTAGTACTTATTGTGTGTCATGCCCAGTTATTGTTATCAGTGGCATAGTTTATTTGGAATTGTACAGAACTATTACAGTAGTAATATTAGGCAATAATGATTTTATATACAGGGATTGTTAATATTTTTCACTAGCATCAGATAGAAGTCCATTTAAAAATAACAAATATTTTAAAAAGCTGTTACATACATTTGATAACATTTATCTTTACAGGTAAGATTTTTACAGTAACTCCTTACTAAACGTCGTCCCAGTTAATGTTGTTATGTCGCTGATCTATTAGAGAACATGCTCTTTTAAAGTTGTGCAATGCTCCCTTATAACACTGTTTGGTAGCTCCCTGCTTTGTCCACTGCTTTCAGGAAGAGCAGCCCATTGGAGCTAGCTGGTGGGGGCTTGGAACCAAGGTGGGCCAGCAGCCCCCCATCAGTTCCCCTAAGTTCTGTGTGGCAGCCATCCAGCAGGCTATCAAGTGCAGGGCAGTTCAGGTGTCCCTCCCCCCACTGCCCTGTGCTGCTCCTTCCCTCTGCCTTGGAGCTGTTCCTGGGAGCCTCCTGCTTGCTGTGCAGGGCAGAGGGAGGGATGGGAAGAGGGTTGCTGATATCAGGGTGTCCCCCTTCTCCTGTTCCTGCCCCCCGTTCCTGTACCTATCTCCACACAGCCTGGTGGGGGGGACAGGTCTCAGGACAGAGGGAGCTTGCTGGCAGTAGCTGCTGTCTAAGCTTGCTGATATACATAAAAAGGCAGTGTACTTAAAGTGGGGTCAGCATACTTAAAGGTGCAATGCATGTCTCACTCACACACACGGTGTGTGTCTCTGTCTCACACACACATGCACCACCCGGCAGTTTGGAAAGTGGAGGGAGTGGTGCGCTACAGTGGCATAGCGAGGGTTCATCATCACATTCAGTTTGCAGCCACTGCTATGATCTATTGTGTCTCCTCCCTCCATTCGTGCTGCCTTGTAGAGTGTGAGGCTATGTTAACAACAATGTATTAACCCTTGAGGGCTCAGCCCAGTGTTAGTTCATCATTTAGCAGCAAGGCATTCCCTGGGAAATATCCCACCCTCTGATTCCACCACATCAACCAAGCTTCACTATCATCATTGCTGTATACAGTATTAAATTGTTTGTTTAAAACTTTGTGTGTGTGTATGTGTGTGTGTGTCTTTTGTCTGTTGAAAAAAATTCCCTGGAATCTAAACCCCTCCCCATTTACATTAATTCTTACGGGGAAATTGGATTTGCTTAACATCATTCCTTTTAAACATTTTTCAGGAACATAATTACAACATTAAGTGAGGAGTTACTGTATTTAATATAATTTGTTGATACTTGTCTCAAAACTTGCCATAAACAATGACGAAAAGACAAAACACTAGATACACCAGTCATTTGGTATTACAAAGCATTTCATGACCGAGTAAACCAAATTATGCTTCCTCCTGTCTGCTAAACTGTGGTTGAGCCTAAAAGTCTATGAATTATTTGTGGAAACATTTTTATAAGAGCTTGGACCTAAATTTTAGAGATTGAAAATAGATTTGCGAAGGGAAGTTGAGAAAATATCTTCAACAGAAAAATGAATCCAAAAGTGGAATAATCACAACATTTATCCTATTTTTCTTGTATAAATCAGAAATAAAACAAGAACTGTAAAAAACTTGTATTTTACAGTGAGGAAAATGTTTGGAAACTTTGTGAATACATCAGAAGTTATGATCAATACCCTTTAGAAGAATTTTATGCTGTTTTCATATCCAATGAGAGAAGGATGGTAAGTTGATGAGTTGTGATATGGAACAAAGATCAAAACAGATTCACTGTGAAGGAAAGATGGGGGTCCAGGCATATAGGTGGCCTGAGTCTTGTAGCAAACCTGGGCCCCATGGTCAGACAGATACTGGAAAAGATCCTAAAATGTGAGTCTTTTAGTTGTATATGGAAGTCTGGGACTTGGAGTTGACATTTGGAGAAGTATCATCTCCCTGAGGATGGCAGGGATCCCTTTGCTGCTATCAATCAGTTGAGGAGACTGAAAGGTCTGTGTGGTCCAAAACAATGTCCCCAACTAAGAGCTCAAAAAGACCAAAAGACAATCTGATAAAAGCTTAATTATTGCATCACAGATATAATGCAAGCCAACTAATTTTATCATTCAGTGAAGACTGACCTAACTTGTATTAGACTGAAATCCTAGATGTTTGTTTAGTTTACCTAAAATTAGCTTCTAACTTGTAATTTTCAGATACCACTCTGGAAGCAGCAGTCAGGATGTGGAGATGAACCTGTAGTTTGGGTAAGACATTCTATTCTATGTAGATCTTTATAGCATGCTCATTTCCCTAGTACCTCTAGCACAGAGGTCAGTAACCTTTCAGAAATGGTGTGCCAAGTCTTCATTTATTCATTCTAATTTAAGGTTTCACGTGCTGGTAATACATTAACGTTTTTAGAAGGTGTCTCTATAAGTCTATAAACAATTGTTATATGTAAAGTAAATAGGGTGACCAGATGTCCCGATTTTATTGGGACAGTCCTGATATTTGGGGCTTTTTCTTATATAGGTGCCTATTACCCCCCAACTCCTATCCCAATGTTTCACATTTGCTATCTGGTCACTCTAAAAGTAAACAAGTTTTTAAAAATGTTTAAGAAGGTTCATTTAAAATTAAATTAAAATGCAGATCTTATCAGTTTAGTGCAGTGGTTCTTAACCTGGGGTGCATGCACCCCCTGGGGCAGGGCTGGTGTAAGGATATTTTGCACCTTAGGTGAAACTTCCACCTTGCGCCCTCCCCCTCCACCCCGCCTTGCACATCGGTTCATTGAGGGGCAAATCCCAACAAGCCTTCATAGATCCCAGGGGTCAGCCTGCCCAGGAGCTGCTCCCCAGACCAGGTTCCCCCCTCCCCGCCCCATGAACTCCCCTGGAGGGTGCACAACTCCCCCCCCCCCCCCCGGTGGCCCCCTCCTTGAGTCCACTCACTGGCTTTGCCGGGCTTGGGCTGCTGCAGCAGCTCGGCAGGGAGGAGCCACCTTCCGAAGGCACCAGAGAGCCAGAGTGTTCTGCTTGCGGCAGCAGCGAGCCCCAGCCATGGAGGAGGCGGTACGGTGCAGGGGGGCAGAAGCCTTGCAAAGATGGGGGCGCGGCTAGCAGGGAGCAGCCGTGTCCCCCCACCCCTCCTGCCCAGGCTGCGGCCCAGCGCCCCCCTGGAACTCCTGCAGGCTGCAGTGGATGTATGCGGGCACCAAGCTCCATGCGCCCCCCGGCATCCCCCTTGCCTAGGGTTACCATATTTCAACAATCAAAAAAGAGGGAAGAAGCCTGCCCTAGCCCCGCCTCTATCCACTCCCTCCCACTTCCCATCCCGACTGCCCCCGTCAGAACCCCCAATCCGCCCCCTACTCCTCGTCCCCTGACTGCCCCCTCCTGGGACCCCTGCCTCTAATTGGCCCCCAGAACTCCATCCTCTACCTAAGTCTCCCTGCTCCTTGTCACCTGACTGCCCCCTCCTGAGACCTCTCCCAACCTAACTGCCCTCTTAGGACCCTACTCCCTACCTGTCCCCTGACTGCCCCAATCCTTATCCACACCCCTGCCCCTAGACAGACCCCTGGGACTCTCATGCCCCATCCAACCACTCCCTGCCCCCTGACAGGATCCCCAGAACTCCCAACCCATCCAACCCTCCCCCTGCTCTCTGACTGCCCCCCGGGACTCCTCTTACCATGCCCATGCCGGTCAGACGCTGGCTCCACATGGAGGCAAAACACGCTGCCAGGCTGCTGTGCGCACAGCCCCTTCCCTGCAGAATGCTGAGGCAGCGGGGTGGGGGAGCTGCGGGAAGGGCAGCTGCGGCGGCTCACACTTCTGGGAGCCACAGAACCTGTGCGTGGTGAGCGGAGAGCTGGGGGGTGCGCCTGCCTGGGCTGCAGCCTGGTGCCTCCCCGCCCCTGGGAGGGCTTCTGCAGCGGATGCATGCGGGCAGCTGTCCCCATGCGCCCCCTGGCTCCCCCCTTGCTGCACTCGGACTCTGCAGCTCCCAGGAGCGTGAGCCACTGCTGCTGCCCGTCCCGCAGAAGGCTCAGGGCCCTGTGCCCTGGCGGCTCACACTCCCTGGAGCCGCAGAACCCGAGCGCGGTGGTGGTAGTGGGAAGCTGGGAGGAGCACCCGCCACTGGTCTGGGGTACCCAGCCGCCGGCCCCGCTCAGCCTCCTGCCAGCTTGGGGTTCCGTTCACTCAGCCGGCAGTGGGCTGAGTGGGGCCGGCGGCTGGGATGCCGGCTAGCAGCCACGTGCCAGGCAAAATCGGCTTGCGTGCCACCTTTGGCACGTGTGCCGTAGGTTGCCGACCCCTGCACTAGCACATTAAGCAATAAGGGGAATCAGGCCACAACAACCTATTAGAATTGTTTGAGGGTGTCAGCAAACATATGGACAAGGGTGATCCAGTGGATATAGTGTACCTTTCAGAAAGTCTTTTTGACAAGGCCTCTCACCAAAGGCTCTTAAGCTAAGTAAGGAATAATTAGATAAGAGGGAATGTCCTCTCATGTATCAGTAGCTTGGCCACTAAGAATGCTATTTGCTTGGTTTGGCAAATAGTCAAACACTAAATAAAATAAACAATAAATGGTTAATAGATAGGAAACAAAAGATAGGAATAAACCGTCAGTTTTCAAGTAGAGAGAGGTAAATGTCACGATTTCCCCAAGGATCTGTACTGGGACCAGTGTGTTCAACATATTCATAAATTTAAAAACGGTAAACAGTGAAGTGGCAAAGTTTGCAGACGATACACAATTACGTAAGATAGTTAAGTCCAAAGCTGATCGTGAAGAGTTACAAAAGAATCTCACAAAACTGGATGATAGGCAAGAAAATGTCAGATGAAATTCAGCATTAATAAATGCAAAGTAATGCCACTGGAAAAATGAATCTCAACTATACAAAAAAAAACAATGGGGTCTAAATTAGCTATTACCAGGCATATCAGGAAAGAGATATTGGAATCATTGCGGATAGTGGTCTGAAAACATCTGCTCAATGTGCAGCATCAGTCTAAAAAAGCTAACAGAATGGTAGGAACCATTAAAAATAAGATAAATAATAAAACAGAAAATATCACAGTGCTACTATATGAATCTGATATACTCACACTTTGAATACTGTGTGTGGTTCTGGCTGCCCTATCTGAAAAAAATATATATTAGAATTGGAAGATGTACAGAGAAGGGCAACAAAAATGATTAGGGATATGAACCAGCTTCCAAACGAGGAGAGAGTAAAAATACTGGGACTGTTTGGCTTAGATAAGAGATGACTAAGGGCAAATATGATAGAGGTAAAAAATATATCAGGAACTGTTTAGAGAAAATGAATAAGATTATTTACCCCTTCACATAACATATGAACAGGAGTCACTCAATGAAATTAATAGTCAGCAGGTTTAAAACAAACATAAGGAAGTACTACTTCACATAATACACAGGCAACCTGTGGAACTCAGTACCAGGGCATGTTGTGAACGCTAAAATTATAACTGGGATAAAAAAAGAATAAGATAAATTCATTGAGGATAGGTCCATCAATGCTTTTAGTCAAGATGGTCAGGGATGCAACCCCATGCTCTGCGTGTCCCTATCCCTCTGACTGCCAGAAGCTGGGACTAGATGACTGGGGATGGATCACTCTATGATTTGTCCTGTTCTGTTCACTCCATTTGAAGCATCTGGCAGCAGCCACTGTCAGAAGCCAGGATACTGGATTAAATGGACCATTGGTTTGATCCAGCATGTTCGTTCTTAGAAAAGCACACATGAGATGTTGTTAAGAACCTAAGGCCAGGTCTACACTACAGACTTGTATTGATTTAACTACATCACTCAGGAGTGTGAAAAATCACGTCTGAGTGACATAGTTATATCGACCTAACCCCTGGTGTAAATAGCGCTATGTCAGCGAGTGAGCTTCTCCCGTTGACATAGCTACGGCCTCTCACTAAGGTGGATTAACTACGCCGACGGGATTCTCTCATTGGCATAGGAGTATCTTCACTTAAGCACTCCAGCTGTGCAGCTGCGCCAGTGCAGCATTTTACCACAAGATATACTGAGGCCAAGAGCCTAGTTGGATCCAAAAAAGTGTAGATATTTACATGGATAATGAAAATATCAACATATATAGTACATGGGATAGAAAAATATGAGGGTTATACAGCTTCCTGTGTCAGGGCATATGCCCTGTGGGATGGTATTAAGGGAAAATTTCCTTTTTGGACATAATTATCACTGAACTTTTCTCTGAATTGTCCAGTACTGGAGCATTAGTCCAGTTTTGGTGCAGCAATCTTATATTCTAGTAAGTGAAGGTTAAGATGCACTTTCAGTATAAATGCCCTATTCAGGTACCTATAACTTAATTTTTTTTTAAAAAACTGGCACATGCCATCTCCAACTGGGAGTGAATTGTTTGGGAAAATCAGAAAAAACCTGTCTGAGCCATTTTAATTATATCATTGCAAGACCCCTTCTCCACCCTGCCCCCAATTGTAACTCAAAAATAACTTAGTTTAAAAACAAACCAACTTTACAAATAATTAGTTTTGAATGAGATCTAAGTGGTATGAGGAGGAAGGCAGAAAAGGGACAGAGAAGGCCATTACAGATTTTAAGTGTTTCCCATCAAAATATATTGAATTCAAAAAATTTTGGTAGACAATGCAACTAGAAATGCAAACTTGCATAAGCTATAGCTGGTTTCCCTGTTCTCATTGTCACTGTTCCATCCCTTTTAAATTTTGTTGTTTCACACAGCTCCAGTTCCAATACGTGTATTAGTATTACAAAATAATTTTCCTAATTTTTTTTTCAATTTCTTGCTCTAAACAGCTAGCCTTGTTTAGCACTGAAAATGTCATAAGAAAGCTCCTCAAACTCTTTCCATAAGTGGATTTTGTATTCACTTTACTAGGTTACAGTTAATTGTGATTAACTGTACAAAATGAGTAATCAAACACAGCATTAAAATTAGCTGCTAATCACTTCACAAAGAGGCAAGTTGTCCTCTTTTATCTGTGCCAGCTTTTGGTTGGGATTGAAATGAATACAAAGGACATGTTATCCAATTCAAATATTTTATTGTATTAGGATGTAGAAATTAAGGAGATATCTATATTATTTTATATAGTTCCCTGGTTGAGATTCTGTCTGACTGCCTAGAGTTAAATCGAACTGGGCAGGGAGGTGTTAGGGGGCAGCAAACAGGAAATGAAACTGACCAAGATAAGGTATCTCTAGGGAGAATACCAAAGGACCTTAACAGAAGGAATGGGTGAGCTATTTATTGAAAATTCCGTACCTGCCTGTGACTAGAAACGTGACAGTCCTGCTTTTTCAAGGCCAGAGACCAAGAGCAAAAGAACACTAAGGTCCAGATCCTCGAAGGTATTTAGAGTTCTAATTCCCACTGAAATCAGTGAATCTGGGCCTAAGCAATTACAACCCCTAGCCTAGAGAAAAGGAGAGTGGGGAGGAGCAGGCAGCAGCTGCTTGGGGAGACAAAACTTATTTTGGTGGTGTATTCAACAGGTCTCTGGAACTAAGGCAGGGGCTCTTCAGGCTGTGCCTGAGACAGCTCTTCAGGCTAAGCTTGAGAGAGGTGATGACTTGCAGGCAAACTTTGGGTGTGCAGGACTGATAGGTTTAAATTTTTTCTCCCTGTGTGCTGTGTACCTTTGGGTGAATGGACACAAGCTGTTTGGAGTCACTTTAATCAGCCCTGGGTCACAGGTATACAAAGAGGAGTGGCTTGCTGGTTCCAGTTGCAGTTGTCTCTGTCGTGTTGTTACAGCTGAAAACAAGCAGGCTGCTATCCTGGGATCCAGTCAGAGTGGTAGAATTGAGGGCCAGAGAGAGGTGAAGGTAATGAAACGTGCAGCCTCTCATGAGTGCAACTCAGGTGAAAAGAGGGTATAAAGCACTGTTTGCCCTGTACCTCTGGCAGGATGGTGAAAGTAGATGGCATTTCACCCTGGTAATCCAGGTTAAAGTGGGATTCCACTTGGAAAGAGTATCCGCTGGATAGACTAGGGGAGAGATCACAGTTGCAGCTCATCTCTGCGCCATCATTTATGGGTTATGATTTGGGGGTGATTTCTGTCCCCTTTTCCTAATATCTCTGAGGTTTCTCTATGACCATTTACAACTGTCTAGTTAACTATCAATGACCTTTACTCCTAGGATTACCATGTTATTTTACTTCATGTTGCAAGTGGAGACCAGAACTTCATTTATGATCTTGACTCAGTGTTGCCATTTCCATGTCCATTTGACACTTACATTGAGGAGTCTTTTAAATCAGATGATATTCTTCTTCCAGGATTTAGAAGGTGAGAAAATTAAAACAAATGTGGTACAGAATATTTTACAAAAGCCAAGCCTCAACAATTGATTCAGTTGATATTTTTCTTGGTATGCGTAGTCACCTACGTATAATCTGTTACTGTGCAGGAAATTAAACACACCACACTGCTCTTCTAATGAATGATCCTGACCTTAAAGGTACAATCATTCATCCATCAATAAAACTTTCTATTTCCTTGCATTACTTCCTGTTAGTCATTCAGCTACTTGACACTATTAATATACCACTAAACTATATGAATTTGATTTAAAGGGCAGGAACAGGCTCTGGGTTAGTAATGTCTAATACAGTATTACATCACTCCATCACTTAGTACGTTCTTGAATTATATGTTTGTTTAGAAAAATCAGACTGATTCAAGCAGATTTGTATCTGAAGACATTTGCTTCTGACCGATCTCACATGAAAGATGCCAGTGGACACTGGCAGAAGCCTCCTCCTTCCTACCCTTGCATTGAAACTGCAGGTAAATAGCATGCCACACCCAAAACAAAAAAAAATCCAGTTCCTTTTGAGTCGAGGAAATGAAACAAAATAAAGCCAAGATATTTATGCTTCTATAATATACTGTGAAAGCACTGCCACCTTTCCTTTCAAGACAAAGTGCTTTATTATTTCATCAGAAAAAAATATGAACTCGCATCTTGCATGTACCTATGGGATTATATAATCAACACTGTTTCTGGCATTTATCAAAAATTAACTAGCATCACAACATCTTGTGTGAGGTGGGCAAGTAAGCATTAATGTCCCCTCATTAGGAACTGATGCAGAGAGGATAAAGTGACCTTGTTCACAGTCACAGAGTGTTTCTCTGATAGATTTGGGATTGGAATTTCGGAATTCCTGGGTCTCAGACTTGTATTCAGATTGTGCCTCTCATATGCAAGTCAGTCTTCACAAGAAGAAAGTATATGCCCATGTGATCCACAGGGCTGAGTTAAGATAACCCAGGACTGTAGGCACATCCCACATGTTGGCCCCATGCTATGGCCATGCCTCTCCTTGGGGTGGCACAGGTATCAGAGTTAAGAAGAATGGGACAGTTCACACCTCTCAGAACTAATGTTTTAGGTTTGTCTGACAACCAGACGGGCTTCAGTTACACTCGGGTCACATTTTCAAGCTTTTCCTTACATGCGGGATAGAAACATAATTTAAAAAGAGAACCAAGGTTCTGATCTCATCATGGGACTCCAGGAGCTGGGGCTTTGTGAATAAGCCTATAGTGCCTACACTTTAATTTGGCCCTGGGGCTCAAAAAGGACGGTGGGTGGTTTTTGTTTTTAAAAGATCATTCAGGCCCCAATTCAGGAAAGCACTTAAACAGGTGCAGATAGATGTTCATCCCTAGTCAGGGTGGCACTTAAGCACATGCTTAAGTCCCACTGTCTCCCATGGGGCTTGGCATTTAAGCATGTACTTATCTTGAGTAGGAATGCTTTATTGAATCGTGTCCCATCAGGCTTGATCCTACAGGCTGCTGAGCCCTCTGGCCCCACTCCAGTGAAGCACTTACGCACATGCTTAACATTAAGCACATGAGTAGCCCTGTTGCAGTCAGTGGGATTACTCATCTGTTTAAAGTTAAGCACATGCTTAAGTAATTTGGTCCTGAACATTCTTACCCTGATCAAGTAAACACTTGATATTTTTCCTTTTTTGTTTTGTTTCCATTCCCTTCCTCTCTTCTTAAGTATGTGCTATCCTGATACTTTCTTCTTTCCTTTCCTTGTTCAGCCAGGTTCAGTTTCTTCTCCAGCCTTATTCCTTCATTCACTTGAGATTTTCATATACATATGTATTTGTACCTCAACAGCTACCTAAGATTCTTAAGCTTGACTTCAGTGGAACTACTCATGTGCTTAAAGTTAGGGACATGCCTAACTACTTTGCTGAAGAGAGGCCACAGTCACCAGTGATTCAACCCTAAAGCTCAGTGTGACTCCTGTAAATCACTAAAGTTCCACACATAATTTGTTAGAGTTCACTGTTGCTCAAGTTTGCACTTAGACAATGGAAGTGGGACAAGAAACTGAATTCCTTTGCTACTAGTCAATCAGTAGGTGGCACTCTTCCCTCAGTCAGTAGTGAACTAATATTTCAGCACTGTGTTACGGGGAACTGTTCTACAGGAGGGGTCTTTTTTCCCCCAAATGGGATAGAAAACTGAGGGGTTTGACTTCCTGTGATCAGTAAAGAGCTTATGGGCGTTCGCCCCAGTGTCCTGACCAAATTCCAGTTCAGGTAACTACATTCTCCATGCAGCTTCATTCAATTAGATATGGTATTTCACTTTCTTCATTAAATTGCTAACACATTTCACTCTAGCATTTACTGCATTTCAGTGGTTGGCAAAGTGGTTCCTGCTTATTGTTTTATATCAGTTTATTTATAAGGCACCATACCAGTTTTTCTACTTTTGTATTAGTACATTCTTTTTCATAATTTAGAGTAGTTAATTTCCTTACGGCTAGTAAAAAGATAATTACAAAGTCACAAAGAAGATCTTTTTATATTAGTACTGTTTGCTGCATGCTCTATATTTTCCCTTAGGATGTTACTAAAGTGAGCACCTTATATCTTTTAAAATACATTTAAAAGATTGATACATTTCTAAATATATCAGTATTTCTAAAGCACTTATCACCATAATATCTAGGAATTATTTACACGTTATTAAAGATGAAGATCAACATAGTTTTGCTGCTCTGCTCCTACAAAATATTTGTATTTTTCAATATTAATTACATTACAGCTCCTTTCATTTTGAAGGATTCAAAAGCTTTTATAAAACTTGAAAAAGACAGGAATTTGTTTTTTCTGGTACTGAAATGTTTCCACTTTAACTGCTTAATGGCTCATAGCACTTCAGAACAGGAAGTGACAAAGAATGTCAAATGGAAATGACGGTGGAAATGTAGATACAGTTATCCAGTTTGACTAGGCCAGGATACTGGGACTACCACCACCACTTTTATGGAAAATGGCATGGGATATTTAATGATCCCAGGTGGCCAGGAGTTCTTTTCCATCTCCTCTGAATAGTGGCACAGTGCCTTTACCTAATGAAAAAAGAACAGGAGTACTTGTGGCATCTTAGAGACTAACACATTTATTTGAGCATAAGCTTTTGTGGGCTACAGCCCTCTTCATCAGATGCACAGAATGGAACATATAGTAAGAAGATATATATAATACATACAGAGAACAGGAAAACAGAGTTGGTATGGCAACTTCCACAGGAGGCTAATTAATTAAGATGAGCTATTATCAGCAAGAGGAAAAAAAAACTTTTGTAGTGATAATTAAGATGGCTTATTCCAGACAGTTGACAAGAAGGTGTGAGGATACTTAACATGGGGAAATAGATTCAATTTGTGTAATGACCTAGCCACTGCCAGTCTCTATTCAATTCCAAGTTGAGGGTACAGTATCTAGTTTACCTAATGAGACATTGGTTCAATAATGACTCATAAGGCAGAGGACTGCCTACAGCCATTACCAATATGACTTCCTGTACCATTTGCAAGATTGTCAACTTTAATGATTTTATCACAAGCCTCATGATATTTCTGTTACAGCCCCAGCTTAATTAATTAAAGTTGGAATCAGGAGATTGTATGAGAATCTCACCTTCAATTTTTAAAAATTAAAGTTTCTAATCCTGATCGTTACCTAACTGCAGATTCTCTTCTCCTGCTGCTCTGATCATGTCTCCAGAGCCTCCCTTTTCTTGAATCTCAGTACTTGGCTTCCAGTAGTCTATATGCTGCACAGTCAAACTTCCCACTTTCAAAGTGTAACTTTTGGGTGGACTAGAGTTTACTTCACTGCCTTTCTCCTAATGCCTAAAAACAACTGCCACAGAAAAAGCACATGAAGACCCAGAATTCAGTCATTGAGGATTTTCAACAAGGATTGCTCAGGGTCGACCTCCCAACAATCAAGTCCAAAAGAAAAAAAGGAGTGAATTTAATTCTTAAGTATCAAATTTATAAAATCTTATTATAAAGAAACATAATAATAACTTAATTTCTACAACATAACATGGTTATTTTAAAATCCACATCCATTAGTTTCACAGTTATACATAAATAAAGCAAACACATCTAAACATATCAGTCCCCACAGAAATACAGTGAGAAGAAACTCAGAGTTCCCAGAATCTTAGGTTGAGTTCACCTGTCTCAGTTATAGTCTTTGATCACCAAAATTTATACAGTCTGCTGTGTCAAAATTAACATCTTCCCTCCACTTGCTTGTAGAAGTGTTCAAATAGAATCCATGCACATTCTTCCTCCTCCTCTGCTGAAATCACTCAGGTAGGTATATAGATTTTAAAATAAATCCATTAAAAGAAAAATACAAAACTGAGAATAGCAAAATATAAATGTATCAGAGGGGTAGCCGTGTTAGTCTGGATCTGTAAAAGCAGCAAAGAGTCCTGTGGCACCTTATAGACTAACAGACGTTTTGGAGCATGAGCTTTCGTGGGTGAATACCCACTTCGTCAGATGCATGTCAAAATATAAATGACTCTTTACTCATGATCACATTTAAATAAGAGAAAAATAGGTCCATCGTAGTAGTTGAGAGAATTTAAATTAAAAAACAGTTTGGCTAAAATCAAGCAATATTCCAAGCATACAATTAAAATGAAGGAAATTAGTTTTCCCTCTCAATTCTCCTCTCTTTAATTAACCCTGCCAGGGCTTCCCTGTTGGAGAGTTAAAAATATAATTAACCTAAATGCTCCACAGATAGGAGCAGAAAGCAGGCTGTTTTACTCTGTGGCTCAGCTACATCAATCCTATTGAGCATATCCCAAACTATCACACCCAATTCCAGAAACTTCTGAGTGTTGAGTGCTAATTGTACATCTGCCTAGCAACAATGACTCATTCCTACCCACTCCCCATAGATCCCTTAACGAGATATCCCTATGAAGCACGTGGGTTACAAAAACACCCAACATCTCCTTTATAGCCCACGTCTAGGCTCCTTGGAAAATCACAGTCTGTCTTTTCTCTGTAACTAGTACAAGGATGTACAGCACTTTGCATCCAATGCCTGTAAATACCTGGAATAGCTCTAGCATGGGGTTGTTAAATCTGGAATAAGATCTTTAGTTCTGGTTCAGCTGAATCATTGCAGTCTACCCACTATGGACAGAAACCACAGGCACTGCAGCTGTATCAGTTACTAACTCCATCCCACAGTGCATGGCCTAGTATTTGGAAACTATCCATAAGCCCCTGCTCATAGCAAGAGTGTCAGGCATAATGGACAACGTACCTTAAGAGTCCCAGAATGCCTGGGCATGGCTGCAGTAATAAAATATGTTGTGCATGGCTCTACTAAAATGGTTCTGTCAGAAGAAGTGTTGCTGTGTGGTTAGGCAGAAAAAAGCAAATCAAACAGCCATTTCATTTAATCAGTGTCTCGACAACAGTTTCCATCTTTAGGGCCTGGTCCTGCTCCTAAATAGGATTGGGTCCAGAACGTAAACACAATTTGTCTTTTCTCACCCCTGCTTTCTTCTGTGCCACCCCCGATGCCTGGAAGAGCCTTTCTACTTGCTCTCACTCCAGTCCCTTCTGAAAAACCACCTGGGTTGTCAGCAATAACATCTGCACTCTGTTCTTATGTGTTAACTCTCCTGTTCCACTTTAGGCCTTAGAACCTCAGATGAAGGACTTTGTCTGGATTATGATGATATCTTTTGCCCAGCAGTTTTTTAAAGTTGTACGGCACTGTAAACTTATGGCACAATATAGATTTAAAACAAATAGCTCTAATAATGAGAAAGAGGAAATTTTATCAGAATGCAGGGCTTCCTTGTTAATAAAAATAATTGAGAGGCCTGACTGCATATCTTGCAAATGGCATATCTTGCAATGCGAAGAAAACCAGCTGTCATGGAGCTTCAATGCCATCTATTGACTAATCCATGAAACAGTGTTGATCACTGTTGACTTAGAAGTTCTGTCCTGCTTTTTAAAAGAAAAAAAATTCCTTAATTAAAATTGTTTGTTTTTATAGACCTTGCTGGTCAGCTAAGTTTAGGAGAGTCTTTTTACTCCCCTAAAAGATTATATGGTAGCACCCTTTCATGTTGCTTACAGCTGCACCTGTGTTCCCTTGTTTAAAAATACTTTCTCTCTCCCGTCTCCCATCACTCTCTTCCTCTTCACCCCCAAAGTTTGTAACTCAACTTCTAAAATGTCCCTCTGGGCTTCTTTATCATGTAAGGAACACTTTTTAAATAATTATTTTGCTGTCACTACGCACAGGCCCTACAATAGGCTGGAATGAAAAGTGGAGTTGGAGGAGGGGCTATGGGAACTGTGATTAGAGGATTCAAGGGGCTGTTACACGTTGTGTAAGACATCCATACCAGACTGAATGCACCTGATCTTATCTGATCTTGGAAATTAAAGAGTCCCAGGCCTGGCTAGTACTTGGATGGAGACAAACTGCGAATCCCAGTTTCCATAGGCAGTACATAGTGCATGCAGAGGGGCAGAAGCTGATATTCCAGTCTAGAGACTGAATAGTACCTGAATGGGTTGGATTATGGGTGGGCTGCATCCCTACCTTGCCGTTGAGTGGTTTCTGTCCTCCCTAAATCCCTTGTGCACTGCACCAGTATAAGCCTAATTACTTGGGCTTTATGCAGCTGAAGTGAATTTTACCCTATATACTGTACTTGTAGATCTATCAGTTAAACAACAGTAGGCTTTGGCTCTGACATATCTAAATAATCCATGTTTTAAAAAAGCATAAATACAGCAGTAGGGCACTACACTAAATACACTAGGGCCATGTCTATGCTACTGCGGCAGATAGCACCGTAGTGTAGATACTACCGACAGTGACAGAAGGGATTTTTGTGTCATAGACTTTAAAGACAGAAGGGACCATTGTGACTATCCTGCACACTGCAGACCACAGAACCTCAGCCAGCCACTCCTGTAATAGACCCCTAGCCTCTGGCTGAGTTACTGAAGTTCTCAAATCATGATTTAAAGATGTCAAGTTATAGAGAATTCACCATTTACACTAGTTTAAACCCGCAAGTGACCCATGTGCCAATTCTGCAGAGGAAGGCGAAAAACCCCTAGTGTCTCTGCCAATCTGACTTGGAGAAAATTCCTTCCTGACCCCAAATATGGCGATGAATTAGATCCTAAGCTTGTGGGCAAGACCACCAAAGAGACACCTGGGGAAGAATTATCTGGAGTAACTCAGACCCCTCCCCATCTAGTGTCCCATCACCAGCCATAGGAGATATTTGCTGCTAGCTGTCACAGATCAGCTACATGCCATTGTAGGCAGTCTCATCGAACTACCACTCCATAAAATTATCAAGCTCAGTCTTGAAGCCAGTTAGGTTTTTTGCCTCCATTTCTCCTGTTGGAAGGCTGTTCCACAGCTTTTTAACTAGTTCCTTATCCACCTTTCAATTCTCATATTAATCCCCAGTCTTCTCAAATTTTACAAATAATTTTGCATGTGGAACTGTATCAAATGCCTTACTGAAATCCAGGTAGATTAGATCTACTGCATTTCTTTTGTGTAAAAAAACCAGTTATCTTCTCAAAAAAGGAGATCAGGTTAGTCTGGCATGGTGTACCTTTTGTAAAACCATGTTGTATTTATTCCAATTACTGTTCACCTCTATGTGCGTAACTACTTTCTCTTTCAAAAATTTTTCCAAGGCCTTGCACACAATTGAGGTCAAGCTAACAGGCCAGTAGTTTCCCAGATCACTTTTATTTCCTGTCTTAAAAATAGGAACTATATTTGCAATTCTCAAGTCATAGGGTACGACCCCTGAGTTTACAGGTTCATTAAAAATCCTTGCTATTGGACTGGCAATTTCATGTGCCAGTTCCTTTAATATTCTTGGATGAAGATTATCTGGAGCCCCCAATTTAATCCCATTAAGATGTTTGAGTTTGACTTACACGTCAGATGTGGTAATTTCTACCTCCGTATCCTTGTTACCATTTGCCACCTTGCCACTGCCTCTAAGCTCTTCATTAGCCTTATTAAAAACTAAGGTAAAGTATTTGTTTAGGTGTTGGGCCATGCCTAGATTATCTTTAATCTCCAACCCATGCTCAGTGTTTAGCAGTCTCACTTCTTCTTTCCTTGTTTTCTTTTTATTGATATGGCTATAGAACTATTGGTTTTGATTCCCTTTGCAATGTCCAACTCTGCTTGACTTTTGGCAGTTCTCATTTTATCCCTTTATCACTTTCTAACCTCCAAGAGGTAACGTTCCTTGCTGATCCGTCCCACCTTCCATTCCTTGTAGGCTTTCTGCTTTGAGATGCTTGCTCATCTAGGTTGGTCTGCAACCTTTCCCTATGATTTTTTTCCCCTTTCTTGGGATGCAGACTTCGGATAGTTTCTGCAACTTTGACTTAAAGTAATTTCAAGCCTACTCCACATTCAGATCCTTGAGTTCTTTGGTCCAGTCCACTTCTCTAACTAATTCCCTTAATTTTTTAAAGTTTGCCCTTTTGAAATCAAGGACCCTATCTGCAGATCTATTTTTGTTTATCCTTCCATTTAGTGTAAACTGAATTGGCTCATGATGACTCAAACCAAGCTTGTCCCCTACAACCAGTTCTTCTGTGAGGTCCTCACTACTCACCAATACCAAATCTAAAATGGAATCACTTCTTGTTGGTTCAGCGACTATTTGGTTAAGAAATCTGTCACCTATCACATCCAGGAAAATCTGGGCCCTACTATTATTAGTAAGACTTGTCCTCCAATCTATATCTGGTAAGTTAAAGTTTCCCATAATCATACAATTCCCAGTAGTATTTATTTAATTAAAACATTAAAGAGGTCTCTATCCATATTTAAATTGGATCTTGGGGGTCTGTAGAATACCCCAAGCACTATCCCAGGGGAACCTCTAGTAGCTTTCTTCCAACATGATTTTGGCCCAAATAGACTCTGTCTTATCCATTTCATCACTTCTAATTTGTTTACAGTCTACCTCATTATTAATATACAATGCTACACCATCACCTTTACTTCTCTCCTGAACAGCACGTATCCTTCAATACCTCTACTCCAGTCATGACTACTATTTCACCATGTTTCTGTTATCCCTATATCTGGTTTCACTTAAGAACATAAGAACATAACTTCATGCACCAGTAGTTATAGTTCCTCCATTTTGTTATGCAGGCTCCTTGCATTGGTGTACAAACATCTTAATTTTTGCTGCTTTGCTTCGCCCACAGTCCTTGCCCTATTACGTACTGTCATTCCACTGCCAGTGTCGCCTACTTAACTGTTAGCTTCATTGGTACCGGTGCTATCTTTTCTCTTCAGGTCCATTCTCCTACCCACTGCTGTTCCTTTCTCCATTGCTATATTCTTTCTTACTTGATTTTCCTCACTCTCAATGTTAAATTCAGACGTGGAGATTACACAAGCATCTCCCAACTGTCTCCTCCAAGTTATCATGGCTCTGGTTTCAGAATTTAGGACTTGAACCAAAGAACTTCAAAATCATTGGGAGTCTTTCAAATGAGTTCATGGGACCTGATGAAGTCCATTAATTGTTTTCTTAGTTGGGGCACAATCTCGAAGCTGATCAGCATCTCATAGGAAGTGATCAGCACCTTCTAATTCCTACTAATTGCTATGTCCCTGATCTAATGCCCCATTGAAGTCAATGGAAAAGCTTCCGTTGACTCCAATGGGCTTTGGATCAGGCCCTTAAATAGGAGCAAGGTCTCACAGGACCTTGCAGGATCAGGCTCCTCTTGAATAGAGAGATGCCATAGGACCCGTAGTTTTTACTATAGCAGTCCTTTTTTAAATTCTCTAGTTTTGGTCACCTTTTATCCCGCACCAGAACTCCGTGGCATGATATAAGTGCCCTCTGGCACTGCTGCAAATCTCTATTGTTTTCCTACATACTCTTTAATGCTGGTCAGGTAACGAAATTATTGACATGGACAGATAGGGACCAGAGACAAATGCTACATCCTGAAAACAGGAAATGAAGACTCTGAAGGTATCTTACAATTTGCAGAATTCCCTCTGAATAGTGTTTTCCCTATTCAATGGCTTTTCATGAGAAGGAAGAAGCCCTTGACATGAGCTCTTTGCTGGCATGTATGTGTATATTAATCTCTACGTCAAAACAGGTTTCTGTCTGCATTTGATTGACCAATAATGTTCATGCATTCCTGTGCTAAATAGATGCCTTATCTAGGACTCTAATATTCTCTATTTGTGCTCCTTATCTAGATTCCAAGATGAACCTGGACGATTTTATCAGTATGAATCCCCAGGTGGGATGGGGCTCAGTATTTCTGCTACCTGACTTTGTGGATCAGTACGGCAGACAGAGCTGATTTCAAGTTCACTTTGAAAGGACAGTGATGTAAACAAAGGACAAATCAGCTCATCAGCTTCCCTTTTTTGTTTTGTTGTGGTTGCCCTTGTCATTCTATTTATAAATTGGTTTTGTTCTATGAAATGTATTGGTTTGTCAAATACAAGAATTGAACAAAAATGCAATGAACTGAATAAAATACTTTATTTTGACTATATAACAAGAGTTAAAACTTATATTATGGATCAGACTAATTCTACAGCATCTGTATTGACCCTACTACACCTAAACTTCAATTTGTCAGATGAGATTACTGGACCCCAGTCCTGCAGCTACATCCTTACAGATAGAAGCTTTTGCCTGTGTGGAGCCCATTGACTTCAATGAGAGTCTGAGCAATGTAAGGATCTGCCTGCATGGATCCAACTGCAGGATCAAGGCCTTAGATATGAGTACATTCAATATTTTCTTCAGAATATACAAAGTTTAAAAAAATCAACTTGGAAATACACCACAACGATTTTCCTCTCTCATCAGTCCAGAACAGATGTTTAGTTCCATATAGAGAATGATGGATATTAGAGATGATCCCTGTTAACCGTTACAGAATAAATAATCTGCCTACTCCTGTAGCTCTTATAAAAATGTCACTCTGTTGAGATAAAGGGCAAGGAACATTTTCATTCAGCATAATACTTATTTGAAGTCTGACAGCATTTCATCAACATTTCCAGAATGTATGCTGTTAGAATGCCAAAATTTAGGGCTAGAGTGAGCCTTTGCTCAATGCTGTAAATACAGTGCTGGCCACTGAGGCCAGGGAAAGAACTGTATGCATCTCTCAGGGCTTGTCTATACTACCTGCCGGATCAGGGGGCAGCAATCTATCCAGCGGGGTCGATTTATCACGTCTAGTCTAGTATACGCGCGATAAATCGACCACTGAGCACTCTCCCACCGACTCTGGTACTTCACCAGAATGAGGAGCACAAGTGGAGTCGACGGGAGACCATCAGCTGCCCACTTACCGCAGTGAAGACACTGCAGTAAGTAGATCTAAGTACGTCGACTTCAGCTATGCTATTCACGTAGCTGAAGTTGCATAACTTAGATCAACCCTGCGCGGTAGTGTAGACAAGCCCTCAGTTTCGTCCCTGCTCAACCCATGTTTCCTGGGTGCAGTAATTTATGCCGGTCCTTTGACTGCACCACACACACCAGCAGAGGGTCAAAGTCAACACTCCATTCACTCCCTGCTCCTCTCCACCCTCTCCCTACCAGCTTGTTTGCAGTGGAGTAAAGGTTGTATGAGACCTGCTGTTCCTATCACATGTGGAGCTGAAATGTAGGTGACCACAGCCAGGCATCTGTCAGTAACCTAGTCCCAGATTTGGAACTTAGCATCCAAAATATGGGGGTTAGCATGAAAACCTCCAAGCTTAGTTACCAGCTTGGACCTGGTAAGCTGCCACCACCCAAAAAATTAGAGTGTTTTGGGGCACTCTGGTCCCCCCAAAAACCTTCCTTGGGGACCCCAAGACCCAAATCCCTTGAGTCTCACAACAAAGGGAAATAAACCTTTTCCCTTCCCCCCCGCTCCAGGTGTTCCTGGAGAGATACACAGAAGCAACCTCCATGAATTTAAACAGAGGGATTCCACCCTTCCCGTTCCCGGCCTGGAGAACAGAATTACCGAGAGTCAATCTCTCTTCCCCCCTCACCCAGAGTGAATACAAAGTCAGGCTAGTACATCTAACACACATAGGTTTTCCCCTGACTTCTTCCTCCCACCAATTCCCTGGTGAGCTGCAGACCCAATTCCCTGGAGTTCCTTACTAAAGAAAAACTCCAACAGGTCTTAAAAGAAAGCTTTATATAAAAAAGAAAGAAAAATACATACAAATGGTCTATCTGTATTAAGGTGACAAATACAGGGTCAATTGCTTAAAAGAAATATGAATAAACAGCCTTATTTAAAAGAATACAATTCAAAGCACTCCAGCAACTATAGACATGTAAATACAAAACAACAAACCATTTTTGTACTCACAACTTGGAAACAGAAGATTAGAAAGCAGGAAATACAAAAATCCTTCTCATAGCTGAGAGAGATTCAGGCAGAAGACCAAGAACAAAAGACTTACACACAAAAAACCCTCCACCCAGAGTTGAAAAAATCCTGTTTCCTGATTGGTCCTCTGGTCAGGTGCTTCAGGTGAAAGAGACATTAACCCTTAGCTATCTGGTTATAACAGCATCTTACTCCCCTGCATGGCCATATTTGAGCAAGCCACTGTAACCGGCTAGATTGAAAATCACAGATTGTTTGGAACCATTCTGTAAAATACTGGGAAATATCTACACAAATATCTGTCTCTAAAGTAAAAATGGAGACCTGCACTTGTTATTCTGAAAGTGAGGAAGGGGAAGAATAGTCTGAAGGACATCAGTATTTGTTTATATAGTGGTCATCACTGGAGTGTCTGAGCACCTAAGATGCAAGAGGCTTTCCAGTGTGGACTACTATATGTACTAAAGGAAAACTCAAGGGCCAGATTCTGTGACCTTACTCCATAAGCAGTACCACCGAAGTTAATGAAATTACTCACAGAGAAGGGTCTACTCAGCATGAGTAAGTAAGAGATAGAATTGCGCTCTAAGCAGCCTAAAGCTTCTAAACCTATTTGTGTATGGAAGATTCCACATCCCTCTTATAATTTTTACTCCTTTTTCGGGGAGCAAGGGAAGAGATGTCTCTCATTCCTGCTCTGAGCTTGTTGAGAAGTGACCAAAATTGAACACACAATTCTAGGGGAAGGTATTCCGTCAATTTACATGACTCATTTTCTGTATTGCTCTCTCAATACAGTTTAAGATTTTATTCACTCTTAAGTGTTCATTACCTTTCCCATTCTATAATGAAATCCACCTTCCATTGTGTGGCCCTATTATTATTATGCAGCACTTAGGAGCTTCAGTCATGGACCAGGACCCATTGCGTAGGCTCCTTGTAGGCACCGTACAACCAGAAGATCTCTTCCCTAGCAAGCTGACTTGCCTGACTTTGTAAGGTCCTTGTGAGTGCTTCACAATACTGCTTAGTCTTAATTAGACTAAGTTATGTTAGTACATTTGAATTTTTCCAATACTTCTATCAGTAGAAGTTATAGAACAGATTCTGGTATCCTTATAGCATCTAATGTCACACATAATCCTGTGATAGCATGGAGGTTACATTAATCATCTCAGGCTCAGTCCCACCAGCAATCTCTTGCTCTTTCCTGTAGGAGATGCTTCTTTCGTGTGCCTGTGAACGGTCTCTGTTCCTGGATCCCTTCCTGGTTCTTTCCCTGCGCTACTCCTTTTCAGTCCCTCTTTACGCAGGAGCCCTCAGCTCTCCTCTCTGGAGCCAAACTGTATTAGTTAGTCCCTCACTCCTTAAACAGTGTTCTCCCCTGCACCCTGGAGCTCGGTTCTGCTAATCAGATTCTCTGGTCCTTTTTAAGCAGGAACCTTGATCTCTCCTCTCTGGAGCTGAACTGTGGGTTAAGCAACTGTAAGGCCTTTGCCAGCTTCTCCCTCAGCTGGCCCCTTCTCCTTCATGAGCCCTGAGGCTTCAGGGTGCTCAGCAAGCCAGCCCTTCCCTGCTGATGTCTCCTGGTGTCTGACCTGGTACAAGGGAGGAGGCAGTGTTTATGGTGGTCCCCTTCTCCCAGTTCTCTCCAGTTGGCTGGAGAGAAAGGAGCCTTGCCCCAGTCTCCCTGCAAGGCTCCTTGCCCCAGGCCCTTAAAGATACAGTGACAGGTTTGCCTCCTATGCACCGTTCATTCTCAGGACCACTTCCTGTCTATCCATATCCCTGTAGGCCCTTATATAGCTATATCTATTAGGCCTAACAAAATCCTTAAAGGGCCATGCCATACAATGGGCTGACCACTAGACCCTACAACCCTTAAGGGCTGACTATCCTGTCACAAGTTCCATTCACTTGGATGAAAACTAACCTCTTTCCTGCCTTCTCTTCTTTGCTTCCTCTCAATCATTGGTAACATAAGGTGTTTAGTGAATACTTATATAATTGCTTTTACTGTAGCTATTCAGGGCCCAAAAGGAGAAAGCTGGTTTCCTGGAGTACATTTGCCCTATTGTTACTTTTCTGCGAGTTTATAAACATTCTGATTTTGTAAAATATAGTTTTTTCAGCTGGCCAGCAGGGGGAGCAGGTGCCATTTAATAAACATGCCTGTTCAGACACTTAGCTAGAGAGAGGGTATTTTTTCTTTTTGTTCCAGTAACAGTTAAAGTTTTTAAATTATGGCACCAGTACTGATGTGAGCTGCATCTTGCAAGATCATTCTTTATCACTAAGGGGGGTGTAGTTGTACTGCCTTTGTCTGTCTGCACAATGCCATTAACATCAATAGGAGTTCTTTCTAGAGATCAAAGACTGTAAGGCCAACATTTTCAAACTCCATAGTTTGGCACCTAAGTAAGTGACCTGATTTTCAGAAGTGTTGAGCACTGACAGTATCTTTGAAAATCAGGCCATTTACCTCAGTGTCAAAATATGGATTTAGGTGGCTAACTTGGCATTGAGAGCCCTGCCCTTCAATCTGATCTGCGCACAGTTCCATGGACACAGAGATCCACCTATATGGATCGGATTCTAGGATCAGGGACCAAGGTTGATAATTTTGGCCTTCCTCTTTTACCCATTACCAATCTAACCCAAACCTGATGCATGTTTTAAAGCGCTGCTTTGCTTTGAGCACTGGCTGTAAAAATGGCATTGTGGGGGCCCACCTTTCCCCTTCTAATAACTTCATACTGAGTGTTCTCACTTTACAAGTAAAATTATGTGGTTTTTCTACCTGTCTGTCCTGCAAATTCCAGCTGCAATCTGAATGGTGAGCTGAGAAAACTTGATCTGGGAGTCACTGAAAGACAATAGAGGTGAAACCCTAGAATGCCATTGTTATAGTCAGTTTTCACTGTTAACTCCCACCAGGTACCTTCTTCAACTGTTGCTGAGCTGCCATAGGTGATCCAGCCAGTGACCTAAAAGAGCCATGCTGCAAATGGGTGGGACCAGCATCAGCCCATTTATCACCATTAAGGCTAAGATTTTGTCATCGTTATTTTTAGTAAAAGTCATGGACAGGTCACGGGGCAATAAACAAAAATTCATGGAAGCCGTGACCTGTCTGTGACTTTTGCTGCTGTGGCTCCATGGTTTCTCCCACCACTGTGGTGGCTGGGAGCTGTGGGGTTCCCCCTCTGCCGACAGCAGCTAGGAGCTGCAGAGTGAACATATTTCCCAAAGAGAAAATGGGAAACCCCCGCCGCTCACCCAAGGTGTCCCCCTTCCCCTGCGTGAAGCTGTTGTGCTAATCCTGAGGAAGGCCCCCTTAGGAGTCTGTCACATGTCCTGTAACTTTGCAGGGGGCCCCCTGTTTCTTGTTGCTGCTGTTGACTGAGGCCTGTCACTGGAACACTGCCAGGGCCCCATTTGCTGTCAGCTCCAGAGTCCTGCAGCCCCTTGGGCTTAAGCAGAGAATGTCACAGAGGTCTCTGGAAGTCATGGATGGATTCCATGACTTCTATGACCTGCCTCAGCAATGGTGGGGGTGCCCTTCCAATGACCCCAGGATTTACAGGTTAGGAGACCATATCTCCTCCCCACTATGCATCACTTTCCCAATTCTCTCCCTTTTAAGGGGATTCTGTACATGAAATTCTAGCAAGCTTGTGAAGTTTTCATTCTCCTCTGGCCCCCTCTTGTCAGTTTCTCCATGAGCCGGGGTGACCTGAGCCAAAGTATTGATCTAGTTCAATAAAGCATATCCAGGAATTCCTGAAAACACATATGCAGCTTTGCATGAATTGATAGTGCTTGGCAGCTGGATGTGCCTCTCAGTTTGGAGTTCAGGTGAGAGTGAAGATATTGTTTTCAACTATCATGGAAGTCAGCAAAGAAATCCTGCAGATAAATGTAGACTTTTGCAGAGTTAAGTATATCTGCAGTAATGATACCAGAAAAACTCTCTCCATTTTGACCTAAGGGAAATACAGCTATGTCAAAATCTTCATTGTTTCCCTGTACTTACAATAGGATATACCTTGAACATTTCAAGTACATAAAAGGTTGTTACAAGGAGGAAGGAGAAAAAATTATTCTTCTTAACCTCTGAGGATAGGACAAGAAGCAATGGGCTTAAATTGCAGCAAGGGCGGTTTAGGTTGGACATTAGGGGAAACTTCCTAACTGTCAAGAGTGGTTAAGCACTGGAATAAATTGCCCAGAGAGGTTGTGGAATCTCCATCATTGGTGATTTTTAAGGGGTTGGACAAACACCTGTCAGAGATGGTCTAGATCAGGGGTGAGCAAACTTTTTGGCCCAAGGGCCACGTTGGGGTTGCAAAACTGTATGGAGGGCTGACTAAGGAAGGCTGTGCCTCCCCAAACAGCCTGCCCTCCACCCCCTATGTGCCCTTTCCCACTTCTTCCCCCCTCTGAACCTCTGATCCATCCAACCCCCTGTGCTCCTTGTCCCCTAACTGCTCCCTCCTGGGACACCCACCCCTAACTGCCCCCTGTGGGACCCCACCCCCATCCACCCCCCTGCTCCCAGTCCTCTGACTGCCCCTGACCCCTACCCACCCCCCAACCCCCTGACAGGCCTCCCGGGAGTCCCATGCTCATCCAACCCCCCTGTTCCCCATCCCCTGACTGCCCTCTCAAACCTCTGCCCCCATCCAACCACCCCCTGCTCCCTGTCCCCTGAATGCCCCCCCAAACCTCTGCCCCATCCAACCACCCCCTGCTCCCTGTCCCCTGACTGCCCCCTGGGACTCCCTGCCCCTTATCCAACCCCCGGCCCCAGCCCCCTTACCATGCCACTCAGAGCAGCATGTCTGGCAGCCATGCTGCCCAGCCGGAGCTAGACACGCTGCCGCTCTGCTCAGCAGGAGTGTGCAGCTCCGCCGCCCAGAGTACTGCCTGAGCTGCTGCAGGGGAGAGGGGAGAGCAAGGGAGGGGCCGGGGCTAGCCTCCCCGGTCAGGAGCTCAAGGGCCAGGCAGGATGGTCCCGCAGCCAGATGTGGGCCGTGGGCTGCAGTTTGCCCACCTCTGGTTTAGATAGTACTTAGTCCTGCCTTGAGTGCAGGGGACTGGACTAGATGACCTCTCGAGGCCCCTTCCAGTCCTATGATTCTATGACTGAAGGTAGCTAAATGCAAATCTTATTTAGTTATCCAAGGCAACTGGCAAGTTTCTGAGAGTCACCGTTGTGATCTAACAGTTCCGGGGATGGGGCATTCGTTTTTATAGAGATAAAAGCATTCAACATAAGGGCTTGCTCACATGTAAAGTCCTAGTGAAGTCAGTGGAATCAGGTGTTGACTCCATGGGTGCACCAGAACTCAAACATCCACAGAAAAAAAAATAGGGGGTGCTCAGCACCCACCAGCCACAGCTGTTTGACAGGGCCACCTGATCAGTTGTTTGGCAGCTGGTGGGAGGCACTAGGGGAGGGTGGAGAGCACAGAGCCGCGGGCGGGAGGGGGCCTAGCAGCGGTGGGAAGAGGCGTAACGAGAACAAGGCCTCAGGGCTTGTGGGAGTGGAGCACCCACTGGGAAAAATAAAAGTCAGCACCTGTGAGTGGTATTACTCATCTCAGGAACGGGTTTGCAGGACTGGGCTGTAAGTGCACACTAAATATTTGACATTTGTGCTAACCAGGGAGTGAGGCGAGCAGAGTCTCAAGTGAGTTGGGCTCCTGTAATTTATGTCATTTAATTGCAGGAAATCCTTATGTGGGTTGGTTCTATGTAATACCAATCTTCCCAGAAGAGGCTATATCTGGAAGGTTAACATTGCAATAAGGCAGGAGTTATTATATGTTATTTTTTTTAAATGGCCTACACAGTAAGAATATGGTAGTTATCTCAGCCTTCTCTTCTTTTTAATATGTAATTTTGGTGGCACTGTTCCCGTTGCCCTAGCTCTGTTGTTTAAATGGCAGTGCACCAGTTTATGTGTGGAGCCGTCCAAAGAAAATGTTCTGGGGCAGCAACACAGCTTTTAACTATTGCTTCTACAGCTCTAGATGCTGCTATTACTTCTAATTTGTGGGAAGAAAGCAAGGACTTCCCAGCACATGTTTACATCTAATCTAATCTCTTTAGATATTTATACTGCACTCATCCCTGTGCACTTCACTATATGGAGCATACACATTAATATTTATAGCCACATTCTCAATATAAGACTAATAAAGTAGGCACAACAGAATGACACAAAGTTTAGAAATAGTATTTTTTTTCTTTTAGATGACAGGCTATTTCTTCAATAATTCAAACTTTACAGGACAAATTCTACCCTGATATAAGTGGAAACGAGTTGACTGATGTCAGAGCCACATTTGCTTGTACCAAAGCTGTGTTTGGCCCTACACTTCTTGCACAAAGTAAATGTAGTCACGTTGCATCATTAGTTAGTGAGGGAGTTTCTAATCTCAGTTACTTCAGTGTGAATCTAGAGGAAGTCCAGTGAAGTCAATAGAGTTACTCTAGGTTTACGGAATAACTGAAAACAAACATATACCACTGTGATTTTGGTAGCTTCCCTCTCTTCTTTCAAGACCCTCCTTAAAAATCACTTCTTCTGCCAAGCTCCCAGCTGCCAACCTCATTCTGGTGGAAATGCTGCTGCTGAATTGCTGCTATCAGACCTTCACTCTGAGGCCCAAATCCAGGGACCCAGCACCAAGCCCAAGTAGGCTTTGTGCTGGATACCTCTCTAGGGACAGGAGGGGAAGTTATCCTCCCCCTACCAGCTGTGGAGTGGTGATGCAAATGTAAGCAGGGGAATGGTCCTGCTATTGTGGGGAACTTTCCTGGCTTCTGCACTACCCCAGTGAGGTGGGCTAGCGAAAGGATCTGAGTCCTCGCTCCCACTTCCTTTACCCAGAGGCCTCCCTACTCTCGGGGACTCCCCTTCCACTCTCCTGTTTGGCAGAGTTCTTGTAACCCCAGCAAGGCTGGGCCCAGGATTTCCGGGGGGCTCAACCCCCAACCCTGCTGTGCTCACCTGGGGCAGGGGCTGGGTGTCTCCACTCCGGGGTACTCTCTCTGCACTGGGCACCTCCCTGACCCACTGATCATTTCATACAATTTAAAGCAAATGCAAGTTGTTTAATTAACAATTTAAAAAAGAATAAGGAAAAATGGGAAAGGTTAAAGGAAAACACATCACCCTGCTCTGTCGCAGGGAACATTACAAACAGTGTCTCTGGACATTAGGGCACTTCACAGTCTGTTCCTTGTAGGTCCCAGGTCTCCTTCTCAGGCCCTGGCTGTGCTACAGGGATGCTGTGGGTTGGACACTTGCAATGGTTGTGGCCACACCCCTCCGGGCTTTGGGTGGTGGGACCCTTCTTCCCAGCATCAGTCCCCTGTCGGGTTAAGATTCCCCTCCCAGTCTGGCCTGCAAGGACCCTTGGCTGGGGGTATCTTTCTGCACTGGGCCCTTTGCCCAAGGTCCCCCCCTTGGCTGGTTCCAGTTGCTCACCACACCTGGCTCTGTGGCTGCAGTTCTGATCTCAGCACAGAATCTGCTCCCTGGGCTGTGTCTCTGGCTCTGTGGCTACAGTTCCGCTCCCTGCACAGGACCTGCTTTCCCTGGGTTGCCTCTGTGACTCTGCTCCCAGCTCTGAACTGCTTCCTGAGCTGCTTTTCTGGCCCTTGTGGATCTGGCCAGGGTCAGCTCGCCAGCTCAGCTTGGGCGCCTGCTTTCTCCTTAGCTCAGCCCCACTCTGTCTGACCCAGGCAATTCCAGCTCACATGGGGGATGGGACCCCCCTGGCCTCCTGACTCCCTGATTAGCCTGCCCCGCCTGTCAATCAGGCTCAGAGGCTGAGGCTGACCTGGAGCATTGGCCTCTCCCCAATCTTTTAGTACTGGGAGCTAGTCAACCAAAACACCCCCACTGAATGTTAGTAAGGGGGCAACAGTCCCCTTACACAAACACACTGACTTAACCAGTAAAATCACAGCTATAATCAGTAATGTAATTTGTTCTGTAGCCAACTATATTCTTAGGATCCACAGCACAGCTCGAAGGTCCAAATTAGCTCTATAATCTTTATTGTGGCTCAGCTTATGTTCAGTACTGGAAAAAATGGGAAAATACATTTATTGTTACCCTTAACCTTCAAACTCAGTTCTGTGTTTGCACAGCACCTAGAACAATGGGGCACAGGTCCATGACAGGGGCTCCTAGGCACTACCACAATAACCACAAATTGCCACAAGTACTCCTGTTCTTTTTACAAATAATAATTAACAACAACAATTTTTGCAGGTAAGCAAAATGATGGGGTTGGAGCACTCAGTTATTCCTCACAAAACTGGATAACTAAAACCTTGCCAGGTAGCAGGACAGAACTCATTTGGTTAATAACATTTGGAGGGTGATTTATAAGGGTAAAACAGTGCAGCCATCAATACTGACGGATTTTATCAAGCCGAACCTTTCAAGCTTTCCATCTGCTGTTTTGCTGCATCACTCAGACAAGCCACTCGTTCATTGTTAACTTAGGAAAATAATGACAAAAGCTGATTAAGTATTAACCAGGATGCAATATCCTAGCTGGTGTCATTCCTTTTGAAACATAACACAGGGTATGGATTAGGGGATGGAAGTAGAAATACACTAGGTAGATGAGAATATTCAATACAGAGAAGGGGAATTACTGAATTTTTTACTCTCAAGCAAGTGGTGTATATTTGGCTTGCCTGCATGGCTGTCATCTCTGACCATTGATCTCAGAGAACATAACATAAGAGCATAAGAACATAAGAACAGCTGTACTGGATCAGACCAAAGGTCCATCTAGCCCAGTATCTGTCTACCGACAGTGGCCAATGCCAGGTGCCCCAGAGGGGGTGAACCTAACAGGCAATGATCAAGTGATCTCTCTCCTGCCATCCATCTCCATCCTCTGACAAACAGAGGCTAGGGACACCATTCTTTACCCTTCCTGGCTAATACCCATTTATGGACTTAGCCACCATGAATTTATCCAGTTCCCTTTTAAACATTGTTATAGTCCCAGCCTTCACAACCTCCTCAGGTAAGGAGTTCCACAAGTTGACTGTGCACTGTGTGAAGAAGAACTTCCTTTTATTTGTTTTAAACCTGCTACCTATTAATTTCATTTGGTGACCCCTAGTTCTTGTATTATGGGAATAAGTAAATAACTTTTCCTTATTCACTTTCTCAACATCACTCATGATTTTATATACCTCTATCATATCCCCCCTTAGTCTCCTCTTTTCCAAGCTGTAGAGTCCTAGCCTCTTTAATCTTTCCTAGTATGGGACCCTCTCCAAACCCCTAATCATTTTAGTTGCCCTTTTCTGAACCTTTTCTACTGCTAGAATATCTTTTTTGAGGTGAGGAGACCGCATCTGTACACAGTATTCGAGATGTGGATGTACCATGGATTTATATAAGGGCAATAATATATTCTCAGTCTTATTCTCTATCCCCTTTTTAATGATTCCTAACATCCTGTATGCTTTTTTGACCACCTCTGCGCACTTCGTGGACATCTTCAGAGAACTATCCACGATGACTCCAAGAGCTTTTTCCTGACTCGTTGTAGCTAAATTAGCCCCCATCATATTGTATGTATAGTTGGGGTTATTTTTTCCAATGGGCATCACTTTACATTTATCCACATTAAATTTCATTTGCCATTTTGTTGCCCAATCGCTTAGTTTTGTGAGATCTTTTTGAAGTTCTTCACAATCTGCTTTGGTCTTAACTATCTTGGGGAGTTTTGCATCATCTGCAAACTTTGCCACCTCACTGTTTACCCCTTTCTCCAGATCATTTATGAATAAATTGAATAGGCTTGGTCCTAGGACTGACCCTTCGGGAACACCACTAGTTACTCCTCTCCATTCTGAGAATTTACCATTAATTCCTACCCTTTTTTCCCTGTCTTTTAACCAGTTCTCAGTCCATGAAAGGACCTTCCCTTTTATCCCATGACAGCTTAATTTACGTAAGAGCTTTTGGTGAAGGAGCTTGTCAAAGGCTTTCTGGAAATCTAAGCACACTATGTCCACTGGATCCCCTTTATCCACATGTTTGTTGACCCCTTCAAAGAACTCTAATCGATTAGTAAGACACGATTTCCCTTTACAGAAACCATGTTAACTGTTGCTCAACAGTTTATGTGTTTTTATGTGTCTGACAATTTTATTCTTAACTATTGTTTCGACTAATTTGCCTGGTACCGATGTTAGACTTACAGGTCTGTAATTGCCGGGATCACCTCTAGAGCCCTTTTTAAATATTGGCTTTACATTAGCTAACTTCCAGTCACTGGGTACCGAAGCCAATTTAAAGGACAGATTACAAACCTTAGTTTATAGCTCCACAACTTCACATCTGAATTCTTTCAGAGGCTGTATGATAGTACCAGTTTAATGTCACATTTGTGAAAACTAATTTGCACTTGAACAACACTTTTCATCCATCAGTCTCAAACTCCTGTTACCGTCCTGTGACATCAATGGGTTGTGCATGTCAGGACAGCTAAGACTAGCATTAATCCTGTTGTACAGGTAGTGGTTTTGGTGATAAGAGAACCTGGACAAGATAGAGATGTTGAGGAACTGAAACTGATTATGATAAATTTTCAAGGTTGTGTGTGTGTGTGTGTTTTTAATTAAAAGATGTCGAAGACTAGATTCCTGCAGGAAGATAAGCAGGCATACAAACACTGAAAAATATTTGCAAAATACAATAATGCTTTAAGACCTTGGTTTGACCTGTTCTATCTCCATTTTTTTTATGGCCTTACTAACGGTGCTGTACAGTTAGCTACAATATTGTTCCAGCATATTGTACACCACAAATTCATATTCCTTAAAACTTAAAAAATAATGATAACATGAAATAAATAATAATGCTTAGTGAGGCCATAATCCTTGCCTTCCACTCTCAAATCAGATACTGGAGCCAGTGGGCTGGGCAATGAAGGCAGGATCGCAGCTTAAGTGTGAAATGGAGCAAGATAATTTTGAAGACTTTGGTGCTCTATTATGGGGATATTTGCTTTGCTGCCAAGCACAGATTGTGTGCAGAGATTGTAAACATCTGGCTCCAGTAGAAGTTCCAACAAAGAAGACGAGTTTGATGAAAAGATAAACATGAATCTCTGTGATCTTGCCTAACAGCACAAGGGCTATTGCCTCCCAAAGAGCTGCATTTCAATCAATTAGCCCCAGTTACCACCACATTAATTATAGTTACACTGATGTTAGTAGCTCAGTAGCTTCCTCACATGCCACCATTTAGGGAATTATTATGCTTATAATTGGTCCAGTGGATCTCTACAAAACTTTATGCACACCCCTTGCCCTCTGCCAGTTGGCAACAGGAGGTCCCCAGGTTATGGGGTGGAGGGGGGAAGAAGTCCTGGCTGGCGTTTCTGTTGGGGAGGAAGTTGGGAAAGGTCCTGGCTGGTCTAACGTCAGTACCGGGCAAATTAGTCGAAACAATAGTTAAGAATAAAATTGTCAGACACATAGAAAAACATAAACCGTTGAGCAATAGTCAACATGGTTTCTGTAAAGGGAAATCGTGTCTTACTAATCTATCAGAGTTCTTTGAAGGGGTCAACAAACATGTGGACAAAGGGGATTCCAGTGGACATAGTGTGCTTAGATTTCCAGAGAGCCTTTGGCTACGTCTACACTACAGCATAAAATTGAAATAACTAAAACCGGTTTTATAAAACCGATATTATAAAATCGATTTTATGCGTCCACACTAGGGCACATTAATTCTGTGGTGTGCGTCCATGGTCCGAGGCTAGCATCGATTTCTGGAGCGGTGCACTGTGGGTAGCTACTGTAAAATGATGAGGCCAATAACTTCGATTTCCGTCCACACTAACCCTAAATCGATATAGTAATATCGATTTTAGCGTTACTCCTCTCGTTGGGGAGGAGTACAGAAATCGATTTTAAGAGCCCTTAAAATCAATTTAAAGTGTGTTGTAGTGTGGACAAGTACAGCGTTAAATCGATTTAACGCTGTTTAAATCGATTTAACTGCGTAGTGTGGACCAGGCCTTTGACAAGGTCCTTCACCAAAGGCTCTTACGTAAATTAAGCTGTCATTGGATAAAAGGGAAGGTCCTTTCATGGATTGAGAACTGGTTAAAAGACAGGGAAAAAAGGGTAGGAATCAATGGTAAATTTTCAGAATGGAGAGGGGTAACTAGTGGTGTTCCCGAAGGGTCAGTCCTAGGACCAAGCCTATTCAATTTATTCATAAATGATCTGGAGAAAGGGGTAAACAGTGAGGTGGCAAAGTTTGCAGATGATACTAAACTCCTCAAGACAGTTAAGACCAAAGCAGATTGTGAAGAACTTCAAAAAGATCTCACAAAACTAAGTGATTGGGCAACAAAATGGCAAATGAAATTTAATGTGGATAAATGTAAAGTGATGCCCATTGGAAAAAATAACCCCAACTATACATACAATATGATGGGGGCTAATTTAGCTACAACGAGTCAGGAGAAAGCTCTTGGAGTCATCGTGGATAGTTCTCTGAAGATATCCATGCAGTGTGCAGAGGTGGTCAAAAAAGCAAACAGGATGTTAGGAATCATTAAAAAGGGAATAGAGAATAAGACTGAGACCTGGTCTACACGACGTATTTAAACCGATTTTGGCAGTGTTAAACCGATTTAACGCTGTACCCGGCCACACTACGAGGCCCTTTATATCGAGAGGAGTAGCGCTAAAATCGGTATTATCATATCGAATTAGGGTTAGTGTGGCCGTAAATCGACGGTATTGGCCTCCAGGTGGTATCCCACAGTGCACCACTGTGACCGCTCTGGACACCAATCTCAACTCGGATGCAGTGGCCAGGTAAGCAGGAAAAGCCCCGCAAAATTTTGATTTTCATTTCCTGTTTGCCCAGCGTGGAGCTCTGATCAGCACGGGTGGCAATGCAGTCCCAAATCCAAAAAGAGCTCCAGCATCGACCGTACGGGAGATACTGGATCTGATCGCTGTATGGGGAAACAAATCTGTTCTATCAAAGCTCCATTACAGAAGATGAAATGCCAAAGCGTTCGAAAAAAAAAATCTCCAGGCTACACAGTGCTGCATGACAAGCGTAACGGGAAGCCAGAGACTCAAATGGACGCTCATGGAGGGAGTGAGGGGGTACTGAGGACTCCAGCTATCCCACAGTCCACAGCAGTATCCGAAAAGTATTTGCATTCTTGGCTGAGCTCCCAGTGCCTGTAGGTTCAAACACATTGTCCGTCATGATTCAGGGAATAGCTCGTCAATTTACTCCCCCCCCCATGTGAAAGAAAAGGGAAATAAATAGTTTCTTGACTTCTTTCAGTGTCACCCTGTGTCTACTGAATGCTGCTGGTAGACGTGATGCTCCAGCAGTGAAGAGTAGTATCTGCTCCTCTCCCCTCCCTGGTGGCAGACGGTACATGCTTGATAACTGCTGAATACCCCTGGCTGGCCTCAGGGGAGCCTGGGTAAAAATAGGAATGATTCCTGGTCATTCCCAGTACATGGTATAGAACGGCTGGTAACCATCTTCATCATAGCCACTGGGGGCTGAGCTACATCAGCCCTCTCCCTTTCCTCTGTAAAGAAAAGATTCTGTCCTACCTGGACTATCATAGCAGCGACATGCTGGGCTCCTCTCCCCCACATGGCTTAATGTCCTGTCTGGACTGTCATAGCACAGGGAGGCTGCATCCCCCTCATTTTATCTCACTAACAAGTCACTGTTTCTTATTCCTGCATTCTTTATAACTTCATGACACAAATGAGGGGGACTCTGCCATGATAGCCCAGGAAGGTTGGGGGAGGAGAGAAGCAACAGATAGGGTTGTTGCAGGGGCACCCCTCATGAATGGCATGTAGCTCATCATTTCTGTGGGATCTGACACAGAGCAGCTGTGCTCTCTGATGCACTGGTTCTCTAGTACACTTGCCCCAAATTCTAGGCAGAACTGATTCTATTTTTAGAAACCATAAAGAAGGGATTGACTCAGGGAGTCATTCCCAGTTTTGCTTTTGCGCCCCCGGCCGATCTCAGACAGGGGCACCCATGATAGCAGCAGACAGCACAGAAGAACAGATAACCATCATCTCATTGCCAAATTACACTGGCAGCAGATGGTACAGAACAACTAGTAACCATCTCTGCTATCATGCAAAAGCAAATGAATGCTACTGTGTAGCACTGGAGTATCGCCTCTGTCCGCGGCATCCAGTACACATACGGTGACTGTAAAAAAAAAAGCTGAACGGGCTCCATCGTTGCCGTGCCATGGTTTCTGCCAGGGCAATCCAGGGAAAAACGGAGCGAAATGATTGTCTGCCGTTGCTTTCCCGGAGGAAGGAATGAGTGACGACATTTACCCAGAACCACCCGCGACAATGATTTTTGCCCCATCAGCCACTGGGCTCTCAACCCAGAATTCTAAGGGGTGGAGGAGACTGTGGGAACTATGGGATAGCTATGGAATAGCTACCCACAGTGCAATGCTCCGGAAATCAACGCTAGCCTCGGACCATGGACGCACACCGCTGAATTAATGTGCTTAGTGTGGCCACATGTACTCGACTTTATACAATCTGTTTTATAAAACCGATTTATGTAAAATTGGAATAATCCCGTAGTGTAGACGTACCCTGAGAATATATTGTTGCCCTTATATAAATCCATGGTACATCCACATCTCGAATACTGTGTACAGATGTGGTCTCCTCACCTCAAAAAAGATATTCTAGCAGTAGAAAAGGTTCAGAAAAGGGCAACTAAAATGATTAGGGGTTTGGAAAGGGTCCCATACGAGGAAAGATTAAAGAGGCTAGGACTCTTCAGCTTGGAAAAGAGGAGACTAAGAGGGGATATGATAGAGGTATATAAAATCATGAGTGATGTTGAGAAAGTGAATAAGGAAAATTTATTTACTTATTCCCATAATACAAGAACTAGGGGTCACCAAATGAAATTAATAGGTAGCAGTTTTAAACAAATAAAAGGAAGTTCTTCTTCACACAGTGCACAGTCAACTTGTGGAACTCCTTACCTGAAGAGGTTGTGAAGGCTAGGACTATAACAATGTTTAAAAGGGAACTGGATAAATTCATGGTGGCTAAGTCCATAAATGGGTATTAGCCAGGAAGGGTAAAGAATGGTGTCCCTAGCCTCTGTTTGTCAGAGGATGGAGATGGATGGCAGGAGAGAGATCACTTGATCATTGCCTGTTAGGTTCACCCCCTCTGGGGCACCTGGCATTGGCCACTGTCGGTAGACAGATACTGGGCTAGATGGACCTTTGGTCTGACCCAGTACGGCTGTTCTTGTGTTCTTATGTCCCAGTATCTCCGGTAGGAGCGCAGCTGGGGAGAGGTCCTTGTCTAGCCAGTAGGAGGGGAGAGGGAAGATTTGAATGTATTGGAGACAATTTTTTATTTCAGAAGGTGATCATTTTTTAAAGTTTGTGGAAGCAGAGAATGATAAAAATGCAGCTTTTCCACAGGGGCTGAAGGAAGGGAATTATCGTAGGGGTGTAATTAAGGGCACAGTTTGGTTCAGTATTTTCTGTGAAATAATTCCCTATGGAAAAGCTGCCTTTTTGTTGTTCTCTATTTCCTCAAACTTTAAAAAATTCTCTGACGTAAACCAATTTTTTCCAAATGGTCACATGCTATAGCTAGAAGAGAAAAGGTTAAATTCTCCTTTCATATTATAATGTAATTCCTTTTCTGTTTTTCCACAACTATCTAGAGACAGATCTAACAGGCATTAACCCTTAATCCCATCATTGGGTTAAAATGGAGGGTATAGTTATAAAAAGTGTGTGGTAAAAGAATGATTGTAAGTTTCCACCTAGATCCACGAGCCAGTTATTTTAGAAAAAGAACCAAATAAAACTGCTATTTCTACATCAGAAGTTTCAACAACAAAACAATATAAAATAACAAAACAGACTCTGATGACCCATTGCATGGAAAGTCCCATCCCTCTGCAGGAGGCATATTTATCTGGATTTAGACTTCAAGATATAACCAAAAATAAATGAATAATTACAGTTTTGGAGCAAGATCTGTAAAAAGACTGGGAAAAGATAATTTAAGATGTAACCACTGAAAACAATGGCACACCTGTTTGAAGTCCCTCCGGATCCTTTCAGAGTAGGGAGACCACTTGTTCGGTTTTATATCTTTTTGAGTGGTCTGTCCCCCATCCTGTACTGGGCCAAAACTGGATGTGATTTTATCCAATATCACACAGGGCATGCCATTTTGAATAGTGTGCTGTGCTGCTCCACCCCCACCAGCATGATTTCATACACACACTGCATGCAAGGTCAGGCTAGTGGGGTAAGGAAGCACTCAGTTGAAAATGGCGTCCCTTGTATGGTCTGATCTCGCATGTAGTGGCAGTGTTACATAGGCAGCGGCAGGTCTCTGCTGTTCCCAGACGTGCCGGAGTGTTCGGTATTCCAGAAACATGTGAGTGGCCACCCTATTTCAAAGGTATGCTGAGTAGATAGATCTCTGCATAGTGTATGCTGGCTTTAAAGGATTGCAAGGCCTATGATGCAATTGTGGTGCCCTCTGGGACTGGACTGAGCTTCCTGTGTCAGAGACTGCTGCAGAGGGTCGATGGCCTCCATCCGGTGGGCCAGTAGCTGGAACAGAGAGCTGCTGCTCCCCTTTGAGTCTGGGCCGAGGAGAAGCTGTGACAGAGCCCTGCTGTTGAGTTGCTGAGGCTGAAGACATGTGACCAGGGTTAAGACTACACTACATCTGATGACTTGTTAGTGCTGATCCTTAGCTCATAGATGTCTTCTCCTCAACTAGCCATTGAGAGTGGACGCTGGTGGCTGTCGGTTGTTGGTTGTACAGCAGGTCTGACTTTGGCTTACAGACAGATGAAGAAAGGGTGGATTACCCTTGGGCTGTGGCTATCTAATCTAACAACTGTTACCGCCAGTTGTACTGTGCAACCTAAGCTGGTCACGGTACAAAATTGCCTCACTCCTTGTTTCACCTGGCCTGCCTTTGCCATACTTACAGAATGTTTTCCTTTGGCCTGAACTCCTGCTCAGCCCAATGCAAGAGAGGGCCCAGGACTATAAGCTTAAGGGAGAATGAGCACTCAGGGCTGAGGTGGATCTGTGTATAATGCCATGAGGATCAGTGACTCTCAACTTTTCCAGACTACTGTACCCCTGTAAGGAGTCTGATTTGTGTAGTGTACCCCAAGATTCACTTCACTTTAAAACTTGTTGCTTACAAAATCAGACATAAAAATACAAAAGGATCACAGCACTCTATTACTGAAAAATTGCTTACTTTCTCATTTTTATCATAGAATTATAAAATAAATCAGTTGGAATATAAATATTGTACTGAACATTTCAGTGTATAGTATATAGAGCAGTATAAACAAGTTATTGTCTGTATGAAATTTTAGTTTTGACTGACTTTACTACTGCTTTTTATGTAGCCAGTTGTAAAACTAGGCAAATATCTATGTGAGTTGATGTACCCCTGGAAGACCTCTGTGTACCCCCAAGGAACATGTGCATACTCCTGGTGGAGAACCACTGGGTTAGGTTTTTGTTGCAACTTGATGTTGAAAACTGCAGCCATTAGCTGAGCTTTTGCAGTGCCACCTACTGGGTGTAGCCATAATAGAAATCTATATTAACTTCTTGCATTTTTTATTGTATGTTTTTAGGATAATTTAAGTAAAAGTGTGTTGGTTTTATTTTACATGTTTTTGCCTGCATAAGATCCATTATTTATATTTTTGTTCCTGGAGACAACCAAGTTACACCAACAGGTATATACAGTGCCTCCCCAGGTGGGGGCACCATCAACTATAAATATTTGTAGGAGTAAGAGTCCTACTGCAGAGGGGTAAACTAGAGGATTCCTACCTAATTGCCTATCTCAGCTGGGACCACCAGGATCTCCGTTATCCTTAATGACCAAAGGTGCCCAGGCAACACGTGAGAGTTGCCTCCTCTCAAGCAACCTGGGAAGGAAAGGGGGTTATAAGCAAATTCTGAGAGGCATTGCACATGGCCACCCATAAAAAAAAAGGCTCCCAGCCTCATCCTTGGGACAGCAGAGTAGGTGTTTGCTTCTCCTGTCTTTTCCATACCAACATCACACACACAAGAGGGTGCTCTGCAGGATCATCAAAAGAGAAGCCCTGAAGAGCTTTTCCAGGGCAAGGCCAAGAGGACAGAGTCATGGTGTCCTAGGGCTTTGATTTAGCAATATGCTTGAACTCAGGGTTAAATTTAAACAAGTGACTATCCCATTGAAGCCAATGAGAATACTTGTATTCTTAAAGTTGGGCATCTGCTTACTGAATCAGCAGATCTGGACCCCAGATACAGAGGTAGGTCTTGGACTGTACCCTTGCCAGACTCATTTCAACAAACCCAACTGTAGTGTGCAACAGACAGATCAGGGAGGGATTCATGGCCAATGTCACATGATGAAACCCTCCCTAGAGCTGATGTCACCATTTTGCCATTCAACAGTGAGCTACTTATAAGGCAGCAGCAGGGGGACCAGGAGGAGAAAGGAGGAAATGCAGGGGGAACTCAGATTTCTATACCTGATATTTGATAGTAAAGATCATAGGCGCCAAGTTTCTAATCTGCCGGGGGGTGCCCAGGCCCCACCCCCCACTCCACCCCCTTCCCCAAATGCCCGAACCCCACCCCATCCCCACCCAACCTCTTCCACACCTCTTCCCTCCCCACCTCTTCCCCACCTAGTTCTGCCGCCTCCCCAAAACATGCTGTGCCCTTGCTACTTCCTCCCCCCTCCCTAGCACCTCCTGATAGTGTGAAACAGCTGATCCACGGCAGGCAGTAGGCCCTGGGAGGGATGGGGAGGCACTGATCGGTGGAGCCCGCTGGTGTGCGGAAAGCGCTGGTGGGAGAGGTATGCACTGATAGGGGGGCTGCCAGTGGGTGCTCAGCACCCACCATTTTTTTCCCAGGGGTGCTCCAGGCCTGGAGCACTCACAGAGTCAGAGCCTATGGTAAAGATTATCAATAACGTGCTCATTTTTTTGACCAACCCACATTCCCACATGAATGCAACTTTCATTAACTATATGATTTCAGATTGAAATAATAAAGACTAAAAATGTTTGTAAAGCTGGATGAAACTCATCCTGTGCTTTCAAAATAGAGAAAATTCAGTCTATGGGATTGAACACCACTTGAGAGTTAGGCACACAGGTTTTTGTATAATCTGCTATAATTCCAGTATATAATCATCTGTCACTAAGTAGTGTGGCATGTAATCTATTACCCCATGTTTAAATTTCATATTAGTTGGTACATTTTCCATCTTAGTTTCTTCTCAGAAAGCAAAGGATACATGTACACTGCAAAAGAAACAAACAAAGAAACAAACAAACCACTGTGGCAGTGAGTCTCAGAGTCCAGGTCAACTGACTTGGACTCGCACAATGGGGCTAAAAATAGCAGTCTAGACAGACCTGCTCAGGTCAGTGCGTGGGCTCCGATGCCCACAAAGAACAGCAAAGATAGAAGTCAATCAAGCAGACAGTATGATGAAGGCCTAAAGAGCAGTTGGTATCTAAGAATGCGGAGGAATAGACATTCCATTTCAGTTTCAGAATTCCTGCTTTCCTCCCACTTCCTTCCTTCCAGTTTTCCTGCCATCAGTTCAAGGCCAGTTCTGACCATGACTTAAATGATCCAAGTAAAACAAATTAACATTAGATTTTTTTATTTTACAAGTACAGAACAGTACACTATAAGAAACAAAATGGATGCAATTCTGTCTTTCCAGTTAGAGAAGGAATTTAAACCCCCAGGATTTACTTATAGAACTTTTTAGAACTTTTTTTTTCCTTGCAGAAGATTGATGAAAACTGGTGCTGTCAAGCAACTAAAAAAATTAATCGTGATTAATTGCGTGATTAAAAATATTAATTGCAAATAAGCACGCTGTTAAAAATAATAGAATACCATTTATTTATATATTTTTGGATGTTTTCTACATTTTCAAATATATTGATTTCAATTAAAACAGAATACAAAGTGTACAGTGCTCACTTTATATTTATTTTTTATTACAAATATTTGTATTGTAAAAAAACAAAATAAATAGTATTTTTCAATTCACCTAATACAAGTACTATAGTGCTATCTCTTTATCATGAAAGTTGCACTTACAAGTGTAGAATTATGTACAAAAAATAACTCCATTCAAAAATAAAACAATATAAAACTTTAAAGCCTACAAGTCCACTCAGTCCTACTTCAGTCAGTAGTTCAGACAAACAAATGTAGTTACAATTTGCAGAAGACAATGCTGCCCACTTCTTATTTAGAATGTCACCTGAAAGTGAGAACAGGAGTTCGCATGGCACTGTTGTAGCTAGCGCTGCGAGATTTTAAGTACCAGAAATGCTAAAGATTCATATGTTCCTTCATGTTTCAACCACCATTCCAGAGGGCATATGTCCATGCTGATGATGGGTTCTGCTCGATAACAATCCAAAGCAGAGCAGACCAACACATGTTCATTTTCATCATCTGAATCAGATGCCATCAGCAGAAGGCTGATTTTCTTTTTTGGTGGTTTGTGTTCTGTAATTTCTGCATCGGACTGTTGCTCTTTTGAGACCTCTGAAAGCATGCTCCACACCATTTCCCTCTCAGATTTTGGACAGCACTTCAGCTTCTTAAACTTTGTGTTGAGTGCTGTAGGTATCTTTAGAAATCTCACATTGATACCTTCTTTGTGTTTTGTTAAATCTGCTATGAAAGTGTTCTTAAAATGAACATGTGCTGGGTCATCATCTGAGACTATGACAACATGAAATATATGGCAGAATGCAGGTAAAACAGAACAGGAGACATGCGATTCTCCCCCAAGGAGTTCAGTCACAAATTTAATTAACACATCAGTTTTTAACGAGCCTCATCAGCATGGAAGGTGGCTGAAGCATGAAGGGGCATATGAATGTTTAGCATATCTGGCATGTAAATACCTTGCAACACTGGCTACAAAAGTGCCATGTGAATGCCTGTTCTCACTTTCAGGCAACATTGTAAATAAGAAGCAGGCAGCCGTATCTCCCGTAAATGTAAACAAACTTGTTTGTCTTAGCGATTGGCTGAACAAGAAGTAGGACTGAGTGGACTTGTAGGCGCTAAAGTTTTACATTGTTTTGTTTCTGAGTGCAGTTATATAACAAAAGAAATTTCTACATTTGTAAGTTACACTTTCACGATAATGAGATTACACTATGGTACTTGTATGAAGTGAATTGAAAAATACTATTTCTTTTATCATTTTTGCAGTGCAAATATTTGTAATAAAAATAATAATATAAAGTGAGCATTGGACACTTTGTATTCTGCACCATAATAGAAATCAATATATTTTAAAATGTAGAAAACCATCCAAAATATTTAATACATTTCAATTGGTATTCTATTGTTTAACAGTGCAATTAATCACAATTAATTTTTTAAATTGCGATTCTTTTTTTAGTTAATCGTGTGAGTTAACTGCAATTAATCAACAACCCTAATGAAAACAAAAAATAGTTACCAAAAATTTCAGTGGAAACTTTTGCTTTTTTGTTGAAAAAAATATTTTGGGTTTTGGTTTTCTGATTAAAATTTTTTTTAAATGTTCAAGGAAGGGCACTTTCTATTAAAATTTTAATTTAGTTGAAAACCTAATTTTCCAGGGAAAAAAGATTCAACAAATTGTCTACTAGCTCTACATATTTGTCTGGAATAAAATCCTTATGAAAAATACCAGAGGCTTCAAATAATTTCAGTGTGAGTCTTTGGCTCAATGCAGGGTGTGATGGGACCCCCAGGGTACAACCTGAAACTGTGGGACTGCTCTGCCCCTTAACTCTCAAGCCTGGGTTGTCGTTCACAAAGCTATGCCAGTGACAAACAGCAAACCTCTTGAGGTGCTGTAATCACTCAGCCATCAGCATGTGGAGACCCACACCCAGCTAAATTGCCACTCATGAATTATACAGAGAGAGGCACCAGGCAATCACCCCGGTCCCCAGCATTGCACCCTAGAAATATGACATCTTACACTGCTCAAGACTCCCTTGGACTGTGCAAGGTCATTAATTAGTTTGCCACTTCAACAAAGGGTAGCAGCTATGCAGCAGCCCTTGTTAAGCTGAGCTGAGATTCCCCAAGCATTTCAATCAAACCCACACTGTTTTAGATAAAATATAAAACAGATTTATTAACTGCAGAAAGATAGGTTTTAAGTGATTATAAGTAACAGGCATAAAGATCAAAGTTGGTTATATAAGAAATAAAAATAAATTTGCATTCTAAATTCTACAGACTAAGCAAGATTTGCCTCAAACAATTTCTCATCCTAATAGATGTTACCAGCAGATCACAGTTCTTAATACACAGATTAAATTCCCTTTCAGCCTGGGACAAATCTCCCCAGTTCAAAGTCTTTGTCTCCAAAGCAATCTTCAGGTTTTGAGAGAAGAGAGGAGAGAGGCCAAGAGATGATGTCACTGTCCCCTTTTATACTTTCTTCCAGCTTCTAGAAAGATCCTTGCTGTGACGTTGGGATTAGACAGCCCCCACTGTGTATGTGCCCTTTCTGAGATGTTTCTGGGCAAGTGAATTCTTCTTGATGGGCCATCAACACATTTCTGGCCTGTCCTGATGTAAATCTGTCTTACAAGGTGCTCCTTTGCTGCCACTGAAAGACTGGCCGTGGGCATCGGCCAACCTCACAACATATTTCAGTAACACACACATAACAATACTTAGTAACTTCAGGTACAATGGTAACACACATAATTCAACAGAGTAGTCATGTTCAATGGAGCATGACTTCTCAAATGATACCTCACAAGGCATACTTTGTACAAAACATATATTCATATCACAGTGATGAATATGGGGTTTCCAGGGTGCTATTTTGAGGTACAGTGTTACCTGGGGTAAGTGGGTGATATATAAGGGGTCAGGCTAAAGGATCTAATGGTATCCTCTAGCCTTAAACTCTATGAAAGGCGCATCAACATACACTTCTATCTGTTTGGAGCACTAAGAAGGGGTTTTGCCATGATTGTCTCTAGGGTTGTGGTTTAATTGCACTATTACTGTGTGGCCATAGGTGTACTGATGGAATCACTAGATTTCAAATACCATGGCCAGAAGTTCTTTTTCTATTTGTTTTATATTGATCCCAGACAAGATAATGGAGCAGCTGCTACGGGACTTGGTTAATAAAGAATTAAAGGATGGTAATATAATTAATGCCAATCAATATGGGTTTATGGAAAATAGAACCTGCCAAACTAACGGTTTTTTTATTAGATTACAAGTTTGGTTGATAAAGGTAATAGTGTTGATGTAATATGCCTAGACTTCTATAAGGTGACTTGGTAACATATGACATTTTGATTAAAAACTAAAATGATATAAAATTTACATTTGTACACATTACATGGATTAAAAGCTGGCTAACTGATAGGTCTCAAAATGTAATTTTAAATGTAGAATTGTCATCAAGTGGGTGTATTAGCCCCATGATATTTAACATTTTTATCAATGACCTGGAAGAAAACAAAATAATCACTGATAAAGTTTGCAGATGACAAAATAATTGGGGGACTGGTAAATAATGAGTAGTAATAAATATTGGGGTAGTGGGTAGTAGCCATGTAAGCTGTTCTGCTTCAAGGTATGATCATCTTCCCATGCAAGCCTCAAGTCCACTTGGCCCCTGATAAGGGCTGCTGCTCAGGATAAAGAGCAAAGGCCAGTGATGGACCCAGCAGATGTAAGCCAGGCTCCCCAACAGTGGTGAAGGTGGAGGAGCCACAACTATGGATGTGTGAATCACGTAGGCAGAAGGAAAGCTAGATCTTCGCAACTGTCATTCATGCTCTCAGGAACCGACTGCATCTGGCAGAAGAGTTCCTGGGAAGGGGGATGGTGTCCCCAACAATAAAACCCCTCTATGTCTTCCCATTTCCGAGGAGGCACAGTGAAATCAAGGGACAATGGACCATGACAACAGCACTAGGATTAAAGCCCCCTTATTACCAACTCCAGGAGGCGGACCATGCTCTGCATGCATAGGACAGATGTGACCTAAACCTCACTTAGGGAAACTACAGCCCCCCCGACCCCAACTTCCTGAAGTCCAAACCAGATCTTAGAGATGCATTCCAAGTTTCCACATGGAACGTGTTAACACTGAGTGGCACTGGATACAAGACAGCTCTTGTCAAAGACTCACCCATTACAAGAGCGTAATCACCAGCATCACAGAGGCTGGTCTGCCACAAAGTAATCAAGTTCCTGTTGAAGGAACAACCTTCCTCCACACCGGTGTTCCACCCCAAATTCAAGGTGTGGTTATTAGACAACCTCTGGCACAGCTTTCAGCCACATGGAACCACATCTATCCATGCTTTCTCTATGCTTGGCTCCAACTTGTTGTTGTGGCCTACGTGCCGCATCACTAGCAGGAAAGGATGCATTCTACCATCAGCTAGCAGCAAAAATCCAGTCAGCTACGCCACATGTCACATTGCTAGTGGTTGGAGATTTCAGTGCCAGGACTGGCTATGATTGAACTGGGTATGGAACCATGATAGGTGCCTTTGGAGGAGGACAATAGTTCTCTCGGGCTCCTAGGACTGCTGTGAGGCTTGAGGCAGTGGTGAGCTTCAGAGTGGTGCATATTCCTCTGCCTTGTTCCCCAATATGGTAAAATAATGGTTTTACTTTCCTGCTATCATCCTCCTACATGTATAGCTCAAACTTCTTCCACTGGGTACCTTTCTGGGCTAGATTTCTGTCTGTAAAATCTAGAGCTCTGGGGGCTTCAGACTGAGTTCTGTGGCTCCTGCTGCCAGCTGCTGCACTTCAGAGAACTCCCTGCTCAGATGCTGTCACCGTGTTTTGCTCACAAAGTACAAAGCTGACTGCAGGTTAAGTTGACAAATGAAACTTTATTAACCCCTGTGGAATGCTGTGCCCTAGTGGCTGAATTGCTTCCAGCCTAAGTCCCCACATTCCCTGTCCCACTGTGTCTTGTCAATAATAGTCCCTCCAGGGAACATTGGCCCTCTGATTCCAGGTCCACTGATCATGAGACATTGTGTAAGAACCTGCAGGGCTATAAGCTGGGCCCAGAGCGCTTCTGGGCAATTGATGCCTCCACATCTCGCCACGAGGCTTAGGCTGGGTTCCTGTGAGAAGACTCTGTGAGGCTGAACTCAGGAGGAAATATGGTCCAGGAGGACCTGAGTGGCAGCTTTTCACAGCCACTGATTGGATGGCATCAGTATTTAAGTCAGGAAGTCATAATGGGGAGCTATCTGAACAACAACATAGACTGCTTTCCTGGCTTTGCTACAGACCCCACTTGTGGGAGACCCTAGACTCAAGCTTTTGAACCTGCCTGCCTCCTGATTCTTGGTTTGCTCTTTGGCCCGTCATGGACAGTAACCAGGGCTGCCCCGGGGTGGGGAGAGGGGCAAGTGGAGCAATTTGCCCCAGGCCCCGGGCACTGTAGGGGTCCTGCTAGCCGCTCCGGGTTTTCAGCAGCACTTTGGCAGCGGGCCCTTCACTCGCTCTGGGTCTTTGGCGGCGGGTCCTTCAGTGCAGCAGAAGAGTCGGAGTGAGTGAAGGACCCACTGCTGAAGTGCTGCCGAAGCCTCAGAGCGCTGCCCGGTGAGTACAAGTGCCGGGGGAAAAGAAAATAAAGCTGCAATCGGCGGCACTTAGGCTGCTCTAACGCCGCCGCTTCATTCTTTGGCGGCCATTCAGCAGCAGGTCTCTCTCGGAGGGAAGGACCCACTGCTGAAGACATGGCCCTGACCCAGGCCCCCTGAAACCTCTGGGCGGCCCTGCCAGTAATCTAACCCTACTTGCCTCCTGATGCCTGACTCTTGGTTTGCCCTCTGGCCTAACCTGGACTCTGACTTCCTGGTACCTGATTTGGTCTGATTCCGGACTCCTGCTCCAACCACTAGATCTGACAGCCCACATTCTGGTCATGACAGTTTGCTCAGACATCTTTGCCCTCCCAACCCCTCAATCCCATCCAACCCCTCCACAGATGATGGAAGAGGCACACTGCCCTCCAACCAGCGGCCAAAACCCTTCTGATCCCCTTCTGGCTAAAACCCACACCAGACCTTGTGGAGTTGATTGGTTGGTCACCCCTATCATTGGGACCAGTGACACAAAAGCTGTAACGTAAGGGCACTGAGAAACAGTATGCCTTGATGTGATCCGTTCCCCATTCTACCTGATAATTCTTGGAATTCCTTGGTTGGAGTGGCATGACCTGTACATCTCCTGGTGATGGTGGAGCATTAGCTTCTCCACTGAATACTGTCAGAAAGTAACAAAGCAATCAATCTCCAACTGACCTGTACCCAGGGCTCCAGGATGGAAGCAGAACTCTGGACAGCAGGGGCTGGCCATATGAGAGTGGCCTCAGGCCAGAACCACAAGTATCACAACTACCTAAATGTGTTCAAAAAGAAAAATGCAGACTCACTACCCCCACACAGAAACTAGGACTGCCCTACTTACAGCCAGGGCAAAAGTGCCTTATGGACAGATATACTCCATTTCTGAACCAGAACTGGAGACGCTCCATGGGTATGTCCAGGAAATCTTGCCAAGGACTTCATTCGGTGATTTACCTCTCCAGCAGGGGCACCAGTTCACTTTGTGAAGAAGAAGGATGAGTCATTACACCTCTGTGTAGACTATCGCACACTGAACTATCTCCACCACATATAACCACCAAACAGCTGGGCAAACTGAATAGGTGAACCAAATACTAGAGCAGAACTTAAGGTGCTTTGTAAATTACCATCGAGATAACTGGTCCATGCTCCTGCCATATGCAGAGTTTTCTTACAATAGCGCTGACTGTGACTTCACAGGTTAGAGCCCCTTCTTCACTAATGATGGGTTCCATCCCTGTTTCCACCCAGTGTTACCAGCAGCCTCCCTGCATCCTGTGGCCACTCACTGGGTCCAACTGATCCATCTCATTCAGAAAGAGCTCAAGAACCACCGAGAAGAGGAGAAGGAGGCCTACAAGAGGCATGCCCATGGTCGGCAACAGGAAGTGCCAGCATTTACAGTAAGCCAAAAGGTGTGGCTTGCTGCTAAACACCTCCAGACTAGGTGACCTTCCCACAAATTGGACCACCAGTTTCTGGAATATGTCCTGATATGCCAGCAAATTAACCCAGTTACTTTCAAGCTCCACCTGCCCGTCTCTCAAAATACACCTAGTTTTCCAAATCTCCCTAAGAACCTCTTCCCTGACTTAACTACATTGCTGCCACCACCAGTAGAAATCCAAGGTTATGAGGAATACAAAGTACATGACATCCTCAACTCCTGATGGCAATGCATGTCTGTCCTATCTGGTGGACTGTGGAGGCTATGGCCCTGAAGAATGCACTTGGGAGCTTGCCTATGTCCACACCCATAACCTGTTGGATGAACTCCACAAAACTCACCCAGCCAAGCCTGACACCACCTCAAAGGGGGTGAAGTGGGGAGATGGTGTAAGAACTACAGGTCTAGAACCTGGGACTATGGGCCATTGGCATCTCCACATCACCACAGGAGGCTTAGGCTGGGTTCCTGTGGGAGGACCCTGTGAAGCTTGGCTCAGCAGGAAATGCTGCCCAGCAGGACCCGGGTGGCAGCTCTTCACAGCCCGATTGGCTGGCACCAGTATTTAAGCCAGGAAGCCAGGATGGGGATCTATCTGAGCAACAACAGACTGCCTGCATCTGCTCCAGACCCTGCCCATGAGAGACCCTAGACTCTGACTTGTGACCCTGCCTGACTCTCGGTTTGCCCTTTGTCTTATCTCAGACTCTGACTCTCAGTACCTGATTTGGCTTGACTCCTGTTCTGACCACTAAATAGGATTGCCCACATCCTGGTTGTAATCAGCGGCCTAGTATACTGGCTTTCCTGGATCCCATTCTCAAGCACCTATCTCTCCCCATTCATTGCATAGGGTGCCTGGGCACCTAACCCAGGTTTTGTGGATTTCATTGTTGTTCCAGTGATTTTCTGGGTGCCTAAAAGTTAGGCTTTGAAACACTGAGCTTTGCAACACCTACGGCCCTTTGTGGATCCAAGTCCTAGGCCCCAGTTAAGCAAAACACTTACATATGTAATTCCATTGACTTTAATGGAACTTGAGCGAGAGATTTGCTGAATCAGGGCACTTAGCATATTTTTTCCTGCCCCCAATTTAGAAGAAATCTGGCACCTTGAAGATTGCTACCTGTGGGGTTTTAGCTACACAGCCCCTACTAACTTAGTGCAGAAATCTCAGGGTAAGTTTTTCCAGTCTGTCCAAAGGTAATTGTAGAGTTTCTGGAGATGAGTTTCAGAAACCTGATATGCGTGCTCTGAAACTTAAGCCTGTTTGTGCACAAAACCCACTATTTTCTCTCATTTCCTAGTATATATTTTGAAATCCAGCCAGGCATCCTCTTCTATATAATCTTCCTGTTTCAATGACCATGATGCTGATCCCGTTTGTCATTCAGTTATTTGTCTTCCTGATGAGTTAACCTGTCAGGCTAAGGTATTCCTTGTGTATATTCCCCATCATCTGATCAGACACCTTTCTGATCATGCAGTCCCAACTTGGGCTAAAGTCCTTTTGATTTCAATTGGAGTTTTGCCTGATTAAATGTCTTCAGGTTCCCAGGGCCAGAAGATACATTGCTTATGTAATCCCCCAACTTGGAGTACCAATGTGGAAACTACATAGCTTGGAAGCAGCTGGATACATGTGAATTACAAGGCCTATTCCTCACTTAAGTCCCATTTAACCATTGACCTTTTGTTGGCCCTTACTGAAGGCAATTGCATTAACCTTTTGTTTTGATTTACAACAAAACAGTGGATTTATCCATTCTGGGTATTACCATAGCACCTGTTGCCATGGTATTTAAGATAGACTTGCAGGTGAGTCTTTCAATTTACATTTGTGAAAAGCCTACTCACTTGAAAGCAACAAACAACTAAATGCCAAGGTTCACATTGTTTGAACATTTATTGCAATTCAGTGTCAAAGACATTTTAGAAAAATACATCACTGTTCGTACCAAACCACTGTAAAAATCAGAGTTGAACATGCAAAGAAAAAAAAAGTGTGCAAATAATTTATATGGAAGGATTTTAATCACACAATAATATTAAATAGGAGTCTTAATACACAAGGTATGCTTTTCACTTCATACCTTATCTAGTTACAGCTTTATTTAAAAAGGAAAAACAAGTTTCCTTTTCACATATAAGCAGGTATTCATTATTACTGCAGATTAGCCCCTAAAACATTAGTACATTTGCAATTTCTAATTAAAATGTTAACTGTGGAGCTGCCCTGTTGGCACTATATGCAGCAAGTGATAGCCAAAAAGTGCCAGACTACCCTCAGTTACAGCAGCGGGGTCACCCGGGGGAAAGGCTGTGTGTGCGCTACAGAGTGCCAGAACAGGGGTGTTACTTAGGTGTTCACGCTATTAATATATTGGAGACTGTCAAGAGAAGGAAAGATTTACTGTCTTTGGGGCCAGACCCTGCAGAGAGCTGAATGATCCAGAGCATCTTCCACTACCAATGAAGTCAATAGGAGTGGGGAGAACTAAAGAGGTGCTGAGTACATTGCAGATTAGGCTCCACTTAGGAACTTCTCAACCTCAGAGGCAGCAGGGGGCTAGTCAGCTCAGAAGAAGGGACCTTTACAAGAGCCATTACATGTAGAAGGAAAGCATTTATAAAAAGCTAGCTTGTCTGTACACATTACTGTGCCTAGACGACAAGCAGAACTCCAAATGCTATAGGAAAACTTTTAAACTGTTTACCCATCATATCCACAGAGAGGGTGTGTTTTTGCCAACAAGCCAGCAAGCAAGACTAGCGTTTTAATTGAAAGCTATTTTTTGGCAAGGTGCTGATCTGTGAGAAGAAGCTGTGCAACAGGTTACTAAGAGCCCCTCAAAAGTACATGATGGTTTATTGTAGCGAACAGAAGGTTTAAATATGAGACATCATCCAAGATTTATTAGGTACTCTACAGTATTTGAAATGTTCCTGGTCTATTTCAGTTGTAGCAACTACGGGCCAAAGAATTGGCTGGGCAGAACAAGCTAGTTTACTACATGTGTATGTTCTAGGAGTTGTTTGTGCAGCCAAACAGAAATGGGAACACAAACATTAGTCACTACAGGAGTTCAAAACAGGGGGATAGCAATGTTCCCATTTACAGAACGTGGTATGGTGCAATTAAACGTTTACATATGACGCATGTCTGTAGAGCAGTACAAGGTTTCCTAACGATTTTACAAAACAGAAGTAATACAATTAAAAAAACAATACAAGATGAGGTGCACACATTTCATAATCAAACATTAAAATACCAAACCATCATTAGTATAAACTACTCAGCTTATGTACAACTGAAATTCAGCGTCTTGAAGTGACTGTCAAATTCAAATAAAACTCAAATACTCACCTCCCCCGGGAAACTGAAATGCAAAATTCTCTTCTCTTCCTTTCCATGCACCCTCCACTGTATGGAGTGGTTTTAAAATATCTGTACTGAGTCACATTCAGCTCTGTTGCACCAGTAAATCCGGACCAACTCCATTGGTTTCAATGGAATCACTCTGTCTTTATGGTGATAAAGGCAGAACAAAGACCTTGTTTCATAGTATTGAAACTAACGAAATCCTAACGGCAACCCAGATGAAAGGCTGTTTGGAAAGATCATTATCTCCGATGTCACATTCAAACACAGAAAGCCTGTTTTCAACTTACAATAACTTTGCCAGAATTACCCTGAAAATAAGGAGGTCCCTTTTATGCCAAAGTAGCCTTGCACCTTCCTGCCTCAAACCCACTGTTACCGCTCAGTTTCAGTCTCCTGTCAGCCCACATCATGCAGATGCAAATAATCTACTTAAATAAAACCGATGCCTTTGTAAGTGGTCAGGCTAAGGCATCTGGGCACAAGCAGTGGTTGTTAAAAAGGAATTATTTGACTCACTACAATATTTGACAGTAATAAACCATTTTGGGAATAGGAAAGACTCATGAGGAGATCGATATCAGTAACGACTGCAGCAATAAAATAACAATATGAGGCAAGTTCTATTTCTTTCTTTAGCAGACTCATTTAATAAGTTATACTCCTTAATAGCATGCATTACGTTTGGTTTCACGCTGTAGGTCTCTTCCTCAAGTAACCACGTAAGAATAGTTTTTCTCGAAACAACACAATCTGAAAATGTCAATGTGTAGATAAATGTTTCACTTAAGGCCCATGTAGTGCTTTCAAATCAGAACCTGCACTTTAAACTTCAACTGCTTTACCAAACATTAGCTAATTGATCCTTACAGTGGGGCACTGCAATAAGTAGTTATTGTCCCCATTTTACAGACTGGAATTGGAGGCAGAGAATGTTTTGCCCAAAACCACAGGGGAAATAGTTGCACAGCCAGGACTAGAGTTCGTAAGTTCCTGACTCAGAACCTTGTGCTCAGACTATTATATATGGAATTTAACTCCAGAATCGATCCTGGAGTTAAATTCACTTGATGTCAGTTTCACCGAGGAGGAACTTGCTCCAATAAATACAACCTAAAATAAGTATTTTACAGGTTGAAACACCAATTGCTGGTATGTCAAATTTGACATTGCAAATCACAACTTCTATTTAGGTTGGTTCACTGGGAGTAGATGGGGCAGACAGATGAGGAAGGAGGAAAAAAAATCAGACCTCCAAGCAGGAGGCACAAAGGTTATAAGGGTACTTTGAACTGCTAGAGAAAGGATTAACATGGATCTTCACACACATTGCTACTTCAATCACTTCCCTTAACACTCGTCTTTCATCAAGTCAAATTCCAGTCTCATTTATACCCACAACACCTCACTGACATCAACAAGGGTTGCATGGGTGTGCAGGAGAATAGAAACTGGCCTCTCTTACTCAGTTACACTAACTCCCATAACTAGAGTTTCATTTCTCCAGGTTAACTACCTCTGAATCACTTTCCACTCACATGAACATACACCCTCTCCCCCGAGTTCAAATTTACTCTTTTGACCCATCTTTGAGTTGAGAGCAGATGGAGGGAGGGCAAGGTCTCCATCGTCAAACTATTTTATTCCCTTCTCTGCATAATGCAAAATGATTTCTGATGGGAGTGTCTCTTGCCCTGTCTCTGAAAGAGATTTCTGGAAGAACCAAACCTTCTGCCTTGGAATGCAACAAATGGCAGTTACTGTTAAAGCATTCTCCTGGATATCCCCTCACCAGGGCTGCAGTCTCCATCCCCACCATTCAATCTAAACACTCATTTTTCCCCCCACAACTACTGAAAGAGCATGCAAAGTGATTTAGTTTGTAAAAATGCAAATACTGTTGCAAAAATATATATAAACAGCTGCAGAAAAGTGTTAGAGATCAATTATAAAACCTGTAAAAAAAGGAACAGACTATTAAATAATTAAACTCAAGTAGTTCTTCCTGATTTATCCTGAGTATTCCTCTTCCTCGCAACTCTTTTGTCCATACCATACAACCTATTAATGTTTATCTTTCTTAGGCACCTTGCTTACGCACTCTGCGTACAGTGTTGGAAAAGTGCTGTACATGAACGCTGCTATAGGACAACTGCAAGGATTTTTTCTATGTAGGCTTTCAAAACTTTTATACATGGACTGGAATCTGCCAGATTAAGTTTGTCAAATTCATGAGTTATACATAATAAAGGAGATTAGAAGTTTGGCCATTATTTTCAGTGGGATCAAGATTTGTAAGCACTAATTCTCACTGTATCTCTGTTAATCTGGCACTGGCAGGGAGATGGATTAGGTAAATTATTTTCCATTTCTATGATCCATAGAAATGATATGGGATGTCACGTGATTAGAAATCCTATTTACCCTAAGGACTGACTGTACCCGTATTACACTAGGACTCTATGGCTGGCTTTCCTCGCTGCTCTTCCTGTTTCTAACAGCAGTTACAAACAAATAGTATTTATCTTACATGCTATAAGCCAGATCCTCAGTGAATGTAAACTCGCACAGTTCCACTAGCTCTATGGGGCTGAGTCATCTCCCAGTTACACCAGTTTTGTCTTTATTTCAGTGGAGTTACACAAGGTGGGGGGATTCAGACCCAGTGAACCAGATGCTGATCTCAGACAGGTGTAAATCCAGAGTAGATCAGGCCCCTTATTCATCCATTGTGCACCCTCCTTAAATACAAATCCTCACCCTTGGTTTGTTTTTTTGCTTAATCTTTTATAAAGACAACAAAATTTAAAGGAAGGTGGAGTAAAATCTTAGGTATTTCTAAGGCGCTCATCATCTGGGTATTCAAGAATTGAGTACAGCAAGAAAACGAATTAAAAACGTAAGCAATAACATAAAAAGAAGTTTGCTTACGGTCATAAACATCATTTCCCTTTAAATCATTGTACAAAGTATAATAGTTCACATTGCATAATGGATTGTTGTTTCAAAGGTACTCTATTTATTCGAGGTAGAAAATGGCATGGTGTGTTATTTTCATTTTTAACTAGGATCAAATCCTAGAGGTTATGCATATTTCTGAATGCATCCAATTTTTTTTACATATAAGTATTATTAAAACTAGTTGCAGGGAATTTTTCCCCATAAATATTTTTAAAATGTCATATTTATAAATATCTATTGTAAATAAAACCAGATGGAGGAGCAGTTAAACAGTCCTAGTCTCAAACTGCTTTCTTTTCATTTATTAGAAACTGAAAAAAATAGGAAGTTTTTAAAGGGCCATGGGGCAAATTAAGTTTTAACTTCTAAACAGAAAGAAATTTCTGCCTTGTATCTTGTACTCGGATAATAAAAAGGTGACTTTTTACAACATTGCTTATACACGCCAGCCTTGTTAGAAGTCCATATTTCTTAAACATCGAACGTCAGCGAGCAATTTCACCTTTCGTCTCTAAGAGCCTCTTGTTTGCTTGACTCAGGAGCTTCAAACAAACATCAACATTTACACTATTTACAAGTTCAATGTCCAAGCTGAGCGCTATAAAGTGTCTTGTTGGAATAGGATATGCTGTGAAGAACCAGGGTTCAGAATCTGAACAAGTTGATAAAGTCCTGGGGTGAAAGAGAAGTGGAGCAGCTCTCTGGGTTGTTGGCTGTGCAAGGATGATCAGTACCCTGCAAAAAAATAATCCGGTTAGAGAGGCTACAGAACTAGTGTCACAGCTTTAATTGGTTTAGCAATGCTCTGTGTGCCACATGCTGCACATCCAATTTGCAAACTGGTAGATTAGAGTACATAGCTGAGAATACAATAAGGTGGGTGCACAACTGGATGCAAAACTGTACTCAAAGAGTAGTTCTCAATGGTCCACTGTCAAACTGGGAGGATGCATCTAGTAGGGTTTCACAGGGGTCTGTTCTGGGTCAGGTATTATTCAATATTTTCAGTAATGACTTGGATAATGGAATGGAGAGTACGCTTATCAAATTTGGGGATGATACCAAGCTGGGAGGCATTACAAGCACATTGAAGGACAGGACTAGAACTGAAACTGATTGTGATAAATTTGAGAATTGGTATGAAATCAACAAGATGAAATTCAATTAATTACAAGTGCAGAGTACCACAGTTAGGAAGAAAAAAAATCAAATGCACAAATACAAAATGGGGAATAACTGGCTAGGCAGCAGCACTGCTGAAAAGGATGTGGAGGCTCATAGATGACTCGTGCCTCCCCATACTGGTGTGGGGGGGCACAATATAAACGGGAGGACACATGATAGCCCCACCTATCTCCTCTGCCCAGCGACCCCGGTCCAGGGCCTCCACGCTCTCCACTCCCCATGTTACCTGTTGGGGGAGGAGGGGCGTTCTGTCCTTCTCCCGCTGTGTCACCCTCCCCTTGGCACGTTTGGCTGCTCTCCTTGGCAGCCGGGCCCAGGCGGGAAGCGGGAGGTTCAAGCTGGCTGCTCCGGCTCCCTGCTCCGTGCAGTGCAGCAGCTGCCTGAGAGAGTTAGACTGGGGAGGTGGCGGTGGGTCACTCCCTGGGCAGCAGTGGGTCAGTCCTGGGCCCGGCTGCTGAAGACAGGGGCTGAGCGAGCCAGAAATGTGCTGGGGGGGGGACAAAAGAGGAGGTTCTGGCTCGCTCAGCCCCTGTCCCTGGCAGCCAGGCCCAGGTGGGGAGTGGCCTGCCTTCGCCTCCCCAGCCAGGCTCTCTCAGGCAGCTGCTGCATTGCAAGGACCAGCAATCCAGTGTGGCTTGCATGAGAAGCAGCTAGTCCTACTTCCTCCACTCCCTGCCCTGGCCCAGCTGCCAAGGATTGGTGCTGAGCATGCTGGGGGGAGGTGCAGCAGGAAGACAGAGCCCCTCTTCCTCTTTCCCTAGCAGGCCCATCTGGGGGGCACTTGACCTCACATGCCCCCCTATGCGTTGCCTCTGATGGGGGTCATAGTTGATGGCTCATGTTCAGTTTGTGATCCATGTGATGTAGATACAAAAACAGCTAATATTCTGGGGTGTATTAACAGGAGTGCTGTATCTAAGACATGGGAGGCAGCAGTTCCACTTGGCACTGGTGAGGCCTCAGCTGGAGTACTGTGTCCAGTTCTGAGTGCCACACACTAGGAAAGACATGGACAAATTGGAGAGAGTCCAGACAAGAGCAACAAAAATCGTAATAGGTTTTAAAAAAAACTGACCTATGAAAAAACAAACCAACCAACCCTGGCTATGTTCAGTCTTGAGAAAAGACGATTTGGGGATGGTAGGGAACAGACCCGAGAACAGTCTTCAGATATGTTAAGGACTGTGATCAGTTGTTCTCCATGTCCACTCAAGGGAGGACAAGAAGTAATCAGCTTAATATACAGCAAGGGAAAAGTTTCTAACTATAAGGACAGTTAAGCTCTGGAATAGGTTACCAAGGAAGGTTGTGGAATCCCCATCACTGGAGGTTTTTAAGAACAGATGAGACCAATGCCTGTCAGGGATGGTCTAGATTTACTTGGTCCTGCCTCTGCACAGGGGGATAGACTAGATGAGCTCTTCAGATCCCTTCCAGTTCTATTCTTATAGAATTCTATAATAAATGTTATACTCTTCTTTGGCAAGGAACAGGTCAAGGCACGGCTTTAGATTTTAGGGACAGTTATCAATTCAAGGGAGATGAAGGACAAGGATTCAAATTCGCTCTCCGACTCATCTCCAAAGGATAGAGACCTGATTTGGCTGTCAGTTAAATTTGTGTTAGACCAGAGTAACTCTGAAGTCAATGGAGTTATTTCAGATTTACACCACTGTAGTGGACAGCAGAATTTGTCCCCAGGTTTCTGTAAATGCCTCAAATTTGCTGTGGCACTCCAGGGGCCTTCTTCTCTCATCACAGGGCAAGAAACCCCCACTAGATCCTGTGGGGAAAAGATAAGGCCCCAGGGAGTAACAGGAAACTGTGAAGGAACTTCTTAAGATAGAGAGTAAGCAAGCTTTAAGTGGGGTTGGCCTGATTTTTGGAGAAGGTCAGCACTTGCAACTCCCGTTAACTTGAATTAGAGTGGGCATTCAGCACTTCTGAGAAATCAGGCCCTCAATCAAATACCAGCAAAATATCCAGACCTTCCAGGAGAGGATGTGGCAATGTCTGCAGAGCTGCAGTGTGTCTCCATACTGCTCTTTCCTCGGGTAACATCTTATAAGTTTAAAATACATCTTCTTCCAATCCAGCAACCCCTTCTCAGATAAGATTATCCGTTTACGAATCTAAAAATCAGAGTTAGAGTGGATTGAGTGTACATGAAGGTTTAGTTTTGTTGGCAGTACCACTTCAAGACCTTCCTCCTCCTGCACATAGTAGCCAGCATGTAATTCTTGCTGATCTCCACATGATCTCATCTGTAGTGGCAAGAGAATCTGTTCTGAGCCTCTCCACATTAACAGTCTCCTTATTCTAAATACACTACACAATATCAATACTAGAGACCAATCTTACCTTCTACACAGATTCCTTCCTGTTGCACATTGCTATACAATGGCTCCAAGGGCTTAATGCTACCACACATCACCATGATTCAGAAACGCTAAAAATGACTATCGGGATAACAAACTTTACTCTATGTAGTGGTTTCAGGAATTAAACGTGTTTTTCTGCACAGATCTATCTTTGAACCTGGAGTTGCAGTATTTGCTTCTGAGACATTCACTTTTAGGACATCTTCATTAGCGGTGAAGATCAGATTTGGATCTGTCACACCATGTGACATATAGTCAATATAGGAAAAAAATATCTTCCCAGAATCCGGGGCCAGATCTTCAGCAGACGTAAATCTGTGTAGGTTTGTTGAAGTCACTGGAACAATGCTAATTCACACTAGGTGAAGATCTGGTCCCCCAATTTGTGTGTGTATATTTAGTGCTTATGAATGGTGCCAGACTGGCAGCCCTAGAGACTGAAAATCTTTACCCTCAAAACAGATACAATATAGTAACAGAGTTAGCTTGCCAACAACAGTGAACAACTCAGATTTTGTGTGTGTGTGTGTGGGGGGGGGGATCTTCCCACTAAAGGGAAAGAGAGGATAGTTCATAGTCCAGTCAATCCTTGGCCACTCCATGGAGACTGTCAGCAACGCTGCCAGTTGTGACGATGGTTTTTTGATGTGGGCAGTTACTGTTGGGAACTACACAGACACAGAACTCTGTAAACCTATGGTACAAATAGCAGTGTTACCATCCGAGGCCATGTGGATAGGTTAGCAGCCTAGATTGGAGGAGGTGCGTGTGACGTTATTGATGCTGCAGCCTTCTATTTCAGGCACCAGTATTGTGGCATTTACAACACTATCAGAACTTTATCACCATTGTCTTGTCATCCCATATTAGAAACTCACAGCATGCGCCTCAGAACAAAGAAGCAGTCAAAGATCTGGAAGATGTCTCTATGTGTGTTCAATCACAAATGGGTTACAATAGGAGATTGATTGAGGTTTAACTTTCATCCCATTACCTGTCGGTCTGTGAAATGGTATTGGCAGAGCTTTTTCCACAGCAGCCGGTCCTCACTGAGCACTTGCAATTCAGGGGCCACTTGTCCAAGGCTGACAAGGTCTCTCCCATCAGTTAGCCGCTGCATGATGTTTAATTGTAAACACAACGGCAGGTCTGTAAAGGTCATTCCTTTAAAGGCAGGCTGGGAAAAAAGTGTAAGAGCTCAGTTAGTGAAAAGCAGGCAATTCTAAATGGGAGCAATGTACTACTTGCTAAATATTTTATATACACAAGATGCAGTGACACTGGATAATTTCCCATCCAGGGGACAGATCAGTTCCCCTAGGGGATCCTGTGATGGGCTGTGGTGTTGTTGAGCCATTACTTCCAGCGAGAAAAGTACCCGTATCCACCATTTACTGTGGCAGAGCAACAATTGTGTTGTGCTATCAAACGTTAACTGCACGGTTTACCCCCCTCACCACTGGAGAGGAGGTTTATGGTGCCCAAGCTCCACTATAGTGGACCAGGGCATTACTGTCTGTAGGTCACTTCAGATAACTGGAGGGGAAATACTGTTCCCTAACAGGTTAAACCTCCAGTCTATACAGTTTAAGTCCCTTGGAAATTTCATGTCCCACTAAGACAACTGTGTTTTACTTTGCAGGGTCACATGATCCTATATTAGCCAAGTAGAGATGTTCACTAGTAATGGTACCAATCAATATTTCCCTTTAATTGTTTCCTACAACATTGCTGGCAATGCCGCCTGTTACCCAGGAAATATTTAAGAGTATTTTTTTTTAAATTGTTTCCTACAGGGGATACTTCTAGGACCATGTCTACATTGTGGATTTGCCTCAATTACAGTCATCGTTGTCTAGTAACCAGTTTAGCTACACCAATGCAAATTCTTGGTCTAGACAATGAAAGTCACTATCTCTACTAATGGCCCTTAGCACTGGGCTCCATACAGTGGCTCTGTCTGTCATACTAGGGTTTGCATACGTGCAGCTACACTGGTAACGGGATACAGACTGTTGAATTCAGGGAAAATCCCCAGTGCCATCAAGACCTAAGAACCAGGAAATGGGCTCCAACTGCTACACTAGTGCCCACTCCGTACTCATGTGGTAAAGGTTTGCAGGCTTGCGCTCAACAGTGAAACAATGTTAAGAGTCTCAAATAAATGTGCCAAGTTTTTAGCTGTCCTGCACCAAGATGCCTCTATTTTAAGTTGCAGTCACATCACCCTACATGCAACTGGCAGGGCAGTTAACTGTTTAAAACAAAATACAAATAGCTGATCAGCTAAGGAAAATTTTGTGGGACTATTTTTAAAATATGACCCCGTCTCCAGTGTTTGGATGGTGTCTGGCCATTCAAAGGCATAATATAAATATTTATTTAGACACAAAAGTTCCCATTTTGTAACCCTTCAGTAAGCCACATAGTTATTAATCTATAACAGGGCCCAGTGTACTCTGCAACTCCATAGCAGCAGCATATGCTGCACAGCCCATCCACTGCGACAAAAACTCTGGTAATCTTTCATTAATAATTAATTTTCTAGCCCTTCTGGTTGCCAAGAACACCATAAACAGACACAACTCCATCTTCCAGTAGCCTGAAACAATAGCTCCAAAAAGAGTGAACAATCCCACTCATCTCAGTGGGGTGTTGACTCTAAACTCTGAGTGATAACTTAGGAAAACTACTGTTAACTATTTTGCTGCTGGTCATTGTTAATAGGGACATCTAGCCAATATTCTTATCTCAGGATCCCAAGCAGCCTCTCATATACCCCCCCTAAAACCCAAAAGGTTTCTTACTCAACTTCCCTCTGACAACTTCTACAATGCAGTTTGTATTGTAGAAACTCAATACAAAACTCTGAAGCACACTACAAATTAAAAATATAAGTGCATTGCATAACTAAATTCCATATGGAATTAAATAACACAGAGCAAACTGTAAAGATTGCTTCATTTGTGTATTTCAATTAAATTAAAAAAACAGCAAGGTTTTTATTGACCTAGAGTTGGTGCAACAGTCCAGTCTGCTCCACTGGGGTGTGACAGATCTCTATCCCAGGCTGCAGAATTTAGGTCAAGTTTGCTGTGGATAACATGGAAGTCTTGTATATAATTTACTAGTGCCCTCAAATTCCATTCACTAATGAAGTTGCACTTTTTACAGATGAAATACCCACATAAGTCAATGGGGGTTTTACATGAGTAAAATGTGCAGGACTAGGCTCAAATGCGTTGAACTCAATAAGACACCTGCGCAGCTTACTAATGAAGTCCATGTGACTAAAGCACATTCTTCAGGGTTTTGCTGAATCAGGGCCGAAGACTTATCTGCTACATTTCAAACATGACTTTTTTTTTTCTTTTTAAAGGAACACACTCTAGATCAGAGGAGTCCTATGTTAACCTTCATTTCCTTGACAGGATTTTTTTTTAAGCTAGTAAGTACTACAATGCTCAGTATATATTTCTCAAGCTTTAGACTCCTTGGCTGTTAAGACATTTTTTCTCCTTCTGAAATACCAAAAGCACTTGGTATACTTGCAGTAAGTGGCCAACTGCCTGTAATACTGCTCTTTCCCCCCCTCCTTTAAACACAGCTGCTTTTGTTCAAGCTTGACAAGAAATCATCTTCAGTGGTGTGAAAATTACATTTTTTGCAAGCTTTACAGCTTGAGACATTAAACAATTTTTTAAAAGAAAGGCCAGCCGACCATGTTTAGGCCAAAAAGTAAACAAATGTATGTAAAACACACACACACTTCAGTTCACAAGTGGTGCTATGACAGAACATTGGCTGGGATTGATAGATTTTTTAACTGGTCTTCAGGATTTTCTAACCTGATGGTATACTGGCCTGGTGCTGAGATAAAATAGTTTTAACTATTGAGTCAAGCAGCTGGATCCTGATCTTGCAGTGAGCTCTGTGCAAGGACCCTGCACCTTCAAGGAGCCCCATGCACAGGCGCCAGCTTTCTCTGGGCCCCAGGGGTGCTCAACCCCCTACCCTGGACCCCTTATCCCAAGCGCCCTGCCCCGCCTCTTCCCACTCCTGTTCCATCCTGCCCCGCCACACCCCCTCCCCTGAGCATGCCCCATACCTGCTCTGCCCCTCAGTGCCTCCTGCATGCTGCGGAACAGCTGATCACAGCAGGCTTTAGGTGCTGGGAGGGAGAGGGAGGAGTTGATTGGCGGGGCCCCCAGTGAGCAGGAGGTGCTGGGGAGGAAGAGGGAGAGCTGGCTGCCAGTGGGTGCTAAGCACCCACTAATTTTTTTCTGTGTGTGCCCAAGCCCTGGAGCACCCATGGAGTCAGCACCTATGGTCTCATGGAAGACAGTGTGTGTCTGGCGTCACAGAGATAATTGCAGGACTGGGGCTGTGGATTTTACTTAAGACTTTCTCAGAGTCCAGAGAAGCCTCCTTTCCCCATTGTCCCTTAACTTCTCTCTCCTCATCCCAAGGTCCTTGCACTGCAGCTACGCTCCTTCAGGGTTCCCTAGATAGTGCTTACCCTGCACACATTTTGAAATTACTTAGGCAAGCGCAAGCACCTCTCTTGCCTATTAGCAGCAGCCAAGCATGATGCCTCTTTAGCAGCCTACTGGGAAAAAATTTGCATTTCAATTAATTTAGGCCCATGTCCCAGTGTCACTATGGTTAATGGGAATTTTGCAATTAACTTCAAGGTGAGAGTGGGACTCTTAGGAAAGGGGACAGATATATTGGCAACATTAGAAACTAAAGTCCAGTACTGAGTCACAGACAATACTAGTACAAGTGCTATTCGAGTCTCATCATTCTGCCTTAGCCCTGACTCTGACCCTCTGTTGAGACTGCCAGTGAAACGTGAGCATCTATCCAAAAGGAATTGAAGTGAGACCAAACTCCACTCACACAGCATTTGATGACCATTTAGAGGCCTAAATGGTTTTGGTTACTACTAACAGCAGGCCTGACTGTGGAGTCAGTGGGTGATTTGAGGAGCACTTGAAGATGCCAGGCTTCATCATGCGGTCAGCTTTTCTAAATGAAGCTGTTTTTAGAGAAACATGCAATGTTACCATGTAACTCTGAAAAACATTTTGCATCTTGGTTTAATTTTCCACTTGAAAGTCAGAATAAAAGTAATACTTAAAAAAAAGCCTCCCCCTGTCTAATCCAATTGAATTCAAATCTTAATCCAAATTCTCTCCACCGGCAGGCTGTGTGTGAAGTCTAAGAATGCTCATTATGATCCAATTACACAGGCAGGAGCTGCAGCTGCATGATAAGGTTGCATGAAAGAGCCAATGTATCATTTGCCTCTAAGTGAGGGCTTGGATTCTTGCTTACTCTTGTGATTTGGATGCTGTTCAGTTGCTGTTGCCAGTGAAGAATAGTCTCCATTCTGTGTACCCACATGTTGATGTTTCCAACCAGAACAGACTTGCCAACCCTTTGTACCAGGGTGCACAGTGATGTGTAGAGAGTCTGCAGCAATTCCCTTATTAGCCTGATGTTCTGCTGATCTTCAAGGACTTTGGAGGCAGAGAGAAGAAGAAAAATATATTTTAAAAAGAGACTATAATGTTTAAATACATTCTCAATATCTACTTTCTTCTGGAGGCTTTGTAAGAATTACTCTCTATGATCTTAGGCCAAAAAGTATCAAATCTGGAACTGTGGGGGGAAGGAGGGAGTAGAGGAGGACTGCTCTGTCTAGACATGACAGTTTATCAGACAGGAAACATTTGTCAGAGATGTTCCCTAATAACTGTACAAGAGATTGACCTAAGGAACAATGTTCCCTCTAATTTTTTACATATGGAGGTCATGTGTAGCAGGGGTGGAGCCGAGGGGTTCAGCATGTGGGAGGGGGCTCAGGCAGACTGTTGGAGTGCGGGGTGGATAAGGGCTCCAGCTGAGGGTTGCAGCCTCTGGGGTGGGGCTGGGAATCAGTGGTTGGGGTGTGGGAAGGGCTCAGGGCTAGGGCAGAGGGTTGGAGTGTGGGGGGGTGAGGGCTATAGCTGGAGATTTGGGGTTTGGGGTGCAGGCTTCCCTGGGACTGTGGCAGATGAGAGAGGACTCCCTCCAGCCCTTTCCCTCAGCCACGGCAGCTCCGAGGCTGGGACTGGGGGAGAGGCACGTCCTCCATCGGCTGCGGCAGCTTCAGCTCTCCCCACCTGCGTGGCCCTTGATAGCCTGCTCCTTGGCCATGCAGCCTAGAGGGAACTTTGCTGAGGAAAGATGTCTGGCCTTTCTACAGTGCTTCTAACAGCCAGTCTAGGAACATTAGCCAACTTGTCCCCCTTAGATCGGTGCTTGGAGGAGACCTTCCACACACAGCTCTTGCCCTGCTTCCAACCAGTTCATGTGGAAACAAAGGCTCAGCCACCTCTATAGCTCTTCTTGCCCTGCCGCTCTACTCCTACAAGGGTCCTCTGAAGGTTGAGGGTCCACACAAGGAGAGGTAGTGGAGATTGGGTTGACCAGGGAAGGGGGAATCCCCAAAACACACACACACACACACACACACACACACACACACACACACACACACACACACACACACTGTGACCCGACAGAGATTTCCAGAAAAAAGTAATGTCGGCCCTGACAGACTCCTTTCCCTAGGTGGGCAGCCATGGCCAGTGGGAGCCCCTGGTGGTGCAGCTGCTAGGAAGCCTTGGAAGTGACTAGGGCCTAGCGTTAGGAAGGAAGCACAGAGCCTTTATGCAGCCAGCCTTGGCCTCCTGCAGTTCCTCTCTAGTCTGCCAGATTTTGGGGCAGGACCAAACAGCCTATTCTGCAGACAGGGGTGTGTGGGACCCTGACCTTCCTCCCAATAGGATGATGGAGAGGATACTCCTGACAGAAATCTGTGCCCATGCAGGGGCAGAGAATTCATATGACCTGCATATTTCTGTGCCTCATGCACAAAAATGCAAAAGAAATCTAGGGGGCGGGGGGAAAGGGGGACACACACACATCTGTTCCCTGGCAGTCCAGGCAGCACATCTGTTCCAGCATGCCTGGAGCAGCTTCAGACCCAAATCACTGCAGCGGGAGGGGGGCTAGGTGTGCGTGCCTGTGGGGAAGACGTTGATCACCATCAGGTGGCGGGGCTGGCCAACAAGTGCGAGAGACTCTGTCCCTCTCTCTTGATACTGTGGCTCAAGAGGCATGGAGGAGGGTAGGCCTTTTTGCTATGCAGGAGGAAGACTCTGTCCCCGAGGCAGAAGTGTAGCCACCTGCCTGCCTAGTAAAATGTAACTTCTTGAGAATTGAAAAAACACTTAAATATTATCATGTTACTGAAAATTGTCTGTTTTTAAATTAAAGAAAATAGCTGTTCTCAAAAAAAAGCACATTTTGTTGATGAATAATTGATTTCATTCTCTGAGGCAGAAATGTAGCAACCTGTCTGCATAGTAACATTGTTAATTATTCTATTGTTAGTTAACTGTTCCCATTCTTAGTCAATTCCCCAGGAGCATAAAAACCTGTTAAAGTTTTAAGGCCCATACATTGCCAGAGTGATGTAAAGCCTTATAAATGACAGTAAGGGAATCATCTAGGAAGATCTATGCACTTTCTCCCTTTTTTCCTGTGCCAAAGTGGCATGATGAGGTTAGATTTTTACTTACCCACTTAAAAAAAACAAAACAAAACAAAACTGATTTTTGAGGGCAAGTAAAACATTTACCAAGCCAGTCAATAAAATGTCAGGACAATCAGAACCAAGCACTTCCCAAAGTACCCAGCTAGGTCCGGGACAATGATTAGCAAAACTGTATGACTCTCATGTGCGAAAGTCTGAGTAATTTAAAATGACATTCTACTTTCTTCCCCTCCGTTTGTTGTTCTGTAATGTAATTTAAATGAAAATCCAGGGTTATAACTTGAATGCAGAGTATTAGTTACCAAGTAGTTATAACTTAATTTTCATGTATTTAGGAAATGAATAGTTATTGTGACTTTTTTCTGTATTGTAGTTTAAATAACTTATCAAAACAATTGAAACTGGTATGATTATATTGCATTATTTTGACAAATAAAATTTGCAGAATTTTTAATTTTTTGGTGCAGAATCGCCCCAGGAGTTAGAGGAGGAAGAATCTCCACAAGGGGGATCCACTAAGATCTTCATTCAAACCCCCTCCTGCCCTGAGAGTCCCTTTCCAGAAGGGACAGAGGAAAATTAACTAGCCCAGTGTTTTGTCTTCACGCCCCTCCCTGCAAAAAAGTCTTGCACACTGATGAACATGGACATGGTGATCATTGGACACACTGGATACAAACCATGATTGTTACATTTTTTTTACCTTTCTGCACCACTTTTTCCAAAATGTTCATGAAGTTTTTCTGGGCGATTCCACTCAGCGATGTTAGCTGAGACTTTGCTATCAGCTCCAACAGCTGTGGATAAAAATAGAAGTTGCCAGCTAGAGTACAGAGATATTTTTCTAATCTTGACTTCTAGTCACATGACACAGCAAAAGAGTTCAGATACTTGTTTACTGCTGGAATAAAAGAGGGCAGGCAGAACCACAATGAAGACAGATCCAAGGGGAGAAAAGAGCCAAACAATTAAGCACACAGTGGAGGAAAACAGGTTGTTATTTAAACTACTTTCTTTAACCCGAAATGTTGCTTCATGGTTTAAAGGTGTAGGGAAGCCACAAATTACCATTCAGACTAACAGACAATGACAATTCATACTGAAAGAACAATGGTATGTCAGTGTCCTTCACTAGTACATAAACAAATAGTGTGATAAGAGAACAAGAAGCAGAGACTCGTTTCTGAGAGAATCTTATTTATAAGCATAATCCTACAATTTACATATAATAATAAAATTCACTCTTTTGTTATGTGTGTTTTATACTGGAGTTTTCATTAAGAGGAAAGATTGAGTCTTTTTTTTTTTTGGAAGACAAACCAAAGTTCCTTCATTTTTATTAAGTTATTATTAGATCTGAAAAAATGTAAATAATTTATTTCACTTTTCCCTATTTATGCTGTTTGGTTTACTTTCTAACTTGTCAATCGATACTGTCTCAGTTTCCCTTTTCATTAGGATGCACTCCTAGTCAATGTGACTTTTTGGTTCCCATGTACTCGTTCAGTGCTGCAGTGTTTGGGTTGCAATTACTGAAGATGTTCCTCTCCTTTTTTTAATTCAGTAGAAAAATAATTTTATAGGAAGCTTTTCTGTTAGCTTTAGGATTTGTAAAATTGTGGGCCAAAATGTTACTTGGCAGTAACCCTTTAAGCCTTTTAATGTATTTTATAAAATACACACTTTCTACATACCATTCCACTTGTTTAGATTCCTTTCTAAATTAGAACAGAATAAGAAAACCTTTATCTTACCATCAATCTACACATATTATCACAGGGCTAGCCTATTCATCCGTTATCATCAGCGATTATACTATCCCATTGCTGGGAAAAAGGATGAGTGCTGAGAAGTTGCAATTCCTTATGTCAAATAGCTAAGATGGTTACTGACAAGAGTTGGTAAGTCTTGAGTTGGATTGTTTGCCTAGCTATAAGAACAACAGGAATGTAGTCATAAAATTACTGGTACTTTGCCATAAACCATGAGCTCATAGGGGTATTATTGCAATCATTTGCCCATTTTACTCAGCTCTGTTACCAGCATGTGACTGTCACCTAGGAGCTGCAAAGTGCCCCGAGTGACTGGTCTCCTCTTCCATTTATCTTCCAGGCCAACTTTAAACGTCAACAGATGGCTTTCTGAGTTTACTTTCTATTAATATCTTAAACCTCACATGACTGGTATAAAGCAACAGGAAAGAAAAAAAAAGTCCTATACAGTCTCACATTTTTCATGAGGGCAGTCTGCCTTCTATCATGACACATCATTTGGGCGGCAGAGTGGGGAGAAAATATGCAAGAATAGTCTTGTGAGGTAATAGTTAGTACATATATTGTAACAAAATTCCATGGTGGCTCTCACCTAAACAGGAGGGTCTGGTGTATTACATGCTCTGAAGCATAAATTAATTAGCAAGATGTTGGAAATATTTTTAAATTTTCCCAAGATTTCTTAGAACAATGGATGTACAAACAAGAACATGTCCTTGCCCTAAAATAGCCTTAGTAATAATCTCCTAGTACTGAATTGTTTAACCTTGTGACCTTCAATTATCATGATCAACTTGCCAGACTCCATTTGTCCACACAGTAATGTGAGCACCCAGGTCAGCATCTTTGGATTTCTTTACATATATACAAATTATGTCCCCAGTTTGTAATGTTCTAGAACTCCCACATAGAACACTTTCCTCATTATATATAAGCAAAACTGTGCTGATATTCAAAAGTATGTTCAAAATCAGTCGTCTTTGCACAGGTGAAAAACACCATGTGGTGCAATACCATAAAAAAAAATTAAGAAATTGTGGCTGATTTTTCAAATTAAAATAAAAGTTAGATTCTTTGTGTTACCAACATTTTGTGCTTTGGTATATAGGAAATTAAATAACAAAATTAGGCAAACAAGATGAATTAGAGTCCATGCCTTTCATTATGTTTATCAAGAGTCAATTACATTTAGAAAGTAAATTAGCACAGCTATAGCGTACCACCTTTTCAGCAGCAAGTAAGTAAGTAAAGGATGAAATTCCATATGCATGCTATGTCGTGACTACTTCCTGGGTATTGCATTCCATAGCAAATTGCTATGCCAAGAATGAACAGCAAACACACAAAAAGACCCAAAGAAAACCAAACCCCAGATGTGTGAACAAAACAAATTTTCTTGTCCAGTATAATGACGTGGGTACCAGGGCAGTAATAAAGGTGTATGTAGGGTCTGCTCACGGTTACTCCAGACCCTACATATACCCTTATACACCGGTGTAATTCCTTCAGAGCCAATGGTGTTATTCCAGATTGGATAAACAAACAAAAAAAACCCACCTAAAATGTCTTTGAGTGATGCATTGTGCAAACTGAAAACCAAACAAAAAGACTAGAGCACTCTGAATAATGCCTGGTGGAATAAGGAGATATCAGACCAGCTAACATTTTGTAACTGTATATCTGGCTGTGTTAATTCCAGACCATGCTCCAGTAACACTGTTTGAAGACAGATGGTAGGAGGGAGTGCAGGGGAAAAGAGGTTAGTAAGGGCCTAATTCTTTGCGATGCTGAGTACCTGCAGCTCCCATTGATTTTAACTGGAGTTATGAGTGTTCAGCACCTCTGAAAAACAGGCTGTAAGGACCAAATCCTAAAAGACAACACTAAACACCTACAATTCCTATTGACTTCAGACTCCTAGTCAGAGGAGAGGGGGAAGAGAGGCTTGGTGACTCCCCCCATCCAATGTTTCCAGGAAGAGCCCTCTGGCCTCTTTGCCCCATTCTGATGCTTTTTACTTGAGGGGATTGTGGAGGGTAAAAGGAGTAAATGAGAAGTTGCAGGTAGCTCCACATCTCCTAATCTCCCTGGTTTAGGATTTTTTGAGTAGGTGGTAGAAGGGCAACTATCCTGTAGCAGCACAACAAGATACTTCAGGGTTTCTAGGCTATTAGGGGTGAAGAAAAAGTTACTCCAGCTCAATAACCCCTGAGCCCCAACCAGAAAGTCCCAGACTGGAGTGTTTAAAAGGGAGCAGGCCAGCTTGCTGCTGCCTCCTGAAGACCTTAAGAGTGGGAAGGCTACTCGATCTCCTTCCACAAACAGCAGTAAGGGATAAATGTGTGAGGGGCTGCAAGTGAAGAGACTTGTGGGTTGGGACTGGGAACAAAATGTGCTCCAAAAGGTGAAGCCAGGCAACTTTTGGTTTCAGTGAAAAAACAAACAAACAAACAGGGCTGCCCAGCACTAGTCAAACCTTACTTTGGGACTCCTATTAAAGCCATTATGGCATATGCCAGAGTACAGACCACAGCATCAGCAACTGACATGTGAGAACAGAATAGCTACTTTAGGAGCAGTTTTAGTTTCCTGTAGTGATGTATATGCCCTAGTGCCGTACTCTAAAACACTGCCTAGCTAGAGCTTAGCTAAACCTTTGCTGCTGAACTGCACAGGTAAGTGGACTGAACTCATTAAAAGCTCAGTTTTCATGAAGTACATATGCATTATGTGCAGGACCGGCACCAGGGTTTCTCGCGCCCTAGGCGCACGGCCATTTCGCTGCCCCCCGCACTGATCCCGCGGCTCCGGTGGAGCTGCCGCAGGCATTCCTGCGGAGGGTCCGTTGGTCCGTGGCTCCAGTGGAGCTGCTGCAGGCATGCCTGCGGGAGGTCCACCAGAGCCGCAGGAACAGCTGACCATCCGCAGGCATGACTGCGGCAGCTCCACTGGAGCCGCGGACCAACGGACCCTCCGCAAGCATGCCTGCGGCAGATCAACCGGAGCAGCCTGCCATCCCCTCAGCAAAATGCTGCCCCCTCAATAATCCTGGCGCCGTAGGCGATTGCCTAGGCTGCCTAAATGGTAGCGCTGACCCTGATTACGTGGTTCTTAAAGGTCAGCTTTCTGGAGTTAAAGAGGTGTGAAAATGTGTCAAACTAGAAAAGTCAGAGGGCCAGATCCTCAGCTGGCGTAAATCAATGGAGCTACACTGATTTCCCCCAGCTGAGGATATGGCTTTTAACATCCAAATGACAACAAATCTCCTAGACTCCCAGCACTTCTATTTGCTCTGTGGCTGAAGCCTCATATGCCAACTTTCAGCTTGAAGTGAATGTGATAGTGGATATGTCAGTGTCTGTACCATCAGTTATAATAATTTAAGTAACAGATGCTGCTATGTGGCATAAATCCAGGACTACCAATACTAAGTCTAACAGAAATTTAAAAATACATCAATTGAAGAGTGCACATTAGGCTAACAATGAGCTGTCCAGATCATACAATTATACTGATCTATACCCACGTACCTGAGGTCAGGATCAAGCCCTGAGCTTTTATGTACTGAAATACAGTGTTACAGTGACAGCTTGTCATCTCTTGCAAAATGCTGCTATGAAACTATCACATGGTAAATCCTTCTGAAGCAAGGAAAGTCTGCAAAATCTCACTGTCATCTGATAAGTGAACATTTCAGAAAATAGTCAACAGCTTTGGAGGCTGCTGTGTTGTTTAAAGGTCTCATCTCATTTTCCTTGTTTATATGGCATGTACTTTTGTGCATTTTCCATTTTTAATAGCACTGTAACGATGACCACATCAAGATTAAAACACTGGGCCCAAATTGTTCTCATTACTATGTAGACCCAACCAGCTGAAAATATGCAGGATTTACTCTGAGCCTAAATAATGTATAGCAAGGCACGGGTCATTTTAACGTGACACTTGCAAGAATTTGTTTCAGGCATTAATAGTAACACCTGTTGAATATTTTCAAAACCAGCTCCACCTCAATCTAACAAGTCGTTAATAATCTTGTAAAACCTTCAGACGTAGCAAATCAATGCACTGTTAGGTTTTTTAGTCCGGGAGTCTCCTAAATAACATGATTCTTCTTTTGTAACCTACTTATCTAATAAGATCCAGCAGCTGAAAGTAAGAAGACTTAAGCCTATTTTTTATGTTGACTCTTTTGCATAAAAATCATGCAAAGTAAGTATGGTAGAGGCAGTCCACGAGCATGTTGAACTGTTAGTATGAGAGCCCACTGAGCTATACAAAAATTGATACATTTTAGATAATTACAAAAATTGTGGACTAAAAGTTAGAGATACGATAGTAAAAATGTTTTAGGCCTATCACTGTTTGCCTCTCTATTCCTTCTCCAAGCTCATCTGTGGCTTTTCTCCCCTCTGCTTCCGAGCTCCAATCTGGAAATGCCACTACTTGGGAAGCACTTCCACATGCTACCATGGAATTAACCAGACCTCTGTAGTTCCATGGACATTTGGGGAAAAGGGTAGGAGGGGACATTAGCCTGCTGTTAGTCAAGGCACGTTCCAGGTAGTGTATGGCTCATTTGTGTGCTCCAGAAGTCCTCATCCTGGCTTGCAACAGACTGTATGGTGGATCTAAAGAGGAATCCATCTCCAGGAAGGGCCTTTCATTAGCAACTCCAGTGCACGTGGTATTTTATGAGCTATTATCCACCAGAGACTTGGCTCATGAAGGCTTTCATTGAAGAAACCAGTTTTACATTTGAACCATGGTCCCCACATTTAAGATTGGCAGATTAAAAAAACAAAACAAACCATCAGTCATCTTAAATCAGAAAGCTTCATACTTTGTTAAGATTACTGGCAAAAACTTCATAAAGCTCAGGTGGGAGGTAATTCAGACAAATGAGAGCATGCACTGATTTTAGTCTTGAATGTTTTACTTCCACTATGGAAATGCCACAGTTCATTTTACTTATCTCCTGGTCAAAGCTTTAAGCAGTCACAAATGTAAAACTTCTTGGGCCAAGCTGATTTCTGGTGCAACTCCATTAATGAATTTAGCCTAATGTTGGAAAGATGCTTTCCCACTGTTTTGGGCCTGACTCTCATTTACACTAAGGCCCCCTTTATGCCACTCTTGTAATGTGAAGAGGCATGAAAATGAGAGTCAGGCCCTTTTCTCTTTACCAAATGGTATCTCAGAGCATGTAGCATGTTCTTTGAAGCGCTGGAGACATTTCTAAACAGGAGGAACAACCATCCTTTAGGATTCTGTGTCTCGCGTATGGGACTTGATTTTCAGAACTGCTGAGCACTCACAATGACAACTCAAGTCAGCAAGAGCGGCAGGGGCTCAGCCCCTCTGAAAAATCAAGCTGAGGGTGCTTAGTGAATGGCTCACGAGTAGCTCTTCCTACTACGATTGCATCTGGGGCTTACCTTAATTAAAGGGTACAAAGCTGCATGGAATGTTAGATATACAGCATTAGACACCACCTGGAATACTCACTGCACCAGAGTTTTTCCACTTGCACGGAACCTTTAGAAGACAATATCTGAACTTTCAGTGATGAATCATAAGTGTGTAACTAGGGATGTGATGGGTAGCAGGAGCTGAGAAGCGATTCCCTTACTCCCCTGCCCAGCATCAATTATCAACCCAAGTGAAAGAGGGGGGCAGGGGAAAGACATCAGGTCAACCTCCCATCCTTATTCCAATCTAAATTTAAGAAGTTATTTGACTGTCCTTTCTTAAAATCTCAAGAGAGTATCATGCCCAACATCCAGGCAAAGAAGGCTTATGATTATGTTGGAGGAGTGCTCATAAAGTCTGCCATGAGTCTGGAAACTGCATTTGACCCGATTTGTGGTAGCTTGCACAACAGCTTAACTAGTTCCATAACTAGTATTTAAAAAGAACATACGTGGGTGAGGGTATTATAAAATTAATTAAAGAGGACAAAAAAATAAAAAGGGGCCTAAATTAAGTTTCATGCAATTAACAGTGACCCCACTGGGCAGCAAGAGGTTAACCGCATGGTGATTTGAGTAACAGAGACACCTCTACCCTACACTGAGAGGTTTTGATTGGACATTCGGGATGCCTGACCTACATCTGACTAGACAACAGGTGAGGGATCCAAGGCTAGCCTAATGAGTATCATCTTTTTGGCTGACTCTTTTATAACATTTGGCTCACTGGGGAACAGCAACATGCCAGCAAAAACTCTGCACCAGAATCTAAACCCTAAACAGCTGGTGCTCCCCCAATGATTAATGGCTGATGAAATGTGAAAAGGAACCATTTATAGACAACCTTGAATTTTTAACAGGTTTTCTAGCTCGGTGGGTCTCAAACTTTTGTACTGGTGACCCCTTTCACATAGCAAGCCTCTGAGCGCAACCCCTCTAATAAATTAAACACCCTTTTTAATATATTTAACACCATTATAAATGCTGGAGGCAAGTGAGGTTTGGGGTGGAGGTTGACAGCTCGCGACCCCCCTTGTAATGACGTCACGACCCCCTGAGTGGTCAGTTTAAGAACCCCTGTTCTAGCTGCTTTTTTGCCATTAAAAACTAGCTGATAGAATTCTCAGTCTCAATGAACATATTCTGAAATTACGGATCCATTTGTGGATAATGTGCACGTAAACACATTACTGCACACAGATTCCTGGAATAAAAATGACACACCTTGAATGCTGCGAATGTGAGATAAACTCTTGGTCTTCTGTGAAAACCCAGAGTAAGAGGACTTGGCATGGGGAACCTACACAGAAGCTTGGGGATAATTTATCCTTCAATCAAATAAGAGAGTATGCCAGGGCAACAGAACAGCTGGTCTGTTGAAGCTGCCATAACATATGGATCTGTAATAGCAGCTCTGCTTTCTCACAGAGTTTGTAGACAGAGGTTCCTTGAAGTTAGCCATGATCCTATACAACCCACTCTTAAACTTCTCCCATCCCATAGCGTGTCATCGCAGGTTTAGTGTACGTGGCATTCAGAGAGCTGTAACCTTCACCTGCATCTCAAACGCGCCATGAAGGGGAACCGTGGGCCCTCTGCAGTGCCCAGGATTTCATCTCATACTTTGTAGCATACACCAAAGATGGAGTTACATCAACCAGAACTTGAATTTAGCTTTCAGTAAGGGGCTGGATTGGCAACCCTGAAGCTCTCCAAGAGCAGACACAGCACAAGCATCAACATTACAAAGTTCGGCCACAGTTCCCTGCCAGAGTGCTTCAACCATGAGCTGAATGGACCATCTCCAGAAGCAAGTACATGGTCAGTTCCTGTGACTATTGCACACTCTGCTGAGACTGTCAAAAAAACTGCTACCTCATTTATCAGCTTGTGACATGGAGACCTGCTCATTAGGAACACAGCTGAGATGGCCATCTCACTTCAGAGAGGCCATTGAACAGATGGCAATAACTTTACTTTAAACAACAAACACTGCCTCCATCCCAGTCACATACAGACTTAACACCTAAGAAGTTTCAAAATAAACAGTTTGATCAGGAAATCTGGAGGAAGTGTAGACCTTGTTCCATGCCCCCACACTAGCCCTCATTTTCACTGGATCTGAAGGAAGGCTATGTGTGATCTATCTTGCCCATGCAGCAATTTCTAACAGATGGATCCTCTTTTCCATGCATCAGAAAATGCTTCATTAACTAGTTCTTGAAGCTTCCCTCCTGCACTCAAGGAGACCACAGCACAGTCCTGCAGATCTTTTCCAGTGCAGAATTTGTTCTCAGCTCAGTTAAGTTAAGCAACTGGTGTCTGCGCTAGAAGTTACAGAGAAGTAAGTTATGGCCTTATACTCACCCTTACAACATAGTTGAACCGTCTGGAGTCTAGGATAGCATTTGAGAAGTCAAGTCTGTTAAAAGCTTCTCCCAAGGTGCAGTAGCCATGACGCTGAGAGTGGAAAAGAACAAAGCTCGGTCATGTTTTGTTGTACAGTAATCTGAAGAGAGAGTCATGGGTATATGTGGTCCAGGCCAGCATAGCATCTTAACATACTTATGGGGGCTTGCTAGGGGACAAACTCATTGCTGGAGTAAGTGGGCGCATCTCCAATGACTTCAATGGAACTATGTCTATTTATGTCCCCAGAGAATGCAGCCCAATGGGAGTTATGACTGTTTCTAAGACGAGAACTCAGCCCTATCCATGACCTCAAAATAGCTCAATTTGATCTCTTTCAATAATTTCACAAGACAGGGAAAGTAACACACTCCTAGGGCTCAATATGAAGGGCCTATGTACAATGTGGTTTCTTACAGCTGCTTCTCTCCGTACACACACACAGCTGAACTGTGCTGCTGAACTGTAGTGCTTTTCTTGCTAGGACTTACCTGTGGGAACACCTGCAGTTGTGCCGCTGCTTAGTTTACCACTAGATTTTGGTAGAAGCAAGCAAACAACGTCATCTTTTTGTTTTAAATACGTACAGAGCTTAGCCCAATGTAGCCCTGATTGGGGCTTGTAGTCACTACTGCAATAATAATCATAGGACAGATCCTCAGGTGGTATAAATTAGCACAGCTCCATTTATTTCAACAGAGCTGTGCTGACTTGCACCACCTGAGGATTTGGCCCCATAAAAAATGCTGTTTGGACAAATGCTATGGGGGAAATAAAACAGTGGGTACTTACTTCTTTTGTGCTTCCCTTGTGGACATAAATCCATTTTTCTTGATGGAAATCTGTTGAGACAAAGACAGATCTTCTTCACTTGTTTTATATATACTAAAAACCTAACTTTGCGGAAAGACGAAGCCCAGTTCTACTCTCACAATAGTTCTATCATGGCACTACACCACCGACCCTTGTGGAGTTGCTTCCGATTTAAACCAGTGTAACACAGATCAGAATCAGACCATCAATGAATTGCTTTGTTTCCACATTCGTTTATCTAAGGCAACAGCCAGGATCCTAGAAAAGGTTTGTGTTTCAGTGACATAGTCCAAGACTGTAGATATTTAATCTATATGCTGTGAACATACTACAGCCCCTTGTTTTCTTTGCTCTCTGACAATAAGTGTGGCTGACAGCCAGAGTTTGTTATTATTGATTTCATTAATTACTCATTACCTCAGTTACAGAGTTTGGATTAACATGTCATAAGACACTAGACTAATAGTCACTACAGTGTTTATAACAGCGAGTGCTAGAGTTAGAATTATATAGGCAGTTCCATTAGAAACGGCTTTCATCACTTGCGTGATCCTTTCTAAAACAGAAAACAAAAATCTCATTTGGGCCTGAAACATTCCATGTTTTGTGGCAGGTCCCTTCCCAAAAGCTTCTCTTTCAGCCCTCTGAATAAGAGGAGTTATAAACACCTTTCCTCTCCTCCCTAGTGTGACACCACCGCCTTCCCCCCAAAACACACATCATGCTGTTGTATTGTTAACCCAACCTTGCAGAAAGACATCTCCAGGTATACAATAGCCGATCCAAGAGATAGGAACCCATGCAGCCCTCTCCCATCCCATTCACCTCACTGAGCTAGGACATTCAGTATATTACACAGTGGCCATTTATCAACTAACATTATTAGAGATGAAAAATTCCCCTACATCGCCCCACTCCCAGAAACACACACTTGATTTCCACAGAGAGGAAACTGAATGCCAAGACATATGGAAACAAAGGTTACACATGTGCACGAGTGCAGATCCTGAATCACTCCATTTAAGTCAGTGACTACGGTCATATCTGGACAAAGGCTGTCACAGTAACAACTTGTTCACACTGCACATTTAACTACAATCATATAAAGGACTAAAGTCTCACATCAGCTGTTGAAAAGATCCTGGAGGTTCCATACTGAGCCAATAATACAGTGAGAATCATAACCTATTTCACTTCCTCTCTGTATATGTTGACGTCTGTAGCCTTCACATGCATTAAATTTAGGTATCAATCCTGCAATCAGATCCACACACCCTTGTGTCTGTGCAGAATACCATGGATCCAGCCACATGAAGCCAATTATGCATATAACAGAGTTCAAACCGTCCTCTATTGAGAGCGAGTCTGAATCCTCGATTTCATTTTGCATGCATTTTGTGTAGCAGAGGTAGGATCAGAATTCACACTCAGGCTTGGAACCTCCATTAACATAAATGGGTTTTACGTGCATATCTGGAAAAGAGAATGAATTCAATCTGTTGTGCACAAGGAAGTCTATAGTAGGAAAAAAAATGGAACTGGTTCACTCGAATGTACCATAGGAAAAAATTACTCTCCCTCTGCCAAATACAAATGACAAAAATTTGAATACAACAAGTACAAACACTTGGAGAAGGGATTCATAACACAGGCATATATCTTCATATTAAAGTGTATCCAAGTTCTCTACTTAGCTCAAACATGGGTGCAGAGACTCTCAAGAGACTTCTGGAGGTGCTGCAGCACACACAAGTGTCTCATACACTTCCTATATAAATGTGTGTGTGTTTTTTATAACCATCCTCAAGCAACTTTGGTTTTAAAAGTCCCCCATTTGCTGTCTTACACTGGATCTTTGTCTTGTTATTCAGCAGGTCCTTCTTTCTCTTCTTGGCAGCAACATCATAGTTCATGCTGTTGAAGAGATTCTCCTTGTTGTAATCCTCCTTTTTGCAGTAACTGTGAATGACACAAGGCAGAGAGTCTGTTTATTCTGTGGTCCGGGGAATTTTTTAACTGTAAGAACTATATTTTACTTTTTCCACGTATCTGGTTCAAGGAACCCATGTTTGTTTGCTGTTAAACAGCTCACTCTAGTGCTGTTCTATAGAAAACTATAAGCAGTTTTAGAGTCCAATAATGAAGACCTTTTCTCATAAAACATTCAAATACCTCACACACCCAATTATTGTGCTAGATTATATACATAATTATAGTGAATAGGAGCACACCCAAAGCATGTTACACAATCAGCTTCATGACCTTGTAGTAGAGCACCCTTGTCCTTCCTTTTACCTCTGCCTGCTTGTCTGAGGTCATCAATTCCTATCATATGCTCTACCTAACTTAGATTGCAAGTCCTTCTGGCAGGGGTGTGCTAGGTTTTATAAAGCACAATGCACACCTATGCAGGCGTATAACCAGAGTGCTTGAAGAATTCACTATCTAGTTGTGAGTAAGAAGCTTTTTCTGCCAATTAGTGGAAGGGCTGGGGAGAAAACTAAGCTTTAATTAAAAAAAACAAACCATAACTTTTATGAATACAAAGATAACACAACCCTGACTCATGTTTCGGTGGCTGTCTTCCAGAGTCTGTAGACAAGTGGGTGATATGTATGAAGGGTTGGGATCTGTGGCCAGAGTATATTTTCCCCCTTCCTGCATTTGGAGAGGCTGTGCATTTCTTTTTGTTTGAATGTATAATATCTGGCAAAGGGACCTAGAGCTCTTTCTTTTCCCTTTTAAGAGTATAATCCCAAACTCACTGAAGTCAGTGGAAAAAGACTCACTGACTTTAAGAGCTTGATCCACAGCCCAGTGATGTTTGCCTAACTCTGAATTAAGTACTGCCAAGCTGCAGAGTGAAACTGAGAAGACTCTGGTCAGTTTCATTGCTGTTGTTCAGAAACCTGTGGAGAGCAGGGAAAGGCAGCAGATCCTCCTGCTGCTAGGGAGAGCTGTGAGCAGCAGCAGCAGTGGTGACACTGCACTGGTTCCGTTTATATAATGGGAGGATTGCGGGTGATGGGGAGAGTAGTAGAGACACACACATCCTGGTAGGAATCACGTGGCTACAGGACAGCCAGAGAAGCATCACATCAGAGGGCTCTGGGGTTGGAAATAGAAGTGAAAAAAAGAGCGTCCTCCTTTCTAGGAGCCTGGAGGAAGAAAGTAGAAGGAGATCTGTACCGGAGGGGCCTGGTTTGAAAGTCTGGTCCTGTGTTTTCAGTTTTATCATCACTGGCTTCAGTTACACTTATACGGGCCTGTAAAGTACCTGTTTCTTGCTTTCCTCTTTCAAGAGAGGGGCCAATCTCATTACATTCCTGGGGCTCAAAAAAATGCTCCAATCTACCGCTTTGTACACTGCACTGAGAGCTTCCTGTGTGTGTGCATATGTGTGCACATATGTGTGCACATAAGCAGTCCCTTTTGGTATGATGTTAAATAGTGAAGCTGTTTCCCTTCCTACTGAGCTCACCTTTAACCTTAGCTGGGCACTTGTGTGCTGTTTATTGTTCCAGTTTTTAAACAACATTTTTAAAATAGCTGATGCTAGATAAATAAAAAGGAAAAGCCCCACTAAAGACAGAATTTTTCTCCCACCTCTCTCTGCTGCAAAACAAAGTAACTCAAAGAGATCAGCTTGCTCAAAAACAAGTGTAGACAAAGGATATATAACTAACAAAAGACAGTGTATCACAGTAATGTATGGAAGGTTAGTTATCAGCTTTTCTGCAGTGGCACTGAGAGTGTGGGGCTGTGCAGACAAATTCCATGACACATCCTTGCTCTGACATTCTGAAGTCTGGTTCTTAGTCATCTGACTAAGACTGTACAGAGCTAATGACTCTGCTCCTGAGGCAGTGTCTTCCTATAGTAAGCACGAGGAGTGTTCTGGTCTGATGCATATAAGTGGGTCCATGAGACTGAGACTAGAGCTTGAGAGAATGAAGACCTCCCACAGAGCCTGGGGACATGGAGGTATTAATGGGGTATAAGGAGGGATAATTGGTGGCTCCCCACACATCTTCACTCTCTTCTGTACCCTTCTGTTCACTCTACTTGCTCCCCACAACCACTCTTATCCATATGGCCCTACAGCAGCACCTCTCTGGGAGCCTACCTCTATGTCCTCTGCTATCTAGCTTGCCTCCCTGGCTTCCTACCTCTGTAAGGAGTGGAGCTAGTGAGTCAGGGTGGCAGCATCGGAAAACGGAAACAGCTGACGGAACTTGCAGTTCCGCTGGGTATTACTGGTGCAGCTCAATTAGGATGTTCTGAGTTAGGGATATACTTCTCTAGGCAGTTGGTTTTAGAAGGTTAAAAGTGGTCTATGTCAGAGACGGAGACGGGTGTGTGTGAAGTTTGGATTCTGTGGTAACTGTGGTTTAACTAGAGGAACTAAAAGAAAAGTGAGAGAATGCGAGAATAAAATATCAAGAAGGGAGCACTTAAAGAAAATTCCTGCACAAAAGTCAAAACTTTACTAAAAACAAATTCCACAGAACATGTAATTGTCCTATGATGAATTACTGTGCCAGATTCAGAGATTAAATTCAAATAATTAAACTGTGAAAGAGAGGCATCTCAGTTCCAATTTAAAACTTAAATCTCAACAACCCTGACTGTGAATTTACTGATGATTCTGTAACCTGAAACCTATACTATACCATTACTGGCTGAGACCTCGTGCATGGGGCAGTTTTACAGCCATGCCAATCTACTTACTAAGCAGCAAAGAGTCCTGTGGCACCTTATAGACTAACAGACGTTTTGGAGCATGAGCTTTTGTGGGTGAATACCCACTTCGTCAGATGCATGTATTCACCCACGAAAGCTCATGCTCCAAAACGTCTGTTAGTCTATAAGGTGCCACATGACTCTTTGCTGCTTTTACAGATCCAGACTAACACAGCTACCCCTCTGATACTCTACTTACTAAGGGGTTCTTGCACCTTCCTGCCAAGCATCTGGTCTGGCCTGGTGTCAGAGACAGGATACTGGACTAGATGAATCTCAAAGAGGAACTGTTGCAAACTGGATCAGACCCTTTCTTTCCAAGTGAATTTAAGAACAGCGCCAATCTAATTATTTTGCAGTTAACAACAGTTATGTCTACCAATCCAGACATTCTTCCTATTTACATATCAAGCTGATAGGCTGGATTATAAACTTTCTTTTGAAAAGCTTGTTAAAAAAAAGTACAATGAAACCACCACTGCAAAGAGACAATGTTCCCTTTGCAATTTACAGCAAGATCATGTTTCCTTCAAGTTATCTTTAGTCGTTTCCATCACAACAGTGTGTGCGCATGCATTCTATTGTTTCATCTCCAGACCAGGTCATCAGCCTACACAATCCTCGCTCTGTGCTCCTTAAAAACAAGAATTGGTCTTGCAAGAAAGGTCTGCCCAATCCCTTGCTTCAAAACCAGTTGGTCATCACCCCACAGTAGCAACAAAGTCTTCCTGCCTACAACCTGTGCAACACTGTAAACAGCTTAACTGCCTGCCTTCCAATGTTTTCTTTGAATGCAGCGCAATCAAGCCACTCAGCCATGAAGAATATTATTTATGATCTGTGAAGGATTAATGGCTTCAGGGGTATCATATTTCTTAAGCTCAGGAACTGGGAAGCCTTAGGAAGTGTTTACTTCTGGAAAAATGGGGGAAGGGGGTAGCAGTTCCCTGGAAGTTCTCCAGGGGCAGTTTGGCAGTGGTTCAGAAGTTTTTCAGTGACACTTGTTAAGGGCACAATCCTGCACCACTGAAGTCAATGGTAGTTTTGACACAGTCCTCAATGAACCAAGATCAGGGCTTTTTTGTTGATGCTGCCATGTATATTTCTAAATCACAGCACATCAAAAAATGTGATCAACCCCACTCTCAGACATAAGTTACTGTTCACTCTCTCATAGGAAGGCAGAACCACACACACACTTAGGTGGGGCCAGTGAGAAGTGGAGTAGCTCTCTAGTGCCCATATACTTACTGGACCAAGTCCTGCAGCTGGTGAACACAAGCACCTCCCAATGGGAAGTGCACACATTTAAGTAGCTGGAGAATCAGGCCCACTGTGTTTAGCCAGAGTCAGAGTCTTACTAATCCCTCTCTTCAACAGAAGTTGCATCTTTGTTTACATGCTTATTTTACTGGAACACAGATACGTCAGCAGACCAGATGACTCACTGGGGCTCCACAGAATGGCACCACATAATCCAAAATTGGCTACAATAGAGGTCTTAAAATTCCAGGCCCAGGTCTATGCTGTCAAGGCGGTGAGGCTTTAAAGCCCTGGGATAAAATTTTCAGCCAGTAAATATCCTGGATCCAATTTCAGCCCTGACATGAGCAGGTACAATTCCAGTCAATGTGAATTACGTAAGCAGTGAATTTGGCTGTAGAGTATCAATCTTTCCTTTAAATCCACGGATGCCTGATTTAGTAGCTAAAGGAAAGGACCAAGACCCAAGCAGATCTTGGGTTCTAGAGTGGCATGAGCCACTGACTGACCACATGACCCTGCAAATGACATTGGACCTTGATTATTCAACTAGGAGAGGACCTCACGGACAGTGAGATGCTGTATATGAGCCAACCCTTCCAGGATAAATAAGCTCCAGATGTTTCAGTGCTTCACTATCCTTACATGCTTTTCCTTGATGTTATCGATGGTAACGGAGTTTAACTTCCCCACTCAGACAGACCACAAAAATCACTAGTGCCAAAGGCTGCAAACATCAGAAGCTAGGAAGATCATGAAGCATTAAAGTGGGGAGCCCAATGTCTCCCCCCCATTTAGAAGAAAAATGGCCATTAAACAGATTAAGAAGTGGGTAGAGATTCTAACCCTTCAATAGCTTTACATTTCTGGCTATAAAATAAACACATGTATCTTTACTTTTAGAGTTAAAAGTGACTAGACATCTTCATGCATCCGAGCATCTAATGAACAAAAAGCAGATCTCTGTTTAATGGCCCATGTTGAAGTATATGCCAAAGCAATAAACCAGGGGAGAGGGCCGTAACAAGTCTATTACAAAAAGCCAAAGAACCTGCACATTTTGTTTTATTTCAGTTTTTAAATATGGCATGCTCTGAAATGACAGAAGCCACTCAAATTAGTACAGGTTGTTTGTAACTCAATTGCTGTGGGACAAGTGCTCCAAATTGATCATATTCATAGCTGCCACAGTGCCTACTACAGAATAAAGGATTGTATAACTAATCCTCAGATTAAATAACTAGCCTTTTTTTGGAGAGCAGAGATAAAGGGGTGATGCCTTACAAACAAGAAGCAGAGGAGGGCTCCGGCAGTTCAAAGCTTCAAAAACAACCACATGTTCTGCTAGTTTTCCTTGTACAGTGCACTCATCCAAAAATATTTCAAAGACTCTAATAAATTGGAAGGCTGGCTCTCACAGTGAAGCCATCTTAGACCATCTGACAGCTCACTGCCAACTTTAACCAGACATAATGGAAGGCAGGCTTTTGCCCGACCCAGTTCCTATGCCTCAGCCAAATGTGGAGTAATTTAGATCCCCCTCTCCAGAGAGCTCTCCCTGCTAGCCAAAGGAGATGTTTAGCCTAAACTCACAACAAAAAACAACCAATCAACCACCCATCTGCAGTCTGGTTTTTCAAAACTCTCCAGCTCTGAGTGGGAACGTTGCAGTGAACTCAGAGGTTTGACAAGATAGGACTGACTTCAGCAGCTTTCTAAAAACAGCGCTGCTTATTCAACACACACATTTAAGTTTTACTGAAACTACAGTTAACACGCAGAAAATAATACAAAGCGGCAGGATGAGTTTTCGTCTAGGAATTTATTGACGTTTCGTCTCCCAAACCTTAGCCCGTTTGAAAAAAGCAGAACTCACACACACCACACATCTGGAGCGAGGAAGCTTTCGGACACATCGGGCCATTCCCTACCCATGCAGCCCAGCTGCTCCTTTCCCCCCTGCTTCTCTCCTTTTCAGTATGCCAGGGCTTTAGTTCTGGTAATGAGCTTCCTTCTCCTAATGACGCACACAAACAGAAACAAAGGCGCTGCACGCACGCACACAACGGGCAGCTTGGTACCTAGGGCAAAATAGGCTTAACAAACCCACAAACAATCGCTGTAGAGTGGGGCATCCCAATAATTGCAAAGACCGCATCCCCCCCCCAAAAAACCCCATCCACCATAATGCAATAACCCCCCCACACTCAACAGCAGCGTTTCCAACCCCCTCCTCCGCCGAGTGCAACATCTTTGTGCCACGCACCTGTTTATATCACTGACATAGCCGCTGTGTCTCTCCTCCAGGAACCTGGTCCAGCCATCCGCCGTCTTCACCCAGTTCTGCCCCGGGGACCTCCAGTCCTGCCCTAGAAAAGGCATCGCGGCGCGGGGAGCTCCGCCAAGGCGCTTTCCCGGTCCCTACGGAGCCTGGAAGGGGCGTGCCGGGGAGGGGGTCCCCAGCTGCGTGGCTAGGAATGGGGGGGGGGGGTTTGTACGACCGTCGCTCCGAGCTGTGTCCGTGTCCTGGCCGCGGCTGTATTTATCCGAGGGCTCTTTGTTGCCGGAAGAGCGGCGTTAGCCCGGCCCCTAGATCAGGGGGGAGACACGTGGCTTTGTTTATTGCTCGCGACTCTCTTCTTCGGCTCCTCCTGCTTGTTGCACAATCCATCCCCAGTGGAAACTTCAGATCCGGCCTCCGTGCTCGCTGGGCTGCCAAGCGTCCCTGACTTTGCCCAGAGCGAGTGTGAATAATAAACAAGAATAAAAATGAACGTCTGTCAATAAACATCCCATCTAATTCCAGCCGTTCTCCCTTCTTCTTCTGCAAGGCTTTGCGGTCTGTATTCCCCACGGCGGGCACACAGATCCATAGATAAACTGATGGGACGGATGGATTCGCTGCGGAGATGCAGAGCTACAGGGAGCTAAATAGATTGATTGGATAGATAGCTATGGGATTGGATACCTGTGGAAGAAAGCTACAGAGACCGGCAGAGTGGATGGATTTGGGGGATAGATAATATATTAGACCAGGGGTAGGCAACCTGTGGCACGTGTGCCGAAGCCGGCACACAAGCCGATTTTCAGTGGCACTCGCTGCCTGGGTCCTGGCCATCGTTCCCGGGGGCTCTGCATTTTAATTTAATTTTAAATGAAGCTTCTTAAACTTTTTAAAAACCTTATTTACTTTACATACAACAATAGTTTAGTTATATATTATAGACCTAGAGAACGAGACCTTCTAAAAACGTTAAAATGTATTACTGGCACGTGACACCTTAAATTACAGTGAATAAATGAAGATTCGGCACACCACTTCTGAAAGGTTGCCGACCCCTGTATTAGACGGTGGGAGGATGGCATAATAATTTAGAATAAATTTTCCAGTGCTCCAGGGTGGATTTGAAGACAGTGCCAGTAATTTGGGTATGTCATCTATATTAATAAACTTTTGATTTGGTAGCTGACCTGGCTGTTTCTCTAGAACTTAACCTCTATGATCATAAACAGAACTTGAACACGTTAAAAAAAAAAGTCCTGTCAGGGGAGTTTATTTTATAGAGATAATGATTTGTTTGAATGTTGGTTAAAAAACAAGCACCCCAAACAGAGGATGAATCCTTGAAATCAGTGAAAATAAATACATTAGCGAATGAATTTAATTAAACAACAGTGGATTTGAAATCATTTTCTGGCTGCTATTTGTTGATCTTCAAAAAGATATACTCCTGGCATTTCCTGGTTGTGTGTGTGTTTGTTTTGAAACTCTGCCAGTAAAAGAATCTGAAGTGTCAATAGAAAAATAAATTGTGAATAACTGTCTTTGCATTGTTATTTGTCAGGTGTTCCATGTTTCTCGGTAGGTTGTGAACAGCTGCTGTTGTATGTTAAACTGTACCAAGCAGGCAAGTGCTCTGATTCGCTGATGAATGATTTCACTCCACTTCAGTGCTCTGTGGTAAATAAATAAATAAATAAATAAAGGAGTGAGGCTGCTTGTATAAGTGTGCGAGAGAGATAAACACCCCCACAGTGGCCTAGCTGTCATAATCCAAGTCACACTGTCAACCTTTCCTGAGGGGGCTGAGCTATCTGCTGACTTGTGGGATTGCAACAACTGACACTTGCTAGAGAAGTTGTTCTGTGTTCTCTCTCTCTCTCACACACACACAGGTTGCACAAGAAAAGTTTGCAAGTGAGGAAGCTGGAATGCTGAAGTTAAGAAAAAAATCAAACCTTGAATACCAGCTAGTTTGAGCAACTCATTTAAAACTCCAGACTCCAACTGCAAGTCTGCCCTGAACCCAGGCCCATTGAGGGAGATTTGGGGCCCCTCCCATTTCAGTGTATTTACACAGATGTTACAGACCCTGCGCTCAGGGCCCTCTCTTTCCCCGCTCTTGTCAGCCATGCTTGTAGCTTTGCTTCTGCATTCCAAGAATAAATCCTGGGGCCTTGCAAGAGACTCAGTTGTATGTGGCGGAATGATGGTCTTGCTGCTAAGGCAGTAGCCTAGCTCTTGGAGAATAGGAGGGGGGTGTCAATTGCTGGCTCTGCCACAGACTTCCTGCATGACCTTGGATGATTTCCTTAATCTCTCTGCCTCTGTCCACATCTGGAAAATCCTTTGTCAGCCTGTTCTATTTGGATTGGAAGTGCACCAAGGCTGGGACTGCTTTGCTATGTGTTTGTGCAGGGGCAGTACTGTAATAGTAGTTATAACAACATGATGCCCCAGAAACGGGGCAGGGGAGGAGGGGTCTTGGGGCTTCAGCCCCATGTGGCACACCTGCCAGGGCTCAAGGCTTCAGCAGGAGTGGGCTGATGCCCTACCCCCCAGCTCCCGGCAGCTGTGCCCTGGCTCTCGAACTTCTGGAGATTGTCATATGTGGCTCAGAGGGCCAGTAAGTTTGGCCACCCCTGGTCTAGATAATACTTAGTCCTGCCATGAATGCAGGGGACTTAACTAGATGACTTCTCAAGGTCCCTTCCAGTCCTATGATTCTATGTTGTGTGGATTGTGTGCGTGCAGGATAACAAGTGAGATGTGATGCTTAGAGCCTTCTCGTAATAATTTGTTGGCAAAGTACATTTTTAATCACGAAAATGTTTATCAACCATTCTATGTTACAAATAAATCTAGTGCAACAGAAATGAACCTTGAGACCTGCCAGTTTGTGTGTTTTCAATTACTTGCCTTTGGAGAATGAGGAACTACATATATTACAATGAATACAACACTTGTAAGGGCCAATGGGGTGATTAACACTGCAATGATTTGCAGATGACCTTAAAGCTACTCCAGGGCAAGGCCATCTTCTAATGGTGTTAAATTTAATTTAGGTGTATTTGAACAAAGACTGCCAGCTGTATGTTATTTTGGTGTCACTGGCTGCAGTGCCCATCCAAGTAAGTTAAATCGGTCAGACATATGTCACTGAAAATATGTTCATCCTCTTAATGAGAATCATTTGGCAACTCTTACATGCAAGGCTGATCTGTGTGCTAGAATGGGATAGAAACAGAAACTAACAATATATACTACAAGATCCATTCCATTCTCATGTCAATTATTTTGCATTTAGATCTGAATTTTGAGGCTCAGGATCATATGTAATGCATTTTTAAATGACTCTGAAAATATTTAACATTCAGGGATAGTAGCTAAATACAAAGATATTTTAATTAATTAAAAGGAAGCAACAAATGTGTGATAGTTAATCGTTCTGTGGTTTTCCACCAGTGGTGCGTGAGCTGTGATCAGATAATATGCTGGCTGATTTAAGGTATAGCATCAGCATATGAAATCCATTATAACTACATTGATTAAAATGAGAAACGTTGTATGCCAAGTGCTTCTGAGTTCTAGATATGGCATGCCAGGAGAACTGCTGTATTATCAGAACTGTTCCTGTCCCTGAGAATAGCTGGTACACCAGAACTTAAAACATAAGCTTACTATAATATTGTTTTGATCAGAAAAAAATGTAAAATCCAGCCCTCAATCCATCTGCATAAGTGAACTCATGGCTTGCACTGTGCTACACACCATGGCCATTCAGAACTTAGTGGCAACAGTGTGGCTAGAAGTCAGAGCCATTGGCTCCAAAAGCATGATCCCTTCCACTGAAGCCAAAACAGAACTATTCACAGCTAAGAAGCTCTGATTCCATCCAAGTGAGGGCAATAGTACACACCCTTGCTGGCCAGTTTGCATGCTGGTCTAGCTGAAATTTGGTGGAAAAAAGTGTGTGCGTGTTTGCAGGATTGTGGCCTAAATGTATATTTTCTTTTATTAAACATTGTCACTTTTTGGCCTTCAAATACAGTAGCTATTGAAAGTGCAGGGTTCTGCTTCTCTGTCTGGATGTTGATGTGCAAAGGTAAAAAAACCTGAGCAAAGGAGACACAGGTACAGTTTACCAAATGAGCTATGCAAAGGTATTGTTTTTAGTGACAAAATTTACATAGGTTTAATGCATACAGATCCCCTTGCTGTTAATGGGGATTGAACCTGGGACCTTCAACAACAAAAGAAAGTACAATTGCTTGAACTGAATAGCAACTGCCTAAGCTAGCATTACATAATAACCTTTTATTTTTGTTGGGGTTGTCTGCCAGAAGGAGATGTGATCACAGAGACTATGCCAATGTACCACACCTGTACCCAATGCGCTGGTGGGTGTATTTTAAACAAATCAAAATACATACAATAAATGGTATCTTGTACCTTGCTGAAAAGAGCATAAGCAAGGACCTGACTGGCTCAGATTCTAATGCACACCTGTCACACATATGTCTGTACTGTGCATATTTGAGAGCTGTACCTATTATGGAGTGAATCATGCTATAATGGGGCTATGATGTAGAGCTGTAGCAACAAGTTTTTCTGCAGAGGGATTGCAGCCTGGCAAATGGAGATGTGCAATGAGTGAGATTTCCTTATTTTGTCACATGGGTAAATTGACATACCTGTTAGCTCTCTGCAAATGCTGATGACATAGCTACCAAGTCATCTCAGGTGCTATGGCTGGGTTTGAGCTTTCAAGTGGAGTGTAAATTTTGGGACCTTATTATTAGAATCAAGGAGATCAGAGGGGCCTGTATTCACATATCATGTTATTGAGAAGCCTAGGAATTACATCTCCCTGTATTGTAATGAACAAGGTAGTGTATATTGCCCTCTTCTGGATGGACTCAGAACTACTTAACTGTATGTCATAGGCCTTATAGTGATAACATCCAAAGCTGATTCCTTCTTAGCTCATCTTGTAGGGGTCTGCACTTCTGGAGGAAGAGGAATTTAGCCCCGTTATTGCCATATATTCCAAATATCCATGGTAACAATCTGGAAGCTGGAATTCCATGAATCCCTGCAATCAAGGATGAGCGATATCTAACTAGTGAGCATGTGAACTAGTCAGTGTGGGGTATCCCACAGTCCACAACCAGACAGAATGAGAGCTGGACAACTGTGGGCAGATCTACTCTAGCTTCTGTGGTCAGGGCCCGTGTTTTTGGAACTGGTGGCTCTGAGTTCTAGCTCTGCTGTTGCCCTTAATTACTGAGTGGCCGTGGAATGCAATGTAGTGACAGCCATGAAGTGCTAGGTGGCCGCAGATTATTTTCCTTCTGGTAGCAGTGCAGTATTTCTACCACCACGACTGTTTAGAACTATGTGTTCTAGTGATATGTTAGTTTTTACCTGTGTATGTGAGAAGCCATGAAGCCTCTACACAGTTTTATGCTACAATATCCATATCTTCTGACTGGTAATGAACATCTGAAATCTCTAACAGTGAAAGTCACCCATGAAGAATGCATGTAACATCAGTGCGTTAGTTAAGTAATAATAATGGGTCTCACCCCTTTATAGCAATGCTATATACGGCTGCCAGTCATGACACATCAGCATTCCCAATGCCCAGTATAATGGAGAGATATTTAAGTGATAAATACCTTGATATGTTGTACATGTCTCAGTCAAAGATGCATTTCTAGTGTGTGGATAATGCCAAGTGCATCTTGACTCTTTCATATCAAAATGTGAGAGCTCTTTGCAAGAAGCCCTCCTGCACCTATAAACCTGAATGGTGACCCAACAGGGGGAAAAAGGTACAGCCCTTCATCATCTAGCTATCGTGTTGGATCCACTGGTGTCTCTCAAGTGAGGGTAGCTGTCAATTTTACAAAGCACTTATCTATGTCACAAGTTTAGGCTGTCCCAGACGTGCTCCATCATCGGGTTATGAGGGATCTGGAATGCCTACAGCACTTTTGTGGAACTGTGCGATCTGCTGTGCCACTACCTTGACCCTTAGAGGTGGACACGCCCGGCCTTTCCTGAAAATGAATCACTTATCATTTGGGAGAGATCTTCGCAGAAGGACAAGACTGAGGTAACCTCATGCCCCAGTCATCCATACTGGAACAACTGAGTCAGTTAATGATGATAGTGCAGAGGCTCATGGGGAAATCCATCCTTTCCCCATCCACACGGGATCACGTGCGGTGTGCAAAGAAGGGTTTCTATCTGGTGGAGCAGCATGGGACTGGGAGCCATGGGCTCTTGTCCTGAATTCTGGCATGGGCGCTCTCACTGATTCACTGTGTTACCTGGGCCCAGTTACTGCACTTTATTGTATTCTTGTTTTCTTATCTGTAAATATGAGGATAACATCATTTATTCACCTCCTGGGATTTTGTGCTGATTCATGAGTTAATGTTTGCAGAGCACTTTGAGAACACTTACTGCTTGGTAAATGCAAATTATGATTACTGGTGGCTAGTTTCCCCCAGTGTTCTGGAGACTATCATCCCTCCTCCTGCAGCTGCTGGCTCCTCCTGTGGGAGATGGGGCCACCAACAGCTACCTCCTTCTGACATCCTCTCCCTGAGGGAGGAGAAAGTTCCTGACACCTCTCTTGGCCTGTCCCTCCCACAGCAGAAGTTGCTGTCTCTGCTAGTGATCCTAGCAGCTGTTGTGGCCAACACTTGAACAACAGAACAAGCACCCCTCTCTCATCTACATATCAACTACCGCCTTGAACCATCCCTCCTGAGAACCACTCAGCATCCAAATCTCCCCTCCAAGGTGTGAATTTAAACTGGAAAACCCCTTATTCTAGACCTGGTCTAGAAAATTTTATTATCGTAGCTATGTCAGTTAGGACTAGGAGTGTTTTAAAAAAAATCACTCTCCTAACTGAGATAGCTGTGCCAGCAAGATCCACAATGTAAATGCATGTGTCTGATGAAGTGGGTATTTACCCATGAAAGTGTATGCTCCAATACATTTGTTAGTCATAAGGTGCCATAGGACTCTTTGTTGCTTTTTCCAGATCCAGACTAACACGGCTACTCCTCTGATACTTGAATGTAAATGCAGGTACACTGGCAAAAAAAGTCCCTTTGCTGGTACATCTGATTCCACATGGGGAACTGATTTCAGCTATCTGAGCAAAAACATTTGTTTGCCAGTGTAAGCTCTGTCTCTGCTTGGAGGGTTTTTCACTATAGCTACACAGGCAAATCCCTTCTAATGTAGAAAAGGGCCTAAGACACATTTTTTTTTAAACAGTTTAGCTTAAGTTGCTTGGGAAGAGATTTAATCTAAAGCAATTGTCCCCCCCCCCAAGACAAAAAAAACCCACCAAAAAACAAACCAAAAACATACCTGTTCTTATACCTGAATAAGAATGTCCACACAAATGGTTATACTGATATAAATACACCTGAAGAACTACATTAGAATAACTGGTAAAACTTTCCCATACAGACAAGGCCCAAGTGTAATCCACACACCTGGGTGTGGTGTTCTAGCCCATCTAGTGGCACTGAGACCACTTACAGAGAGAGAGATTAATGAGTCTGCTCTACAGCCTTAGCTAAGAGGCAGTTGGCTTTTAGTTTACGCAGTAGAGGCTCATGCACTAAGCTCCCGAGGCCCCAGGTTTGATTCCAAGGACCGGGGTCTTGTGTTACATAAGCACCTAGGCAATTACGTTCACCCAACCTGAAATATGTCCCTATAAGGTGTTCTTTAGTCCCCCACCCTCAAACCACCTCCATCTCCACTGACCCCTTCCTCAGTAGCGCAGTGTTGCTCACATTGGCATATAATGGCTGCTGCTTTCTAGGCCCTCGTCCAGACTAACCCGCGGCATCGGCGGGTTAAAATCGATTGCTCGGGGATCGATATATCGCGTCTAGTCTGGACGCGGTGTATCGATCCCCGAGCGCGCTTACATCGATTCCGGAACTCCATCAATCCGAACGGAGTTCCGGAATCGACGCGGAGAGCCGCGGACATCGATGCCGCGCCGTCCAGACTGGTGAGTACCTCGATTTTAGAAATTTGACTTCAGCTACGTTATTCCCATAGCTGAAGTTGCATATCTAAAATTGATTTTAATTCCTAGTCTGGACGTGGCCTAGCTCAGCAGTGACTGCATTTTACTGGTGGATGTAGTGATCCCTATATATCCAGCCAGTAAGTCTCTTAGGGATCCTATGGCATGAAAGGAGCTACATAAACGTCACTAGATACTATCTCTGATCATAGACTTCCGAGATATTTTACTGGAATTGCCTGTCAATAAAGTGTTCATAATCTGGATGTTTTTATATCAGATAACAATAATACACTTAGCACTTCATATCATACTTTTCATCTTCAAAGTATTCACAAACATTAATTAGTCCCCACTCCAGGCAGGTGAGTAAGTATCATTATCCTCACTCTGTGGAAAGAAAGATTAAATGATTAATCCAAGGCCTCTCAAAGGGTGAGTCAGTGTTAGAACTGGGATTAAAGCACAGGAGCTTCTGGCTGCCTGTCCTGTGCCCACATGTACTTAGCAAATAAGTGGTCGGAATCCTCAAGTGACCCAGGGTCACAGTCAGCTTAGTGGTTGAAATCTTTCAAAGAAGATTTTGTGCTAGCAGGCAGGCAGAGCAGAACTGCTGGAATATTAGTCACTTTTAAAAATATGTGCCTGTGGCATTGCTGGAGTGGGGTTCCAGGGCCCCCTCTGTCAGCTTGCTCTCAGTCTTTCTCCAGTTCAAGGCTTCCAGTTAGAAAATTAGTTAAGGATAGTGTTTTCAAAGGAGGCTAAGGGAGTTAGGCTCAGATCCACAAAAGCGTTTAGGTACCTAACTTTCATTGGTTAGAGGATCTGGGCCCTAGCTCCCAGTTAATTTCAATAGGATTTGGGTACTTAACTGTTTGCTCCCTTTGAAACTCCTAGCCTAAGCTTTTAAATGGCTCATTTAGATCCTGCAAGGCACAAAGATACTATGGAGGTTGTTCGTAACTCTGAAATGTTTGTAACTGAACAAAACGTTCTGGTTGTTCTTGCAAAGGTTTGCAACCGAACACTGATGTAGTACAGCTTTGAAACTACTATGGTGAAGAAAAATGCTACTTTTAACCCTCTTAACTTATATGAAAAACAAGCACAGAACAGCTTCTGTGTCAAATCTTTTTTAAAAAAACTTTTTTTTTAGCAGTATACATTTTACACAGTGCTGTGCTGTATTTACTTTACCCCCTCTTCCCCATCTCTGCTGCTGCCTGATTGTGTACTTCCCGTTCCAAATGAGGTGTGTGGTTGACTGGTTAGTTTGTAACTCTGGTGCTCATAACTCTGAGGGTTCTATTGTAGTAAATCACTAATGATTCAGGCTACAGCAGGAAACTGGGCTCTAAGTGTAACTCAGGCATACACTCACCTTTTGACCTTGGGCAAGTTACTTGATCTCCTTCTGTTACATGCAATGCAGAAGTGAAATGAGAGAAGGTAAAAGTAGGCACTCTCTGGAAATTAGATAGTGTAGAACAATGTTTCTCAATGACCAGTCCGTGGACCGGCGCTGAGATCTCTCTGACACAGTTTAGGGAGGTAGCAAGTCGGCCCCTGGTATAAAAAATATTGAGAAACACTGGTGTAGAATATAAAATATTCCTAGGTAAATATTTTCAAATCAGTTTGGGTGTAAAGGTTAAAATAAGATTAACTTTTTGTTTAAAATGAACCAACGACGTATCCCCTTCATAAATACCTAAGAGAACCCCAGACCACACCTCCCAACATAAACAACCAGGCTGAAATAAAAATACTGACGACCTTAGTTGTAGAGAAAAATAGTTACACTCCTAATATATTGCCAGCTTCCTGCGTATAAAGGATGTTGGAGAAGCTCCTTGTCTCTAGGCCCATTTCACCATATGCTGGTTGTAACTGACAGGTTCATGTACCCCTCCTGTGTGTGCTGTAGGCAGCTTTAAAGGAGAAAGTAGGCTAGGAACAAATGTAATTGAGCCAATTGTAAATAGGTGGAGAGGTGCAGACTGAGTGTCTGGTGCATATTGTAGAAGGAATTAGAAGAGAACCCAGGAACTGTTTGCTGTTTATGCTAAATTCTCATACATCATTGCAGACAGCTCACTCATGGATTTGGTTTCATAGAAAATGTACATTTTCCATATCAACTGTTAAAGGATATATCCCCCTCCTTTTCATTGGGTTCAGTGGAGGATTTTGGAAAATATGGTAACATCCAGACAGCAATTCCACATTCAGTTTAACCACTTGTAAGATCAAAAGTTTAGTGCTACTGTAAGTAACTCAGCAGTCAGATTACTGCCCATGATATTAAGGGCAAAACTCCCACAGACTTCAATGAGAGCAGGATTGGACTCTACTGGATACATTAGCTTTAGGGTACGTCTACACTACCAGCTGGATTGACGAGCAGCAATCGAGCCCCTGAGCACTCTCCCATCAACTCCTGTACTCCACCAGTGCGAGAGGTGCAGGCAGAGTCGATGGGGGAGCAGCAGTAATCGACTTACTGCAGCAAAGACACCATGGTAAGTTGATCTAAATACGTCGACTTCAGCTATGTTATTCACGTAGCTGAAGTTGCCTAACATAGATCTATGACCTCCCTCCTCCCCCAGTGCAGACCAGGCCTTATTAAAGCATGGGCCTGGAAACTAATCTGTTCCTGATTCTGCTGATTACTTGATACATGGCATTGGACAAGCTTTTTAGGCCAAAATGATCTAAGGGGGGTGCCTAATCCCCCCCCCCCATGCATCCAAATGTATGGAATTCAATTGGGTGCTATGGAACCTCAGCACCTTTGAAAATCCAGATACTCATTGGGTTTCCTAAGTAAGTATGAAGGTGCCAAACTTTAGGCTCCCACATTTGAAATGCTGGCCTGGCCCTCAACTTCTCTGTGCCTTAATCTTCCTGTTTCTAAAATGGGTATGTAAGCAGAGTCAGGATAAGCTCTACCCTGACATCTGGTGGAAAGAATGTGAGAGAGTGTATTTGCATAGGCACGCCCACCCTATCCCAGACTGCCAAGCTGTGGGACTGCTTGGTGACAAATTGCTCACCCTCAGTTGGGTGGTACTGGCTAGACATGGGACATGGGTTCCAAAACCCAGAGAATTGAGAGAGGCTGGGGACAGGTATCTGTGCCTGGTGGTGCAGTCTCCTTGTGGAGCCAGAAGCACCAGTTGCACCTCTTCCTCCTCTCTCCACTGTGGAATGTCAGAGTTGATTTTTATTATTCCCTCAAGAATCTAAATACAGGTTACTGAGCTGAACGCACTTTGGGCTAATGGTGCACTAGCACTGGGGCTCCCCCACTAAGAGCTGAGATCACTAAGAGTTGCAATCACAAAAAAGCTGAAATGACTGAGCTGAGAGCACTGAGTACTGTGCTAACTAGTGGGGGAGCCTGAAGATATGCTGTGGAACAGAGCAGCTGGCGGAGTGGAGCAGTTGCGGGGACGGCTGGAGCGGATCACGGGACAGCTGGTGGCAGCAGAGCGGCTGGCAGAGCGGAGTAGCTGTGGGACGGGTGGAGCGGCCCACAGAGTGAGCGGAGCCGAGCAGTTTTGCAGAGCAGCTCATGGAGCAGAGCAGCTGGTGGAGCAGAGCAGTTCCTGAGGACGGCTGGAGGAGCAGAGTGGAGCAGCTGGTAAAGCGGAGCAGTTCGTGGAGAAGGCGGAAGCAGAACCCACGGAGAGGCAGGGCAGTTGGCCCTGGACCACGTAAGGTGCCCCTTTCTACCCAGGCTGGGGGGAGGGACCTCTACAGATAGACTCTCGAACTCTGGGGTGGCATTGACCAGAGACTTTTGGGTTGTTGGACTTTGGGGTGATTGGACTTAAAACCCTAAGCGGAAAAAGGACAGTGCCAAACGTACTTGGAGGTGGGTTTTTATTTATGGTTTGTGTTATAACCCTGTTTGTGGTGTTTCTCCAATGGGATGCCGCATTGATTCCTTCCTTTATTAAAAAAGATTTTGCTACACTCAGACTCCGTGCTTGCGAGAGAGGAAGTATTGCCTCCTAGAGGCGCCCAGGGGGGTGTGGTATGTGAGTGTCCCAGGTCACTGGGTGGGGGCTCGAGCCGGTTATGCATTGTGTTACTGAAACGGAACCCCTGGATACTGAACCCGGCCCTTGTTGCTGCCAACTAGAGGGGCAGAAGGGTTACAGGTATAACACATGCTTTCCTCACACGGTGAGGGTTGGAGGCATCATTCATTAATATTTGTGTTGCACTTTGAGGTCCATGGAAGAAAGGTCCCATAGACTAAGGAGGTACTTATTACAGAATAAGTAGAGTATATTATGGATTCAATGCAATACATTTTCTCTGTGGGAAATGAAGAATACAGACTCAGGTAGCAGAGTGTGAAATTTCTACCTTCAGGTCTCTCCACTCCCCACCTACTGGAAGAAAGCAGCTGTGTGAATCAGCCTATTTGGTGAAAAACTGTTACATTGTGGAGAAGTCTCTCAAACTGTGGGTTGTAATCCCCAGAGGGGTCATGGAAGGTGGCCTCTGGCTTATGGAATATGCATACTTAAAATTCCCAAAGACATTCTCCTCCCCATCTTCTAAGCAGCATGTCTTCCTCTGAGCACCTGTGCTCACCAATAACCAAGTACAACACCAACCCACTGTTTCACAGTCTCTACAGGGAAAAATAACTTCTCACGAGTCAGTCAAAGGTAGATCCACAGTAATGCTATAAGAGTATCAGATCACAAGGAAGCAGGTTTAGAATTTACTTATTGATTTGATTTGTTCATAACACATTTCCTTAGACATTTCTCTTTGTATATTAGTTCTTTATAGAGTGATAGCCAACTCATTGCCACCTTCTTACAATAGAGCTTATTCTTTCATTGAATAAGGAAGCAGCAGCAGATCATGCATAAAAGCCAAGGTTATGATCACTTGTCAGTAAAGCTCTCGTGGTACTTTTCCACAAGAGCAGTGATGTTAGCTTTGGCATCTGGGGCAATTTCCAACATGGGTCATTATATTTGGCTTACCTAAAAATTATCCCTGTGCTCTGTTGGATCCAGTAATCATCACTTCCTGTCTGGAAGGGTTGTTCAGGGTTGCTGTGTGTTATTTAATCATTGAATTCCCTGGGTGGCTGCATTTTGCTGGTGGACAGCAATTCATATAGTTAGTAAATCAGATTGTAAATGATTCTGGGATTGTGCTCGATGTAAAATATACCATTAATTTAGGACCATTATTATTAAAGCATTCTGATTCCCACTGTTGGTAGGACACTCAACTTTTCCTAAACGCTTTTCAGCCAAATTGCATTCCTAAAGCATACATGCTTTGCTTGCATAGCTCACCGAAGCTTGGCCAGAAATAGCATTGTGGCTTCAGATGGAATATAACCCTGAACACATCTTTAATTGAGCAGAGGCTGCCATTTGGACTGAAAGGCTAGGCTCATTTCAGCAAAGAAGCAAAGCCTGGGCTGTTAGCATTGTTATAGGCCAGGTCTCGGGGTTGTTTTCCAACTATTATTTGTTTGTTCTCTCTCACATCTATTACTTCAGATATTACTAGTCTTTCATTTTATTTTCTGCATGATTTAATGTACTAGCAATTACTGCATATATGATGGACTATGCATGCCCTCTGTGGAATGCAACATCAGATCTGCTAAATTGTTTGTCTATTTCACGCTCAAGTGGTTGGCCCACTGAAGGCATGAGCTCTACTAATGCTAACAGGACATTCTTCTTAGTTAACATGGCAGAGGCCTGTTTTGGTGTAGCCAGGGGCAATGGGTTCTCTCTCTGATGCTGCAAGTTTAAGGTTCAGCTGGTTGACTGTAGCTACAAAGAATGTTCTGTGGGAATGAGTGTTGCCAACTCTAGTGATTTTAGCACAAATCTACCAATATTTGGTGTTATTGTTAAAAATCCAGCTCCTGGAGTATAGGGTTTGGGCAGCTCAGCTTTCTGATACAAAAAAGTGCAGGTTTGAAGCCCTCATAGTTGCGGAGAAAAGCTACAAAACATGACCTCAGTGCACCCTAGAGGCTCAAAATCCAGAAGGCAAATAAACCAGAACCCCAAATGTATTATTTTTTTTTTAAATCTCAGGATTTTTAAGCCAATCCTATAATTTTTTAAGACCTGACTTATGATTTTTGAATTGGAGTTGGCAAACTCAGAATCCAGTAGTATGTGGAAGATTTAGGACTTAACTTCCCTTAACTTCAAGTTTCAGGATTCCAGGGATACAGCTTTCCAGAAAACTTATTACATCCTCCCTTTTTATTTCAGGTTTTAGCAGTGATCTGACAGGTCAGTATTTCAGTCCTGTTCTTCTAGAATTGTCATTCCAGTGCTTGAAACTCAGTCAATTCCTTCTCATGGCTTTGAAAGTGGCTTTCCATATGTAGCCTTGACCTCAAAACCATCAAGGCATTCTTCTGGATTGAAGTCTTGGTCACCAGAGAATCCACCTTTTCATCTCAAATGAAATGGTACTTTCCTGATGAAGGCTGTGGTAACTTTGAGTCTCTTTCTTCCAGTAGGTCACATACAGACCTGTGTGGGTGGTGTCTGCTTTGTCTCAGCCCTGCTAGGTCTTGCCTCAGTAATGAGGGCCATGTGGTTCAGTGAAGATAGCTTTCCTCCAGCCTTGTGTGTCTTCACTTTGCTGTGTGTGGACCAGGGGCGGCTCCAGGCCCCAGCACACCAAGCGCGTGCTTGGGGCAGCAAGCCACGGGGGGCGTTCTGCCGGTGCTGCAAGGGCAGCAGGCAGGCTGCCCTCGGCGGCTTGCCTGCGGAGGGTCCGCTGGTCCTCGGCTTCGGAGGACCTCCCACAGGCGTGCCTGTGGGAGGTCCACTGAATCCGCGGGACCAGCGGACCCTCCACAGGCAAGCCACTGAAGGCTGTCTGCCTGCCGTGCTTGGGGCGGCAAAATGCCTAGAGCCGCCCCCGGTGTGGACAAAATCACAGTGGGCAGTCATGTCTTTCTGACTGTCCTATAATGATTTCCATGTGTGCAATGTTCCAAAAGCTATAGCAAAACATCAGTTAAAATCAGGCCTCTATCAGAGCTCATCTTCTTTGCAGTAGGAACTGCCAGAGTCAGTGATTACTGACCTCTGCCATGTCACAGGTGTGTTATCCTTTGCAGCCCTGACCCAGGAGAGGCATCTGGTGCCAGCAATAAAGATCAATATCTTCCCAGAACTTCTGTGTGTTGCACTGTTGTTACATGGTCTCAGTAATAAATTAATTACTGTAGAAGCATAGAGCAAATGAAGCCTCCTGAATCCCTCATTCTGAGTGGGAACAAGGCGGTGGTTTAAGTGCTTCTGAATTTCCCTGGAAGCAAGTGGATTTGCAGAGAAACTGGAAAGAGTTTACTGTGGTGTCACATTTATTGCAGGGGTCCAGGCTGGTGACATGTATATGGTGTCCTCATACCAACCCTGTAGAGGTTACCATGGAAAGACCTGAAGCCCTATTCTCTTTTCTTCTGGTCTCCTCTATGCTGACAGGTCCCACCTGTAAAGGGAATTCTAAGGGCAGCTTCAGCCAGGAGAGTCTCTGGAGTGAGGCTGCTTGGAGCAGGGGATGCCTCAAGGGCCCAGAGCTGGGAACTGCAGGATTTGGGGGCAGCATATTTCAGCAATGGAATGAGGTGGGGAATCTCTGTGAGGGGAGCATAGCAGAGTTCTCCTTGGCTACAGTTTCCTCTTGCTGGGATTTTACCATGCAAGGGTGTGATCTGCCCCATGTATATTAAAAGGGTAGGGTACTACCAGAGCTAGCTATATATTTACTAACAAAGATTTACGTATATTTAAAAATAAATGTTTAAAGTGGTTAAGAAAAACTTGATGATTTTGTTTTTGGTGAACCCGGCTGCTGTCTCTCTGTGTGGGCTGCTATTACAGTTACACAGCACTGCACGTAGTAGTGTTCCTCCCACAGTTTGGCTGGGCCACAGAAACATTTTTTTGGGCAGTGTCGGAAGTTCCTTTCCTAGAGATTGAGGCATAATAGCCAAAATTTGCAGTTACACGAAGGCCCCTTTACACCTCTCTGGCAGTGTAAAAGGGCCTTTGGGTGGGTGAAGATGTAACTTATCCTAGTATAACTGAGATTTCAGGCTGGAGGGTTGCGTAATTCAGCAAGTCCCATAGAATTCAGAAGAAACAAAAAGCAGGCCACCTGCATGGCTGGAACAGATTGTCTTTTGGAGATAGCTGTTCTGTATTAACAGCCTCTGAACAGTTGCCAGGTGCTCAATTGCCAGCTGCCATGAATCATTCCTTTGAAGAAAAAAAAGAAAAGTCTACCTGTCCTGCTGTCTGAGGTGTGAGGGGAGATGTCTGATCAACTCTGCTTGACCTGCAAGCCCATTCAGGAGAAAAATATTGCTATTCACTCATTCTGTAATTTACTCAAACAACTACAACACCTGCTTGAAGCCTCTGGGCCTCTGTCAGGGGGTCCACTCACTGCAGGTGGTACCTCCTCCTGGCCGCTCTGGGGATTAGCTCTTTCCAGGCCCAAGCTCCCCTTCTGCTCCTGGCTGCATATCCTGCTGCTCTCTCCCTCTGCAACTCAGGGTGCTCCCTTTCAGTGACTTGGCTCTCAGGAAAGGTCACTATGTGTATTCCCCTCTTCCAGCGTTTCAAAGTCTTTCCTCACCAGCAGTCTCTGGCAGTCTGCTCATTCACTGCCCCTAGGGTACTACTTTCCCGATGGCTGCCAAGGCACACTAAGCCTACCTTCTACTCAGTCTTCCAGCTCAGGGACCCACTTCTTAACATCACCCTGAACCCCACTGCCTTTTCCTTGAGCCTTTCCTACTCCTCCTGGCTCCCCACACACTGGGTTTGCCAGCCCAAACTTCCTCCTCCTCCCAGCAAATAACTGCAGTCTAATGCCTACAGTCCCCAACACACCTCCCTTCCTCCTTAGAGCAAAGCAGACTTCTTCCTTGCAACACCTTTCTGCTATCAGCTCCCTGGCTTTATAGGAGCCCTTCCTGTTCCTGCACAGGTAAGCTTCCCCTAATTAGGACTTTCCTCTTAGCCTTAATTCCTCCATCTTTTAGCCTAATAGAATAATTGGCCCCTATGGCCTAATTTACCCCTTCAGGGTTAGTGTAGGGTACACACGCTACCATAGCGTAGGGCAGGGATCGGCAACCTTTGGCACATGGCTCGTTAGGGTAAGCACACCAGCAGGCCGGGCCGCTTTGTTTACCTGCCACGTCCTCAGGTTCTGCCGATCGTGGCTCCCACTGGCCGCAGTCGCCGCTCCAGGCCAATGAGGGTGGCGGGATGCGGTGGCCAGCACATCACTTGGCCCGCACCACTTCCTGCAGCCCTCATTGGCCTGGAGTGGCGAACCGCAGCCAGTGGGAGCCACAATCGGCAGAACCTGAGGATGTGGCAGGTAAACAAACCGACATCCTGGTGAGCCGCGTGCCAAAGGTTGGCGATCCCTGGCCTAGGGTGACCAGACAGCAAGTGTGAAAAATAGAGACAGGGGGTGGGGGGTAATAGGCACCTATATAAGAAAAAGCCCCAAATATTGAGACTACCCCTATAAAATCAGAACATCTGGTCACCCTACCATAGCCTCTGTGTTTTGACTTGTCTTTCTCTTTAGATTCTAAGTTCCTTGGGCAGGTGCTGTGTCTTCTGCATCTTTTTCAGAGCAAAGTATTCTGTCACCATGGAACCAGTATGGATCAAGGGCTCCATATCTTCAGCACAAAAAGAAATAGAATCTTCAAATGTGCTTGTGTAATTTTAAGGTTCTTCCAGTTTGATCTATCAGAGGTTTGCCAAGCAGGGTCACACTTTAGTGGAGCTAAAAGTGGACTTGGTGAGAATATTCAGTGGAGCCCCACACATGCTCTGAAAAGGCTCAGTGCTGTCTCCATTGCTGTCAGTGGCAAAATTCCCATTGACATCAGTGGGAGCAGGTTTGGTTCCCTAGTTTGTGGTACATGGTCAGAGAGGACAATGTGGCTTGAATCACCACAGCAGTGGGGGTTACTGCTGATGTCCAGAATGTGATGGGACTAGCTCATACAGGAACTACTGTACAGGAATAGACCAATGGTCCATCTGTTTCCGGAAGTGGCCAGTGCTGCAGTACCTGTGGGCAGATGCGGTGGCCATTGTAGAGGCAGCATTTACCAATAGATACCACAAGTATTTCCTCTTCTAATTTTTGGAGGAGAAATGGTGGTGTTTCAGTTAGACCTGTGTAGAACAAGCTGACTCTTAAATGGTGACCACTGTAAATATGCAATATGTAAGGGTATGTCTACATCTACAATTTTGCAGCGCTGGTTGTTACAGCTGTATTAGTACAGCTGTATAGGGCCAGCGCTGCAGAGTGGCCACACTTACAGCAACCAGCGCTGCAAGTGGTGTTAGATGTGGCCACGCTGCAGCGCTGTTGCACACTGCGGGGAAGGAGACCTGCTTGGAGGGGGGGTCGGGGAACGCCAGAGCACACCGCGGGGAAGGATGCCTGCTTGGAGGGGGGGTCGGGGAACGCCAGAGCAAACCGCGGGGAAGGAGACCTGCTTGGAGAGGGGGTCGGGGAACGCCAGAGCACATCGCGGGGAAGGAGACCTGCTTGGAGTGGGGGTCGGGGAACGCCAGAGCACACCGCGGGGAAGGAGACCTGCTTGGAGTCGGGGTCGGGGAACGCCAGAGCACACCGTGGGGAAGGAGACCTGCTTGGAGGGCAGTGGAGTTTGCTTGATTACCAGAGAGGCTTCCTCAGGTATGCTGGAATACCTGCTTATTCCAGGGAGGTCAACAAAAACGCTGGTGAGTGTCTACACCTGATGACCAGCGCTGGTGATCCAGCGCTGGATCCTCTACACCCGAGGCACGACCGGGTGTACGGCCAGCGCTGCAAACAGGGAGTTGCAGCGCTGGTAATGCCCTGCAGGTGTGTACACATCCTAAGTTGCAGCGCTGTAACCCCCTCACCAGCGCTGCAACTTTGTAGTGTAGACAAGGCTTAAGACAGGGAAGGAAAACCTTTCCAACCCCAAGTTGGTGATCTGCTGTTGCCCTGAAGCCTAGCTAGTATAAATGCGTAAGCTAGTCAGTCAGTGCAGTCTGTAGACCAAGTGACTGTAGCCAAGGAAGATTAATACCAGAAAAACAGACCTCAGAATTAGTATAACTGGAAAGTAAAAAAGCCCATTTTGACAAGGTCATCACGGAGCTTTCGTGTGGGTGACAGTGTCAGACAGATGAGGCCTAACTGAAGTCCTATCACATGTGTCTGTGGAAAATAGCTCTTGCCTAAGTTTTTGTTTGTAACATAGGAGAATTATGAAACCATGAATAGATTGCAGCTGATTGAACAGCTGAATTATTAAGCCCCCAAACCCTTAGTAACAGCAAAGAGGCATCATAAACACAAGCATGAACTGAACTGTCCTACCCTGTGCTTCTACTCAAACATTTTCTCCTGTTTCTGTGCATTGTAACTTAGCTTGTGTAACCACTCTAGTTGTGTCGGCTATGCTGAAGCAGCTTTTACAATCGTATTTTATTCCTGGTGTCTGAATGTTCAAGCTTCTATTCCTAGTACATCAGATCACTATAATGATGTTAATAATATGCATCCTTCAGACCCCCTCAGTTATGTTAGCAGAAGCCAGATTGTAAATGTGTCACTTTCTCCCCAAAACTAATTTTGTAACATTTCTGGAATGAGTATTCTTACCTTCTTTTGAATGCACAAATAATATCTTTGGTCTCAGTTAGACAAATGGGCCAAAACTGAAAATCTCTTTGAATGCAGGTTGTGGGGCTGAGGGTCAGAGAGAAGGTAGGCTTTGAATTGAAATCCCCAGATCCAAACACAACCCTATGCTTTTGGTACCATCCAAAACCGGGAGACGACTAGTTTTTGGCTGTGGTTTCCAGGACCGGCTCTAAGCACCAGCAAACCAAGCACGTGTTTGGGGCGGCACAATTCCAGGGGCGGCATTCTGGAAGGTTTTTTTTTTTTTTTTTTTTTCTTCTGCAGTTGCGCTCTCAGATTTTTTTTTTTTAGCTTTTGGCAGCAAAAAATCTAGAGCCGGCCCTGTTGGTTTCAGCCCAGCTGAAATCTTGCAAGAATGGTAGACCCTGTAAGAACAGCTGAGCCCATTAGACACTCCAGGATGCTGGAAATTGTGCAAGATCAGATTTCTGACATTTTTGACCAAAGTTTCATAAGGCCAGCCAGCACGATTTCAGCACCATTGAATCTCTTTCCCTGAGGTGGCTGCAAAGTCGACACTGAGCCCAAACCTTATCTGGATGTAAACACTGAATTCTCAGTCTGTTTTGTCTCTAGGCGCTGTTCATCACACAATCAAATGGTGTGAAAATCAGCACATTCACCAGCAGGAGTTAGGATGAAAATGTTGCAAGATTTGTAAAGTGTGGGGAACTGGTGGCAGAGGGAATGTAATACAGAGGCTAGATTACATTTCCAACAGCATTTCCATGGGCCTGTGGGGGAATGATGCACATTCCCCTCTCCTGCTCCAACCACTGTCCACTATCTTCACCCTTATCCCCCTCACTTTCCAGAACATTGCCCTTTCCCCACTTTTCTCCCTTTCCATATGTCCACAGCACAGGGAGACCTCTCTGGAGCCTGAGGGAAGTGATTAGTGCTACTGAAAAGCAGTCTGAGCCCTTTCTCTGCGTGGGAGACGGAAATTTACGAACATAGGGTCCTTCAATGTATGGCTCTTGGGGTTAACGTTACTGGACCTTATATCTTCAGGATTTGGCCTACACGTAAAATATAGGTTGACCTAGCTATGGTTCTCAGGTGTATGACAAATCCAACACCTTTAGCACTGTAGCCATGCCGACCTAACCTCTTATGTGGATGTAGGTAGGATGACAGAAGAATGTTTCTGCCAATATAGCTACTGTTGGTGTTCCTACAGCAATGGATAAACCCCTTCTGTTGCTGGAGGCTGCATCTACGCTACAGGGTTATGCTGGCATAGCCATGGTGCTGTAGTTCTGCTGCAATTGTCCCTATAGTGTAGACATGACAAATCACCTATTCCTGGAGAATCTGGGCATCACTACATACATTTAGAAGGATAACAATTCCCTTAAAGAAGGAGAACAAATCTCCTCCTCTCACCACTCAGTTTTAAAAAAAGTAGCCGAGTACAGTGTATTGGTGTAATATGCTGCTCCAGCAGCAGGTAGGCTGGTGTGCAGGCCAACCATAGTGTCCGAATGGTCTTGAGAGGTGGGTCAAGGTACAATGCATGGCAGTAGTACAATCTTGATGGTGAAGCACAAATTGGTCTGGCTCAGTCTGAATCTGAGAAGTAAAGGCATTGTCTTCTTGGCATGGCCTCCCGTTTTGAAATGCGGGCTACTGTGTGACAAGGAGCAGTTTTTGCCAGCTTGGCTCACACTGCATGTCAGAATCACCAGATGAAATGAAACTGTATAGCCTGAGCTATTTAAAATAATCTTCCAAAAATATCCTCCTGTTTCCCAGGCAGGAAAAGAGCAGGGGAGGACAGCGAGGCACAGCTAGTTATAGCACAGCCTCTTACAGTTTTAATCCAGAATTGTTTTGAGTGTCCTTAAGATCGGCAAAGGTTTAAAAAAATATTTTTTTTTATTGGTCTACAATCGGCCTGGTTGAAAATTTTCCATTGAAACTGGTTCTTCCAATAGAAAATTGGATTTTTGACTAAATAATTTTTTTCCACAAAAAGTGTTTATTTTCTGTGGAATTTTTTTATTTTCATTTTAAAATGGAACAGTTTTTAGTTTTTTCCCAAAAGTTCAAATATTTTGACTTTGTGCCACAGTGCCTCACAGGGTTATAGTTTGAATGCCTTATGTCCCACTTTCCTCTCTGGGCCCAGCTCCCCGCCAGACTACATCTCCCATGATGCACCACAGCCAGGGACTCCCAGGATTCACCCTTTCCCCTCACCAAGAGGGAAGACTGCGGTGCTTCACAGGACATGTAGTCTAACTGGGGAGGCTGGTCTGTGGAGGGGAATGTGAGCATGAGGCACCTGAGCTACAGCTCCCATGAGGAACGGTGGCAGCAGTTCCAAATCAAAATATTCCAGTTTTTGATTTTTTGCTGAAAAGTCAAAAATTTCAGTGGACACCCCCCACCGTATCTGTTACCCATGTGTTTGCTCTGGGCACAAAAATCCAGTGTATTAGTCAGAGCACAGATGGGATCAGGGGATAAGATCAGCTAAAATCAATATAAACCAGGTTTAAACCTATGGAAAAGTGTCCACACACAGTGTTGCACCAGTTTAACTACATAAGCACAACATCACACCTTTAGATAAACCAGGGCAATTTTGGTTGGACCAGGCCATTGTTAGCTGCTGGAGTATATGAAAAGAATACTATCTGGTAGGTGGAAGATCCTTTAGTAAACTCTTGGCTCGCAGAATTTCCAGACTCATGCTTTTCATCATGCAACCCCAAACACATAGGTAACAATAAAAAGAAATCTGTGTGTGTCTGTCTATAACTGCTAGACATTAACTGCAGTTCTTTTAGTCCAGTTTCCTATCGTGTTCCTGATACAAGTGCAGGAACTGTGAGTTACAGTTTCCTTAAAGGCATCAGTACGTATAGCTGTGCTGGGATATACCAATCCCACAGTGGGCAACTAGGGGTTAAGGAGCTGCTCTGGGCTCAGCTACCCCATCCTGCCACACCTGCAAGAGATGCACAGGCTGGGGGAGGAGATAAAAGGGAGCACAACAGCTCACGTCAGGGCAGGCCAGGGAAGAGAGAGGATCTTGCCGCTCCTGAGGAAAGGGCTGAGGGGAGGCAGGATCTCATCCATTAACAAGTGTCTGAAGGCCCCTTGCTGAGGGAAATGGGGATGCTGCTTCTGATAGACCCTGCTGGGAGGCATTCACCCCCTCACATGCTAACCCAGTTTATTTGTGTTGATTCCCTGTGTTTTGTTTATGGACTGCCCCTGAATGAGTGAGATTGGAAACTGACTTGGAGAGAGGGAGAGAATTACCATGCCATGCCTGGCTGCAAAAAGGTGCCATGTGCTGAGCTGACCCTCTTCACATCCTCCTGTTACAGACAGCAAACTTTGGACGATAGCAGGGTGGTAGGAAATGGTCTAGGGAGGGCAGCTTTAAGGTGCTCCTGGCTGTCCCACACAGGACCCTGGACCAGAGCCTGGTGGAGTGGGAGGGCCTAGGCTCCCCTACCAATCCCGCTTCTGCAGGTTGAAGATCCTAAGCCCCTGATCACTGGGCAGCACTCCCCACGAGCAAAGACCATCACAGTCTCTCACAGCAGAGGATTGGGAGTAGTTCATTGCAATAGGAGCTGGGCCCAGGCATCAAAGTTCAAATTTGGAACTGAATTTCCACAAAGTTCATGAGTGTTTGGATCTAGGGTATGCCTTCTGGCCCATCTCTAACTACAGTTTCATTCTTCTAAAAGGCTGAATACTAGCAGTTCCACTGGGTGAGATATTGCTTCATTGTGAAATTATAGAAGGAGATTACTTTTACTGGGCAGATGACAGGGATGCTCTTCGGGGGAAGGAGGGGAATAAGAGGTATCTAATTTAGACTGTAGGCTCCTTGAGGCCATTGCCATATCTTATGTTTTGTGCAGTGCTGGATGCCCTACTAGTATTTAACAAATGATGACTTTCACTGATAAAACTATGACTGACTCTGTAATGTTAGTTCATTCTTGAGCTATCAGACATCCTATCGTATGGACTGAGCTAAATTCTACAATCACGGAGTCTGCCTTAGCAGTGCACTGTGCTAAAACTGCCCCCTTTTGGCCAAACCACAATAAGTGTCCCAAACACACAAATGGCAGTGATCCAGTGGAAAACAATGTTTGGAGCATGCAAGAATCCCATGGATCCTCAATTACATGTTTCAGCCAAAAAATTCTTCAGCTAAAGTGCGTATCTGAGATCAGCCCCGCAGATCTAATGGTAGAGTTTGGCTCTCTGTGCTGTAAATATCTGTAATTGTGGCAAAGGTGATTGCCCAAAATAGAAAGAAGAATGAGAAATCACAAACTTGTTTTGTTTCTCTTGAAAATTTAAACAGGGAGCTAACGTTAGAAAACCACCAACAGTGGCTCCCATCCAGATGCCTCCCCTGATCTTGTAATCCTGAGCCTGACCTAAGTGTTTGATGAAGTTCAGACACACTGAGGGCCCTTGGATGTGCACATACAGCTCCTGTTGTCAACAGGAACGACACTCATGCATCTGAGGTCAGGATATGGTCCTTCTGCATGAATAAATTCTGAAGGGAATCTTGCAGCTCCAAATTCCCTCATTTATGTCATGAGAAGCATGTTATGAGAAACAGCCTGAAAATCTATATTTAACAATTGATTTCACTAGGAACATGCACTTTTACATTGTAAACAAAAACCTCCACAAAGAATACTTTGCAGTTGATGTATTCTTTGACTATATATTCTTTGAGGAGATATATTCTTTGAATGCTGAAAAATTAACCAGAAGAGTCAAAGGGAACAGTTATTTAAAAGACTCAGAATGGATCCTGACCTCATTTTAGAGAAGGATATATGGTACTGTGCTCATCAAAGTGAACAGTGAAGCAAAAACTGGTACCAGGGGCCTGTGGGCCTCACTCTTATTGATTTACACCACTCTAGCCGTGTAATGAGGTCATAACATGGGTGTAAGCATAGTTTATGCTACTAGAGAATGTAAAGTGGCCTAAGTGCACATGAGAATTGGGCCCTTAAAGTGCCAAGTCTACTCCTAAAAGTGACAAATGGCATCTTCTTACTCAAGAGACCTGCTCCCTGTGTGTATTTAGAATGAGACTTGCTCTCAAAAAAGTCTCTACTGATTTTTACTCCTGTTAGCTATGTTGGGTCTGAAGGGCTAAGTGACCTGGATTCCGTTCCTTCTTTGTAAGTTGGTTACATTTGTACAGACCCTTTGGATAGGGTGACCGTATTTCCCTATGCTGAATAGGGACACCTGGTAATTTACTCGTATTCAAGTGAGTTCAGTGGCAATCAATCAGAACTAGGCAGTGCAAATGTTCAAATTAACATCAGGTTGACTGAGCCCCTGTTAAAAAGAAATACTGCATGGTTGGATGCTTTTTATTTTCCTTCTTATCTTTAAGGCTTTAGGGAAGAGACAGCAGCTGCTTCCAGGCACGGAGGATGACCTCATCTCTGCCTCCCCCATCCTGTGGCTGAAAGAAGCTTGTCCCTTCTTGCCTGCAATGTGGAAAGGCAGCTAACGCTTGCAGGCTGCTGCTGGCCACCAGCATAACCCAGTTGCCTCCTGTCCCAAGGTTACAATGCAAGCAGGATGGGGTTAAACCCTAAGGGTGCATTGTGCACCACGGGCCAGGGAACCTGACTGCAGGGGCTTCAGCAAACCTGACCAGAGAGGTGGCTCAGCAGGGGAGGGTGCCTAGGAGATTGAGTAGTCCCGCACTCCCTCGGGGCAGGACCCCCAGGGCAGGGGATGGGGGGGAGAAGAGAGTGCTAAGCCCCTGCCCGGGGGCTGCTGTGGAGCCTGCAGGATCACAGCATGAACAGGCTGGAAATCGCTTCCTGCCTGCCACTCTAGAGCTTAGCTGAGGGGTGGAGAGGTTTCCCCATGCCAGCACTGTGTGGGGCTTTGGCACATGCAGTGCTCAGCTCCTCCTGGACAGTGCCCTGGGTCAGAGGGTCTTGGGCTTTCCCAAGCCCAGCTAGAGGCAGTGCGGGAAGGAAGGAGCCTGAGCAAGACACGCCCTGCCAGGGGGAAAATGGAGGAGAAGCGGGGTTGGAGGGGCAAAGGGGCAAAACAGGGAGACGACAGCGAGAGGGGGAGCATGTTAAGGGGTTGATGGGTGGGCAGCAGAGGCAACACGTAACTGGCTGCAGCCTGGTGCCTGCCCGCACTCACCAGCCACCGCAACACGCAGCCAGTGCCAGCCGGAAATGGGATGGGGGCCAGGGCCCAGCTGGCTGAGAACCGGCACGCAGCAGGAGCTGCACTGACAGACCAGCAGGGGGAGCAGCCGGCCCCGTGTAACCCACACACCTCTTGGGTGTGGTGTTCTGTCCCATCTAGTGGCACCGAGACCACTTAGAGATTAATGAGTCTGCTCTACAGCCTTAGCTAAGGGCCAAGGGCTTTTAGCTCATGCAATAGAGACTCATGCATTTAGCTCCAGATGTTCCAGGTTCAATCCCACCCACCGACGACCAGGATCTGTCAGTGTTACACACGCACTGCAGCTTTGCCCTGCCACCAGCCTTGCACACCCACCCTCATCCTTGGCCACTGGACCCTCCAACACTTACTGTGGGAGGGCAGCTGGTGAGCAGGGATCCAGCCAGCACCAGGATCTTCCAATACTGATGGGAGGGGGAAAGACAGAAAATATGGGACAATTTGCTCATTTTAAAGAAAAAGTCAAGGCACATGCAAGATGGCTTAAGTACAGGACTGTCCCTTTAAAAACAGAATGTCTGGTCACCCTGTCTCTGGAGATAATGGAATCACACAAGTGTCCCTGAGAGCATGATTTTAAGACAGTGGAGTTACACAAGTAACACTGGGAATGCAGAACCTTTGATACTGATGATGATAGGTGACAAGGCAAGAATGTAGCTTGACTCTCAGGGTACGTTTACACTACGGGATTATTCTGATTTTACATAAATCGGTTTTATAAAACAGATTGTATAAAGTCGAGTGCACGCGGCCACACTAAGCACATTAATTCGGCAGTGTGCATCCATGGTCCGAGGCTAGTGTCGATTTCCGGAGCGTTGCACTGTGGGTAGCTATTCCATAGCTATCCCATAGTTCCCACAGTCTCCCCCGCCCCTTAGAATTCTGGGTTGAGAGCCCAGTGGCTGATGGGGCAAAAATCATTGTCGCGGGTGGTTCTGGGTAAATGTTGTCACTCATTCCTTCCTCCGGGAAAGCAACGGCAGACAATCATTTCGCGCCCTTTTTCCCTGGATTGCCCTGGCAAACGCCATAGCACGGCAACCATGGAGCCCGTTCAGCTTTTTTTTTACAGTCACCGCATGTGTACTGGATGCCACGGACAGAGGCGATACTCCAGCGCTACACAGCAGCATTCATTTGCTTTTGCATGATAGCAGAGAGGGTTATCAGTCATTCTGTACCATCTGCTGCCAGTGTAATTTGGCAATGAGATGATGGTTATCTGTCTTTCTGTGCTGTCTGCCCCGGTGCCCCGGCTGAGATTGGCCGGGGGCTCAAAAGCAAAACTGGGAATGACTCCCCGAGTCAATCTCTCCTTTATGGTTTCTAAAAATAGAGTCAGTCCTGCCTAGAATATGGGGCAAATGTACTAGAGAAGCAGTGTATCAGAGAGTACAGCTGCTCTGTGTCAGATCCCACAAAAATGATGAGCTACATGCCATTCACGGGGGGTCCCCCTGCAACAACCCCACCCGTTGCTTCCCTTCTCCCCCAACCTTCCTGGGCTACGGTGGCAGTGTGCCCCCATTTGTGTCATGAAGTAATAAAGAATGCAGGAATAAGAAACACTTAGTTTTTAGTGACATAAAATGAGGGGGAGGAAGCCTCCCGGTGCTATGATAGTCCAGGCAGGACATTAAGCAGTGGGAGGGGGAAGAGGAGCCCAGCATCCCACTGCTATGATAGTCCAGGCAGTACAGAATCTTTTCTTTTCACATGAAAGGAAGGGGGCTGATTGAAGCTCAGCCCCCAGTTGCTATGATGAAGATGGTTACCAGCCATTCTGTACCATCTACTGGGAATGACCGGGAGTCATTCCTATTTTCACCCAGGCGCCCCCGGCCAGCCTCACCTGAAGCCAGCCAGGAGTGCTCACGGGTTGATAAGAAGGACAGTTACCAGTCCTACTGCACCATCTGCCACCAGGGAGGGGAGAGGAGCGGATACTTCTCTTCACTGCTGCAGCATCGCGTCTACCACCAGCATTCAGTAGACATAGGGTGACATTGAAAGAAGTCAAGAAACGATTTCTTTCCCTTTTCTTTCACGTGGGGGTGGGGAGTAAATTGACGAGCTATTCCCTGAACCACGGCGGACAATGTGTTTGAACCTACAGGCATTGGGAGCTCAGCCAAGAATGCAAATACTTTTCGGAGACTGCTGGGGACTGTGGGATAGCTGGAATCCTCAGTACCCCCTCCTTCCCTCCATGAGCTTCCATCTGAGTCTCTGGCTTCCTGTTACGCTTGTCACACAGCACTGTGTAGCCTGGAGATTTTTTTTTCAAACGCTTTGGCATTTCGTCTTCTGTAACGGAGCTTTGATAGAACAGATTTGTCTCCCCATACAGCAATCAGATTCAGTATCTCTCGTATGGTAGATGCTGGAGCTCTTTTTGGATTTGGGACTGCATTGCCACCCATGCTGATCAGAGCTCCACACTGGGCAAACAGGAAATGAAAATCAAAATTCCGCGGGGCTTTTCCTGTTTACCTGGCCACTGCATCCAAGCTGAGATTGCTGTCCAGAGCAGTCACAGTGGTGCACTGTGGGATACCGCCCGGAGGCCAATACCATCGATTTGCGGCCACACTAACCCTAATCCGATATGGTAATACTGATTTTAGAGCTACTCCTCTCGTCGGGGAGGAGTACAGAAACCGTTTTAAAGAGCCCTTTATATTGATATAAAGGGCCTCGTAGTGTGGACGGGTACAGCGTTAAATCGGTTTAACGCTGCTAAAATCGGTTTAAACGCGTAATGTAGACCAGGCCTCAGATCTCAGGCAGAGTTTGCAGGGCTCGCAGTTAGAAAAAATCTTTGTACTTGTGAGCACACTGGACACAGATCATTAGGAGGCAATACATGTGGAGCCCTTTACAATGTCCCTTTTACATAGTCACTTTTCAGAGTGGCATCACACTTTAAGAGATGCTGACTATGAAAGTTCAGAGAAGCCACAAACAGCAGAGAAAGGAACAACTCTGCAGAGTTTTGAAGAACTGCAGTCTCTGGAAAGAGTGACAGGACAATTAATTGACACCCACCAGCAGTAGCTTTCTTTTATGGCACACAGTGAAAAACAAGATAGACCCATAGAGGTAAGATGAGCATCCCACAGGGCAATGAAATGGCAGAGGATATCATCCCCTGGCAACTCCCAGTGATAGAATATCCATTATATGCCACACACATCTCTTTGCACAAGCATTTCCCTGATTTCACGGATTCATAGATTATAATTCCAGAAGGGAATCATTGTGATCATCAGTGATCCTACTTTTCCGTGATAAAAAAAATTTCAGATTAAAAAAAAACATTAAAGTGAAATGCTGAGGAATGAGGAAGTGCATCTGAGGAAGTGGGTATTCACCCATGAAAGCTCATGCTCCAAAACGTCTGTTAGTCTATAAGGTGTCACAGGATTCTTTGCTGCTTGCTGAACTTTAGTTTCCTATGCCACAATACAGCGGAACCCCATTTACCAATCTAATTTGGGAATGGGGCCAGATTGGATAATCAAAAATTTGGATAATCTGGAGGACTTCAGCCCTGGGCGGCAGTGCTCGGCCTGTCAGCCCCAGTTCAGTTAACACAGAGAGCTGGATAGTGGAGGCTTGGATAAACAGGGGTTCTATTGTATATGTTTTTATTTTTTTCACAAAATGTAAGACAAAGATTCTCTGTAAAAATGCAAATTCCATGTTTTTCTGTGGCAAACGGATTTCTAGGATCCCTGGTGATCATCCACTCTGACTTCCCGTATAGCGCAGGTTATAGAAACTCTCTGAATTAATTCTTATTTGAACTAGATCATATCTTATAGGAAAACATCCAAACTTGATTTAAAAGTTGCCAGTGATGGAGAATCCATCACAAGCTTTCGTACGTCTTGACTTTATGCCTTGCAACTGCACTGACTGATAGTCTGAATGATCATTCTCACCTTTTCTTCTTTGCTATTTTAGGCTCAGTGGCCAATACTCACCCACCCACGGGGAATCTGGAGCCTGCACAGCACTAACCCAGAAACTACAGAGGATGAGCAGGCCTTTTGTAATAGCAATACCAAGTTCCTTTGTTCTGCAGCTGCATTCAAAACCAAAAGGACAGGAAGGGAAACTGGCTGTCGACAAACAGTACAAAACATACAGAACTTATAATTTTGCAGCCATCTGAACTGGTGCAAATGAGATTAAGCCATGTTGAGAATAACTAAAAGGGATTAATAATTAGTGAAAATGTATCCTTACTTAGGAAGTAGAATGAAGCATTTTCTTGCAACATTCACAAAGATGGTTGCAAACCATAAACTAAGAATCTGGATTGCAAACAACATAAAATTTGGACATGGGATCCAGGTTTTTGGTTCAATCCATTATAAAGACAAGAAGACATCTGCAAAACCTGACTCTGGATCTCAGTTTGGATTTCCAATGCCCCTCTCCTCGTCTTGCCTAGTCTCTTCTGGCAGTGAATTTGACCTCCATATGAATGGCCATCTGGGGAACATTTTGCAAAGAAGGACCTTCCTTTGTAGACAGAACTGTGCAAGTAACTTTCATAAAAGGTTCCTCATCAAAAAGTGATGATTTAAAAAATGTGGCTGACCCTTGGAGAAAATTGTGTAGTGACCGGCCACAGGCTCAGGATTAGACTGTACTGACCAATGGACACAGAGGATCAAACCCTAAACACAGTGAACTGGTGTTCGCTGAAAGACTAATGATTCAATATTTCTTTTTACAGCCATTATTCAATATATGGCCCCCAACACATATTCACCACATACCATCCAAACCCTGCACTGGATACAGAGTTATAAATTTCCTAATGAATCTTTCTATAGAGTCCTCACCATAGTATTTGGGTGAGTCACAAACATAAATGAATTTATCTTCACAACACCCTTATGAGATTAGGTGGTATTATCCCCATTTTACAGCTGGGGTGCTGAAGCAGAGTGAGAATAAGGCCAAAATTATCAAAATTGTCCACTAATTTTAGATGTTCAGCTTCAGACACACGGGCCTCATTTTCCAGTACTTATCATTTTATACCTCTATATGTTCAAGCACAGCTCCCATTGACTTTAGTGGCAATTGTGAGTGGTCAGCCATGACGGGATGTCAGCCCATACCAGTTCTGAAGGGGTTAAGGTGGCGCAGAAGAGCCAAATTAACCTTCACAGTTGCACCTGAAGGGAGGCCCAGGGATTTATAACTACTCATTGCTGATGAAGTCCATCTGGAGAAGCTGGCTAAGGAAGAGACAGAGAGGAAGTTTGTAGCAGCAGGGGAGAGTCTTCAGTCACTTTCTGGGAGCACAGAGTTGGGGAGGACGTAACCTGGGGGAATATAAACCCTGGGAAACTAGCCCTGGAAAAAGTCTGAGATGGTAGCGTAGGAAGAAGCCCAGGAAAACAGCAGCAAGGAAGGGGACTGAGTTCACCAGGGGTGGCCAAACTTACTGGCCCTCTGAGCCACATATGATAATCTTCAGAAGTTCGAGTGTCGGGGCAGACTGACTGGGAGCTGGGGCTCGGGGCTGCAGCTCCATTACCGCTGAAGCCTCAAGCCCCAACAGACATGCCCCACAGGGCTGAAGCCCTGAGACCCCCTTCCTTGCTAGACAGAAGCCGCTATCCCACCTCCCCACTACAAGCCAGTGGTTGTGAGCACCCCCGCATCAGCCTGGTAGGTGGAGCATGGGGAATGGGTGGGAACAGGTTGGGCTTGTGAGCCACACTTTAATGGTAAAACAGCCACAGTTTGGCCACCTCTGGTGTAAACCTTGGCTGCTGGTTATAAAATCACTGGATTAGAAGTCAGTGTAGAGAGAGGGCCTGGGTTCCCACATCAGCCCCTGGGACAGACTGTTGGAGGTACAATCCGGACAGCTGGTCTGGAGAGGCTTTGATACCCCAGAAAGGGGGACTGTATAGTGACCTAGCTGGAGGGCTGAGTCACAAAGAGGGAGCAGTATGAATTACAGGAACAGAGACCATCTGTAGTTGTACACCTCTACCCCAATATAACGCTGTCCTAGGGAGCCAAAAAATCTTACTGCGTTATATATGAAACTGCGTTATATTGAACTTACTTTGATCCGCTGGAGAGTGCAGCCCCACCCCCCCAGAGTGCTGCTTTACTGTGTTATATCTGAATTCATGTTATATCAGGTCATGTTATATCAAGGTAGAGGTGTATGTGATCATGTAATTAATGATTATATTATAATACTTTCACCTAAAGGGGGTGAATTAAGGTTACATAGGAGACTGAAGTCCCTGGGTTCAATTCCAGGTTCTCCTCCTGCTAACTCAACTCCTGTGCCTGTCCCCAACCTGTGCTCCTCATCCCTCTGTGTCCTAGTCAAAGCTGTTTTCTCTTCTCCTCCTCACAACCTGGACACTGGAGGTGGGCATTGAGAAACATAGGAGAGGTATCCCTACTCTCAGTTCCAGTGCCTGACGCTATAGCAGCCCCAGCTAGCATAGAGGAGGAATTGCAGGGGAAGTCCTATTCAGTCCCTGTAGCCCTGGGCTGGAGCAAGCCCAGTATATCTGTGGGAATCTCACATATACACACTCACACAGAATACAGTCACATGTAGGAGCTGTGCAGAGATAGAGCGTGCTCAGCACAGATGGAATCTTCAGATAATTTAGTTGCAAGACTCTAACAAACCTCTACTGAGCATGTGCTAACTGACATTTCCCCCCAAGGTTGACAGGTTGGCAAAATGTGGGTGGATTTACATGGGGACAGCAAAAGGCACATCCCTGGCACCGTGGAGACTCCCTTATCAGATTTCAAGTCCCTGCTCCAAAGCATGGAGGTGTGAGAGCTTCTCAATTCAAAGGTGGCAAGAATTTTTTTAACTTGGGGAAAACTATGTTTTTCTCCCTAACCTCATTCTTGGAAATGGCTGGACTGCCGAAACTTAAAACAATAAACAAACAAAAAACCAAGCTAGCATAAGTTAGATACTCAGCAGACAGATGCTTGGCATTGAAAATTTCAGCCTGAACAATTAAAGTTTATCATAGTTATAAGTAACTGAAAACAGAGGGTCTTATAATGGAAAGTGTTAGTGAACCTTAATCATAGGTGTAACTACTCAACTTCACCTATAATTAAATTCAGTGTAGCTGGAACTCTAAGGATTTTACAATCCTTTTAAAATACAAACTTTGCAAAGGATCAATAGCCAAAAAAGAATCTCCAAATGGATCTTCCCTCTTGTAACCCACCACAAACCTTAATCAATCCTCTGCTTCAAGGGAAGGCTGGGAAAACAGCTGCCTTGCAACATACTGTGTAAGCATGTGAATCTAGGTTCCATTGAAACAAAGGTGGGAAGGACAGAATTGAAGACCACTCACTGAATATCCCCTCCCATTTAAATCAAGGGCCTATAAACATGCCTTAACTGTGAGAGATTGACTTAAAGTGTTTCAATAGGCTTCTTTGGTTTGCCCTTTCTGGAAGGACGTTGCGTCTGAACTGGCAAAGAGTAAGTGATTGACATCAGACATAAAATCTCATGTTGTCAAGGCGCTGGCGTGCCACTTGTTGGAAAATCTATTCTGATAGGGGCCATCTACAGCTATTAAATGGGGTATTGAAAGATGGACTAGGTCTCTGCCAAAGAACTGCCACTGTGCACTCATTTGCACTGTACCCTTAGGTAGCCTTATATTAGTCACTAATGAGGGAAAGGCAATTGGGTGGGGGTCTAACTAGATGTAATTTTTAAATGGTAAAATACCCAGACATAAATATAGCCCGGTACCGTTCTTTAACTTGACTATGTAAACTTGAATATTGGCCCAATTCTCCATTGTCTTATGCAGTCATTTATACTTGAGAGTGCCGAGCGGGTGTAAAATGTTATTCAGAGTGGCAGTGTTTAATACCACTTTGCATGTCAATGACTCCACAAGGAGTATGGCAGTGGAAAATCAAGCTCAGTGTACATAGCATACATGGTGTCCATGTGACTCGTCCTTTTTGGCTGTGATTCCCATTCTATGCAATAACCCTACATTCTTGTCATGTACCTTACGATTACCCTTTGAGAGAAACTAAAGCTGCAGCCAGAGACTCGAACCTTTTGGACCCCTGTTACTGTGCACGGGGAGAAGGAAATACAATAAATGTAGGCTACTCCCTCAAGGTGCTACAGTTGAATGTTGAGGGCCAATCAGCTGAAAAATGCTCTGTTCTTTAAAACATTGCCTCCCGATAAAGATCAACGTCATCTGCCTTCAGGAAACTGGGGTTAATTCCCATATTGCCAGTCAGTTCATCATCTCTGGTTTTGACCTCATAACTATCACCTGCATGAAAAATGTAAGAGCATTTATGTAAGATCAAATTTAGCTGGGGTGGAGAGCTGACTGTCGTCATCTGACTACATCATAAGGATCAGCCAGTTTAAACCGACTAATGCCTATAAGCCTCCTAATCAGTTATGGCCTGCTCCTGCTCTGCCATCACTTCAGCATTCCTCCGATTATGCCAGAGACTTTAATAGCCACCACACACTTGAGGCAATAGAGAATCTGATCTAAGTGGGATAGACTCTGCAAACTTGGCCTTTCTCAATGAACTTCACCTTTTTCATGACACTGAGCAATCGTCAACTTATCACTCAGTCTGCTGGAACCAGGGCTACTCCTCTGACCTCAGCTGGATCACTTCTGCTGGAGACTTCCCTCTACCAGCCAACTGCAGCGTGCTTGGAAATTTCCCCGGCAGCTAGCATTGCCCCATTCTAATCCAAATAGGGGTTACCATACTGATTTTGACCATAGCCGAGGCTACATTGAAATGAAAGGAAGGCAGACTGGGACAATTACACAGGGCTGCCCAGAGGATTCAGGGGGCCTGGAGGCAAAGCAATTTTGGGGGCCCCCTCCATAAAAAAAAGTTGCAATACTGTAGAAAATATATTCTCATGGGGGCCCGGGGCCTGGGGAAAATTGTCCCACTTGCCACCCCTCCCCCCGGGGCAGCCCTGCAATTACACTAAGCTAATTGAGCAATACTCAGGGTTTACCAAAGCAATCTTTAAAGCCACCTTCAAGTCCATCCCATGTGGCTGCCAAAAAACCTATATACTATGTCTGGATAAAGAATGTTCAGACAGTACAAAATTCTGGTGATCCAGAAATAGCTAACCATGCCAGAGAGAGCCTGAATGCAGCTTGAAGAGCATGTTGGGAAGAAAGCAATTTTAGAAATGGGCATGTCAGGATCTAGCAGGAAAGCATGGACTCTCATCAGAAAGTTTGGTGCAGTAGAAAATCCACCAGATACAGGCAACAGAAGGTCTCTTGAGCAGTGTCGCTCCATACCTGACTAACATCACTAAAGTGGATAAAGACAGAATTTTCGAGCTGTCAGTCAATCAAAGTGGCAACAATACAAACAATCTCCACAGCTCAACCAAGACGAAAACTTTTAATCATTCTCTAGAGAAGTAAAAAAAAAGGCACTGAAATCAGTGAAAACAGGGAAAGCCCGCTGCTTTGATAACTTACCACCAGATCTAGTTTAACATCTTGGGAAGAAAAGCTAACACTGGTTGTTCATCTTCATGTCCTGTGTTACAGAGGAAAACATAATACCCAAGATATGGCAAAAAGCAAAGGTGGTAGCTTTACCAAAGCCAGGTAAATATAGCGCTTCCGCAGCTAGCTATCACTCAATATCACTCTTGAGTTGTAGCTACAACCTCCTGGAGCAGATGATTTTACAGAGGATCAGGCCCATGACAGAACAACTTCAGAGTGTTGATCAGGAAGGCTTTCAACTAAACTGAAGCACTTGTGACCAACTGCTAGCATTCATTACATATATTGAGAATGAAGCTGTCTCTTCTGACTTACAGCAGCTGATGGTTCCATCTGGCACCAACTTTATTTAATTTTTTCACCAGTGACCTACTGAACACCATCTCTAGGCAGTTAGTATATATCAATTATAGTTTTGTTTGGCTTTAAGACTGTAACTTCCAAAAGATTGATGAGAACCTGAACAGTAATATGGTCGCCATGGGTAACTAATGCAAGAGATGGAGACCAACACAAGCATATCAAAGACTGTGTCACCATGCACCATGAAAGCCAATGTGAGTTTAACAGCTTCTTGAATGGTCAACAGTTGGCACACGATCTAAAGCCAGTATAGCTAGAGGTCACCCAGCCTGGATGATACACTCACATATAAATGTCATCTCACTAAAGTAGCTCAAAAGATCAAGAGCAAAAACTGCCTCCTGAACAAACTGGTAGGGTCCACGTGCGTAGTTCACAGGGCTCTCTGCCACTTAGTTGGTGACACTGTGTCCCTGTTTGGTTAAACCCTGCCCACACGAGACTAATAGCTGCACAGCTTAATCGTACCAGAGATTTATCACAGGCAGATTCAAGCCAACAAAACTTGTATGGTTATCAGTCCTAGCCAATATTCTTTCACTTATTTCTGACATTTGAATGCAGCCAATAAACTGATCATCAAGGTACAATAAATGCCACACTTGCCACTGTTCAGGATGCACCCTCCCCACTGACTGCATAGTAGAAATCCTGTCTGGACAGTGCTGCACACTCTCCATCCAGCTGATAATGTAATCAGCTCACTGTGGCAGTCAGATGGGACAGAGGTGCTACCACTAACAGGAACTCTCACATCATCACCAGGCTGGATGAATGGCTATAAGGCTTTTGGCACTCTATGGCTCTGCAGCCAGCTTAACAGGTTCAGGTGTTGTGTGGTTCACCGTGCCCAGACCTGGGTCATCTGGGACAGCTCACTGTGCATCTGTGGTACTGTGGAGGTTGCTGCACACACAGTGGATGGTAGCTCTTCTCATAGAGGGCTCCCTGAAGATCTTCTCAAGCTGAAGATTGCTAACTCAGGGCCATTGGTTGGCTCAAGACTCTTTGGCTGGGTTTCTTTTGTTTTTGATTTTGCTTTGTTTTTCCTAAAATCTAGCCTTGCTTGTCTTGTCTGCACACAGTCACTTATATTTACACCAGGCAGATAAGGGATGTGTATAGAAGGTCCTTGGAATTTGTGCTTTAAGCCTCACCCTGTGTTATCTGCCTCTTTACCTATTGCAGAAAAGATCTGGCAGCTTCTTACCTTTTCTGATGATATCCAGTGACATGGGAAAATAGACAATGGCTTATCCATTGTTGGTTTGATGGGCCTCTGTCTGCAAAGTGCTGAGCTCTTGCTTAGAGGAGATAAGCACCGTCACCTTCCATTAATATCAGTGGAGCTGAGGGTACTCAACTCATCATCTACTACACTTATATGGCCCTATCGCTGTAGCAATTGAGCCCGTCATAATCTTTAAAGTATTTAAACTGTAAGGGACAAGAGCACAGGTGGTCTGGCCTAGCGGCCACAGCCTGGCTGAGATCTGCCCACTGGGAATGGGAGTTGCTGGGCAGGAGTTGGAGAAGTCACAAGGCCAGGTCCTGTAAACAAGTGTCAGGCCAGGGTCGGAGACCGGAAATCAGAGGTAATAGCAGGTTAGAACTGAGTGGCAGGAATCAGGGTCAGAGTCAGGGACCAGAGATCAGGAAGCAAAGCAAAGTCTAGCACTGCAGTAGGCCAAAGTCTCTGGGAATGCCCAGATAACTTGCTGGGGTAATCCCTCGGGTTAAGTAGGGGCATTTGGCCAGTTAGAGGGCTGCTGTTACTCTGGATCTCTTGGATGGTACTTTCTGCAGTGCCTACTCTCCACTCTGCTGTCTGGATGTGCCTCTGTATGGCCTTCCAGTGACGCAGTGGGAACATGACACCCCAGGCTCTGCAGGTCCAGGTTCTAGTCTCCAGGTCCTTACGTTAACCTGACAACAGCCCTCTTAGGTAGTGGAGTACCATTACCTCATTTTACAGATGTGGGAATTGAAGCACAGAGACTAAGTGACTTGCCCAAGATCACACAGAGAATCTGTGGCAGAGAAAGGAATTGAACCCAGGTCTCCCAATCCTAGCCATTTGACCGTTCTTCCTTAAAGCTTACAGAAGGGCCAATGTAGGTGATGGGCTAACGGTCCCAGTGCTGACTCTCAAACTTACTTTCCAAGGTGCCTCCAAACACCCAATAATTAACCACTTTGTGTTGCTGAGTTCCTTGCAGGAGTATGTTTTCAGCTGCAGTATCCCCGTTAGTTCCAGCCTTTGTTATTCCTCTGTGGGTGTATTGAGTACTCAGCCACCTGTTGCTGTAAATCTGGCTGGATTTCATAATCTCCTCCAGCCCCCTGCACTCTCTTTGAATTTCTGTAAGTACATCTGCTTGACCTCTTGTTTTCTGCTCTGTAGAAACTTGCACAGTCACACGGGGGACATGTGGCACAGCCTGTATTGCTCTGACCCTATAAATATAGACAGATCAGTTTATTTCCAAAAAGTGTGGATTACATAGTTACCATTAATTGTTATTGACTCTGGCAACCTTTTACCCAGCCTGGATCTAGCAAAGTTCACTTCAGCTAAACAGCAGTAGGTAACTAACTGGCCTATTTTACATAAACGTAAAGGAAACTCTAAAGCCCTGCAGAAATATTTTATGTAAACAACATACAGAACTGTGAAGAGAAACATTAGCTTAAAATATTAATGAATGTTATTTAGCTGAGATTGAAGATAATACTCAGAGACAATATACTATACTTGAAATTCTGAGGTTAAAGTTTCCCTTGCAGTCAAACTCCCATTGAAATGTAGCCCAGGTTAAGGTCCCTGAGCATTTGCCTGAGTATGGACTGAATGAAAACCCAGGGCCTTCGGTATTTAATTAGAGGTGCTCTCTAATTCCAGTAGAGAACTGCACTTGATAACTGCCATAGGTCAAGATTTTCAAAAGCAGTTAGTAGATTTGGGGTACCTCAGTTTTAGAGTACTCCATTTGAAACACCTTAAAGTGGAACTTACAATCAGGCCCCTTTAAGGTGCCTCAAGTTGGGGCCCTGGAAATCACTAGTCACTCTTGAAAATTTTGATCGAAGTCTGGAGTAAAGACCTCAGGGTTTGATCCACATACTGTATGCTATGTGCTGCTCATAACAAACTCCACCGAGCAATTTAGTGGCTGGCAAATGGTGATATTAATGTGCATTAAACTATGGGCTTTAAGATTAGTAGAGCTAATCAAGAAAAGAGAAAATGCAAGTGGTATCTCTGGTGATCCAAGCAATGGCTTAGAAGACAAGATTAAAGAAGTTTTACAACATACAAGTGCTTTGGAATGGAGTAGTTAAGTACTGCCAGTTCCAAGAATCAGTTTAACGTTAAGGGACTGGTGGCAGTTATCCAAACATCCTTGCAATCCTCAGTTCATAAGCAGTTTTCATAATAATACAGACAGAATAAATTAAAAAACAAAACAAAACCCCTACCCCACAAGATCTCTGCAGTTACCACATTCTATATGAAATTCAAGCGACCAAGAGGAGAAGAATTGAATGGATTGCCATAAATAATGTAAGTGGAGAACCTTGAGTGCAACAAGAAAAACACTGATGCATTTTTGTCCTTTTAAAATAAACCAGATGCCAAGAAGAGGGTGAGAGAAGGAGTTCTCAGAAAAGCTAGCACAAAAACATGGAACGAACAGAGAAAAAAACGTGCTTGCTGCTTGACTTGTGATGAACAAATGATAGGACCAATCCTGCAGCTTTTATATGTGTTGACATGTGTTAAGTAAATACTGGGTGCTGTTTTTGTAGGGTCCGAAGCTGCTAACTTACAAAGAAAATGAATGTATGGAGTTCTAAATAGACATCATTAGTTTTAATTAAAAAAACTAAGTTTCATGGTGACATCAATATTATGGTGACATCTGTGTTACAACTCATGTACATTTTTATCCAGGCATATGATAGAACAGTATTGTTTTGGTTGATTGTTTAATATCCTATCTGATGGAGGAACTGTTGCTGAAATGAAAGTACTTATGCTGCATGCTTTGAGCACATATTCCATCTGGGAACACTGCATGCAGCTTATGTTCTTAAATGTATGGGTTTCATTCTATTTATATAGGGCTTATAACCATATAATCAATTTATTTCATTTTTACATGGAAAGAATCGTTTAGATACAGAATACAGTAAAAGCATGTAGCTATATAAGCTAATTGCACCTAAACTGTATTCTTTTAATAGACCTTTTCTTTTAACTGGCATTTCTTTAAAAGAGCTTTTGCTGTTTTGTGAAATACTTTGATTTGGGACATGGAAACAGAGGCACGTTAAGGTTTATGGGGCCCTGGGCCAGAGCAAGTGTGGAGGGCCCCTCATCACACCTTCCACCTGCAGTCCCTTCCCCATTCCGTCCCTTCCACCTGTGGCCCTGTTCACAGCCCCACACTGTTCTGCCCCTGTTCCACCCCATTCTGCCCACCCATTGCAACCCCCCTTTGCTCCTTGCTGCCCCCCTTCCCACACAGCAGCCCCAAGACCAGAGGAGCTCTGTCCCCCTAGCAGAGGCCCCAGGGCTGCAGTGGGGAGTGAGAACTCCTCCAGCCCTGAGGCCCAGTCAGGGAGCGAGAGCTCCTCCAGTCCCAAGACCGCAGCCAGAGTCTGGGTGCTGGGGCTTCCTTCACCTCATCCTGCCTGATGCTTCTGCCAGGGGCTGGGGTTGGGATGTGCAGGTTTTCCCTGCCCCATCTGACTCTTTTGCTGGGGAGTGAGGTCAGGGTGTGGGGGCTTCCCCTGCCCCGCCCATCCAGGGCTTCTGCCAGTGCTTCAGACTTCCTTGCCCCAAGGTGGATGTCTCTGGGGGCAAGATGCCCATTTTTCTGCCACCCCCCAATTGGTCAGGGTCCCTGGGCATAGGCCCCATTAGCTAATCTGCCACTGCATGGAAAAGGCATTATTCTAGCTAATCCATTTTAACCAAGTTAAATTTGTATGGCATTTTACCTTTTGTAAGGTATTCATTCTCAAATGTTTGTATGGATCAGGTATTAATTTAAAAGGGTTGCATTGTATTTTGGTGGATGCTTTTGCTTGCTGAGCAGACAATGTGTTCTTTTAAACAAGTGTCTTTAATGAATAGCAGCAATGGAATTTTGTCATGGCTGTCCCTGGCAAGACAATACTAACTACAGTCGTACTTAACATTTTACAAATTTTAACAGATTCTTTCTCAAATGAGGAAACGAGACATAGAGAGGAAAAGTGAGTTAGCCAAGATCAGGCAGCAAGTCTTTGCAAGAGCTTGGATTAGAACTCAGGAGTTCCAGACCATACTGCTTCCACTGAGCATGCTGCAGAACTCTGTGGAAGTCAGTAGAGCTACACCCATTTACACTAACTGAGGTTCTGACCCTAAATGTCATTACAAGTTAGAATGAGGAACAAAGAAAAAGTGGAGTCAAGAGACATTTGAAGAAGATTAAAAAACCCACTAAAAAGAGAGGCCATGTTTCACTCTCACATATGCAGCTGAAACCCCAATTAAAGTCTGTGGATCAGACTGTGATCCCATTTGCACTGCTGTAAATCCAGAGTAACCTTGCTGAAGTTAATAGAATTACACCAAAGTATCTGAGATCAAAATCTGTTTTAGCAGGAGTTCCTTGTGCTTATTGGTGGGCAGAATTTGGTCCTGGGAGTAAATGTGGGAAGGAGGGAAGGAAAGGTCCAAGCCCTTAGATCTTTGGTATTTTTTAGTCTGTGCTTTACTGGGGCAAACTTCTGCTAGCGTAAGTGGATGTTTATCTGAATAGAGCTCTTAGGATTTATTCCGAAGAATTTTTGAAAACATAATCCACTCCCTTTAGTCATGAAAATTACCCTCCATTTGTTTATAAATAGGTTTAACCTCACAAGCAACTGTTAGGCCAGATGCTGCTGATTCACCAATCTGATCTAAATCTTCAGGTATTCACCTTGCCCCTGATTCCATGCTAAATGAATCACTGTTTGTGTGAAAATGCAACAACCTACTACACCTAGAAGCCTTCATATCTTATTTGCCAATGTATCTGCAGCTGTCAGGAGAACTTCACTAAAACCTGTGTATGATCTCTTCTCCTGATCCAACCCTGCCAGAAGATTATAATTCACATAAACTTCCATGTATTTGCATGATCCAGGCACAAACCATGAGAAGAATGTGCCTGCTTGGTTCAAAGTTCTACTGTAATAACAAAACCTCACTGTGGAAGAACAGTTATAGGCATGTCCATTGTCTTATTCTTGTTTTCATAGTGAGAGGTTCTAAGAAATAGGGGTGTCTGTGTGTAGGACAGGAGTGCCTGTTGGAGCTACATGTAACTTTTCTCTCTTAATTAGCCTGGCCCATATCAAAAGGAAACGCAGAGGACTTTCAGTCACTCCGAACTGTTATGACATTTCATGGTTGTGTACTAGAAATTCAAAGATCCCAAAATGTATCCCCCACCTTTTCCCCCTGCAAAAGTGTTGTTTGCAGAATCACCACTTATTTCACTGAACACCACTATATTTCACCTGAGAAAACCTGCAGCGCCTATAGGGACTAGAAGAAACTCAATTTATTTCATTTATTCCAAATTTTAATATATAAAAAGGTACCCATTGTAGGCTCTACATATGGCACCTTAATGGAGGGCCCAAGATCTCCTGACCCCCTACATTTTTTTCTCTTAAAGGATATTATTTTCTATCAAGTGCTGCAGGATTTTAGGATAATGGCTGTAGTTCCCATTGGTTTAATCCCTATTCAAGGCCTGGTCTAAAGCCCACTGAAGTCAATACAAGTCTTAATAGAAAGACTCTCATTGACCAATAGGCTTTGAATTAGGGCTTACATTCTGCATGGCTTTCCCACAGAAGGAGCACAGGGGAAGTATGTGCAGTCAGCAGAGGGAGGAATTTTTCCTTCCAAGTGAAGCAGTTGTGGGTCCATTGGACAGAAGCAGCTGCAGCTCCGGGGTCACAATTGCATGGAACCTGGAGGGAGCAGCACAAGTTCTAACAGGGAAGCGCTTAGAGGAGTCAGCAGGGGAAGTTGGCTGTGCACATGGCAGTTGCAGCACCTCTGAAAATAGTTCTCCCACTGAGGAACCAGTTTAGTTTTAGAAAAAGGGAGTCCTCTCATGTTATTACCCAAGGTGCATGAAACAGCGGTAGCCCACCTGGGGCACTTTATACTGCTGTGCAGCTCGTGCAGAATGGGGTCACCGTGCTGTGTGTGGCTTCTCCACATCCATCGCACCCCCCCCCCCCGCATAGCGGAATTGTACATACGCCTCTGCACAGAGGCCCAAGTCATCACAGAGGAGTGCACCAGACTTCCCCTACAATGCAGCTGCAGGTCAGTAGTTACTTATCCACGCATCATTTGGGCCTATTTCCTCGGTCATGTTTACTCAGCTCTTCTCTCCATAAAGGCAGAATTTTCTTGACAAGGACCACATTCCATGGTGCTTACACTGTCTCATGATTGAGAGCCCTATCAGAGGAACACATAAACAGAGCAGCATGTCAGCCTGTGGTACTCTTTAATGTTGTTTTTGGGGAAATATATATGTCATAACAACATAAAGCAGATATATTTCCCCAGCTTTTATTCTGGCCAGTGCCTATTTAATGCAGTGGGACACCTTATCTGAATGAGTTCATGGTAATAATGCAGCTCTCCCTAGAGTCTCCTTCTTTATCCCTTTGTTTTCCAGTTCTTTCTTAAGAACATAAGAATGGCCCTACTGCGTCAGACCAATGTCCATGCAGACCAGTATCCTGTCTCTGGCAGTGGCCAATCTGAGGTTCTTTGGAGGGAATGAACAGAACAGGTAATCATCAAGAGATCCATCCCCTGTCACCCGTTGTCTTCCAGAACCTTCTGACCCCTTACTTCTTGTTGTGTTAGTTATCTAATTTAGGGTATAAGTCTTCTGGGCCAGGGACTTTGTCTCCACAACCCTCTGTATATTAGTGATTAGTCCACCATATTGATTATAGAGGTTAATGTTGAAGTTTCTGTATGAGGCACTGTAGATGCATTGCATTTAACCCTCATCTTCTTGCTAAGTCTCGCCTTGCAGTAATATATCAGCTGCGTGGTATGTTCTGCTCCTCATAGCTGAGCGTGCTTTCCGCTTAGCACTCCCAGCCCCATTTCCTGGAACATGGGAGGTGATGTAGAACTATTTCTGCTGACTCACCGGACTAGGAGAATCATACTCACTCCAACCTAGGAGTTTAATTAAAAAAGGTTTGAGGGGCTGACCGTCCAGCTACAGCCTTACACTTTGTGTAGTCACTGACACCTGTGTCGAGTGAGTTAAACCCTATTGTCAGGGTGAGAGGAGAGCTCTCATTGGCAGCATTACAAACCTACTATGCACATGTGTAAGTGACTGCAAATGGTGCAGAGAAAAGGACCAGGAGGTAAGAACAGAGAGGCCCCACAGGGATAAACCCTAGAAACAAACCAAGTTCAGGAGAAAGTTAAGTTCTAAACCTTACTGTGTTGTCATTTAAGTTGGCAATTTAGGCAAGACCCAGGAAGGGGATAAATTTTTTGATGCTGCTCCTGTGTCATGTGTTAAGAGCATGGGGTAGGAACTTTGCCAAATCACAGAAGGACATAGCTTAAATGACAATCAGACTAGGGAAGCTTAAAAGGTAGCACAAACTATTACCTTAGGGTTGAATTTCTTACTTTTAAATAAACAAACTTCACTGTGGACCAGATTCTGCTGCCCTCGCTCATCCCAAGCACCTTGCTCCATGAGTGTTTCTGCTGATTTCCAAGTCTAATGGTAATGATATCCAGCCTGTGCTGAGTTACTTTGGATTTGAACTGGTGATCAGGTGGTTAAAAGACTCAGTAGCCCATTATTAATCCCCTGAGACATCCAGTGACTTGTTCTTCTAAAAGACTATTCTTGCAACAGTGACAAAGGAGCATGAATAGAAAAGATCCTTGTGAAGGCAAGTGACAGATGAACTGTGCGTGTGAGTTTGAGAGTGTGACATAGCAGTCATTTTCTTTGCTATCATTTTGCTCCAGATTGGAAACTTCAGTAAACAAAATGGGCCAGTTCTACTCTTAGTTACTCTGCTGTAAATCCTGAGTCCTTCTGTTGACTTCAGTGGATATATGCAGTGTTACACAGAATCTGAGCCAATATTTCTCATTATAAATTGTACTTCATTTGCTAATTAAAAATAGCTGATGAATACATTACAAATACTCCACTAATCAAGTTGTGTCAGATCCTCAGCTGGCACAGCTCTCCTAAAGTCAATGGAGCGATGCTAATTTATACCAGCTGAGGCTAGAGCTATGCAACTTTTGCTTATGAGCGCTCAAGTTTTTGGTGTATAAAAAAGTCTGTTGACTCTAGAAAGGTGATAAGGAACAATGCCATTGCTAAGTTAGAGTTTGCTCTGTGCCATTCATATTTATTCTAAAAAAAAAAATACATTTAGTTCTTAAATGAAGACGTCCCCTTTCACTGAACTCATTGCAGTTTGAAAAAAGTGGATGACAACAAAAAGATGAACTTGGAGTTTATGCATTGATATCTTTCCTGATTTTGTCAGGTGTGTTTAATCAAAAAGGAGCAGGAAATGCATTATTTTTATAAGCACATTACTACACAAGAAAAACACTACCCTTGGAATTGATTATATTGTCTGATTAATGGCTACAATGAAAAAATACAGGCTTAACCTACAAAGGCCTTTAAGATCAAAGTAAAATCTCTTAATAACACAAACTGTCCATGCAGCAATACATAGCTTTAAATTTGCAGTGACCAAAACAGAAGGAAGTTTAAGAGGAAACTTTATCTCCTTTCTCATTTAAGAGAGATACACAGAAAGTTTTGGGGATTTTTTTTTTTGTCAGAAGTTTTTCCCTTACCATAAAATGACTCAACTGCTAAACATTTGCTGTTATAAACAGCAGGATTAGAGACAACTCTTGCTAAGTAGTCAGCAGCTGGGGCCTGATCCAATGCTCATTGTTAAAGTCTACAGAGAGACTGTCATTGACTTCAGTGGTCTTTGAGTCAGGCCCTTGGTAGGTAGGAAGGAAGGGTAGTCATGTGGTTAAGACATCAGACTGGGAGATCTGAGTTCTTTTTCTGGATCTGCCACAGACTTCCCCTGTGATCCTGGGCAAGTTATGGAGGCCTAAATTGATAAGAATGTAAGATTGCTGAGTGCCTGCATATTCGGTGCCCAACTAGGGACACCTGAAAATAAAGCATTGGAAATGCTGAGCACTCACAACTCCAGCTGACATCAGTGGGAACAGCAGGAAATCAAGCTCAAAATTAATGGATGCCTTTGAAAATGTAGGTCTGTCATGGAGTGTGAAGGAGTCAAGGTTCTGCACCCCCCACTTCCTACAATTCACTGTGACTCTCAGCCAGCTAGTAAAACAGAAGGTTTATTAGAAGTCAGAAACACAGTCTAAAACAGCTTGTAGGTACAGAAAACAGGACTCCTGAGTCAGGTCCCTCTTGGTGGAAGGGGAGCCCAGATCCAGGTTCTGAGCCTCCCCCTGTCTCCCTAGCCAGCTCTGAACTGACACCCCTTCCTGCTGCTTCATCCAGCCACACCCTCAGCTCCTCTTCCAGCCTTTGTCCTTTTTCCTAGGAGGGAGGGATAGCTCAGTGGTTTAGGCATTGGCCTGCTAAATAGAGGGTTGTGAGTTCAATCCTCAAGGGGGCTACTTAGGAATCAGGGCAAAAACTTGGTCCTGCTACTGAAGGCAGGGGACTGGACTCAATGACCTTTTAAGGTCCCTTCCAGTTCTAGGAGATTGGTATATCTCCAATTATTATCTTATCTTTCCTGGGCAGAAGATGTCACTTGGCCCCAACCACCTCCTGGGCTCACATTACAAAGGGCAGTTGCCATTGTTTAAGTGCTGGCCATCAAGAATCTGGCCCTCAGTGAAGTCACACTCTTATTTCCCATCACCATCTAGTATTGGTGCAGTACCCCAGGGAAACACAGGCACGCCCCGTGTTAGCAGCAGACAGTAAACTAGTAAAACTCCACTGCAACATGACCAGGTTAATACTCCCTGCTCCCTACTCCATCACAAGGTCTTCTTAACTCCTCTGTGTCTCAGTGATATCAGGAAATACCTCCAGAGAGTGCTGTGATGCTTCCTTTATATTTGTAAAGCACTTTGAAATCCTCAGATGGAAAACACGGCATAAGTGAGGAGTATTAGTATGAGTGTCCCAATGCTACAGTGATGGGCACTTTAGAAATGGAGGTAATGACTCCATAACAATGCTGACAGTAAAACCAGCCTTGCAGTTCTTAATCAAGAAAGTTTGCCATTGACACCCAGGAGTAAGTCTTGTCCAATCAGGCCCTTGTTAGTAGGGTGGTTGCTCTGCTGAAGTTCTGGTTCTGTAAGCCATTTTAGGCATTTTTTGGAAGTTTGTATCCTTTGGGTTGAAATCTCTCGTGCTCTATCACGATCCACACAGTGAGATACAGGACTGGCTCAAAGCCACGTTAGACAGAGAGCATACCCTCTCTCTGCAGGACTTAATGTGACAGAGAACCTGGAGTATTGCCCAATGTTGAAATGTTGTGTGTCTGTTTTTGCACCTACATAGGGCCCAATCCTGCATTCCTTGCGTGATGGGCAGCAGATTTGGAGTGTGTGTGCAGAAGGACTACAAGCACAGGCCCACAGTCAGTAAGGGCTAGGTTGTCACTGTCCTCACTTGGTGGTACAGGGGAAAAAGAGGGTTCACTGTGCATCCTGGAGAAAGCAGGCCCTGAAGTCCGCTGAGTGCTTCACTGCACTCAGTGGACTACAGGGCTAAGCCGGATGTGTTCTGCCCCTGCCCTCGGCATATGGGCCAGGCGAAGCCAGACCCTTACATGGATTATGAGGTCATTGACAGCTACTTTATGTAGTTTCAAGAAAATCCTCACACTTCAAAGCATAAACCAGTTATTTGTGGGCTAGGAGGATTATTCCATAATTGTTCAGTACAGCGATTCTTTTGCCTTCAGAAGTGTCTGGTACTGGCTGTTGCAGGAGACCAGATGCTGAACTAGATGGATCTCTGGTCTGATCTGGTTTGGCAAGTCCCGTGTTTGGCCCCTCCTTTACACAGATGTTGACAACTGCACATGTTGTAAGCCAGTAGAGAAAAGGGTTGCCAGATTTTTACTCCATTAATAGCCCCAAATCACTTAAAAACTAGCCCAAAAGTAACCCAATAAATTTTATTGAAAGAAAGTTATTTTTTTATTAACACGTTAGTCTATACATCAAATAACAAACAAAAGTTTTCATTAGTTACCTAGTACAGATTTGATTTTTAAAAAAAGCTACAAGCCCCAGCAGGGGTTCGTCCACATCAGCAACAAAGCTATGAGATGACAATCAAATTCAAAATCAAACCCTCAATGCTGGTAGGTGCTGGAAGGGTGTGCACATCATGGGAGGGGGTATTTGGGGAGTGCTGGAAGGAGTGTTGGGAGGGACGCTGTAGGTGTGTGTGTGTACTCGGGGGGGCATTTGGGGTTGCTGGAGGGTGTGTGTGTACTGGGAGGGGTGTTTGTAGGATGCTGGAGGGGTGTGTGTACTGGGAGGGAGTATTTGGGGTGTTACTAGAGAGGCATGTGTGTATTGGTGGGCCATCTGGGGAGTGCTGGAAGGGGTATTTGGAGGGGTGCATGTGTACTGGGAGGAAATACTGGGGGGTGCTGGAGAGGTGTATGTATACTGGGAGGGAGTATTGGGGTGGTGGTGGAGGGGGTATTTGGAGTGCTGGAGGGGTGTATGTGTGTACTGGGAGGGAGTATTTGGGGTGTGTGGGGGATTGATGTGTGTGTACTGGGAGGGGTATATGGGGGTGCTGGAGGAGGTATATGGGGGTGCTGGAGGGTGTACTGGGAGGGATAGTTGAGGGATGCTGGATGGGTGTGTCTGTACTGGGAGGGGTATATGGGGGTTACTGTAGGGGGTATCTGGAGCTGCTGGAAGGTGTACTAGGAGGGGTATTTAGGGGGATGCAGGCTGGGTGTGTGTGTGAACTGGTAGGGGTATATGAGAGGTGCAGAAAAAGGTACCTGTGGTCTCACGCTCAAGTTTGGGGGCAGTGTTGCACTCTGTCACGGTGGCAGGGTGAGTGGCACAGGCCTGAGATGCAGCGCCAGCCTGTCAGTCAGCCTCCCTACGGGTCTCTCTCCTTTCCCAGGGCAGGGAGCCAGGGCCTGGTCTTGTTACCCCTCTTGGCCAGGCTCTGAGGCCCTGCAGTGGGGCAGGCGGGTGGCTGAGAGTCACTTGGCAGCTCTGCTTACCTGGCAGGCCAGGCCAGGGCAGGTGGGATCCACCAGCTGCAGATGAAGAGGAGGGACCAATTGGGGTGTGGAGAGAGTTCAGCATCCAGAACATGAAGGGAGGACCGGGTCTGCCTCCGCCCCACATGTGGCATTTGCAGGGGGGCACATGGGCTACTTGTGTTGTGAATGCCAGTTGTGGTATTTTTTGAGTAGTTGTGGGTTGCGTTATTTTGGGACGTTCCACAACCTCTGCCTGCTCAAAGAATACCACAACTGGCATTCACGAGTAGCCAAATTCCATGGGGAAAATGTGGACTTGGTAGCCCCTTGGTGGAAAGTTTAGGAGCTGAAGGGTGGAGCCTGTGTTCAAGCCCATCCTCTTTTGTAGGTTTACTCAGATTCCCAGAAGGAAAGAGCTGGCAAAAAACACAAGTAGCAAAATCACATCACAATTTGCTTTATAGGGAACAATTTTCTGTTGCGGCATTAAAACTAGACACTTGAAATGTAATTCCCCTTCTGATTCAACTACTTTCCATTAGCCCATCAGTTCCTCATACTCGTCTGCACTCCTGTAAAGGCTTTGTTACAATGAGAACAGTATTCAGTTTCGGACATCCTTTCCCTAGATGCTGATCACCAACTGCCATGAAAACCCCTCACTGTCTCAACAGTCTATGGAGACTGGTCTGACAGTCCAGGACATCTTCACTATCAGCTGGTAGTTTTTGTTTTAGTTTTTGCAAGGGGAAGAGAGTAGCAGTTTATTTCTCGCTCCCTGCAAAGATATCTTCTCTTCTGGATCCATTGTCCTGCATGCATTACCGCCGTTTTTCCAGCTGTACAGGAGTTCCCATGGTTTAGCAGCTTCCTAGCCAACCTCTATGTCTGACTTCATTGTAATCCCTGATATAGAGAGAGGACTGGAAACTTTCTCTTCTCCTCTCCAAAAAGAAGAAACAAGTAGACAACTTTTGGCCTCTTTGTGCCCCTCTCTTCATTTCCTTCCTCTTTTTTAGGGTTGCCAACTCTGACTGAAGCTATTCCAGGAGATATTTCCCTCCAACATGACATAATGTCATTTTCTTAAAATATACTATTAAAATCTCCTGGATGTTTGGCAACCCTCTCTTGTTCCTTAAAGGAGAAGATAGAAGAGAAAATTCTTAAAGAGATCTTGACCCACTTTCCTCCAGTCACCAGGACAGTGGTCAGCTCTGGGGTTTCAAATCTCCATCTCACCAACATTTGAAAGGGTTCAGAGTCGAGGATTGGGGTTTTGTTCCTCTCTCATTTGTGATGTGGAACATTAAATGTAGTCATTTATTCCCTATCTTCCTGTATAACCTGTTCATTTTTCAATGCCGTTGTTGTAGCATTAACTGATGGCAGAAAGGTTTTCCCTGTTACTAGATGAGTATTGTAGCAAATCCATGGATATATAGCATCACATGGCTACTCAGAACTTCGTGGTGAGTTGGGGGGGGGGGGATAGAACTCAGATCCTCCTATTCCCATGTGAACTAAAGGAGAAATTCTGTTAGTAACCAGGCTATGACACACAGTAGAAGGGTCTTTCAAGTAGAGGGCAGTGTTATAAATACGTTAGCAACTTTGTTGTGACATATTTCCCCTGAGACTTCAGCATTTCTATCTGTCTTCCAAAACACGTTACACTCTGTGAAATCCTGAGGCTCTTGCCAAGTTTTTACTCCAATTGCTTGAGTAAAATCTGAGTAGGGAGCTCAGGGTGGGGCTGTTGGCAATACAGTATGTACTCTGGGATTTTACAGCAAATTACATCCCATATTGCTGCAGTATGTACATATAGATCTGAGAATTCATGGCCTTTTGCACACAGCACCCTAGAGATGACTGCTTCCTTTGGTTGCTTCACTGGCAGATGATTGGGACAGTTGCTAGTACTTTCCATATGCACCATACCCAGCAAGTTGGGCCCTTTGGGCCAGAGTAACACAAGATTCCTTTACAGGAGGTTGGAATAGGGAACGCACTGAAGAGCAAGGCATCCGTGGTCAAAGAGTTTGTGTGGGAGTTTCCCCTTCGAAGTCCATGTGTCAGTCTCAGGATCATAGCAGTCCAATGAATCAGAGTCTTGGATTGTATTGTCTGCAGTCAGACAGCGCCCTCCGGTAACATATAGCTTGTTTTTGACCACAGCAGCTCCGTGATGCATCCGTCTGTCCTTCATGTCTGCACACTTAACAAACTTGTTGGCCTGAGTATCGTAGGCGATTATTCTCCGGGTGTACCCTAGACACAAATCAGGGAATGGAAGAGGTGAATGGTAGTAAAGTCTAAATCCAACAGAAGGGATAACAACATATTTTCTGCTTGTCTTCAGACCCTTTTCAGTCTTGTAATTATATGGTTTGTTAATTTTGCAGGACTATGGGCCTTGCTAGGCACATCTAATTTACCTGGGAAGTGCTAATATAACACAGTCGTGATGTATGTCTAGCTATCCAAGTTCTCCTTTCACCGTAGTATCTGAGCACTTGGGAATGCTATAAAACCCCTGATATATGCAGATAGAATGTAGGATTAGCTGTACCAGATCAGACTGTAGCTCTGTCAAGCACAGTTTGTGCTTCCAGTTTTCTGACTCTGTTTTGCAAACCCCAGTGTATTTCTGCTAGCTGAATATATGCACTTTGGCCCCAGTGCTGGTCTCAGAAATATACAGACAAGTCCCATTGGCATCAATAGCAAAATAAGGCCATGTATCGCTGTTCCGCTGTGCCCTGTATTAATTATTCATTCATACAGGAGTGGAAACTTTTCACTTGTGGACTTCCCACCAGATCATTCCCTCGAGTGAGGAAGGGGAGAGGTTTGCCTTCCCAGAAGAGGCACCAGAACAAGCTGGCCAGCTCCCTAAATTTGTGGGTCCCTTTAGCCTGTATGGATCTCAGGGGATCTGCTGGAGCCCAGGCATCTGTTCTGCCAGAGATGCTCCCTCTCCAGCCCGTGTCCACCTTTCTGGTGATACAGTTCCCTTAAAGCTGTACTGTTGGGAGATCCGCCTGCTGGCCAATGTCTCTGGAACACCTTGTCAGTATAATTTCCAGAATCTGAGGGGGCCTACAGCTTCCCAGTCCCTTTCAGTCAGAGAGGATGAGGGGTTGTTTTTTTTTTTTTTTTTCATGGACAGTAATTAGTTTATCACTAACATGGCAGCTGGCTTTGGAAAGAAAAAAAAATCCTTGGCCTGAATTATAAAAGAAGCTAAATACTGCATGTGCAGCATCACATGATAGAAAACTGGGTGTTATTCCTCTTCCCAGTTTTCTCCCCGGCTTACCCATTGTGAACTCTATTTACAGTCCTCCACTGGCATTTGAGCATCATTATCTCAGGCTTCTTCATGCCTGGGAACATTCAAGGACTGGCTATTGAGTCAAGTATTGCGAATTCCCTTAAAGGGCCTAGTTCTGTTCTCTGTTTCATGTGTGAAAGGGATCCCCTTAATTTAAGTCAGAACTTAAGCTCAATCAATCAAGCCACCTATGCCGGCATCTGAAGGGGTAGAATCTGGCCCCGAAGGTGCATGTTCACATGGAATCTCTCCTTATTGTTTCTCTTCTGAAGTGATGAAAAGTCCTACAATCTTTATCTGACAGCTTTGTCTAATTGCTTTTAGTGTTGCACAAAATTTAGAGAGAGCCCCAAAACAGCAGCTCAGGTGTGAGCACTTTGGAATTTTGAGGGGCGGTGTGGGGTTGTTTTCCAACTCAGATCCCTCGATCTGACCGCACCTCTAGCAGCTTCGGTTTTGGGTTGGATCTAGCACTGCAAGAAATCTGTTTTCCAGTTCCAGCTCAGTGTGACCAGATTTTGTGAGAGCAGCTTATCTCAAGTTTCCAGATATCTGGAGCTGGTCTCATGAGCTTTTGGCCCTATTCAGGGGTGGCTCTTTGTTTTTTGCCGCCCCAAGTCAGGCAACCTTCGGAGGCGTTTCTGCGGGAGGTCCGCAGTCATGCAGATTCAGCGGCGGTTCTGCAGGTGATCTGCCGGTCCCACGCATTCGGTGTCCCTGCCACCGAATTGCTGCTGAAGCCACGGGACCGGCAGACCTCCCGCAGAAACACTGCCGAAGGCTGCCTGACTGCCGCCCTCACAGTGACCAGCTGTCCATCCGCCCCGGGCTTGCTGCCCCACGCATGCGCTTGCTGTGCTGGTGCCTGGAGCCGCCCCTCACCCTATCAGATCAGAACCTGAAGCCTACCCCTAATTCTGTCTCACAGCCTGATCCAGGGCCCACTAGTAGATACTGCAAAGAGAAGTTAAAAGTGGTGGGCAAGGGAAAAATGTAGGCTTCTAACTGAAAATGGGGCTTGTCCATGAGGTGCACTAATCTATGCTAGACAGATGTAAATTCTAGTGTGCCATAGCATGTTGCACACTGCCAGGGCTGTGTGGGCCTTGCTGGCACATATGAAAAGTTCTCTAGTGCATGTTAATGAAATACTGTTTCAAATAGCACTATAGAAACATGCAGCAGGGGATTTTTAGTGAATGCCAGCAGGTTCCGCACAGGCCAATTAGTGCACAACACGCTAGTGTGCATTAACATTTATATCCCTCTAGTGAGGACTAACATGCTGTGTAGACAAGCCCCAAAACTCTTGTTGTTCAGCCAGCATGTTCTCCCTTCTTTCATTCTGAGTTGTTTTGCAAGGAAATCTTGAAATGTGGTGAATGCTGTTTTTTTTTAAAAAAACAACAGTATTTTGTTTTGTAATTTCAGCTGTTGCTAAATCAGAAAAATTTGGCCAATCATTTGGCGTAATTGCTGGTAAATGACAACTTATCTGCCGTAAATCTCTCTGCTTTAAAGGAGAATGGAATATGTTTAACGTTAACTTGGATTTTTGTGTTTTTTTGTTAAATAAATAATTTTTAAACACAGTTTAGGCCTTAAGCTCATCAGCAGAATACTTGAGTCCACGCAAGCTCATCAGATAAATACATTTGAAGGTAAGAGTTGAAAATCCTTTATACCTACTTCTTTGCTGTGGTCTGATATCAGAATACTTTGCTTCCCCTGCTATCCTGGAGACCTAATCTTGAAGGGTTTAGTCAGGCTCAGGGGATTGAGTAGTAGCTTTCTCTGTGAATAGTCCAATAGCTTCAAGGAAGGGAAGGCTGGTCCAGTGGTTAGGGTGCCCATATGGGTCTTGGGAGTCCTTGGTTCAAATTCCTGCTCCATGCCACACTACCTGTTTGATCTTGAGTAAGTCAGTTAGGCCATGCTTAACCTACAAACTTCTGCTGGCCTAGCTATTCATAGATTCCATAGGTCAGAAAGGACCAAGAGTGTTTATCTAGTCTGATCTATATAACACAGGCCCTAGAATGTCCTCAAAATAATTGCTAGAGCAGACCTTTTAGAAAAGTGTCCACTCTTGATTTTAAAATGGTCAATGATGGAGAATCCATCATTGGTATATTGTTCCAATTGTTAATTACTCTCACTGTGCACCTTATTCCCCATCTGAACTGGTCGAGCTTCAACTTCCATTCGTTGGATTGTGTTATATGTTTCTCTGCCAAATTGAAGAGCCTATTATCAAATATTCGTTCCCCGGGAAGGTACTTATAAACTGTGATAAAGTCACCCCTTAATCTTGTCTGTGTGGGCAAGGGTTGTGATTTGTGACTGGTGTAGCTGAACTGGCGGAAGCTCTTAGAATAGATGCACTTATGCTGGCAAAACTGCATTTGTACAGCTATATCTTATTTTGCTCATGGTGGCTGGTTTTACTTTATTGGTACAGAGTGCAGTTTGGCTAGTATAGCTGTGCCATAGTAGGAGCACTAGTATACTGGTATTCCTCGACTGGTAAAATAGTCATAGAGCTTGCCTACAGGGGAGATCCTGGAATGTTAATCTGAATTAACTAAATGTGTTTATTTAAAGTGAATTAATTAATATGCATTAAAACCCTGGTGAATACCCTCATTCAGAATTAAACTGGCCTTAATTTGGTTTAGTTTACAGTGAATTAAACTAAACTGAATAAAGATCACTTTAATTCTGAATGAGGATGTTCATGCAGCGTTTTAATGCAGTTTAACTAAACCACTTTAAATTCACACAGTTAGTTAAATCGGATTTTCTTGGCCGTTCCCATGTAGACAAGCCCTTACTGTACACATGAGTAGCACACTGCTCCCCAAGCAGTCCCAATGAAACCCATGGAGTGTAGTGCAGTGCTGCTACTCAACAAAAGCAAGTGTGGCAAAATCAGTTTGTTTCTGAAAAACACCACGGAGCTAAATTGTCACTTCCCCCTGAGAAGTAGCACACAGCTGCATCACCTCAGGACCAAAACTGGGAAGGTACTGTGACGCTCTCATATCCAGTTCCTATGCTGGTTCCCTCCTTACTCTAGAAGAGAATTAATCTGCTTTACCAGATGTAGATTACTTCCCTCACAGGCTGGCTTTCTCTTTTGGGTGGGGGGTTAGCGTTCAGGCTCTGGTCATTAGCTACCTCACTCTGCCTGCTGACCTCCCATCTGGGAAGGGAGATGGTAGCAGCCTGCAAGCCTGCTGTGACCAATGGTGTAGTAGCCTGCCCATGGGAAGTAGTGGGTACTGTTTGTCCCCTTTCATCCTGTGTGGGCTGCAAAGGTACATGACAACATTGCCTTATTTTACTATCCTGTCACATAAAAGAAATTGCCTCAGCAAGTTAGTTGCCTCAGAATGCATTAAAGATGTAAAGAAACCGTTGATAAGTAAGTATGTGAAATTCCGTGGGAGTTAGTCTTATGCAGCTGAGATGAATGACCTAGACTGCTTACCTCCAACAATGATAATCCGGTCTCCAATCACCACTGCTGGTGCACAAACATTCTTCACCATTCTGGTCTCCATTCTAAACCACATGTTCCTGGATATGTGGTAAACCTGAAAAGTACATAAAGATACACACTGTAAAGTACGCAGCATTTCAGCAGACAATCACACCTACAGAAATAGCTACTTGCTTGTTTGTTGGTTCATTAACAGGAGCAAAAACTACCTATTGCATTGGGTTGTTGAAAAATGGAGAAAATTTTCCCACAAATTATTTGCTAATCTGTCCCCTCTGAAAAAAAAAGAGTCCTAATTTTACATAGTTCTGATGACAGCCACCCAGTTGACCCAGCCGTTGTATTCATGTTGCTGATTGGAGTGGGCCAGGCTAGCACAGAGAATTGATTAATGAAACCTTGACCGGTTGGGAGCAAAGGCACATTTAGGCCTGAGAAAAGCCTGCTGTGGATTTTAAGAATCTGTTCTGATAACACATAACGGCATAAGCATAAGTAGAACTGTGTATGTATAAGAAACCACAGAGTACTCATGCTGGTAAAAACAAGGAAAAACTAAAGTAACTAAAAAACTAGAACAAACTGGTTTGAATTAACAGTTTGAATCTGTATGGATAGGGAAAGCGAGTTAACATGAAAATGAGAAACTAATACATATGTATAAGAAAATATAACAAAAAGCTATAAATAAATTTGTTTAACAAAGGGAGGTTGAAATTGTATTGTCCAGTGTTGGAGGTGACTGTGATGAGATCATTCAGATAAGCTTCCCACTTGTGAGTAATTGATCACAATTTGCTGAGTTTTGCCTTAATAAATATTTGTTAGACTCATCTGCTCAGTAAGTGAACCTTCATCCAACATGTCTCATTCATCTCCGTGTCAATAGTTCAAATGTGGCTCTTGTTGTTAGTTTGAAGTGTCAAACGTGTCAACCACATCTACTAAGTGATTGTCTAGGGCACATCTCCCCACCTGCATCTCTGCACCTAACTTCTACTGATAACTGAATTACATCCCTGTGGGAAGTACAGAGTTGATTATGTGATGTCGCCATCTTGGTCAACAGAGATTGAACCAGGGACTTCCAGTGTTAAAAAAACAGGATCTGTAGCTTAGAGCTGTAACAGACTCCATGCCTGACCCACAGAGGATCTGAGAGGGACACATAGCTGGGATACATGCTTCCTCTGAGTAGAGGAATCTCATCTTCTGAGCATCTGAGGTCCATGATGGTTTAAATCTTGGACAAGCCCTCACTAGGCAACCTCTCCCACCTTCATTGACACTATGAGTTGAACCAGGGACCTGCAGAATTAAAAGCATAAGTCTTTACAGCTTGAGCTAAACGGCTAGGTTATCTCTGAGAGCTGTAACAGACTCTCATTCTCTGTGGACTGGTCACATTGGGGGACACAAAAAAACACTGACCAATCGGTTACTCTTGCCAGGAAAAGCAATATTAACACATGACTAACACATTAAATATGAAAGTATTTAATGTATTTTTGCCTTCTTTTGAAACAGTTTTACATCTGGCAGGAAGGTGGAGAGCCAGTGTCAAGTGACCAACTGGAAACCGACAAACCCTCAGTAGGGAGTGCATGGCCATTGGGAACCACTGGCTTGTGTGAGATGAAATGGCAGTTCTAATCCTATCTAGAATCCATATCACAGTAACCGCCATCACAACAGGTGTCTTTGCTGATACTGTCTGAGGAGAGACAAAAGACTGAGACCCAGATTCAGCCAGGAACTTAAGCACCTGCCTAATAATGAGCACTGCCTTCAGTGGGAATACTCACATATAAAGTTAGCCATGTAGTTAAGTTCCTGGAGACAGGACCTGAGTGAGCATCGGTTTGCAAGACTGTCAATATTACACCTTTCACAAGCACTAAAATCACATAGAGTCGACCCTGAGATCTTTACTCAGTTTTACCCAAATGGGGAAACTCTCATTGAAACCAATGAGAATCTCCTTGAGAGAGAACTGAGTAAAACTTCAGAATGGCCTCAGGGTTTGGGCCTTAACAATAATAAAGGCTTCTTGTGGAAATATAAAAGTATTTAAACATAATTTCCTACATCCTGGACTTCCCTGAATGAGCATTTCTAACTTAGCATGTGTATCTTGCCTTCTACTGCATAAGACTCATTGCAAATTCAGTTCTATATTGGGCTTTGATTTCACCAGCTGGGCTTGGGTGTCAGTACTGAATACCCTGGAGGAAATGCACATAAGATGAGCAGGAGTGACAATTACCTGTATTAGACGGACAGGGTTTTGCATAATGTCTTCCCCTCCAAAGAGATAAATTCTTTGGTCTTTAGCTGCAACAGCAGGGTGAAGGACAGCAACGGGCATGTTTGCCATGTTCTCCCAGACGTTATAAATGCTGTCGTACCTCTCCATGGAATTCAGAATTTCCTGGTTCTCTCCAATTCCTCCAATTGAGAAAATGTAGTTCTTATAGGCTATGCTCCTGTGAGAATAGCGTGGAACCAGCATGGGTTCAACTAACCTCCACTGATTTAGCTTGAGGGAGAAAATATAAACATTATCACTGACTGGACTTTTCCCACAGCTAACAGGCATCCCTCCTAGCACATAGATATTGCTATGCAAGCTCACTGCAGAGGCTTTGTAAAGGCGCATAGGATGCTTGGCGAGGCTCAGCCACTGGTTGGTCTTCTCGTCATATAGCAGGACGTCCCTAGTTGTGGTCTGGTTGTCCTTCCTGCCACCAATGATTATGAGGAACTCTTGGTACGAATATCTGCGGGGAACATGCCACATGGGTTTGATATCAGGAGTGCTGGTGCTGTATAATGAAAACATCTGTCTCCTGGCTGATTCCAGGATGCTTCTACAAGCAGGTGAAGACTGAATGAGGGAGTCATTGGCAATGAAGTGGAAAAGGAAGGTTGGGTGGACGTATTGAAGCCGGACCTTTTTGAACAAATCTTGGATATAGCCCTGTCGCGCCTGGAGATCATGCCGGATCCAGACCATGAGTGTCTCGAACACTTGTTCCTCCTCACCACAGAGCTCATCATCCCCAAGGTAATCAACTCTAGTGCACAAAGCTCCTTCAGGTCTTCAGAAGAGGCTACTTCAGGAAAGTATTTCAGAGCCATCTCCTTGGCTTTCTTATTGAGATTCTGGCAGTTCAAGATTTCAGAAAGCCTTATCATGCTAAGGCAATTCTCAGGAGTCAGCTGGTCCTGGAGGTACAAGGAGCAGGCCTGGAACAATTTAATGTACTGTAACATGGAAGTGGCCTCCATTAAGTACAAGACGTTCTCGGGTGTTATAAGAATCTCTCCTGTGTAAACATAAAGGACAATCTGATACAAAATATTGGAGTCAATGCCTTTCAAGTCGACTTTTGCCTGGCAACTCTCTTTAAAGCTGTTACAGAACATTGCCTTGAAGTAAGGACTGCTTGCAGCCAGCACATTCCTGTGGCAAGGGATTTCAAACTCGCTACTGCAGAGAGTAACATCAGTCAACATCCCGTTTTGCCTTAAAACGTTGAGCTGCCTCAATAGTTCGGAGGAGAAGTCCTGGTCTTTGAAGAGAAGGTCCTTTGCAGATTCTTCCTCCATAGCAAAATGTGTGAGAGAGGAATATTGGGCTTGGCAGGGAAGACAAATTCTTAGCAGCTTTTATTTAAATGCCCAGCTCCAAAGGGGACAGGCATCAGAACTTTGATGGTTACTCTAAATATTCTCTCTCTGTTTGCGCACAGAAATAAGAACACTGGTTAAGCGCAGTGGGAAGGGAGCACACAAGCCACGAGGTCATTTAGCATCTGTTTGTTTGTTTTTTAAAGGTATCAGATGTGAGGTCTGCATCTTCTATGAGCCTGACACACAGCATAAGCACTGACATTATCTTGCTGACTTGGGGCTAAACGGAAAAGCCCTGAGCAAATTGTATGTTCATTTTAAACATGTCTAATAAATGTGCTTAGCCTTTTCTTCGCTATTTTTAAAGTATTCGCAATTTAGTAACTTATGCCTCTTTCCCTTAGAGTTAGTCATTACTGAAGAATGTAAATCTGACAGAGCTAAACTCTCTGCAACAGGACAAACTAAACTCTAGAGACTGGGAATCTGCATTAAAAATGGTTATTTATTAACTCTGCTTAGTTGTTGTTTTTATATTAATCAGACACACAACTAAACAATGTACCAGGCAGAATAATAAGATGGCTATCTATCTTCATGACAATTTGACTGTTCAATCTGCAGTGAAATCACATGGTAGAAATGTTTACCTTATGTTGTCCTTCACTGCATTCACTCACTTGGTGTCCTTTAGTCTCTGCTGAGATTTTCCATAGCTAGTACATGAGCAAAAACTAAATACCCTCAAGATGTTTCTTTCTGTTGGTAAGTGATTCATAGAGGGTCATTTCTGGATTTGTTTATTCTGAAGGCACTTTCGCTGCTTTCTGGAGCTTTGTGAAAGAACCACCAGGCAATGAGGCATTGTATACATTCCAGGGCTAAGAATAGTCACATATGGGCTCTCACTGTGATCACATGTGACATTCCCCTTGCCTTTTGCAAGGAGCTGAACATTACTGAGCATGCCCAGGGGGTGTTTTTCTGGCAAGTGTTTACATATAACAAATAGACTCTGAAACCAAGGTACACTTATAAAAGTTCTGGCTGTCCATTTGGAAACAGTCAGAAGGCCCTGTCCTGAAGTGCCTGGGAATTCTAGAAGCCAGTAAACAGTTTGAAATGCCTAGCACTAGGTATGCACTGTCATGCACTTTCATCTTGAGGGAGGGGAAAACGGGTATCAGGAGTTACTGAGGGGACAATATTTTCATTTTAAGGAATCGGGGGAAGCCCTTCTAACCTATCTGCTGAGATTTAGGACTGAGTGCGGGAGCAGATGGCAGCACGGGGTGTTTCGCCCTAATACTCCCATTATAGCAAACTGCCCATTTTCTAAGTATCAGAGTGGTAGCCGTGTTAGTCTGTATCCACAAAAACAATGAGGAGTCTGCTGGCACCTTAAAGACTAACAAATTTATTTGGGCTTAAGCTTTTGTGGGTAAAACCCCCACTTCTTCAGATGCATGGAGTGAAAATTTCAGATACAGACGCTCCCTGGGTTATGCAAGACCTGATTTATGCAAATTCGCACTTATGGAAAAAGTTCCACAAGCCAGAAATAGGGTTTTCGAGTTGTGGAAATTTTTGCGTAACGTACAGGTATACGTTTCCGACTTACGCAAAATTCGAGTTGCGCAAGGCTTTCCAGAACGGAACAATTGCGTAACACGGTGGGCGTCTGTACAGTCATAAATCTATATTTGCACACGAAGAATGAAACCATGCTAAAGTAACTGAGGAATAGACAGTGCCCTCAAGGCACAGCCCTGTGCTGGGGCAGTGCGGAGCTGGGGACGCATCCTGAAGCTCCCTGGTTACGCAGAGAGGAGCATAGTCTGTGACACTCCTTTAAATAATCCCATTTTATGCAGCCAACCAGGCAAATCCATTGGCCAATGTAGATGGGGGAGTAGGTAGAACAATAGCCCTGTCTACTCCTTTCTCTCTCTCCTCCCTTCCCCTGCCCATTTTCAGTTGAGTCGCTCCTAAGCACCATACTTAGTAGTCCATGTACTCCTGGGAGCATAAGCACCCTAATGTGGGCCATGCAAGGTGGGTTGGGGGAAGGTGCGTTACTGCCTTCCATATCGCTGCCTACAGGGCTGGCCATGATCATGCCCTAAATATTTACAGTGCGCTTCAAAAACCAAAATGTAAGGTTCTGCTCCACATCCAGGGAACATTAACTGCCCAAGTAAAAGCCACTGAACCCGGGAAGATAAGCCAAAAAGCAGTGGTGTGTGTCTGTGTTATTTCTGCTACGGTGGTTCTTCTGCTGATTGCTTTGGCTCGGTGTCTATCTGCACTAGCATTAGCTCTTTAGGGTTTGTTTGCTTGTTTAGTTTTTTCTGGTCATTTCCTGGCAATGGCTGAGGATTTATTTTTTAACCCTTAAAGAAACTATCACAGCCATTCAACCCTGGATGGGCTTTACTTATGCTGAGGTTTTATGGGGTGGGGATGGGTGGGATTTTTGCTGTTCCTCCGCATTTGGATACTGGTGTATGTTTGAAAAACATTTATAAGATCAGATCTTGAGGTTTTTACTTATGCAAGATCTCTCTGACCTCGAATTTGGCCTGTCTAGTTTAAATAACCTATTTCTCTGTTTGATAGGTGTGCAGTGCTAATTCCTCAGAAAGGATTTCTGCTAATTGTGGCCATGACTCTGGGGAAATGAAGATACTGCTGCATGTCTTTGATTACCTTTTCCCTTCCCATGAAGGGAGGTTACAGTTTCAGAGATGATTCTCCCACCAGCAGTGCACCTTAGAGTGCTATGTGCCTCAGCCGGACGGCTGCCAGCAAGTTTGGTTGAATTATATTGTAGTCATAGCTGTTTCAGCTTGAAAGGACACAGAGCAGAGCCTGTAACTGAACTAGCAGCAATTGCTTGAATTGGAGTTTCCTGTTAGGAAAGTATAGAAATAATTTTTCATGAAGCATTTTAGAAAAAAAAAACAACCCACAGTTTTCTATCTCTGGTGCTTATATGTCCTTGGGCACCGCAGTGCTTGGCACCTCACATTCTAGTCACAAAACTCCTGTGAGATAGCAAAGTGCTATTACCCCATTTTACAGTCCCTGGAAGAATGTCACAGGCAAGTGGAACTCATGACGACATGGGAGCAGGAGGACAGTCACATGTGAAAGTTGGACAAAGCTCTTCATTTTGCTTCAGATAGGGCTATGTAATACCAAGGCCGTCGCAAAGATGTGACATGGACAAATACACTTTTATCCTTTCCAGAAGACTCTCTCTTTGGTCTCTTGCCAAATTGTTCTGAACCTGCTGCCCCTTGTCCTCAAACTCAAGTCTTGCTATACCCAATTTATCTCTTGTTTCCAACAATCTTGCATTCCTCCTGTTATGCTGGTTCAGCTATCCTTATAATCTGATTCTGCTGAGCACTGAAACACCACCCCCTCACCTCTTGTATATTCCATGTCACTACTGCATTACTCATTTGCTGTATAACTGATTCTTTATAGCAACCTAACTCTACAGCTATGGTTTGTATTCATGTGCAACACAGAACCTGCTTTCACTTGTTAGAAGTAGAGTTGGGACTGAATCCAAATCTCAAATCTGGATCTTGGTTTGGTTCTGAGTTTGCAGGCTGTGTAATGGGCCAAATCTGAACACCTCTGAAACTTGGAACATTTAGGTTTGGATCTGAATATTGAGTGCCTGAGTATGTGAGAGTTTGAAGCCTGGGTATTGACCCATTATAGAGACCCAAGGCCAAATTTTGCTCTGTTACAGCTGTGTGAATCCAGGTTAACTTCATGGGCTTCACTGCTGCCCTTGCACTTGTATAACTGAAGAATTTGGCCCAAGAAGTTTGGCTCTGGATTTTGGTTCAGGCAAATCTCTCTAATCAGAAGGCTAGGGGCCAAGAGAGAAGCTATCATGCATTTTCTTGTTTTCTAAGAAAGACCTATTAGTCTTAATTGAAACAGTCTTCAGGCCAAAGCAAATTTGGCTGCTTAAAATTAGGCACTTAAATTTCATATTTAGGCACCTAAGTAAGTGACTTGATTTAAGAAGTGCTGAGCATCCCCAGACTCTGCTGGAACCTGTGAGTAACTGTAAGCACCCAAGTCTGAACATTTTAGCATAGGTGCTTCATCCTCCCCTGGAACTCCTGCACACTCATATTGGAAGCCTGCTATACTCTTGACAAACCGTATCATCCAAATAGTGTTCCTGCATGGATCTTAGTGGATCGGATGTACAGTGTGACCTCTTAATGATAAAAGGCCCACCTCCTCGCCACTCACTCTGCTGTGCTAAATTCCAGGTGGTAGCGCAGAGGGTGCAGTCCCTGCCCCTCCTCAGCCCAGGGACTGCAATTCTTTGGCCCTTCTGTGGGATAATTTAGCAGATGATGCTGATGGGAGACATGGCTCAGATAGGGAACTCAGGCCCACCTTCCCTTTGGATTGAGAGCAGAGGCTGATGTGCATCGTTCATTGGCAGCTCTCTGGCAGTTTAAGAAGCTGTGATGATGGGCCCAGAGGGAGCACTATTCAGTCCATTTTGGCAGAAAGTGTGATGGCATGATATGAAGTGCTTAGGACGCGGATTATAGGAGCAGAGGAAGAAGGAGGATTGTCTTTGGAATTCTCTAGAGACACCAAAGATCCCTGGGGGAAATGGTGACAAGATTCTAGAAATCCCTCTTTCTGTTACAAATGGGAAGACAGGCCAGTTTAAATTTAGTTTTTTAAAACATTTTTATTGCATGAGAACATTTGGTGTGATAGACTTGGCCTGAACCTCACATCCAGATAACACAAGGATTACCTGGTAACATGTTCCCCTGCTGAAAAGAAAATAAACTGTTGGGTTTTTTTTATTGCTAGTGCCACATTTTTTGCATGCTACTTGGAAGCTGGTCAAGAAGGTGGCTTCTTCTCATGTCTTTTGCTTTGTGACAGCAGTCTTAGTGTAGCAGTGAAACTAGCAGCTTTCTGAAGTCCCCAGATGTGTCTGATTTGATGGCCTCCACTAAGGACTTGTTGTACATTTTGTGGAACTTCTCCTTTATGGTTTGAAGGTCAATCTGATGGGAAATGGAAAGAATTTTTAGAAGCATGGATCTGTTTTGCATAATACCTCACACTTCTAGGTCCTGATCCAAAGCCCACTGCAGTCAGTGGGAAGATTCCCATTGATTTTAATCAGATTTGATCCAGGGCCTTGATGGGGAAGGAGTAGGTTCAAAACCTTGGAGAACTTTTAGCTCAAACTTGATATCCTGACTGCTACCCTGACAGAGTGGCTCAAGTTACTGTCTCCTCTGGAAGACTTTCATGGGTGGTAAGGATTGGGGGAGAAATTTCCAGGAATAGAATTTAAAAAAATAAATAGTTTTTGAGTCATACATAACTTTCTGGTTGCTAAGTACAGAGAACCAGATGTTATGTTATTCTATAAAAGATGGCATAGATGATATGGGTCATATCTTTATTACAGAGGTTCTCAAATGTTTTCATAGTCAGGCCACAACTTAACAGGGAGAGTGTCCTGGAGACTAATTTCCAGCCCCACCACTTCAGTCATATGGATAATCACTTCATCTCACCATCACATGAACTGTTTCCCTTTCTATTTGTGATCATGTAACATCGCGGTGGTGACAACAGCTTATATACAAGAGTGATGTTAAGACAGTGTTTATGTTTTGTGCTTTGTGAAAAGACAAATTATGGTTTGCTCTGGCCATCTTCTTCTCTCCTTCTCCTCTGCCCTGTTTTTCCCATCTGGAAACAGGCAGACGCTGCATCATGTGACTCCCTAGCTCTCCACTGACCATACTTTGGGAACTGCTTCTTTATCATTATTTGTCATAAACAGATAGTTAAGGGTTAATGTCTCTTTTACCTGTAAAGGGTTACAAGCAGTGAACCTGGAACACCTGACCAGAGGACCAATCAGAAGACAAGATACTTTCAAATCTCGGTGGAGGGAAGTCTTTGTTTTGTATTGTTTGTTTGTCTGTTGTTCTCTCTGGGTTCTGAGAGTAACTAGACATACCTACAGGCTCTCTAATTTTCTGTTCAAATAGTGAGTAGAAGTAGAAAGGCGGTTTAGTCTCTTTTGATTGTTTTCTTTATTTGCAAATGTGTATTGTGCTGGAATGATTTTAATGTGTATTTGTGCTGAGGAAAAGGCTCCTCTCTAGTGTCTATAAGCTGAAAGACCCTGTAATATTTACCATCTAAATTACAGAGACAACTTTTACTTTTTTTCTTTCTTTTATTAAAAGTTTTTCTTTTTAAGACCTGATTGATTTTTTCCCCTTGTTAAGGCTCAAGGGAATTGAGTCTGTACTCACCAGGGAATTGGTGGGAGACAGGGAGAGAAAAGGGAGGGGGGAAGTTGGAATCCTTCTGTTTTAGATTCACGGAGCTTGAATCTATATTACCTCTTGGGGAGGGGGAAAGAGGAGGGGGCAAGGTGCACTCCTCTCTGTTTTTAGATTCAAGGAGTTTGAATCACAGTGATCTTCCAGGGTAACCCAGGGAGGGAAAGCCTGGGAGAGGCAACAGTGAGGGAAAGGGTTTACTTTCCTTGTGTTAAGATCCAGAGGGTCTGGGTCTTGGGGGTCCCTGGGCAAGGTTTTGGGGGGACCAGAGTGTACCAGGCACTGGAATTCCTGGTTGGTGGCAGCACTACAGGATCTAAGCTGGTAATTAAGCTTAGAGAAATTCATGCTGGTACCCCATCTTTTGGACTCTAAGGTTCAGAGTGGGGATTTATACCATGACATGGTGGCAGCGTGTGGGAAAGATGGAATCCAAAAGCCAGTAAGTTTATTATTTTTCTTTTTCTCTGCTAGCTGCTTATAAGCAGAGAGAAGGGGGTTTTTAAAAGCAAGTCTGCAGGTTTTTTTTTCCTCTCCCTTCTGAGTACTCTGAAGGCAGACATTAAGTTTAACGAGGGTCTTTTGTTAAACAAAGCAGGCTTAAGCTGTGAACAGCAGAGACCAGCAAAACATATTTGCAAATCAAAGAGTTACTTTTTTTTTTAACTCTATCGGGAAAAACTAGTTAGGAAATGTTAAAAAGTCTGTTGCCAAGCAACCCTGAGCTGCAGCGTTTCAGGTACTAAGCAGCAGGGGGCAACCAGCACAAGAAAACAGGAACCAGGAGTTCCAAAGAAACCCTGAAGCAGAAACAAGCAAAGCTAGAAGCCATAAAAAAAAACAACAAACATAAAAGAAAGATGGAACTAATAAATGCAAAAATAGCCAGGAAAAAGGCAGCCCACAAAAAAGAGCAAAAAGCCAAAAATGCGGACCACAAAAGAAAAATAGAGCTCCAAAGGGAGGCACACTCCAGCAGGCCCTGGAATTAAAACAGGCTAAGCAGAAGAACACAGCCGATCCTAGCAACCCTTCGCCAGTTATTGTTCCACATCCCAAGAAATTTCCCACCTACAAGGCAGGTGATGACACTGAGGCCTTCTTAGAAAATTTTGAAAGGGCCTGCCTTTCAGCATCCCTAAAGACCAGTACATGATAGAGCTGAGGCCACAGCTCAGTGGACCCTCAGTAAAGGTGGCGGCTGAACTGCCTAAGGAAAACATGAACAATTATAAACTTTTTCAAACCAAAGCCAGACTCAGAATGGGGATGACACCTGAGCATGCCCATGGGCGGTTCAGAGCCCTAAGATGGAAACCAGATGTGTCATTCCCCCGGCACACCTACCACATTGGAAAGAATTGTAAGGCCTGGATATCAGGAACAAAGGTTAACAATATGGACGAGCTGCACCTCCTAATACAAATGGAGCAGTTCTTAGAGGGCGTCCCTGAGGAAATAGAAGGGTACATCCTAGATGGGAAACCCAAAACTGTAACCGAGGCGGGGAAGATTGGAGCCAAATGGGTGGAAGTAACAGAAAAAAAATGCTACTGTCAAGAGGAGCAAATACCACAGGGGGCACACCGACAATAAACCCTACAACCGAGGACAACCCAAGATCCCACCTACAACTCAAGGAAAGCTGCAGACTCCCTATTCTCCCACCTCACCAGTCTCCAGTAACCCGCCTCGACCCAGTGACCAGTCAGCTGGGCGATGCTTTAAGTGTAATGAACTGGGACATATAAAGGCCAACTGCCCCAAGAACCCCAACCGAGTGCAGTTCATTACATCACCATCACACCAATGATCCCCAGGCCCAGATGCCTCTCAAATACCCTTGAAGCGAAGGAAAATTTTAAAAGTGGGCGGAACTGAAATGTCTTGAGCATGTTTTGTGCTTTGTGAAAAGACAAATTATGGTCTGCTTTGGCTATCTTCTTCTCTCCTTCTCCTCTGCCCTGTTTTTCCCATCTGGAAACAGGCAGACCCTGCATCATGTGACTCCCTAGCTCTCCACTGACCATACTTTGGGAACTGCTTCTTTATCATTATTCAATTAGGATTTTTTTTTAACAAAGCCCTTTGGGACCAAACGACTCATCTCCCAGTTGAATAATGGTGGCCAACTTTAATCTAGATGTGTTTAGCTCCATTGTGCAATTACTAATGTTTCTCATGCATCGTTCTTTTAAAAAAATTAATAGATTCAGTATTAAGGCTAGTGTCTGTTCTCAGTTTCACAGGAGTAAAGACAGTAATAGCACTGAAGTCCATGGAGCTTCGTTGAATTTAAATTGCAAAACAGATTGACTGAGCGCAGAATCTGGTCCTACTACTGTAATTCATTCCTTCTAAATTTCACACTTATCCACCAGAAGATTTGGGGCCTCTCAGATCCCAGCATATCTTACCTCAGCCCGAGTCACGAGGATGCGAATCAAAGTCTCCTCCTCTGTCCCTGCACCCTTCATTGCCTCATACAGACGGGTGGCAAAGTAGCCTTGGCAATCTCTGGCACATCTCACTAAAGAAGAAACATGGAGAGATCTCATGAGCCTTGTAAATTTCATATTCCACACTACAGTTTCAGTAGGAGGAGAACAGCAGCCCTCTTAATGGAAACTTAGACATTCTCAATGCCTGTACCCAACTGGACATGCATTGTTGTAGGGCCTTAGTCCTGCAGCTGGCTCTGTGGAGATGCAAGGGTCAACCCAATCATGACAGGTGATGGACTGAAGCCTAAAAGTGAATGCATTACCCTACAGAGAGAGCATGTTATATAACTGTGAATATCAAACTTGAATAAACATGTTAATGCAAGCACAGAAGGGCTGAAAATGTGATGTTTATGTTCCAGAATGAAAACTAATTGTATGGGGACATGGTTTTTGTTCTTTTGGCCCGTTTGTAATTCCGCTCCCTGCCAACTTACTCCTGAGTGGGATGACATTGGCTTACTTCTATGCTCTGAGACCTAAGAGCTAGATAACCCATGCTGGGGCTTAATGGAGGTTCCTACTTCCCACAGGCATGTAGGGCAAGTCAACATTAATTGGTTCTGTCCCCCCAGTGGTCTTGCCATGTCTCAACCTAGTTCTAATAAAGCAGATTATCACTCTGTTTATACACATAAGAATCCCAATGGCTAAACTCAAGTGAGGATGAAAACTAGAGAGAAAAGCTGTAGACTTTTTCTTTTACCAAGAGTGAGAAAGGCCTTCTCCAAATCTCCAGATGTTTCACTTTTAATGGCATCTTCAATGTCTTTCCCCTTCAGCTAAAGAGACAATGAAAAAATTAATTATAGCTGCTGTTCATGCACTACTCTATCCCTCTTGAATCAGAACAGCAGTGAGCCACTCCCGTTTCTGATCAGATGGCATGTAACGTGGCAAAAGACTGATTTAGATTATATTGATCCTTTCTGTGGCTTTAGAGAGTAAGCTTTTAATTACTTTAATCCTCATAGCGGAAAAGGGTCTCACTCTGTCTGAAAGGACCAGATCCTCAGCCGGTGTAACTCTTCATGGCTCCATTAACATTGATGAGAACTATACCGATTTAAATCAGCTGGCTCAGAACATATAATGTGCATCATTAAAGCTAACTGAAGCATTTGCACTGGGTGTTATAGTGAATCATCTCATGGCTTTTTCTTGGGGAGACCTCCAACTGAGAGAGACTGCTCGCGCTCCCTCTGGCCCACCAAAGACTTGGATAGGTCCGGACAGTCAAGGTAGATTTTGGTGGGTTATAACTTATTTTCTTTGGGTAAATGTAGTTTATTAGGGTCTGAGCTTTGCCTGGGTTTTGTACCACACTGTAGGGAGGAGACAATGGGGCAGTGGAAGGAGAAAATATTTTGAAGTTAAAATCTGTTCTAATCTTTGTGAATAAAATAAAAATCTTCTATTTGTAAACATGAGATTTCCCCCGACTCCGCCTTGCAAGATAAGATCCTGGAATATCTGCTTAAATGAGAGATGGACAAAACTGGGAATGTTTAGGGTTTGAGTTCTGCAAAACCAGGCTTGGTTTGAATCTAGTCTTGTAAATCAAACCCATCAAAATATGGAGAGGATTCATGTGAAGATAAATGGCTTTAGTCTCGAGCCCATTGCGACTTCAAATACAGATGGAAAGGATGCAGGTGGGTTTGACTTGGACAACCCATGTTTGGCTTTTCCTTTAGAAACTCAAGGGATTTCAGATTTGAGGCTCATTTATTGAAACTGCCAGTGTGTGGGTAGTGTTTATCTGCGCATGTGTGCAGATAAATGGTTCTGGCTTTGGCTTCTCTCTAGCCACAAACCAAGGTTTGGAGTAAATTGTGAATATATGTCTAACAATGCCTTACTAGATTTTCCCCCTCATCAAGAGATTCAATGGTTCTAATGATCTGCTGAACACAGAACAAGTTTAGGAAGCGAAAATAAATGCAAGTTCTTGCCTTAAGATAATCATGTTCAGGCATCAAAACACAGTGACATTTCTTTTTAAGAATTGATCTAAAAAAATCAGAGAATCATAAAATGGTCCTCCCTCATGGGGAATGTCATCTTGTCCATCTCCAGCCAGAGCCAGAGAGTTCTCTCTAGTATGTTCTGGAGTGTTTTGTCCAGTCCAGTTTTAAATACTGCAAGTGACAGAGTTTCTATCACTTCCTTTGGGAGATGATTCCCTTGCCTACTGCATCTCACTGTTAAACTAAATTCTCAACCTAATGCATTTTATCTTAACTGCCTGCCTTGTAAATACCTATGAACTTTGTCTAAATAAACCTGAATTTCATTTATAACATTACATAGGCATCCAACACACTCAACAGAGTTTTGTTTTTTGGTTCTTCATTTTAGAAGCTGGGATGGAGCTGTTATGTTTTCAGTGAGAGCTGTTTATATTTCAGAAGGGACTAAGCTGCAAAGTTTAGCTCCAAATGTTCCCAGAGGTCAGGGGTGTTTGCATCTTGAGGTTTGGTGTGGGCCTCTCTTTAATTTACACATTTTGAGCAGGGCCGGCTCCAGGCACCAGCTAAAGAAGCAGGTGCTTGGGGCGGCCAATACCAAGGGGCGGCATATTTGGGTCTTCGGCGGCAATTCAGCGGCAGGTCCCTCAGTTTCTCTTGGAGCGAAGGACACACTGCTGAATTGCCGCTGAAGTGTGGAGTGTCACGATTGCGGTGTTGCACCTTTTTTTTTTTTTTTTTTTTTTAAATTTCCGCTTGGGGCGGCAGAAAACCTGGAGCAGGCCCTGATTTTGAGAGAAAAGTGCTTCCACTTAGTCATAAGCAGGACATGCCATCTTACCTTCTCCTACTTTTGTCCTTATTATCTTCCTAATTATTTTTCAGGCTCCTTGGGCTCTATTCCAAACAAATTTGGAAGCCTCTTGTGAAAAGAGGTCCATTTCTTGCATGGGAGACCAGCAAGAGCTAGGTTCAAGAGGCCTTCCCATCTGAACATCCCTTTCATTGAGACTGGAAGATCAGGATGAGAGATGTAGATTCCCACCCACCAGATCTCTGCTTCAGTGGAGGAGAGGAGCAGAAAGTAAGACCCTCAATGTCTCTGGCCAGGGGCCTATTAGCTGTGCAATGTACCCCTTTGCTGAGTCTTTGCAGTGTGACCATGGAAAGGTCACGCTCTCTGTTATTCATAGGGCTGGGGGAAGACAGGACAACAGTCAAACTTATTTTGCTGGATATTATGGGGCAGATCCTCAACTGCTGCAAATTGACATAGACCATTCATTACAGCATTTGAAGATCTGGCCTTATACATATATTGCTAGGTGTTTAGAATGACTGACCTCTCCTTAAAATTACAAATAAAGAATCATATGTTCCAAATGTAAGTAAATCCACTCTAGGAATTATTTTTGGGGAAGTTCTATGGACTGTGTTATGCAGGAGGTCAGGCTAGATCACAATGGTCCTGTCTGGTCTTGGACTCTATGAATGTGTAAATTAATTCCATTAAATTATCACTGAGTTCCAAACTGCACAATTACTGTCACAGAACAAAGAAAAAAACAACCAACAAAACTTACCTTTTCATAAGCTTGAAAGGTAGCTCTTAGCTGCATGTAGTTTCTCTTTGCTAAGACAACATTGAAAACCAATTCATCTGTTCCCCAGCAGCCTTCCCCTGCCTCAAAAATTGCATGTTAACATTAACCATTTTCAAATGTTTGGGGTTTTTTTTTTCATATTTTTAAAAACCAGACATTTCAGTGAACCCAGTGCACCCAATTGTGTTCCCAACCTGCCCTTTTATTTATGTAATTTAATGTCATTAGCCGTGGGGTTGTTCAACATTTAGACACCTTAGAAATGCCATAGACAGATGAAGACCATGGCAATTGGGGATGTCTCCATTATTTCACTTACTTCATACAGGTCTTTGGCATCTTGCCCAGCAAGTTCTGCATTGATCTCCAGCCCTTCATCTCGGTTAGCCTACAGAAAGGGACATTGTGTTTAAAAAAGAGAACACACGCTGATTACTCTTGTTCAGTAGAACCTCCGAGTTACAAACACCAGTGTTACAAACTGACTGGTCAACTACACACCTCCTTTGGAACCAGAAGTACACAATCAGGCAGTAGCAGAGAGAAAAAACCAACAACATCATAAAACAAATACCGCACAGTACTGTGTTAAGTGTAAACTGCTAAAAAATAAAGGGAAAGTTTATTATTATTTTTTTGACAAGGTAAGGAAACTGTTTCTGTGCTTGCTTCATTTAAAGTAAGATGGTTAAAAGCATCATTTTTCTTCTGCATAGTAAAGTTTCAAAGCTGTATTAAGTCAATCTTCAGTTGTAAAATTTTGAAAGAACAACCATAATGTTTTGTTCAGAGTTATGAACAACCTCGATTCCGAAGGTATTTGTAACTAGGTTCTACTGTACTAGAATAGAGCGTTTTCGTTCTTGCCTTCACAGGCTGCTTCGTCATAGTCTTTTTGCTGCCATCTACTGGCCATTTTCTAGTACTGTATCAATAAATTACACAGGGCTAAATTCTACTTTGGTTTACCTTGCACCCTGTGTAATCCCATTCCCTTCAAAGGTATAAATCAGGGCAGAATTTAGTCCATAGTATTTGCTATACTTGAGAGATGCTAGTTCACCAAGGATGGTATCCTTCCTTCTGCAACACTCAATACCTGTTGCTTCAGAAGAAGGCGAAAAGATCCTATGTTTTACTTACACAGTTGTGCAATGCTGTACAGTGGAGGCCTCCCAAGTGATCCCTGACTGTCAGGAACATGTAGCCTCTTGACCCTGCATCTGAAACTTTCTTGCAAGGATAGGGGAATATGGAGGCATGTCTGTCACAGCAGTCAATTTTTAAAAAAACGTCCAGTGCCTACAGTGAAATATCACTTTTGTTACATTTCTATTCCTAACTAAAAATCATGTGGCCTTGTACTGTTCCTCTCTATTTAACAATCAGAACCATTCACTAACAGCTGCCTTTTTAGTGTTGCTTTAATTTTCTACAGGAATTTCTGGTAGCACATATCAAGGACAAATCTATGAACATTCCCTGGTTTGTCTCCCCCCTAAAAATACACCTAGAGGAGTCAAACAAAACTATTGTGACTTCCCACATTCTAGAGTGGGAATGTAGCTGTCATGTATTTAGCTATGCCATGGTTGTGCCTTTGCTTCCTGAATGCTCTACCTTTTCATCTCAAAGTCTGTCTGTAGAGACGGACAGTCATTTTGTGTTTTCTGTTCAGTGAATACTCTCTCTCTCTCTCTCTCTCACACACACACACGGAGACTTCACTTTTGTTCTTTGTTTTAGATTAGGAAAACAAGATCATTCTGTCTGATATTATGTTTGCTCTGTGTGAATGGAAAAACATAGCAAGCCCCTCCCATACTTTCTCTGTCTTGTCTGTTTAGATTGTAAGCTTTTGGGGTCAGGAACTGTTTTTAATTACGTCTCTGGTACAATGAAACCCTGATCATGGTTAGGTACTCTAGGCCTTACCATAATACACAAAAGAAAGTAGTAATAATCCAGTATCTTCAATGGAGAGAGAATACCGAGCAAGATCTAAAAACTCTTAGTGAGAATTACCATCAATGGTAAAATATGCCCTTGACAGAAAGAGGTGGGGGGCACATTCTGAGACAAGGACTGCTATGGTCTAAAGCAGGGGTGGCCAACCTGAGCCTGAGAAGGAGGCAGAATTTACCAATGTACGTTGCCAAAGAGCCACAGTGATACATCAGCAGCCCCCCTCCATCAGCTCCCCCTGCTCCACTCCCAACGCATACTGGCTGGCTGCCCCGCCGATCAGTGCCCCCTCTCCCTCCCTACACCTCCCGATCAGCTGTTTCACAGCATGCAGGAGGATCAGAGGGGAAAGGGGAGAAGCGAGGGCATTGCAGGCTCAGGGGAGGGGGCAGGAAGGGTTGGAGTGGAGGCAGGGCCTGTGGCAGAGCCAAGGGTTGAGCAGTGAGCACCCCCGGCATATTGGAAAGTTGGCGCCTGTAGCTCCAGCCCCAGAGTCGGTCCCTATAGAAGGAGCCACATATTAACCTCTGAAGAGCTGCATGTGGCTGCGGAGCCACAGGTTGGCCACCTCTGGTCTATAGAACCAGGTGGGAAATAAGAAAGAATCAGCTCAACAGCGCAATAATCAAATCTCCCTGGATGGGAGCAGATCCTCTGTTGTGTCCCTAGGCCTTACACTATAAACCTCAGACAAGAAGAGCCAAGGCTGAGCTGTTATTGGAGCCGTGGTCACAACCAGCCTGAATTGTACACTCCTCTTTAATTATGACACTAGATTTGGTTAAAAGGCTGTAAGTGTAGATGTTTTGCTGTAAAAAGGCTGTGTGCACAGAACAGAGATTTATCATATCTGCACTATCTAGGTGTGTAGAAAAGAAATGTCTATATCATGTAGGTTTGTAATAGAAATATTCCAACCCTCACCTGTAACACAGAAACCAGAATCTTCCTTAGGGAGCCACTTGTGTCGCTTTTTACATCAGATTCTAGATCCCGCTCAAAGACTATTAAGAAAAAAAGTCTGTAAGATTTTATCCACTGCTAAAGGGTGAGATATTTTCTTTAAATGAGGGTGTTTTCAATAAAATATCACTTACGCCTTTTGTATGCTTCCTTTATGTCTACTATTTGCTGGGATAAGCAAACAAACAAAAAAATCAGGTCAGTAACATGCCCATGTGATTTGACATCTTCAGATACCACAGTGGTGTGCCTGGGATTAGACCCCAGATAGAATGGTGACATTTAGTGGGAGATATTTAATAGGCCAGATTCTCAGTCTCCACTAAGATCCCAGTTCAGGAAAGCACATAAGCACATGCTTAAATCCATTCCTATTCAGGACAGCAGCTAAGCTAACTTTGCTTCTTTGATTTCAATGGGATTTAAGCACATGCTTAACTGCTGTCCTGAAGAGGATCACTTTCCTGAGTTGGGTGGGCCTAAATGCCCTTTGAACTGTTGCAGTGATGCAAAGAGCTCTTCACACTGTCTTAAACAGGCATAAATGTTGTCACGTTGTGATGTAGGATACATCCCCCAGGCATCTATCCCACTCTGCATCTCTCCAAAGCCTACTCATATTCTGAGAGGTGTGTGTGCTGGAGGGCTGAGGGGGAACTTTCTGATGCAACTATGATGTTCTTTATCTACATAGCATTTTGGGTCTAGGGTGGCCACTCACGTGGTCCCAGAATACCAGACATTCTGTTACTTCTAGGAATGGTGTGGGCCTTCCCCTGCACACGAGATACCCCCTCCTCACCTCCAAGTGTGACCTTGCACATGCGGTGAGGTCATGCTGGCAGAGGTAAAGTGACACACTCTTCAAATGTCATCCCCCATGTGATATCAGACATAACCACGTGCGTTTTTGTCACAGTACTGTATGGGGGACAAATCACCCCAAAAGAGGATTGTCCAGTTTATAACAGGACAAATGGCCTGACTACTGTGGTCACTGCCTTAAAAAATGTTCCTGCCTCCAATCTGAGGGGGCTGATAGCCTTTTGTCTGCAGCCTCTGGAAGGAGACATACTCCACTCACTTGAGCAGGTCTAACATATCTTCTTCTGGAGGGCAGGGGTGACGTGTACACACTAGTCAGAGCAGTACTGCAAGGAAGATGTATAACAGCAGCTAAACACCCACAAACCTTATTGACCCTGGTGCAAAGAATCTCAATCAGCACCGATTCATCCGTTCCTGCACCTTTCATTGCTTTCCGAAGCTCTCTGGCATCATATTCACATGGACGATCCAACAGAGCCAAGGCTGTCTTTTCAAAATTCCCACTTAGTTCTCCTTTCAGTACCTCTTCCAAATCCTAAGGAAGTAGCCCAGAAAGTTAATTCATAGCACAGAAAATCCACACAGAAGAATTGAGAGAGGTAATGTTACTATTGTTTGTTGATTTTTTGTGTTAAGTCTACGGAGTTGTTAACATTTCCTGTGCTAAAGGAAGTCTTCCAAAAATTCAGATTAAAAAAAGGGAAAAATAACTTTAAATCTATGGGCCTGGTTCTTCTCTCATTGACACCAATGTACATCAGGAGTCCCTCTATTGACGTCAATAGACTTATCGCAGTGTAAACCACCAGGCAGCCCAGAGCCTAAGGGACTACTTGATACACTGTCTCAAGAGGCTCATGCTATATAGGCAAGAGCAAAGTAGTATTACTGTGTATGGTTGTTAAGGGTGATAACACCCAAACATTGTGTCCTTTGGTTGGAAATGAGTCAGAAATTCCCAGTATCAGAGCCACTGTAACTGTGATGTCTCAAATTGGTCATTTCAGACCTTTGGCTCAATTCTCTAACATCAGCTGCTTCAAATACTCGTTGTGGAACAAATCCTGCAGTCCTTGCTCAGGCAAAATTCTTATTGCACTCACTATTGGGTTTGGCCCGTTGAAGGATTTTTGGCCCAATACTGCCATCCTTACTGACATTGATTATTAACCTAATCTGCAACTAGCTCTAATCAATTACAAATTAAGTATAAGGCCTGCAGGATTTGACCCTATGCCTAAAACAGGTGTTTTGGAAGATTTTATTTTTCTTATATTAAAGATTACTCAGGCATTGAGTCTTTCCTTTCAGAAGTCAAGTACCAAAACAGATTTCTGATCCTTTTAACTTTATTGGCAATTTGTAGGTCAGATTCTAATTTCGTGCTGGTATAAATCAGCAGTAAATCCACTGAAATCAATAAATTTACACTGATGTAAAACTGGTATAAGTGATATCAGACTTGTCCTTCTGAATTTGCATTAGGGAATTTCTGTTGTTACATCAACTACCTTCAGCCTCAGTTCAGGCATTCTTTCTCACTTCAGGAGAGGCAAATAAAAATGAAAATGTTTTAAAAGGTTCTGGAATTTTAGTATAAATGTCCAGCTCTACTGAATTTGATAAAAATACTTTGAAGTGGTAAATGCTGTTTTCTAGAGCTGGTTGAAAATTTTCCAATCGAACAGTTTTCTGTAAGAGAATGCTGATGAGATTAAATTGAAAAATGTTGTGGAAATTATCAAAATGTCTAGATAAGGTTGAAACATAGTGTTTTGATAAAATGGAAATGTTTGTCTTTTAGGTTATTAAATTATACTGTATAATACAATATAAAAATTGAAATGATTAAGTTGAAACAGAACATTTTGCCCTTATAAAAACAAAATATTTTTGAAATATCTCATTTGGTGAAAAATTCTCAGATTTTGCCCTTTCATCCCAAATTGGGATGAAAACATATTTTGAAAGCTCAGAATCGCCCATGGAACAGAAATTCCAAATTTCAGTCATACTGATTTTCATTTACCAAGCTATCTGTAAGGCCCAGGATGATTAATATAATCAATATGTTAAGTGACAGTAATTCTTTCATCGGAAACTAACTTTCTAATTCTGTGTCTTTTAAAAACTGCCAGACACGTGGCATTATCAAAAATGGGGAAATGTAGGGGCACATTTCTAAAGAGCACTTTGTTTAAAACAACAGGGCCATTTTTTTTGAAATACCTTGCCATACATGGTCTTGTACTTCTGTTTCACTTGTTGCCTCTGGTCTGATGATCGATTTGATAGGATTTCAATAATTGCCGTTTCATCTGTTCCTAAAAAATATTAATGTAGACGAGGAAATCATTCAGAAACTGCCCGCAGATTTCATTTCTTCTGGGAGAGAAAAAGATGATCAAGTACTCTCCCTTCTAATTAGTAGAAAATTAGTTTCAGAACATCAGTTGGTGTCAATGACAGCTTTTCTAGCATGTACCATTTAAAAAACGTTATTTTGAGTCTGCAGCCAGAACATAAAGAGAAAGTGCACCCAAACCAATGACACTTAAAGCTAAGATGTCATTAGGGAACCAAATCTCATGTTTCAAGGAATAAGCTCATCAGGAATCAGGAAGAAATTCCAACCTGTGTAGCACTGAACAACTAGCCAGGTGTATTGTTTGTTAGGGTTCAGAAGTTGGTATCCTTTGAAGGATCAGATACTGACTACCTTTGGCAGCAGAACACAAGTGTGCCAATAGTCTGACCCAGCATGGCACGTCCCATGGGAAGTTAACCTACTGAAGACAATTGCAAAACACTCACTGTCTTCAGCAGGAGCACAAACTGGTGTATAACGATGGTGATGCTTGCTCTCTTCGTTACTTTGATCACAGCTGGCTGTGACATACCAGTGTACAGTCCAGATCAGTAGGGGGCTGTGTCACCCTTGTCCCGCAACTTTGGGTGTCTTACAATGCCTTTCTGAAGTAGCCCCCACCTGAGCCACTCACAAACAGCCTTCCAGTATGAAAGCCACAACAAGTATGTGTAACTGTATCCTGCCAGTCACACCTGGGTTACAGTCTGGCTGTCCCCAGCCTTGGTTATACTGCAGGGTGACCCTAACAACCCCCTAGGTCTGGATTTCCCCCCCATAGAAGTATGTCCTGTACTGCCCACCCCAGCCCTTTCCTGGACAGTGCAAATATTTTAAGTTCATTATTTTTTTAAGGGAATAATATGCAGGCTTATTATCTCAAGCAGTTATCCAAACACTTCAATTTAAATACACTGGATTAGATGAAACAGTAAAACAAGTTTATTTACTACAAAAAGAGAGAGATTTTAAGTGAGTACAAGTAATGAGGCATAAAAGTCAGGAATGGTGAAATGGTTACAAGAAAAATAAAGATAAAAGGCTTACTAATGCCTAACAAACTTTATCAGATTCAAGCAAAGTTTCTCAACACATGCTTTCAGCAGTCTTACTGACTAACCACTGTGGGTTAGGACCTCTCCCAAAGAGTCCAATGACTGTTTCTGTTGTCTCTTTAGGTGCAGTGAATGTGATAAGCAGAGTGAGAGAGGGGGTTTCCTTGCAGTGTTTGTCCCTCATTTTTATAGTTTCAGTTCCCCTCTTGAAAAACATTTCCAGCTGGGCACTAGGAGACAAAGAGTCTATGTGGAAGGGTGTTCCCTGCTCTTCTTTTCTCACTGGTTTGAACTTTCTTTGTTTCCCTCCCTGATTGATTACTTTGTTTACTGCTTAAATGAAAATTAAGCAAAGCACACATTCCTTTGTTAGGACAGACCTGTTTGCCAACTTCTGTTTGGGCAGAGCTATGAGGCTTGGAATATGTATCAATAACCCACAAGACAGGGGAATTTTGTAACTTCACATACTGTGTAGCCACATGTTTTATCAGGATGATACTGACCAGAAAATTCTGAGTGTTTAAATCAGTGGTTCCCACCTTTTCTCTGCCACTGCATACCGTGATATAGAATATCAGAGTTGGAAGGGACCTCAGGAGGACAAAGCAGGACCAATTCCCAGACAGATTTTTGCCCCAATCCTTAAATTGCCCCCTCAAGGATTGAACTCACAACCCTGGGTTTAGCAGGCCAATGCTCAAACCACTGAGCTATCCCTCCCCCAATTATTTAATTATTTTGAGACACGTCACCATATCTCCAAATGAACTTGCCCTCTTATCATCTCAGTTTAAGCTGTTTAACATCCTTACCATTCACAGTCGGCAGGGGCTGTGTGCTGGCACAAGTGTAGCTCAAGGTGCAGGGAGCAGCTGTGTCTGAGGGGATGCTGCTGACGCAGGGACCAGCCATGCACTCAGTCCTTTGTTGGTGCAGTGGGGACAGCTCCACTCCTTGTGGCCATGAGCATGCCAGCCCAGGCTATGCCGTCCTACACAGTCACCATGGCCACTGGCACCCAGTGGTTCACGGACACTGAGGACGACATACCTGAGCCTGGAGGGTGCGATGGCCATTACCCAGCCCACATGGGGAAACTGATCTGGATGCATAGAACACCCAGTGTCACCACTCACTCCCGCCACCTGAATGTTCCTCCATGCCCCCTGAGGGGCCCTGGCTGGCCTGGGCTTGGGGAGGGAGCAGGACCAAATGGAAGGCAGAAATCTGCCACCCCCATGCATCATCTCTGTGATATTTCCATTTTGGGGAGCAATGCCCCCCATGCCCTTCCATCTCCACCCATTCAGGTAGGCAGGTGCTCCCCCTCCCTCCCTAAAGGGCACCCCTCCTGCATCAGTTCTGTCCTCACCCTCCACCAGTCCAGCCCCCACCTCATCCCAATTTTGCCCCACCCAACCCCCACCAGTTCTGCCTTCCCAGTTCCCCCATCTCACACAGCACCCCCACCTCTCAATTCAGCCCCCTTGCTTCTCCTGAGGTTCTTCACACCACCCAACCCTGGGGGGCTGCAGTGGGTCCCTGTCCAGGCTTTCTCTGCCACTCCCAGCTGGCGGTTGCAGGAAGGAGGGCGAGGGGCAGAGGAGCCAATCCGTTGCTCACAGGAGGAGTGTGGGAAGGAGAGGGAGATTGAGCTCTGATGTGTTTCTCTGCCCCTGGAGGAGGTGGGGCAGTGAGGCAGTTGGCCAGTCAGAAGGTGACTTGCTTCCGTGCCCCCACTCTGCATGTAGTTTTTCAAAAAATTCCATGGCACACCTGTTCGGGCCTGATGGCTCACCAGTGTGCTGCAGCACACCAGTTGGGAAACATTGGTGTACTTGATACCTTGCAAGGCGTACTTTGTACAAAGATTATTACAATAGCGTGTAGGGTTTGAACACAGCCGTATATTCCATCGCAATGGCCAACGTCAGACCTCAGGCCACCTATTGCCTAGCACAACATGGATTCATTCTGTAACTGAAATTCTTTATGTGTGACTCTCTGTATGTGAACTGGACCACAGCGTAGTGTCCACGCTGACAACCTTCTGGCTCCTGTTGTTAGTGTACAGTGTTAGGGGCAGAGACAAGGAGAGGCAAACACAGTGCAAAGCGGTGATAACGGTGAAGTATTTCACTCCAGGAGGGAATGAGGGGAGAGAGTTACAAGAGCCTGCAGCCCAATTTGTTGGTGGGAGAGACAAACAGCTGTGGGTCAGTGTCTGAGCGCTTATTTCTCATTTACACTAGGTTCCTTTATACTGCCAGAGCGGCACAAAGAGGCCTAAGTGTCAGTGAGAATCCAGCCGCCCATGTGTAATAGCTGTGCAGCCCATCTGTCGGAAAGATTTGCCCGTACCAATGACATTATCTTAGAGCAGTTAAAAGGATCTCCTGGGGCAGCTTGATGACAGGAATGACCTTAAAGATTTAACTTCGCCACCCTGGTCGTTAGCTCTAATGATGTAACTGCAGAGGTATCATGCTAATGCCTTATGTACTACAATGTAATGGACAATTTCCAGCCATGTGGCCTGCTTGTTTCATGCACATCTGTATTCTAAATATCAAGTGGGAAACCAAAATTCTTGACCCCAATGTACTTGAGAAAGCAAAATTGCTAAGTCTAATCACTGCTCTCAATCAAAGACATCTCCATTGGCTTGGTTATCTGCACCAGGAGGGACAACGGACACATTCCAAAAAACCTCCTGCATGGAGAAATTGTGGATGCGCCAAGGCCACCAGGCCTGTGACGGTACCTCCCATAAGGCTTTATGGAAATATGCTTATGAATGTATATATATATATATCATAACTAGAATGTGTTTTATGCTACATATGCCATGTAACATATCTGTGTAAAGGTCATGATCTACTGAATGTATTAATCCTATTTGTATGCATGTATCATTTTTGTATTCAAAGATATGAATATTGGCTGTGTACTGGCTTGATTTCTAAATAACCTTAGGAGAGCATTTGGTCAGTTCCTGGAGAAAGGAATGTTGAAATTAAGTATCTAATCAAGAAACACTTTAAAGGACAATGGATCTTGGAATGGCTACAATCCACATAAGAAGTCTACTAGAGGAGGTTCAAGGTAGCATGTAAACAATGGATGACACCTGTAAAACTGTGAGTCATGTGGTCATAAACAGATAGTAAAGGGTTAACCAGTCCAGTAAACCTGGCTAACATCTGACCAGAGGACCAATCAGGAGACAAGATACCTTCAAATCTCGGTGGAGGGAAGCCTTTGTTTGTGCTTTCTGGGTTTTTTCTTTGTTCTCTCTGGGTTCTGAGAGGGACCAGACATGTAAGCAGATATCTCTAAGTTTCTGAAACAGCCTCTTCTGTTCAATTTATTTAAGTACCAGTTAGAAAGGCGGTTTAGTCTTTTTGTTTGTTTTCTTTATTTGCAAATGTGTATTTGCTGGAAAGATTGTATCTCTGTTGCTACAACTTGTATTTGTGCTGGGGGGGAGGATTCTCCCTGGTGTCTATAAGCTGAAAGACCCTGTAACATTTTCCATCTTGATTTTACAGAGACAACTTTTACTTTTTTCTTTCTTTTATTAAAAGCTTTTCTTTTTAAGAACCTGATTGATTTTTTGGTTATCTTGTGTAAGACCCAAGGGGAGGAAGTCTGCACTCACCAGGGAATTGGTGGGAGGAAAGAGAGAAGGGGGGAGGAAAAGCCTGATTTCTCTCTGTGTTAAGATTACTGACTCTCTCTCAGGGAAAGTCTGGGAGGGGAGGGGAGATTCTGGGAGGAAGAAAGGAGGGGGGAATGGTTTATTTCCCTTTGTTGTGAGACCCAAGGGTTTTTGGGTCTTGGGGTCCCCAGGGAAGGATTTGGGGAGTCAGAAGTGTCCCAAAACACTATACTTTTGGGTGGTGGCAGCCTATCATTTCTAAACTAGTAATTAAGCTTAGAGGGGGTTCATGCTGGTACCTCATCCTTTGGACGCTAAGGTTCAGAGTGGGGGTTCATACCATGACACATGCATGGACATGTGACTTGCCCAGGTGACTTCAAAAACTCCATTTTGTAGCTGGACTCTGCATAGGAGAAAGAAGGGGCCCTCCACCCACAAGAGAAAGTCTATTTAAGCCTGTGGGAGACCTCTCAATTTTGTCTTCAGCTGGCTAAAGAGAGAACCTCTCCACCCCCCAAAATACCTGAAAGAAACTGAAACAAAGGACAGTGACTGCAAGGTGCGTGAGTGATTGCTGGACCCCGGCTAAAAGGTGATTAGTCTGTAAAAAGGGAGCATTCTGGAACTGGTGAGGATCTTATCTGTATTCAGATTTATTAGATATAGATTTGCGTGTTCTATTTTATTTTGCTTGGTGACTTACTTTGTTCTGTCTGTTACTACTTGGAACCACTTAAATCCTACTTTCCATATTTAATAAAATCACTTTTTACTTATTAATTAACCCAGAGTATGTTTTAATACCTGGAGGAGGCAAACAGCTGTGCATCTCTCTGTCAGTGTTATAGAGGGCGAACAATTTATGAGTTTACCCTGTATAAGCTTTATACAGGGTAAAACGGATTTATTTGGGTTTAGCCCCCACTGGAAGTTGGGCATTGGAGTGTTAAAGACAAGAACACTTCTGTTAGCTGCTTTCAGGTAAGCCTGCAGCTTTGGGGCAAGTAATTCAGACCCTGGGTCTGTGTTGGAGTAGATGGGTGTGTCTGGCTCAGCAAGACAGGGTGCTGGGGTTCTGAACTGGCAGGGAAAGCAGGGATAGAAGTAGTCTTGGCATATCAGGTGGCAGTTCCCAAGAGGGTTTCTGTGATCCAACCCATCACAGGGCTGACTTTGGCTCAGGTACAAAGTTGTTTGCAAGAGGATCTTGACAACTTTCAAAATTGAAACGACAACCTGGGAAGACGCAGCTAGCAACTGGCCACCCTGCAGGACTGTGCTGTGCCAGGGAGTCAAAGAGGCTGAAGAGAGGTGGTTGATAGAGGAAACCAAAAACTTAAGTACAGCAGGCCTCAAGAGCTAGCAGCACACCAGCTTCATCTTCTCTCCCTGCACCTTATGCCTGCGCTATTTGTGGCAAGGACTGTCACTTGAGAATTGGACTTTTTAGCTCCTCGTGATGCTGCAGGAAGATACCCAGTAACTGAACTGCTTTTATGCTTACACCATTGTCTTTCAAGATGGATGGTTGCTGCACATCATATTAACTCATTGTGTGCTGCAACGTGGTGGACAACTTCAAGCCAGGTGGCCTGCATGTGTAATGTACATCCTAGAGTGTATGTAAGTATGAACCAGATGGACATAGATAAGATGTCTTTAGGACACTAAAGGGATTCTTCATCAGAGCCTATACATCAGATTATACATCAGGTGTGCTGAGAGCGCAGTCTATCATGCTGACCAATATTGTCTCATTGTTTGCTTCCCCATCTCTATCCACCTATTGTCTCTTGTTGTATGCTTAGCATTGAATTTATTTTCATCTCAGCATGTAGATGCTGAATAGATATGTCAGTACAGGACATGCGTATATCCCCTATTTTCAGCTATTTCATGTAGAAATCTAAACACCAGGCCAGATCTGGGGATAGACATTTTGGTGCTCGGTGCCACTGCAACCTGGAGATGTGGGAGTGTGCTTTTAATGGGGCACTTCCTAGTGTAGCTGTCATGGCTGGGGCAGGGCCGGCGCTTGCATTTAGACAGCTTAGGCAATCGCCTAGGGTGCCAGCATTATTAGGGGGCGGCATTTTGCCGGAGGGGGCGGCAGGTGGCTCCGGTGGAGCTGCCGCAGTCGTGCCTGCGGACGGTCAGCTGCTCGCGCGGCTGCGGTGGACCTCCCGCAGGCACGACTGCGGCAGCTCCATTGGAGCCGTGGGAGCAGCCGACCGTCCGCAGGCAGGACTGCGGAGCCGGGGGACCAGCGCGCAGGGCGGCAAAATGGCCATGCGCCTAGGGTGCTCAAACCCCTAGCGCTGGTCCTGGGCTGGGGGGTTGGCCAGGCAAGAGCAGCCCCTAATATCCAGATGTCCTAGGTAGCTGCCTTTGTAGCCTACCCCTAATGCCAGTGCTGAACAATGAGAGTTCATTATTCCTGTTATTGTTACTGACAGCTTGACCAGTCAATTGCAGTGAATAAATGCCATGTTCTTTCTGCTCCTTTGGGGGGTTAAGTCATGAAGTTAGCACACCAGGAATAATGGGCATAGTGAATGCCCAGTTCTGTGAGCTGCCAAGTGCCCTTAGCGCCTGTAGATTTCAGTGGAAGTGAGGGGTCCTCAGCACCTTGTAGGAGGTGCTCAGGATCTTCCAGGATTGTACCCTTACTGTAATGAGGTTAGGACGCTTGTGGGGTAAATATGTATTGATTAGCCAGTGATTTTACTCTTCATCAATATTAGATCCAAAAGCACATTGGAGTGTAGTAATGATTCATATGTAGCTAATGACAATTAAGATTATTCCCCCCCAAGCTAATATAATATATCATACTGTGAGGGTATCTGTATCTATCTATGCACACACAGAGCAGCTGTGCTTTGGAGTTAATAAGTGGAGTTCGATAGCTGAGAGAAAACAGAAAGGTTAACTCAAAACTGATCAAGCAGTTGTTTTGCCACAAGTGCGCGCTTGGACATACAACTTCTGTAATGCAGAACTGTCCCATTAGTACCAACACAGCTAAACAACAAGTTTAGAACAATAGCATTCTTACCCATCCCTTTGCAAGCTTTTTGTAGTTTCTTGGCATCCCGTTCTGCATTGAAATCATGATGGCGCCGAATGGTTGGCTAGAAAAACAGAGGCAATAGTAAGTGGAGAATAATACTACAGTGAATCCTTTTAATTACACTACATGGAATTTGGGCTAGGTTGGGTCAGATTGCCATCTGTTCTTTATTCACAAATATCCTAATTCTGATGTCCTTACTTAGTTTTTACTCACTGCTTACTCAGGAAAAACTCCTATTGATTGACTTAGGTGTGTTGATCTATAACAGGGGTAGGCAACCTAAGGCACGCATGCAGAAAGCGGCACGCAAGCTGATTTTCAGTGGCACTCACACTGCCAGGGTCCTGGCCACTGGTCCGGGGGGCTCGGCATTTTAATTTAATTTTAACTGAAGCTTCTTAAACATTTTAAAAACCTTATTTACTTTACATACAACAATAGTTTAGTTACATATTATAAACTTATGGAAAGAGACCTTCTAAAATGTTAAAATGTATCACTGGCACGCGAAGCCTTAAATTAGAATGAATAAATGAAGACTTGGCACACCACTTCTGAAAGGTTGCCGACCCCTGATCTATAAGTAGATTATGAAAACCTTACTCACGCTGGTAAGCGTTTACACAAACAAATAGTTCCATTCAAGTCAAAGGAATTAAGTATGACCAGCATGAGAGAGGATTGCATGAATTAGCCCTGAGTGAGTACTTCAGGATTTACTCCACTATAAAATGGAAAATAAATACAGCCTTTCAAATACTAGTACTTTTCTGGGTAAGCTGGTCTCTGGCCAAAGTAAAACATGGAGCTTGATCTTGTAACTGTTACTCATGCACGTAGTCTTTTTCATGCAAGTAATGTTATTGATTTCAATGGCACTAGTCACATGGGTAAAGAATACCTGAATAAGAAAGAGTTATAGCTTCAAGCTGTTAATTTGCTCTTTATGACAGTTAAAATGTAGCAGCTGATCAATATTGCCCAACTGCAGCACCATCATCCAAATGACAATGGGTTAAATTTGCAGACGCACTTACATGACTTAGGAGCTGAAGTCCCATGGAAACTCAGTGTGATTTAGACTCCTAAGTGCTTATGTCACTTTTGAAAATGGGACATCAGTCCTAGATCACTTAGCTGGTTTTGAAAATTTTACCTGTTGTGTCTAATAGATTATAGTCACTGTCACATTCTTGTCCAAAGTATCAGTGTTGTCTCTACCGATCCCTTTGGTTGCTTGGCACTCATGTAGGTGCAAGAAGCATCTTTTAGTGTTGTTCTTTTTCAGAATGGTCATGCTTAAAGATTGCTAGGTCTGATGAAAACATTGGCAGTTCAGGATCATGAAGTGCTCTGTGCAAACAACAGGTGTGTCATAGCAGAATAAATTTCCCTACACTGCCCATCTACCTCAATGCTTTACTAAAGGAATCAGCTCTGGCCGTTCAGTCCTTGGTGCCTGTAATAAGATCACCCAAAATAATTTCAATTAGTGCTAATTGTGACTTTTACATTGCTTATATTTTGGTAAAATTATCCTAATTTTTGGCTACTCTTATGAACATAGGCATTTATAACACACTATAACAATGTAACATTTCCTTCTCTAAATCTTCTTTCCTTGCTTTAGGATCACACAGTAATAAGACTTTCACCACCAGACCATTATCTTAAATCTTGATTGTAAAGTTACATGTTGTTATACAGTAGGTACAGATATTAAATCAAGTCCAGTAATTAGTGAGTTACTTGGCTAAACCTTTGAATTATTGTAAAAATAGACCCATATATAGAAATATTAATATTTTCAGTTGTGAGTTTTCATTTAAATTATTCCAGTATAAAATTATATCAAAATCTGAAAGAAAATACAGTTATTGTAGCTGAACTGATGGTGTTGTATCCAAATATTTCTACTGTGAAAATACGTTTGTTATTGCTTTGATAGAATTACATACTACAGGCATAAATATTTGAATATGCTCTTGAAAGTAGAAATTAAATGGTATCCAGTTTCTTCATTCCTTACAAACTGATGTGCAGCATCTAAGTTCTCTCCCTCCAGTTGGTGATTGGAATAATTCTGAGAATAGAATTCACCTTTGTTCTTTGTAACATCAGGTTGTACAGCGGCAGCCTAGCTAGACCGAGTAATGAGCATAGGTTAATGGAATAATGGCAGCTTACAATACAATGAAAGTCTATTCTCAGGATTCCTCTCCATGACGCAAAAGATGTAGGTGCAATGGATCTATTCATCTAAGCCATAATACATGCACAGTATTGATGCAAGAAGAGTCATATAACTTGTTCGAGTTGTCCTCAGCAACTAATAGATTCAGTGTTCACCATGATTTATGCAGAATTCAGTAGGACCCTCAGCTGGTCTCCTGACTGAACGCTTTCTGTTGTTTCCCATACAGTGTTTATTCATCACTGTACTCTGTTCTGTATGCCATAAGCTGTCTTGTGTTAAATATTTTCAGAAAGCATTTTGGGACCCAGATTGCATTAAAGATGATATTAGATATTTTGCTGCTAAGGTAGCTAGGGTGTCTTGAGCCTTTCAATATATTTTTGTAAAATGGTCACTTATAATTTCCACCAGCATTACCTCATTCTGGATGCCTCTTTCTTCAATGATCCAATAGACCATTAATACTCCATTTCCATAGTTAAATATTAAACTGTCCCAGAGCTACACACTTATGTAAATAAACTGGAGATAGACCAGATGTCTGCAGTGCACCCTTGAACTCCTCAAATTAAAACACAAGCCCTCTCTTTCAAACAGAGTCAGCATTTATATTTCTAGAGATTTTTATATACTTATCTGTCAATTCTCTGTGGGCTGAATTGTGAAGTCTGTACTCAGTCCAGACTCAGATAAAATTCCCATTAACATCAGAGGTGCCCAGATATTACAGTGATGGATGTGATATAAGAACTCCTAGATAAACAAGACTTGAGTAATGGCTTCATGATTTGGCCCAACTCCATGATAACAAGCTTAACACACAGACTTTATTCCAATACTTTATTCAGCCTATAATTTAAAACACGACAGTATTATTAGAGTCTACCTTAAGCTAGGTAAGACATTAATAATTCTATCTTGCACTCATAGTACTCCTTTAATTCAGACAGATCCCAATTTATAAACAACAGACCATATGGTCCCTACTCCATTATGCTGCATAGAAGGGAGCAGTTTGTAGTACACTGATGATAAAGGAGAATGGAATAAACAGTGCTGATATTAAACTATCAAAATTATTATATTTAGAATTAACATCTATTGAAATGAATGAGGCAATTCAGATCTCTTGGAGCTATTGTTTCAGGCTTCCTGCAGACTCAGGCAGACATCATGTCATCTGTTACACTTCATATTTGCAAAAGATTTCTTTGCAACCATGAAGAGGATCAATTTCTTTCAAAAAATCAACAAAGTTTTGATTCTGGAGCACAAAATGCAGCCATCAGGTAGAAGTACTAACTGTTTAAGCAACTGTTCTAATTAAGCCCCTGATCTTGCCTATCTTAAATGATCTATTTTCATTATAAGATCTTTGGGGCAAGGAATATGTTTTAATCTATGTTTGCAAGGCTTTGTGTAAATGCAAGGCATCTTCTAAGTGATCAATAACAATTATTAATAAAATACCACTCACTGATCATAAATAAATGATAAAAATATATATTTGTCAGATAGTAACTAGGTTCGAGTTAATTCATCTGTTCATCTAATAGATTGTAATGCTCCTATAAGGTTTGTTTCCAGTGTAGTATCCACTTCAGTCTGTGATATCTAATTGGAATGTTATGGCCCTGATTAACCACTGCCCCGCACCTTGCAAAGTGAGGGAAAGGAGGGTGCAAAAAAAAAAAATGCTGCCAAGGCTAAGTCTACATTACAGACTTCTTTCGGTATGTGAGGAGGTGTGATCCCTGACTGACATAGCTATGGTAGCTGAAGTCCCTAGTGCAGACACAGTTATATTGGCAAATCTGAACCTTTACTGGAATAGCTTGTTTCACTTGTAGCATTAGCATACCAGTACAAAACCAATACAGTGGCCTATACACTAGGAGAGCTTTGTAGATAAGGTATACTGGCAAGGGAGAATGGCAGTGTTATAGACTCACTTCGAACAGGCGTGACTACACAAAACATGTTGCCAGTGCTGACGCTTCCCTTAGGCGGTTGCCTAGGGTGCCAGGATTCGGGGGGTGGCATTTTGTGCGCTTCTCATGGGGTGCATGGGAGCTTCCGGTTCCGCTCCCGTCGTGCCGCCGAAGAAGGACCTTCTGCCAACGTGCCGTGGAAAACAGCGGCAGGCAATTGAGCAGCTCAATGATTGCTGCTGTGGCCTGTGGCATTTTGGCAGAGGGTCCTTCTTTGGCGGCACAATGGGAGTGGAATCGGAAGCTCCCATGCGCCCCGTGGGGAGTGCACAAAATGCCTCCCCTCGAATTCTGCCTAGGGCGCCAGAAAGCCTGGCGCCACTCCTGCATGTTGCAGTGAGTAATCAGGCCCCAAGCCTGAAAGTTGTAAAGAATCTGGCTAGCACAGATAATAAAATGCTAATTAAGAGGCAATAAAATAAAATAACATAAAAGGTAATAAAAGAAAAGGTCCCAGTTAGGATATATTCATCTTGCTTGTTCTTCTCACGATATGGTGTATCTGACTTGGCAGCATGCCATATCTGAGACACCAGCAGCTGCATGCCTCTTCTCAAATGGGAGTGTATAGAAATACTGTTATTCTAAATAGTCCCTGTCTATAACAATTCTGCTAGGGAATGCTGATCTGGGCTTTACCATTTTGATGGGACTGAGTTTTTAAAATTATTTATTTCTTTGAAAAAGATAAATTGTCATACCATCTGTCTGTCTATGATATTTAGAAGGCACTCATCATCCTGCAGTTGGAGGTGTGACCATATGAAGAAAATAAAATGCCTCTGAATTTTTCAAAAATATTTAGGAAAAGCTGGTCTCAATTCTTCACTGTCCCTAAGCAAGGCTTCTAGGTATGAGGAGGTAATTAGGGAACCAGTCATGTCTCCTTGATTCTTAGTGGCTTGGCTGCAGCTAAGTTAAAGGAAGAGGGGGGGCACCTTTAACTTACACTGCTGGTAGAAAACTTTCCACCAGAAAATAATTGGGCATAGCAATGTCCTGCCCTTACACGTCTCCTCCCTGCCCCCAACATGTGGCGCAGCTCTGGCAGAGGAGGCCGCAGAGCTCTGCAGCATCTGGCCCAGTGTATCCAGAAGCCTGTGTCAATTGTGCAGCTCACTCCTGATGGGGAACATTCCCTCCTATAATTAGTCCCAAGGAAGAGTAACTGCTCCTTAACATCAGTGAAGCTTGCACAATCTAGCCTGAAATGTTTGTTAGGAAAGAAAATCCTTCCAGTGCCTAGAATTCAATAAACCATGAACCACTGTCAGGGCTTCTATGATCATTTGTCCGAACTCTGTTCTCATTTACAATTCAAAAGAGTTACTTCAAGTGGTTTCATATTTACTTCCATGTAACTGAGGACAGAATATGATCAGTCAACTCAAGAAATGATGCTAGTGGTTCATGGTTTATTGAACTATCTGGGCTGATTCTCCACTGCCTTGTACTTTTTTGTAGTCATTTTCACCTGTGTGACAGACCCAGGCCAGTAGGGTGCAGGAGTCTGGTCCTATTGGCATCCAGCGGTGCAGGAGTCTGGTAGAGGGCAAATATACTGGTCACTGGCTGAGTAGTTTTCTGTTCCCTGAGTGACCAGAGCAGGGTCTGCACTAGAGTAGTCAGGAACTTGCAAGAGACACAAGGAGCTGAGAGTGAGAGGGTGTGCTGCTGGAGGACTAAGGAGTACAAGCATTATCAGATACCAGGAGGAAGGTCCTGTGGTGAGGATAAAGAAGGTGTTTGGAGGAAGTGCGTGTGAGTAGCTGGGAGCAAGAGACACAAGGAGCTGAGACTGAGAGGGTGTGCTGCTGGAGGACTAAGGAGTACAAGCATTATCAGACACCAGGAGGAAGGTCCTGTGGTGAGGATAAAGAAGGTGTTTGGAGGAGGCCTTGGGGAAGTAGCCCAGGGAGATGTAGCTGTCACACAGCTGTTACAAGAGGCACTATAGACAGCTGCGATCCACAGGGCCCTAGGCTGGAACCCGGAGTAGAGGGCGGGCCTGGGTTCCCCCTAAACCTCCCAACTCCTGATCAGACACAGGAGGAGTTGATCCAGACTGTGGGGGAGATCACTGAGGTGAGCAAATCTGCCAATAAGCGCAGGACCCACCAAGGTAGAGGAGGAACTTTGTCACACCTGAGAAAGAGAGAGGAAAGTGGTTGTAAAATGCTACCATTCTGATTTGTCGTGGTTTTGCTCCCTCTTTTCACTTATATTGTAAATGTCTACATAAGGTACAAGGCAGTTGAGAATCTGGCCTAACATAGTTAGCTAGATTTTATTTTTAATTGACAGCTGTGTTATTTCATCTTTCAACAACTTTTAGGCATGTGGCTTGTTAATATGTCTTGACTGCTAATAAATTATTTCATGGAGAGTTGACACAACATGAGTTTGCTAATGAGGGTCAGAATGTTTTTTTTTTTCCTGTACCAATTCCATTGACGTAGAAAGCTATTGATTCTCAGTTCTCATTGCGCTGCGACCCCCTTCTGAGCTTTGGTTTCAGTCCCGGATGGAGGGGCTCAGGTGTCGGCTTCAGCTCCAGGTCCCAGCAAGTCTAACACTAGCCCTGGTGACCCCATTAAAATGGGCTTGCGACCCACTTTGGGGTACTGACCCACAGTTTGAGAACTGCCGGCCGCTGCACTAAAACTTTAATCTTTAAATCACAGTAAAGCATTAACTAATTAATCCTGGGAATACCCTTTGAGTGACAAATCATCAGATGGGAAATCTGAGACAGAGGTTAGGTGAACTGCCCAGGCCAACAACTGAGTCAGCTCCAAAGCTGGGAACGGAATTCAAGAGTTCCTGGCTCCAAGTCCCATGCATGCACACTGACAAGACATTCTTCTTTGGCATGGAAGCCCTCCTAAAGTCTTATTGCTTCCTATACTCTTGATATAACAGATAGATATTCCTCACCCCATGGAAACAATACATCAGCCCAGTAGATAGTACTAAAGAAATCTTCACAGTGCTCACTAATCTAAAGTGACTGAAGTCTGAAGATGAGTCACTTGGGTCACCATGGCTCTTACACAACTCATGACTTTGTACACATTCACTTAAAACAACATGGGTAGAGTCATTGCTTAATTTATGATATTTTTACGGTTATTAGTAGATTAGATAATCACCTTCTGCACTGTTGCAGTTTTGTTGGGACAATAATACTTTGTTGACAGTGTGAGAACATATCAAGAGTATCAGATCATCAGATTACAGGCATGTTTTCCAGTGAAACAATGTTGGGAATTTTTTTCATGCTGTTCTAAATGGCCCAGGACAATACAACTATTAATGAGTTCTGGGGAAATACTTATAACATGGATTGTGCTTGATCTAGTTACAGAATGGTTAAAATTTGTGGTGTGGATGGGACATAATCATGTCATCATAACTGGACTATGCCTTGGACTGGCCAGTTTCACCTTTGAACTTTAGTCTGGGTAGGCCCTATCCACACTACAAATAAGAATAGTTTATATGAAACACATTTATATTCTCAATTAGCAATCTGATTCTCAGTTAGTTATCTGAAAAGATGGGTTACCCCTGAGAGTACTTAGCAAAAACGTCATGTATCCAAGTATGAAATCTGCCATAAATGCAGGAAATAGAATGCAATAAACAAGTGAAATTACATGAGATTCCCAGTCATCCTTCATCCAAGGTTGGCACAGATCTATTTGAATTGAATGGGATAGATTGCCTCTTATCAGTGGTCGAAACCGAGCTGTTGCACAGCACATCAAGTAACAATTTACTAACACGTAAATCGGTTTACTTGCCATGGGATTTCAGATGAGTCGATAACAGATAATGACCCACAATATTCAGTGAATCATTTTAGGTATTCTCTTTGATCTATCAATTCAAGCATGTATGTCAAGTCTTACGATGAAAAACCAAATGGGTTGGCAGAAAAAAATTGAATAAAAAATAAAAGCTCTGGCAGATTCAAGGGATCTATACTTAGCATGGTTAATATTGCAACACACTTCACCTGTGTAGACACTTATGGCAGAGACCCAAATTTGGGACCAAAATCTAACAAGTTTCTTGAGCTAATGACAATAGCTTTGAAGTACTTACAAAATAACTACAGATCAGGAAACTAGAATAGAAGAAACACCACCAAAAAAAAGTGACCCCTAATGCAAAAGAGAGGGAGAGAGTTAGATTTCCAACAAAAAGTACCTTGCAACATATCAAAATAACTACTATTTTTACCCATCCACACCTTCAAGTTTAGCGAGGTCACACAGGCGAAACAGAAGACAATGGAATAGCAATATCTAGAATGCTAATGACAACGATTGTGCACTGACAGAAATAACACATGCCCACTTAGTCACTGACAGTGTACAGCACCAGGAGCAGCAAACTCGGGCTACTGCAGAAGGAAGTTTTGAGAACCAGTGCCCATGTGATGAGAGAGCCACTGAGGTTTGGAAGTCACAGCTATTGGCAGATGTTTAATAAGAGTTGGAATAATCCTCTCACCTATTAGAGGGGCTCAAGTGTTTTATTCTGACCTTCATCCTCGACAGCTGCTTTTGAGTGTTTTATTAATTGGCTGCCTTACTTTCTGGTTGGTTTTGGTTGATTTATTTTATTTGCATTTCACTTTAGGGAAATAAAAAAGGAATATGTAACTGTAACCACTTGAATCAGTGTATACTGACCCCGGCTACATGATAGGAGTGTTACCTTTTATTAACCTGACCAATTAATGTGAGTGATGTTAGTCTTTTACCAGTACTTTTATGTGCCACATACATTTAATCATTATTATTATCTGCTGTGCTACCACTGCCTTTCATTGCTCCATGGACTGTTAGGATATACCTGACACATTTAGCAACAGAGCAGATATATGCATGTTTAACTGGAATACGTGGAAGTAGTTAGAGAACAGAGATAAAATAAAAGCCTGTTACAATTGTTGGGCCAATTCCACTCTCAGTTTCAGAGGTACAACTCTGGTTGAAGTCAAAGGGGCTGTGTCAAAAGTCTACAACAGGGAACAAAAGGCTAATTTTTAATAGAATTCTAAGCAAACAATTTCACTAGCAATACAAATCAGTCTTTATGGCTAAAAAAAAAACCTGTCATTTTCATAAAATTAAGCACGGGAAAAAAAACCTAGGAGACCACCTTAGAAATCCTGGAAATTGGCACAGAAAATAGTATTTATAGTCACAGGTTTGCAGTACATTTCATTGTAGCCCATCCATCAGTTTAAGGATCCAAAGTCCTTCCACACATGTCCCACATATAGACAATGAATCAGTTCTCTTACTAATTAGCAACCCTGGAGATTTGCAGGGTTTCCTTTTCTCTGTCCATAATCACATAACATACTATTATATACAGTAATATAATTGTTAATACAATAACAACCAGGAATTAGGTGCTAATCTAATTAGTAAAGTTGTGTACAATACATTGTGCTCTCAGAAGACAACCTTTAGCAAATCAATGCCCACATGATTAATTATTAATTGGTGCATACGTACATGGGATTAATTATTCACTGTAACAGAAGCTTCTAATGAGCTGTAATGTAACTGAAAGCGAAGGTTAACTAGACCAACAGTACTGAATAGAGAAAAAGGAGGCATTGTGTTAAATCTTGAATTCTTAATATCCCATACCATCACATGGGAAGTGCTAACACCCTGTGTTATCAGGATGAACTTTAAAGTTTTGTCTAGAAGGGATGGTTTGAATTATCAATAGCATAACTGATGTGACTCATACTTCCTTTCAGGTTCTTGAGTTAACAGTAAAATGCAAAATGATAATGTTCTCTCTTAAGTCTGGCACATTTTAAAATACAGGATGAAAATGTTATACCATGTCCTCCTAGCCTTATCAGGAAGCTCGTCTGTCAGCCCAGAACTAACTCGGGGTTCATTTCCCTGTAATGGAAATTGTGTTAAACCTGCTTTTACTCTAGCTTGGGCCTTTTGAACCATGGCAGTCATTGGACCATATCTAAAGCCATAAATCAAATGGGATAGTCCTTTCATTTTTAAAATATCTGAATAGAAAATGTATCCCATTCCTTCTCACAATGTACGTGTGATTGGAATGAACAGAGATGAATGACACATTGCCTACAGTTTTGTGACATTTGGAGGGGTAAGAGGTGACTGAGTCAGAAAGTGTTTGGGCTCCAGAATGTTAACCAGTAGGGGCAGAAAACAGCTGGAGCCCACTTGATTACCTTCATGGGGAGAAAATACAAGGTCTTGAAGGTCTCTTGGCTCTAGTGGAGAAAGGCAGAACAAGAACCAGTGGCTGGAAGTTAAAGCCAAACAAACAATGAAAGGCAGCAGGAACACAGCAGATAATAATAATGATCCTTGGCACCTTCATGCAACTTGCAGTCCTGATTTAACTCTCCCACTCACCAAAAGGGTCATTCACTTGACTTGGTCTTCACAAGCACTGCTCTCTGCAATATCTCTTTTGCTAGGTTCCCCTCTCCCACTATCACCTGGTCACTTTCAGCATCCACCATTAGCAAACCCCTCCTTTCCCCTCATGCCCTGTTGTTCAGCCTTTCCATGACTTTCAGTCCATCAGCACTGATGACTTTTTGTCTGCTCTTAGTCCCCTCCTCCTGTCCCTTTATTCCTTTTCTTACATGGTTGTTTATTCTCTGCATGTTTCACTCTCCTCTGCCCTTGACTCTTTCACTTCCTCCCCAGGTCTGCCCTCCCAACCCCCAGGCCTCACTCATCCCCAACCTCCTCTTCTTCTGTTTCTGCTCTCATGCAACAGAGCATCTGTGGTGGAAATCCCATGACCAGGCTGACTTCCTCTACTACAGATTCATTCACTTGTCCTTCAACTCTATCATCTTCCTAGTTAAACAACTCTACATCTTCAACTTAGTTGAATCACGTGCCTGCAATCCCAGGTGCTTTTTCATCCCATTGATTCACTCCTCAAACACTTCCCTTCTCTTGCCTCCATGTCTCTCTCTCCACACAGGCTCTCGCCTATGTCTTTCAAAAGAAAATAGACAAAATATGACGTACCTTTCCCCCTCCCCTCAGCTTGCCTTTTCTTCCTCTGCTACAACTCTCTCCTCCTTCTCTCCGTCACAGATACAAACATTTCCTATCTGCTTTCTGCCTCTAATCACTTCACTTGCCCCTGCGATCCCATCCCATGCCATTATCTGATCTACCTTGTGAGGGAGAGTTTCAAAGCATGGTGTTTTTGTCTATCTTGGTGATGTGGCTAAGAAGCATGCAATACTGCTTTTGAATATAGTGAACAACTGAAAGAAGGCCAGATCTTTTTGAGATCATGACATTACACACAAAGTCAAATCACTTTGTGCTCAGGATTTGACACCAACAGTGCATAAGGAATGTTTCTAGTTGCTCCAAGTCTGTCTGTAAGAGTGTCTAGGTTTTGAACTCATAGAAATACAGGTAGTACACAGGCTTGATAGATCTGGAATTTTGTCTCATCACAAAGTTGTCGCATCCATAACCAAGACATGGAGCTCATTCAGGAAGTGGCAAGACCTATTCATTGAAGAACATCCAGTTTTCTGTGACAATTTGAACTCTGCTTGCAGCCTAGGTAGATGAATGCATTAACACTCTCCATGGTACTAAGTCCTATCTGCATTGGGGATTCTGATGCTCCAGCTTTGAGGTTCTGGACTTTGGTCTTCTGCCATGACAAGTTTGATCCCATATTGCGGGTGGCATCTTGGAGACCTGAGAAGGCAAGGGCTGAAATTCTCTGACTTCTCCACAAACAAGGCAGTGTTGTTGGTGTAATCTTAGTCAGTAAACACTTCTTGACCCACCTTGATTGTGACGTGTAGAAGAGCAAGTCCTTATATCCATTTGATAGCTCAACAGAATAATGCAGGGTGAGAATGCATCTCTGATGCACACCTGAGGTTGTAGGAATGAGTCGAAAGCTCTGAACCAATGCGTACTCTTGCACGAGTACTGGTGTGAAGGTCATGGAAAAGTTTAGCAGATCATTTGGAACACCAACTCCTTTCAATGTGAACCAAAGTGCTGACTTATCGACCTAATCAAAAGCTGCTTTGAGATACAGTAATATACGTCACATGAAGCGCGCAGTTAAATTCTCGGTGCAGCTCAACAAGAAGCTGGATGGTAAGGACAGTGTCGATTATTGACCGCCCAACAGTGAAACTTGATTGCTGTAGACAATGATGTCTGTCGAGAAGCAACTGCATCATATCGAGCAGAATGTGAGGAAAGACCTTTCTTGGGACCGATAACAGTGAGATCAGCCTGTAGTTGCCACACTTGGTGCAAGATACTTTGAGCTTATACAGGGATGCTGCCGTCTTTCCATTCTGCTGGGTTAGAAGGAACCGCAAGGATCATCTTGTCTAACCCCTGCCAAGGTGCAGAATTTGTTGTGTCTAAACCATTAGACTTAATCGACTCTTCCTTTGCTCTTTTCCAATCAGCATACCTATAATTTTTCTTTGTTTGGCCAGTTTTCTCTTTTCTTGTTACACACTGTGGCAGACAGCTACATCTGCTTCCCATAACGTTCAGAGCAATATATCACCGTATCTGAATGCCATCCCCCATCTGTCATGCAGACTGCCACTGATTATATCAAAATACATATTGTTAAGGCTGTTTTGTGCCTAATAACAGCAGCTGCATATCAGCAACTGATACTATCAGGCACTATAGAGGCAATGAAAAGGCCTTCCATATGAAATGTACAGTAGATACAAAGTACAGTTACCATATAGATACCTCTTCTGTTACTGCTCAACAATTCTAGCTGCAACTGAAAATTTCCTAAAAATAACCAGGTGCAAATAAACTTTTTTAAACTTGTGAGTAAAAATGCAGTTAATTAGCCCTTTTAACGAGGTCAAAAGATACTTATTTTTATTCAATTTTTCAGAATAAAAAGTGCCCATATACAGGCTGAGAGCCCTGCCCTTTATTTAGAACTGCAAAATTAAAATACATATCTGAATCAGCCTCGCTCCTGCTACAAAGCAGCAGCTGCTAATATAAAATATGAATATTTTGCATTTATTCACCCATCATCATTTCAGCTTGGCACCCATCTCACTCTACTATAACAATCAATAAAAAATGTTTATCATTTTTCACTCTTTTAATTTTATATTGTAGAGCTCCAATTTGACCGAATACAGTCCTGGAATATTAAATTCCACCGATACAGCAGGAAAGCATTATTTTTGTATCAATATTATTCACTGGCAGTCACCTTGTGGGTCAGGTAGAATTGTGTGGCTCCAGAACTGTAGCTTTCATTACTGAATGACATGTTTTTAGGTCAAACACAAACCAAGGCCGCAGATGAAGGGCTTTATTCACCTAAAAATAAGTTTCATTTCAGTTACACTAGGGATGAATTTGGCTTCTTTAATTTTGCTGATCATTTGATCATAATACAGCATATGATGAGCCACTAGTGATGTTAATCACCATGAAGCATGTTTTCAGATTTAACTGACATTGTTTTAGGGAAGTGTATTACTCCTGGGGGATTTCTGTGCCACTGCGCATGTGCAGAATTTATGTCCCCCACAGATTTCTTTGCTTCCCTGCAGAAAAATGACTCTCTGATAGGGAAGCAAAGGGAAGCCACAAGAGCGGTCATGCGAGCCTCCCCAGCAGTATGTTTTGGGTGCCCAGGGCAGCTGGCAGAGAGGTAAATCACTGTGTGGCAGGGGTCTGGGCTGGTGGCTCCTACCCTGAGCCAGGCTCAGCTGCTGGTCCTGGCTAGGCTGGGGAGGATGGGACTTCCTCTTCCATTGTATAGCATCCGGGACTATGTCATACTTACCCTCAGATTTCTTCCCCAGCTGTAGGAAGATCTGCAAACTCCCCCCCTGCACTTCCTGCACCCATCACTGCAGGTGGAGGGATCACTGTATGGGGAGCTGCTCCCCAACCTGAACAAACCTCAAGCATCCAGACCCCCTCATACCCAGGCTCTCTGGTCAAGCCTCAGACGCCCTGCACCCAGAACCCCTCATGATGAGCCCCACTCCCCCTGCACCTAGACCATCCCACAGAGCCACCTGCAATCAATGTGAAGAATTTTTAATTTTTTGGCGCAGAATGCCCTCAGGAGAAGTGTATTCTATCACCTTCTCTACATCAGCACATTTTTCCTCTCTTTTTTGAGCAAAGGTGCAACTGCACCACTCTGAGTGCTAAAGCAGACAAAGCTTAACTGATTTCACTACTGTATCAAGAATTCTTCAAAGACTTACATATGTTATCTCACCTTAGACCTGGATCTGTATCTTGAGATAGTGCTGTAAAAGTTTGAGTCTTGTCTACACAAACACCTAAACCAATACTGGCTCCAGTGCAGCTGCACCACGGATGAAAAACATGTACCACAGCTGCAAATGCAGAGACTCAGTCTCTGGGGCTGTAGTGCTGAATGTCTAAGGTATGTCATAATACTGTAGTTATTTTAAGAGAACGGCACCAGATGGTGGCAGTGGCACAGCAAGGCAAGGTTACATTTAAACAGAAGCTGTTGACATTTTTGAGGCCTCAAAATTAGAGTTTAGACACTTATTACCCCTCAACTTCCCTTTCTCCCCCCCCTCACCCCAAACAGAAAAACTTTTAATTTTCATGTACTGTTTGTATGCCACTTTTTAAGCTGCTGGGGTGATTTTCAGTTTCAAAGTGTTCCCCTGCAGGATGTTCCACCCAAACACTGTGTGAGAAGCATTAGTAACCCATCTCAGCATCACTCACCAGTCTATCTAAGTAGGAAAAGGAGCAGTGTATATACTAGACAAGTGGGCTCCATGGAAGGAACCAAAATCTGTCATTAGTTCTCTCCCAACCTCCCATGGCTGAACACAAATCTATTGCACCTTCTGCTGAGATTGGGTATCTGGGCCAGCAACTGCCATTGAATATCACCTGTTCCTAGGAAAGGAGGCAACAAGAAGCTACTGTTGGGCTCTGTGAGAAAACAAAATACAGCAACAAGCCTCTCACTGCAATAAATAATATTTACATTCAGCAGTGGTCCCTACAGGGTTATAATTCAGGAGGAGTACGTAAAGCACTCACAGGCAATGCAAAAGTCCATGTGATGTTTATAAAATTCTGCATTAGTCTCTCAGGAGAACCTCCAGACTTATCTGCCAGAGTCCGGAGGCAATCCCTGCTTGGTACTTGGATGTTTTCAAACCACCTGTCCTGTGCCAGACTCACCCTCTCTTTTGTATTGCTTAGAGTCCTCCCTGACTGAGGAAGGCAATTAGTCAGAATCTGAGACCTTATGAGATTCTCAAAAAACAAATCAAATTAAAAATGAATCACTCCCCTTCCCCAAATTATCCAAAGGCACCAATATTCATTAGGAAAAATAAAATATATAATATCTGGAGTTTCTCGGCTAAGGCATTTTTGAGAGATGACATTCGATGATAAAGTTAACCCAGTTTTACAAAAGTGAAAATGCCTCAGCTTTGCAAACTGTCATATCATATGAAAGCCTTTTCAGATTATCCTGAAACCTTCCCTAAAGCACCTCTCCTGGCAGCAGACCATGCATGCAAAATTTTAGACTGATTGATTCCATTTGGTGTATTCAGTGTTGTTTTAGCCATCCCAGGATATTAGAGAGACTAGGTGGGTGAAGTAATACGTTTTGTTTGACCAGTCAAAGATATCTCATCCACCTAGTCCATCTGATTCCATTTGGGGCAATTAAGAGGGAAATCAAAATTACAGATAGGATTGAGGGTACAAGATTGCAAAGGGAGGAAACAGTTATAGACTTTGAACCTTCCAAAGTATGGGAGTGTTCTGATCCAGGTTTTCAGTCAATTGCAGAAGCAGGAACCAGATCCTGTTCAGAGAGTGAAACCCAACTGAAGTCTAAAGATTTGGGATCTGGAATTGTGATGAAAAATGCCCTTTTTGTAAAAAATGACGTTTTGAAAAAAAATTATTTTGGACCCCCACCCGTCTGAAATTAAGTATTTTGATAACATCCTGTGTCAATATTTTTGGAATTGAATGTTTTAGCTTTTATTTTCAAAATGAAATTCATTGTTTTTTATATTTAAAAGAGGTTTAAGAAGTTAAAGGTTGAAATCAGAACTAATGTTTTGATTTTATGGAAACAAAATGTTTTGATTGACCCCAAACTAATTTTTTTTAGAATTTCATTTTGTGGGAAATTTCAGCTTTTTTTGGCTTTGTCCTGTTTCACAATGGAAAACTATTAAAATCATGGAATTTCCTGCAAGATGGAAAATCAGGTTCCTGCTCAGCTTTATTAGTCTGAACCGGAGCTAAAGAGAGAGAATAATGTTTAAGGCAGAGTCCAAAATAGCCAGTCTTAGGCAAGTACATGTGCTGCACCCCTCATAACAAAATTGCTTACTGGCTCATTTGCTGAAAAACTGGGGCCCCCTACTGTTGAATCCTGCACTTTTTCTGTAAAGTTGTACGACTTGCTCTGGGGATTTAAAACACACAACACACAAAGCATGAATGAAAATATTGTGGTGAAATGTAGAAATAGGAGAAGAACAAACTGCTTGCTTAAAGTCTTTTATTTAGGGCTACAGATTATGAGGGTGTTTCAGAAGTGATTCTCAGAACCAGGAGTTGAGCATATTTCCAAGATTAGTTCCAATCTCCTGGGGCCAAATCCCAAGGGAAGCTGAGTCCCTGCATTTCCCACTGGTGTAAATGGGCCAACTCTTGAGGTCCTTAAACAATGTGGGCATTCTACTGTTCCTACTGAAGTCCAATGAGAGTTTTTCCAATTACTTCAAATGCAGCAGGATCAGCCCTTTCAGGCTCACCTCACTCAGGAGAAATTGAAGTGATCTGCCCTTACATGGGTGCGCAGGCATCTGTGTGCGGGGAGGAGACAGGGTGTGTACAAGAAGCCTCCCTGCCCTAGCCTTGTGCTGCCCATGCAAAAGCTGATCCAAATAGCAGGCCCTGTGAGCAAGGGCTGCTTGATTCTTGTTCCTTTTGGGGAACAAATGGCCCAGAAAGGAATGGAGAGAAGGAGGAGGGGCTATTTACCTTTTCCCAAGATTCTTACACAAGTCTTCAGAGTGGGACCGACACACCAGAGCAGCAATCTGCACTTCCTAATGGCCCTGATTCACAATCTCTCTTCGTGCAGTGCACAGTCTAGGGAACGGATGTTTGACTGAGAAAATAATGAGTAAAGACCTCAAGATATGGCTCTCTGGCAGCGGCAGGTGCTCAGCACTTCCTGGGATATGGCTCTTTTATCAGCGTTTAACTTAACTCTATCAGAATACACAGCAGCAGAAATAAATATGCTAATTTGTGAGTTTCAAAAATATAAATACAAACCATATTACCTTTTTATTACAATACAAGTTGCTTAAATGACAGATATACTGAGCACTTGCAGCTCCCATTGAAGTTCTTTGAACATTATAGAATCATAGAAAGGTAGGACTGGAAGGGACCTCAAGAAGTCATCTAGTTCATTCCTTTCCCTTATTAAGGCAGGAACACCTGTAGGTTCATCCCTGGCAGGTGTTTGTCTCCTCTGTTCTTAAAAACCTCCAGTGATGGGGATTCCACAATCTCCCTTGGTAACCTATTCCAATACTTAATTATCTCTATAGTTAGAAAGTTCTTCCTAGTATCCAACTTAAATCTCCTATGTTGCAGATTTAGCCAATTACTTCTTGTCCTACCTACAGTGGACAGTACTTAAATGTGCATTTAGATGTCTAATATTAGGAATCTAAACATGGATATTTTGGCTGAAATTCTCTCAGTCAAAACCTTACAGCAATCCTAAGGGGTTTCAATTTATGGATTTGCGTCAGGTCCCGCTGTGAACAGCGCAGTTCTCAGAGCACTTGTAGATGACTACTTAGTCACCCAATGACAAACTTGGCCAAAATTTGAAAATGTTGGCTTCCATCATTGGAGATGTTGTCCTAGATCCATATGGAGTTATTTTAGTGTCCAGCAAGTACATACACAAGCTCACAGGTTCCTTAACACAATGTTTATTGCGTTTTTTAAAATCCTACAATACCACCCCTGTTTAACTGTGTTATACTCACTATTAAAACACTCAGAATCTATATTACAACTGTAGTTTTATACAGATTTGCATTGATATAAATATTATCAGGTACACACAACAAAGTCACAATACATTTAAAAACATACTTCCTATCTGAAATCCTAATTGAAATATATATTATTGAATATAAACTGATAGTGCGCAAATGCAATCCAAGTGAAGTAATTACTTACATGAAAGTTGCCCATTTTCGCTTAGCTTGAATGCGTGGAGGATACAACTGCTTTGTTGTTCAATAAGATAAGTATTTTCAATAGCCGAGTCTTATTATAGCTTCCAAGTATGATCCCTGCCCTGAGAGTTCCTGGATTAATAAATAACTTTTGACATTATCCTTATTTGAGTCATTTATAGATGGGTGTGTGTACATCAATGTAAATGGACTTTATTTTCTTAAAAGTTTAGCAGTTAATCCTGCAAGGTGCTAGAGTTTGGATACGCCTTTCAGGAGGCAATCAGCACCTTCTGGGATGGGGGCATTAGTCACACCATTTAAAAACAATTATTATTTAAAATATATGATTATCGCAAGTGTCAATATGTGATTTCTAAACATTTAAAAAGGGATGATTCCTGCTCTTAGTTCATAGTGGGCTTGACCCAGTGAAATGCAGAGCACCCTCAGCTCCAATTGAATTTATGGTCAATGATCTTAGATTGATTTAACTTTATAGGAGATCCTAAAATAGTAACCAAAACCTAATTCACTGCATGTAACAGAATGCATTGCTGACTCTAGCAGTATCATTGGGAACCTCAGTAGTTCATTTAATGTTCAGTGTGCTCATTCTTAAAATGCCAGGGCACATTTTAAAGATTTAGTCAGCTATCAGTGCACTGTGGCATATTCTGTAAAGACTTTAATGGTGTTTGAATGCACTCAAAAAGTTGAGTGAATTGTGACAATGAACATTTGTGTCCAGAATTTAATAATCTATGGTAATCTATCTTTGAAGATATACAACAGATTGTAATATATTTTCCTCTTTGCTCATTTCAAAGAACACCTTTAACACCTGGCATTGCATGAGCGATTTAGCAGATCTCCACTTCTGCCACAATATTTTTCAGAGCTCCTCTCAAAGTGATCCAGCACCCATTAAGTGGGGGAACAGAATGGGGAAGAAAAGCACTGAACTTAATTGCTGAACTATATGTGAATGTTCCAGGTTTGAACGCACTCACTGCACTGCTAATTGCTCCAGATTAAGTACCGCCTATAAGGCCATTGATTTCATTGGTGTCAGCAGCACAGCGAGTAAAATGGAGGACCAGTTACAAGTGGATTAAAATAACCAGTGGATCGAATCATATAAGGCTGTGTTGTGCATGCAAATACCCATTTTGAATGTATACACACGATATTAGCATGCAAAATTACCAGGCTGTGCACTATATCTGAAGTCATTTTGTGGATTTAGTTTACATGGCGATGCTTGAAAATTTTGCCATATGATTAACAACAGATAAAGGATTATGAGATTCTACCTGGGATCCAGCAGACAAGAGGACTGACTCCATGCTCAAGGCTCTGAAGCCATATCCACACAGGTGTAGTGCTCAAACTGTTGGGATGGGGGTATTGTTGGTGTCTCTACTCCCATCCTCTATGATGGCATGCACCAACTAATTTCCTATTTTTATCCAGTAGCAGTGGAATGTGAAGGGCTGATATAATTCATATAACCACCTCTACCTGCCAAGTTCAAGCAGTGGACAAGTGGGACTGATTTAAGGAGACTGAGAGCAACGTGGAGCTAAGGATTTATAGTATGGAGCCCTATAAATAGTACTCCTGGGGGAATTCTGCGCCACTGTGCAATGCAGAATTTTGCAGAAATTAACATGCATGCAGAATTTCCTTCCCCACCCCAGAAATGGGTTGCAGTTCTGCTAGCCATCACTAGGGGCCACTTGCACATAGAAGACACTGCTGGGGGGAGGGAGAGGGAACTAGAGGGTTTTTGGCAGCTGCAGTTCCCAGAGGAAAGGTGAGGGTGGTGTGCAGGAAACTCTGTGCAATCCTGGTGCCGAGCATCAGGCTGTTTCTTCTTCTGAATCCCTGGGCTTGGGGTGGGAAGAGTGGGTGTCTGACAAGTATTTTTGAAATCAGTTACCAAAATAATTGAAACTGGCATGATTATGTAGTGTTATTTTGACAAAATGTGCAGAATTTTGCAGAAATTTTAATTTTTTTGGTGCAGAATTTTTAATTTTTGGGCACAGAATGCCCCCAAGAGTAAAATAGGACTCTCTGCAAGACAGAAGGGGGATAAGTGAGGTTAGTAGGAAGCATATGAACTCAGGAGGCAGACTGTTATTCCAGGTAGTAAGTGCCATCTGCAGCAATAGTGCTACTGTAAATGAATAGCAGTACTGCTATACCAGATGTTGGTAATGGCTTCCATGGAGTCTTCGGTCCAAAGACAATCATGGACCTGGCCAAAGCCAGGGGGTGTGCTAATCACCATTCATTCAGGGTAAATTAAAGGAACAATTAAGTTCTTTCATGTAGTGAGATAGCTGAAAACAGTACAGGGTACTGCCCAAGGCACTGAGCAGCATGGTGAGGCCTGAGGAAAACTGAGCTTTGTAGTCTGAATTGAAGCTGTATGTGTCTGTATGTGTGTTAGAAGCAGAGAGCTAGCAGAAAGCAAGAAGAAGCAGTTGTGAGCATGACTCCAAGAACAGAGATACACAGTTTCTTGGGCACAGAACTCACTAAAGAGACAGGCTTGGGGATTTCTGAGCAAGGAAAATGCCTGCTGTTGTTTGTTTCTACTGTATTTAGAGGAACATGACTATGTATGAATTTTTTGTTAATTAACAGGATTGTACCAAAGAACATATTTGACCCATGTAATCAATTTCTCCTCCTAATGGAAACAACCTTGCAAGGCCCTGAATATTGGCTAACTGCACAGGCAAAATGGTCAACATTAGAGTGACAGTGGCACAGAGTTTCCAAGGACAGAAATTGTGAGCTGGTATTCCTGTTCAACCCTGGAGGAAAAAATAGTGGAGGTGCTCGAAGAAATCAAAGATGGCCAAAATGATTTAAAACAAGAGATGGAGACTTTGCAAGAGGAATGAAAACAAAATCTGGAAACTCCCCGGAAGGGACTGGAAGATGTCCTATGGTGGGAGAGAAAATCTTTGTTGAGAAGCAGCTACAAATTCTCCTGGTGGACTGGGAATTCCCAGTCTGGGCTGGCAAGATGAATCAATGAGGTGACCAACAGCCTGATGGTCATGCATTAAAATATTTTTCAGGAAATAGAGGAGGAAATAGAGGAGACAAGAAAACTTTGGCCCACTTGGAACTTGCTAGTAGAAATGAGCTGCAGCAAGGGCTTATGGAGCTAAAAATTCTGCTTGAGAAGGAATTCAGAGGATTTCAAATCACAGTGGAAGTCAGCTGTCTCCATGGGGAATTAGGCCAGTTAGAGAACTTGGGTAAATTAGGACATTTACAACATCCTGTAACCCACAGAGGCCCAGAGGGAAAAGGTTGGCTTGTCCCAGCTCAGGTAATATAAAAAGCCACTATCTTTGAGGGAAAAACTCCATGGGAGGCTTATTTGGCTTAATATAACATCATAGCCCTAATGAACTATGGTTGGAGAGATGAACAGAGATGTGAGTTTCTAGCAGTCATCTTGAGTGGCCCAGCTCTGGTGGTGCTGTATAGCTCTCACCCAGAAAAGAGACTGAGTTATCCCCACATGGGACTAGGTCTTAATATATGGTTTGGAGACAGCCATCAATCTGAGCAGGCCAGCAAATAGCTAAGGACTAAAAGGAGAGGGAAAAAAGAGACACCACCTGAATTGCAGAGGACCCATGGAGACCTGTGTTCCTGGCATATCCCTATACCAATGAGCACTTCCAGTAAAAATTAGCAGTGGACCAGTTTATAGATACTCAGCTGGACTTGGACTTGCTGGCCAAGATCAGCGGCATATCCCTATGTCAATGACACTTCAAGAAGCTGTGAAATTTGCCACAGAACTTGAATCCTTTCTTGCAGTTACATAGCAGAGAAAGAAACAGCCGCTAGTGAAAAACATGAAGCTGCTCACCAGGAGCCCTGTTAGTACAGCTTTGTGTCTTGTATGCATGATGGAAAAGAGGATTCAATGTGGCTCATGGCATTTTTGAATGATTGGAGAAATTGTTAAATTTGGTTTGTAAAACAAGGGAGATTGGCAATCATACAAAAATTAGGGGAAGCCGCTAAGTTAAATGCTGATGCTGTGGGGAAAATGGCTAGAACAAGAGTTGTTATACATTTAAAGTAGATAGACCATCACAAGCGCCTAGTGAAGACAGGCAGTTTGGGAAATGGGAGGGATCCCAAGCGGAAGGCTCAGAGCTTGGAGGTACAAGAATCAGCTCTACTGTTTTTGTTTAGATCTGGCTAAATAGATCCAGATATACAACAATTATGGTAGTTTGGCTGTTAAATGTGTAATCAGAGCTGTGAAATTCACAGGAATACTGGCTCAGACATATCAGTTGGTAGATTAGACATGCTAATAATTAGGGCTGTCAAACGATTAAAAAAACCTCATCATAATTAATTGTGAGATTCAAAAAATAGCCTTAATTGCTTTGGTTAACTGTGATTAATTGACAGCCTACTAATAGTGCTAGGGAATAGGGGATCCAAAACTGAACTGGCTAGTTGGTCTCAAATGGAGACAGTGACTGGGGACCACATACTCATCCAAAAATGTGAAAAGTGGGTTTGAAAATTGGACCTCTGGAATTTGAGAAAAACTCTGGGTAGTTTAGATAGTGGACCATGGGTTGGCTTTCATTTTGGCTAACTGTATAATAAATACCAGGAAAGGTGTCTTACAAATTTAGTCTGTAGAAATTCCTTCAGAAAGTGTGGCCCAAGTGAAACAAATGGTTATACACAATTGGTTAGCAAGTGAACAATTTTACTTTCACCTCTACACTCCAGACAGTATGCTGCATGCTGAGGCGTGAGGAGAGTTCACCGTGCACTAAATGTGGTTGGAAACAGAAGGGCTAGGATTCTGATTGGGGTGTGTGTGTGTGTGTGTGTGTGTGTGTGTGTGAGAGAGAGAGAGAGGCAGGCAGGCAGGCAGGCAGGCACAAAGCCAGCAGAATTCTCACTTGTTCCTGATGCACTAACTCTAGGGATTCCAGCTTTTTCCTAATGATCCCCTTCAATTCATCTGCAGTTAGACTAGTCCATAAACTTAGACTCAATTTAAGTTATCAGCCCTTAAACTCCAGGGCTTACCATCTTCTTTTGTTTCCTTATTGGTTTCTCAGAGTCAACCTGGAGTAGGGCTGTTGAGCTCTGCTATCCCAGGCCTTTCTGCTTCCCTTTCCCTCTCTGTTCTCCCTCTTTTAATGAGCTCCTTCTTTTCCTATCACACATTTAGTGGGGTTTGCCTTTAACGCAGCTTCCCTCGGTGGTCAGAGAACAGCAGTGACTTTATCCAGAGTGGAATCTCAATCCTTGCTATACATAATGACATTGTCCAAGTATGCCACCGTGTATTGATTGTGCTGTTGGAGTAATCAGTCTATCAAATGTTGAAAAGTAGCCATGGCCCCATGTAACTCAAAGGGTATTGTCTTAAAATGAAATAGGTTGAGTGTAGGGATGTAAATATCCATTAAAAAAATTAACCGTTTATGTCATGTTATTGATTTGAACTGGGACGATATAGAACATGGTTGCAACCAAAGTCCTATAGTGGCACCAAATCTTGTATAAACGGGATCAAATAGGGTGTCTAAGGCAAGGTTATGGGTTGCCAGTTATGATTATGCTATCTGTATGCATATATCATTTTTGTATTTAAAGTTATAAGTATTGGCTCTATACTATCTGTATTTCAAAATTATGCTGTGTTTCTGGATGACACCTCAGACAAGTTGGTGTTAGCTCTGCTTAGCCTGCTTGATGGCCCATTAAGGACCAACAGCTATAAAACTGACCCATTGAAGGAAGGCAGATACGCCTTGTAACTCAGCAAAGTATGCAGAAACTTGCCCATGCAACTCCAGACTCAATTTTGCTGTAATTTTCCACAGTAAGAACAAAGAGGTGTTCTTACACCTGGAAAAGACTATAAAAGGCTGATGCTTCATCTTCATCTTGTCTTCAATCCTGCTTCTTACCTCTGGAGGGACTTTTCTACAAATGAAAGCTCTACACAAAGGACTGAATGACCCATCTCAGCTCTGGATGTACTCCAGAGACTTGATTTGAACCTGCAGTTTATTCTATCACTACTACAAGCCTGAACCAAGACTTTGCCATTACTGTATGTAATTGATTCCATTTAACCAATTCTGGCTCTCATCTATATATTTTCCTTTTATGAATAAACCTTTAGATTTTAGATTCTAAAGGATTGGCAACAGCGTGATTTGTGGGTAAGATCTGATTTGTATATTGACCTGGGTCTGGGACTTGGCCCTTTGGGATCGAAAGAACCTTTTTTCTTTTACTGGGGTATTGGTTTTCATAACCATTTGTCCACATAACTAGTGGCACTGGTGGTGATACTGGGAAACTGGAGTGTATAAGGGACTTGCTTGTGTGACTTGTGGTTAGCCAGTGGGGTAAAACCAAAGTCCTTCCTGTCTGGCTGGTTTGGTTTGCCTTAGAGGTGGAAAAACCCCAGCCTTGGGCTGTAAGTGCCCTGCTCTAAGCAATTGGTCCTGCATTGACTCTCTCAGTTGGGTCCTGCCAGAACCAGCTTCGTTACAGTTTAAATGATTAAAATTATGTCATTTAATCAGTTAACCAATTAAAGGGAGAGGGGCTGGGGCTGCTGTGGCTGAGGCTACTTTGGCTGGCTGGAGTTGGCAGGTGGCCCAGGGCTGGGATTGGTGGGCTGGTGCGGCTGGAGCTGCTCTGGCTGGAGCATCTCCTGGTCTATTATACCCACTGCCCATGAGCACAATAGGACTCCTCCAATCACCTTGAGATTCCTCCATTACCCTGAGTTCTAACATGGTCCTTTTTCAACCGTCCCCCTCAATTAGTTGGGGATTGGTCACAGCCCTTCCTGTGTTACTTTACCAGGTTCCACATCAATTTGATGGTGGGTCAGGGACATCTTCCCAGGGAGAGCTGAGAATACCTTTGGAAAATACCAGTTGGAATTCCTGTTCCTTTTGTTTCTGGTTTAGGTTCTCTCTGAGGGGCACTAAGCTTTCTTTCAGGCAGTTGTTAATTTGGGGCCCCAATTCTAGTTCCTCAGGATATGGCATGACGAAGTTTTCCCTTGTTTCCAGAGCTCCAGCAAATTTATGTGGTAAATTTGTTGTTCCTTTCCACCTCGCAGTTGTCTGATTAAGTAGTCCATGGTTCCGACTTTCTTAACCACCTCATAAGGTCCTTGACACTTGGCCATTAGCTTTGATTCAGAGTATGGAAGAAGTAGGAGAACCCTGTCACCTGGCTGAAAGATGCACATTCATGCCCCTTTATTATAATGTCGTCGTTCTTGTTCCTGTGCTTCTTTGAGACTTTCCTCCCATGTACCCCTTCATAGTCTCTAGTCTCCCACGTAACTTTAAAACATATTGTACTGTTTTCAGCTTTTGGCTCCTAGCTTTCCCATGTTTCCCATACCAGCTCTGGTATGTCTCTTGGCTGTCGCTTGCTCGTATAGCAGTTTGAATGATGAAAACCCCGTTGATGCTTGTGGTACTTCCCTGATGCGAAGAGAAGGGTTGGGAGTAGTTGGTCTTAATATTGACGGTCCTGGGTAGTGAATTTCTTGATCATTCTCTTGAGTGTCTGATTGAATCTTTCCATTAGGCCATCCAGACAGTACACATATGTAAGTAATACTTTGACTTTCAATAGCTCAGACTTCTCTCATCAGCCAGGATGTGAAATTTGTCTCCTAGTCTGTCAGGATTTTTGGGAATTCCTACCCATATGAAGACTTTCAGCAGCTCATTAGCAATAGTCCTGGCATTTGCTGACTGGAGTGCCATGGCTTCCAGGTATCAGGTGGCACAGTCCACGATAACAAGTATATGCTCATGTCCAGATGCGCTCTTCTCTTAGGGGGCTTATAAGGTCGATTCTATTCATTCAAAGGGGATCTCTGCCAAGGGAAGGGGTACTAGTGGGCCCTACAAAACCCCTATAGGGGCCACTAATTGGTATGCAGGTCATGATGCACAGAAATTCTCAGCTTTTTAAAGGACCCCGGCCAAAAGTATCAGGCCAGGATCTTAGACTGTGTTTTGTCCTTCCCAACATGTCCAGCATATGGAGCTGCATGTGGTAGATGCAGGAGCTTGCAATCATACAGCCAGAATACTAGTAGTTATGTCCATGTGCCCTGTGTCTGTTTGTCCTGGTCTATGTGATACAACAAGTCCATGTTAAGGGCAAAATGAGGGCGCTGCCATGCTCTCGGGAGCTGCCATGCTTTGTCATCTATCACTGCTACTTGTTCGAAGAATCTAATGAATGCTAAGACATCTTTCATATGGTACAATCCAAAAAGTGTGAAGACAAAACAGAAATAATATGCTACAGGAATGCTGAATTCTTGGTCTCAAGAAGAGCAAACAGATGATTACTGGATGGTTTAAATTACCTACCTGCAACAAGCTGAATGACAAGGTCACAAGGCACAACGTCACACCTGTAGACAGTAAAACAGAGAAATGAGGAGCACAGCTAGGCAGAGAAAGGTAATTCTGTTTTGAAGAGGGTCTCCAAAATTTTGAAATTCTCTGTGAAAGGCAATGCAACCCTGGCTCCACGGCACCTGATGGGGCTGCCCTGGAGCTGTGGACCCTGGAAGCCCCAAGTCAGAGGCAGGCTGGCAGATGGGCAGTCAAAGAGCCGGGTTCTGATGGAACTTCATCAAAATGTAAACCTCTCGCGGAGACGACTTGATTTCAACAAATTGGTAAACGCTGACAAAAAATGTTTCATCGGAATTTTCCGACCAGCTGTAATATGTCTCCAGCCTGACCTTCAAATGGGGACTATGGCGGCATCGCCTTCCCTAAGGCCAGCCTGGCTTAAGCCCCACTGGAAGGGTAAACCGTTCTGCAATGAGAGGCGATGTTAGTCTTTGCTGAGGGAAGCTTCACTTTCATGTATAAAGGTTAAAGTGACATGGTAGCCATTTTGCTGAGCCTGTGGCTGCAATCTCCTTCACAGTCATGGAAGATGACGGTCATTTAGGATAAAACCTTATAAGCTGTAAGGCAGAAATCAGAAATCTGCTTCTGAACTCATATTGTTTTTACACATCTGATTTACATCTGTGTAACTAAGATTAGTGTGAAGTTGCAGTTTATATTATTGTATAAACATATGCTAATGAGTGAATATAATATAACTAGAATATACTTCGTGCAAAAGGTCTCTTGTAAGGTATCATTACAAAGCTTATAATCTACTGAGTGTGATCACTCTATTTGTATAAATGTGTTACTCTTGTATCTGAAACTAGAAATATGAAATATAACTCTGAGACCCTATTGTAATTATGCAAAGTGTGGGCCATGAATGATGGTTTGGAATCTTGATGACTCCCATTAACCAGGAAATTCTCTGCAGATGGCTGTGTTTACCTGTAAGTCTTCCTGTATACCTGTGTGTTGGCAAGTGGGCAATGAAGTCTTGCAGTGACATGTGATCATGTCACCTGAACTGGAATCCATCTTTAACCTGGTGTCTTTCCATTGAGAAGGAGGGGGTGGGAACCCAGAGAGGGACAAAGGATTCCCACTTTATGCAAAAGATATATAAAGGGGTGGAACACAATAAAGGAGAGGAGCCATCATGAAGAATCCCCTAGCTACCACCTGAGGTAGAACAAGAGTTGTACCAGGGGAAGTAATTGCGCCCAGGCCTGGAAGGTGTCTAGTCTGAGGAAAAAACTTACTGAAGCATCTCTGAGGGTGAGATTATCTGTATTCAGTTTGATTAGACATAAATCTGCACATTTTATTTTGCTTGGTGACTTACTTTGTTCTGTCTGTTACTACTTGGAACCACTTAAATTCTACTTTCCGTATTTAATAAAATCACTTTTTACTTATTAACTCAGAGTATGTATTAATACCTGGGGGAGCAAACAACTGTGCATATCTCTCTATCAGTGTTATAGAGGGTGAACAATTTATGAGTTTACCCTGCATAAGCTTTACACAGGGTAAAACAGATTTATTTGGGTTTAGACCCCATTGGGAGTTGGGCATCTGAGTGTTATAGACAAGCACACTTCAGTTAACCGCTTTCAGGTAAACCTGCAGCTTTGGGGCAAGTAATTCAGACACTGGGTCTGTGTTGGAGCAGATGGGAGTGTCTGGCTCAGCAAGACAGGGTGCTGGGGCGCTGAGCTGGCAGGGTAGGCAGGGGTGGAAGTAGTCTTGGTACATCAGGTGGCAGCTCCTAAGGGGGTTTCTGTGATCCAACCCATCACAATTAGAATCAGGGCTGACTGACTTCAATCTGAGCTGAAGGAACTCAGCATGTTTGAAAATTAAACTACTTTTATTTAGGAACCTAATTTTAGGCTCCCATCTCCATCAGGGTATCAAAGTCCATGATAGAAGCTGGTTCTACAGCTTGAAAAGATCCCGTAAGAAGCAAGCAGCTCCCAAGCAAGATACATATATTTGCAATAACTGCCAAAGATCATGCAAATCTCGGATTGGACGATTCAGTCACATGACACATTGCAAACCATCTACATCATAGGCTGCAGTTCCCACCGGCTCTCGTAGATGAAGGGATACCAACAACTGTATGAAAACCTTGACCAAAAATATTAAACAGCTAAATGATGCAATTTCTTTATATAATGCTTTATTCTTGCAACAGGTTAAAATCTCATTTATGTTCAAGTAAATCTATTTTTGGATTCTAATCATGGCTTTGATAGCCCCAAAACACTTTTCAGAGTAAAGCTTGAAAATTAGTCCCAATGAGTTGAATACAAGGCTTCTAAGCAATCTAAGGGCCAGTCTACACTGGCAACGCTAAAGCCACCTCCATGGCACTGGTGCACTGTCTACTCTGGAAACTTGCTGCGCTCAGGGGGGTGTTTTTTCACACCCCTGAGTGAGAAAGCTGCAGTGCTGTGAAGTGCCAGTGTAGAAAAGCCCTAAGAAGTTTTTGTACTGTGCCCACTGTTGGGATGTCTGAGTGCTTGAGCTTCTAGCTTGCTGATTTTGCAATCTGTGTCTTACTAGTTATTTTCAAAGGAATAACACTGATGTTGGTTCACTAACATGAGAATTTGGCCCCAAATCAAAAGCTTAAAATTGCCATGCCCTATCAATAGGTGTGGCCTATTGCTGTTATCAATAGCAAACAGACAGTACCAGCTTAAGACTTGTACCAGGTAATGATTTATATGATAGCAGGCAAGATATAAAGGGTTTCAGATGAATTACTTTTCATAGTTTACTTATATACTATATAAGGGTGTGATAGGATATGACATATCGAAAAATGATAGCCTTGCTTACAAGCTTTGAATAATTGCTTTGGAAGGATGAGTGTGTATAAATGAATTTATTGTAGGAACAAGGCCAGAAAGCAAGCCAATAAGGTGTGGAGTTTCTTTCTACTGTTATGGCTTCCATTTTCTTGCCAATATTATCATTGACCAAATATTATTATTCATGTAAGACAATAGACACATTAAATTGAACAAGTAATCAGACATTCACTTTCTTTCAGCAGGTATTACTTTCATGTTCTGATTGCTCGTGACATTTCAAACAGCAATCTCTTAAATATATTTTAGTAGTAATATAGTGCAGCTAAAGCAAAAATTAAATAGCCCTATACTTTTATTTTCAAGAAGTTCAAAATAAGAGTAAAGGGCTATTTAAACAATGTGCAACCTGCTTGAGAAAAATACTACTGAATAGAAAGTTGGTGTCAGTCTCAATATCAGTATCTATAAAATTCTAAAAGACTTACAAAACCTTACATCTAAACCAGATGCAATGCAGCAGTTAAGAGTTTTATTTCAATTGACTTCCATATTTTCACTGATCCAGTGGCTCACTCTGTGTGACAATGCACAATGGAATGCTCACCAACATCAGTGGGTTTGTATAGAGACGAACAGGAGAATGTTCTGGTTTTATGCATTAATTACGGGGTTAGTTATCAGTCATTATTTGTTCAGTGCCCTATTGTCAGACAGAAAGATGAATGGCCTTTAGGCCATGATTATTTCTGCCTTTCTTCCTTTCTCTCCCATTTCAGTCTTGAGTCTCTTGTTTTTCCCCCTCTGCAATTACCAGCCCAGCGTGACTTCACTTCCACCCTCCCCAGCCATTCCATCCATTACAATGGTCCGTGATTAAATAGTTAATGTTGACACTCCAATTAGAGATACCAATGAGATACCATCAGTTGGTTTTAAAGTTGACACTCCAATCAGATTAATAGCATACTGGAAATTTCCCATTGCTGAGTCATTGTTTTAAGCTATCTGCAGACTCAGGCAGACATTTTGATTACAAATCTTTCACATTTGGAAAGTTAGGCTTTGTCTACACTGCACTTTCATCAGTAAAACTTTTGTCGTTCAAGGGTGTGAAAAAAACACCCGCCCGAACAACTAAAGTTGATGCAAATGCTGGTGTGAACAGCGCTTTGTCGGCAGGAGAACTCTCCCCTGACAAAGCTACTGCCTCTCATTGGGGGAGGAATTTTTTTGTCTGTGGGAGAACTCTCTCCTGTTGATAATAGGTTACGTCTACACTATGGGATTATTCCGATTTTACAGAAACCGTTTTTTAAAAACAGATTGTATAAAGTCAAGTGAACGCGGCCACACTAAGCACATTAATTCGGTGGTGCGCGTCCATGTACCGACGCTAGTGTCGATTTACGGAGCGTTGCACTGTGGGTAGCTATTCCATAGTTCCCGTAGTCTCCCCTGCCCCTTGGAATTCTGGGTTGAGATCCCAGTGCCTGATGGGGCAAAAAACATTGTCGCGAGTGGTTCTGGGTACAGCCTCACCCCTCCCTCCATGAAAGCAGCAGACAACCGTTTTGTGCCTTTTTTCCTGGGTGAACTGTGCAAACGCCATAGCACAGCAAGCATGGACCCTGCTCAGATCAAGACCGCAATCGTGGACATTGTAAACACCTCGCGCATTCTCGTGCAGTCTATGATGAACCAGGACCTGCAAAACCAGGCGAGGAGGAGGCGGCTATGGCAGCGTGGCGACGAGAGTGATGAGGACATGGACACAGAATTCTCTCAAACCGCGGGCCCCAGTGCTTTGGAGATTCTGCTGGTAATGTGGCAGGTTATAGCCATTGAACGACGATTTTTGGGCCCGGGAAACAAGCACAGACTGGTGGAACTGCATAGTTTTGCAGGTTTGGGATGATTCCCAGTGGCTGTGGAACTTTCACATGCATAAGGGCACTTTCATGGAACTTTGTGACTTGCTTTCCCCTGCCCTGAAACGCCAGAATACCAAGATGAGAGCAGCCCTCACAGTTGAGAAGCGAGTGGCAATAGCCCTCTGGAAGCTTGCAATGCCAGACAGCTACCGGTCAATCAGGAATCAATTTGGAGTGGGAAAATCTACTGTGGGGGCTGCTGTGATGCAAGTAGCCAAAGCAATCATTAAGCTGCTGCTATGAAAGGTAGTGACTCTGGGAAATGTGCAGGTCATAGTGGATGGCTTTGCTGCAATGGGATTCCCTAACTGGTGGGGTGCGATAGATGGAACCCATATCCCTAACTTGGCACTGGAGCACCAGGGCACCCAGTACGTAAACCTCAAGGGGTACTTTTCAATGGTGCTGCAAGCACTGGTGGATCACAAGGGACGTTTCACCAACATCCACGTGGGATGGTCGGGAAGGGTTCATGACGCTCGCGTCTTCAGGAACACTACTCTGTTTAAATGGCTGCAGCAAGGGAATTACTTCCCAGACCAGAAAAGAACAGTTGGGGATGTTGAAATGCCTGTAGTTATCCTGGGGGACCCAGCCTACCCCTTGATGCCATGGCTCATGAAGCCATACACAGGCAGCCTGGACAGTAGTCAGGAGCTGTTCAACTACAGGCTGAGCAAGCGCAGAATGGTGGTAGAATGTGCATTTGGCCATTTAAAGGCATGCTGGCGCACATTACTGACTCGCTCTGACCTCAGCCAAGTCAATGTCCCCATTGTTATTGCTGCTTGCTGTGTGCTCCACAATCTCTGTAAGAATAAGGGGGAGACCTTTATGGCGGGGTGGGAGGCTGAGGCAAATCACCTGGCCGCTGATTATGCACAGCCAGACACAAGGGTGATTAGAAGAGCACACCAGGAAGTGGTGCGCATCAGAGAAGCTTTGAAAACGAGTTTCATCACGGGCTAGGGTACGGTCTGACTGCTGTGTTTGTTTCCCCTTGATGAACCACCCCCCTTGATTGACTCATTCCCTGTAAGCAACCCTGCTTCCCGCTTCGATTACAGCTTGCTTTCTAAGGAAATAAAGTCACTATCATTTAAAAATCAGGTAATCTTTATTAATTCATTATAAAAAGAGGGAGAGAACTGACAAGGTAGCTTGGTTGTGGTTTGGGAGGAGGATAGGAGGGAAGGAAAAGGCCACTAAAAAAATTTCAAAGTAATGACAGCCTTTTGGATGGGCTGTCCACGGGGGTGGAGTGGGCGGGAGCACAAAGCCTTCCCCCAAATGTTCTTACACATCTAGGTGAGGAGGATATGGAACATGGTGAGGGTGGTTACACAGGGGCTGCAGCAGCACTCTGTGATCCTGCTGCTGTCCAGAAGTCGGAGGATGTTAGTTTGATCACGCAGCAGCCCCAGCGTTGCATTCTGCCACCGCTGATCTTCCTGCCTACACCTCTGATCTTCCTGCCGCCACATCTCATCTCGAGCGTCCCTCCTGTCCTCACGTTCACTGGCATCTTTCCTGTAATTTGATACCATGTCCTTCCACTCATTCAGATGAGCTCTTTCATTGCGGGTCACTACCATGATTTCCAAGAACATTTCGTCTCGCGTCTTTTTTTTCCACCGCCTTATCTGAGATAGCCTTCGGGATGGAGTAGGGAGGCTTGAAAAATTTGAAGCTTCATGAGGGAGGGAAAAAAGGGAGAGAAGTATTTAAAAAGATACATTTTACAGAACAATGGTTAAACTCTTTCATGGTGAACAACACTATTCACCTTACATAGCATATGTGATTTCACTACAAGGTTGCATTTTGCATCTTAATATTGAGTGCCTGTGGCTCTGGTGTTAGAGATCTCACAGACGCAGGTCCGGGCAGCAGAATTCAGCTTGCATGCGGCCATGGTAAGCCATTGTCTTTCGGCTTCTGCAGCCTTCATATGCACAGTGCCCTTCTTTCCCAAATACCAAGCAAATCCCATTCAGTGCTGCTTCTTTCCTGTTAACATGCAGCAGCAGAAATCACTCCCCCATCCAATTATCTGGGATGATCGCTTTACCCCTCCCCCCACCGCGTGGCTGGTGTCATGGAAGATCACTGCTAGCCAAATGCGAAAAAGCTCAGCACCAATCCCCCCCTTCTCCCCCTGCTTGGCTACCTGCAAGTAAGGATTTCTTTTAAGCAACAGGCAAACAGCCCAATAGGAATGGCCATGTCTGTCCCCTTAATTAAATTCCTGAATTTCAACTAGGTTACCATGAACGATATCACTCTCCTGAGGATAATACAGCGAGATAAAGAACGGATGTTGCTTGAATGCCAGCAATCACCGGGACCATATGCAGCTAGGCTTTGTCATGCAATGATACCAAATTACTTGCTACATGCATGGCATGGTCAAATGTCCTACCTGGAGGATGGAATAAGGCTGCCCTGCCCAGAAACCTTCTGCAAAGGCTTTTGGAGTACCTCCAAGAGAGCTTCAAGGAGATGTCTCTGGAGGATTTCCGCTCCATCCCCATACATGTTAACAGACTTTTCCAATAACTGTACTGGCCGCGAATGCATCCAAAGTCTCAGGGCAAATTAATAATTAAAAAACGCTTGCTTTTAAACCATGTTTTATATTTACAAAGGTACATTCACCAGAGGTTGCTTCCATGACTTCATTGTCTGGGCTAGTAGCTTGGGGGGGCTGGGAGGGTAATTCCGTCTGGGTGAGAAAAAGCTCCTGGCTGTTGTGGAGAACGGAGTGCTGTGTGCTCTCTGCAAGTTCGTCGTCCTCTTCCTCCTCCTCATCTTCCCCGTCCGCAGAATCCTCAGCCATGGCTGACATTACCAACCCCACCTCGGAATCCACGGACAGGGGTGGGGAACTGGTGGCGGACCCCCCTAGAATTGCATGCAGCTCAGCGTAGAAGCAGCATGTTTTCAGGCCTCCCCCGGACCTTCCATTTGCTTCTTTGGTTTTCTGGTAGGCTTGTCTGAGTTCCTTAACTTTCACACGGCACTGTACTGAGCCCCTGGTGTGGCCTCTCTGCATTATGACCTTGGAAATTTTTTCAAATGTTTTTTCATTTCGTCTTTTGGAACAGAGTTCTGTGAGCACGGAATCCTCTGCCCATATAGCGATCAGATCCAGTACCTCCCGTGCGGTCCATGCTGGAGCTCTTTTTCGATTCTCAGGAGACTGAATTGTTACGTGTGCTGATGAGCTCTGTGTGGTCACCTGTGCTGGTGAGCTCTCCATGCTGGCCAAACAGGAAATGAAATTCAAAAGTTCGAGGGGCTTTTCCTGTCTACCTGGCCAGCGCATCCGAGTTCAGATGGCTTTCCAGAAAGGTTACAATGGTGCACTGTAGGATACCGCCCAGAGGCCAATACCGTCAATTTGCGGCCACACTAACCCTAATCTGACATGGCAATAACGATTTCAGCGCTACTCTTCTTGTCGGGGAGGAGTACAGAAACCGGTTTAAAGAACCCTTCATATCAATATAAAGGGCCTCATTGTGTGGACGGGTGCAGGGTTAAATTGGTTTAACGCTGCTAAATTCAGTTTAAACACGTAGTGTAAACCAGGCCATAGAGCAACTACACTGCACACTTTTTAGGGGCACAGCTGTGTCGCTAAAAGGTGCATAGTGCAGACATAGCTTTATTTTGGCAGTTACAAGGCTGCCAAACTTTTTTTTTTTTTTTAAAAGACAGCTTAAGTTATGGAGAATCTGAATCCATCACACAGGACATATGGTTGACACCCCTAATTTATACCAAATGTAAGCTTATGCTCTAATAAATTTGTAAGTCTCTAAGGTGCCACAAGTACTCCTGTTCTTTTTACTGGAGGACCTGCACACTCTTCACAACTACAACTCAATTCGAATAACGGAGTCCCATCCAGGGTCCTGTGGAAGCGGTCAGCCGGGGGCAATAGGAGGCACCTGAACAGAGGGAGCTGAGACTCAGCCTGAGGCGCTGGAGGGAGGGGCTCAGGACTCAGTTCTGCAGCACTACTGGGGAGTGGGGGCGGCAGGGGTGCAGGCTGGAGCCCAGGAGCATTCTGGGGGAGGGGTGGCTAGAGGCTCAGGGAGGCATGACGGAGACTGAGGACAGGCTCAGGCTGATGCTGTTTGGGGCAGGGGACCAGTGAGCGCAGCCGCGCGGGGGCTGGGGAGGAAGGGGTCGGAGCTGTGAGGTGGAGCCGGAGCACAGCGGCCAGAGGGTGGGGTCACCAGCCTGGGGCGGGGCAGCGCCGTGTTGGAATCGGGCTCGGCCCTAATCACCGCGCCAGTCGCTCCGTGCCTCGGCCGCGCTCTGCACTGGCCCTGCGCGGCCAGGCTGCGGCGCCCAGGCACCCGGCCACAGCCAGAGGGAAACGCTCGCAGAGCTGCGGGAACAGGCTGGCGCAGGCGCCTGAGCGCTTACAGACATAGCAAGGGAGGGGGCTCAACAGAAACGCCCCCTGTCTGCGTCACGCACTGCGTCAGCATCCGCAGCCCCTCCCCCCTAAAGGGCCAGTCCCGCCTTTTCCACTGTGCACGAGCCCTATGAGGCAGCCGGGCGCCCGTGGAACTGTCGGATCGTTCAAGCCCAGTTGCCGGAAGTGACGTAGCGCCGGGTGGCGCTTCCGGGGGGCGTAACGCGGAAGTGATAGGGGTTGGGGGAGTGAGGTAGCGGTGGAGGCTGCGCGGCGGGAGGGAGGAGTCCGTGCTGGAGCGCCCCCCTGCGTTGGGGCTGTGAGGAGCGGGTGGCTGTAGCCCGTCCCGGCCCCTCGCCATGAACATAGACGTGGAGTTCCACATCCGCCACAACTACCCCTGGGCCCGCCTGCCTGCCAGCGTCCGACAGGTACCGGCATGGCGGGGGGAGGGGCAGCCGGGCCAGTACCACCCCCCTCCCGCCAGCGCCCCACCGGCCGGGGGAGGGGCGGCGGGATGGGTACCATCCCCCTCCCGTCAGCGTCTGACCGACACCGGGCTGGAGGGAGGGGTGGCTGTACCAAAGCCCCTCCCCCAGCATCAGCCCGTGACCGGACACCAGCCTCCCTGTGCCCCCAGTGTTGGACAGGTGCCATGGACAGCGCTGATCTCTCCCCTGCCAGTGCTACACAGCGACTGGCACGGCGAGGAGAGGCGGGGATCCTCAGCCACCCGCTGGGCTGCCGGTGTCAGCTAGAGACGGGAGAGATGAAAGCATCGTCCTGCCTCCCAGTGCCAGGCGGGGCTTCTGGGACAACACCGTTCCCTTGTCTCGGGTCTCCTCTGCCCCTTCCAGTGACTCTGTCATTCCCATTATCAGGCCCTCTTGCTATACCTACAACTGGGGGGCTTACCTACCTCCGTGCTCCACCTATCTTCATCTTCCCCGTGAAGGGGGCTCCTTGTGCCACAATCACCTTCTTTTGCCCCTTCATCTCTCTTATTGGTATCTGTCTTTTGTCGCCTGTGCCATCTTACAGAATCAACACATCCTCTCTTCTTTGTCACCTCCAGCAGGAGCCCTGGTGCCTCTATCACCTTCAGGTCCTTGGCAAAGGGTAATTGGGGTACCCACCCTTCTGGGACTATGGGTCTCATCTGTCTCCTGTCTTGACACTGGGGAGTTGGGATTTATCAGACAGACTCCAGAGTGTCATGGGGAAAAAACTGCTCTTTAAGCATGTGATCTTAGTGCTGTAAGTGTCCTGTGTGCTTCTAAAACATCTCAGCTTTCAGTAAGTGAACAGAGAGAGACTGGCTTGTCCCCATCCCATGTGGTGCTTGATCACTGGGTGCTCCTGGAAACAATCATAACATGGAAGTGTGGTTCATAGTGAAGCTTTAAACAACTAGGAATTATTTTCTGGGGATGTTCAGATCCAGGGGAGGACTCCCAGTCAACACTGTACTGTGCACACTAAACCAGGAGAGGTTTCAAGAATTAAGGATTATGCTGCTCTAGTTTTCTGCAATAAGGTAAATGTCACAATAAGTGTTAATGAAAATGGAAACCCCATGAAATTTTGATGAGTGCCACGTTCAATGGGCTTCTGACAGCCCAAGTGATACATTGTTTAAAGTCAAGAAGGAAAGTCTCTTTTCATCTTAGGAATCTTATGCTACTTCAAAGCAGAAACTGAAAAATAATTCCTTCCCTTACACACGAGAAAGGGAGAAAAGGTGTTGGAAGAAAGATGAACATTGACTGTAGATCCTGGTATATGAATTATTGAGCGCTTTAGTGATACTTCAAGAGCTAGTTTGTAACAGGAACATAAGTGATTTTATTTCTCTTTACCTGTAAACCTGAAAATGCACTGCTAATGCTTATGTAAATCAGCCTAAAATAGTCTCATGTTAATTTAAGTCTTGCTACTAGATAAAACATCTGTTAAATGTAACTTCTGCAATGCTTTCTGAAGAACGCTTTTAAAAAAAAGGAAGTTTGAGTAAAAGGATCTTTTCCTGTTAGTGAAAGTGGCAGTAGTTACACATTCTTTTCTATCTGGACATCTAACAGGATGTGGAAATTGTCTGCAACATAATCCATTTCTTTTCCAGCAGCTGATGCTTTGAAGCTGAGTGTGAATTTGCTTGCTTTAAGGTTGGATCTGTGCAATTATATGTTACATTTTATCTAAGGATTTTAAAGCGTTATATAAGACTTAAAAACAACGAGGATTCTGCTGGCACCAAAGTGGGTTTTTTACCCATGAAAGCTTATGCACAAATAAATCTTAGTTTTTAAGGTGCCACCGGACTCGTCATTGTTTTTATGGATACAGACTAACATAGCTACCCCTCTGATATAAGACTTAAGGCTCTAAGTGCCACTGCAAGGTATTACCTGATAATGAAATTTCACTGTTGCACAGCTAAACTGTAGAAGAAAAATAACTGAAGGGTCTCTAGGGCAAACATGTTTAATGCTTGGCCTCAAGTAGTTGAAACAAATGTGTTTTTGAAACAACAGTTTATACCGTATTATATCCTCTCTTGAAATGGTTACTTACTGTTGGACTTCACAAAATATTCAGTGAATGAATATTTGAAAGTCAAATTGATTTGAAATTAATGTTTCTGTGGCAACACCAGATAAAATTTCTGGTGCCACACATATTGAGACGTGTGTGATATTAGTATCAGGTATTTATTCTGTTCATGCATTAAAATTGTTTGATTAGCTCAGTCAGTTCATGATAATAGCCTTTGAAGACTAGTAAATATACTGTCCCGCAGAAGTAGTGACTGGCCATTATTCTTTCCTTTTCAGCTTCAAGTTGTTATACTTAGAACTGAACAATCTGAGGAATAGTCTTGTTATTAAGGATTATGTAGTTCAGTCTTCAGCAAGACCAGTTATACAACTATAGTGAATGAAGAATTAACTCTTACTCTTACAGAAAATGGGCTTGAACTGAATAACTTTTCCTAAAACGTAATGTCTGTTCACCTTCTATAACAGTAGTAAAAGCCTCAAATCATTTTTACCTGTTTTATTTTTTCTTTTATAAAACTTTTTCTTCTAGTAAAACTATAGATAAAATATCTGAAAATATGCTCAAAACAATGTTTTTGTTGTGTGCAGTATTCAGAAGGCAACAATACATCAGTTTAAACTTGGGTCACTTTTGAAAAATTATGTTCAATCATAAGGGCTAGAAACGTGGGTCCTGTTTTTTGCAATGGTGTGTATATGTACATATATCTATTGCCCATGCAGTGTCCCATTAAAGTCTTTGATGTGTCAGACATATAGATTGGATTGCAAGATTGGGACCTTCCTTCCTTCCTTCCTTCAACAAATTAAGCCTTAATTTTTTTTTAATTAATTGGTGCTTTTGTCCTCCAGGCTTATTAGGAAAAGCTTCTTGTTCGCTAATGGCTGGTTGACTTTCCCCCACCCCCTCATGCCCAGACTAGAGTCCGTATGAGATTTACTTCTGACATTGGAGTTATTCAAGGAGCTCTATAATGCAGTCTGTAGCTCTTCTCATTATTGAGTGCTTGCTTCTGCTCAGAGTTGCACTGGTTTAACTTAATATGTGATTTTTAAAATTTTTTTTAAAATCCAGTTTGCAGAGGGTTTTGGGAACACTTATTTTGATTTCACTTAAACCTGTTTCTAATAGCAGATTTAGGCTAAATCAAAACAAGCCACTGTGATAGGGCCACTCACCTCACGTGAGCGCCTCCTATCCGTTGTGTGTGTGCCTGCTCTCTCTCTCTCTCAGCTCTTGCGGTGTTCTCTGTCAGCAGCATCACTTTTCAGGGGGGTTTTCAGTGGCTCAACCCTCCGGCAGTCTCATACAGTCCATGTGTGAAACAAAATAGACTTCTTGTGACAAACAGTCCAGTGAGGCCTATCACAGTACCCTTGCTCGTCTTCTGCAGGCCTCCCTGGGCTCAAACCTTCGTCAGTCCAAAAAGGCCTATCCCAGTACCATGGTTGGTGTCCACAGCCACTCCAGGGCTAGATCTCAAATAGTTCCTTCTCTGGAATGGAGCAGTGCCTCGAGGCTTCCTCCCTGGAGACTCTTCATTCTGTAGCGAGCCTGAACTGACCGTCGCTCTCCAGCTGAGTTGCTTTTTCAGTTCATCCCCCATCTAGGGTATTAAAGTTAAATACATACTGATCCCTTTCGCGTCTTCAGCACCTTCCCAGGGCATATGTAAACTCCCTTCTCAAGACACTTAGTCACTTCCCCTCTGGCTGGTGCTGGGGGACCTGGGCCCACCCACTACACCAGGTCCCAACCCAGGCATCCTGCGAATGGCAGTCACCTGCTGCATCCCTTTAACCGGTTGCTGCTACTGTTCCGTGGGCCACTTCCTCATTGTCCCAGCATGTTCAGCTTCACCCTTACCTTGGGCTGAAGTCTTGCTTGAGTCCCAGCAGCCAGCCAGGAGCATCTTCCTTTCTCCCCCAGTCCCTTCCGGCAACTGCTCTGTCCAGGTCCTGGAACTGCTGCAATGAGCCGGGAGCACCACTCATGCTCCTCTGGCTCCAGCCAGCAACTGAACCTACTTAGGCTTAGCAGCTCCTTTCATATGAGGTTGCTAGGCTCTGGTTCCTTCCCTGCAGCCTCACTGTTCTAGTTAACTGCTTCCCATGCAGTCCTTCTCTCAGCCTCTTGGAGGACTCACCTCTTCTGCTCTTTTTTTGGGGCAGGATGTGGTAGGACTGTGAGGTCTCCAGTAGTGGGCCTTTGGGTTTAGTACACCTCATCACAGCCATTCTTAAATTCTAGTGTCTACACTAGACTTTGCACTGGTTTAACTAAGGACTTGTCTAAACACACAAGTTTTGCACCAGTTTAACTAAAGTTGTGATGTTGAACCAGCTGAGTTAAATTGGTGTAATTTTGGCCATGTCTTTATTAAGGAAAAAAGACATTGGCTAATTTGTTAAAATCCTAATGTAGACAAGGCAAACTGTAGTTCTAATATGTATTAGTTGGTCAAAGTGAAGCCTAAGGGGAAGCCAAGGGTACACTTTAACCAGCTAGCACATGTTAAAACTACAGCCTGGTCTACACTAGGCTTTTTACATATTAGCAAACATAAGTGAAAAACACACCTCTTTTCTGAGTGTAAACCTTAATGTGGTCATTCTTACATTCAGGTTTAAACCAGGCTTACAAACTATGTACCCAAAGTTGCATTAGTTTAACTAAATCAGTTTGATATCACACTTTAGTAAACTCTGTGCAACTTTGCGTAGATATGGCCTAAGAAGTTGATCCTGCAAGGTGCTGACCACCCTTCATTCAAGTGCTCAGCGCTTTATGAGATGCTTGACACTTTGCATGATTGGGTCCTAATGAGTATATGTAGCCCATACAGACTTATTTTCAGGATTTGATTTTTTTCTCATGATCGGTATAGTGGTGTAAGAACACTTAAGCTTGTCTACATTTAAAACTTATATTAGCATATAGCTATTTTGGTCAGGGATGTGAAAAAAAACCACATCCCTGACTGACTTAGCTGTGCCAGCAAAACTCTGAGTGTAGATGCACCTATGCTGACAGAAGAGGGCTTCTGGTGGCATAGATAATTTTGTTTGGGGAGGTAATGTTCTTACACCAACAGAAAGGTTTTTCTGCCAGTGTATGCCGGTTTGCAGTGGGGACTATGCCAGCATAGGTTCTGTAGTGTAGACGTAGCCTTAGAAAAATATGGTTCAAAGGTACCCTGCATTAATTCAGGTAGTAGAATATACCTGTCTGTGGTACAAGTCACACTGATTTAATCAAAGGATTATACAATTCAACTACAATAACATTTATATTTTGTTTCATAGGGTCTTGGAAACTCTCAGAGGGAGTATGAAAAGCAGGTTGTACTCTATAGTATCCGCAATCAGCTACGATACCGAAATAACTTAGGTGAGTGTGGAAGACTGATAACTTCAGTTTGATAACTGACTCTACTTATAAAACCTTCGTATGAGTGTACTGTGATCTTTAATAGCTTACAAAAGTATGTCACTGAAATTATTACAGACCTGTCAGAACCAACTCAGTCCTCGAAATTTCCACTAAAAAAGACCCCAGCAAAACACCCTTTCAGTGCTAGAACCCCAAAAGTAAATTAACTTTGAAATCCACTTAATTGCAGTGGCTTCTTTGTGGAATGCACCCTTCAGACCTTGCAAATTTCCAAGTGAAGCTTACTGATAGCCGACTTAGTCTCCTGTGTGTCAGGTGAGGTTAGGGCTTGTTAATGGAGGACTTAACTAACTTACAGCCATGATGTCAAAGGAAGTGTCCCTCTAGAAGGAGCTCAGAAAGGTACAAAGAATGAGACCTGGGATCCAAGCTGTTTGACATAGAATTCTCATTGGATTCACACTGGTTGGATTCACTTTCTCTTCTGCATTGGACAGAGCTCTCACTGCTTGAAAAGGAGGTTTACTGGTAACTTCAGGCATTCTAAATCATGAACATGAGCGTATATTTCATTCTCCTTTCAGAATGGCATGTCTCATTTAGAAGTGAGATGCATAATAAACCAAACAATAAGATTATTCTATCATTGCTGACAATGCAGGATTGCACCATACAATATATTCTTCAGTGCTATGTTCTAGTTAGCTTTAAATTACTCTCATTGAGTTTTCACTACACCTCTACCTCGATATAACACGACCCGATATAACACGAATTCAGATATAATGCGGTAAAGCAGCGCTCCGGTGGGGCGGGGCTGTGCACTCCCGTGGATCAAAGCAAATTCAGTATAACGCAGTTTCACCTATAATACAGTAAGATTTTTTGGCTCCCAAAGAAAGCGTTATATCGAGGTAGAGATGTATTTCCTTGGGAGATTATTCAGTAGCTTAATAGCTAATCTTATCATGAGTAATCTTTCTGATTTCCAACCTGATCCTGAGAGGCTCTGAGAACCTGCATCTCCTATAGAAGTTAATAGCTGAAGTTGGTGTTCAACATCTTTGGATCAACTCACCCTTTTATTTCTTAAGTCAATTTCATACCATTTTACTACTAACCTTTTTCGTGTGTTGCCATGCAGTTTAAATGTAAAAATATAATCTCTGCACCATTTTGAGAGAACAGTGTAACAGAATATTAGCCTGACCTTTTTTCCCGCCAGTTAAGCATGTCAAGAAAGAAGAACGAAAATACTATGAGGAACTGTTAAAATACAGTAGAGATCATCTCATGCTGTACCCTTACCATTTGTCTGACATCATGGTAAAAGGCCTGAGGATAACGCCGTTTTCGTATTACACAGGAATAATGGAGGTGAGTTTGGGAACAGAATTAAAACAAAACATGTCATGCTCTGTACTTCTAGAAGTGCTTTTTGTAGCATTGTAATGTCTGCCAGCCAGTCAAATGACTGTTACTGTTTGCTTTTGGAGAGACTGCTGCTGCTAATGAGCAGCATAAAGAAAAGCTTCTTCAGAATTGTGCTGATAATCACAACTTGGCCTACCCACAAATACCTCTCTGCAGAGCTAGGGATTGGCAACAGCAGTTGGATGGGAAATGGTTTTCCAGTCCTGAATCAATTGAAAACTCAGAATTTTTTGCAAACTGAAAATCCCCAAAATTTCAGATTGAATCAAAACATTTTATTTCAGTTATGACCTTTTAAACTTTTTTTTTACAGCAGATTAACTTGCATTTCAAAACAGTCATGCTAACCTGAAAAAAATGGAACCTTTTCATTCTGTAAATGTCAAAACAGTCCATTTTGACAACTTTGAAACATCTAAAAAATGTTCAGAATGAGAAATTTGTCATAACGGACTCTTTTACAGTTTTGGTGAATTGGCATTTTTCATCAAAAAGTGCTCAACCAGCTCTGCAGGTAACTTTCTGTCATTTCTCTTGGGTACGGTACATGTAATATTGTCATTTTGAGTAAAAGATGCATACAGTTTAATATAGAGTAAATTGATAATTGTTACTATTAGATACTTTCATTAGTGCCTTTTTCTTCCTCTGTTTGGATGAACTTCTCCAGTTTTACTACAGACTTTAATGGAAATAGACTTAGACCCTTAGTAATTTGCTTGTCAGGCTTTCTGAGGTTTTTATAATATAACTTTAAGGGATCTGATCATCATTAATAGTAAGCATATAATTTTTGATACAGTTCTTGCATCACATTTACAGTAAGCCAGATCTCTCAGAAGTGCTAACTGATTTTAGCAGGCTAGATTTTCTTTGTCAAATTCTTATCTTCAATTTGAGGGGTAGATTGTTATGTAGAAAATGTACATTTTATTTTAGGTTTTAAATGCCCCTTTCTCAAATAGTGGACTACATTGGTCCAAAAATGTGTTTCTTGCTACAAATTGAGCTTTTCTTCTTTTCTGTGTGTTGCTTTTTAAAGGATATAATGAACAGTGAAAAAAGCTACGATTCATTGCCTAACTTTACTGCTGCTGACTGTAAGTATTATCTGGCTGCATTCTTCTGTTTAGTGAGGTAGATAAATGCAGCTTCTGAAAACAGTTTGAAGGCTTCAGTTGCATCACAGCTTCTTTTTAAAGGTGTAGAACCTGTAAGTAGTAGTTTTGAAGTCGTGGTGTGTCTTCATGCAGAGTTATCCTGTGTGGTGTCTTTATTGGTACTGCATTCTTGCGTTAATAGGACTTCTGGGGACATAATCCATGGTTCTTTGTGCTGCAGTAGTCTGGGCTGCTCTGTGACTTTTCCCAGTGAATTGTGGGAGAATTTGTCTGTCCTTCTTTTGGGCACATGGTGTGTGAGAATTGTAGGAAGGAACTGCAGGTGTATCAGGACCCAAGTTAGCTTGTATCCTCACCATAGGCACCGACTTCCCCTCTGCCCAGTGGGTGCTTGACCCCCCTGGTCCTGCCCTTCACCACCTCTTCCAGCCCCTGCACCATCCTCCCCCACCCCCATTCCACCCCTTTCCCAAAGTCCCTGCCTCATCCCACCTTTTCCCACCCAGCCACACCCCCTCCCACCCCAATTCCTCCTCCTTCCCCCAAATCCCCACCCCTGTCCTGCCTCTTCTCCACCTCCTCCCCGAGCGTGACCCCTCCCCGCTCCTCTCCCTCCCTCCCGGAAAGTCCTAAGTGCCACCAAACAGCTGGTAGTTGATGGGGGGGCAGGAGGGGAAGTGCTGGGAGGGAGGGGGAGGAGCGGGGACATGGTGCGCTCAGGGTGGGGGGAGAAGGAGGCAAGGAGCGGGGGCTTGGCTACTAGTGGGTGTGGAGCACTTGCTAATTTTTCCCTGTAGGTGCCTGTGATCCTCACTGTAAAGTCAGCCCAAGTGAAAGCGGAGCCCAAGCTCTAACCCATACCCCTAGTCTTGCCAGCTAGCCTGGGTTGAAAGCACTAAACTCAGGTGAGAGGTTTTGTGTGTGGATGGGAGAGGGGCTAAGGGCAATACCTGAGTAGGCATCAGACTTAACTCTGCAGTGAACATGTACCCTAAGGGTCGCATTATTAGGGAAGGGGAGTGAAATGAAAGGTGAACCTTGGCCCCTTTGGCAGACTAAGGAAAGTCCAGTGAACAAGACAATTGACATGTTTTGGGTGCTAAAATCTAACTTGAGAAATTTCCCTAATAGCTTCCTTTGCCTTCTTCCCTGTTGTACCTCTATACGTTTCTTCTGTGGGTGGGTGGAGGGGGGAGAGTTCACAATTCGATAACACAGTAAGAATAGGTGACTTCAGCTATCACATTAACTGCACATATGTCACATAGGGAGATAGTTGAGAGAAGCAGTTTTTCAGCACCACTGAATTGCTTGGAGTTCAAAAACAGAAGCGACTCCTAATTTAGTCTCAAACCAACAACTGTGTAGTACTTGAGAAACAATTGTAGTTCAGCCACTAAGTGACTAATATGTGATAAAGTTAAACTTCTTCATTGGAGTTTTGTAACAAAAGCTAGCACTGAGATGCTGAACTTTAGAAAGACGGATTTAAGAAAAGTGAGAGACCATGGAGGTTACTTAAACATATTGTATTTGAGGCCCAAAAGGTGTACAGTCTGCATATACCTAAATAAAAAGGAAACCGGAAGGCAAGAAAAATACCAAATATGGTTACATTGTAAGGTACAAGAAACTATTTGGGTCCATTGGATATCCATTTAAAAAAAATCAAACTGGAAATCCAGCCCTAGCAAAGCCAGTAAATGGGAACATCATTATGGCAGGTAAAATATAAGACGGCAATTTTGAGGCCTGAGGGAATTTCAAAATAAAATCCAGCCTATATATGTACTTTAGATAAACAAGGGGAGAATGGAGAGGCACACTTGTATGCAACAAGAACAGAACATTGACTGGGGCACACCATGTAGCTGCTGAAATTAAAATATATTTCAAGAAGCATTTACAGAGCATAATGTGTTTGCAAAAGCAGAATTTTTCAGGAAGTAAATTCTAAGCCACTACCTTCTTGGAATTATTTTTAATTTTTATGTGTTAAATTTTTGTCCTCCTCTGGGACGGGGGAACCCACACTTGAGAGTTAGGGCACTTTTTTGTGGTTGTGACATGGTTAGGGAAACACTGTCCTGTGTGTGGGGAATGTGCCCGCCTCATTTAGGGGAAAAAAGGGGGGAGGGGGACATATGTATCTTACCTATAGGTGCCTCCCAGCCCGAGTCCATACGCTTGCCCTTAGCAGGGCAGTACAGCCTAGTGGTTGGAGTCCATAAATTCACCCATGTCACTGGGCAGTAAGGCCCCAGGGACCAGTGTCCATCAATCCTCCCCTTTTCACAGAGCAGTAAGGCGCAGTGGCCCAAGTCAATAACTTTGCCCCTTTTTTGCAAGGCAGTAAGGTCTAATGGCCAGAGTCAGGAAATCTGCCCCTTCTCGCAGGGTAGTAAGGCCTAGTGGCCCAAGTCAATAATCTGGTCCCTCCTTGCAGAGCAGTAAGGCCCAATGGCCAGTCAGGAAATCTGCCCGTTCTCGCAGGGCACTAAGGCCTAATTGCCAATGTTGGATACAGGGGGAGGTGTTGCACCTCCCCAGCAGGGGGGTCCGGGCCCTCTCTCTACACCAGACTCCCACCCAGCACCCTGGTAGTGGCCATAGCACGGGCCACTGTGTCAGTGGGGAAAGACTCCTACCAAAACATGCTGACTCAAGGCTTCAGCTCACTCACCAGTCTGCTGTTGGATTCCCCTGGGCTGCTTCCTGCCATTGTCCCTGCTGCTGTGGTCTGGGCTTCCCTATTACCTCTAGATTCTCTGGTCTGCCCTTCCGCCCAACCCTGCAAGGCCTCTGCGGTTGCCTTGGCGTCCGCCTGGGCTGTGGCATCTCCAGCTTCTAAGGTCACAGGCATCCACCGAGCCTTGGCTGGAGCAGGCAGCATACATCCTTCCTCCATAACAGTCAGCCCCAACTGATCGGAGCTGCTCCCTTTCATACTGGTACACCTGGAGCATGCCCAGTAGGGTGAAGGAGGTGTGGCTTCCTCAGCCCACAATGGATTAACCCCTTTCTGTCCAGCGTGGGGTGAGTGCGTCCCATCATAGTGGTCTTGTTAGACTTACTGAAAAATGTGGGTGGAGGAACTAGGATAAAGTCTTCCTGATTTCCGAGGGACAGGTGACTCAAAATGATTCCTAACTGAATAGATAAATATGTAGTGGCCCTTTGGCTATTGTCATAGTCTTTAAGTTTGTTTTCATGAATGTAAGGATCTGCAGGAGGTAACAACTACAGCAATTTTCAGCAAGAGACACCAAACTTTTTTGTAAGTAACTATTCAGAAGAGATCCAGTATTGTAACCTTACTCATGGAAGTGATCACACTGAATTCATTGGTATGGTGTATATGGGTAAAGATCACTGGATTGAGACCTTGTTCAAGAAAAAAGTTCATTTTAATTGGAAGCCACTGTGACCTTTTGGCTCTGCTTCTTAGTGTCCAGCCTTATTAAATGTCTTGCCTTTTTAAAAATCAAGCTAACTCAGTACTGTCTGGTATTGGTATCGTTGTTACTACCAGCTGACTGAAGGTAAGGCTGAGGTGACGAAGATGTTGGACAGATCTTGGTGACTCTTTCCCCTCTGTGTGTGACTCTTGTCATAAAGAAAAAAAAATTAGTTTACATGTGTTTTTCTTCTGACTATATTATAGTAAGATGACAGGGAATCATCATCAAGTGGGTGTGTTTCAAGTGGGGTCTTACAGGGATTGGTTCTTGGTCCTATGCTATTTAACATGTTTATCAATGACCTGGAAGAAAACACAAAATCATCACTGTTAAAGTTTTCAGATGACACAAAAACTGGGGGAGTGGTAAATAATGAAGAGGACAGGTCACTGGTTCAGAGCAATCTGGATAGGCATACTGGCTGCAAGTAAACATTATGCATTTTAATATGACTAAATATACACATATATGAGCAAAGAAGGTAGGCTGTGCTTGCAGGATGTACTCTATCTTGGGAAGCAGTGACTCTGAAGAAGATTTGGGGGTCATAATGAATAATCATGAACATGAGCTCCCAAGTGATGCTATGGCCAAAAGAACTAATGTGATCCTGGGATGCATAAATGGCGGAATCTTGCGTAGGAGTAGAGAGATCATTTTACCTGTGTATTTGGCACTGGTGTGACAGCTGCTGGAATACTGTATCCAGTATTCCAGCAGCCCACAATTAAAGAAGGATGTTGAAAAATTGGAGAGGGTTCAGAGAAGAACCACAAAAATGATTAAAGCATTAGGAAACATGCCGTATAGTGATAGATTCAAAAGAGCTCAATCTATTTAGCTTAACAAAGAGAAAGTTAAGGTTGATTTACAGTCTATATGTATCTATATGGGGAACAAATATTTAATAATCCTCTCTTCAGTATATCAGAAAAGACTGTATATGTAACATGACTCAGTGTCTGGAAGCTGAAGCTAGACAAATTCAGATTGGAAATAAGGTGTGAATTTTTGACAATGACCATTAATTAATCAACCAATTTACCAAGGATCTTGGTGGATTCTCCATCAGAGACAATTTTTAAATCTTAAATTGGGTGATTTTTTTTAAAAAGATCTGTTCTAGGGATTATCTTGGGGAAATTCAGTGGCCTGTGTTTTGTAGGAGGTGAGACTAGATGATCACAGTGGGTCCCGTCTGACCTTGGAATCTATGAATTTAGTCTGGGCAAAAGAAATGAATGGGGCCAAATTCTGCTCTTTGGCAGAGATGTGGCTACCATCGAAGTTAGCAGGATCTATTTTTGGTGCCATTTCTTTAGAAAAAAGAAGGAAGTATTGAAAACATTCTTGAGATTCAGAACTACTTTTAAAAATGAGAATAATATGTTCTCACATCTTCAGTTAAGAATAGACTTTTTTCCTAAGGAAAATCAAACATTTACTTTTCAGGTCTACGGCTTCTTGGTATAGGAAGAAACCAGTACATTGATCTAATGAACCAGTGTAGGTCATCAAAAGTAAGTTTTGTTTTTAATTTTATTTCCATCTGTTCTAAGTGTCGGTCATGCCTTCCATGCCTGGCTCCATTTTGACAAAACTGTTCTAGATGGTGATAGGATGCCATAAGCTTTGTTAGTAAAATTATGGTTAATCAAACAATACTACAGTGATATATGTATGTTTCTTCAAAGCTGTTAAAATATCTTAGATAATTGTGGTAAAAAGCAAAAAAAATAAAATTAGAAAAAAATTAAAATTTCTCCAGCTTTGTGTTATCTTATTACTACTTATTCAGTGCTACATTTTGTCTAAGGCAGTGGTTCTCAAAGCTGGTCCTCCGCTTGTTTAGGGAAAGCCCCTGGCAGGCCGGGTCAGTTTGTTTACCTCCCGCGTCCACATGTTCTGCCAATCTCAGCTCCCATTGGCCGTGGTTCGCCGCTCCAGGACAATGGGGGCTGTGGGAAGGGCAGCCAGCACATATCTCGACCTGTGCAGCTTCCCACAGCCCCCATTGGCTGGGAGCGGGGAACCGTGGCCAGTGGGAGCTGCGATTGGCCAAACCTGTGGATGTGGCAGGTAAACAAACCGTCCCAGCCTGCCGGGGCTTTCCCTGACCAGCTTTGAGAACCACTGGTCTAAGGCCATCTCTAGACAAAGACAAGGGGCTAAATTCTCCTTTGACTAGTATAAATCTGAAGTAATTCCATTGGTATTGATGGAATTATTCCATATTTATACTGATATAATTGAGGGCAGTATTTGCTCTGGTGTATGCCTCCAAAAGCTTATAATCAGAGTAGTTAACGTAAATTCTGTTTAGTTTGTTTACTACTCATGTTGTTTGAGGATGCAGTGTTGGGTCTGATCATGCAGCCCTTTTTTTGGTATATGATCAGTTTCATTGGCGACATTGAGATTAATCGCATTATTGATGTCTGCATGATCTGGCCCTTTTACAAGCTCAGTTTGCAACAATAATTTCCTTTTTAAGAATCTGACAAAGTGGGTATTCACCCACGAAAGCTCATGCTCCAAAAGGTCTGTTAATCTATAAGGTGCTACAGGATTCTTTGCTGCTTTTAGAGATCCAGACTAACACGGCTACCCCTCTGATACTTTTTAAGAATGTAGTAAATAATTCAGAAGTGCTCTGTCTTCAGTTACAGCATTGCGCCTTTGGCCAAAGGATTGTGTATCCAAGTTAAAAGAGATGTAGTGTAGGCTAAAGGAAACAAAAAGGATAGGGGCCTGCTTTATAGAATGTGAGAAGAGTAATCTTAACCATATCAATACAACAATACCCTCTAGCTGTTCTTTCATGAACTGAAGTTTATAGTAGCTCGTAACATGATGCTCACCTGGAACACAGTGTAATCGCTTGTCGATAGAAATAAACAGAATACGTGTTCTTACAATACATTGCTTATTAATTATGTAACGAATTCTGCCTACAAAAACACTGCATTTGATATGTTGTATGCTATCCTGTATCTTCAGGCTCTGCTTTTTTGCTAGTAAAATGCTAGTGTGCTTTTAATAGATCAGGCCTGGACTTCATGCTCTCAGACTTGAATACACAAATGGATTGTTTTCATTTTCACATTTTTATTTGGTTTGGGGTGGAGAGAGAGTTTTTTTTTTTGTTTGTTTGTTTTTAAAACAAGTCCGTATCCCTGTGTGATATACACATGTGCATTCAGTGACCTTAGGGGATTAGGAATAAAACCCATCAGCTTTCCCATATCCCAAGGTATCCTGCAGTGTTTGTTTAATGCCTAAGTATGAAGTACTTGGAGAGTAAGCATTTACAAGTAGCTGTTTTTATGGTGTAAAGGAAACTGGTAACATTAACATTTAATATGTTAAATCTCAAATGGACTGTACCACTGCAGAAATTTTTCAGAAGGAAAACTGCTCGTGATCTGCTACCAATAAAGCCAGTGGAGATTGCTGTAGAGGCCTGGTGGGTGGTGCAGGCTGGCTACATCACAGAGGATGACATAAAGGTATTGTGTGTTTAACCAAATTTTGACACTGCTAATTTTCCCCCATTTTTTCAGTAATTACAAACCTGTGCTGTTTAGCTCTTAATGTAGTAGAACAGGGATCGGCAACCTTTGGCACATGACTTGCCAGGGAAATCCCCTGGCGAGCTGGGCCGGTTTGTTTACCTGCAGCATCCACAGGTTCGTCCGATCGCGGCTTTCACTGGCCAAAGTTCGCCGTCCCAGGCCAATGGCGGCAATGGGTAGGGTGGCCAGCATATCCCTCGGCCTGTGCCACTTCCTGTAGCCCCCATTGGCCAGGAGTGGTGAACTGTGGCCAGTGGGAGCTGCAATCGGCTGAACCTGTGGATGCTGCAGGTAAACAAACTGGCCTGGGCTGCGTGACAAAGATTGCCGATCCCAGTAGTAGAATCTCTTATGGAAATAGTGATAAGGTATTTTTTTTTTTTTTAATTGGTATACTTTTTCTTTTTTCCTGTGAATTCTGACTTCTGGGTTATATGGCATTAGGAAACTTATTTCAGCATGACTGCAAAATACATTTTTCTCTGAAGGAATGTCCATGAATTGTATGAGTCATATATCTTAAGAAACAACTATATTATGTTGCTGGTCTCATTTAGATTGTCAGTTGTTCAAAGCAGAAATTGAGTGTTTGGATGGAATCTAGTACATTTCAGATACAGTTTATTTGTAGTCCAAAATCCCATAACTATAAATTGATTTAAATAGAGGTGTTGTATTTAGATCTGAAACTTAACCTGTTTTAGAACCGTTATAGTTAAATAAATTGTATTGAAAATACACACCCCTACTTAAAAGCTGAGCACTGTAACATCAGTGAATTTTGAAAACTCTATTTTAATCTGAACTTTATTAGCTAAATATTGAGCAAGCAGTAAACTAAAAACAGCTTCCAGAGATGTGCGTAATCTTGTGATGAGGTTACTTCTGCAGAGATAAAAGTAACAAACTAGACAACTATGGCAAGCTTAAATCTGTGGTTCATATACTGACTTCCTTGTGTAAAGATACATTTATTAGTTTTCACTGTTTTAAAGCTGAAAACTTTTCATTCTGAATGACTGTATGTAAAATGTGTAGACAGATCTTACTAGAAATTAACATGTTTTCTTTTACATAGATTTGTACTACATCTGAGAAATCTGTTGTTGATAAGATAATTGATTCAGGTCCTCAGCTTGCTGGATCACTAGACTACAATATAGTTCACAGTAAGTGTCTAACAAATGTGGCATTTCTGTCTACTGTAGAATTTATTGAGGAAAAATTTGAGGACCAGTATTTCAGACTAGGGATATGTCTACACTACGAAATTAAATCGATTTTATACAGTCGGTTGTGTATGTCCTCACTAAGCGCATAAAGTCAGTGGAGTGCATCCTCACTACAGTGGCTTGCACTGACTTACGGAGCGGTGCACCATGGGTAGCTATCCCACAGTTCCTGCAGTCTCTGCCGCCCATTGGAATTCTGGGTTAAGCTCCCAATGCCTGATGGGGCAAAAACGTTGTTGCGGGTGGTTTTGGGTACATGTCATCAGTTGCCCCTCCCTCCGTGAAAGCAACAGCTGTCAATCGTATCACACCTTTTTTCCTGGGTTACCCATGCAGACGCCATACCACGGCAAACATGGAGCCCACTCAGCTTACCGTCATGCACTTTAAAAGCTCGCTGACTCCGTTTGCTGACTAGGTCAGATCTCAGTGCAACCAGCATTCCCATTGTTACTGCTGCTTGCTGTGTGCTCCGTAATATCTGTGAGAGTAATAGGGAGACGTTTATGGTAGGGTGGGAGGTTGAGGCAAATCGCCTGGTGTCCAATTTTGAGCAGCCAGACACCAGGGCGATTAAAAGAGCACAGCAAGGCACGCTGCGCATCAGAGAGGCTTTGAAAACCAGTTTCATGACTGGCCAGGCTACAGTGTGACAGTTGTGTGTGTTTCTCCTTGATGCAAACGCACCCCCTTTGTTGATTTTAATTCCGTATAAGCCAGGGGTAGGCAACCTATGGCACGAGTGCCGAAGGCGGCACGCAAGCTGATTTCAGTGGCACTCACACTGCCCGGGTCCAGGCCACTGGTCCGGGGTGCTCTGCATTTCAATTTAATTTTAACTGAAGCTTCTTAAACATCTTAAAAACCTTATTTACTTTACATATGACAATAGTTTAGTTACATATTATAGACCTAGAAAGAAACCTTCTAAAACGTTAAAATGTATTACTGGCACGCGAAACCTTAAATTAGAGTGAATAAATGAAGACTCAGCACACCATTTCTGAAAGGTTGCCGACCCCTGCTAAAGCCAACCACTCTCCCCCCCTTCGAAATAAAGTAACTATTGTTTTGAAACCATGCATTCTTTCTTTCTTTCTTAATTAAAAAAAAATGAGATAACGGACAAGGTAGACCGGGTGAGGTGGGGGAGGAGGGAAGGACACAGCCACATGGCTTATTGTAGCCACACTAAAAATCAAACTGTTTGAATGACAGCCTTCTGTTGCTTGGGCCATCCTCTGGAGTGGAGTGGCTGCATGCCTGGAGCCTCCCCCCTGCGTTCTTGGGCTCTTCGCGCTCATTTAATTCCTTCCTGGCTTCTGCCACTGAATGCTTCCATGCATTAAGCTGTGCCCTGTCAGTGCGGGAGGACTGCATGAGCTTGGAAAACATGTCATTGTGAGTGCGTTTTTTCGCCTTCTAATCTGCGATAAGCTCAAGGACAAAGATGATAGGGGGAGCGTAGAAACATTCTACGCTCTATGATTCTGGAGGGACTGCATGGTCACCTGTATTGCTGAGTGCTGCTGAGTTCGCCATGCTGACCAAAAAGGAAATTAAATTCAAAAGTTCCTGGAGCTTTTCCTGTGTACCTGGCTAGTGCATCGGAGTTCGAAGTGCTGTCCAGAGCAGTCACATTGGAGCACTCTGGGATAGCTCCCAGAGGCCAGTACTGTCGATTTGTGTCCACACTACCCCAAATTTGATCCAGCAAGGTCGATTTTAGCGCTAATCCCCTCGTCAAGGGAGGAGTACAGAAGTCGATTTTAAGAGCCCTTTAAGTCGACGGAATGGGGTTGGTTGTGTGGACACATTCATTTTAAAATCGACCTAAAGCCGCTAAATTCGACCTAACCCCATAATGTAGACCAGGCCTAGGAATAAAAGGAACATAGGAGGCTGAAGCATTTAGTACAGATAAGAATTGAAGGAAAATATTATGGAATAAAACAAAAGTGGAGGAAATAACCTATAAATAATGTTTCCTAATAGTGTAACACTGATTCTTAGCGGGTATATATTTATTTTGGCAGCTGTCGCTCTATTTCTATTTGAAATGATACAGTGACTTTCCCACAGAGACATCTTTAAAAAAAAAAAAAAAGTCATACTTTGCAATTTCTAGACCTCAAGGTTGTGTTGACCCAAATGAGAGAGACATTGTTTCAATTTACTATTGTTCATCAAATGTATACTATTTGGGGAGGGGAGAGCTTTTAAAATAGTAGTTGATTCTGTTCTGACGAGCACTGTTAGATAGCAAACATGGGACTCTTAAGAATATTATGATCTGGTGAGGACAATCTCTTGTTGATTTCCCAAAGATCTACCACTCTGTTGGTGAGAACCTGTGTGTGTATGTCTCCATTGTTCTTGTAGAAACAATAATATTTTGAGTCAAGTCATGCCAGCAGAGGGAGCCCAAGCTGACTAACAAACCCTTTTCCCTGGGCTGTCTGTACCCAAATCATTGGTGGCATTCATGCTGCTGATAGGAAACAAGATAGCAAATGAAGCAGATCTGTACTGTATATTCCCCATAGGAAGAGCAGGAAGAAATTAAGTGTTTGTTAAATGGAACAGGACAAAACCTGTAGAAAGAGTGAGGGAGATTAATTTCAAGCTTCTGAGTAGATGTAAGAACAGTAGTGGGTTTAAGAAAAACAAAAAATATGAAAATGCTCGACAGTGACCCTTCAAGGTATTTAGGGCTAAATGCTGCCTGTACCTGATGAAAGAAAAGGGTGCAAACTCAATGTTCAAATAGCAGTGTGCCCAATGTGGGTGTGCAGAGGGATCCTGCCCTGTCTCATGGGTGGAAAAAACAGATGTGGATCACCAATGGGATGGGCTTTTATGAGGAAAAGGGTTTGGTTGGCCTAAAATCTGTTGTGTATATGCTGTCATACGCAGCAAGTGAGAGCCTTCACCAGCAATGAACATGGCACCTGGAGAAAGGAGTAAAAAGCACACCACTTTGGGTTATGTCAGCTTGCCATGTGTCCTCCTGGCCTATGACAACAGGCTGTCTTGCACTACATGCACTTAACAGTCTGTCTGGGTATATGTTGCTACCTTCTCTGTGCAGGCTTGTCAGTGTGTAGTCCATTATATATTTTGTGTATCTTTATTTTTAGAAGGCAATGCGATTCCTAACATAGCCAGGAGTCCAGTCTGAACTCAGTTAGTTAAGTCTGTATTACTAAAATATGATGTACAATTGCAACTCAATCCCTATTGTGCTAAAACTGTGTCTTATCAAGCTTGCTTGCCTGGTTGGCTGTTGACTTGGCAATTTACTTGTGAAAATTTCTACTGTTTCTCATAATATTTTCAGTGCCAAATAGTTAAGAGTAACTCTTGGAGGTGTTAACTTGTGAGGTAGTTAGCCTCAAATATCATGTCTTGGGCTAAATAAAACACTTTGACACAAGAATAAGGAGTTAAATAAAAACACACACATTTAAAAATTGAGTGCTGATAGTGTCCTTTCTGCTGTACTGAACAGGGAGTAGATAAGCTCTCTGGCCTACGGTCAGAGATAAACAAAAGGCAATAAATCAGACACCTAGTACACTGGGTGATCAAGGTTTGTGCTTTATTTGCTCATGATACAATGCTTAGAGTTAACGGTCAGTGCTGTCAAGTTATGTTGAAATGTACTCTCTGTCTGGGTCTTGCCTTTTGAAATCCCTCTCCATAGTTATTTTTATGCTGCACAATTAACTGCGTGATTGGCACCAAGATTGTTTCTGCAATAAACCTGGTTACCTCAATTTCTGGTCACCCTTCTTTCTATGCCCTGTTACCTTCCTAATCCCTGTCTCTGAAGTAAATGTATGGCTGTGGGTCAAATTGTACCTTATTTTTGTGCTGTGAATAATTAGGATTCTGCTTCAGTGTCATGTCTAGTTAATGTTCTGTTTAGTCTTCTGGTCTAATCATAGCTGTGTAATTATATATCGTTCAGGAGTGTGGGGTGGGAGAAGTTAAAACTTCCTGAATCGACGTTGGGGGAAAAATATAGCATTTACTAATATTAAAATTTGGTAAACAATCTTTCTAAAATGACGTACCTTTTTTATTTTTAAAGGTTTATATAACAAAGGATTTATTTACCTTGATGTACCAATATCTGATGACAGTTGTATAGCAGGTGAGTGTATGTATTAGCAGAAGTAGCTATGTTTTCTTGGGAAGAGATTCATTCTGGATGACGTAGGTTTCCTTTTTTTGGGGTGCTGCTTGTCTTTTTCTATTAAAGTGATCTGTTTAAACATAACACTAAGATGGATGAAAACTCGTCTTGTTTATTCAGTGGCTTTCCAACTTGCTGCTAAAAATTTATCCTTTATCCTGATGCTAGTATTTATTTATTTTCAACTTATATTTCTATCTGAAGTAATAAAGTTGCTTTTAACATATGTGGAGATGAAGACATTTAAGTATAATTTAAACAATTGTCCTTATTTCAGTGTATCTGCAGTTAACATGGGTACTATAAATGTAGAAACTTATCTATATTAAAAAAAAGTCTTTTCTTTCTGATCAGTTAATATTCATAGTACTGATTGCTTATTCACTTCCATCATTCATGCCTCTGTCACCTCAACATTTGATTAGTGTAATGTGCTGTACTTCAGGACCATGTGGAAACTTGAGCTTCTGCAGAATGTGGCTGTCCACTGGATAAAGGGTTCAGCATACAAGGAGCAATTACTATTATTTTGAGTGCTCCCAAGATACTTGGGATGGAATTTCAAGGGCAGGGTTTAATTGTGTTTGGTTTAAGTGGTTTGGGACCTGGTTACAGTGGGACCACCTCACCCTGCTACAGTTTAGACTTGGCAAGACACTTAAACTGTAGCTCGGTCCTCAACTCTTCTCTCCTTTTTCCACCACAGTCCAGACATATTAACCATTCAGAAATGCTACAAAACTAGTCTCTTTCATAGACCTTTTAAGTAGGCTAGGAGTTTTTACAGGTGGATGGGCTGGTGACTGACTGGAGGATGATTTAGGTGGGGTCTTATGATGCAGCCAAGCAGAATGGCTTTAGCTCTTGTGGGAGAATATATCATTAGAAAATAGCTGAATGCAAATATTTCATAAAATGATTTTAGATTTTTAACTGTGTTTAAGTTTTGGGAGATGTGTAAAGTTGAAAAGGCACCAGAGAAGCCAAATGAATAAATCTGAATTTGGAGGGAAAATATTGTAAATTACCCCGTAGTCTGAACTAGAATAAAGTTTAGATTAAAAGCAGCAAAGAGTCCTGTGGCACCTTATAGGCTAACAGATGTATTGGAGCATGAGCTTTCGTGGGTGAATACCCACTTTGTCGGATGCATGTAGCGGAAATTTCTAGAGGCAGGTGTAAATATGCAAGCAAGAATCAGGCTAGAGATAACATGGTTAGTTCAATCAGGGAGAATGTGGCCCTCTTCTAGCAGTTGAGGTGTGAACACCAAGGGAGGAGAAACTGCTTTTGTAGTTGGCTAACCATTCACAGTCTTTGTTTAATCCTGAGCTGATGGTGTCAAGTTTGCAGATGAACTGAAGCTCAGCAGTTTCTCTTTGAAGTCTGGTCCTGAAGTTTTTTTTTTTTTTTTTGCTGCAGGATGGCTACCTTTAAATCTGCTATTGTGTGTCCAGGGAGATTGAAGTGTTCTCCTACAGATTTTTGTATATTGCCATTCCTAATATCTGATTTGTGTCCATTTATCCTTTTACATAAGGACTGTCCAATTTGGCCAATGTACATAGCAGAGGGGTGTTGCTGGCAAAGTTTAGTTTGGTTATTTAAAATAAATCTCTCAGCTTTTAAGCAGTAAAAATATTCTGAAAACTTAAAGCTTTTAAACCATAGTATTAAAAATAATTCTTCTTTCCAGTGCCTCCTCTTGAAGGTTTTGTAATGAACAGACTGCAAGGTGATTACTTTGAAACTCTTCTCTACAAGATATTTGTTTCAATAGATGAACACACTAATGTGGCAGAGGTAAGTAATGCTTAGCTTGTTTCTGTATCAGGAGGGTGAGGGAAACTGGAAGGGCCAGGAAACAGGCTGGTGATATACTTGAAAGGCAGATAGGGAGAAATGCATTTCCTATTGTCAGTGTCCACGTCCACAGCCATATGACTGTATGTAGCTTTCCAGAGATGAGTCTAGGGATAAGAGTTTTGAAACAATATTCATTGCTTTATGGAATGTACTAGTTGCTTTTGTTTAAAATATTAAAAAACACACAATTTTTTTCATAAATAGTACTACCTTTCCCCTGGCAAAAAGAGTGCATAGGAACAGCATGGGGTGGGAGTTTTAGTGAACAATCCTTGCAAATAGTTAATATTCATAATACTGGTTGCTTATTTACTTTGTTGTCTCTACTTAGAGGTGCATTTTCACTTTGGAAAAGTGATTGCAAAAAGGCATTGTGGGGTTCCTGAGGGCCAAGCTGACTTTTTCAATCTTTTATAATAAAGATTCTGCAGGCTGAATTATGTCCTTACTTCAGGGCATATACAACTCTATTGCCTTAAGTGGGTTTGCTCACAGGTAACTTACAGCTTAAACCTGTGATTGGAACTTAGTTGATGGTGCACAAGAAAAAATAGAATCCAGGTTCCCCCTCTCATAGTTGGATTGATTCTGTGGTGTTAACAGGAGTAAAAAATATTGTATTTTTATCTTTGTCACCAAAGTGAAAGGATGGGACAGTGAAAGCCCGGGGAGTAGACTTTGTGAGTAAGTGTCACTTTTACATGGTCCCTTCTCAAAACAGAATCAGGTTGTAAGACTAGGCCTGATTCCTCCAATGCCCTGTGTCCTCATTTACAGTGTATAGTGAGTGTAAAATGCTTAAGTAAATAAATTGAAATCATAACATTTTACATCCACTTTGCATGTAGTCTACCCTGGTGTAAATGACTGCACAAGGAGTAACACAGTGGAGTATTTGATCCTGAATCTCTTGCTGCTTAAGAAAGGGAGTATTGGACTGAGGTTTCAGCATTTCTTTTCCTTTCTCTTAACCACTTGTGAAATGACAATAGATTGTACAACTGGAACTAGAAAAGATGTTCTTGGCTAATAGCAAAGGAGTCCTGGAATCACTTATCAATTATTCTTATTTTGTCTCTTATCTGTTTCCTATTTTTCAGCTTGCAAATGTTCTAGAGATAGACTTATCACTGGTGAAGGTATGTCTGAATAGTACATCCAAAGCATCTAATTGTCCAAAGTGAAAATCCTCCAATGTTTAACTACATGGCTTCTTAAATAGATACTAAAACTACATTGTGAAACTTAGCAGGTTTTTATTGATCTCGTGTGTGTGTGTTTGTCTCTTCAGAATGCTGTGTCCATGTATTGTCGATTGGGTTTCGCCCACAAAAAAGGCCAAGTAATGAATCTGGAAAATCTTCATTCATCATGGAGGAACATTCCTTCCATAAATCGATTGAAGTAGGTATCTTGCCATGTTTCTTGAGCTTCTTGGAAAGTATAATTTTGACTACAGAGCTGGGAGGTGGTACATTCTAAATCCTACCCTTGATTCTGGCACTGTGATTCCCTTTGTGGTCCTGGCAATAATTTAATTATTTTCTTTCATTTTCTATATAGAAAATGAGAATAACATATATGTAGCTCTTGGGTATATGTGAGGGTTATTGGTGGTAAAATTCGCTGATAGGTGCTGCAAATAATACTTTAAGTGTTGACATGTTGGTTTAGAATACTTGCTTCTTGGTTTTGAAACACAGACTGTGTACTTGCTTTAATGTTTTATGGCTGTGAATTTGTAATTATTCTGTATTTTGATTTGTGTCTTTAGAACTTTATTTCCTGATTTGAAAAACTAAAAGTAGCCATTTCCATGGTAGTTCCATGACAGCCTATCTCAGTGTGGCTGGTGATGTGTGTACTTGTAATTGGCGGTGCATTTATGTGGTTGGCAAGACAACTTGCAGTATTTGGGCATTCTTATTATCAAGAAATAAATAAAACCTGTTTGACCTTTTTTGTAGTCATCAGTTGGAGAATTCAGACATCTCTGGCTGAGGGATAGTTTGAGGGCAGGAGCTGGATCAACAGATAGGCTTTCTACATTGGTGTGAAATATTTGATCTGGCTTTGAGAGAACTTGCAGTCGTTTTCATAATCTGCCACTGAGCATGCGTGAGATATCATGAGATTAGCAGGCCGAGCTGCTGCCATGGTGCTACAGTGATGATAGATACAGACTTTATGTTAATAGGAGTACTTTGGATCCGCAAAGGATGCTGCTTTCATGGGACAGTGGGGAAAACAGGACTCCTGTACAGGAAGCTTGTTCATCAGCTACAGATACTGACACCAACAGTCAAGAAGATCCAGGTTAGCACCCACATTGAATTGATACAGTAGCATTAATTAGTTAATGTTTGTAAAATGTCTTGAGGTTATAAATGCTAATTATTCATAGACCCAACCAGAATACGTAGAGAGAGGCATTTGAGTTATTTTCCCACTTTTTATTCTTGTTGCATCTCCCTACCTCCCCGACCTCAAAAAAGTTCTATTTTAACCAATCTTTGCTATGAATGTTAGTAGAATTCTTCCTGAATGAAAATAAAATTACTGCAAACTTAAATTTTAAATTTGATTTTAAATTTGATGAGAGTTATATAGTGTTGCAGTAATGGCAAGGAACTATGTATAAGACTCAGTATGGCATAATGTGAGCTTTATTTGTTTAGTTCATGCGTAGATCTAGTTCTATGATTTTAAGACTTGCTTAAAGAAAATGTCTTTATTCTTAAATAAAACAAATAAGATTACAAGTTCTTTCTTTGTTTTATTAGCTGACACAGCCAGCGTGAGCAGCTTGAGTCTGTCTAGTGGACACACAAAGCGTATTGCCTTCCTGTTTGATTCAACTCTCACTGCCTTTCTGATGATGGGGAATCTTTCACCAGTATGTCAGATTGTTCAGTTTGTCTATGTGAAGATCAAATGTGTAGAAAACATTTTAAGTCTTGGCTTTTAGTATAATACAGCTTTGATGATTTTAGAACCTTTTGTTTCAGTTGTTTAGCAACTTTAATGATCATTTGTTTAAGCAAATTTTGTCTTTATTTTACAAAAACATATATGTTAAATCTCCCGCTCACAGAGATAAGAATCTGTGAAAGATAAAAAAAATCTTATATACAATATATTTGGATTATATTATTGCAGAACTTGAAAAGTCATGCGGTAACTATGTTTGAAGTTGGAAAATTATCAGATGAGTCTCTGGACAGTTTTCTTGTGGAACTTGAAAAGGTAACTCTCTTGTGTACAGTCTAAAGTTTTTCAGCGCTTAAGATGTTTCTGTTTGTGTGTATCACACTATCAGTATTTGATATGTATTTTGGTCTTGTGCTTTTGATTTAGGAGCTTCTTGTTCCCCCTCTTGGTACATAATAATATTGGTAGGAACACATGTCCCATTAAAATGGAGACTATCCTGTATGTCTATGCCAGTAATGACTTTTTTTTTAAGGCCACATTATCAGAAGTGCATGTATAAAAGTGCAATCGCTAAGTGAAGGTATGCAAATACACGAAACCTCACAAACCCTTGTGTGCATGCATCTGTAGATACATATGCACACAACCACGAACTTGTGTGCTCGCTTTGGTTTTTTGTGTGCTGGATTTGGGTATCTCAAAAATGTGCATACACTTTTGCATGCACGTGCTTTTGAATCATTAAAGATTGGAATTTACAGACCATAATTTTCCAGATCTGTTGTTTTTAAAAATTTTTTTTTACACCTTTTGATCTTATATCTACCATAATTTTAAACAAACCAACCAATTCCTTAAGATGACTATATAGTTGTATACTTGTAATTTTTTTTCTGTAATTGCTATGACTTTATTATAGCATCCTTTCACAGAAGCCCCTAAAGTGGTAAGTTTTATATTGAACAATGATGATACAGTACAACTGAAGTTGTTTGATATATTTGTTGGGATTCCTCTCCTGCCCCCAATTTTAATGTCACGCTAATATACTTAACATTACAGTATTTGACAAGCTTTGCCAGCTTTCACTTAACCTGGTTGTTGCTGTGGATCATTCTTGCTGAAAAACTTCAAGACAATGGCACCTTTTAAATGCTGACTGTAGAATGTTTGTAATAACTTCTTAATCTAGTATTTGTGGAACTGGTATTTAGAGAAACAGTATACAACATACGCATTCATATTATTTTTTGTTTAGGTTCAAAGCACAGGTGAAGGGGAGGCACAGAGATACTTTGATCACGCACTTACTTTGAGAAACACAATACTGTTTTTGCGGCATAACAAGGACCTCGTGGCACAAGCTGCACAACCTGAACATCCAAATAACGGTACAATGAAAGTTACTGTTTTGGGAAAACTGTCCAATCTCTTGGAGTTAAGTTTGTTTATCATGTGTTCTCTTTAAAAAGAGTTTTTTCACTAAGTGCCCTTTCTGAATGGATGCTTTCCTGAAATTGAGCCTTGGAGTCCACTCCTGCCTGTTTTGAGCCTCCAGTGATCCATCCTTGTCACATTTGACATATCAGTCACTTACATGGCAGTAGATTGGTGTTCGAAACACTAGATTGATTTCATTGCAAGACCAAGGACAAACTGGGCTGGTGTGGGAGGGAGATGGTTCCAAAGCACAAACCTTCAGGGATAGTAAAGGAGGAATATTTCTGCATGCCTAAATGTACTAAGTGGAGATATTTCAACGACACAGAGGGGAGTTAGGCACAACTCTCATTGCCTCCACCCTTCACACACACACAGGAGCTGAATGCCTAGTTGCCCTTTATGCCTGTGAAAATCCCTCTTCCCTCAAAAAAATTCCAAACATGCTTCACTGCAAAAATCCATCATCAAGGTGAACCCCTAAAACTTTTTTCCTGCTGCTAGTTCAGCTATTTCTGTGGACCTGAAATATACCCCAAAATTGCAATTCTATGATGACTAAATCTGTCAGTAAGGTTGATTTTATTTGTTTTAACAAATAAGAGCTTGGTCCTACAAGGTGCTAAGCATTCTCCATGCTAATCATAGTTGGGATATTTAGATGCTCAGCACCTCCCTAGTTTAGGTCATTGGAAGGCAGAATCATACTATTCAGCGGTATTACTCTATTCTGTAGAGAGGATTGTTTGGAAGCAAGTGAACTAAGTACTGCTCTACTATCTTGAATCAATGGTATTTCACCAGATTTACACCAATATACTTGGCCCAAGTATCTTTTATACTGCGGTATAATGGCAGATAATAGAAAAAGTGTAATATGGATTGGTAGCAGGCATTTAGTTCTTCTTTGAGTGATTGCAGATGTTTATTCCACTCAGGTGTGTATATGTGTGCACCAGTGCTCCGAAGCCAGAGAACTTTGCATAGTGGTACCCGTAGGGGCAGAGTTTGTGTCCTGTGGCCATTAGCCCATCCCCTGGCTATTTAAGGATAGTGCCACCCGACCCCCTCCATTCCTTCTCACTACTCACAACTAGAGTTGGAGCATTTCATGTGGTATTTCCCACATGCTGTTTTTTATCTCAGTCTTTTGAGTTTTTGTTATAAATAGTTAACTAGTATTAGCTAAGAATAGTTAGATTAACTTGCCATCCTGATGGGATGCTGTCACCAGGATTCAAACACTCCATTATGTGGGGTGGCTATTCCCAATAGTGATCCCCACATGTGGTGTTTATTGTGGCTCGGAAAAAGGTACATTAGAGAAAGGTGCTCCATCTGCGAGTCTTAAAAAAAGAATGCAGATGGCAATGGACTTGAGACTCAAGCAGCACTTGAGTGCTGGCCATGAGGCACACTTTGATACAAGGGACCTCCACAGATCGTCCGGCCTCTCAAAAGAACTTCAGAGCTGGAGTGAGCTTATGTTCATCAGCCAGACTTTGATGCCTCTCGCAGCAGAAAGACAGATCATTCTCCTTCCTTGAGTCCTCTGAGAAAAAAGTCTCACAAAATGGACTGCAGCTACTCCAGAGCTCTCATTGTTCTCTTCCAGGAGTAGTGTGGACTGATCTACCAGGATGTGAGATGGAGCTGGGCTGTCTGCTCTGTTACCAAGGCAGCATCAGTTCGACACTGTACTGTTGACTCCAATGCCATCCATGAGATGCTGGTACCAACAACGTCAGCATCAACTGTTTCCCTGCTACTAGAATACTAGGCTTGCTTTGCCTCTCGCTGTTACTGTTTCTCTAATTACTCAGGAGCATTCAGTAGCCCAGAAACCATTGATATGGGCAGTGCTGCCTGGTGAGACGGCAAAGATATCCCAGTTGCCTGCATTGCCTAATGCTCACAGTGGACAATTGAGCACTGCCCTCTTATCAGTATTGAGTGGTCCGTTGGAACTGTTGCCATCTTTGGCACCAATGATGACTGTGGTACATCTTTAGAATAAGTACTGACCCTGATGTCTGTGCTGTCTTCAGAGTTAGTACCAAATGGGAATGTGATATCCTGTCCAGTCCTCAGGGTGCTGACTTCTTTTCCTACCTCAATGCCGATACAGCCAGCATATTGGGTCTCAGATGAGGCACCATGTTTCATAGATTCATAGACTCTAGGACTGGAAGGGACCTCGAGAGGTCATCGAGTCCAGACCCCTGCCCTCATGGCAGGACCAGATATTGTCTAGACAATCCCCAATAGACATTTATCTAACCTACGCTTAAATATCTCCAGAGATGGAGATTGCCTAGGGAAGTTGTGGAATCTATTCTAGTGTTTAACTACCCTGACAGTTAGAAACTTTTTCCTAATGTCCAACCTAAATCTCCCTTGCTGCAGTTTAAGCCCATTGCTTCTTGTTCTATCATTGGAGGCTAAGGTGAACAAGTTTTCTCCCTCCTCCTGATGACACCCTTTTAGATACCTGAAAACTGCTATCATGTCCCCTCTCAGTCTTCTCTTTTCCAAACCAAACAAACCCAATTCCTTCAGCCTTCCTTCATAGGTCATGTTCTCAAGACCTTTAATCATTCTTGTTGCTCTTCTCTGGACCCTCTCCAATTTCTCCACATCTTTCTTGAAATGCGGTGCCCAGAACTGGACACAATACTCCAGCTGAGGCCTGACCAGCGCAGAGTAAAGCGGAAGAATGACTTCTCGTGTCTTGTTTACAACACACCTGTTAATGCATCCCAGAATCACGTTTGCTTTTTTTGCAACAGTATCACACTGTTGACTCATATTAAGCTTGTGGTCTACTATGACCCCTAGATCTCTTTCTGCCATACTCCTTCCTAGACAGTCTCCTCCCATTCTGTATGTGTGAAACTGATTGTTCCTTCCTAAGTGGAGCACTTTGCATTTATCTTTATTGAACTTCATCCTGTTTACCTCAGACCATTTCTCCAATTTGTCCAGATCATTTTGAATTTTGACCTGTCCTCCAAAGCAGTTGCAATCCCTCCCAGTTTGGTATCGTCCGCAAACTTAATAAGCGTACTTTCTATGCCAACATCTAAATCGTTGATGAAGATATTGAACAGAGCCGGTCCCAAAACAGACCCCTGCGGAACCCCACTTGTTATACCTTTCCAGCAGGATTGGGAGCCATTAACAACTACTCTCTGAGTACGGTTATCCAGCCAGTTATGCACCCACCTTATAGTAGCCCCATCTAAATTGTACTTTCCTAGTTTATCTATAAGAATATCATGCAAGACCGTATCAAATGCCTTACTAAAGTCTAGGTATATCACATCCACTGCTTCTCCTTTATCCACAAGGCTCGTTATCCTATCAAAGAACGCTATCAGATTAGTTTGACACGATTTGTTCTTTACAAATCCATGCTGGCTATTCCCTATCACCTTACCACCTTCCAAGTGTTTGCAGATGATTTCTTTAATTACCTGCTCCATTATCTTCCCTGGCACAGAAGTTAAACTAACTGGTCTGTAGTTTCCTGGGTTGTTTTTATTTCCCTTTTTATAGATGGGCACTATATTTGCCCCCTTCCAGTCTTCTGGAATCTCCCCCGTCTCCCATGATTTCCCAAAGATAATAGCTAGAGGCTCAGATACCTCTTCTATTAACTCCTTGAGTATTCTAGGATGCATTTCATCAGGCCCTGGTGACTTGCAGGCATCTAACTTTTCTAAGAGATTTTTTACTTGCTCTTTTTTTATTTTATCTTCTAAACCTACCCTCTTCCCGTAAGCATTCACTATATTAGACATTCCTTCCTTCTCAGTGAAGACCAAAACAAAGAAGTCATTAAGCATCTCTGCCATTTCCAAGTCTCCCGTTACTGTTTCCCCCTCCTCACTGAGCAGTGGGCCTACCCTGTCCTTGGTCTTCCTCTTGCTTCTAATGTATTGATAAAAAGTCTTCTTGTTTCCCTTTATTCCCATAGCTAGTTTGAGTTCATTGTGTGCCTTTGCCTTTCTAATCTTGCCTCTGCATTCCTGTGTTATTTGCCTATATTCATCCTTTGTGATCTGACCTAGTTTCCATTTTTTATATGACGCCTTTTTATTTTGTAGGTCACGCAAGATCTTGTGGTTAAGCCAAGGTGGTCTTTTGCCACATTTTCTATCTTTCCTAACCATCGGAATAGCTTGCTTTTGGGCCCTTAATAGTGTCCCTTTGAAAAACTGCCAACTCTCCTCAGCTGTTTTCCCCCTCAGTCTTGATTCCCATGGGACCTTACCTATCAGCTCTCTGAGTTTACCAAAATCTGCCTTCCTGAAATCCATTGTCTCTATTCTGCTGTACTCCCTTCTACCCTTCCTTGGAATTGCAAACTCTATGATTTCATGATCACTTTCACCCAAGCTTCCTTCTACTTTCAAATTCTCAACAAGTTCCTCCCTATTTGTTAAAATCAAGTCTAGAACAGCTTCCCCCCTAGTAGCTTTTTCAACTTTCTGAAATAAAAAGTTGTCTGCAATGCAGTCCAGGAACTTATTGGAGAGTCTGTGCCCCGCAGTGTTATTTTCCCAACATATATCTGGATAGTTGAAGTCCCCCATCACCACCAAATCTTGGGCTTTGGATGATTTTGTTAGTTGTTTGAAAAAAGCCTCATCCACCTCTTCCACCTGATTAGGTGGCCTGTAGTAGACTCCCAGCACGACATCACCCGTGTTTTTTACTCCTTTTAGCCTAACCCAGAGACTCTCAACACTTCCGTCTCCTATGTCCATCTTCACCTCAGTCCAAGTGTGTACATTTTTAATATATAAGGCAACACCTCCTCCCTTTTTCCCCTGTCTATCCTTCGTGAGCAAACTATACCCATCCACACCAACATTCCAGTCGTGTGTATTATCCCACCAAGTTTCAGTAATGCCGACAATGTCATAGTTGTATTTATTTATTAGCACTTCGAGTTCTTCCTGCTTATTACCCATACTTCTTGCATTTGTATATAGGCATCTACGATACTGGTTTGATCTTGCCTCCCAGGTTTGCCCTGACCCTCCTTCCTCACTACCATTATAGCCCGTGCTCCCTCCTGTTTCCAACCCATCTCCCAGGTCTTGTTCCCCTCTTACCTGTGGGGTTTGCTCACCTGTCCCCGTCGAACCTAGTTTAAAGCCCTCCTTACTAGGTTAGCCAGTCTGTGTGCAAATAAGGCCTTTCCCCTCTTCGAAAGGTGAACGCCATCTGTGCCTAGCAGTCCTTCCTCGAATAGCATCCCGTGGTCAAGGAAGCCAAAGCCCTCCTGGCGACACCATCTTCGCAGCCAGGCATTCGCCTCCACAATGCATCTGTCTCTGCCCGGGCCCCTACCTTCAACAGGAAGAATCGAAGAGAATACCACCTGCGCTCCAAACTCCTTAACCCGTACTCCCAGAGCCCTGTAGTCACTCTTGATCTGCTCAGTGTCACACCTCGCAGTATCATTTGTGCCCACATGGATGAGTAGCATGGGGTAGTAGTCAGAAGGCCGGATAATCCTCGACAATGCCTCTGTAACATCTCGGATACGGGCCCCTGGCAGGCAGCATACCTCCCGGGATGAACGGTCAGGGCGACAGATGGATGTCTTCGTCCCCCTCAGCAGAGAGTCTCCAACCACCACTACCCTACGTTTCTTATCAGTGGTGGCAGTGGTGGCAGCAGACCTCCCAGCCTTAGGGGTACGAGGCTTCCCCTCCTTAACTGTTGGGGGTGATTCCTTCTCTCCTGTATCAAGAAGAGCATAACAGTTATCTTTTACCACAGCAGGAGGGTTTGCAGCAGGGGTGGAGCACTGCCTGCTGCTAAAAGTAACAAGCTGGCTGTGTCCACCCTGAACCTCCTCCTCCACTCCATGCAGGGTGGCTCCCCTGTTGCCTTCTGATGACTTTGAAGGTTCATCAAACTTAGGGACAGTGCTTGGCATTTTACCTAGAGAGAACAGCCTTTTCGGACATTTCCTTGACTTTTTATTTCCTATGCATATTGAATGAAGGATCAAGTGGTTTCTGTGGAGATTATTTCCAGATGGATAACTTCCTGTATTACTAAAGCTTATGGAGTAGCTCAGTCTGCATCCCCACAGTCATTATGGGCTCATTTGACGAGAGCCCAAGTGTTGTCAATTGCATTTTTCAGCAATGTTTCAATATTGGATATTTGTCGGGCTGTGATGTGGGGTTCTGTACGTACCTTACCAAACATCATTTAGTTACTGGAGCATCTCTGTTAGATAAAAACTTCATGAAGGCAGTGCTACAATCATTATTTAAATAGACTCCAAGTCCTACCTCTGATTACTGCTTGTGAGTTGCCTGAGTGGAATACACATCTACAACCACTGACATAAAAAATGGCTACTTTTCAGTTCTGTAACTGTTCTTTGAAATGTATTTCACAACCCACCCTCCCTTCCCTCTTCATCGAAGTCTCTGCTCTTGACGTTTGGTGGGATGGAACTATGAGGGGGTCAGTTGCAAGGGGAGGGGCTAATGGTCATAGGGCACAAGTACCACCTCTGTGGGTATACGAAGGCAAAGTTCTTTGGCTTCGGTGCATTGGGCACGCACTCACATCTGAGTGGAATACATGTCTGCACCCACGCCTTGAATAGGTAACCATTTTTCTTTAATATTAGATATTGAATCTTGTAATTCACTGAGTAGGAAACTTTTCTTCATATGGTCAAGTAGGCAGTGAGGTATAAGTTATGCTTCTCTATCAGAGGCCAAGTTGGCATAGATTTGAAATACTGCTTTGTAGTAAAGTAGTACATCAGTATGTCAGCATATTCTTGAATACTTCCAGGTGCTAGACATAATCCTTTCCTGGCCAAAACATTGGCATTGGCCATCCCCCTAGCATTGGGTAAAAAGCAAGATAACAGCTAGTTTTTTATATGTTCCATTTTCTCTGGCCTATGTTTTTGCTCCCGAGTAAGCAGAGTAGATGCCAATTTAACTTTATATTTTAATGGTTTTTTATAACACATCTTCTAGAACATAGTCAGAAATACCTGATTAAGATATTGAGGTAGCTTAAACAGTCAAAAGCCAAGCTGCTTAATGTTAAAAAGTTCAACTCTGAAAAACAGGTCTGTAAAAATAGTGTATCTCCGTATTCTAATGACAGACTAGACTCTTCTACTTTCAGCCTGAAGAACCAACATATCTCAGGGAAAGAACTGGATTGTTTTCTGATTCATATGTTAGAATTGTAACGGTTGTGTATGTTCCTTTTCTAGCTGTATTCAAAGTGTCTTTTGATGCTATTAATGTAGGTTTTCCTTTGGATCTCTTACGGTGTGAGAGTTTGCTGGGCTTGGATCCTGCAACCTGCAGTAGAGTTCTAAACAAAAACTATACGCTGCTTGTCTCCATGACGCCACTCACCAATGAAATTCGACCTGTCAGCAGCTGCACTCCCCAGGTGAAAATCCATTTTGAAAGGAATCTGTCTGTGATTTTATTGCATTTCATTTTTGAAATAATACTTTTAACATAAAGGCAGTTTTCTTTGGCTCTTTTTCATAGAAAGTACCTTCATTTGAATTTTTGCTCTAAATGATTTGCACATAAAACAGTATTATTATAGTATCAGAGGGGTAGCCATGTTAGTCTTGATCTGTAAAAGCAGCAAAGAGTCCTGTGGCACCTTGTAGACTAACAGATGTATTGGAGCATGAGCTTTTGTGGGTGCATCCGACGAAGTGGGTATTCACCCACAAAAGCTCATGCTCCAATACGTCTGATAGTCTATAAGGTGCCACAGGACTCTGCTGCTTTTACAGTATTATTATAGTACAATTGTTTCATGAAAATCAGAATTTAGTGAGGTATAATGTGCATATTTATTATTAAGCTGAATTTGTTTACTAAATGTCTGCATGGTAATTATCTCTCTAGTTAAGAAGTTCTGTGACAGATGTTCCCTTATATATATTTAATATTTTGAATTCATGTTCTTAGAAGTCCCTTACTGTGAGCCCTTTGGATATAAAATCTTCTAATCTTTTATCAGTGTAAATGCCAGGAAACAAAATAGATATTTTGCATCTTCCAGAAGAGATACTATTTTAGAATCTACTTCACTCTCCTGCACTCATATTGAGTAGCACATAGTAAGGGACTGTGCCATCACAATAAGGATGGTGTAATAAAGCCCTTAATTTATTCTCTAAAGTACCACACTCTATTCCGGCTGTCCCCTTTATCCCACCTCCCAGGCATGCACGGCCCTTTTGCACGAGCCCCAGCCCCCTGGAGCTGACAGCATGAGCTCATTTAAAAAAGAAAAGAAAAGGAAAAGGAAAACAATTTTGCCTCCCTTGACACATACTCGCTCCTCCCCTGGGAGGCCCACCCCATAGTCTGAGAACTGCTGGCTTAGAGCATCTTCATTAAAGTGCTACAGTGTTTTAAGTGTTGACTTGCCCTCACATGATACATTCTGTCAGCATTTCCGAAATGCTGGGGCATGGCCCCCTGAGGGGTGCCTGAAGAACTAAGTGTGGGGAAGGTGTAAGAAGACTTCTCCTGTGTTGTCCAAGTTATCAGCTTTCATTAAAAATAAATAACTAAAACAACCCTGAATGGTAAATAAACTAAGATGGATACGCCTTTCACGACATATGCCAGAGCTGTGGGAGAAGGGGTGCCATAGGCTTAATTTTCCAGAAGGGGGATCAGCTTTCAAAAATTTAGGAAAATGATATTATATAATCCTCTGTGAAGCTACTGTATCTTGCTTCCTGAGTTTGTTTACTTAGTGTATTACTTAGCTTCACATATCAGACCCCCGCAGTGAAAGTTAGAATAGCAAAACATATGGTGCAGTATAAATTAAAAGGAAAAGTAATGTCAACAACTTGGTAACCAAATTCTATAGAACAACCAGCTTGTTTACAGCATTGTGTTTGAGCAAGTGTCCAATAGCTGTGTACGTACTGTACCTTTAGCAAACTTTAACAAATCTAGCTTTCAAGCAGGGGTGTCCTTCCCATTTCTGTTATACCCTGGGAATGAAGGGACAGGTGAGTTTGAAGCTTAAAAATTGGATTCACCATGTAATAGTGAGGTGTTGCAGCTACTGGCCATGAGGTCAGTCCCATCTGCTTGTAAGGGTTATGGTTTAAGTGTACCAAACTGTAGTAAAATAACAAAGTTCTGCAGTTTTTTCCTAACCTATAATTGTACTTGTAATAGTTGCAATTCAAATGATGCTTTTTTATCTTTTGATTGCTCTTTCTTCAGCATATTGGACCAGCTATACCAGAAGTTAGCTCGGTTTGGTTCAAATTGTATATTTACCATATTACTGGTCAAGGACCACCATCCCTATTGCTATCTAAAGGGACAAGGCTTAGAAAACTTCCAGATATTTTTCAGGTACATTTTTATATGCCTTTTCCCTCCCCTACTTCCAAAATAGAATCTGAATTTTCTCCCAACAAGGGAACTGTTCATTGCTTCTGTTGTGGTTTGTATCAATGCCATTCCAGCAAACTTGATTCTACTTCCCCCAGCTTTAATTTAATGCATCATACTGCAGTTCCTCTTAGTATGAAATAAACACTTTTTAGATGATGGTGGTTGTTCAGTGCTGTCCGGACACACAGGAGGCTGCAGTGGCAGAAGACTTATGAGGAGTAAGCATATCTTTGCTGACAAAGATTAGGCTTCTACCCCACAGTGCAAAGATTCTACCATAGGGAATCAGATCTCTCTTCTTCCTTCATCTCCCAAACAAAACAAACCAAAATAAAATCTCACACACGCACATTTCTCTCAAAGTTTGAGAAGATGGTTAAGATCATCACCTTTATTCTGGAGACTGTTCGGGTCCTAGAACAGAGATTTTTTTGAAGCACCTGGAGATGTCTTCTGCAATTAGGATGAGACTGTTCATATTGCTTTGAATGGACTAAAGGAGGTATGGCAGTTTTCTCCTACCATTTTGTCTGTGTCAGAGATGTTAAATGGAAGACACAGTCCTGGTAGTGAAAGTTGCAATGGCCAAGGTAAACTTGGCTGAACTAAAATTATAGCATCTCTTCCTGGTCAAATATCAATTTAAACTGAGGAACAGGACTATATATTCTTCATGTCTCCCTTCCCAAAGAGAATTGAGACATTTAAGAAACTGACCTTGTGAGTGAGTGGAGGTAGACAGAGAGATGCATGCATCCTTTGATGTAGCTACAGTAGCAACAGTTTCTGGCATCAGGAATGAAAACACAGAGATCTTGTTTTGCTCTGTCTCCCTCATTTTATATCCTATTTTTTGTTTAAAATTGGCATGAGGAAAAGTCATGTCTCAAAAATAAAGTAATAAAAGGTCAGGTGAGTGTGGATTCCCAGTCCGCAAAGAGGTTCTATAATACTAACAAACTGGATCTTGATTCTAACTGTGAGGCCTAACCCAAAGCTTCAGTACTTAACAAATGTGTAGTGTGATTTTGTTTGTTTGTTTGTTTGTTTATATGTAGCTGCCTTATAAATTTCCTTGTGGAATCAGATTTGAGGTTTGCTGACATAGCAGACTTTCCTTGTACCAAAAATTCTCAAGTTCTATACCAATAAGTTTTTATCTTGGGACATCTTATCCATCTGCACACCCTTTTTTTGTTACCATGCAAAAATGTTGTTGGTCTTGTTTCCGCTATTGCTTGTTGCAGTGTCACTTTGTTAAAAATATACACTTTTTATCAGGAGACATTCCTCGGACTTTTTAATCTTCTAAAACGAGGCTCTGTCACAACCATATCTTTAGAGAAGAGGAAGGTGCTTCCATGTCATTATTTTTCTCTGAAGATATACTCCACGTTGATAGAACACCACTGTCATTCTGACTACTGCTGGCAAATTTGAAGTTTCTCAACACATATTCTTACCTTTCAAATTTATATGAGAATATTTTAATCTCCCTTTCTCAAGGAACATTGCGATATCTGCACATTTCTGCAAAGACTTGACAGATATATCTTGTTCGTACTAGCATGTTAGGAAACCCCAAACCTCTCAATTCTGCCTCCATCACTAGCAGGAGCATGGGAATAAAAGTGATGTTATGACACAATATAAGATGGTATATTACTGAAAATACTGGCAGTAATTTCCTAATTGTAACACTTTACTATTAGCCTAATGATTTAGCTTTTATATACATGAACAATCAATTACTACTGCTTTTTATTTTCTTTCTTTCTTTTAGGGTTATGATCGCTTACTAATAACATCTTGGGGTCATGACCCAGGAGTAGTCCTAACTTCGAACGTATTGACAATGTTGAATGATGCTTTAACACATTCTGCCGTTCTAATTCAGGTACTTTATATGAATATGATAAAATGTGCTTAATTTCAGTAATTTTTTTTCTTATATGTAATGTAAGGTGGCTGAAAGAAAATGGAAAAAATTGACATTTTTTTTTCAAAACTCTTTCCATTTTTTTTCAAAATTTTGAACTTAGAAAAATTTTGACTGGCTTTATTGTGTAGTTTGTATATTACTGTGTCACTAAAATGTTGAGCCAAAGCTGTTGTGTGATTCATATACAGTTATATAGATTAAAATGTAGTCCATGTATTAAAATGTAGTCAACAAGTATGAGATGCATCACAATTGTACTTTATAGATGCCTATTGTTTGAAAGTTCTATACTAAATTTTTTTTATTGAAGTTATTTCTTTCTAACCATATAATCTTTTTGTCTTAGTACAATTTTGTACTAACTTTTAGGGTGTTTTTGTACTCTTGCACAACTTTTTGTTCACTGACTTTCCTACAAATTGTATCCCAGACTCTTTGCTTGTTATTTTAACTGTATTAACTCTGGAAAGGAGGATAAGTTAAGCAACTTTAACAAATAAAAGAGGTTTTCAGGTGAGATGGATTTGATGAGGTAGATACATGAAGGTTATTCATATGTCAGGAGAGGCATATGAGAAGCACAGGCATGAGAACTAGGGATGCAGCTGGTGCTGCAGCACCCCCAGGTTTCACTGTGAAAAGTTTGCTGGTGCTGTCAGAAGGAAGCTAGCATTATTTCATGAATCTTGAGAATCCCATGTGGTGCGAGTGGGAATTTGTACTTTTTTTCGTTGCTTTTGAGCGTACATGGTTTGCAGTTTCGTTAGATGGATTTCAGCACTCCTGCTATAAAAGTGTTCCAGCATCAGTGATGAGAAGGCTTTTGAACCAGTTGAAGGCTCTTGGACATCTGGGATTTGGGGAGGCCAAAAGAGAGGTGCAGTATTAAAGATGAGAGAAGATGAGGTCATAGACAAGGGTTTTGGCATAAGTGTGGCTAAGAAAGTGATGTACCTGAGCAATATTGCAAAGTGGCGAGATGCAGATTCACAGGTGTAGGGGATGTGAGAAGGCAGTTTCAAGGTGAAGGAAAATACTGAGGTTTATAGGCCAAGATGGTGTGTAATAAGAGGTAGTTCTGTTTGAAAATGTTCTCATCTAAGAAAAGCACTTCTTGAGAGACTACTTGGTATTTAGGTCTTGTATCTAAATCAAAAACAGCTAAACATAATTCACTATTGCTTTTAGTGTGAAGAGCATTTCTATGGCTCTTCATAAACATCTGAAATGAAGGGTTCTTTAATTAAATTATTGACATTAACTACTACATCGGGTTTTTAAAAAAATATATAGGTATATCTGCCTTTAATGTTTTAGTAAAATAAATACCATAGTATGACATTGTGTATGAATCCTTTTTTGTATTTCACTGGTTTAGCTAAATTCTTTGAGATACAGAAAACAACTGAAAGAAAAAGTAATAACTCAAATAAGCGAACGGTTAGAATTACATTAAGTAACTTTCGTATTGTATATACCACCAAATGCTTGACCTGTAATAGCCTCTGTGAAAAAGAAAAGCAGTTACTTGAGTATTTCTGTGGATGAGGGTCTCCATGCTGTGATGCCATTTTGAAACTAACAATGACGCTAAACTTGGTAGTTATGATTAGTAAAACACAAAGCTAACTGTTCCTCTTTTACTACGTTTTAACTTTGAGTTGCTTACATTAATATTTGTTTAAAATTACTAGCCACAGTCTTCAGTATATAAACATCTTATCTGGTCTACTTGTTTGTTACATTAGCATTACCAATTTGGCCTTTCTTAAACAAAAGAGAACAAATAGAACTGAGAAATCAGTGCAAGCTCTAGCAGTATATATGGATTTCTTTCCCTGATTTTAATTTCTTGGTGTTCAGGGACATGGCATGCACGGAATGGGGGAAACTATGCATATTCCTTTCCCATTTGAGGAAGCAGAACAGCAAGGAGGTAACTGTCTTTAATGTGAATTCTGCAACAAAGGCTTCAGTACTATTGTACAACTATCGTGTTTGGCGAGGCTAAACTAAATATATTAATGCCTACTTTCTAATAGCAGAGGATTTCATTGTTACTAACTATTGATTAAAGTTGGAAGAGAAAATTGAAGGGATCCTTACATAGTGTCCACAGGGTGCTGCTGTAAATGTAGAGGAAGATAGTCTTATTATGACCATTACCCCAATTTCCAATTAATTTACTGGCCCTCTTTCTTTCCGTGCATAAACTTACTGGGACAACACCAGCTTTTATTGCCCATCATTGCTACATGCACCTCCTTGCTGCTCTTTGTGTCGCATGCAAGTTTATTGAAAAAACTTTTAAATCTACCTTATTCTCCACAAGACTCATCACTGCTGTGATGCCCACAGAACACTGCCAAATGAAAACATCTAGGCGGTTAGTGAGCTCCTAATTGTGCATTCAGCTAAACTATCTGTTATTACTCTGGGGCATGACTGTAATACAGAAAATAAAAAATTGAACACAGTTTTTTTTTTTAAAGAAGTTCCAAGTTAATGATGTCCCCTTTAAATTTCCTAATCTTCACTTTCAAGGTCTGCACAAGCACAATTGCTTTTAGTGAAGCAGAAATTTACTGATTGTGAAGTGCTTCTTAAACTTATTTTAGTCAATCATTTTGAAGATTAAAGGGGGTGGAGAGAAAGATGATGGTCATGTACAGTAGAACCTCAAAGATATGAACACCAGAATTATGGACTTTCCAGTCAACTGGATACCCTGTGGAATCAGAAGTAGTCAGACAGACCGCAAACACTTTACTGCCTCGGGGCTTTAGCTCTGGGGCTCAGGGCTTCAGTCTCACAACTCTATATCCAGCTTCTGCCCCGTGGGGGGTGCCAGGACTTGGGGCTTCAGCCCAACAGGGAAGTGCTGGTTTGAGCCCCAGCGTGCCCCCACCCCGGGCAGAAGCCAGGAACAGAGCCGTGGGGCTGAAGCTCTGGCGTCACTCCTGGGGTAGAAGCCCCAAACCCTGGTGCCCCCTGTGAGGCTGAAACCGGGAGCGGAGCCACAGGATTGAAGCCACGAGCCCCCACGGTCCGTCCAGGTCTAAAGCCCAGAGTCCTGGTGCTCCTGAGGGCCAGAAGCTTTGACACACACCTCTAAGGCTGCAGCCCCAATCCCCCACCCCTCCCAGTGGCAGAAGTCCTTAACGTCTTGTTCAGCGTTACAGACAACCTCCATTCTCAAGGTGTCTGGAACTCTGAGGTTCTACTGTTCTTCCAAGCTGAGCTCTCTGTGTACAAAGTATGAGATTTAACACCTGAAACTGTAAATTGGTGCTGGACAAAATACAAACCAACATAAACCATCCATTAGTTTCCTGATCTGAGTCTAAATCCAGTTTATTTGTTTAGATTTACAATGAGCTGTTTCCTACATTCACTTCTCCTCCTGTTGATCTTTGGCAAAGTGGCCCGCATCCTTTCACCTTGATCTTCAGGTGGAAAGTTTTGAGCTGAAAGTCAGAAGGGTCTTTCTTACTTCCCCCCCTTCATCCTGGCATCAGCAGCTGAATGTCAAAACCCAGTAGTTCCTCTGTGACTAGACTCAAAACCTGGGAACACTGCAGTATTATCTTGTGCTTCATAATGTACAGTACTTCACATAAATTCTGGGTCAAAGTACTGTGGAAGATCCAGATTGCATCTTAGTGGAAGAGATGGACATTAGTGAGGCCCAGCATTGAAATTGCTATACTCTGCCATCTGGCAGATGAAGGGATGTGTGCGGAAAATGGCTCCCACTAATTCTTGCATCCTCTCTTCCCTCCTTCCCACTGTATCTTAAGGTACTATGTTGTTTTTGGAATGGGGAAGAAGAAGCTATCCATTTACCGAGTTTCCCATACCATAACCACCATCATGATATCTGAATCTAGGAGCTACAGAAGGAAGGGAAATCTCCAAATGCCTAAATGAATCGCCATCAGAAGTCTACCCCTGACTTCCTGGATATTAACTAATAGTGGTGCTATGGTTGCTGTACTACCTTCTTGCAGTGATGCAAAGGCAAACTTGTGTACTTTTTTTTCCTGTGCTAGACTTCTCTCGTGTGAATATGGGTGTTCATAAAGCACTGAGAATATTAAGTGACAAAGTGGATTTGCAGCATTTTTGTGGATATGTTACCATGTTGAATCCTTCCAGTCAACACACAAACAGAAAGCTGAGTGATGCTTCTGATGGAAAAGGTTAGTCAGCAGTGAAGACTATTTGTCTGGTGGCCAATGTTTTTGAATTCATGTGCCCTCTTTTAAACAAAAAGCAAGATGTGTAAATTTATTGTGTAGAATATAGAAATAAGTACAAAACAAAATCTTCTCTTAAAACCATCAACTCTTTAATGTTTTGTTTTGAAAACAAAATTATGTATTTAAGTAGAAGTGATGGAGATCCCTAGTTTCCTTTAAAAGCAACAGAGTCCTGCGGCACCTTATAGACTAACAGACGTATTGGAGCATGAGCTTTTGTGGGTGAATACCCACTTCATCAGATGCATGTTTTCCTTTAATTATTTTAATGTCAAACCAGATCCAAGTAAGAGCCTTGTGTTTTTCTTTATTCCTTTATGCCATACATCTGGATTAATGTCCTTAGGTAAATAGTTCGAGGTACTTTGGGTTCATTGTCAGTACATCACATATGAGTAAAATGTGTATATCCTATACATCAGGAGGTGTCATGGTATAATTCCCCACTCTGAACCTTAGCGTCCAAAAGATGGGGTACCAGCATGAATTCCTCTAAGCTCAATTACCAGCTTAGTACTTGTAGTGCTGCCACCAACCAGGAATTCCAGTGCCTGGTACACTCTGGTCCCCCCAAAATCTTGCCCGGGGACCCCCAGGACCCAATCCCTCTGGATCTTAACACATGGAAAGTAAACCCTTTCCCTCACTGTTGCCTCTCCCAGGCTTCCCCTCCCTGGGTTACCCTGGAAGACCACTGTGATTCAAACTCCTTGAATCTTAAAACAGAGAGGAAAATTCATCTTCCTCCCTCCTTCTCTTTCCCTCTCCCAGACTCTTCCTGAGAGAGAAAGTAATCCTAACACAGAGAGAAATTAACCTTTCTCCCTCCTTTCTCCCCACCAGTTCCCTGGTGGATCCAGACCCAGTCCCCTGGGGTCTCACCAGAATAAACAAAACAATCAGGTTCTTAAACAAGAAAAGCTTTTAATTAAAGAAAGAAAAAACAGTAAAAATTATCTTTGTAAATTTAAGATGGAATATGTTACAGGGTCTTTCAGCTATAGACACTGGGAATACCCTCCCAGCCTAAGTATACAAGTACAAATTAAAATCCTCCCAGCCAAATACACATTTGAACTCCTCCCAGCCAAATACACATTTGAACTCCTCCCAGCCAAATACACATTTGCAAATAAAGAAAACAAACATAGGCCTAACTCGCTTTATCTACCTAGTACTCACTCTTCTGGACATATAAGAGACTGTATCAGAGAGATTGGAGAGAAACCTGGTTGCACATCTGGTCCCTCTGAGCCCCCAGAGTGAACAACAACCAAAAACTAACAGCACACACACAAACTTCTCTCCCTCAAGATTTGAAAGTATCCTGTCCCCTGATTGGTCCTCTGCTCAGGTGACAGCCAGGCTCACTGAACTTAACCCTTTACAGGCAAAAGAGACATGAAGTAGTTTTGGTCTTTTAACCCTTGACTATCTGTTTATGACAGGAGCTAACTAGGCTAATATTCAACTAAGTATTATTAAATATCTTAAATTTAGGTGAGCTTGAATTGGCATCAGGATCTGATGTAAATGGGAGCACAGAATCATTTGAAATTGTTGTTGAAGACGCATCTGTGGATTCTGCAGCTAAGCAAAGCCCTGAAGGTAAGATCTTACAAATGATCTATATTATTTACTGGAAGATAAAATCTCCCTTAGATTTTTTTGTCCAGTCAGAAATTTAGTATTTAAGTATCTAAACACACAATACAAGCATTGCCTAATATCTCCTCCAGTGCTGTCTTTTAAACAAATAGTACACATTAACAGTGTTGCATTAACTATGCATCAGTGTATCAAATACATTAATTTTTTTTAACATGTTTTAATGCGGACCTCTTAATCTTTATTTTTGCTCAGAATTGTTTGAAGTGTTTTATCTTGTAAATATTGTGTAAGTTTTAGGAAACTTTTGGTACAGTTTAGCTACTGACTTTCAATTTACTGTTCTCTTCAGTAAACTTTTCAGTCTCTTGTTTACATCTTGCAGTACCCACAACAGAACTGGAATGGGTTCCCCTGGAATTATGCTTTGGAATTCCACTCTTTAGCTCTGAATTAAACCAGAAAGTCTGCAGAAAAATTGCTACCCATGGACTATGTAGAAAAGAAAGGTGAGGTGTCTTTTCCACAGCCATTGTGTGCAGAACTTAGCTGTGCTTTGGAAATGCAATAAATTAAAGTTGAAACGATAGTACTATATCATGTTATTACATTGCAGGAGTCACTTTTAGGCTCCAAGATACTTACTGTAATATACATTCCCATAGCTCATTGATCATAGCTCAAGTCCTACTAGTATTTGGCTGCTATTGTCAGCGTGGGCATCATACAATAATGTATGATGTGTGAGCGGAGATTAGAGTAATTAAAATCTTGCCTTGCAATTTATCTTTATTGTAGATTAAATTTCACATTGCAATTCATTAATATAGTGGGATGTTTTTCGAAAGGAATTTTATTTTAGTTTGGAGATTATAAGAAATTGGATTTCGGATGGTAATTTGTTTAATCTCTTGCTCAATGAGGTCTCTGACGGACAATTTTAGTTGCAACTGTTTCACTGAAATGCAGCACCTTTGATTAGATTATATGTCTTAAATTAATGGTGCTTCTCTATGTGTGGATAAATACAGTCCTTTGTAGAGGGACAGGGCAGAGGGAAGTAGGCACAGAGAGCCTTTACACAAGCTTTCTTCTCATCATCAAAATACTAGCAGAACTCAAATTCTATAAGAGCTAATAATTTAGTAGCTTTACTGCATTTCATTTTGGGAAGGCAATTCTTATGCACTTATGGACTTAAGTGATGGCCACTGATCTTTATTCCTCATTTTGAAGGTGGCTTTTCATTATAGTTCATGTATTCTTTGGCAAAATTTGTCTGATTTAGGGGCACAATTTCAGAGGCTGTGTGTTACAGCCATTTGAAAATGTGGCCCTAATTAGACCTCTGCAGTGAGGCTCTTACAGGTACATAGGTTGCTTGTCACCTTAATTGGAGCCTTTGCTGTGTTGCATTTTAAGAAGTAACTTACGCTAAGAACCACTGTATATCATGCCTTTCTAAAACGGTCTAGCATAAGAAGCAAGAATGAAGTTTAATATATTATTCATGCTTTGTGTACCTTATAAATATTGAGTATAACTTTCAACCACACCTTTGTGTCATAGTAACAAACATAAATAACTTCAGGAAATTGGATATTCACTTGTTGAATGGAACAAAACCCAGGCAGTTAAAAGCAGGGAGTAGGGGGTTGGAGTTTAGTTAGCAATTTACCTCTTATACAATGATAGTATTACATTATTATGTTTTATTTTAACAAATGGTGTTAAGAACCTATAGAGCTGCTCTTAAGATCATGAGCCTGGTATTTTAGTCCACTACAGTAACAGTATGTATTGACACGTGCACTTTTTTAGACACGTGCTATGTTTTACAGCTTTTCCTTTTTTCATTTTGACAGCCTTCAAAAACTCTTGCATTCCAGTAGAAAGCTGTCCCTACAGGTTCTTAACTTTGTTTATTCATTCCAGGTAAGGAAAAAAAAATCAAAATATAGGAACTTCTGCATGGTCTGTCTTTTGCTTTTGGCTTTTTTGTTAAATGTTGTGTAGAAGTTTGTGGCTTATTCACTTTTTAAAGGTAGAGCTATTAAGGATATTGTCATATTAAAAATCTCATTATATTCTGAAATTTTATTGAAATAAGGGGGGAAAAATACCATTGTTTGGTTTTTTACTTGGTATGTTGTCACCGCTCCATGTATAATCAATGTCCCCTGTTTGTGAGGGATTTCAAAGCAAAAGGAGAGAGAGAGATTTGAAACATGGTTATAACATCCTAAATATTATTAAGGGACTCTAGGCAAGTGTAGCCTCAGGTACTACATAGTAATCTTCTAAACATCAAGTTGACCATATCCCTTTTAAGAGAAATATTTTTATTTAAAACTGTCATTGTTTAGTAATGAAATCTCTTGTCCTAAATTTAGACAAGTCTGAGTGACAGATGAAAAATGCTGTTAAATTCTAGTTTTATTAGTTGAAGAAGTCTGGTGTGTTTCTTCATGTAAACAATGAAGTGATGAGTTAATGTTAAAGGGAAAATGGGTAAAACTCTTTGCTATGTTTTGGAAGGCTTTTTGTTTAAGAACATTGATGTAGCATGTTTACCTAGGCATTTCCTCTACAGTGCCGTAGCATTTCTGCAGTTGCCATGTAAGCATTCAACCTGTTGAAATTCTATGATATATATGAGGATACACATGTGCATAGTAGTTGACAAGGCTTTCCTATGTCTGTTGATACTTGTAAGGCCGTTGCAGCTGTCACACCGTCCATCTGGGAGAGAGGCCATACCCCCTCGCTCCAAGCCTGCTGGAAGGGCACCGTTTGGGGGGGAATTAGCATTGGGGTCTCCGTCACTTTGCGGAGTAACGCAGTAGTGAGTCTAGGGGCGGTCCTCTGACTGGACAGGGCACCAAACAATTAAAGGGCTCTAGCCTACAATCAGGGTAGAGAATCAATGTCTATAAGCCCTGGCCCTCAGGCAGTGCAGGGCAGCAAGGAGGCTCTGGCTGGTATTCAGGACATAGCAGTAACAAGTCTATTAGCTCAGACCCTCAAACAGCAAGTTTAGGAGCCCACGCCCTCAGGCAGGACAGGGCAGCAAGGTCAGCAGGCTCTGGTTTATATTCATGACAGAGCAATAAGCGCAAACAGGATGGGGCAGCAAACAGTTGGGGGTCCTGACTCTAGCGGACCGCCAGTGAATGCTGGCCTTTTGGCCTATGATGGGGAGGCTGCCACCCCAGGTTATGGTGGCAGGGGTAGGGAGATGTGGGCCCACCCGACTCAACTGTGTTCCAGCCCAAGGCCCTAACAGTGGTGGACTGGTCTGCTGCTAGGTCAGTGGGGAAATCTGGCTGCGACACGCTGGCCAGCTGTCAGCAACACAACTGAACTATATTTGGCTCCCCTGGGTTACTTCCTACACTTCTGGGTCGTGGGGGTCATCATCCGTCTTGCTGGGATAAACAGTTAAAGGCAAGTCCCAGCAATTCCTTGGTGTCTCTGGTGACCCACAGCTCTGGCAGTCCATCCAGATCTCAGGTGCTACAGCAGTTGCTGTCAGGTCTGAACTCCAGCAGCGGAGGAGAGATGTCCTTCTTCTCTGGCAGCTCCTCTCCAGCTGAGCTGGAGGGCCTGCCTTTTATACTTCCGGTTCCTGTCCCGCCCCTCTACTTCCAGCCTGGTGGGTGTGGGTGTCCCGACTCTGCTCACCAGGGGGCAGTCGTAACCATTCCTCCGTCCATTTGGGAGGGAGGCCTTGCCCCCTCGCTTCAGTACCACTTGTTTCCCACAGGCCGATCTGTCTTAATAAGATTAGGTCTTTTGGAGGATAACATAACGAGATTTTTTATGTGTGCCCAGGCAATTAAAGCTGATCATGACACTTATAAAAAGGAAACCACCTCCCTTAATATTGTGAATACAGTATGTGTGTCTCTCTCAGACAATGACAAATTATATGTTGGGGGACTGCTGTTTTAAAATTTATTTTTGTCCTGGTTTGCTCTGACACTAGGCCTCTGAGACACAGTTTAATGATGGCTTTGCCCTTTCCTATAATTTCTGAGATTAATAACTATTTTATACAGCACCATAAGTGTGGTACAATGTCTCCCTGTTTTGGCAATAGCTGTTGCTAAGAAGCGTTCTGGGTTGTCATAGTCCAGATGCTATTTTGTCCTCTCTTTCTAATAATAACTTAGACAAGGTGTGAAACTACGAAGGAAACCACTACGCTCACTTTTTGAAGTGGCACTGCATATTCCCACTTATGGATAATGTGTTGAGTTGTGCAGCCTAATCATAGAATGTCAGGGTTAGAAGGGACCTCAGGAGGTCATCTAGTCCAACCCCCTGCTCAAAGCAGGACCAGTTCTCAACTAAAACATCCCAGCCAGGGCTTTGTCAAGTCTGACCTTAAAAACCTCTAAGGAAGGAGATTCCACCACCTCCCTAGGTAACCCATTCCAGTGCTTCACCACTCTCTGAGTGAAAAAGTTTTTCCTAATATCCAAGCTAAACCTCCCCCACTGCAACTTGAGACCATTACTCCTTGTTCTGTCATGTGCTACCACTGAGAACAGTCTAGATCCATCTTATTTGGAGCCCCCTTTCAGGTAGTTGAAAGCAGCTATCAAATCCCCCCTCATTCTTCTCTTCTGCAGACTAAACAATCCCAGTTCCCTCAACCTCTCCTCATAAGTCATGTGCTCCAGCCTGCTAATCATTTTTGTTGCCCTCTGCTGGATTCATTCCAATTTTTCCACATCCTTCTTGTGAGGCCCAAAACTGGACATAGTACTCTAGATGAGTCCTCACCAATGTCGAATAGAGGGGAATGATCACATCCCTCGATCTGCTGGCAATGCCTCTTCTTATACAGCCCCAAATGCTGTTAACCTTCTTGGCAACAAGGGCAGACTGTTGACTCATATCCAGCTTCTTGTCCACTGTAACCCCTAGGTCCTTTTCTGCAGAACTGCTTCCTAGCCATTCGGTCCCTAGTCTGTAACAGTGAATGGGATTCTTCCATCCTAAGTGCAGGACTCTGCACTTGTCCTTGTTGAACCTCACCAGGTTTCTTTTGGCCCAGTCCTCTAATTTGTCTAGGTCCCTCTGTATACTATCTCTACCCTCCAGCATATCTACCACTCCTCCAAGTTTAGTGTCATCTGCAAACTTGCAGAGAGTGCAGTCCATGCCATCCTCCAGATCATTAATGAAGATATTGAACAAAACTGGCCCCAGGATCAACCCTTGGGGCACTCCACTTGATACCGGCTGCCAGCTAGAGATGGAGCCATTGATCACTACCTGTTGAGCCCGACGATCTAGCCAACTTTCTGTCCATCTTATAGTCCAATCATCCAGTCCATACTTATTTAACTTGCTGGCAAGAATACTGTGGGAGACTGTATCAAAAGCTTTGCTAAAGTCAAGGAATAACACATACACTGCTTTCCCCTTATCCACAGAGCCAATTATCTCCTCATAGAAGGCAATTAGGTTAGTCAGACATGACTTGCCCTTGGTGAATCCATGCTGACTGTTCCTAATGACTTTCCTCTCCTCTAAGTGCTTCTCAATTGATTCCTTGAGGACCTGCTCCATGGTTTTTCCAGGGACTGAGGTGAGGCTGACTGGCCTGTAGTTCCCCGGATCCTTTCTTCCCTTTTTTAAAGATGGGCACTACAGTAGCCTTTTTCCAGTCATCCGGGACCTCCCCGATCTCCATGAGTTTTCAAAGATAATGGCCAATGGCTCTGCAATCACATCTGCCAACTCCTTCAGCACCCTCTGATGCAGCTCATCTGGCCCCATGGACTTGTACTCATCCATTTTTTCTAAATAATCCCAAACTACTTCTTTCTCCACAGAGGGCTGGTCACCTTCTCCCCATACTGTGCTGCCCAGTGCAGCAGTCTGGGAGCTGACCTTCTTTGTGAAGACAGAGGCAAAAAAATTGTTGAGTACATTATCTTTTCGACATCCTCTTTCACTAGGTTGCCTCCCTCATTCAGTAAGGGGCCCACATTTTCCTTGACCACCTTCTTATTGCTAACATACCTGAAGAAACCCTTCTTGTTACTCTTAACATCTCTTGCTTGCTGCAACTTCAACTGTGATTTGGCCTTCCTGATTTCACTCCTGCATGCCTGAGCAATATTTTTATACTCCTCCCTGGTCATTTGTCCAGTCTTCCACTTCTTGTAAGCTTCTTTTTTGCATTTAAGATCAGCAAGGATTCCACTGTTAAGGCAAGCTGGTCACCTGCCATATTTACTATTCTTTCTACACATCGGGATTTCTTTTCCTGCAACCTCAATAAGGATTCTTTAAAATACAGCCAGCTCTCCTGGACTCCTTTCCCCCTCATGTTATTTTCCCAGGGAAACCTGCTCATCAGCTCCCGAGGGAGTCAAAGTCTGCTTTTCTGAAGTCCAGGGTTTGTATTCTGCTGCTCTCCTTTCTTCCTTGTGTCAGGATCCTGAACTCGACCATCTCATCATCAGTGCCTCCCAGGTTCCCATCCACTTTTGCTTCCCCTACTAACTCTTCCCTGTTTGTGAGCAGCAGGTCAAGAAGAGCTCTGCCCCTAGTTGGGTCCTCCAACACTTGGACCAGGAAATTGTCCCCTAAATTTTCCAAAAACTTCCTGGATTGTTTGTGCACTGCTGTATTGCTCTCCCAGTAGATATCAGGGTGATTAAAGTCTCCTATGAGAACCAGAGCCTGCGATCTAGTAACTGCTGCTTGGTGCCGGAAGAAAGCCTCGTCCACTTCATCCCCCTGGTCTGGCGGTCTATAGCACACTCCCACCACGACATCACCCTTGTTGCTCACACTTCTAAACTTAATCCAGAGACTCTCAGATTTTTCTGCAGTTTCATACCGGAGTTCTGAGCAGTCGTACTGCTCTCTTACATATAATGCAACTCCCCCACCTTTCCTGCCTTGCCTGTCCTTCCTGAACAGTTTATATCCATCCATGACAGTACTCCAGTCATGTGAGTTATCCCACCAAGTCTCTGTTATTCCAGTCACATCATAGTTCCTTGACTGTGCCAGGACTTCCAGTTCTCCCTGCTTGTTTCCCATGCTTCTTGCATTTGTGTATAGGCACTTAAGATACCTCGCTGATTGTCCTGCTTTCTTGGTCTGAGATAGGAGTCCTCCCCTCTTGCACTCTTCTGCTCGTTCTTCCTCCAGGTATCCCATTTCCCCACTTACCTCAGGGCTTTGGTCTCCTTCCCCCGGTGAACCTAGTTTAAAGCCCTCCTCACTAGGTTAGCCAATGGTAGAATCTTCTCCAAACAGTGCCCATTAAAGCACATCTGTGCCTCCTCCTACCCCTCCCCTCAGCATCTTTGAACATTCAGAGGGTGGGGCGAAATAAGGGGGGGGTGGGCACACTACTGCCTGAGTTCCTTCCAGCTACTTATGCCAGATAGAAATGAACTGCTCCAGCCCTTTGGATCAGGTTTTCCCCTCCTATTCTGGTGCCTTAGATAATTGTTGGTGGTAGCTTATACAGTTAGTGTTCGTGATTTGTAAAAAGCACTGTCTATACAGCTATTTTTAGAGTGCTAGCACAAGCCCTGCTGGTCCAAGTCTATCAGCGTGGGCTGGGACACTTGCTGCTGCAGGCTATATAAACATACCCTAAGTCAGGGATTCTGAACCTTTTTCTTTCTGAGCGCCCCTCCATCCCCCATGTGCTATAAAAACTTCACAGTAGGGGCGCTGGAACGGGGGTGGGGGTCATGACTCCCCCACATTTTACTGGCTGTAAGGGTGAGGGATGCGGGAGGGGATGAAGAGGAGCGAACGAGGGATGAGGTCTTGGGCAGGGAAGAGGAACTGTGAGAGCGGGGCTTTGGGGGAAGAGAGGTTGGGTGGGGAGGGGTGGGGCGACGGTTCTGGTGCTGTGGCCCCCCCATTTTCAGGGCGCTTCCACTGCTCCTGCTCCACAGCCCACTGTGCCATGACAACTGGTTCTCTGTATATAAAAAACAGAGCTGGCATTAGGGGGTAGCAAGCAGGGCAATTGCCTGGGGTCCCATGTCACAGCGGCCCCCGCGAAGCTATGATGCTTAAACTTCGGCTTCAGCCCCAGGTAGCAGAGCTCAGGACCCTGGGCATCAGCCCCCTGCAGTTGGGCTTTGGCTTTCTGCCTTGGGCCCAGCAGGTCTAATGCTGACCCTAGTTGATGGACCCCTGAAACCTACTCATGGCCCCCCAGCAGGCCACAGACCCTTGGCTGAGAACCACTGCCCTAAGTGTCTCGTAGAAAGCCATTCTCCTTCTGGGTCTTCTATTTGCCAGACTTTCGCAGTCAGGGCATGTAAGGAGAGGCATCATAGATTGCAGGTGTTCCTGTTTAAGGAACCACTTGCTGCTAAACCATCAGGCTCTGGGAGATCATCTAATCCAAAGGCTGATAGGTCTGTTTAATCTCCAACTGCTTCATCTAGTAAGGCATAAGGTGCCTAAAGGATCCAAGTCTTTTGGTTCTGGCTCCTGTTGCTATCTCATCAGATCCTCCTGTCAAAGCTGCTGGAGTGTTGAAGGCCCTGTCTGTTCAATTGACAGCTAAGGACCCTATAATTAAGCTGTCTGTTCCGACTGTCGCAGTTCCAAATTAAAAAGGGAAGGAGAAGTCAGTCACTGTCAGCAGTGCCAAATGTTGTGGATCAGATTTATTGGTTCCATCTCATTTGGATATGTCTTCTGCAGTTCAGTCTCTGAGACCTAAGTCCGTTCTGCATTTGGCTTCACATTTCAGGATTACAGAGTTGAGCCCCTCTCCAGATCTGACGATCCTTAAGCCTGTTAGTCCTGCACCACTGCCTGAATTAACTCTGGTGCCAATGTCTGATTGGAAGAAGACTATTTTTGTGCTGGCATGTTCTCATTATGACATCTGACTGTTCATTGGATCTGAGTGAGAGATTGCTCAGAGAGAGGAGGAGGAAGCCTTCATTGGTTCTGAGAGCTAAATCCCTTTCACCTGAAAAAGCTGTAAAATGGAAGATATTGTGAGTGTTTTCACACAGCCATCTTTGCCTCTCTCTCCTAAGACTCCTTGAGGATTGCCAAAGAGATCCTTCTCAGCTTTTAGGCATCCTCCAGTGCCGTTGCCATCTCTGGTGAGATCAGTGGTGGAATAGAGGTTGAATCCATGGTTAGAAGAGGATAGAGGGAGAGTTAAAAGATCTGAATTGTCCATATTCATGCCACCTAAGTATGGATTTCCTCAACCTCTTGGACAGTTTCTGCTGCCTCATCCTATGTATATGTTCCCAGGTCCCAATTATTGGAAACACTGACAGGACTTATTGGGCTGTGCTGCAAGAGTTCTTGAGTCATCCTCTGTATGGATGAAGTAGTGATATTCCAACTAGTAGTGATATTCAGGTGAAAGGATCTGTCTTCTGGGGAATCTTTGGATCTGATTCCACCGGTTCTGTCTGCAGCTCACAGGGTGGTGCCTGACACTTTCTGAGTAAGAGAATGAGGAGTTACTTCCTCTTTTTGAGCATGATTAGGTGAGTAAAGAATTTGAACTGATTTTTCAACCTGTGAGCATGTGGGTGTTGCTTCTGTGTTTTCTCCTTCTGAGGATGCTTTACTATTCTATGAATTAATATATCATATGGAATCTACCTTGAATTTGCCTTCAGTTGCTGTGGAAGTGGTGTCACATCCCGTATTTGATGTTCTTGGTGGTCCTTCTAGGAATAGAATGTTTTACCTATGTTGGAAGGTTTCTTGCAACCTGCTAAGGGAGTTTGGTCTACCCTTGCTTCTTGTCAGCTTATCTTTAAGAAAACTGACAAATTCTCTGAAATACTGCATGAGGCGTGTTCATATTTTCATACTCACCTGTGTCAAATTCCCTGCTGGTTGCAGCAGCCAGTAATAGATTCAGGTCTGGTTAAGCTTCTTCGACCGCAGATAATAGAGCGGGGGAAAAGTTGAGGTTTTTGTTTTGTTTTTTTGTTTTAGTGATCAGGGTGACTAATTACCTGGCAGTCATGCCTGTTTCCAGTTTCATCTGGGGAGAAAATGACTTGTGCAAGAGTTACCAGATGATCAGAGGGAGAACAGAGGTTTCAAAAGCCAGCTCCTAAATGACCAGAGGACTTAGTGAATAGAACAGCAAACGGACGTTTAGAGAGAGAATATAAGAGGCATCTACATGTAACAAACCTACTATAAATTTAGGCCAATTCTCCCCTCTCCCTGCTTCCTCCCCTTCCCCCCCCCCCCAAAAAAAAAAAAAAACCAAACAAAAACAACCGTGCAAGAGTAAATATAATGCAGGCAGAAATTCAGCAGCAGAGCGGAGGCTATCCAGTTTATTGCACTGAATGCGGCATGTACAGATATCTGCCTGTGGGCAAGTGCATTAAATTAGCCTCAGTTCAGACACAGATGGCAGCAATGCAAGTGGTCTTTGAGGTCCTTTGGGAACTTGTAGCACACATGAGAAGATTGATACTGGTGAACTGACTTAATGTGCGGATGGACAAAGGAGAGTTTGATTTTCAGAGCACTCAAATTCCTTTTGTGAAGAAGGCCTGTTTGGATTAGATAAATGTTTATTAGACTGCGGAGGTATTGAACTACACAAGCCCTGCTTTAAACTCATTAAAAAAGGAAGAGAAGAAGCTTTTTGCTTAATTCAAATGTCCTGTGATGTAATTCCAACATACATAGCATTGCAGAAGATAAAATTGGAAAACCAAACATGAAGGATCTTAACATTCAAAATTTTGTATCCAAATGCAAGGAGCACTGGAAACTAGCAAGAACTAGAAGGGAGTACTAAATGATGGAGATTATCTAGTGGTGTAATCAGAAATTGGTGGAATGATCCACATATCTGGCATGTAAAGTACAAGTGATTCTGTATTTATAAAATACATTGCATGTGAAATCCATATAAAGGTATAATACATAAGGAGAGAGGTGTGGGGGTGTGCTAGAGAGTTTGGTGATGAAATACTTTTGGGTAAGGATTCCAGGAATGAAAAAGTGGAAGTGAATACAAACACCGCCCTCCCCACCTCTTCACGCTAACCAGAATAAGAGAGAGAAATATATCTACACATGCATTATTGTTTAAGTGCCAACAGTGTGTTTCTTGTACAAGATATCAAGGATGACGTGGTTCCTGCTCTGATGAGTGTATAGTCTTAAATAGCCAATACAAATCAAGTAAAAAGGCACAAAACTGACAGAGGAGGGTTCTGTCTCAGAATGACGTTTGATTGATGAGACGTGGTGATTTTAATGAAATGGAGCAACATTACTAATGGGTTTTGTGGAAATGGTTTAGAGGTGTTTGAGAGGGGGTGATGATCCCTCTTTTGAGGGTGTTCCCAATGTAGATGGCAGTCTGGAAAAAAAGAAAGCCCAAGAATAAGAGTAGGAGACTAATATAAATGGTTTGCCTTGCAGAGGAACAACATACAGAAATCCCAAGAAGTATAGTTCCTTGGACTTTCTTATGTTTTCTTGCAGGTCAGATGGCTCACAAGGGCCTGAAGGTAGGTTTCATGCAAGTTGGGAAGGGAGCACAATTTTGTAAAGATTATTAGACTCTGACACTAGGGCAAACACCAGCTTCAGCTGTGTTTTCAGTGGCTAGTTACTGACTAGTAAATGGAATTTTGACTGAGGTTTTTTTAATTCCACTTCGGATTTTTCCAGAAGCCTTGTTGGACCCAAGAGAGTTTGTATGTAGGTATAGCAGAAGAGTCAAGTAACTCCTGACACATTCAGTGGCGCATGCACTTACCTATATAAAAATTCAAAACTTCAGTGGCTGAAAGTAGCATTCATAGACCCTCCGGAATGCAGATGTGTGGCTTAAATGAGTCAATAGAACTCCAGTTAGTACTGAACCACCCTTACTGGTCCTTTCTTCCTATTTAAAAACATTGTATTTTTCCCTTTGTCTTTAGGAAGGTATTTCAACACTGGATCTGCTCTCTGACACCAGTTCAAGTTTGTTTTCACAACCTACTTCTGCAGACATGGGTGTTCCACTTCCTGCCAAGAATCTAATGTTCAAAGAAGGCATGTTATCTGAATGGAATGGACAATCCCCATCCCCTGTTCTTATTGCAAATGTACTTAAAGAACAAATCAAATAGTATGGTTTCACCATGCATTGCTCACTTAATGCCTTTTTTCTTTGTTTATTACGGTTAATTTATACAGCCGACCAATAAGAAGTGTTTTGCTGCTGCAGCATAACCCATATTAAAGTAGTGTTTTTAAGTGTGTTGTGTTGCAGTACAAGGGAAACACACTGTACACAACTTGTTGCATTTCCTGCTGTAACAGAAAGCTCTTCAGCTATCCGCACTATATTTGTATCTTGAGATAATCGCTATTTCTTTTATAATTCTAAACACACCCTTTTTAGGCTTTCTGATTATTGTTAAATTTCTATGCTGCCACCACCAAATTACAATGGTCATTTTATATGTTCGTTGCTCAGACATAAATCCTGTTTAGTTTTGTATTTTATTACTGAATTCTGTTGATAGGTAAGAGATTTGGCTCTGGAAAGGCTCAGCAGTGTTCAATGGTGGTATTATGGGGCATTGTTGCTGATGTCTGTAGATTATGTAGATCAGCCTGATGAAGGTTTGGTTTGGTAAATCAACATAACAATAATGAATTGACACTTTCTATGAGGTCTTAAGTTTTGAAGACATAAAATCGTGCTGATGCCTCTAGGAAATCTTGGAAAAAGTTTGGGTCAATTTCATCCTTGGTGTAACTTCATGATGAGCAATGGAATTGCACCAGGGATTAATTTGGTTTTCTTTGTTCCTAGAAAGCTGTTTATTTAAGAGTGTATTTCTCCTGTCCACTGTTTTATTGGAGCATTTACATGAAACTAGGATCTTTACGCCTTAAGGATGTTTGCTTCTCTCATATGCAGTGTTGTTGGGGTCATGCTGGACCCAGGATGTTAGAGAGACAAGGTGGGTGAGGTAATATCTCTTATTGGAGCAACTTCTGTTGGTGAAAGACACAAGTGTTTGAGCTTACACACAATAGACCTGAAGAAGAGCACTGTGTAAGCTTGAAAGCTTGTGTGTCTCACGAACAGAAGTTGCTCCAATAAGATATTACCTCACCCACCTTGTCTTTGCTTCTGTCACTTATTCCTCACCGGAAGCTGTTCATTCATATTTGTAACGTCACTGTAGAAAAGTGTCACAAACCAAAAATTCGAATGGCAGAATAAACAGCTGGAGAAGACTTAACACTAAAAGAACAAAGCTTTTGGTTTTTATGTGAGTGTCCTCAATAGAGAAAAATGCAGAAAAAAGTGCAAAAAATTTTTAGGCAGATGTATTTCTTTAAATAATTCTTTTAAGTTTTCCTTAAGCCATCAACTACTCATGAAAAATATCAACATTAATCATTTCTAAGTTTAGAAGGCTTCCTCCCTAGAGGTGGAAGGAATTTGTGCAGTGTTACTTCATTTTAGTTTATACTAACTCTGCAAGATGGTTTCCTGCCAGTTTAAATACATTGTATCCAGTTAAGCACACTAGGAAAACAACAAGTATGTAAACTATTTTGAAGATTAGTGTCTACAAATTTCTGATGACTTTTTGTTTACTGGAATTCATTATATACTATCTTTAAAATGAAATTGAACCATGCTGTCAGCACCTGCCTGCAGTGTAAGCAATTATTGGACCAAGAACCTGTGCAACATGCAGTGCTGGAAATTGTACATGATAAATGTAGTAATGGTCAGTTTTTGTATTTGTTTGATAGGAGAGTAAGAAGAAAATATTTGATGTGATATATATTTTAAAAGGAGGGGAAAAAAAGCACCCTAATGTGATAGAACAGTGATTTGAAATAGAATGGAATCTTTGATTATTTCCTTATTTCTCACTTGGTTAACATTCCTATTAAGTGTGAATGTGTCACTTTCTCTCTGGCTGAAAACTGAAAGTTGTAAGTACTTCAGCATGTTCAGTGCAATGCTCTTCTCACGTTTGTCTCTTCCCCCTTTATATTTTACCAATAGCAGTTGAACTTGCTTATTCTGCACATATTACAGAGCTTGACTTCATGTGTTGAATAGTGTGTACACTACAGTAAAAGAGGTTGACTTTTTTATTGGAAATGTACAAATTGTTCATATTTTTAAATTGATATTGGTTGTCTTATTACCTTCAAAGGAAATTAAAAAGAAAAAATAGGTATGCTACCTGTTCTTTATGGATATTAGTAAAGGGGGAAATAGCATAGAAAGCAGACCAAAGTGGTCTGTCCGAGAATTAATATCCTACATGAAGAGATGTTATTCCACAGTCTAACACAGTGGAGGGACCTATACTGAAGGTGATGCTTTACTTTTTCAGTATTGTAGGCTTTATTTAAAATTCTTTAGTGAGCTTTCGTAGGTTAGCTAGCAACATACTTTATAATGGCTGTCACCTGTACATTGTGTATATACAGATATGTACAATTATGGTAGCTCATGTAAAAGTGTCATCTGCAACCTCAAAATTAGTGGAAGTTTTTTTTTAAGATTTGTTTTTAATTGTCCACTATTATTGGCTTGGATGCCTAAAGTTAGGCTTCTAAATAAAAGTAGCCTGATTTTGCAGAATTGCTAAATACCTACAAATCTGAATGTTAACAATCAGAGCTGTAGGTACTTGACAGCTTTTCAGAATCAAGCTACTCTTATTTAGGTGCTTGAAGATGGATTTAGGAACCTAGCTATAAACACACAGGCTTGGACATTTTACTTAATTGGTGACTACCAAAGAAAAACCTTAAACTATTGTAAACTCAACTGCAACTGTACTACTGGGTATGATCCAGAGGCTTTATTCAAAGTGCAACATTTTGTTTTAAATGCAGTGTAAGCAACAGCAAGACCTCCATTCAAACCAAAATAATCTTTTTTATATTGTTATTAAGAATAAAGACAATATAATTTTTTTCTTTAAATGATTTATTAATTGTGGAAAATCAAGTTCATAATATTTTAAATTTATTGTAGGCATCTACCTTCCAAGAAGTCTATTAAGTTAAAGAAAAAAGTGGTTTGTTTTGTGCTTTGGGAATAGTTCGGTCAACCTGAGCAGTATTTTAGCTGAATTTATCTTGAGATATAAGAGCCAACTAACAAGATTTCATTGTGGTTTCTATCCCATAGCAGTTCAAAAATTCTCTCTGGCATTGTTCTCAAACCTTTTTTTCCTTTCTTGTTCAGTGTTTCTAACACAGTTTGTATTCTGAAGGTTTTCAAGTACAACTGTAACTCAATTCCGTTGATTTTTTTTCTGGTATGACATTGTTAATAGTATACATTGAAATGTACAGAATCTTGTGTTCAGTTAAATTATTGGCACATGTAACAAATGTTTACAAATAAAATGTGTTGTAAATCAAAACATGGCAAAATGCTTTTCCCTTTCAGGTGTGTTTCTCCTGGACATGGCAGTAAAATGTGACACTTACAAACTGAAGCACTGTTGACCAATTATGGTAATCTCCATAATATATTATGAGAGTATCTTCAGCCCTTGAAGTAGTAAAATCTTCAGACATTTAGATTTATCAGAAGACAAGTTCTGTGATTGCAATATCTTTCCTCCTAAACCCTCTTCTCCATTGGTTTTCAGAGAGATGATCATGGAGCATAGAAATTGCACCCTGTATCTCCCCATCTAGCCATGATTCTTCCACCAAAAGCCAAAGTACTTCCCGAGACCCAGCTTTGGCCCCATATCCTTCATTAATTTGCCCTCAGAAAAGACAGTAACTTAACGAGGCATCATTGAGCTCTCAAATTAGGATTCTGATCAGCAAAGCACTTAGGCATGGGTGTAAACTTAGGCTATGAGACTACTCACATACTTTAGTATCCTGGTGACTCAGGGCCTCAGCAAAGCCCTTAAAAACATGCTTAACTCTCACTGACTTCACTTCATACTTAAAATTAAGGGGGGGATATCAAGTACAGAGCCAGCGTTGAAGAGTACAGAAAATGTTGAAATTATTACACAACTAAGTATTCAGGTGTGAATCTTGTTTTGGAGTGCTGCTTCAGGCCAATAAGTAACTATCACCTTATAGAATCTCAGCACTCTGGTACTTGAACCCAGTTGCAAACCCTTCCAGAAAGCTCAGGCTGGTATTTGACTTTTAGAAAGTTGACCTGTGTTCTTGAATATAGGGAAGCTTTTGACCTTTTGCTTAGTTACGGAAGAAGAGAAATGAGATTCCTGCTTCATTAAAGTAATCCTCTTTGATCTTTTCTGAACTCTGGCTTATAGCATAATGGCAATTACAAAGAAACAAGCAAAAAAAAAAATAATCAGAAATGAAGAAAAACACTAGTTCTAGGTCTGCTCACATTAAATCTCTTTACCACTCTCTTCATGAAGTAAAAGAATAAAACACCAAATAAATGTGCACATTCTATGTATTGCATATGTCAAGCATTCAACTATTTGCTATTGTACATCCAGCAGACTCTTACTCATTTAATCCCATAGTGAACTGTTAAATGCCAAGAGGTCCTACATATTAGAAGTTTGCTCAAATCTATTCAAAACAAAAGTTTTATAGGCTTAACCAGCTGGGCATTGTCCTCTTCTACCAGACTGAAATCAGTGGGTGATCTGGATAACATAGGCTCCAGGCCCTAAATGAATTTTCCAGTCAGTGTAAACTATAAGGATAGAAGGGTTTTTTTAAGTAGAGTACAGAAGGGGAAAGAATTCCATGATAATTCATGGTGGCAAACATTGAGATTTTTAGAATTTTCTTTTTTCAGTATAAAAGAAAAATATCACCTAAAAATCACCCTTATCTCACCTATTGATTTCAATGTAACTGATGTAATTTTAACTTTGCAAACACGTTATAAATGCATAGCCTCTAACTTCATCTTTCTGCTAGTCTTTAAGAAAGCTCAAATTTCATGATTTAAGCAGGACCCAATTGGGTGATTTGGGTAGGGCAGGATTGGGTCCTAAATTAATTTCCCAAAGTCCAAATAGAACTGTAAGTGGAGATATTTTTTTAAGTACAACTATTGTCCTGTGGGTGTCAGTATTTCACTTTGTTGCTGAGTGACAGATAGGTATTAAACTGTTAGAGATTATTCTTTTCTGTAAAGATCCTGCATGTATCATATTCTTATGTTTTTTAAATCCTTGGTTTGGAATCTTGCTAATTTGAGTCATTTTCATAAATTACCTTAATAAACAGAGTGTTTGACTAGTAAATAATTTATTAAAACTATTTGAATAAAACATTTTTGGAATATAATTTAAAAACAAAAAAAGGGTTGAATAACACAGCACATTTTTGTTAATTTATTTGAATGATGACATTCATCAAATACATTGTTCAGCTAAATAGTATTAGACCAGCTGTATTCAACATTACCAGTACAGCTAGACAAATAACTGATTTTTTTGGTTTGGTGGCAGTTAAAAAAAATCCAGTTTGGGTTGAACTGAATCTGAATTTTTTGGGGAATTTTTGGTGAATTGAAAGTCCATTTTTGGATCTGTTCCAGAGCAGGATTTCAACCCTAGGTCTTCTATGTCCTGGATGAAAGTCCTAATCATTGGACTAAAGATTATAAGGGGTGGGAGTAGGGGGAGCAGGTTACTACCACCTCCTCCTTTGGCCATTTTGTGAATGGCCAAAGGCATTTCTTTCAAATTCACAAGTTTGTTTTGGGTTGACCAAAACTACACTTTTTGGGCAAATGAACTGTTTGAAAAATTTTTCTCAGCTCTAATTATCAGTGCACTGTGGTGTCGGTTGGCTTACCCTTAGTTGGCAGTGAGGATGGCAATGAGGGAGGTGACAGAACCAGTGACAGCAGTGATGGTAGTGATTAGGAAACCTATGATGACAATGAAACCAGGGCAATGAGAAGGACAGGGGGTGGAGTCCAAGACAAGTGACCTGGGAGTTGATGATAGTGGCAGAGCCCAGGATAGTGGTGGTGACATGGCAATGGAACCCAGGCGGGAGGCATCAGAACCAATGATGGCAGTGGAGCCAGGGCAATGATGGCAATGGCCCAAAAGCTGATGGTGAAGATTAAGATGGCAACAAAGAGGGATCCAGCAATAGCAGTGGAGAGCAGAACGGTGGCAACAAGAGTGCACAATGGTGATGGAGCCAGTGATGGTGATAAGGACTGCAGTGGGGCTGAGGTGGGAGGTGACAGAACCAAGGATGGAGGTGATGAGGGTGGCAATTGAGGCCAGGATGGAATTGATGAGGGAGGTGAAGAGCCAATGACAGGGATAACCAGGAAGCTGATGACCGTGGTGGAGCCGAGAATGTCCCAAGACAGCTGTGGCGAGGGAGCCAATGGTGGATGCAGAGCATGGGACAACAGTGACAATCAGGGAGTCGATGGCAACAGAGCCCAGGATGGAAGCGACGAGGGAGGTGAATAAGTTGATGGTAGTGGTGAAAAGATCTGTTGATGGGTCTGACAGTAAAGCCAATGGGACCCAGAATGATGGTGACCAAGAGACAGATGATGGGTGTGATGAAAGAACTGATGACTGTGGCATAGCCCAGGTCAGCAGTGATGGTGCCCAGAGATTCAATGTCAGTAACAGAGCCCAGGACAGAAGCCCAGAAAGAGCGCTGGAGAGCACCAAGGAAGGTGATAGAGGTGGCGAGGGAACTGATAGCAATGGAGCTGACAACATGAGGTGAATGATGGAGGTAGGGATGACAGGGAGGATGGTGATGGCGCTGAAGATGTTAATAGTGGAGCTGATGTCAGTGATGGAGGTGAGGATGGTGAAAAAGATGGCAACAGAGATGAGGACAATGCTCAAGTCAAGGAATGCACTGGCAAGCTGGAGGACGAAAGCAAATATATTAGTGGAGCGGATTGTAATGGCAAAGATTGTGATGGAGCCAGGACACACGTCAGTGAAGCTTTATTTGAAAGGTGTAAAGTCTGAGGTGAGGGCCAAGGGAAAGTAGAGAAGATCAGGTACATGGGGCAGGTGAAAGAGAGGCAACGTAGGGGGAGAAGTAGAGGGCAAAATGGGAGAGAGGAAATGAGGGAGAAATCTCTGGGAGTTTATTCTTGCCCTGTAAGTGTCAATATTTCAGTTTTATACTTGTTTGCTGTGCTGTTGTAACCATGTTGGTCCCAGGATATTAGAGAGACAAGGTGGATGAGGTAATATCTTTTATTGGGCCAACTTCTGTTGCTGAAAGGTCAGACCTGAAGAAGAGCTCTGTGTGGCTCAAAAGCTACTATCTTTCACCAACAAAGGTTGGTCCAACAGAAGATATTATCTCACTTTAGTACTTGTCTGTCTCCCATTAACACAAACTGTATCAGAAAGAATCGGTTTGCTTTTCATTAAAGATCCTGAATATGTCAAATTCTTGGTTTTTAGTGTGTCCTGCCGATCTGAAGTAATTTCATATAAGTAATAACAGAGCTCTTTGATTACTGGATAAAATAATTTATCATACTATATTTGATTAATAAAATATTGCTGAATATATCAGTTGACAAGCATAAAACTGGTTGAATAATGCACCTAATTTTTGTCAGATATTTTATCTGATGAATGATGACATTCATCCAATATATTATTCAACAAATAGCATTAGACCCAGCTGTATTAAAGACTATTGCCAGTGTACAGCAGGTTATATATTATATACACTTTATGCTAGATATGAAATTAAGGTTCTAAAAAAAATTCAGAAAACATTCTTCAGTATGTTAGGTGTACTGTGTAGAAAATTTATTTGGGCACTGTGGCCAGCTGGTGTCCCAGCTCTTTTCCACATGACACCTACAATTACTGGAAAAAGTCAAACTTTCCCCTTTCTAGGGAGTTGCCTTTATCAGGAGGGTTGGCTGGAAAACTGCAACTCTATTTTGCAAAAAAATTTAAGCTTCTGAAATTTTTTTTCATTCCACATTGGAAGAAAAAATAAAAAGAGAGATGACCTGAGCGAAGAGCCCAGTTATTAAAGCACTCAGGTGGGATGTGGAAGAGATGCTGGTTCGAGTCCTGTTTTGCCTTATTTGGTGTCTCTACTACTATAATGTCTTTTTCTGGTCCAAAGAATATTAAATTATTTATACAAAGTGGAGCAGCTTCAACAGTCGAAACTGAGAGAGCCCTGCCCTAGACTGTCCAATAGCTTGGTGGTTAGGGCCCTCACTTCCAGCTTCAAGTCTCTGGTCCGAATCAGGCAGATCTGGGTTTCCCTCATTACTGGTGAGTGTCTGAACCATCAAAGCTGGATATTCTGGGATCTTAGTTTTTCTCTCTCTCTCTGACAAGAAATTCTATTCTGCATCCAAGAAACCTTCCCAATGAAAGTTTAGTCAAAACAGATCCTTTTGCATGAAAAGTTTCAGTTTTGATGAATATGCTTTTGCTGAAGGAAAAAAGCATTTAGTCAAAAAATTCCCAACCAGCTGTTTTTCATTATTAAGGTAAATAATAACACAGCCAAACTTCATTCTAGGCTCTCTTCACAAGCCTGGCTGTTTCTAGGCAAAACCTGTGGCTAATAGAGTTAAAGACAATAAGGAGGAGTTTTAGAAACAAAAAGAATCCTGACAATGGTATTAGTCCATTACAAGATGGGAATGGTAGAATTATCAATAATGCAGAAAAGGCAGTAGTGGTCAATACATATTTATTTTCTGTACTTGGTGGGGCGAAACAGATGATATAATCACACCATATGGTAGTGATAACACTTTCCATTCTGCTAACATCCCTGGAGGATGTTAAAGAGAAGTTACTAACATTAGGCATTTTTAAATCAGCAGGCCCAGATAACTTGTGTCCTAGAATTTTAAAAGAGCTGGCTGAGGAGTTTGCTGGACAATTAATGTTTATTTTCAGTAAGTCTTGGAGCACTGGGGAAGTTTCAGAAGACTGGAAGAAAGCTAATGTTGTGCTGCCCACCCCTCTCTCTGCAGGACTTTGCAGCTGCTTCTCCTCCCAGCCCTACCGTCTCCACCCGCCTCCTACACTGAACTGCATGGAGCCAGCAGGAGAGCTTGACAGATGGTTACGGGGTATCTTGATTACAGTCTACAAGTACCTTCACGGGGAACGAATGTTTAATAGTGGGCTCTTCAGTCTAGCAGAGACAGGTATAACATGATCCAATGGCTAGAAGTTCAAGCTAGACAAATTCAGATTGGAAATACGGGGAAACTTTCTAACAGTGAGCGTAATTAACCACTGAAACAACTTATGAAGGGTTATGGTGGGTTTTCCCCTGGCTGACAATTTTTAAACTCCAATTGGATGTTTTTCTAAAATATCTGCTTTAGGAATTATTTTGGGAAGTTCTGTGGCCTGTGCTGTACAGGAGGTGAGACTAGATGGTCACAATGGTACCTTCTGGCCTTGGAATTGATGAATCTATAAGAACAGGGCCACAAAGAGAGGCTGCCACAGGGACCTGCCTGTAACTAGATGGGGAGAACTAGCCAGCTGAAAACAGCTCCAGCTCTCCAGGGGAGGAAAGTATCCAGCCCACAGGTTTCCATCTTCTGTGAAGCTCCTCCTCCTCCAGGGCTACAGCTACTGCATGTGCTTAGGGAACACCCATGGAAACCACAAGGTATCCATCTGCAGCAGTTTTGCCAGGTTGCACATTGCTTGTAATATTATTAATTTATCCATTGATTCTATATGACCCAAGGGTAATAGACTAAAAAGCAAGCCACTGGTGAAGTGATCAGCCTTGCTCTGACTGAATTATATCGGTCAGAGTTTGATAGGATTGTCTGAATGACACACTCTCTGTGGCTTTGCTTCTGTTTGGGTTACCTGTTCTACTGTATTCTTTTGCACTGATCATTGTGGCTAGAAATCTGCTTGGATTGTCTTTGCATTCTTAATCTTTTTGATTTACCATAGATCCTTCCCATCTGGGCAGGCCTCCATTGGCCTTTTACTTGGCATACATTGATAAAGCAATACAGAAAATTATCACTAGCTTGACTTCTTTATAAGCAGTTTCTTGATTGTTTCTTTAGATAAGAAATCTAATAATGCTACGCTCTTGCTCTTTGCTGGAGACACATCTCTTTTGCATTCTTCCTGGATAGCTGCCTGTAGGACTTCTCGGAATGTATCGTTCAAGGGGACTGAATGGAGGGTTTTGTTTTTTGAAGCTGAAGATGGCTTTTTCCTATGGTTATTTGAAAATGGTGATGTTTCAGTGGGGAGGTATTTTGTTTCCATCTTGAGTTTTCAGAGGAGGTGTATCCCAGATCCATTATTAAACAGATGGCATGATCCAAAATTAAAGCACTATTTATGTTTGCTTCTAGACTAGCATGTGCCAGCAAAACCCAGCAACCAATCTATCCTGAGTTATAATGAGTGAAGCACCACAAAATATAAATAATTATTTTCCTTCTGAATAAGAGAGTCTGCAGATGTCTTTTGGGTGGAGTTTATGCATTAAAATTGAAGGATATTTCCACCTAAATTTTGAACTTGGTCCTGAATGGTTAGGCTTATCTCTTAGATGTATGGGTCACTTCAGTCACTTTTTAGATTAGGCAGGAGTACTCAAAGATGCTCCTTCTCTTCTTTGAATCCCTAGCAGCATGTACCAGGAATTACCTGAATGGAGTGCCTACAAGTAAGGAAAGATACAAAAATTAGTCTCCACATGATCTATATTTGTTTTACTTTAAAAATCCTACTTCAGTTTCTTCGCTTCTTGAACCTAATAAATGCTATTTTGTAAAATATCAAACTTCCGTGTTAGCTGGAACCAACTGAACCTAAAAGATATATCCAAGAAGGCTGTATCTCTTCTCTTATAAACTTTTTCCATTTCACATCTGTAAATAAATTACCTCTCTGTTGTTGGTATTTCTCTAAAGACCTTAACTTCTTGGTTCACATGAACTTGACTCTGGATTTGTCACTCCAGTTTCTTTACTGGCAGGGCCTGATCTACCCTGTGGTGCGGGTCGATCTAAGTTTCGCAGCTTCAGCTATGTGAATAACATAGCTGAAGTTGACGTACTTAGATCTACTTACCACAGTGTCTTCACTGCGGTAGGTCGACTGCTGATGCTCCCCCGTCGACTCCACATACGCTTCTTGCTTCGGTGGAGTACCAGAGTCGATGGGAGAGCGCTTAGCGGTCAATTTATTGTGTCTTCACTAGATGCGATAAATCGACCCCTGCTGGATCGATCATTCCGGAGGTAAGTGTAGACACACCCTGGCATACTCTTAGCGATGTCTACACTGTGTACCTTACAGCAGCACAGTTGTGCCACTGTAAGGTCTCCCATGCAGCTGCTCTTTGCTGGTGGGAGAGAGTTCTCCTGCTGGCAAAATAAAGCCACCCCCAATGAGTGGGGGTAGCTTTGTTGGTGGGAGAGGGTCTCCTTCCAACAAAGTGCAGTCCACACTGGCACTTTTTGTTGGTAGAATTTTTGTTGGTTAAGGGTATGTTTTTCACACTCCTGACCAGTAAAAGTGCAGTGTAGACATAGCTTAAGGCTACAAGGAGCTGTTTAGTCTCATGTGTAGAGGGTAGGTACAGGGCCTACGACAAATCCAAAGATACAAGTATTAGGCTATCTGTACACTAGCACTTACTGTGGTATAACTTACATTGCTCAGGGGTCTGACACCCCCTCCCCCCACAGAGACATAAGTTACACCAACCTAAGCACTGGTGTGCACAGCGCTATGTCAGAGGGAGAGGTTCTACTGCTGGCATAGCTACCAGGCTTGCGGGGCAGGAGTAGTTCAGTTGATGGGAGAGCTCTCTCCTGTCAGCTTAGAGGGGTTACATTAGGGTGTTTACAGTGGTGCATCTGCATCACTGCAAGAGTTGTCTACTGGCTTGCAAATGAGACCTGACAGCAAGTAACGTTTGGCTGCTCTGCCTAGTCTATAAATAGGCAGTTTGATAACTGTGTACCTTGGTCATGGGCGATGCTTTCAAAAGGACATCTGCGTTTCTCTATGATGTATTAGTGGTAGCACATTGTCAGGTTACAGCTAGTGTTGAGGGGTGGAGGGAGGGATACACATCTTGAAATATGTATCTTGTTAGACCTCAAGACAAAAAGATATGGACTCAGTAAGAGGGATTTTAAAAATCATTTCTAATATATTTCCATTTGTCTGCGCTAAAATATCTACACCAGCTTGTCTATAAATATTTGAAGTATCGGTTTAGCAAGAGCTGAATACATGAATAATACTTGGTGTATTTCTAAAAAATTTGTGTGCTGAACATTGGGGAAATGATTGACATACACAATAATATGTTGCTGACCATAATACATTTCTGCTTGCTGAAGATCAGAAATGCATGAGCCAAAGGCAGTCTCTTAGCATTGAGAAGTCACATACAGAAACTTACTCCTTAGAGCTATTTTGTGGGGAAATAGCAATTCCATAAAAGGATGTTTTTAATTAAAGGGGAAATAGCTACATGTTTTAACAGAAGTTGCATTTACCTTTCATTTTGCTGTATTTTTCACAGCCCATGCAACACACTTTATATCTCTTACCAGGCTGCCTTTACTGTGCTAAACACAAACGGATGGAGCTTAAAAGAATCTTAAACTGCACTTGTACATATTGGAAATTCTATAATCTGAGATTGCTGCAAAGATACGTATATTTAGCCAGTCAGCCAGGAAGCAAAAAGGACTAATAACTATATTAGAATGATGGTGATTCTTTAAGAAGATTGTATATTGTATAAACATATGCATTCATTATTGTGCCTTTCAGAGCTGCAAAGCTATTTGTGACAGCTGCAGTCTATATCCTTTCCTTTGTGTATGAAACCTCCCCCCACATCTTTGTGAAAGCTGTCAAAGTATTAGCATTAGAGTTTACAGATTTAAAAAAAGCTCTAGTAATTGTTTTAATCTCCTAAAGCCTTTTGACTATGGTGCTGTGTTTGTGCTACTAAAATGAAGGTGCTGCCAGCACTACCTTTCAAAGCCTAATTTCTCAGGGTTTGTCTACACAGGGAAATTGACCAGCTTTGCTACAGAGGAATAATTCTGGAATAGTTTGTCCACAAGGGGGAGTTATGCCCACATAGCTTTAGTGGAATAATTATTCCAATGTAGCTATGCCAGTCAATTTCCCCATGTAAACAAGCCCTTATGGATTCTTACAGTATCTCGTCAGTTTAAATGTGCTTTAGTCTAAAATGTGGCCTGCAGAGTCTAAACAAAGGAATGTCATTTTAATAGGAAACTTTTTAAAATATCGGATCAGATTTTATTGAATCATAGAATCATAGACTTTAAGTTCAGAAGGGACCATTATGATCATCTAGTCTGACCTCCTGCACGATGCAGGCAACAGAATCTCACCCACCCACTCCTGTATCAAACCTGTGTCTGAGCCACTGAAGTCCTCAAATCATGGTTTAAAGACTTCAAGGCGCAGAGAACCATCCAGCAAGTAAAACTTTCCTTCATATCTTGTTCTACGGTTACTAGGCAGCCACATTTTATTTAGTCTGAAAACATTAATTTCTTTTCAAAATGCGTTTGAGAATGGAAATGTAATTCTTAAATTTTGGATAACCAGATGAGAAGGCAACGATTTGGATAGCATGGTCTACAAATTCACCTTCCCATCTTGCTGCACAAATTTCAGGTGTGTTCTGTTTGCTGTGCTTTTGTGAGCTCTTGCTTGGAATGAATATATGCAATAGAAGATAAGAGAAATAACAGAGCTGCATTATCTGGTGATCATAGTTCTCTAAAGATTTCACACGTTATTCGTATGTTGCAAGCCAATTAGTAGTCCCACTCCAGGAAAAACATACAAAAGAATGGAAACATAAACTGCATAATAACAGAACACTAGTGACTGTCCTAAGGTTGCCAACAGTTACATATTACAAGGGACGTCCCTTATTTAAGTAGAAAATTGCCTGTTCCATACTAAATCAGTACGGGATGCCTTTTAGCCTGTATTTCAACAGTAGGGGGCCGGTACTCACAGGTGCATTTTTCCACTCCCCTCCCAACCCTAGCTTTTCGGTGCTGTGCAGGGAAAGCAGACTGGGCAGTGATCAAGGGCCAGGGTTGGGAGGGGAATGGAAAGATGCATCCATGAGTACTGGCCCCCTGCTGACTCCGGCCCTTGAGTGCAGTCCCATCTGCTTTCCCTGCTCTGTCTGGCAGGGCAAGTGGACAGGGCTATGCGCCCTGGAGCTGCACAGAATGGCCAGCGTCGGAAAGGGGCACTCTCTGGCAGGTGAGTCGATACTCCCGGGGTGTACCCTCCCCACTCGCAGTCTCTGCCAATGTCCTCAGCAGGGTGCACAGCACCGCAGCAGGCAGAGACCAGCAACTGCAGCCTCCAGCTCAGCTCCTGGCGCCCGAGCAGAACCAGAACAGAAGTTGCAGTGGCTGCTGGCCTAACATCTGAGGCCCAGGGTTCTCTGCAGCATCCAGAACTGGAAACAGAGAGAGAACCTAGGAAACATGGGGGTAGCGGGAAAGGGACTTGCTCTCAGAGGTTCAAGTCAAGAATGGGGACAGCTGAGGTCTGTCCAGTACTTTTTAAATACAATGTTAGCAACCCTGGCCTGTACTCAAGTCTAATTTGTTCTGTCCAGTTTTTTTGTTCACTTCAAATAGTGTAGATAAGAAGGATTTTCCACCTAGACAGAGTCCATCTATTTCAAAGCAAAACTTGTAATTAAATTGAAAAGAAACAGAAAGTTGTTTAGGCACTTTTAACAACAGAAAGGGAAAATTAATGGCTCAGTGTTTGTTCTGTTCACATAGATATGGTTTATTAATATGGTTCTTTCTGAGCAGATATATTCAGACTGGAGAGTAACCACATTTATTTTCTCACCCCCCTCCCCAAAAAAAGAGCAAGATAGTGAGGTGAAGAAAGAGGGCTAGGCATGGAGCCAAGCCTGAATGACACGAGGCAGAGATATGAGAGCTGTCCCATGTTTCTGCTAGCTGTTAGGAATTTAACGCTCAATGCCAGCACAGCAGTATTGCCCAGTGTGAATGCTCTCTGGATGAGTGGCAGATAAAATAACCAGCTCCAGCCATCTGCCAGCTCTCAAAGTCCTATGGAAATGTTTTTGGACTCTTTTGTAAGCTTTTCAACTGCATCCTTCTATGGGCCACCAGCGGCCTAACTATAGGGGAGGGATCTGGATGGAGAGGGATTTCCCTACAGTTTTCAGGTACAGGAGAACAAGAGTGCATTTTCCCTCTTTGTTTGAGTCCATTGGAGAGGGGAGGGCAAGGCAGCAGCTGAAGAGCACTCAGTCCTCACTCCTGTGGGACTGTGGAGAGCAGCAGAAAGAACTCCCTGCATCAGCTGACAGGCAGAGGAGCAGCAGGAGGGGCCAGAGGGAAGAGTCCAGCTTCCCTTCTGCTAGCTGCATACACAGGAAGAGGGGAGGAAAAGCCAGTGTGGAATGGGGGCAGAAAGTACAGATGCCAGCTCGCTTCCTGACAGGGAGGAGGAAGTTACTGATCTGGGAGGGGGCATGCACCCCTATAAGACAGACTGGACCCAAAGAGGGAGAGACAGAGAGAATGGATGGAGGAATAGTATGTGAGGGGACACAGAGCATGGGTATGTGAAGGAGACATCTCTGTGGGTGGCAGGGGTACAACAGTGCTGAAAGGGACAGAGTGGGACCCAGGCAGTGATAGGATAGAGTGCTGGTATATATGCAACATGCAGAACACTCCGGGGACGGAGGGTGCTGTATGTATACACACAAGCGAGGGGGAGAGAAGGATGGTCCAGTGATTAGGATGCTAGCCTATAATTTGGGAGACCTAGGTTTAATTCCCTGCTCTGCCCCATATGTCCTATGTGACCTTGGGCAAGTCACTTAGTTTCCTTTCAGTTCCCTATCTGTACAATGGAAGAACAGCACTGCCATACCTCACAGAGGGTAAATACACTAAAGACACTAGAGTGATTGGGGTCATATAAGTACCTAGTATAGATAGAGACATGCTTAGGGTATGTCTACACCCAAAATGTACTAGTGTGTTAACAAAACTGTAAATTCTAGTGTAGACAGGACACTAACGCTTGTTCCTAAAATAGGAATGGACTTTTCAGTCCAGCAGATAAAGGCATAACAAGATCCACTAGTTGGAAGTTAAAGCTCAACAGATTCAAACTAGAAATAAGATGCAGATTTTTAACAGTGAGAGTAATTGAGGGTAAAAAAAGCTGTGGTGGATTCCCCATCACTGGCAATTTTTAACTCGTGATCAGATGTTTTCCTAAAAGATATGCTTCAGAAATTTATTCAAAGAAGTTCCGTGGCCAGTGCTACCCAGGAGGTCAGATTAGATGATCACTGTGGTCCCTTCTGCCTTTATAATCTATTAATTCTTTATAGAGTCTGTGCTAGAATTTACAGTTGTGATGGTTACCTTGTTAAATCGCAGCTAACAATTCAAGTGTCGATGCATGGAAGTGCATGCTTTTGTGGCATAAATGTAAGACTTGGTGCTAGTGGGGAGCTTTCAGAGGAGAGGGACTGACTTCTTCATTTGCAGAGCCAGCTCTTTTGTGTCAAAAATGTTCCCTGGTGGGCCACTGTCTTTCCAGGAGGGAAGGCTTGGCACTGAAGAGGAGCATGATGATGCTACATTCTGTGTTGACTCTCCATTCCGGTTGGGCCATGCAATGCTTAATAGCTAATCATAATTAATTAGCATGGCGTTGAGCTTGGAAGCAGAGTAAAGAGGCAGCTCTGCAGCAAAATCTATAGCAAGATTTGGTGAGATTTAAGGCCATTAGGATGGTCATAACAAGGACTCGAAAGTCTAAATCATACTCTGGATAATTACAGGACTATCCTGACATGCTAAGACTTAGTGTTGTCTCTGTGCGATCCCCTGGCTGTATTTATTTGGAGCAGTGACTTTCTCTTGATTTAAAGAGCAGATCCCTGCTGAAAATTGGAGGGTGGAAAATTGGAGGGTGAATTCTTGCAAATGGTTTCCTTGATTAGAGAAATCTTCTCTGTCATTAATTTGCTCTAGCCATAATAGGGCAAGATAATTTATCATAATACATTTTCCTTCGTTAAAGTCTGCATTACCCATGGATTTACATTGCTGGATATATATAGCCAATCTATTGCTCTTTCAGGGGAAAGGCTGAGACATACAGCTGTGTAGAGATGTAGAAGTTTGTATTTTCTAAGTATGCTGAATACAAGATTGCGGTAAATGCCTTCAGTCCTACATGACAAGTATGATAGCAAACACACCAAGGACAATCAACTATTATGTAACCCATAGAGAACTGAAAGATTTTAATGTATCTGCTTAAGTTTTAATTGCTTTATTTTCCTTTAGGTCTGCCTACAACAAATGGAGGGAAGCTCTGAAACCCACTTAGATGTTCACCAAATTGTGCTGCGAAAATAAAGTCTCACCACCAGAACCCATTTACTTTTTCCAGAGATTGCACAAAATAAAAGATGGAAATCTCTGGTTCCAGGCTACTTTACAGCAGGAGACTCTCGTGGAGGGATTGGACTGGTACGTTCAAACATAACGCTGACTTCAGTGCTAAGAAGTTTATTTTAAGTGTTTTCATTTTTCCAATTAGTATAGCTCCGTTTTCATTTACTTCTTCATCAGAGAAGGTGTATTTCTCAGTAGAAAGAGTTCTAGAGTGGAATCCAGTTTCAGTGGTCATTGGTTGTTTCAATCTGGATCAAATCTTATTTTCCAAAAGCCATTTCCTGTTGGTGCCGAGGTGTTGTACTCTTATTGCCATCACAGGGATTTCATTTTAAAGGGTAGTTTAGAAATGATTTCTTTGTTTTCAAATGTAGGAAAGAATTCCACCCCTTCTCCTTTAGTGTCAGATGGCTCCAGGGGAAAGACACTGCAGTTTAAGAATGCATTTTCTCCCAATGCCAGGAAAGCTGTAGATTTTAGTCCTGTCATGTACCTGATATAGAATAGAAACTTCACTGTTTTATTGATATAGATGTTGCAATCATTCCAGTATGATGATCAGAATGGCAATTACTCAGAATGATCCCTACCATACTGTATGGATATAGAATTGGAAGGGACCTCGAGAGATCATCTAGTCCAGTCCCCTGCACTCATGGCAGGACTAATTATCTATTTTGTTACTTATGTAAAAACACAGGATGTGATATCTCAGATTCTGGATTCTCTTTATTATTTTACCAAAGAGACTTTCTGTCAGCCAGTCAGTTAGATGGATAGGTGACTCTGTGTGCCTGACAAAGGTACAGATGAGGCAGGAAGATGGTGCCTGGATCTGACACTGAGTTAAGCTAAGGCTGGGGCTGGGGTTGTGTCTGGGGGAGGGTTCAGGTTCAGATTAACTGTTGCCACAATCTTCCTAGCTGCTGCTATTAGATTTTAGCCACAAATATCTGAAAACCTCCAACAGTCATTGACTCTCCTATGATTTCCATCATCTTGGGCTTGTGTGTCTTTGGAATGGCACTGTGTGCGTGTGTGGGTGGGTGTGTATAAAACTATTCTGCCAGGTGTTATTAGCAGCAGAAATGCTCAGGTGCAAATATCTAGGAGTTCCTCTTGAAATTAACAAACACACTGGCTTGACCCCCAGGCCAGAAACCTGAGAAAATTAAATGCCCCCTTCGCCAGCATTGAGTCTGCACAAAACAAGAAAAAACGAAATGCCGCCAAAGACCTGGACCGCCGCCAGGTGAGTACAAGTGCCACAGCTCCTCCGCTTTGCCCCAGGCCCCCTGAATCCTCTGAGCGGCCCTGCCTGGGGGAAGTGCTGCTTGACTTTTGTGAAGAGAGGCTTTGCCACCTATCTAGTTGCGCTGCTGTCTCTTGCTGTGCTCTCAGCTCTAGCTGCGATGCCAAGTCCAGCTTCTCAGCCACTACCCCATAGCCCAGCCATAGTGCTTACAGCTATACTGGTACTGTGCAGGGGCACCTTGCCCCCTCTTCTGCAAAGTCGGATCCAGGTCCTTATCGGAGTTCACTTGGTTCTGTCATTATAATGTGGTCGGGGTTTAATGGCATACAGGACCCCTGAGTAGAGGGATTCACTCCTCATCACAAGGTAGGAGGCCCTTTCCCCTCCATCTGCCTTGCTAGCCTGAGGATTTAGTTATGGCAGCTCCTCATTCAGGGCATATTCTGTGTGGATCCTTTGCTCTAGTGTCATATAATTACTTTCATTACCCCTTGTGACAAGACTGAGATCCAGTGGCTGATCCAGGGCTTAGATCCTCTAAGTGTTAATTAGCTCCCCCAGAGAAGGCCTGATGGAAGAGCAGAGTACTCTGGTTGCCTTCAAGGAAAGGAACTGTACTGATTACATTCAAAAGAAAAGACAAGTAACCGATCTCCAGCCAGCCAAGAGGGAAGCTCACTCTAGTCTAGTATTAAGTCTTTTTACTCTGCCCATCACCTTCAGATCTGAGTGCAAAATAAAAGGGTGATTGGCATACAGGATACATGCATGAGTGATCAGTATAATCGAGAAACATAGTGGGGTCCCTTCAGACTAGACTTAGTCACTTCATCCCAAGAAAACTATAATGGAGATTGGAAAAACAGGGACCACATGCCTATCTTTCCAGAATGCACAACAAAGTAAAATGAAATGTAGGGCAATAGAATACGCTTCAGCTGAGTGAAGACTAGTGCTATCATGTAAGCTGAGACAAGGGTGAGGATAATTGAATTTCAGGCTTCCTTGCATTTACTGATCTCTTGAGAGGGTTGCAGTGTTTTCTTCCAGGCCCTTGCTAGTTCCTCAAAGTCTGTTTTATTTAAGTCGGGCGGGGGGGGGGGGGAGGGTGACGATGTGACGATCGTGCTGTCTGATGATTTAAAAAGGGATCTCTGGGAAGAAATCCTGCATCTGGTATGAAGCTGGAGTAACTGCGATGACTTCACTGGAGTTACTCTGTTTTTACCGCAGCATAACCAAGAGTAGAATTTTGTCCAGGCTCTCTAGAGAAGTACAAGTAGTTTGAGATAAAGAACTGATCAGGAGAAGCTAGCCCTGGGAGCACTCCGCAACTGGCAGAGCAACTAGAGGGCTACATCACACTCTCTGCTGTGGGTTGTGGAGGATAGTAAAGTAGCATCTCCACTTTCCCCTTCGCCTCCCAAAAGCAGTGTAGGGGGGTGTAGAGGGGAGGAAGCATAACAGCCCCTATGTATTCTCCCCCATCCTTTCCAGCTAGCGCAGAAGGGAGAGGGGCTCTGCAGAGCCAGAGGGCAGTGTTGGGGCAGAGCTGGGGAGGATGCTGCAGCTCCTTAAGCAGAAACCTGCTGGGAACAGAGAGTAACTCCTGCAAACCCCCTCCTGAGGGGGATTTCTGAGCAGCCACTGATAAGGGGCTGCCAGGCAGCCTAGATCATGGTGGTGTCACCCTGTCATGGGGAAGGGATAGGAGCCCAGGGAGCAGTGCAGAGGAATCAAATCTGCATAGATGCCCAGTCCCATCCCTCTGATCCATGGAGAGCTCAGACCATTGATAGTTTTATGGGATGGACTCTCCTGCCACTTCTACAGGAGGCAGAGGAAACCCCCAATACATCAGAATTATCCAAGGGAATTCAGTGAGTGCTAAGTCAGAGTAGCCTGCTGCAAGGGGAAAGCCCACCTTGGGTACGATATAGACTCTAGGCTGCAGATAGGGTGACCAGACAGCAAATGTGAAAAATTGGGACAGGGAGTGGAGGGTAAGAGGAGCCTATATAAGAAAGACCCCAAAATGGGACTGTTCCTATACAATCAGGACATCTAGTCACCCTAGCTGCTGATGTGCTCCCAACTGAGTTGGAAACAAGCCACAGAGAATCTGAACCTTAGAGTTCAGAACATGAGAAGCTAGCATGAAACCTCCAAACTTAATTACCAGCTTGGATCTGATATCGCTGCCACCAGCCAGAATTCCAGTGTCTGGCTCACTCTGGTCTCCCCAAAACCTTCCCTGGGGAACCCCAAGACTCAGATGCCCTGAGTCTCACCACAAAGGGAAATAACCCACTTCCCTTCCCCCTCTTTACCTCCTCCCAGATTTCCCCGCCCTGGGTACTCTAGGAGATCCCCTGCTTCAAGTCCTTGAAACACCACACCGAGAAATCAAATATTTCTCTCCCCTCACCCAGAGGTTATGCAAATTCAGGCTTAGTAAATCTAACACACAGAGATTCTCTCTCCCCCCCCCCTGTCTTCTTCCTCCCACCAATTCCCTGGTGAGCTGCAGACTCAATCCCCTTGAGCCCCCACAGAAAAAAAATCTACAGGTCTTAAAAAGAAAGCTTTATATAAAAAGAAAGAAAAAGACACAAAATGGTCTCTGTATCAAGGTGACAATATACAGGGTCAATTGCTTAAAAGAAAAAATGAATAAACAGCCTTATCCCAAAAAGAATACAATTTAAAACATTCCAGCAACTACACACATGTAAATACAAAAAAACAATATAAACCTATTGTCTTACTATCCTTGTACTTACAACTTGGAAACAGAAGATTAGAAAGCCTGGAGATTCCTGTGGTCACTCTCAGAGCCCAGAAAGAGAACAGACCAAGAACAAAGGACTCACACCCAAAACTTCCCTCCACCCAGATTTGAAAAAGTCTTGTTTCCTGATTGGTCCTCTGGTCAGGTGTTATTTGTTACCCCTTTCCAGGTGAAAGAGACATTAACCCTTAGCTATCTGTTTATGACACTCCTTAAGCAGAAACCTGCTGGGAACAGAGAGTAACTCCTGCAAACTGCCTCCTGAGGGGGATTTCTGAGCAGCCACTGATGAGGGGCTGCCAGGCAGCCTAGATCATGGTGGTGTAACCTATCATGGGGGAAGGGATAGGAGCCCAGGGTGCAGTGCAGAGGAATCAAATCTGCGTAGATGCCCAGTCCCATCAGGTGTCCTCTGATCCATGCAGAGCTCAGACCATTGATAGTTTTATGGGATGGACTCTCCTGCTACTTCTACAGGAGGCAGAGGAAACCCCCAATACATCAGAAATATCCAAGGGAATTCAGTGAGTGCTAAGTCAGAGTAGCCTGCTGCAAGGGGAAAGCCCACCTTGGGTACGATATAGACTCTAGGCTGCAGATAGGGTGACCAGACAGCAAATGTGAAAAATTGGGACAGGGAGTGGGGGGTAAGGGGGGCCTATATAAGAAAGACCCCAAAATGGGACTGTTCCTATACAATCAGGACATCTAGTCACCCTAGCTGCTGATGTGCTCCCAACTGAGTTGGAAACAAGCCACAGAGAAGAGATGCAGAAAGACAAACTTGATTCACCCCCCACTGGTAACAGAAGGTGCAAATAGCACCTACTGCTCCACAGGGAGTCCTGTGACCTGATTCACACCAGGGAAGGCAGGGCTATACCATGGGGATTCTGTCAGCTGAGAGTAGCCTTAAACTGAATCAATGTGTCCTCAACTATCATGACCCATTAGTTACTGCCTCTCATTCTGGGAGCTGAGCTGTCAGCCTGATGGTCTTGCAGGAGAACTGGAGTGGCAAGTACCTTAAGCTGCATCAGTTCCCTTCCCTGGGGATAACCTCACACTACTGGTGGCCCTGTGACCTGAGATTCTCTAGCAGAAGCTGGCATTATCCAAGCCTAAATTTAACCCATGGTCCTAAGGTGGGGTAAATCCACTGGGAGTTTTAAAAACAAGAGGGCTAAGATAATAAATTATAATAAAAATACCTAACCCTTATATAGTGCTTTTTATCCATAGAATCAAGGTGCTTTACAAAGGAGGTGAGTATCAATATCCCCATTTTACAGATGGAGAAACTGAGACACAGGGAGGGAAGTGACTTGCTCAAGGAACCTCTGCAAAGCTGTGGCAGACCCCAAGCCTCCAGAGTCCTAGTGCACTGCATTATCCATTAGGCCATGCTGCCTCCCCTGTGGTTAAATAAACTAATCTGGACATCAGTGCTAGAGGAGATGCAAATTACCTTTGAAAAGTAGCCAAGGAGGAAGTAATGTGTCATTGGAAACATTCAGAATTTGAACAAGTGTTTGCCTTTGGGAGAGGACAGAGAGCTTTTGCATGCAAATTACTTCTGAAGAATAGTTAATCAGGAAATAGCACAGCTATGAGGATGTTTATCCTCTGACAAAACAAAATCTTACATGTGCACTTACATTTGCATTTACCACCCAACAGCTGCTTAAAAGCACAAGTGCTGCTGAATATATGGCCTACTATACTGCCCTAATTTTCTACTGCTGTCAAGAGACTGTTACTGCACAATGACACCATAGTTGCTCTACAGCCGGATCTGCAGCTAGAATTTATTACTATTGTAACTATTACATTTTTTTCTGCTTTGTGTAACTGCAGAAAATATTTTGTAAACAGGATTTCTTCCCTTCTCTGAGACTTTCTACCAATGGACTCATTCAGATGTGCAAAGAAATCCATGCACTGCAATCAAAGGTATAACTGCTACACATTTGTCCTTCAGCGCCAAGAACACAGCCTCACCCACTTGGGCTAAAGGAGCCTTTCTATAGCTGCCAGTAATGGTGTGTCTCTTGAGCTCATTGTTGAGCAGCCCCTAGACTGCCATCTCTCTTACTCACTCATACACACAATGGGTATTTAGAAATGTGTGTAATCATAACACGTGGGGCCAGATACAATCTGAAAACAAGAAACTCCATCAACCCCACAACACCATGCACAAGATCACGATGTTCCTGGTAAAAACAACGATTTGTCAGTCTGGTGTGGACACCCAAGACAGTTTTTTAAACTGACATCCACCTTTTAATGTCATTGCAGAAAGTGCCCAGATTTAATGTTGAAAGACAAAATACTGGGACCCCCAAACCCTTTTCACCTCGGTTAAATCCAGAAAACTCACCACAGCTCTTGTAAGGATGAAGCTCCCACCCTGCCCCATAACCTGTTCCACAAGCCGAGCCACAGAAAATAACAGCACCCAGGGGATGATAACCCCACCCCTCTGTCTGCTAAATTCTTCTCATTTGTCTTCACTCCAAAAATAAATTCATCGTATCCACTGCTTTGAGCCCCCCTCGTGCACAGTTTTAAAGCGTGCTCCAGCAGTCCCTATAGTTCTAAGGGGGGTACTAGTGCCTGCTCTTAGGTCTATTGCTAGTGCCAGTCAGGATAGCTCCTTCCAAAAGTGATCTCCAGGTACTGGTGTTCTTTACAGAGGTGGCCTTGCTGCTCCTTCCTCCTCCTAACTGTTGAGCTGTCGAACCAGGAGTGACAGTGACGTCTCTTTGGGGTATTATCATGGGATACTGTAGTACTTCCTGTATGAGAAGTTATTGTTATCCCATAGTGACTCTAGGACTGACACATGTGGCTTCTTGAAACTCTACCAATGCAAGTGCTTCAGAATCTAGTCTTTAAACATCTCTAAGCAGCTGCTAAGACTGCCTGTGATATTTATCAGAGGGGTAGCTGTGTTAGTCTGGATCTGTAAAAGCAGCAAAGAATCCTGTGGCACCTTATAGACTAACAGACGTTTTGGAGCATGAGTTTCGTGGGTGAATACATCCAACGAAGTGGGTATTCACCCACGAAAGCTCATGCTCCAAAACGTGTTAGTCTATAAAGTGCCACAGGATTCTTTGCTGCTTTTCCTGTGATATTTGTTTCCTCACAGTGTACGGTGGGTTCATGCATCTCTCAGTTCTTTTCATTTGCAGCAGCTGGTACATAAATAACACCCTTTTCATTCTAAGTTTCTTTTGTAGTAGATGAAATTTCTGTTTTGAATGTAAGCTGCTGGTGAATGTAACGGAAATGAATCACAGAGAAATTGGATCACTGTTTTACCACTGTTTCAGTGGGAAAAAACAGAAGGTTCAGAGTCCCTTGCAATTTCCAATATGCTGTTCTCAACTGCTCCTTTAACAGGAATGTGTTTGTGATCATCCTTTTCTTTAAAAAATAAATCCATTGCATTTGTTATACTGCTGCAAAATCAGTGTGCTGCTTTGCTTCTATGAAAATAATCATCTTGGGTGATTCACGGAAGAAATATTCCATGTTAAGTGTACTTGTTAAATGTTTCATAAAATATATTCTTTATGTGGGAGGATGGGGCTTCCAAAGGGATTTTGAAATTTCCTCTGCAGACTTTGCCAGGGCAGCTGTGGGTTTGCCTCGATAGCTCTATTTACTGTTATGTGATTTATACATACAGCAGCTCATATTTTTATGCACAAATATTACTGGCACATTTTAAGAGGCTCTTTGAAAATGTATCCTGCGCCCAATGAAATTAATGGGAGTTTTTCCACTTAATTCCTTGAGAGCATAATTTGGCACCAAAGTGTGTAAAATACATGTGGCATGTATGAATTATGAATTAGTATTTCCAAATATATGGACTTTTTAATATGTTCAACTAGCTACTTACTTAAAATATATCCGTATGGAGTGTGGGGAGAAGGGGGTCCAGCTATGTCAAACTTTGGGGAGTTTGGATCTGGATCCAAACTTTGTAGGTCTCCTCTATCATGATCTGCAAATGATTTGATAACCAGCCCCCTGGATCAGAAACGCCATTCCTCTGAAGGCGGGAGATGGGAGGGCGCAAGGAAGGCCATGTATGAGATTCATAGGAATTCTGGAGACAGCTAAGGAGAAAGAACTTTCTAGAATGGTCAAGTGGTGCTTTTTTTCAGCTGGCTGGCAGGCAGTGTTCCTGTTAAAATGGTTATTTTAATGCTCTTGGGGTTTTGTGGTAGTACCAATGATCTAATAGAGTGCTTAGAGCAGCAGACAGGTGTCTTTTTTAAATGACTGTTTAAATAAAAATGCAGCCCCAGGGCATGTCTAGTACAGTACAGATAAAATCTGCCAAACCAATCAAAATACTTTGGAAGAACACTTCAATTTACTTTTAAATCAAAAACTGACACAAAAGATCAAATAACTTTTTATTTTTGCACCTTTGCCATTCCCAGATGCCCATTTTTAGGTGGCTTTCAAACACCCGACTGCAGAGGGTTTTTGTTGGTTAACAAAACAGCCTCCATCCTTGTGACAATGAGTTTGCTCCCACACCAGAAATTAGTGTCCGTGGCTTCTGTGCTTCACTAAACTACAGTAATATTGTGAGAGAGTGAGCTGGTTTTGCATTGATTCTGGCCAAGCGTTGATGTGTTTAAATAATTAAACTCACAGCTCTGTTGTGTCTTGTGCTCATTTAAAATGGACTGTGCAGCCATTGTCTATATTTCATTGTGTGCGGTATAACTGATGGGAACAGATATGGCTTTTTGTGCTCCTCTCTGTTTAATAAGGCCTGTAACTGAGTGTGTGTTTAGTGTGGGAAGACAATTTAGCATGGGCACATTGCCTCCCATTTATAAATCAAACCCTCCTGCTAAACAATGAGTCAGATTAGAAGCTTCTCTTGGAAAACCTCTCCTCTCCCTGCGCTGTTTCTTTTCTTAGATTGGAAGTGCTTTGGGGCAGGAACTGGGTCATTGTGCGCGTGGACAGTGCCTATTAGGTTATGGGCATCCATGCTAAGAGAAGTTTTATTAAAAGCAGCATGGACGTGATCTTAATAAGCACACTCCCCCATCTCTCTTACCTTTATGCTTTGAGAGATGTCACTTGAACATGGCTCCCTCAATTAAAGCATTTTGGCCCAGTGGCTCCCCTCTACACTTCTGAATTACAACAAAAAAAAGGATGAAAGTTTCATGAAAAAAATAACTTATTTTTTTAGCCAGCTCTATTCAGACCCTCACCGGGTCACATGACTGGTAAATCAACCAGGTGACATTGCAGTGTGGAACTGAATTGTGGGTCCCTCCCAGCACAAACAGGAATGTTACTTTTATTTGTATTAGCCCAATGCCCAGAGGACAAGACCCCATTGATCTAGGCACTGTGCAAACACAAAACAAAACCACTGTCCTGGCTCGAAGAGTTTACAGTCTGAGGAACAGAATGCAGATCAAAGGACGCTTTCCGGGCTGTGGCCTATTGTGGAGACCTGCTGGTATCACCGGTGTTTCTGCTCTTTCCTCAGCTGGGGTGTCAAGGCTGGTGATTCTGCCTGTTAGGTATGGTCACGTGCATGAGATATTACTTGAGGAAGAGAGAGGATGGTCTTGTGGTTCTTACAAGGGCCTGGGACCCTAGAGATCTGCGTTCAGGTTTTGGTTCTGCCACAGATTTCCTAATTACCTTGCCCAAGTCACTTAAACTTTCTTTGCTTGTCTTTCATCAATAAAGAGGGATAGCTCAGGGGTTTGAGCATTGGCCTACTAAACCCAGGGTTGTGAGTTCAATCCCTGAGGGGGCCATTAAGGGAACTGGGGTAAAAAATCTGGGGATTGGTCCTGCTTGGAGCAGGGGGTTGGACTAAATGACCTCCTGAGGTCCCTTCCAACCCTAATAGTCTATGAATAAACTAGGGATAATATTTCCTTTCTTTCACCTTCTGTGTTGTTTATTCAGATTGTAAATGCTTTGGGACAGGAGCTCTCTTACCATAGGTTACCTATTACCTAGCACACTGGGGCCCCAGTCTTGGCCAGTCCCTTCAGGTGCTACCATAACACTATCACTATGTTGTGTCAAGCAGGCAAGGTACTAACAAGCTTTGACAGGACTTTATTTTTACAGTGGAAACCTCTTAACCAAGCTGCTGCTGCACCCTCTGTAAATCTCACTCAGTCTCCTCAACTCCTCCCCCCTCCTTCCTGTTTCCCGTCCTTTCAGACTCCCAACAGCCAGTGCTCCCAGTTCTAATAATTACAAGCACATCTAAACACCACACATTACTGGTTAATATAGACACACTCACAAGCACTTAACTATAGTTCACAAAGTCCAGTTAGACCAACAGGATGGGCTGCCTTGCTTACTTGGGAAGAAATGTGTGAGTGACAGAAAAGGGGTATAAAGAACAAAGATAGAATTAGGAAAGCCACATTAGGGAACAGTTAATGAAGAACACAAGCCCCCTTCATGCATTTATACAAACAATGAATTTACCCTGTTGGTTACAAAACATCTGGATATGCACATTCAAACCTGAGTTTGAGAATCAGAGCATTGCTGGTTGCCTAAACAGTTATCAACAGCACAAGGAGAAGTCTCATGACTGTGCTTCTGAGACAACAAAAACTCCAGCAACGTAAACCAATTGTTATAAAACTTGCTTAAACTGGTCAAAATGCATGAAACACAGGCCCATTGACACTCCACCCCCCATGGCACAAACCGCTGCACTATTTGGCACCATTATATGTTTATACAAGACCTGCCACTTAATGCTTGCTACCAGAACCAAACAAATAACAATAATAAGTTGACAAACTTTGCTAAAAAGATGTCTAAATAGGAATAACAGAATTACTGCAGGTGAAACCTAAGGTGCATCCTGAGAGCTGTATGAGGAAGGTTGCACAACACATACTCCCAACTATGATTGGATCAAATTACTCATTTTCATAAGAACTGAATTAAAAACATTGAGTCAGATTCTTTGATCTGTTAAGGCTGAGTTACACAGTGCAAACCACCTTAAAAACAGCATAGTCAGCCAGAGGTAGATTTTTCCTACATATGGGGACCCTCCCATTATTTTCTTGTTTATCAATTGTTAGGGTAGAGTTCCTTCATATTTGCAGGCTTTCTTCTGCAACCACGGGGGCTAGAAACTTTATTTTAAAGAAAGCTGAAATTCTCCTGAAATCTCATGATTCCAACAGGTAAAGCTGTACAAAATACACCCACATATTGGAAAACTTGCCATAAAATCATGAGTTGGCAACACCTGGTCATGATAATACCAGTGAAAAACCTCTAGCAAAATCTGTCACAGCATCAAATTTCTCTGCTACTGGGTCAGAAAAAATACTTCTTTGTTCTTGCTGGTTTGATTTTCGGTAAATGAACGGCCTGTCCAACTTTTTATATGAGCTGATTTAATAGAAGGGAAAATTACTTTGCAAATCTTTCCATTAATTAAACCACCAGATTTGGACTACTGTGAACTATAGGGCCATATTAGTATTTATGAGTATTTTTATGACCATAACACATTTGTGCAAATGTTCATAAATCCTGAAAGTTTCACAAAGTGTAGTTTGAATGTTGATTTGATTGACTGTTCAAACCAGAAGCATTTTTTTTTGAAATGTCATTCAGTGAGGGTACAGAAAAAATCCCACATAACTTAGGTGACCAGTTACCAGGGCCGGCTCCAGGCCCCAGCACGCTAAGCGCGTGCTTGGGGTGGCATGCTGCAGGGGGCGCTCTGCCGGTTGCTGGGAGGGCGGCAGGCAGCTCCGGTGGACCTCCCACAGGCGTGCCTGCAGAGAGTCCGCTGGTCCCGCGGCTCTGGTGGAGCATTCTGCAGGAGGTCCACCGGAGCTGTGGGACCGGCGAGTGGCAGAGCGCCCCCCGCGGCGTGCCACCGTGCTTGGGGCGGTGAAATGGCTAGAGCTGGCCCTGCCAGTTACCCAAAAAGGAATGAATAGTGGAAGTAAACAGTGGGCAAAGCTATCCAGAGGCTGGGAACTGTTCATCTGCAGCTATCTGGCAAATACTTATATGACTAATGAATATGTCAGTAGAAACTGGGACAGATTCGCAAATGACTTGCTAACCAACAAGGGATTCAATTCATACTTTGAAACAAATAATCTGACTGACATAACCTTAGTCCCAGATTTGGACCTTAGCGTCCAAAATATGGGGGTTAGCATGAAAACCTCCAAGCTTAGTTACCAGCTTGGACCTGGTACCTGCTGCCACCACCCAAAAAATTAGAGTGTTTTGGGGCACTCTGGTCCCTTTGAAAAACCTTCCCTGGGGACCCCAAGACCCAAATCCCTTGAGTCTCACAACAAAGGGAAATAATTCTTTTTCCCTTCCCCCCTCCAGGTGCTCCTGGAGAGATACACAGACACAAGCTCTGTGAAACTACACAGAGAGACTCCCCCTCTCTGTTCCCAATCCTGAAAACAAAAAGTACTTTCCTATTCCCCCAGAGGGAATGCAAAGTCAGGCTAGCAATCCAACACACAGATCTCCCCTTGATTTCTTCCTCCCACCAATTCCCTGGTGAGTACAGACTCAATTTCCCTGAGTAAAGAAAAACTCCAACAGGTCTTAAAAGAAAGCTTTATATAAAAAAAAGAAAGAAAAATACATACAAATGTTCTCTCTGTATTAAGATGATATAACACAGGGTCGATTGCTTAAAAGAATATTGAATAAACAGCCTTATTCAAAAGAAGAATACAAATTAAAGCACTTCAGCACTTATATTTATGCAAATACCAAAGAAAAGAAACCATATAACTTACTATTTGATCTTTTTGTCCTTACACTTAGAAACAGAAGATTAGAAAGTAGAACTACTTCTCCAAAGCTCAGAGAAAGCAGGCAGGCAGACAAAAACTCAGACACTCAATTCCCTCCACCCAAAGTTGAAAAAATCCGGTTTCCTGATTGGTCCTTTGGTCAGGTGCTTCAGGTGAAAGAGACATTAACCCTTAGCTATCTGTTTATGACACGCCCCCCAAATTGCAGACAGTGGGGAAGCTCACTGGCGGCGATTTCCTTTTAGAACTTGAAAATAAACAGATTAATACAACACATACACCTTTACATATACTCCTAAGTATATAACTAACAGACTTTTACATTTTAAGAACACTTTTTAACTACTGAATTCTGGGAAACTCTTACGGGAGAGTGCATCAGCTACTTTGTTAGAAGCTCCTGTGATGTGTTGAATTTTAAAATCAAAATTTTGGAGAGCTAAACTCCAACGAAGAAGTTTCTTGTTGTTCCCCTTGGCAGTATGAAGCCACTTTAGTGCAGCATGGTCAGTTTGTAGTTGGAACCGCCGTCCCCAAACATATGGGCGTAGCTTTTCCAGGGCATACACAATGGCATAGCATTCCTTTTTACTGACTGACCAGTGACTTTCCCTCTCAGACAGTTTCTTGCTGAGAAACACGACAGGATGGAAGTTGTGATCTGTTGCTTCCTGCATGAGCACTGCTCCTATACCACGCTCAGATGCATCCGTGGTTACTAGGAATGGCTTGTTAAAGTCCGGGGCCCTGAGCACAGGGTCAGACATGAGCATCGCCTTAAGCTGGGTAAAGGCCTTTTGACACTCATCAGTCCACTTAACGGCATTTGGCTGGGTCTTTTTGGTCAGGTTAGTCAATGGGGCAGCGATTTGGCTGTAGTGTGGTACAAATCGCCTGTAGTATCTGGCCAAGCCTAAGAAGGATTGGACCTGCTTCTTGGACCGTGGGACAGGCCACTTTTGGATAGCATCCACCTTGGCCTGTAGGGGGTTTATGGTTCCTCGACCCACCTGGTGCCCCAGGTAAGTCACTCTGTTTTGGCCTATTTGACACTTTTTGGCCTTAACAGTTAGTCCTGCCTGCCTGATGCGCTCAAAGACCTTTTCCAGGTGTAGTAGGTGTTCGGGCCAGGAGTCTGAAAAAATGGCCACATCATCGAGGTAGGCAACTGCAAATTTTCCCAGTCCAGCTAGTAGACCATCTACCAGCCTCTGGAAGGTGGCGGGTGCATTTCGAAGGCCGAAAGGAAGGACATTGAATTTATACACCCCCGCATGGGTGACGAATGCTGACCTCTCCTTGGCAGGTTCATCTAGCGGTACTTGCCAGTACCCCTTGGTTAAGTCTATTGTAGAGATGAACTGGGCACGTCCCAACTTTTCCAATAGCTTATCGGTACGTGGCATTGGATAGTTGTTCGGACGAGTTACAGCATTTAGCTTACGGTAGTCCACGCAAAAGCGTATTTTCCCATCTGGTTTGGGTACCAGAACCACTGGAGATGCCCATGCACTGGTAGATGGGCGGATTATACCCATCTGTAGCATGTTCTGGATCTCCCGTTCTATAGCAGCTTGGGCATGAGGAGACACTCGGTAGGGTGGGGTTCTGATTGGGTGAGCATTACCTGTATCAATGGAGTGGTATGCCCGTTCAGTCCGTCCTGGGGTGGCTGAGAACAATGGGGCGAAGCTAGTGCACAGCTCCTTGATTTGTTGCCGCTGCAGACGTTCCAGGGTGGTTGAGAGGTTGACCTCTTCCACGCCACCGTCTTTTTTCCCGTCGTAGTAGACACCGTCAGGCCACTCAGCATCATCTCCCTGGACTGTAAACTGACAAACCTGTAAGTCTCTGGAATAGAAAGGCTTGAGAGAATTAACATGGTACACTTTAGGCTTTAGTGAGGAATTGGGAAATGCTATGAGGTAGTTTACAGCTCCCAGGCGCTCTTGGACCGTGAATGGCCCTTCCCATGATGCTTCCATCTTATGGGCCTGTTGCGCCTTCAAGACCATAACCTGGTTTCCTACCTTGAAGGAACGTTCTCTGGCATGTCTGTCATACCAGGCCTTTTGCTCTTTTTGAGCATCCTTTAGGTTCTTTCTAGCAAGGGCTAAAGAGTGTCGGAGGGTGCTTTGTAGGTTGCTTACAAAGTCCAGAATGTTAGTTCCTGGAGAAGGCGTAAACCCCTTCCATTGCTGCTTCACCAACTGTAATGGCCCCTTAACCTCGTGACCATACACAAGTTCAAATGGTGAAAACCCTAAACTGGGATGTGGTACAGCCCTGTAGGCAAACAGCAACTGCTGCAACACTAGGTCCCAATTATTGGAGAATTCGTTGATGAATTTACGTATCATGGCCCCCAAAGTTCCATTGAACCTTTCCACCAGGCCATTGGTTTGATGGTGGTACGGGGTGGCAACCAAGTGATTCACCCCATGAGTTTCCCACAGTTTTTCCATGGTCCCTGCCAGGAAATTAGACCCTGAATCTGTAAGGATGTCAGAGGGCCAACCTACCCTGGCAAAGATGTCTGTTAGGGCCAGGCACACAGTGTTAGCCCTGGTGTTGCCTAGAGCGACTGCTTCTGGCCATCGGGTAGCAAAGTCCACTAAAGTCAGTACGTACTGCTTTCCTCTGGGCGTCTTTTTTGGGAAAGGGCCCAGAATATCCACAGCTACTCGCTGAAATGGGACCTCAATTATGGGGAGTGGCTGGAGAGGGGCCTTGACCTGGTCTTGAGGCTTTCCCACTCTTTGGCATACCTCACAAGACCGGACATACTTGGCAACGTCCTTGCCCATCCCCTCCCAGTGGAAGGACTTCCCCAACCGGTCCTTGGTTTTGTTCACCCCAGCGTGGCCACTGGGATGATCATGGGCTAAGCTTAAGAGCTTCCCCCGGTACTTAGTTGGAACCACCAACTGTTTTTGCGGCTGCCATTCTTCCCGGTGTCCACCAGAAAGAATTTCCTTGTATAAAAGTCCTTGGTCTATAACAAACCGTGATCGATTAGAAGAGCTGAGAGGCGGTGGGGTGCTCCGTGCCGCCGCCCAAGCTTTCTGAAGGCTGTCATCCGCTTCCTGCTCAGTCTGGAACTGTTTCCTTGAGGCTGGGGTCACCAGTTCTTCCTCAGACTGTGGACTTGGGCTTGGTCCCTCTGGAAGCGATGTAGGTGATGGGGTTGTTTCCGTTGCTGGTGAACCGCTCTCCGCTGGTGCACCTGAGGGTATTTCAGGCTCTGGCTGAGCCTTTTGGGTATGGCTGTCTGTTGCTTCTGCCAGTTGTGGCTCGCTGGCGCCCTCTGGCGTTGAGTTTGAAGATGTGGTTGCACTTGCTGGTGCTGGTTGCTGTTCCAGTTCCGGGCCTGGGACTGGAGATGCTGTGGCTGTTTCAGTGGTAGGCATGGAATCCGGGTTCACTACCTCTGTCTGGGTCTCTGGTAACACAGACGGGGCGTCTGTGGACGGTTCAGGAACAGGAATGGGTCTGGAAGCTTGCCTGCTTTGGCTACGTGTAACCATTCCCACTCTCTTGGCCCGCCTCACCTGGTTGGCCAAGTCTTCCCCCAGTAGCATGGGGATAGGATAATTGTCATATACTGCAAAAGTCCACATTCCTGACCAGCCTTTGTACTGGACAGGCAGTTGAGCTGTAGGCAAGTCTACAGCTTGTGACATGAAGGGGTAAATTGTAACTTTGGCCTTCGGGTTGATGAATTTGGGGTCAATGAAGGATTGGTGGATAGCTGACACTTGTGCCCCCGTGTCTCTCCACGCAGTAACCTTCTTTCCGCCCACTCTCAAATTTTCCCTTCGCTCCAAGGGTATTTGAGAGGCATCCGGGCCTGGGGATCTTTGGGGTGATGGTGGTGTAATGAATTGCACTTGCATGGTGTTCTTGGGACAGTTGGCCTTGATATGTCCCAGTTCATTACACTTAAAGCATCTTCCATCTGATGGGTTACTGGGCCGAGGTGAGTTACTGGAGACTGGTGAGGTGGAAGGGTAGGGTGTTTGTGGCTTTACTTGGGTGGTATGTGGGGTCTTTGGCTGTCCTCGGTTGTAGGGTTTATGGTCTGTGTGCCCCCTGGGGTAATTGTTCCCCTTGACAGTAGCTTTCTTGCTTTTTGCTAGTTTCATCCATTTGGCTCCAATCTTCCCCGCCTCAGCGATATCTTTGGGGTTTCCATCTTGTATGTACCGTGTGATGTCTTTAGGAACACCATCCAAGAACTGCTCCATTTGTATGAGGAGGTTTAGTTCTTCCAAGGTTTGAATGTTGTTTTCTGTTATCCAGGCCTCATAGTTTTTTGCAATGTAGTAGGCGTGTTTGGGAAATGACACCTTGGGTTTTCACTTTTGGGTTCTGAAGCGCCGACGGGCATGATTTGGGGTTATCCCCATTCGGTATCTGGCCTTGGTTAGAAAAAGTTTATAGTTATTTATTTGCAGCTTAGGCATTTCAGCTGCCACCTCTGCTAAAGGTCCACTGAGCTGTGACCTCAATTCTACCATGTACTGGTCTTCGGGGATGTTGTACCCAAGACAGGCTCTTTCAAAATTTTCCAAGAAGGCCTCGGTGTCATCACCTGCCTTGTAGGTGGGAAATTTCCTGTGCTGTGGAGCAATAATTGGCGCCGGGTTGTTAGGGTTGGCTGGCACATGCAGCCCAGCTTTTGCCAACTTCAGTTTATGTTTTTTTTGTTTTTTCTTCTTTTTATTTTTTTTTGTTGTTTTTTCATTTCTTGGCGGTGGGCCAACTTTTCTTCTGCTTGTTTCCTTTGGTAGGCCACCTTTTCTTTTTCTAGTTTTTTTTTGTGTGCTGCCTCCTTGGCTGCCTCTTTGGCTGCCTGTTTTCTTTGGTAGGCTGCCTGTTCTCTTTGGTAGGCTGCCTCTTTGATCTGTTCTTCTCTTTCTTTCATCTCCATCTCTCGCCTGTGTTCAGCTTCTTTGATTTGTTCTTTGGCCTCAATTTTTGCCTTAGAAGTCATGGTTCCTGTTTTCTTGTGTTGGGGTGCCCTCCGGTGTTTATCTTTTGAACTGCAGGTTCTCTGTTGCCTTCTGAAGTCTGCCTAGCAACAGTGCTTTTTTCCTTTTCTCTCTCTAGCTAATGTTCAATGAAAGGAAACCAGAAAAACCACTTTATTTGCATGCATATAAGTGCTGGTACTTGCCTCCTAATGGGAGGGCTATTGCATGACAAAAGACCCTCAACAGTTTGGTAATGGCTTCTCACTTAACATGCAAGCCACAAACTGCCAGAGAGAGCAGAAAAAAAAAATTCTCTCTGGTTCCCTTTTAAAACCAACTGTTTCTCTCTGCTAAAAAGCCCTTAGCAGAGAAAAGAAAAATATAATATTCCTAATGGCTTCTGGATTCTGTCTAGATCATCCCACCTCTGCCACCATGACATAACCTTAGTCCCAGATTTGGACCTTAGCGTCCAAAATATGGGGGTTAGCATGAAAACCTCCAAGCTTAGTTACCAGCTTGGACCTGGTACCTGCTGCCACCACCCAAAAAATTAGAGTGTTTTGGGGCACTCTGGTCCCTCTGAAAAACCTTCCCTGGGGACCCCAAGACCCAAATCCCTTGAGTCTCACAACAAAGGGAAATAATTCTTTTTCCCTTCCCCCCTCCAGGTGCTCCTGGAGAGATACACAGACACAAGCTCTGTGAAACTACACAGAGAGACTCCCCCTCTCTGTTCCCAATCCTGAAAACAAAAAGTACTTTCCTATTCCCCCAGAGGGAATGCAAAGTCAGGCTAGCAATCCAACACACAGATCTCCCCTTGATTTCTTCCTCCCACCAATTCCCTGGTGAGTACAGACTCAATTTCCCTGAGTAAAGAAAAACTCCAACAGGTCTTAAAAGAAAGCTTTATATAAAAAAAAGAAAGAAAAATACATACAAATGTTCTCTCTGTATTAAGATGATATAACACAGGGTCGATTGCTTAAAAGAATATTGAATAAACAGCCTTATTCAAAAGAAGAATACAAATTAAAGCACTCCAGCACTTATATTCATGCAAATACCAAAGAAAAGAAACCATATAACTTACTATCTGATCTCTTTGTCCTTACACTTAGAAACAGAAGATTAGAAAGTAGAACTACTTCTCCAAAGCTCAGAGAAAGCAGGCAGGCAGACAAAAACTCAGACACTCAATTCCCTCCACCCAAAGTTGAAAAAATCCGGTTTCCTGATTGGTCCTCTGGTCAGGTGCTTCAGGTGAAAGAGACATTAACCCTTAGCTATCTGTTTATGACACTGACCCATTCTATTTTTGGCGTGTTCTGAGTCTTAGTGCTATTTTGTCTGAAATGACATGTTCAAATTGCTGAAAATTCACTCGAGCTTTATTATCGATCACTTTTAAGTTGCTTTTGGCAGAGGTTCCCTCAGTCTGAGGTATATGAAGAAGGGTGATATTTAGCCAGCCACTTGTGGCTGCTCCGATTCGCTGTGCCCTAGGGACGGCTCTGCTGCTGGTATCATGGTGTCTATGTCCTGTGCACTTACCAACATACAAGATGTCTCCCTTAGGGCCAGGTTATGCCTGGCTACTCTGCTGGTGCAGCCAAGGGGGTGGGCACAATTGCAGTGTCTTCTAGCACTCCTATGGTGCTAGTCAGTCCAAAGCAGGATGGAAGGAAATGGATCCAAGGCCCTTCCTCCCTTTGAACCATCTTCAGGAGAGGTGGCTGAGGGTGGGATTCTCTCTGGGAATTAGACACCTTTGTGAATTTCATCCTGAGTGCGCAGGTGTAAAGAGCTGTGTCCTCTCTGCAGTTTAGCAGGATGTGTGCTCCCCTGGGACCTCCAAGAGACCTTGTGCCTGCATGACTTGAAGCAGAATGTTTCCCAGGGCAGGTGGTTCTGCACTGCTCCTATACCAGGGCTGTGGAAGGTCTAATAAAGTTTAGAGTTTCTTGCTAGTAGCTTTCTTAGTTCTGTATAAGCTTCAGTTAGGGCAGGGATTGGCAACCTTTGGTACATAGTCTGTCAGGGAAATCTGCTGGTGGGCTGGGATGGTTTGTTTACCTGCAGCGTCGGCAGGTTTGGCCAATCGCAGCTTCCACTGGCCGCAGTTCTCTGCTCTAGGCCAATGTGGGCTGCAGGAAGCGGCGCGGACCAAGGGATTCAGTTTTAGTCTTGCTTTGTAATCCCTTACTCACATGAGCAGCTCTGACTCACTGGCATAGTCCCATTGAATTTAGAGTTTTCACAGTCAGACCCAACATAGATTTCTTATTCTCTTCATCCCTTTTATATACACATTCACAAGCACTCTGCTTTACATGAATGGATATTTCTTAAAAAAAGAAAAAGTTTCTCTCACATAGGCTGTATATTGTTATTTATTATTACTGAATTTTATTAGCAGGCACCCAACCAATACGAAGCAGAAACCCCACTTTCTGAAGCCAACAGAGACCTCTCTATGGAATTACATTAGACTAGATGAATGATTTTCTTTGCATAAAATGTCTCTATTTATACAGTAAATAATAATTCTTTGCATTTACAGATGAGATCCTTACAAGTATCTATTAATTCTTAGAACCCTGCAGAAGGAATTTGTCCTTTAAAATTTCATGTTGAGATAGGAGCTGACATAACTAAATTTTCATCAACCAAACTCTGTATGTCTACATTAAAATGTAGCTCCTATCGATATAACTTGCCCACTACACCAACTTAATTCCATCTCCGCAAGAGGTACAGCACTTAAATCAATGTAGCTAGGTTGACACAGTGTCAGTGCAGACACTGTGTTGTTTGCATAGACTGTTACTGCCTTTCAGAAACTGTCCCACAATGCCCCAGACTGGGAGTTAAATTGGTGCAAGTGCTCCTGTTGAGCACGCACACCGCTGACACAAGGAATGTAGTGTGGACGTGTAAAACTAATTCGATTACTGCGGTGGCTGGTATGTTGATATAACTTAGGTTGGCTTAATTTTGCAGTGTAGACTTGCCCTGAGTGAGGACCATGAAGTCACTCTGTTGCTGAAACCAGACTTGGAGCAGGCTGTGGAATAGGATCAGCAGCAAATTCTGGGTCCACACTCAATGGAGCTCTTTGGCGCCCCCTCCCTTGATCAACAGCCCACTGCTGAGCCTGCAGCAAACTTGGAGGAGACAGAAGCTGTTGCTGAGCCAGGTAAGTTTCTGACACCATTTTGAAATTTATTACTACAGTAACAGGAGGGTCTTCCACTCTAAGAACCAATGCAGAAGTTAGGAGAAGACCCAACTACCAGCGTGTAGCCACTAAAGGCAGATTGTATACCACCGCTGTGGCATCCCCCTTCTCAGTCCCCGTCACCATGTGGAGTTCAAAATGTGGACCAGGAAATGCAAATAGTAAAGAACAGCTTTAGAGAGTATTTTTACTGGACAAGTACTGATTTTTTTTCTATGATCCTTCAAGTTTTCCTTAAAGTAATAATGGCTTTAAGATTGTTTCTCTCTAGTCATTCAACAGTCTATGGAGCCATCAGGAAACAGTGATGTCTGTGTATGTGTTCTTCTATTTCCAAATCTAGTCCATTTCAGTCAGAGGTGGTCCATGCAGTCCACAGATAACAAGATCATGTGTCCCAGTTATGACTGTATTGCCAGTTTTTGTCCAGAAATGTGCTGGGAGCGAGGATGAGGAAGGCTGAGGAGTCCTGCATGTTTGCATACAGCCATAACAGTGTAAGCCATGTGGAAGCTAAAGCAGCATCATGTTAATTCTCTCATGGACTCTAACCCAATCCCAGTGCTGATAGCTACAAACTTTTCCTGAAGCAGGAACTCCACATAGCTAGTCATGTTGCAGGGAAGGGCATATTTTCCAGGGCAACCTTGATAGCTGACTAGCCCATTCCACTCACAGATGTGCTGTTCAGTCACTTATATGTTGGAATACTTTGGCTGCAACACCGCAGGGGTGGCGCGGCTGGGGCGGCCTGGATCCAAGGGCAGTGCAGCTGGGGCGGCTGATGCGCAGCAGGGGTGGCCCGGCCCGGACCCAGGAGTGGTGCGGCCGGGGTAGCCTGGCCTGGACACAGGGGCAACACAGCCGGGATGGCCCAGACCCAGGGGCGACATGGCTGGAGTGGCCCAGACCTCAGTGTGGCCTCTGGGAGCTATCCCACAGTGCACCATTGTGACCAGTGTAGCTGGGGCGGCCTGACCCAGCCTGGACCCAGGGTGGTGCAGCCAGTGCGGCCTGGACCCAGGGGTGGCCCGGCCTGGACCTAGTGGCTGCCGGAGTGACCCGGACCCAGGCATGGCTGAGACGGCCTCGCCAGGCCTGGGCCCAGGTGCGGCCAGAGGAGGGGCACCTATCCTGCAGCGCCAGTCCCAGAGCTGCTGTGTTGGGTAGAGGTGTCTCTCCCCTCCACCCAGGTGCTGTGGGGAGAGAGAACTAGAAGGAGTCTTTTCTCCCACCATAGCCCCTGAGCACCCGACTGCACTCGAAGCCCCTCCTCCCCAGTCCCACCCCAAAGCTCGCACCCCCTGCCGGAGTCCTGACCCCCACCCCCACCCCAACCCTCTACCCCAGCACTGAGTCCCCTCCCACACTCTGAAGGCCTTGGCCCCACCACATGAATATTGTTATGTGCACCAATATGAAGGTGATGTGGCAAATTAGAGGGAATGCTGCCCACCAGCAGCTTGCAATAACGTCTCCCTGTGCCAATAGGGCACCATTTGAACAGCTGTGTCCTCCAAAATAGAAAAAAAGCCTTTTGGTGCAAGGCCATGCAAATCCATAACATGGGAGTACAAAGCACCCCAGACTTCTGTTGCCCGTGTGCATGCAGCTCCAGCTGTGGTAGGTGCACTTTCTGGCTGAGGGTATGATTCAGTGGCGTATCACTGTCAGAGCTCCATTTAGGGGAAAATAACTCAACTCTGGCTTCACAAAGATTGTGACAACCACAGAAGGCCACAGAGGTGCAGATGGCACTAGCGACATGGTCATCCAAACGAGTCTGTGGACACCTCCAACGGGATCTCAATCTGACAAAAGCACATTCAGAAACCATTCTACACCTGCTGAGAGTGTAATTAAACCTTCTTTTGCCAGGTTCTCTGAGATCAGAGTACAGTTTCATAGGCCAAGGCAAAAGGGAGGATGTAGGATTCCCCAGATTAGTAGTGGGGATAGTAACTCTGTTTATGACAATGTCATTTGGTGGGAACAGTGTCCCAATCTGCCCAAGAATGTAGACTCCTGATAGGTGGAAAACTCTTCATTATGAACTTTTCCAGTACAGCCCACCCTGAAATTCATAAATTGGCCTCTGTGGTTCCTGTGGGCCTGTATACCAGTGGAGTAGTACCATTTATGGTTTATGTACTCGTATTCTCCTGGAGGACAGCAGACTGTGGGTACATGAGTCCCATCAATGGCCCTGGCACAGTTCAGAAACCCCATTTTCTCAATGCCAGCAATTACCTCAGGAACATCTTTAAATCTTGTTATCTTGGGGTAAACCATACACTTGAGTTCCTCAAATACCTCATCCACCCATTTATCCACAGTCGACTTTCCAACATCAAACTGATTGGCAATGGATCAGTACCAGTCCAGGGTAGCCAGCTTCCAGATGGGTATAGCAACCTGCTTCTGGACTGACAAGGGTGACCTCATGCATGTGTCTTTATGCTGGACAGTTGGGTTAAGCTGCTCACAAAGCTCCAGAAATGTAGCGTTTGTTATGTGAAAGCTCTGGACCCACTGCTGGTCATCCCAGCTCTGCATGATGGTGTGATCCCACCAGTCTGTGCTGATAGCACTGTGCCTGAATCACTGGTGCATGGGAGACAGAATCAGCGGCTATGCTGAGCGCACTGAGCAGCATTTGCCAGTGCAAGTGTGCCAGGCCAGGGTATTCTTCCTCCTCTGCCACCTCCTCCATCATGAAATCTGTCTGGTACCTTTGGGCATGGGCCGGTCAGAACATGCTACCAGCATCTCACGGAAGCTCTGCCCATTTCCTGACACAGGAGTGAAAGAGGAAGTTCTTTAAAAGGCGCATCCTCCCTGTTCCCGGATCTGGCAGCTGGGAGCACATGGTCTGAAATGACTCCTTGGCCAACTGTGTTGGTGGGCTGTTCAAACTTCTCGTAACGTGCAGGGTGGGCAGTAAAGTTTTCCCACTGTGCATCACGGTCAAAGGACTAGAGCAACCTCATTTCAGGAGGGCACTAGGGACTCTGGAATACGGTCGCTTTGATTCAGGTCTGCATGCTGCAGTGTGGAGACCAGAGCCCCAGGTTTGAGCCTGAGTTAGAAAAGTAGGGTTAGGAATCAGCGTAGATGCTTAAGCCCAGGGTCTCTAATGTGGATCAGCTGACTCCCATCCCACTAAACCTGGGATTACATTGCAGTGTAGACATGCCTTTAATGGCCTCCGCCAAGAAGCTAGGCATTTTTGAGGTGTAAAAAAGATAAACACCTACAACGTCCTAATATTTATTAGGCTGTACAATACCCCTGTGAGGTAGGTACTATCCCAACAAAAATAACCAGAGCGCAGATGGGTAAACTGGGCCATAGAGAAAGTGTGATTTATCCAAAGTAACACAGCAAATCAGAGGCAGAACCTCAGAATCCTGATTGTCTTTTTCACTGATCACTTAACTGACCATCACCCCTATTACACAATGTAAGGTCATGAGTCTAGCACAGTGAAGGACAAACACAAGAGACAAGACCTTTATTTCATCTATAAGAAAACATAACAGCCCGACCATAATAATAGCCTGGTCTGTTCTGATTTTTACACAGATAATTGTCCTTGTTTAGAAGATTAAGGTTCTGGGTTTAATTTTGACAAGCCAAACCAACAAGCTGCTGTTAACTGCTGTATATTGTGAAGTTTGAGGTGCTACTTATGTGGTAAAAGCCCTTTATAGCCTTGTGAATTGACATACCCTGGGATAAAAGTTGTAATTTACTGGGGTAACTTTTCATATGGTGACTGTCACATGTTCACTGAGTCTTTATTAACTTAATGGTACATATCTGTATCTAAACAGCATTCATTCTACCAATGATCATGTTATCGGCAGTGCTAGTCCTAAGTGGAGAGTAAAATGTAGATGAGCTAATGAATCAGCAATCATGTGTATAGCTACAAACCTGTGCCTTCTAAGTGTTCAGGTATCTGAATATCGCTAGGCTAGAGAAACCATCACTGCTAGCAATTTGTAGAATTATTTTTCCACTGGGAAATGGAAGAAAGAAGGTGGCATGCAAAAAATAGCTGTAGTTGATGTATTATTTATTAATGGTAGAGCCCATGATGTCCTAGGTGCTTTTCTAATGCTCAAGCAAGCTCCAGGGAGCTCATGTTCTAGAGGCAGTCAGAAACATAGGGGAAGGGAACAAGAGGTCATTTATATACAAGTCAGCTCAATTTGCTGGAAGCAACATAGCTGTGACATAGGCCTGGTCTACACTACGAGTTTAGCAGCATTAAAACAAATTAACCCTGCACCCGTCCACACAACAAAGCCATTTTTGTTGACATAAAGGGCTCTTAAAATCGATTTCTGTAGTCTTTCCCGACGAGAGGAGTAGCACTGAAATGGGTATTGCCATGTCTGATTAGGGTTAGCGTGGCTGCAAATTGACGGTATTGGCCTCCGGGTGCTATCCCACAGTGCACCATTGTGACTACTCTGGACAGCAATCTGAACTCGGATGCACTGGCCAAGTAGACAGGAAAAGCCCCACGAACTTTTGAATTTTATTTCTTGTTTGCCCAGCTTGGAGCGCTGATCAGCACAGGTAACCATGCAGTCCCAGAATAAAGAAAGAGCTCTAGCATGGACCGTACAGGAGATACTGAATTTGATCTCTGTATGGGGAGATGAATCTGTTCTATCAGAACTCCGTTCCAAAAAACGAAATGCCAAAACATTTGAAAAAATCTCCAAGGCCATGATGGACAGAGCCCACAACAGGGACCCAACACAGTGCTGCTTGAAACTTAAGGAGCTGAGACAAGCGTACCAGAAAGTCAAAGAATCAAATGGATGCTCATGGAGGGAGGGGCAACTGACGACTGAAGCTATCTGTAGCTATCCCACAGTTCCTGCGCTCTCCAAAAACCATTTGCATTCTGGGCTGAGCTCCCAATGCCTGAAGGGTCAAGAACATTGTCGCAGGTGGTTCAGGGTATATGTCGTCAGCTCCCCCGTGAAAGCAAAGGGAAAAAAATCATTTCTCACCTTTTTTCAATGTCACCGTATGTCTACTGGATACTGCTGGCAGATGCGGTGCTGCAGCACTACACAGCAGCATCCCCTTGCTTTGCCTTGCCAATGGCAGATGGTACAGTATGACTGGTATCTGTCCTTATTGTCCTGTGGGTGGTCGTGGGTGTCTGGGCAGAAATGGGAATGACTCCAGGTCATTCTCTTCTTTAAGTTTTGTGTAATGGAGATTCAGTCCTGCCTGGAATATCATGCCAGCTGGAGGCCTCTGCCTCAGGCTGCTCTCCCAGTCAACAGCACCGTGTGGTCGCACCTACCCCTTGCTACTAGGGCTCACAATCAGATACTTAGATCTCTACATTTTGCTGCAAATAAAAAAATTAAGCTGCTGTTTAGAACTGTCCCCCAACATACATATCCTGGGACATTTTGTATTTTACCAGTGTCAACCAAAGGCCCACACACAAATGGAGATTCAGTCCTGCCTGTGCTTCTATCGTAGTGCTTGTCACAGATTCCCATTTTCAGCTATAGGCTGAGCAAGTGCAGAATGGTGGTTCATTCTACTTTGCTGTAAGCCAACTGCCCTCCCCTCCCCCCTTTGATCTCTGCTTGCAGAGGCAATAAAGTCAGTATTGTTTCAAATTCATGCATTCTTTATTACTTCATCACACAAATGGGGCGATAACTGCCAAGGTAGCCCAGGAGGGGTGGGAGAGGAGGGAAGCAACTGGTGGGGTTGTTGCAGGGGCACCCCCTAGAATGGCATGCAGCTCATCATTTCTGTGGGATGTCTGGGGCTCTGACCCAGAGCAGCCATTTGCCTCTCTGGTCCTTTAGTAGGCTTGCCTGATATTCTAGGCAGGACTGACTCTCCATTAGACAAAACTTAAAGAAGAGAATGACCTGGGGAGTCATTCTCATTTTTGTCCAGGTGCCCCCGACCGACCTCACCGAGGCCGGCCAGGAGCACCCATAACAGCAGCACATGGTACAGTATCACTGGTAACCGTCTTTGTCAACTTGCAAAGCAGCAGACGGTACAGTATGGCTGGTAACCATCTTTGCTAACTTGCAAAGGCAAGGGGATGCTGCTGTGTAGCACTGCAGTACTGCATCTGTCAGCAGCATCCAGTAGACATATGGTGACAATGAAAAAAGGCTGAACAGGCTCCATGCTTGCCGTGCTATGGCATCTGCCCAGGCAATCCAGGGAAAAGGGAACAAAATGATTGACGGAGGGAGGATTGACTGACGACATTTACCCATAACCACCCGTGACAAATTTTTGGCCCCATCAGGCATTGGGATCTCAACCCAGAATTCCAATGGACAGGGGAGACTGTGGGAACTATGGGATAGCTACCCACAGTGCAACACTCTGGAAGTCGATGCTAGCCTTGGTACATGGATGCACACCACTGAATTAATGTGTTTAGTGTGGCCACGTGCACTAGACTTTATACAATCTTTCCAAAAATTGATTTCTGTAAAATCAGAATAATCCCATAGTGTAGACATACCCATACATGGCTAATAAGGGTGAGGAGGTAGCAGGAATGGAGACCATGCCAGAACTGTTGTTAATCATGCTCTGTTTACTGGGAAATCATTCTGCTCAGGCAGATGGTGCCATGCCTGGGAGCCATGTGGAAGAAGGCATGGAGGTGATTGTGTGAGGAGCTGACAAATTGATGGACAAGGTGGGGAACACTGAGTCAATTTAATGAGAGCCTGGATGAGAGATTTGGCTGTAGGGTTTGTTTTTTGATTAAGTGTGAATGACAGCTTCTCTGCCTCCGCTTGGGGGAAAATTCTGTCATCAGATACACATGGACACTTGGGCCAAATGCAAAGGGCAGATGCAATATGGCATGACTTAAGCTCCCTTATATTGTTTTAGGCTCCCTGGGCCTGATTATACATTCATTTATACTGGTGTAGATCAAGAGTGACACCACAGAGGTCAATGGAGTTACACTGATAAAAGAATTAGGACCCCTTGCACTAATATAGACTCCCTTATACTCAGGTGGTGGTGAAAGTGTCAGAGTAGCCCTCACTGTACATTAACTTCCAAACCTTCCAAATGTTCACCTTCCTGTTAGTTTTCCCTCCCCTCTGAGTCTTCCTCCATCTTCATTCCTAGTGCTTGTTTCATTGCACTTGTCTTCTAGCGCCTTTGTTGGTACTGTATAAATAATAATAAAACATCATACTATGTAGAATATAAAACCCAAATCCACTAGGCACCCCTGACAAGTGCTGAGATCTGTTACTGGGGCTCTCTGAAACAGCACAATTTTAACCAAGATAGGATGTTACTTTACATTTTGAAGGGCTAGAATTCAATATAAAGAAATAAGATGTTCCTTATATCCAAAAACAAGTGCTGGAGGTTTCATTTCTTGTTCATGCCCAAGCTGCGTGAAAGATCCTGTGTGGCTTTTCTTCCTTGTTTCCTCATACATGTGACCCTTTTGGCAACACTTGGATACTGTGCTGTGCTGGTAGGGAGAACTGAATTGAACGGACTGGCAAAATTATTGTGCGCCCAGTTATATGTATTATCAGGTGACCAGAATCTGCCCTCTGAGTGATAATGAATGGGTATTATTTGTATCCATCTATTGATCCTTTTCTCCGAGCAACATTTCTCAATATGCGGTGTTGGGTTTCTTCTGAAGAATTTTATATTGCAATGCAAGATGTGTGTGTTTGTTCTCACTGAGGAGGCAGCTGGTTAACTGCAGTCCTCTCCTCCCACTGTGTTCAGTATATCTGTCTTTGTGTTTGATCAGCAGTTTGAGGCCAAATTGCTCTAGTTAAAGTAAACAAGACAATTCCCCGATTCTTCAAATATATCTGCACTTTGTTATGGAAGCCTGAATTTCTTAGGTCTAAGGACTAATACAAACACATTCATAATAATACTTTGGAATTCTATGGCATCATTTGTTGAATGAATTGTCTGAGGATTTCAGATTGTGTTTACAAATGATCCTGGGAAATAGGTAACTAGAATCATTCCTATATTCCAGATGGATAAACTATGGGCACAGAAAGGCCATGTGATTTGTGAGGTCACAGTGAGCCAATGGCAAAGCTAGGAGTAGAAACCAAGATACTTATATTCTCTTCATTCCATGCTCTGAATACTACAACACTTCTATTTGAGAAATCACTGGGGAAATGGAATTCCTTGCATCTTTAGACTTATTTACTGTGCCAGTTTCAATATTCTGGACAAACTCGTGTTGACTTCAATGGGATGTTGGCATGAGTAAGGGTAGCATGATTTGTTTCTTAGTTTGGCTAAACAAGGACGGAATAAATGTGTGTGTTTGGCAGTGGAGAGATGCTAGGAACCTAACAAATATCTGAACAGTGTAACTACTAAGGAAGGGGAAACTTGCTGAGTTTGGTGGTTTGGTTACAAATTCACAATTTAGGTTAATCCAAAGATGCATTAAGTTTTTGGAACCTTTCATGTGAACCTGGACTCAACTTAGACCAAAACAAATCCTACTGGTCAGAGGTGGTAGAACTGGGAGGGCAAGAGTAGGGGCTATCACTCCACCATGGAAATATGTTACCCTCCAATGTTTTCTGCCCCCACAATATCTTGCTAAGGTGAGAGCAGACTCAGAGCAGGATCTGGCTACGTTCTGCCCCTATGCACGTGTGTGTGTGTGTGTGTGTGTGTGTGTGTGTGTGTGTGTGTGTGTGTGTGTGGAGATGGAGGGCAGAGATGAGAACAGGGTGCCAAGAAGAGGTTGGAGGGGCTGCTAACCTATGGTGCATGAGATTGGGCCAGCTAGCAGGATTCCTCAGTCCACCCTGGTCCTGACTTCCAGCCACTTGGAGTTCCTGTGGAGACACCCAGCCTGAGAGAGGGGCAGAAGCACATGTACCAGCCACTGAGGTAGGGTGGGGGATGGGACAGGACACTGACACCTCGGAAGGGGACCAGAGGATGCACAGCATGACAGCCACTGGGGTGGGGTAGGTAGGGAATGGGACAGGGCACCCTCACTGGTACCTGGGCAGGGGGCACACAGGGCACCAGTCACTGGGGTGGGGTGGGGGGACAGTGGGAGGATGGAACAGGGCACCTGGGCAGACAATAGGTATGCATCAGTGGACAGGGCTCCAGCTGCCAAGGAACTGCCATAGAAGGGACCGGCAGTAGGAACTACCAGGATGCCCCTTCCCAACCTGGAGTTCGCTACCCCTTCCCTCACAATTTGTGTAGCTCCTCTCATTCCCCGTATCTGTCCATCCCCTCCTATCCCACCATATCCACTCTCCTACTGATTGCTCCACATCAAAACCATGTGAGATTCCTAAAAAATTCAAATGGAATTTGCTTTATTTTGTTTGAGTTTGTTTGCACTTGAAACTCTGATGCTTATAGTGGGAATGTGAATCCACATAAAGAAAAAGTTTGTATGATGGAGTCCTTGAGCCAAACCCACTGAGTGTAGCATGGCTTCACTAAATAGTTAACTTCACTTGGACACTGTACCACTCTGGGAAATGTGCACTAGAATAAGAAAAGAGTAATAAATGCCATTAAGTGTTTAAACAGCCCCACCCTGCAATGGTAGATATCTCAGTGCGTTAATCATGAACACAGACAGACTCCAGTGCCAGCTGTGAGAAGAGACAACCTGCCTCAGGACAAGTCACTGAAGACAAAGTTGTTTATGGATTATTGACACCGTCCTGCAGTGAGAATAAGGAGAATGGAAAAACTAAAAACAAAGTAATGTGCCTTCTATATTTCCAAGTTTGACTCTGAGAATGAGACACAGATCAGAAGAGAGGCAAATGAGGTCTAGGAGTATATTAAGTACATAGAATTGCTACTGATTGGTTAGGTGATTCACTGAAGGGTTTCATTTATGTAGGCAATTTTTTTTGGTAGATCTTGTTCAATGTTTTTAAATGTCTTTATTTAAGGAAGAGTCATTAATTCCACTAAACTGTAAATGGGAAAAATGTTCACCTTTTAGGCATATTTTATTCTGCTTTAGATTTTTTCCCTGTCTGCAGTTATTTAAACATGTAAGATATTTAGGGCCAGAGTGGGATCCCTTACCATGCTCACTCAAGTAGTCCTATGAAAGTCAATGAGACTGTTTATGGAACTGTTTACTAGTGTGAGTAAGGGATCACAATCTAGTCCTTAAGGATGTCTCCTCCTGTGCACACTCATTGCTGTCAGTGATGTTAATGAGAGTTCTGGGCACAGAGCAAGAAGATAATGCAGAACAAGTCAATACTTAGAAAAGTGCATAAAAAGCCCAGAACCATATTTTTCATTTGGATGTTCATATACAGCTTTGAATGGGATGACTCCTGCAAGCATTCGTCGATTTCAGTGGGATGCATCCAAGGGCAAAATGTGTCTATTTTTCACTGACCAAGTAGCATGCAGCAGATCATCAGCTGGTGGAAACTGTCAAAACGCCAGCCCACCAACTGAAGATTTGCACTTGTGTGTGATGTGGAAAGGACACAAGTCTTTTGCTAGGAGACAGGGGCTTGGGGTTGTTTTTCATACCTGATAACTAGACTTAGATGCAGTATCTGGGTTTTAGCATATTTCTTTGCTTTTACCTAGTTTAATAGCAGAACTGACTGGGATGTGAGGGACCAAATTCTGCTCTCAATTATAATGGTGTAAATCTAGAACAGGGGTCAGCAAACTTTCAGAAGTGGTATGCCGAGTCTTCATTTATTCACTCTAATTTAAGGTTTCACGTGCCTGTAATACATTTTAACGTTTTAGAAGGTCTCTTTCTATGTCTATAATATATAACTAAACTATTGTTGTATGTAAAGTAAATAAGGTTTTTAAAATGTTTAAGAAGCTTCAGTTAAAATTAAATTAAAATGCAGAGCCCCCCGGACCAGTGGCCAGGACCCAGGCAGTGTGAGTGCCACTGAAAATCAGCTCATGTGCCGCCTTCGGCACCCGTGCCATAGGTTGCCTACCCCGATCTAGAATAACTTCACTGACTTCAGTGGAGTCACTTTGGATTTACACCAATGTAAGTTTGAGCAAAATCTGGTCCAAGGCATTCAGTTGATTTGCCTGGCTATAATCAGGCTATAGACTATTGCGTGGCTTTGTTTTATTTGTGAAGAAAAGAAAGCTGTATTAAATTTGCTTGGTCTGCTTTCCTAACTGATGCATTATAGGCAGGTGTAAGTTAAAAAAGGGCTTGTAGTAGCCTAAATGAGTTTTAGATCAACCAAGTCATTTTTTAAAATTGTTATGTTATTAAATTTGTTTTTAAAACTGGGAGAGGCACCCAGGACTCGATTCTGAGTCATCTCTTGCTTAATGGGACTGATCCAAGCCTAGTGAAGTCAATGAGAATGTTTCTGTTGACTTCACTGGGCTGTGTATCAGACTGCATATTAAAGAATGTGCAGTATTAGAGTAGAGCAGATTTTGAGATACTTTGAACTGTCTAGTAGTTCTGGGATTATTCCAGAAGTATCAGAGGGGTAGCCATGCTAGTCTGGATCTGTAAAAGCAGCAAAGAGTCCTGTGGCACCTTATAGACTAACAGACATTTTGGAGCATGAGCTTTCGTAGCTCATGCTCCAAAACATCTGTTAGTCTATAAGGTGCCACAGGGACTCTTTGTTGCTTCCAGAAGAAGGTGATAGTAGTTTGTTTTCGTGTATTTGACTTAACGCATTTTGTGATGATGATGAACAAGTGGTAGCCGATTTATAGGAAAGTATGCCTGTAGGAACAACGAGGAGTCCTTGTGACTCCTTAGAGGCTAACAAATTTATTTGGGCATAAGGTTTTGTGGGATATAACCTGAAACCTATGCCTGTAGGGATCTCCATTTCATCTGTCTCAAAGTACTGTGTGTCACAGTTCAGGGCAACTGCCCCTGTGGTTCCTCGAGAGCGCCCCTGTGTCTCCTGGCTCCTCAGTGTTGAGCTGCCTTTCTCTGCAAACCTCAAGCAGTGAACTTTCTTTAGCTGTTTATGTCATTTTCCCATTTCTCTTTTTTGCTAATCTTTTCCTGAAAAGACTGTGAGGCACTTTGTGCTTTTTCCTTCTACAGTGTTTGCTTTCACTGCTGTTGGCACTTACAACAAATCACAGTCATAGACCCCACCACTGCCATCATGTATGTCACAGTTCAGGGCAACTGTACCTGTATTCCCACCCCCTCCCTTGTGGTACCTTGAGGGCCCACTCTAGGCTCTAAGCTCCTCAGTTGTCACATCTCTTGGTCAGACACCCACAGTTTTCTCCCTTGTGACTTGGGTTTTTCCTGGCTGCACAATTCCCTGTTTATGTAACCTACTCACCTCCTGGATGTGGTGGTCTGTCTCATCTAGTGGCACCGAGACCCCTTAAAGAGAGCGAGAGAGCAAGCAATTAATGACTCTGCTCTACAGCCTTAGCTAACAGCCATATGGCTTTAAGCTCCAGAGATCCCAGGTTCAATTCTGCCCACTGATGACTGGGGTCTGTTGGCATTACAAATGGGGGCTCAGCTTGTCTGGGATTTCAACTGGCAAGTCTCTGAAGCTCAGGTCACGGGCCCTCAGCTAGGGAAAGTATGTAACCCGTACACCTCCTTGGTGTGTTGCTCTGTCCCATGGAGTGGCATCTGCTCTACAGCTTTAGCTAAGACCCATATGGCTTTTAGCTCATGCACTAAGCTCCAGAAGTCCTAGGATCAATCCCGCCTGCCGACCACTGGGGTCTGTTGGTGTTACACTTATGCTCTGATACCCCCAGCAAGTCAGACTGCCTAAAAGGTGGGTGTCTGCACTTTGCTTTCTCTCCAAAGGCTATGAACAGCAGTAATTGCCAGCAGTTACAAGTTATCACACGGCCCTTTATAAGCAAGCACATTTATTCTTAAGGTGAAAGCATTGCAGAGAAAACATATTAAAACAATAAGAACCTGCACACTTGCTAAAAAAGCTTACCAGAGATCACCTCCCATCTCCAACAATTTACAATCACCTGCCCTAGGGTTTCTCCAGACAAACCACTTGACACATTTTGTCCCAAAAATCCATTCTTCTTTTGCATATTGTTCAGTACAGTCTTCTGAAGTTCAGAACACTTCCCAGGGTTCACATCTCATTTCCCCACAAGAGAGAAGTTACATACAATCTTGGCCCACAATAATATATAAACCATTCATTTAATTCAATGGACCCAAAACCAACTGAATTCAATAAGGTGTCCCAACAATATTACTGGGAATTGCCATATCTGTCACACTAGAAACAAACAGAGTTACTGCACTTGGTAGTTTTCTTATGAATTCCTAGAAACTTCCCACAGGATGGAAGATGGGAATCCAGTTAAAAAAATATTAGCGCCAAATACTAACATCCTTGCTCCAAGGCAATGGGAACTTTGCTTGCATTGGGGCCTCAGGATCTGACCCTCAGGTTGCAACTGCTGACATGTCAGCATAATTGTATACACAGAATAATACCTAGGGGTTGCTTTATGAGTCACTATAGCAAGATGAATCAGAGGCAAAGGAGAAATCATCTTCTTTGACCAAATTCTGCCTTCACTTTTCCCACCAGCTAAGGAGAGACTTTGACTCTTTGAGGTTTGGGGATTCAGATGCATCCTGTCTATTTGGGATTTTATTTACATACACGTTTTGGCTGTCTTGCAGATGCTGGAGATATTTGTGAGATGTTGGCCGTATGTAACTAGAGCTGATCAACACATTCTGAGTCCAGTTGTACTGCTGCACATCTGGAGTAATTCCACTGGAATCCGTACTTACTCCAGATTTACACCAATGTAGCAGACAGCGGAAGCTGGTCTAATAAAAATAAGTGGTGCAATTTATGTTTAGTAATAGGCAATGACTAATCTTTCTTTAGCTTGCAATGTTAAACCTTCTAACTAAAAATGGTATAGAATTAAAACAAAAAAATAAAACCACTGCCATCCCCATCTCTGGATCTCCCTTGGCATCTCATTTTCTACATGCCCGTCTTGAAGATTGTAAGCCCTTCAGGGCAAAGATTCCCTGTATTTCTGTGTGTCCTGTGCTGCACTGAGTACATGGTTGATCCTACACAAAAAAGCAAACACAACTGCAAACGAGCTCGTCACTGATGCAGGTGTGGAGAATTCACCTATAGAAACAAACACAGAAGAGGGAGCAGGAACTTCTCGAACCCCCCTCAGCTAGTTCTGTGACCTCACCAGGAAATGTTTGGCTAACTTGGCGTTATCACTACACTGGGCAAGGTTTCAGGTTTCCTTTTGTCAACATGCAGTGAAGTGAAAACCCCCACAAAAGTCTCAAGTCAGCTCTAGACATCAGGGTCAGCTTTAGGAACTGTGAGGCCCGATTTGGTGACGGCCCCAGTCTTCGGCAGAACTTTGGCGGCGGGTCCTATTCGCTCTGGGTCTTCCACGGCATTGAAGGACCCGCTGCCAAAATGCTGCCGAAGACCTGGACCACCGCCGAGTGAGTAAAAATTAAAAAGTTAGTTGCTCTCCCTTAGGGTACAGGGCCTTCTTAGGTGCAAGGCCCAATTTGGGGTAATTGGCCTAAAGTCAGCCCTGCTAGCCATTCAGAGGGGTAAGGAAATAGACACGGGATAGTAACACTAAACTGGGTGACCGTTTCAGGGGACTGAAGTCTCCAAATCAGTGTAAGTTACATTCTGATTTAACTGCTTACACCCACTTATACTCAGTTTACACATGACAATTATGTCTCTACTGCATTTGGCCTATTTCTTGTCTAGCAGACATTCATCGGAAGTACAATGCTACAGTTCCTGGTGAGATCCTTAACTGGCACAATATGATGAGTAGCAGAAAACTAGGGTGAGAAAATTCTAGTTACAATGAGTGCAACAGGGAAGTGTAGTGTGGCTGCACAGCAGTAAAGAAGCATTAGAAGGGATCCATTGCTATCTTTCCTTGTGTTGTCAATACACATACCACTCATTGTGGTAGGTTTGGGATCTAACAGCCTTACTGTGAAATCTCTCAAACGTTAGTTTTCATGCACACCTCTCATTTCCACTAGATGGTTCTGCAGAGTAATTTTGCTGTGGGATTGTGAAAATGTAACCTGTTTCAATAGTTGATGGTTGTTATATTTGTGGTGTAATGGTTTGATGTGGTTATAGTAACCTATACGGTTTGACATTTACTTCTTTCCATTTACAAGCTTGTATAACTGAGACACAATGAAATTCACCCCTGTGGAAAGGTTTGCATCACTTAAGTCCTCAACATAGGGCTTCACTGATGTGTAGCATGCAACTGATGCTGGCTCTCTGCACAAGAGGGAATTTCATCTATCGAGAGCACTTTTTGGGCATACCGAGAATGAAAAAAACCCATCATGAATGGAAAGAGCGCTTTTCGGCATGAGCAGCCAGTCTTAATCACCAAATGAGTGTCTCTTGTGGACAAGTATTCACAGAGTAGGGCACCATCATTATAGTCAGCACTTACTAGCACACTTGTCTCAACAGAGAGCCCAAAGGCTGAGTGAAAATGGAGATAAAAGTACTTCTGCACCCAACAATGTGGCCCCACTCACATGAGGTAGAGGATCATTGGTGGGGTCGGGTGGAAAAGCTTGCAGTGCTGCTGCCCATAGTGTACACATATATTTAGGGAAATCTGCCTGAGTCAACTTCTTATGCTGGTTTTCTTTCCCCTGTCCTGGTCTCTGCTGCTTCGTTTTGATGGGTATGCATTTTGTTTCTCTCATAAACACTTGAAGCAAAAGTCAAACTAGCCGGGGGAGGGATACCTCAGCGGCTTGAGCATTGGCCTGCTAAATCCAGGGTTGCGAGTTCAATCCTTGAGGGGGCCACTTAGGGATCTGGGGCAAAATCAGTATTTGGTCCTGCTAGTGAAGACAGGGGACTGGACTCAATGACCTTTCAGGGTCCCTTCCAGTTCTATGAGATGGGTACATCTCCATATATTATTATTAGTGTTTTCAGCATTAACCTGGATTCCCTACAGTGATGGAATGTTACTCATATGGAAAACAATTAAAAGAAAAGAAACAAGGGCTTCAACAGACACAATTAGAATGGACTAGTGATGGAAAGCTGAGTAACAGAAAGTGTGTCTTAATGAGAGATCTGAATGTGGAGATGGAGGACTCCTGGGACGTGGGTAGCAGGAGGGAACAGCATGAAAAAGGGAATATGTAGTAAAAGTTAGACCTCAGACAAATGTTTTTTTTGCCACTGAATTATATATCGCCTAGAGATTGGGCATAACTTTATTAAACCACTGGGGAGCATGACATATTCCTCACTCCTCCATTGCTCAATTCTTGCCTGGCAGATTTCTTGAAGCTGAATCTCTTAGCTTCTCACAGCCCTGGTGACAATTTTATGTGTGCAACAGAATCTTTCTGTTGTAGAAGTAAAAAGAAAAGGGTGTCTCAATGACGGTGTGACGTTGCACTCCATATGTTATGGAAATACATTATATTCACACTCATAAGCATAACAGGAATATGCTTTATGCAAAAGGTCTCTTGTAAGGTATCATTACAAAGCTTATAATCTACTGAGTGTGTTCATCCTGTTTGTATGTAGTGCATTCTTGTATCTAAAATTAGAAATATGAAGCATATCTCTGAAGTCCTATTGTAATTATGCAAAGTGTGGGCCATTAATGGTGGCTTGGAACCTTGATGGCTCCCATAGACTAGGACAATTGACTGTAGATGGCTCTGTTTACCTGCAAGCCTCCAGTGCATACGCACTAGCTCATCCTGGAAGAATGGATGGGGGGCTCACAGAGCATGTGAACATGTCACATGATACTGGAATCCATCTTAAACCTGGTGCTTTTCCATTTAGAAGGAGGGGTGGGAACTGAGAGAGAGACAAAGGATTCCTGCCTTGTGCCAAAGCTATAAAAGAGGGTGGAACAGAACAAAGGGGGCTTCCAGTCATGAGAAAACCCCTAGTTTCCCACTAAGATGCCTGCTGGAACTGACAAGGACTGTTCCAGGGGAAAGGATTGGGCCCAGATTAGGAAGGAGTCTAGTCTATGAAAGAAGCTTATTGGAACATCTCTGAGGGTGAGATATTATCTGTAATCAGTTTCTCAATGTATTAGGCTTAGACTTGTGTGTTTTGTTTGGTTTTGCTTGGTAACTTTGTTCTGTCTGCTATTACTTGAAACCACTTAAATGCTGCTTTTCATACTTAACCAAATTACTTTTGTTTATTAATTAAACCAGAGTAAGTGATTAATACTTGGGGAAGCAAACAGCTGTGCATATCTCTCTATGAGTGTTATAGAGGGCGGACAATTTATGAGTTTATCCTGTAAACTTTATACAGAGTAAAATGGATTTATTTGGGGTTTGGATCCCACTGGGAACTGGGTGTCTTGGTGCTGGAGAGAGGAATATTTGCTGAGCTGTTTTCAGTTAAATCTGCAGGTTTGGGGGCATAGTTCTGAACCTGGGTCTGTGTTGCAGCAGGTTAGCGTGTCTGGCTCAACTTGCCAAATGATGTTTGAACAGTTAGCCTAGTGAGAGAGAATCTCACGGCAAATTAAATGCAGGAAGAAAGCTAAGCTGCCAGGCTCTTCTCTTAGTAAACAGTTTGTTTTCGTTTCAGTGCAATAAGACTTCAACTGGTGACAATATAGCCCCTCTGCATATCAGTGGTAAATTTCCTGCACAAAGTATTAATAAAATAGAAGCATCTTTGTTAGCAGCCAGTTGAATGAGCCTGTTGCTCACATTCTACATCATTAATGAAGAAATGGCAGAGAACCTGCAAACTGTCATTGCTTTGTATGCTACTGCGCTGCTTTGGGCGTTTACCCTCATGGCTAGATGCAGTGGCCCCCACTGGGTGCAAGGAAGAGTCTCACTGCCCCACTCAGAGCCCCATTCATTTCTCCATTTCTGTGTGGTTTTTTTATCCATGCATAACTAATAATTGGGTATGGACTATGAAGAATGTCTTTTTCCAAATGGTTGTTGGGTTAAAATGATACTAGACTGCCAGTTGATTAACAAGGAAGAGAATCCTGATCACGACTGAGATTAATAGATGTCATAGTGTTGTGACAAGGTCACTCAAAGTAGCTACAAGAGGCTAGATTACTGCCTCCTGTCTGGCTGCTTTGCTCAGGTCTTCCAATACAAAGCAGCTGAGAACCCAGCAGATCCTGGGGAGTCTCCTGGCATAAGTCCCCAAGTGGAGTGTATCTGGCTATACTGGCTCTATGACACCCCCCTCACTGCTGGGGTAGGTAGCATGGCTGGGGAAGGGGTAAGATGGAGCAATATATGGTGCAGCAATCCTTGGATGGTGTAATAGCCCCTTTGTGGGCCATTATAACTTGCATAACTCAGAGCAATCCTGAGGCTGTTCTAAATTACACCTAGGGCCAAATCAGCTTCTGGCAGCCCTGGGGCTGAGGGGACCAAAAAGGTGGCTTACAAGTGAACTTTTCCACCCAGCGTGGCTGAGCTGCACTGAACTTCTGGCCCAAGATTTATACTACTGAGTAGAGTAAGGCCAGTTCAACATAAGGCAGGAAGTTTAATTGTCAATTAGACTGTGCTATACTATGGACCTTAAAGCAGCACAACTGTACCGCTGCAGCTGTGCCACTGTAAGTTCTCCTGTGTAGTCACTCTGTGCTGACGGGACAGAGCTCTCCCACCACACAATTAAACCACTGCAACGAGTTGCAGTAGCTATGTCAGTAGGAGATGCTCTCCTGCTGACATAACGCTGTCCACACCAGTGTTTCTATCAGTGACATATATGTTGGTCGGCGGGGTGTTTTTTCACACCCTTGACCCACAGAAGTTTTGCCAACAAAAGTGCTAGTGTAGATAAAGCCTGAGAGATCAGTCATGCTTCCTGTAAGGCTGAGCTATGCAAGGGAGAGAGAAGGACTCCACCAACCCAGTGGAGATGGGTGGGAGCATTTGAAAGGCATCAGTTTCTCATACACTTCATTCAATGCCATAGTATTGTGAACACTTTAATAATGCACAATGCCTCCTGACCTCTGGGCAGTGTCATTTACACCACCTTTAAATCTCTCCCACCTTAAGAACTTATGGACCTCATCACCATAGAATGTGGGAACCTCACAAACCTGAATGAATTCATTCTCATGACACCCCTGTTGTATTATCCGCATTTTACTGATGGAGAACTGGGGCATGGAGAGACTAAGGCCAAGATCTTCGAAAGGTATTTAGGCACCTCACTTCCATTGATTTGAATGAGAGGGCCTGGGCCTAAGTGACTTGCCCAAGGTCACCCGGGCTCTGGGTAGCAGAGCTCAGACTAAAACCCAGCTCATATCTACTGAGTCTCAGACTAGTCCCTTAACCACAAGGTCATCCTTCCTCCTAAGTCTTTGCATCTACCTGGAAAGATTTAATAGTTGCTGTACTTTGTACAGCTATCCTGGTGCACAAGAGGGCAGGGCCCACACTCCTACCCAGGTACTAGCCATTAAAGGTTCATCTACACAGGAAGTGACAGCCCACAGCAGCAAGCCTCAGAACCTGGGTCAACAGACTCAGGATCACACTATGGCACTAAAAATAGCTGTGCAGATGTTGTGACTCAGGCTGGAGTTGGGGCTCTGAAGCTCACTCTGTGACATTCCCCAGGGTGAAAACTGGACTGTTGAACTGTTCTGTCTACTCAGTTCTCCAACCTGGGGTGCCTTTTACATTGCTTTGCCGGGAGAGTAACCATTCCTGATCTGCTCTCACACAGCCTCCAGCAGGTAAATTACTCCCAGCTCTACTGTATGAGTGCTATTGACAGTCACTCATAAATTATACTGCAGAGCAACACCAGCAAATTCCCAGTCCCAGACTTTCCCCTGAAATGTGTGTCTTGTGCTGCCCAGCCCTTTCCTGGACAACACAAGCTCACATAAAGTCTGTCATTTTATTAATAGGAAATGATATGCACAAATCCAGTTATCTCAAATGGAGTTTCCCTAACACTTCAATCCAAGCACACCAGTTTAGATAAAACCATGAAACAAATTTATTAACTACAAAGATAAATTTTAAGTGATTACAAGGAATGAGGCATAAAAGTCAGAATTGGTTACAAAGAATTAAAAGGTAAAACACAACTAAAACCTAAATTAACAAGCTAAGTGATTTGAGAGAAAAAGTCTCTCTCATCACATGTTCTAGCAGTCTTACTGGCTGAATTCCTTTCTGCCAGGATCCCTCCCCCAGTCCAATGAGGCTTCCTTTGTCCTTCAAGTGTTGTTGATGCCATGAATAGAGATGAAGGGAGAGATATTTTGGGGCATCTGTTCCCCTTTATTATAGTTCTTTTTTCTTTGAAAATCATCTCCAGTTGAGGGTCAGGAGACAAGAAGTCTGTGGGGATGGGACTCTCCAGCTGTTTCTGTGCTAATATGTACATTTCTTGCTCACACCCTTTTTCCTGCCAAAGAATGGCTGCTTAACCAAGTGATAGTCCATTTGATTTTGTTGACACCTGGCTGAGGTGTCAGTTTGCCTTTTGTTTTTGAGGACCTGGTCTGTGCCTGCTTTTCTAAACTTGGAACGTGTCTCAGTATGTTATACAGTAGAATATTATAACTTTAGATACAATGTTGCCACAGATATTTTACTAGGACAATAATGATAATCAAATTATGAGTTTTCAAATGATACCATACAAGGCATACTTTGTACAAAATGTATCATAGTCTTGAAAAAGGGGTGAACATAAAGGTACAGACTGTCACATGCCCTCTCTTCCTCCCTCCCCGCCCCAGGCTTCAGAGCCTTTGCTCCAGTCTGAGGCGAAACGTCTACACAACTATTTTTAGTGCAGAAGCACGGGCCCGAGTCCATCAACCTGGGCTCTGAGCCTCATTGCTGCTAGTAGTGTAGACATACCCTAACATGACACCACCCAGGTGCCCAATGCTAGCCTGCAGCTCAGGCTGTGTCTTCACTGACACAAGGGTGGGTTTTTTACAGCAAGATAACAAACATCCAATAGTTATCTTACTGTAAAATCCTAAATGGAGGCAAGGCCCTTGTAATGTTTACCTGCAGGTAGCTAGGTGTGGTCAGCTCCACACCCCTGTCTGTGGCTGATCTTTCCATGTTTACCTGACAGTAAAACTAGCATGTCTTGCCTCCATTATGTTTTTATGGCTGGATAATGAATGAACATTAGATATCCCCTGGTAAAAACATACCTTTCCCACCTCAGTGAAGACATAGCCTCAGACAGAGACAGTGCTGCAGCTAAAGCCTCAGTTGCACCTCATCTCCCTCCCCTCCCTCTGGCACTCTCTGGTTCTGAGACCAGAATATGCCTGCGCCATGCATGGCTGGAGGTTGCAATTAGTTCTTCAGGTAGGGACTAATATTATTATTATTAAGTGAAGGATATACTAGCATTAACCAACCCTCTCATATCCTGGCCTCTCAGAATAAAACACCTGAATTCACATCATAGACTTTAGATACTGAAGCAGCAGAGACAGAAATTCCTGTGCATTTTATATGCACTACGTTAGACAGAGGAAGAGATAGAGAGAAGATGTGATACAGACCATTGTGATTCACTTTGAGCAATAATTTCAGATTAAGTCTATATTGGCTCATTGTTTTCTGGTGCTCCCCCCTCTGCCTCTCTCTGTACACTTTGATTGTAAGCTTTTGGGGGTAGGGGCTGTCTTCTTCTGTTTGTACAGCGTCTGGCACAATGGGGCCCTGGTTCGTACAGTGGCTCCTAGGCACTAACACAATGCAAGTAATAATACTAATTAACAGTAATGTCATGTGAAAGTAAAACTAAAGGCACCATCTGAGATTTGGGCCCTATTGTTCTAGACACAGTACAAACAGCTCACACTCTGAACAGACAGGATGAAGGGTGAGAGGCACAGAGAAGTGAACTGACTTGCCCAGTGCCAGCCAGCAAATCAGTGGCAGAGCCAGGACTAGAACTCAAGTCTCCTTAGTCCCAGCCTAGTCCCCTGTGCACTGCAATGTTTTACTCTGATCACAAAACACACATGACTAGTACAGCAATTGTAAAGAGAGCTAGGTACCTCTTGTCCTCTTGCGATTAGGTGAACGTTGCTTGGGGTAGCACTCAGCCAAGGTTTTCCTGGGTGGGAAATTTAATGCAGTTCTTCACTTTCACAAAGGATTCATTTTTCTTTTCCAAATTCAACACATATTGTGTCAAAGCATCCAGCAGTTCAAGACACTTCTAAAAATCAATATGCTGTAAGAGTGGCATTCATGCTGATGCAGCCTTTCCTCTGCTCCCAATCACACCCTGTCATCGTCAGCAGATCTTGGCTCTGCAACAAGCTGACTGCTAAATTAAAAAAAACAAAAATCACCAACGCTGCTGAAAGTATTTGGTATGTGTGTCTTACATGCTTTAGATAAGTTAGTCAGGCATGGATGCTCGAAGTACCTGAGTCTCCCTTGTCTCTGCCCTCAGTCAACTCTGCAGTATGATTTATGAAGGTCATTCTACTCAGCTTCCTTAAAGGGACTATTTAAAAAATACTAAATGATGATCCACCATATCTTTGTGCTGCTTTCCACTCAGACTGTAAGCTGGATGCCTTTACTCTGATTACAAAACAGATTATTTGTCTCCCCCCAGATCTCATTTTTAGGGCTTGACCCTCATCTTGTGCCAGTTAGTGTCACTCCATTGAAGTGTATTGAAATATACCAGTTCATACCAGCTGAAAATGTGGCCCATTTAAAGTTCTTCATTTATTTACCAAGTGTCACTTAACCTCTGCTAACATAGTTTTAGTGCTTTAAAGAGACTTGGGAGCAGCTCTGCGTTAAGGTTCTGTTCCACTGACATAATGAGAATGAGCTAAACACGATGGGTGAGGTATGAACTCAAATGAACTCGAACAGAAAAAGATGAAAGATAAAAACACCCTTTCACCCATGGGTGAACACTTTTCACAAAGCGATCACTCCCGATCCATCCCTGTCGTCAAAGGAGACCTGTACAACACCCTCAAAAGATGAGCTTTTGAACTCTGCTGGACACTAAAAACCATGGACTTAACAGAGACACTGGTTTCATGGCTTATTACAATAGTTTATAACACATCCTACTGCCTGCTAACCCTTCATTTTAAGTGGTCTCCTACAGCATATATTAACGTCTTATGCTTAACAATCTGGTCATAGAATCATAGAATATCAGGGTTGGAAAGGACCTCAGGAGTCATCTAATCCAACCCCTGCTCAAAGCAGGACCAGTCCCCAACTAAATCATCCCAACCACAGCTTTGTCAAGCCTGACCTTAAAAACCTCTAAGGAAGCAGATTCCACCACCTCCCTAGGTAACCCATTCCAATGCTTCACCACCCTCCTAGTGAAAAAGTTTTTCCTAATATCCAACCTAAACCTCCCCCACTGCAACTTGAGACCATTACTCCTTGTTCTGTCATCTGCTACCACTGAGAACAGTCTAGATCCATCTTCTTTGGAACCCCCTTTCAGGTAGTTGAAAGCAGCTATCAAATCCCCCCTCATTCTTCTCTTCTGCAGACTAACAATCCCAGTTCCCTCAGCTTCTCCTCATAAGTCATGTGCTCCAGACCCCTAATCATTTTTGATGTCCTCTGCTGGACTCTTTCCAACTTTTCCACATCCTTCTTGTAGTGTGGGGCCCAAAACTGGACTCAGTACTCCAGATGAGACCTCACCAATGTCGAATAGAGGGGAATGATCACGTCCCTCGATCTGCTGGCAGTGCCCCTACTTATACAGCCCAAAATGCCCTTAGCCTTCTTGGCAACAAGGGCACACTGTTGACTCATATCCAGCTTCTCATCCACTGTAACCCCTAGGTCCTTTTCTGCAGAACTGCTGCCTAGCCATTTGGCCCCTAGTCTGTAGCAGTGCATGGGATACTTCCGTCCTAAGTGCAGGACTCTGCACTTGTCCTTATTGAACCTCATCAGATTTCTTTTGGCCCAGTCCTCTAATTTGTCTAGGTCCCTCTGTATACTATCCCTACTCTCCAGTATCAGAGGGGTAGCCGTGTTAATCTGGATCTGTAAAAGCAGCAAAGAATCCTGTGGCACCTTATAGACTAACAGACGTTTAGGAGCATGAGCTTTCGTGGATGCATCCAAAGAAGTGGGTATTCACTCACGAAAGCTCATGCTCCAAAACATCTGTTAGTCTATAAGGTGCCATAGGATTCTTTGCTGCTTCTACTCTCCAGTGTATCTACCACTCCTCCCAGTTTAGTGTCATCTGCAAACTTGCTGAGGGTGCAGTCCATGCCATCCTCCAGATCATTAATGAAGATATTGAACAAAACCGGACCCAGGACCAACCCATGAGGCATTCTGCTTGATACCGGCTGCCAGCTAGAGATGGAGCCATTGATCACTACCAGTTGATCCTGATGATCTAGTCAGCTTTCTATCTACCTTGTAGTCCCTTAATCCAGCCCATACTTCTTTAACTTGCCGGCAAGAATACTGTGGAAGACCGTATCAAAAGTTTTGCTAAAGTCAAGGAATAACACGTCCACTGCTTTCCCCTCATCTACAGAGCTAATTATCTCATCATAGAAGGCAATTAGGTTATTCAGGCATGACTTGCCCTTGGTGAATCCATGCTGACTGTTCCTGATCACTTTCCTCTCCTCTAAGTGCTTCAGAATTGATTCCTTGAGGACCTGCTCTATGATTTTTTTTCACAGACTGAGGTGAGGCCGACTGGCCTGTAGTTCCCCGGATCCTCCTTCTTCCCTTTTTTAAAGACGGGCACTACATTAGCCTTTTTCCAGTCATCCAGGACCTCCCCAATCTCCATGAGTTTTGAAAGATAATGGCCAATGGCTCTGCAGTCACATTCGCCAACTCCTTTAGCACCCTCAGATGCAGCGCATCCAGCCTCATGGATTTGTGCTTGTCCAGCTTTTCTAAGTAGTCCTGAACCATTTCTTTCTCCACAGAGGGCTGGTGACTTTCTCCCCATGCTTTGCTGCCCAGTGCAGCAGTCTGGGAGCTGACTTGTTCATGAAGACAGAGGCAAAAAAATCATTGAGTACATTAGCTTTTTCCACATTCTCTGTCACTAGGTTGCCTCCCTCATTCAGTAAGAGGCCCACACTTCCCTTGACCTTCTTCTTGTTGCTAAAATACCTGAAGAAGCCCTTCTTGTTACTCTTAACATCTCTTGCTAGTTGCAACTCCAAGTGTGATTTGGCCTTCCTGATTTCACTCTTGCATGCCTAAACAATATTTTTATATGCTTCCCTGGTCATTTGCCCAATCTTCCACTTTTAAGCTTCTTTTTTGTGTTTAAGATCAGCAAGGATTTCACTGTTAAGCCAAGCTGTTCGCCTGCCATATTTACTATTCTTTCTACACATCAGAATGGTTTGTTCCTGCAACCTTAATAAGGATTCTTTAAAATACAGCCCGCTCTCCTGAACACCTTTCCCCTTGTGTTATTCTCCCAGGGGATCCTGCCCATCAGTTCCCTGTGGGAATCAGTGTCTGCTTTTCTGAAGTCCAGAGTCAGTATTCTGCTGCTCTCCTTTCTTCCTCGTGTCAGGATCCTGAACTCAACCATCTCATGGTCACTGCCTCACAGGTTCCCATCTCACTTTTGCTTCCCCTACTAACTCTTCCTTGTTTCTGAGCAGTAGGTCAAGAAGAGCTCTGCCCCTAGTTGGTTCCTCCAGCACTTGCACCAGGAAATTGTCCCCTACATTTTCCAAAAACTTCCTGGATTGTCTGTGCACCGCTGTATTGCTCTCCCAGCAGATATCAGGGTGATTGAAGTCCCCCATGAGAACCAGGGCCTGTGATCTAGTAACTTTTGTTAGTTGCCGGAAGAAAGCCTCATCCACCTCATTCCCCTGGTCAAGTGGTCTATAGCAGACTCCCTTGTATTTAGCTTGGACACTCTGATTACCTTCTCCAGATCCAACAAAGATTGAAAAGTTTGTCCTTTCCACCAAAAGAAGTTGGTCCAATAACAGATATTACCTCACCTACCTTGTCTTTCTCGTATCCCAGAACCAACATGGTTTCCACCATATGGCAAACCAGAATTAACTATATAGTTTGCACATAGATATTATGGAGAAGGCATTTGGCTTGTTCTAAATTCCACAGAGCAAAAGGCAGTGGAGCTCTGTGGAGCTGAAACACAACTAGTAATAATACTTTGCAGCAAAATTTTCCAAATCCAGGTGCCTAAAATTAGTTCCTAAATCTATATGGAGGGTCCTAGAAAACACTTTTATTTACGAGCCTAACTATGGATTTAAGAGCTTAGCTTTAGGACCTAAGTCTGAAAATGCAGGCTTGTGTTTTTAGATAGTGCCTTTCATCTGATGATCTCAAAGCATTTTACAAGCATTGCTTACATCTCTCAACACTGTCCTGTGAGATAGGTAAATAGTTTATATCCACTAAAAGAGGGAGTCCCACCTGAAAGGTTACATAACTTCTCTGGGACAATCAGTGACAGAGCTGGGAATAGAATCCTGAAGCTCTGCTTTCTTCTTTCCACTTCCAACCACTGGGTCACCTGCCCTCCCAATAAAATCATGGGTTAGCGCTAAGTCAGGAATGTTTTATGATGGAGAACTGAGCTGAGTCATATTATTTAATGAAACGACCCAGGAAAAACCTCTCCTTTTGTAAGCTGTTTAATTCCATTATGCTGATGATATATTATGACTTGTTGCTTGATACAGCCCCACCTAAATTTATCAGAGTGCCCAAAGAAACACCTCCTTTGTAAATACGAAAGGCTTTTCTCCTCACCATTGTATGCATGCAAGAAAAAAAAAGCACCGGCACACTCTGGCTGCATTGAGCTGCTCTGGACACAAAGCAACCATCAACTTGGTTTTACTGGTCACTTAAGCGAGGCTAATGGTTGCTTTGCATCTCTGGAGAGATGCAAAATAGCCTGAGAGGACAGATGAATCTGGCCTAATAGTGCCAACAATTTCACGCTGATTGGCTTGGTGCTGCTCCAGTGAAGTTGATGAATATTTTCCCTTTGACAACACTGGGAGCTGAAGAGCAGGGCTGGACTCTGAGGATGGGAAAAAATGACTTTATTAGACTTTATTTTATATATTTTAAATTTTATGTACAATGTGATGATTTCAATGTACATTTTAAATATTTCTCTTCACATTTAACAAGTCATTTGGGGACTGTTCACTTGAAACTTAAATGTGAACGACAACTAGCAAGGTATGCTCGCTTTGTGCAGGCAGCAATTCAGAATTATTCTGGTGTTATTTATTACTTACATTAAAGTGGTGACCAGAGGCACAAATGAGATCAGAACCTTGCTATGCCAGGCCCTGTGTATGCACATAGTAAGAGACAGTTCCTATTTGGAAGAGCTTACAGCCTAAGTAGAAAAGAAGCGTTAGCACCATTTTACAGGGGAGGAAGTACAGAGAGATTAAGTGATTTGGTTTTGTTTTCTTTAAAACATCTAATTTGTTGTTGTTCATTTATTTATGTAATTGTACTGCAGTAGCATTGAGGAGCCTTAGTCATGGACCAGGACCCCGTTGTGCTAGGTGCTGTCCAAACGCAGAACAAAAATACAGTCCCTGCCCCTGAACAACTGACATTCCATGTATAAAACAGGTAAAGGCAGATACAGGCAGACATGGAAAACATGAGAAAACAATATCATAACTTGCCATTTATATGTCAGTGGCATCTTGTCTACTGATGTTGTTGTCTACTGGATGTTTATATAATGAAGATGCAAACAGGAGGCTGTCTGGTTGCACTTGTTTATTACTAGCTGATATTCCAGATATGGTTGTCACTCATGTAGGTTGCTCAGCTGGTGAAGAAGGTTAAAGCTGTACTGAGAGAACAGGGCCAGAGAAGCAGAAGAGAGATTATTATATCTTGATTATTGTGTAATGAATAAAGATGGTTAAACTGGTTTGCATAAAAACAAACATCTTTCTGAGATTCACCAAAGTCTGGTTTATGCCTCGGCACTTCAGATTGCCCGCTAGACCTGGAAACGCAAGCACTGAAGTTAGTAATAGAACATGCTGTTCTGTCCCACTTCAGTGAAGTAAGAGCATAGATTCACAGAGTCCAAGGCCAGAAGAGGCCATTGTGATCATCTAGTCTGACCTCCTGTACAACATGGGCCATAATTCTTAGAGCAGATCTTTTAGAAAAACATCCAATCTTGATTTTTAAAAGTGTCAGTAATTGAGAATCCCCATGACTCCTTGGTAAATTGTTCCAATGGATAATTTACCCTTGGTAAATATGTATGTCATATTTCCAGCCTGCAACTGCATAGTAAAGACCATATCAGATCTCTGGTTCATCTAGTCTAATATCCTTCCTTCAGAAGTGAAGGGTGCTTCAGAGGGAGAATGGTGTAACCCTAGCAAAAATTCATCTTAATGTGAGTTACTGTACTATGAGTTTAGCCACGAGATTTCTTCCTCACTCCAGCTAGTGATCAGTGTACACCCCAAAGCCTGGGGATTGATGACCCTTATAATTTTTACATCCATCTCTCCTAACATTTAGCCTTCTCTTTTTAATGTAAGTGGGCAGCTCACTCATGAGATAAATAAGTGAAATAGATAACTGGATGACTTAGGCACTGATTTTACAATGTGATGCCCAAGGGTGGATCCCACTTAACTCATTGGTACTCTACCTTCACACATCACATTGCAGGATGTTAAATTGCAGAGATTGACGTTTATGGTTTTCCCTGTGGCTATAGGGCAGGGCCCCTTGTTCCTTTAACCTTTTCCATTTTTCCCATATTTTTCTTACAGTTGCTGTTTAAGCAATTGTATTTGATTTAAACTTAATGTAGTGACCAGTGGATCAGGGAAGTGGCCGGTGAGGAGAGAGTATCCTGGATTGGGGACACCCTAGCTCCTGTCCTAAATGACCGTGATAAAAGTACGGATTCAGCCTCCCAGGAATCCTGGGCCCAGCCTTGTCAGGGTTACGAGGACTCTGATATGCCGGAAATTGAAAGAGGAATCCTCAAGGTCAGGAAGCCTTTCAAGTAAAGGAAGTTGGGGCGAGAAGCCAGATCGTTTTGTGGTCTGATTCCATTGGGATAGCGCAGAAGCCAGGGAAGTTCCCCACAATAGTGGGACCATTCCTCGCCTTACACCAGTAAACTGTTCCTCTTTAGCATCATGGTTCACTCCCTCATTCTGTGGGCTGGCAAGGGTTGGGAATGCTGTGGAAACAACCTTGAGGGAAAAGCAGGAGAAAATGGGGCCCTTACCTCTCTCTCAATGCCTTCTGAGTGATGCTTGAAGAAGCATCAACCAGATCCTCAGTCAGGGAATGGTGGGCATGTCATGGGCGTGATTGATGGAAGACAAGGTGGGGAAAACCAAAGGATGTTTTTTGTTATCTAAAGAATTAGATGTGTGTGCACCACTCACTATATTCCAATATTTTGTTGAAATTAATATTGCATGTTGGGTTTTGATTTATCAAATTTATGTTGCAGAAAGACACAACACAGACCAACATTTTAAAAAGGGACTAGTGATTTGAGATGCCTCCATTCTTGGATACCTATTTAAGAATTTTTAGAGGCCTCTTGCAAAAAGATATGAGAAGAAGAAGAAATACCAAACGAGTGGGAAAATGGTTGTATAGTGAAGCTGCACTGGAGGAGCATTCAAGTGCTGTCCACCCCAAGTAAAGTATTTACATGCATTATCCTGGGCAGAATAAAGAAAGCAGTAGATTCAAGGCTACAGCACTGACAGGGAGGAGATATCATGCACAGATCAGACAGTAACCTTATGTATCTCCATAGAACTGTTGATCAAACGTCAGTCACCATTTTAGATGAATTTCATAGATTTTCAAAAATCATTTAATGCAGTGGATAGAATGGTCTTATGCAAGCTGCTATGCCGCTGTGGGGTCCCCCAGAAATTTGTTAACATCATCCACAGTTTCTATAAAAATAGGACATGACAAGTAATGCATAATAGCCAGTTGACTAAGCCATTCGAGAATGCTACCAGCATCAGACAAAGATGTCTTTTGTCATTCATAATCTTCTTATTGGTAATAAGAGACACCACAGAGTGACCAATGGGTATAAAATGGACTCTCACACTGACGCTCAGAGGATCTTGACTTTGCAGACATCAATCTTCTGTCTCATACCCACAGAGACATTCAACCAAAACAAACGATTTTCAGATCTCTGTGCAATTAGTAAGGTTGAAAATTAACAGCAAGAATATGAAAACCATGAAAATCAATACACAACAAGAATCACTCATAACACTTCCTGGGACTGACATAGAAGAGGTTTAACACTTCACATCTCTTGGCAGTATCATAAGCAAAAACAGTGGAATAGATAAAGATGTTAAAGCCAAAATAGCAAAAGCCAGACATGCCTTTGTAACTTTGAAGCCAATCTGGTGAAATAGAAGCCTTGTCCACCAAACCAAACTTTGAATATTTAACACCATTGTAAAGTTTGTCTTACTGTATGGCAATGAAATTGGAGACTTATGAACAGTTTACTATCTAAACTTGAAGTTTTCACAAATATCTGCCTGAGACAAATTCTTAGTATTAGATGTGCAGAAAAAAATCACAGAGCTTTGGAGCAGGACAAAACAGAAACGAGTAGGACAGGAAATTACAGAATGAAAATAGAGAGAGTTAGGACACTCATGGGAAAAAGACACGAGCAACATGACAAGAAAGGCATTAGATTGGAATCCCCAGGGAGAGAGGCGAAGAAGTAGACCAAGGACTACATGGAAATGCACAATCAAAGCAGAATTGAAAGCTATCAAAATGCCATGGGAAGAAGCCAAGACTGCAGCAAGAAATCATCAAAGATGGAAGGTGGTAGTGAAGGCCCTATGTTCTGTATGGAATAAAAAGGCATAACCCAAGTCAAGGTAAGACACCTTAAAGGGGCCTCATTTTCAGAGGGCAGGTCCTCAGCCAGGGCTGGATTTACACCTTACACACCCATAGGCACAGCATCTTCAGTGCTCCTCTACTTACAGCTGACCTCTGTGTTGCGCACAGTTTCAGGGAGGTAAGGCGCTCCTAGAATTCTTGTGCCCCTAGACACATGCCTACTCTGCCTAATTGGAAATCCAGCCCCGTACTCAGCACTTCCTGAAATTTAGGCCCTTTTAAGGAGTCTCAAAGTGGGCACCCAAAACCACTAGTCACTTTTGTAAATCTTGGCTATAATAGGATGGGCAATTTTTACTATCCTTTTGGCTCAGAAATGTTATTAGAAAACATTACGTGGTGATCTCTTTCTTTCTTTCTTTCTTTCTTTCTTTCTTTCTTTCTTTCTTTCTTTCTTTCTTTCTTTCCAGTAGTATTTGGTAAACAAAGATTTCAGTAGACTAAAGGAGAGTTAATGTTTACACAGTCACAGAGTTTTTAGTCCTGGTGCAGTGTTTACCAATCTGACTAACCTGTCACTGCATTTTATACATGCAAGTAGATGAAACATAAATACCGATATGAGGTGGGGTGTATGTTCAGAATGTAACAGGCAATCACTGCAAGAAAAACATTTTCTAGCAGGATGGAGCCCTCAGAAAGCACTCCACAGTCCCACAGGTATGTCTAAAAGCCTCAAGTATTTCTTCCAAGGCTTGATTTTTATTCAGCTAGTTAAATCTTATGAAATTTTCTTGAAGGAAAGGAAACCTAGCAAACCCTTTAATGATGTTTAATTGGCTATGTGCAATTAGTAAGGTTGAAAATTAACACCAAGTAGTAATAATTGCCATTGCTGTTTTATATGTTCATGTTCCCCAGTTCTTTGTACTTTATCCAGTCCTTTACACCTGTGCAAAGTCAGTGTACAATTTTTTGAGGTTGAGATGGTGAAGGCTTACACCCACATCAGATGTAAATGACTACATAAGGTGCAAGGAAGTGGAGACACGGGCCCTGCGTGTATAATCTGTCTCTCTCTGAATTTGTGTGTACATGTCTGTATATAATGTACCAGAGCCTCAGCTCCTGTAAATTGATATAGCTGCATTCCATGGAGTAAAACCGCTCTATCCCAGTTGAGGATCTGGCCTGTTTTATAATATACCTTGTAACATAATATATTACAAATATTGCGTTCCTGTAAAAGTTGCTGCCTTCCTACAGGACAGGAAGAATTTTAGAGAAACAGGACTGTGAATAGAGGGGTAAATCTTGTCTCTTTGTCTGTGGCATCAGAGAGCCATAACTTGCAATAAGATTGGCAAGGTCCACTGTGTAGAGGGCCAGTGTGAAGGGGTTCGTGGTTGGGGATTACACAGATCTACTGGCCACATGCCTGTGCATTTGGGAAAGTGCTAATGTTATTCAGTGGCCTGACCCCTAAGTCTCAGCCAAGCCTGGATATTCTGGCTTGGCAGCAGGCAGGGGGAAGAATTCCTCCATCATATAGCACAGATAACTCTGAGGTCTTTTCAGTGTTGTCGTATTTTTAGATTTTAAATCATCTGTGATATAGTTTGACACTCTTTCAAAGCATGTAGATTAGCCAACGTGTGTTTTTAAGGTTGTCAAAGGAAGCAAATAATGATCCATTTAGCAAGGTTGCTTTGAATAAACCTACAGTTCAACTGTCAAATCTGATGTCAGTTATTAAAAATATGTAAATGTTTAGACAAATAGCACTGATGAAATCAGATGATCACAGTGGCTGACCTGTAAGACATCACTGATGGTATTATATTGATGATTAGATATTAGAGGTTCAAATGCAATATATGGGAATATATCACTGTGTATCTAATAAAAATTAGTTCCAATACTGGTGCATGCACATGTACAGTGGTTAATTTTAAACAATAGGCCATCAAATAGGATCACGTATCCAAGGCATTAATCCAGCTACAAGAGGTGCAGGCAAACTTTGGGGATTGGAAGACCTCCATTCAGAAGTGGTCTTGGCACCTGGCCAAAATGATCTTCAGTGAGTCCCTTTGATATGTATCTGGTTGAGTCTGCCTTGGACATCATATGGGTTTGGTGTGTTGTGTTGTGAATAAGCTAAATCTTTAATATGACAAATCCTTTGACCTTCAAAACGCAAAAATGGTGTAGAATTAGGAGAGATGAAAATGGGCAAAGGAAGATGGCTGGATCTGTTAGACTGTGCAATAATGTGCAGGAGATCAGACTAAATGATCATGATGGTCCCGTTTGAGCTTTAAAGTCTGTGAGTCTATGAGACTCCAAAGAAAATCCCACTATTGAATCATAGTAGGACAAAACATTTTAAAATATACTCTATGGGCTAACAAGTAATGTCTCTCTCTAATCTCTATGATTCTATGAAAAAGAAGCATGAAATTAACTCTTCATTAAACCCTCTATTAAGATGCATCCTGAATTCCATTTGGCAGAATAGAATGGATGAATTTGATACAGTGAATTTCTTTCCTGGGACTTCCTCTAGTGGTATGAATGGAATTCTAGTTTGTTGAAAATTGTTACTGAATTAACAAATAATGTTTACATTATAATTTCTAGTTGATTACTTTTTATATTAAAGTTCCTTCTTACTATAATAACTAAGTTTTACTCTTAGAAATGATCCGTTTAAATTAGGGAGATAATTTACTTTCCCCTGTAATTTCGCTCCTGTTGAGAGCACTATATATTGGGAAATGATTAAGGAAGCTAGGAGCCTTCCTTTAAAAAAATATTTTTTAGGAAATATGTATTGATGCGAGAATTACATTCCCTTCATTTGCATTTGTTCAGCACAGACAGATTAATGACTGTTCCCATAATAAAATGTTGTTGGATTTATTGGAAAATTCCATGGACAGTTAAGTTTTGATTGAAAGAGTTAGAATTTAAAACAGCCAAAAAAACCTATGCACAAAACCAGACTCACCTACTGAATTCCACATACATGTGTGTGAAGCAAGTGAATTTTTCTTTCTTTTTTTACATTTTTTTTCCAGGTAAATCTAGTGGAGGTCATTGGGAGCGTAGCAGTTTGGGCTGGTTAATATATGAGCTTCACCAAAACTTTTGGTCATTTCATAAACTTTTTTTTTTTTTAATGGTTCAAAAATGTTGTTTAAGGGCCACCTCACCAATAGCTACTTCTGATAAGAAAGGACCTTGTGGGAGTAGCCAAACAGTCCTGCGTAATCCCTCAGAATTAGGCATAAGTAGGATTTAAGTAGTGCATATACCTAATGCCGACTATGCTCAAGAGTGAATTCCACCCAAGTTGCCCAGCTGGTGGAAAGCACATGCACCAGAGAGTTTTAGGGAGGGCAGAAACGATCTTGTCCACCTGGTATTCTTGTGCATTACATTCTGCGTAAATCCTGAATGAATTAGCAAAGACATAAAGAAAATTCATCAGTTTATATCAAGTCATGGCAAATGTACGGGACTGCTATAGGATCTGTATTAGGTATGGGCTTCACAGAGCCCACACAGAGCCTCGAGCTTCTCGAGTTCTTTTGTTTTTCATTCTCCACAGGGTCAATTATAGTGGCAGTAATAGTAGAACATATAGTACAATGCGCTCATGAAGCCTCCAAGCCACTACTGGATAGACCATGCATCCTTACAGAGTCAAATTTCAGGAGATTTCAGGAAAATAAACCTAAATCAACCCTTTTGAAATATGTCAGTGATGTATAAATACACCAAAATGTCTGTGTTCCCATCATGGCAAGATTATCTCAGTTGACACTAGACTGGACACACATGTACCCCATTGGCTGTTCAGGGCATGCTTGACTGCATCCTATTTGTTGGTCAGCTTACTTTATCACAACAAGTTATGTTAAATAATAAAGTGTGATCAAGTTTAAGCTGTTCTCAAGGGTGGCCAAGATCTGCTTGAAGCAGAGTCTGAGGGTGTGGGGAAATATGGCTTTTCTGGGACTAGCCAGGTCAGTCCCTGGCACTGGTAAGAGAAGTCTCAGAGCTGCCCTAATTTGTGCCAAACTGCGGGCTGGTCTACACTAGGGGAGGGGATCGATCTAAGATACGCAACTTCAGCTACGTGAATAACGTAGCTGAAGTTGAAGTATCTTAGATCGAATTACCTACAGTCCTCACGGCGCGGGATCGACGTCCGCGGCTCCCCCTGTCGACTCCGCTACCGCCACTCACTCCGGTGGAGTTCCAGAGTCGACAGGAGCGCGTTCAGGGATCGATATATCGCGTCTAGATGAGATGCGATATATCGATCCCCGAGAAATTGATTGCTACCCTCCGATATGGCGGGTAGTGAAGACTTAGCCTGCCTGTGGGTCTCATAGAACTGTTCCAGCAGTCATAAACAGCTGCAGCACAGCAGTACTCTAGCCATGCCCCCTATGTGCTTCCTAAACTGGGGATTGACAAAGTGATGGGGAGATGGCAGAGTCTCTGTGCTGGCCTTATGCCAGTGAGGTTTTTCTCTATGCCAGCGGATTTCCTCAGTGGCCAGAACCACTGGGTGTGCAGACCTTTTGTTCCAGCAGAGCCAACACACTGGAACTGTAGGTCATTGATGAATTGCGCCGTTTTTCTTCAGCTTCCAAGCTGCAGACCTCTGTTTTCCGAAACCATTGTAGAGGATTCCATTTTTCATTTGCTGCAGATGGATCAAATGGCTTCTGTATCCCAGCCATATCTGTGAATTGCAGGTCTGTTCATGTGAGCTGCAATGGCAAAATGATACCCTAGATGTGTGTTGAAGTGAAGTCTACATGTCTGCAGCAAGAAGTTACTGTCCTTGCATATTAATTTGTTTAAGGCATAAACTTATAAAGAATTTGATGAGAAGGGGAAATTAAGGTTTAACAAGGAAAAACTCCAAGTAATTTCAATTTTGAGTAAGGCTTACTCTTTTGCTCACCTCTTAACAAGATTGAAACAAATTTTTCCAGCTGTCTTCTAACTTGAAACGCAAATTGTAATTATCCGGTTTCTGAAAGAATATCATACAGTGCCAGATGTAATCAGAAAGCGTCTGTGAAAGATAAGGCTTACATGAAAAAGAAAAGGCATAATAAATCATTTTGGAAAGTTGGCAAGATAATGTGAAACTAGCATGGAAAAAGCTAACGGGGAAGCGGTGCAATATACAGTTTGTGTGTACATTTCAAGGAAAGGGAGTAGTGAAACCTTCTAATCTGGAGGACTGGTTGATTTAGGGCTTTGGTAATGGCATCTGGAACCTCCCTTTTCTAGGTCACTGGCCCAAATCCAAGGAGGGTAATGATCAGAAATTGTTACTCATCTGTTGGAGTGTTTGGTGTCCAATTATTATTGCATTTATTATTTTTGTTGAGGTAGTACTTATGAGCCCCAGCAGTTATGAACTGGGTCCCCATTATGCTAAGCCCTGTACAAACAAAGAACAAAAATAGCCCCTGCTCCAAAGAGATTACAGTCTAAGTAAGTATCTCATGTTAAATGAGTTGATGGTCTCCATCTATCTTGTAATGGGCAGGTGTTTCTAGATCAGTGGGGATTTCTGGTATTTACCTGATTTAAACAAAACATGTCAAGTAATTGTGAACCCTCAAGTTGTTCACACAAGTAGCCTATGGGAACACATGGTACAGTAGAAACTCAGAGTTATGAACACCAATGTTACGAACTGACCAGTCAACCACACACCTCATTTGGAACCAGAAGCATGCAATCAGGCAGCAACAGAGACCAAAACAAACAAACAAAAAAGGCAAATACAGTACAGTACTGTGTTAAACGTAAACTACTAAAAAAATAAAGGGAAAGTTTAAAGAAAAAAGATTTGACAACGGAAATAAATTGTTTCTGTGCTGGTTCCATTAAAATTAAGGTGGCTAAAAGCAGCATTTTCTTCTGCATAGAACATTTTCAAAGCTGTATTAAGTCAATGTTCGGTTGTAAATCTTTGAAAGAACGTTTTGTTCAGAGTTATGAACAACGTCCATTCCCCAGGGGTCTGTAACTCTGAGGTTCTACTGTATATTATTGCCATTGTCCTTCCTTTCCCTCACCCCTCCTTTTATTTTGTTACTTTTACTTGTTTTATCTTGCCTTAAACAAGCTTGTAAGAACCACATCTTCCTCAGTATTTGTACAGCACTTACCACAAAGGGGTCAAAATCCTGAGTCCTTGGTGCGCTACCACAATACAAATAATAAATAATATGATAAAATCACCATCCTGGGGGCACGCAGTGAGCGTCATGCTTTGCTGACAAGCTCAGCAGAGGCCAAGGATTGAGAAGGCCTGGAGAATGAACTAATTACCTTTTCATCCCAGGTGGTGATCCCTCCAGGTTCCTTGTAGTTTCCCAGTACAGTGTGCCTTATTTGCCACCAAAAAAAAACTATGAACTTGCTGCTTTACTTTTCATTACTGCTTATTAAGTATTTTTTTCATCGCATGTACTGTGTCCACAGGTGTGATCAATTATAACAAGGCATGAGCATTAAATACTTTAGTCATCATTGTGAGATAGTTATTTCCTGGACAGGAGATGACATTGATACAGCTCTTCTGCCCTGGTCAGAAAGTTCTGATAATTTGCAATGCCATCCTAACAATCGGCACGACTGTACATGTGTCAGCTATGAGTGCACCAGTTCGGAAATGTGCTAGCAGCTCTGTCTACTTAGTCAGTTCTTCAGGGGATGTTTCATCCCTGGCTGAGCTCTGGGAAGGTATTAAGTATCTGAAAGTAAGCGTCTCTGATCGTCACCATCTAGAAAGGCTTGTCAATGCTCTTTGATGAAGAATATTAATATGTAAAGAGGAAGGTGCCTCCAGTGAAGACTCTATTTCCAGAATGTCCATTCAGCACTCTGGCTGGTTACAAGCGGAATAGATCAGTAGTAGAAGGAAAATAGCTCCCTTCATTTATGTTTAGTGATTAACAAGTCCCTGAAGTGTCAGATAATCTCACTTTTCAACCACTTCTCTGTCTTTGCCTCTTTTCCATTTTGGTCATCTCTCCCCAGAGCAAGCGATTTGTTTAAAAGAACAGAAATGGTGTTATTTTTTGTTCTGGTGTTCTTTCACCAGAACAGGAGAGATTGTTGGGAAATTGGAGATTTTGCTAGGATATTGGTGACGATCATATAAGGACCACTGAAATTTTAAGCTGTTCTTATCTGAACAGATTGTCGCCTTTTTTTAGTTTCCTTAAAAAAAAATCTTCCTAAGAGGTGGCAAACACACCCACATGCCCTGTGTTGGTGGCAGCAGATGGGAGTGAATAACTGATGGGACAAAACATAATGTTATGAAACTTTGTGTAAGAGGAGACAAACTTCTGAGTGGTCACACAGAATAAGTCAATAACATTTTTTCTTACATACTGTTTATAAATCTGATCTCTCTCTCCCTCCCTCCCCCCCCCCCCAGTGTTGCTTTTGCCACATCTACCTTCCTTGGGATCTGAGAAAACCTGTAAAAAGATTAAAGGTCATGACTGGGGCCCTAACAAATTCATGGTCCATTTTGGTCAATTTCACAGTCATAAGATTTTAAAAATCACAAATTTCATTTCAGCTATTTAAATCGGAAATTTCAAGGTGTTGTAATTGTAGGGATCCTGACCCAAAAAGGAGTTGTGGGGAGCATTGCAAGGTTATTGTTTGGGGGTGGGGGAGGTTGTGGAACTGCTACTCTTACTTCTGTACTGCTCCTAGCTATGGCACTGTCTTCAGAGTTGCATAGCTGGAGAGCAGCAGCTGCAGTCGGGGAGCCCAGCTCTGAAGGCAGAGCCACCGCCAGCAGCATCACAGAAGTATGGATGACCTGGTATGGTATTGCCACCCTTACTCCTGTACTGCTGCTGGCAGAGTGCTGCTTTCAGAGCAGGGCACCTGATCACCAGTCACTGCTCTGTGGCCACACAGCTCTGAAGGCAGTGCAGAAGTAAAGGTAGCAATACCACGGACCCCTCTAAAATAACTTTGCAACCCCCCCTGCAACTCCCTTTGGGTCAGAACCCCCAATTTGAGGAATGCTGGTCTTCTTCATGGTGGGAGACCAGATTTCACAGTCTATGATGCGTTTTTTCTGGCTTTGAATTTGGTAAGGTCTTAGTCATGAGCATAAACTGAACTGCAGAAACTTTTAATTGCTCTAGATGTCTGCAGCTGGCATATCTAAGTCCAGTGGTCTTGTCCAATCAACTAACTCTCAAATCATTAAAATAGCTGCTACCAAATTAGGCTATTACAATCTACTCAGGAGTAACTGAGACAGCTTTGGAATGACTTTTACTGAGATACATCATCATCTCTCCCAGTTGTTGAAGTGTACCTTTTCTTGCTCTATTTCATTATTAAAAAAGGCATTAGATATTTTGGCTCAGGACTGACTATGTTCACACAGTATATGGCTGACACAGGTGATTTCCCTAAACCAAATTTGAATCCCTTTCCCCCAGACATGCTCTAACACTTTCAATCTGCTTTGTGCCATTCTTTCCCCATATTAGCAAGTTATATAGAGCTACTTTAATGCCTTCTGAGTTAATGAATATCTGAGAGAGATTTTATGTATGAAGAAGGTTGGTAAACGATTTTTTTTCTGTATGAAAAATGTAGACAAAGATGAAACATTTCAGTGTTCTTGCCATTTCAGTTTGATCAAACGCTTGCAAATGCACATTGCTTGCTTCCTCAGTTCTGTGTCTCAATTGCTTGTGGTAGATTTAAAATCAAGGGGTGAAATCCTGGCCCCATTGAAGTCAAATTTTAACTTCAGTGGAGCCAGAAGTTTCACCACTGATCTTTATTATTGTTCTTTCTGTTTTACTGGTTATGTCTCCTTCAGTTCTATCATTAATCTGTCTGAGAACTGTGGAAAAAAAATTGCAAAGGGTTGCTTTATTTCTTAACTGAGTTTTACAGTGGCTGTCTGGTTTGTTCATCATCTGATTTCTCCTGGCACTATAGTTTTGTTGATACTGTTCAAATTTTAGCATTTAATTAGTTTTCATTAGGTCCACATGGAAGGAATCATACATTTTTAGTGCATTATGCCTGTAAGATGCAGCACTGCTGAGATTCCTATTGGGTCTGGTTATTGGACTGAATCCACTGTCTCAGAGATAAATACATTTCAGTCTGACCAGACAGCCTTTTCAGTTTTCAGTAACATTGCCTTCCTAATTAGGCAAACTTGGAGGCTCCAGAAAATTCATTTTTGCTTTTTTAAGGAACTATCCCTTCCACTTACCTCTTAGACATCTGTGTCTTTTCCCTAGTTGATTCAGACTTACTTTTTGTGAAAAAATATTTTTGTTCCTATAGCAGTTTGCAGACTTAGGGCTTGTCCACACTTACTGGGGGATTGACGAGCTGTGATCAATGCATCGGTGGTCGATTTAGCGGGTCTTCACTAGACCCGCTAAATCAATTGCAGATCGCTCTCCCATCACCTCCTGTACTCCACTGGATTGCGAAGAGTAGGACGAGTCAACGGGAGAGTGTCTCCCATCAACATCGTGTAGTGTGGACCCTGTGGAAGTAGATCTAATCTATGTTGATTTGAGTTACGCTATTAACGAATTTCCCCTGTAGTGTAGACAAGGGCTAAGTTCCTGCAAAGGGAGTAAAAGAAGACATACTCATTTTCTACTGTATTTGTTTTATGTACAATGAAAGACCTGACCAGCATTGCCATTGTTCAAGATGGTTTAAGTTAACACCATCTGAATTATTTTCAAGCCTCATTACTGACCACTAAGTTCTTAGGCGTTCAGATTTTTGCCTTGGAATGTGTGATATCCCTTTTTTCTTGGGGGAAAACTGCATTGTGAGAAGCATGCACACAGAGAGCTGGTCTTGAATTGACATTTTAATAATAATTTAGTAATAATTAGTATCTTTCCTAGACCTAAAGAAGAGCTCTGTGTGGCTGAAGAGCTTCTCTCTCTCACCAATAGAAGTTGCTCCAGTAACACACATTACCTCACCTGCCTTGTGTCTCTAATATTCTGGGACCGACACAGCTACAACTACACTGCATACATATATTAGCGACAAGCAGTACATAAGAGCCTCCTCCTGGATCAATCTATTTATCCATCTCTCTCTCCTTTCCTCCCTCCAGAGCCGCCCAAAGGGGAGGGGGGGCAAGTGGGGCAATTTACCCTAGGTCCCAGGCCCTACAGGGGCCCCCATGAGAATATAGTATTCTGTAATACTTCAACATTTTTTATGGAAGGGGCCCCCAAAATTGCTTTGCCCCAGGCCCCCTGAATCCTCTGGGCAGCCTTGCCTCCCTCCCACTGGGAGGAGTTTTATTACTCATTCCATATATTATAATAGAATACATCAGTTTATGCCAAGTGTCAGGTGTTTTCAAATTACCTCTCTAACTAATCCTGAAAGGTCTTCATTCCCTCCAACACCACACACCCCATTTCAGATCAACTAGGCTGAACGCTGTGCTATATTCTGAGTGTACGCAGTATATTTTTTTCAGGAATGAAGTATAAAGATTTTCTGCAAAGTGCAGCTTGGGATCAGTCTGTTTGGCCAGCTGTTTCTAGCTTCCACCTTGCTTTTGAAGAGAGGAATTTTTGTTTCAATGGGAAAACCACTGAACAGATTCCTCATCCCACCACCCTTCTCTCTACAGTGATGCACTCCTGGGACACAATATTTAGCATACGCTAAGGAGGAAAATGTTTGCAGGTACCACTTGCTAAAAACATCACTGATATTCCTCCCCAGCCCTAATCTCGTTTCTTGAAACAGAGATCACTCTCACACGCTGAGCTAATACAATTTCCAGCAATTTCACTCGGCAATATTTTCTAAAGAATTTAACTAGTTTTTATGTAACAGACATCAGTGTGTGATTGGCATAGTCACAGATTCTGAGGTCACAAGGGGCCACTATGATCATCTGGTCTGACACGTGTTTCCTAGAAAAAATTGCTAGGTCAGTTCTCCACGGTGGCTGATTTGTTTTCTTGACCTCTCCCCTGCATTGGGAAATAGTTTTCCTTTGAACTGATCACACAGATGAAACTTTTGGCTGTGAAACTCCATCCGATTGTGGGTCTGCACCAAGGTGCTCCATTGTCCCCAGTCTGGCTGCTCACCCCTTCTTCTGGGTTGGTGAAATGTCAGTGAACGTGTGTACCTCCACACTCACACTTTCAGCCTCTACACACCCCTGAGTTTTCAGTTTAGGCTCTCAGTTTCTCTGTAGGTTACTAGTAAAGGATACATCTGAGTGACTATTTGTAGTGTGAGACTAGTGGTTAATGTTAGAGTAGTGTCTTTATTGTTTTCATTCTGAAGGAGTTTAAGGGTCACAAGTCAGGAGGTGAAGGCTTTGGCAGCCATACAACATTTGGACCATGAGTCCATGCATCACTCCATCCATTCACAGTTTGGCGCCAGTGATGTTACACTGCAATGGGTTCCAAAGATGCTGCAGCTGTCTCTTCAGTAGGGTGGACACAAACTTTCCTTGGAAACTGCTTTTTGATAGATTTTTTTTTTTCAAAAAGCATCTGTTCAAACCTTGAATGATGATGCATGATGGGAAGGTTGATACAATTGTCCATATTAGAATTTTAAAAATCTTTTTCCTTTAAAAAATCTAGGAAATTACATACAAAAACTATGTTAAAAGAATATTATTGGGGTTGCCAAGTCAAGCACTTAAAAGTTAGGAAACACCAGACATACAGTTGCTCATGCAACATTAATTTGGCACCTTTGTGAATGCACATTGTAAAATTTAACAACTTAATCACATTTTCTTTTGCACAAGACATTTGCCTCACTTATTGCAAAAGTTAGACGCTCAGGGGGCTGAATAAAAATTGCACAGACATCTATAAATCTGGCACTTCTTAACTTTCAAGTGCTTGACTTTGCAACCTAAATAACATTTTTTAAAATATATTTTTGTATGTAATTATCTGTATACTTCTGGAATTCAGATAGAGGATGGGAGAAAATGGGCCATCCTTAACCACTGCCCTTGGAACAGAAGTGTGGCATAGGTATCAAGTTAGTAACATGAGAGTGATTATGCAGATGAGCTGACATCGTGCTTTTGAACATGTTTATACATTCCTAGATATATAGTATGGGAGTACTATGTGAATGCCCATCATAAGGCTTGGAGCACGGCCACTGTGAATGAGATTTTTCCAGAAGCCTGTACAGACTTAGACTGAGCTGAGTGCTTCTACAGTTAATAAAATGTTCTGGACCTTTTTTCCTGACAAGACTGGTTCCTGAATATTTATTATATGTGATAGGGACGACAATGCTGCACTGGGACAGAGAAGTCTTGGAGTCAGCATCTAGCTATGATCAGCATTTAAAAAAATAAGCTCAGGAAGAGATAGGATTTTGAAGCAGACCATCATAAACTCACAGAGCCATGCAAAACTCTGTTTATACGCCTTTGACACCTATTTTATCTCTTCGGCTGATATTCAGAAAGTTGTGCATGCAATTATGAATTTGTACATGTACTCACTGCGACTGCATATATAAATTGCTACAGTTGTGTCCATAAGTTAGGTTTGCAAAGTTTGTGCATTTTTGCATATTCAGTCACATGCACACTTTTCTGAAATTCTGGCCCATGTAGTACACACCACTCCCTTAGATGGACAACTTTGATTAGAAGAGGACTAAATGAGGCAATTGACAATGAACTAGTGATAGATGCTTTGTTCCAGGAAAATCTGTGTCCTACTGCAGTAGAAAAATGGTTAGAGGTTGTCAGCGCAGCTCAGGATGAAAACATCTCCAAAGTTTGTAATGTTTGGACCTATTTTTCATGGCTCATTATAGAGATAAGACCTAGCAAGCTGAAACATTTGACTGGACTACACCAGGATTACTTAGATTGTAAATTGTTTGGGGCACTGTGGGGGGTTTGCCTGTGTGCCCCAGGCCAGCACTACTATCTAATGGTGATACTCCAGTGCATAACACCTAACAGAAAGAGTCCAAGGGTCAATTTCCCTGGCAGTTACAGTTTGGGAAAACATGGCCCAATCACAAGAGTTAAAAGGCTGCTTTGCCTAGTAGCAATAGCTCATGGTACTGTCGCCCACCGGCAAGAGTCCAACAGCCACTTTGCCTAGCAGCTGTAGTTCCAGGGTAGTGTCGCCCACTGATGAGGTGCAGGAACCCATGCCAATCCTACTCCACTGGGTTCCAACCCTTGGCCCTTCAAAACAGTAGCCCTTGGACAGGGTTCAGGGACTGATACCCCTAAGCATATGTAATGCCGTTGTTGGCTGGGATCAAACCTGGGACTTCTGGAGCTTAATGCATGAGCCAAAAGACATGTCTTTTAGCCAAGGCTGTAGCAAGCTCATCAATCTCTAGCTGTTGTAGCTGCAACTAGAGGGGGACAGAGTGCCACACCAAGCAGGCATGGTTTACACAAGGTTACTCCTTGGGTCACTTCCTACCCTTGTTCCAGTCCCTCCGATGTCGTCCCAGCTGGACTTAGGATGCTTCCTGCATTCCCCTCTGATCCATCTCTGGAGTCTCTTCCACTGGCAACAGCAAATCATCGCCCTCAGCTCCTGCAGTCAATGGATTTCTAGCTGCTCAGTGATAGGGCTCAGTCCTTATTTATTTATTAGGTATATGCAGGGCTTGGTCCAGGCAACGTTGAGTCCTGGAGGCTTCCCAGCAGGAGGCTGCTGCACTCAGTTGGTCCCTCCTTGGTCAGCCCATACTGAGCTGAGTTGCTTCCTGGTAATTGCTCCCTCCACTGGTAACATGCCCAGCAGAAGTAGCGGGATGCGGCCTCTTGGGCCCAGAGCAGTTCTTTAATCCTCCCCTCACCAGTGTGGGGCTGGTACACCCTGTCAAAGGCAAGGACTGTCTTTGTTCTGTGTCTGTACAGCATCAAGCACAATGGTCCAGGCTGGAGCTCCTAGGAGCTACTGCAATACAAATAATAATAAATGGGACAGAGTATTGGGGAGTCATGTAGCCAGAAATGGGTGGGTGGATGGTTTACGTTTCCCCTCACCCTTGTTGAACCTTGCTAGGGGAGGAAATACTGTAATATTCTTTCAGCAGAAAGTGTTTTATATGACATTTGAGGAGCTTTTGGCTTTCTCTTCCATGTTTAAAACCAGTTTGACACACATTTTAAAGGGCTGTGGTGCCATGAAAATGGAAACACAAAAGTAAAAAGGGAAATAGAACAGAACTCTGAAAGCACAACCTGGATCTGTTCCAGAGCTGGGAGAATGGGGTTTAGCACTTTTGCTTTAAGTGTTTCAACCCAGGGACCTAAAACTGCTCTTGCTGAGGTTGGTGGGAGTTTTGCCATTGACTTAATCAGAAGCAGAATTGAGCCCTGAGTCCCTTCCATGCAGAATGCCTTTTTTGTATTGCATTTCATGTCACTGAAGCAAGAGATCTGGCAGCAGCGCAGCCAACAAGATGGTGGTTGAAGTATGCCTAAACAAACATTGTATGTTTATTTTAATTCACTGAAAAGCTGCTTTTGACTTGGAACCTGTAAACTTAATCTGCCAAGATGCTTTTAAACTAGCAAATACGGCTTTGGTCTCATCATGCTCAGTAATTATGTCATGTGGGAAGTCAATAGAAATAGAAGCCTAGCTTGGCTTTCCTTTCTTGACCACTGATTGGTTGCCTTTGTTTGAAATAAAGTTACCAGTACGTTCTGTAAGAAGTAAATAAATAAATATATTGCTCTGTATGTTCGTAAATTCACAAATAGAATAAAGCCAGAATAAAGCACAAAAACACAATAGAAATTTTTTCCTTGTCTGCTTTTATTACTTTTGTAGCAGGGGAAATGGAATATAAAGTAACAATCTTACTTGGATAATAACATCTGCTGAAATGAAATTGGATGTCTGTGTAGAACAAAACTTGAAGCTATCTTTCCTATGATTTTGTTTAACTTCTTTTTTCAGAAAGGGGCTGTTTGCTGGCATAAAGCTGAAGAAGAAGAAAAAAGGCGAGAAGGGGTTAATTATTGAAAACAAAGGTGCAGCGGGTAAGGCCTAGTAAATCAATATTACACTTGGTTAGAAAAGAGAATAAGGGTGAGATTATTTTATCCCTAACTTCACCTGTAAAATCATTTGAATTGAGCCTTACAACTATTGGTTTAAGAAATGATAAAATGGGCAGTAAATTCCATATCAGTCCTAACTAAATATAAAGACAGCCAACTCCTACAGGATTAGCTGTTTGGTCAAAGGCACTTAGAGATCATATGAGTGCAGACTATAGCATCTGAAATTAGTCTAATATTATAGAAATAAATGGTCAAAACCATTTTTCCTTTAGGAAAGCACTGAGTATTGGACAGTTCAATCTTTCTTGATACATATTGATTAAGTTACAGGAAATTTGAAATTCCATGCAGGTCACTGTGATTCCATTCAGAAGTTGTAAATCACAAGAGAAAAAACTTAGTGGTTTGTGTGATTATTGGAAGCCTGAGATAGAATTATAGTCCAGTCATTTTAAATACTAATTAAAATTTTATCTATACATGGATCTTGCATCCAAAATATACACAGGTTCCTATTTCTCCTTTTCCTACTGCACTTCTCTCTTCCAAACTCACATGAAATTCTCTGAGGTATCTTCCCCCACTACTTTACTCTCCTAATCCTATAGCTCTCCCTTTCACCTCCATCACATCAGCTATCTTATAGAGAAGGGGTTAGTTGAGTCTCACAAATCCTAGGTGTGAGGCCATGCCTTGAATTCTGTGGGGTCTTTTAAAATGTGGATTACAGTGTGTTTACTGCAATCTATGAATTATTATACAATAAAGAGCTGGCTGGTATGTATGTATATTATGACCCTCTATTGTAAAGAAACAGAATTACTTTACTGTGTGTCATAAACACTATATTGCTAACAGCTGCTACACCAAAGGCGATTCTCCTTTAGCTCACATGGCAAGGGCTTGAGCTATTGGAGAAGGAAGATCTGACTTTTGTATGTACTACTGCCATGTAGTTCTGAGGGAGCATGGTGTGCAGCATAGCAATAACCACTAAGTTCCTAGGTGGTCCTGTTTTTTTACAATATGTTACATTGCTTTCATTAGTGAAATCTGCTGCACTTTTCCATGCAAACACTCATGTTTCAGCAACTGCTTAATACAGCAGATTCTGCCATTAGACATCTACATCACTGTGTTGCACCTTCATACACATCATTAGTGCCCTTGATTACTAAACATCTGGACTATGGGAGAAATCTTTTAACATGACAGCAGGTTCCTTCTCGGTTCTGACTGAGGATTTTGTCTCCTGCTGGAGCTCACAAGATGTATCAAAGAAAGAGTACACTGTGGGATCATGTTCCATTGGCTGAATCATTTTCATTTTCTATCAGTGAATTCACACAAGGCAATATTTGTGGCTGATCAAAAATATCTGCTCAGATAGCATAAGGAAATTTTAAAGGAAAACCATTACAAAATTATTTAACATTTTTCATTGATAAAAAGGAACAAAAGATTTTTCTTGACAGAATATAATTCTGGCACATGGCCGTTCCCAGCTGGAAAAGAATTCTGAGTGTTTTAGCCTACAAAGTAAACAAAGTAAAGCAATAAAGTGCAGTAATCAAACACCACATGCTAGAGTCAATAGGACAGGGGCAACGATCATGACACTGCAGCAATGCAGAAGCAGAACAAAAGAAAAATGTAGAGAGGGGCCCTTAGGGCTAAATTAGTGCAGCTGGTCCTGATGGAGCAATGCCAATTTATGCCAGTTGAGGTTGAAGTCCTAGGCTTCAATCAGAACCATACCAATGTTTATGAAGATGCCTCCATGTCCAAGTTTTCCGACCCTTGTATTTACAGGCTTTTCTGTGTCTCTCATCACCATGCTACCTGAGTGCCTCTCACACATGGTTGGTAGTAGCTTCACAACTTCTCAGGGAAGGAAGTATTATTAGCAGCCCCATCTTGCGGATGGGGTACACAGGCATAGAGAGGTTAAAGGAAACACTTTCAAAAGTGTCCTCTGGTTTTGAGTGCATCAGTTTTACCCTTCAAGTGTTTCCAGTTGGGCAGCCAACTTCAATGGCCTTCATGTTTTGGACACATGCCGTAACTGTTGCTGAACTGCAGCATTTACCATGTTTGCGTAAAAATCCTTCAAAGTCACCCCAAATTAAAACTATCTCCATAACTCACTCCCCCCTAGTTAACTACCCCCCACTGGGGGCAGCCTGCACAAACTGAAAAGCTTTGCGCTGTGCCACAGAGAATAGCAGATTTGGGTTCTGTCAGGCCAAGTGCACAGAGGCAGGTAGTGAGTTTCAGAGCTGATGTCCCCTCATGGCAAATGACTCACTTCCCACCTCTTCCAGTTTACATCTGGGAGTTGTTAGCCTGAGTGCTCTGCCTATCTTAATGGCAGTATACAGCAGAGATGTAGTCTCTAAGCCAGCCTGCATTGATTTAGAGTTTCAATTGGAAGTCAGTGCAGGCTACAGAGCACAGGTGGGATATACTTCCTGCTGGAAACACTGCTTTGTTCATTATTATCTTTAATGGAAGAAGGAGTCAAACACCTTTAAGAAAAGGATGAAGGAAAATGTAGGTCCGCCACTTAGCCAGGAAGGAGAGCTAATACCAGATGACACCAAGAAGGCTGAGGTGTTTAACTCCTATTTTGCTTCAGCCTTCACTAAAAAAAAGTTAATTGTGACCAGATGCTTAACATAATCAATATTAACAAGGGTGCCGAAACAAAAGCCGGAATAGGGAAAGAGTAGGTTAAAGAATACTTAAATAAATTAGATGTATTCAAGTCAGCAGTGCCCGATGAAGTTCACCCTAAGGTACTTAAGGAACTAGTGGAAGCAATCTTGGAACTGTTAGCGATTATCTTTCAGAAGTCATGGAAGGTGGGTAAGGTCCCAGAGGACTGAAGAAGGGTAAGCATAGTACCTATCTTTAAGAAGGAGAACAAAGAGGACTGGGGAGTTATAGACCAGTCAGCCTGACTTTGATACTTGGAAAGATACTGGAATGAATTATTACACAATCAGTTTGTAATCCCTAGAGGACAATAGGGTGATAAGTAATAGCCAACATGGATTTGTCAAGAACAGAGTAACCGAATGTCCTTCTTTTGACAGAATGACTGGCCTAGTGAATAGGGGGAAGCAATAGATGTAATATACCTTGATTTTAGTAAAGCTTTTGACAGAGTCCCACTTGACATTCTTATAAACAAACTAGTGAAATGAGGTCTAGATGAAATTACTATGAGATGAGTGCATGGATGATTGAGCAACCACACTCAGAGTAGTTGTCAAATTGAGAGGGCATATCTAGTGGGGTCCTGCAGGGATCAGTCCTGGGTCCAGTACTGTTCAATATTTTCATTAATGACTCAGTTAATGGAGTGGAGAGCCTGTTTATAAACTTTGCAGATCACACCAAGCTGGAAAGAGTTGCAAGCAATGTAGGGGACAAGATTAGAATTCTTGATAAATTGGAGAATTGTTTTGAAATCAACAAGATGAAATGTAGTAAAGACAAGCACAAAGTACTACACTTAGGAAGGAAAAATCAAATGCACAACTAGAAAATGAGGAATAACTGGCTAGGTAGTAGTACTGCTGAAAAGGATCGGGGAATTATAGTGGATCACAAATTAAAAATGAGCCAAAAATGTGATGCAGTTGAACCCCCTTCCCACCACCTCAAAACCCCCCACCCTAAAATAATTCTGGGGTGTATTAACAAGAGTGTTGTATGTAAGACACGGGAAGTAATTATTCCACTCTATTTGGCACTGGTGAGGCCTCAGCAGAGTACTGTGTCCAATTCTGGGCACCAAACTTGAAAAAGATGCTCATATGGACAAACTGAAGAGTCCAGAGAAGAGCCACAATAATGATAAAAGATTAAGAAAACCTGACCGGTGAGGAAGGTTAAAAAATCTGCGTACTGTATATTTAATTTTGAGAAAAGAAAACTAAGAGGGAACCTGGTAACAGTCTTCAAAGAGGTTAAGGGCTGTTAGAAAGGGGATGGTGATCAGTTGATCTTCATGTCCATTTAAGATAGTACAAGATATAATTGGCTTAATCTGAAACAAGGGAGATTTAGGTTAGATATGGGGAAAAATTTGCAACTATAAGGATAATTAAGCACTGGAATAGATTACCAAATAGGGTTGTGGAATCCCCTTCATTGGAGGATTTTAAGAACAGGTTAAACACCTGTCAGAGATGGTCATAGTTATACGTGGTACTACATTGGTGCAGAAGAATGGACAAGAGGACCTCTTAGGGTCCCTTCCAGCTCTACATTTCTATGAGTCTATGACAGAAGGGGATAAATTTTCTTTATTTTTTTGTTAATTAGGTGAGCACGATGAAAGTGACAGTCTTCACCACGAGATATCTGGAGGACAAGAAGCGGGAGAGGGTGATTTCATGTATGATGACACTGCATCTTCAAGCGGCTTTGCACCTGCAGGGCTGCAGAGGAAAAGGTACTTTGCTGCATTACTAACATTTCCAGTTATTCCCCATCCCGTTCTTCTTGGTGACAGCACTGCTGTTGGCAGCACACTCCATGGCTAGAATATCAACTTGCTGAAAGTATGGATCTCTAGCCTGCTGTACTTCTACATGGTATATTGTGATTGTCACCAGACACAGGTCACTGCAGAATGTGAGTAATGGAGAGAGGACCAGGATTAAGCTGCTAATGAAAGTGAGTTAGAGAAAGAGGACAGAAATCTTGAGAGTTGTCATGGTTGATGATCTGGGAAAAAAAATGAGTCTGATCCAAGTCCCACTATAGTCAGCAGGAATTCTTTCATTTATTTCAGTGAGCATTGTATCATACCCTGTATTTATATCTGCTATATATCTATAGCTATATAATACTCTGCATGTGCAGAGTTACTTCGTATGTATGTAATGTCTGCTTGCTCAGAGTGGCATCGTGTCCCCTCTAGTGCAGTTTAGGTCCCTTAGAGATTGATGAGCCTGCTACAACCTTGGCTAGGAGACATGCGTCTGTTACAAAATGCTGACCCACACAGGGGTATCGGCAGTGGGGATCAAACCTGGGACCTCTGGAACTTAATGCATGAACCTCTACTGCCTGAGCTAAAAAATATGTCTCTGTTAGCCAAACCAGTAGCAGACTTATTAATCTCCCCTGGGCTAGACACCACTAGAGGGGGACAGAGTGCCACTCCAAGAAAGCAGGGGTTACATATATCATATATCAATGTATAGGATATCTATCTATGAACAGAGAGAGAGAGAGAGGCAGGTCTGATGAAGTTAGAATATCATATCCTGTGTTATGCAGGAGGTCAGGCTAAATGATCATAATAGTCCCTTCCAACCTTAAAATCTACGAATCTATGAACTGGATAAGAATCAGACAGAGATTTTCAGATCCCGGCATTAATTCCCTCTTTGCATTTTCATACTAAGCATTAAGATAAAATGTGAAGAAACATAAAGCTGTTTTGGGGAGATATGGAAATGCTTAGTATCATTATCCCCGAGAAATATCCCAGGGCTCACATTTGAAGTGAATGCTGGTGATATAAAATCAAGTAGCCCATCTCAAAACAAGTCACTAAAAAATAGTCGTTTCAAGGAAAATGGTACTAAACATGTCTCTTGAGCATGTGTCAAAGAACAAGAATGTAACATTTTTGATGGGTGATGCATAATATTCTGTTCTATAATTTAAACAGAGCAAAACTGGTGTCCAAAATTCATGATGGCGAAATAAAATCCCAGAATTATCAGGTGAGTAGACTGCATGCACACACTTATAATAACACTACTTATGCTAATTAAAATAACTGCTGGGATTGAATCTGAGGCTGTTTTTGTGCATGTGTTGTATCTGTGTCCTGCAGATCGCAATAACAATCATTGAAGCCCGGCAATTAGTTGGTGAGAATATTGATCCAGTGGTGATCATAGAGATTGGAGATGAAAAGAAGCAAACAACAGTCAAAGAAGGCACAAATGCTCCATTTTACAATGAAGTGAGTATCTTGCAGTTGGGAAGATGCTGTCTGAAATGGTTGCAGAATGGTGATTGTTCATATTACAGTGACTAGAGATTAATGACAAAAGCAATCTTATCTCTCGGACTTGTGAAGTTTGTCAGCAAGCTGTTAAAATTTAAACTATGGAAGAGCAAAAGTGACAACTCTGCTCCATTCTGCATTTCTCAACCTCTCTCTTTTCATGTTCCCTCCAATCTGATCAGCCGAGGACATGACTCGCCGTGTCTCATTCCTCCTCTACCACTCCCATCCTTCATTCATGAGCTTTTCCCAGACTAGTTTCCCCAACCCACCATCACACTCTCCAAGTTCAAATCGCTCTGACACTTGCTTTTGCAAGTTACACAAGGAGTTTGATAAAATAACTTCCAAAGCAAACCAAATTATTTCTTCTTCTGGGCTTCCTATCTTCTCTGCCTCTACCTTTTAGATTTAGAGCTCTTAAATAAATGTAGTGTGTGTTTAAAAATAATCACTTAGAAGCATATGTGCAAGTATATTAGATTAGGCCAGAACTTCAAACTGTGTGGCAAATAGTGCTTGCTAAAGACAGCATAAGGACAATACTAATCTGCAATTTTGTTTTTCCACAGTATTTTGTGTTTGACTTCATTGGACCTCAAATGCATTTGTTTGACAAAATTATCAAAATCTCTGTAAGTATTTTGGGAAGTTTTATGTTTTTTTATTAAACAAGGATCAAATATTTGGCTGTGTGTGTTATACTAGGCCTAACAGTGATGTTCATAAAAAGAGAAAAAATTTGTTTTAAATGGAAATGGTATCATGAGGTTGTGCGCTAAGGTGAAGTCAGGAATGGGGAAAGGTAGAAGTGGCAATGACTTAAAGAGACTTAAAACAACCCAACAGCCAGATCCAGTGTGAATTTTCATGGGCATCTTTTTGAAAGTAAATTATAAACTAGTGAACAGTGTGTTAGTTGGTTGGATATTTGAGTGGCGCATTTGCCTCACACTGGTCCTCTGTAGAGGATGAATTTCACCCAGTGTTAATGGAGCCCTCATTGTTGTCTTCATCCCTTTAATTTTTAACCTTCACATCAGTTTTTCTCAGTTTATTGAGCTGAAACTTTTTATTTTGGGGGGGCAAGGGGCGGGCGGTGCTTATCTCAGTTCTTCAGCCACAACCCAAGTTCATATTGAAAGCTGCATTCCAGCTCTTTAGGCATGAGCAATACCAGTGCTAAGACAATCCTAGCATTTTAATTGTTGCTTGTTACTCAGGAGGAGAAGGAACCCAACTGCAAGTTAAGTTGCTATGCTCAGTACTGCATTGACTCTGTTGTGGTGAAACCCCAAGGAGCAAATCCAACTGTCCCAATCAGTCTTGCTTTGAATACTGAAATGAACAAAGATACAGATACTTATTTTGTCAAAGATGGTTTCATGCACCTGATGAAAGCTGTGTGGCTCTGAATTAACTGCTAATCTCTGCCAGGAATATGTTCCTAAAATAATTGATTCTAGGAATGAAGAAGCATTTAAAGTATGCTGTGGGGAATGTGTGTGTTTCGCATAGCATTGAGAGGTTTAATATGTAAAACAGGTATAGATCACTTAAGAAGGAAGAATCCCATGCACCGCTACAAGCTGGGGACCAACTGGCTAAGCAGCAGTTCTGCAGAAAAGGACCTGGGGATTACGGTGGATGAGAACTGGATATGAGTCAGCAGTGTGCCCTCGTTGCCAAGGAGACTTAGGGCATATTGGGCTGTATTAGTAGGAGCATTGCGAGCAGATCGAGGGAAGTGATTATTCCCCTCTATTCTGCATTGGTGGGGCCACAGCTGGAGTAATGTCTCCAGTTTTGGTCCCCCTACTAGAGAAGGGATGTGGACAAATTGGAGAGAGTCTTGCGGAGAGCAACGAAAATGATTAGGGGGGTTGGGCACATGACTTACAAGGAGAAGCTGAGGAAACTGGACTTATTTAGTCTGAAGAAGAGAAGAGTGAGGGGGGATTTGATAGCAGCTTTCAAAAAACTACCTGAAGGGGGATTCCAAAGAGGATGGCGCTAGGCTGTTCTTAGTGGTGGCAGATGACAGAACAAGAAGCAATGGTCTCAAGTTGCAGTGGGGGAGGTCTAGGTTGGATATTAGGAAAAACGATTTCACTAGGAGAGTGGTGAAGCAGGGTGGTGGAATGGGTTACCTAGGGAGGAGGTGGAATCTCCATCCTTAGAAGTCTTTAAGGCCCGGCTTGACAAAGCCGTGGCTGGGATGATTTAGTTGGTGTTGGTCCTGCTTTGAGCAGGGGCTGGGACTAGATGACCTCCTGACGTCTCTTCCAACCCTAATATTCTATGATTCTATGATCTAATTTGCACTTTCCCCAGAGATAAATCAGTAGTTGAATGGTTCACACGAGCAAATAGAATGATACCAAGGAAGTGCACTTTTGTTTCCCATTGAAGCCCCAGATGATGAGAGTATCTAAGCAGGTATTGGTTTTGGGGTTTGGACAAGTATCTATAGTTTAGGGATGACTCTTCAGACTTCTGTGGAGCTACATTGATTTACACCAGCAGAGCATCTAGTCCTATATATGTATCCCAAGCCTTTTTCAAACCTAAAACTGGGCTGGAACTTGAGCAAGAACTGCTAAAGAGATATGAGGCAGTGCCACTTGTATTCGTAGCTAGAAATACCACAAGCCTTGCCTCTCATGTAGTATTTCAGCATTTCTGCTTCCAGTCCCAGCCTCACATCCAAAAATTTAAAAACCATTAAAAATGGTTCCGTTTGAATTTGGTCAGAGAAGTGAACAATGGTTCAAGGTATTGGGAAAGGTTCTTTTTTTTTTTTTTTTAATGAAGTACTTTGCCCATTTACAACAAAAACACCAGGCCTAGATCAGAACAGGGCCCACATTTGAGTGGCAGAACCAGATGGCTGTCTAAGAGTCACGTGGATCCATGTATACAAAACCTCTTGTTGCAAGATTCATGGAGATGTTCACTATGTATTTGAAGAGCCAGGATCTAGTCTCAATTTTCATACCATCAGAAGTGCAGGGCTTCAAATGCAGTTATCTTGGTTGGGTGCACAAAGTGGGTATTTTCATGTATGAAAGGCCAGTTTGAGGTCCAGCAAGTCACTTGTGTTAGCAAATTTCTAGTTTGTATTCCAAATTCCAACCTAATGTTGTGGTGGTTGCCTATGTAGCTTGGGCATATAAGGGTGAAATTCACCCTATGCAGAGCACCGGCGCAAGGTCTTTGGACCAGTTAAGCTCCTCTTATACCTTTAATATAAAGCTTCATTAGGGCTCAACTAGTGCATAGGCACCCTTGTTGGCCTTTCGCACAGATGTGTATTTCAACCCCAATTGCATGCACGTTTTGGTGCCTGGCGCTGTCCCGCAGGATTAAACCCATAAAGAATGGAATTAGGTCTTTGTAAGATACTTGCTGTGTAAGAAGAGTAGATATTTTCCCAAGAGAAACACTTCTTCCATTTGAATTCTATACATTTATCTACATATATTTAAAAGATACAAAAGTAATTAGAGCATATTAAATCAATATCTTGCTTATTCATTTTTTCTCTACACTACATCTTCTTCTTTGAATTATACTATAATTGCAACAATGCCTTCACCAGATAAATGTCTGTTATTTTACTTCCATGTCTAATTTTTCTGATTAAATTTTTCTTTGGTAACTTAACCATTTGTCAGCATCTGGGTTGACGGCCTGAATGCCAAGTTTCAACACAGAAAATGGGCCAGTGCCTCAGCTGGTGTAACTTGGTCTAGTTGCATTGAATTCAATGGAGATACTTGACTTACACCAGGAGAGGATTTGGCCCCAAGATTGTAATGATTAGGTCATAAACAAAATATGGCATTTATAAAGGAAATGCTAATCTAATACAATGCTAATGTATGCTATTATAATCAGGAATTCATTTCAGTTATCTTGGAACATGGCTTTAGAAAAAGCCAGCATGTTAAGGGAATAAAATTGAATGAGTGAGCAAATACATGTCCTGGCAAGAAACAGCACCACAGGGGATGGAAAACTTCCTACGTTTGCTTGGTTTGAAGCTAGCCTGAGGAGAATCAAAGTTTAACAGCCTTCAAGACTACAAATCCCTCACACACCGAATCCATATTATCATAGAAATGTACAGACTTGTGTTTAGAAGCCTCAGGAAAGCAAATAATATAGCAGCACTACCATGTCTCAGCCCAGCAGTTAGTCTCCTGGGGGAGAACAGGGTCCTTTTCTGTCTCTTAAGCCCTTAAAAACTAATGGATTTCCTTCTTGTTAACATCTTCAGACACATTATGGCAACATCCTTTCAATGCTGTAGGCATAATTGATACTGTACTTTCACTCTAAGCCCTTATCCCCACTACTCAGTTACATTCTAGACTGACATTCCTCCTGCTCCTTCTCAGCGGGAAAGTTTGAAGAAAATCCGTTCAGTTATTTTTTGAGTTTATTGATTGTGAAAAAATCCACCATGGGTTTTTAGCTGTTCAGATGGTTATTGTGCTTTCTTCTCCCTTTCTCCCCTCCCCCATGGAAAAAAGAAAAAGAGTTTGATTTGAAACTTCAAACTTGCCCACTTTACTACATCTGAGTGGAGAGCGGGGAGGGTTGGACAGCAGGGGAAGCTTGAGAAATAAGAGTGAAAAAACTACATACAGAGCACGGCGCACAAGAGCTGTTAGTTACTTATTTTCCTTGTCAATTTAAGAGCCCCATCCTGCAAGGGGTGGAGCCCTGTGGGACTTCAGTGGGAATAGAGAACACTCAGAATCTCACAGGGGCATAGGTGCTGCCACAGCCCCTGGTTTGAAGTGGTTTCCATCATATACAGGGTTTACAGTTTGATTCAATGGCTCTCAGCACCTCCACTATACAAATTGTTCCAGCACCTCTGCACAGGGGTTCCTCACACTTCACACCAGAAGGCCCCTATGTGCCCACAAAGTGTAGTTTTCTCATGGGACTATCCCTGAATATCCACTCAGACTCTGGAAAGGGGCGAAAAAATAAAAGGAGAGCAATGAGAGAACTGGACCATGCCCTTGACCTTTGCTCTAATAGATCCCTTTCTTGCCCCAACTAAAGCTTTATGAAATGTCGTGGTTTTGGTTGTGCAGGACTTGTGAAAGTGTTTTATGTGGAGTGGAGCTGCCAGTTTGGTTTCCATGGGTTCATGCTCCTATTGCAGCCACAAAGTCAAAGTGAAATTCATCCAAAGCTGTTGTTTTCCCTGGTTTCAAGGTGAAACCACTGAGTTTTCATGGTTTCTTTGAACCCCAAAGCCTATTTTAACTCAGGTTTCTTGAAAATTAGATGGATGCTATATTAGTGATTTGACTGGTCTGGCATTAGGTTGACTGCTGCTTCAGTTTCCCAGAAGGCCTTGCTGAATGCTACGGTCATATGATCCATGGGCTACAAGTCCTATGATTTGAGAGGAGACTCAAGGTCTATCTCCCCCATGACAGATCCAAACCAAAACCTGAATGCAAGTCTGTATCTGTGTCTAGAAAATATAGAACTGAAGCCCTGGATACGTGTGCTTCCAAATTTGGGGGCTCAAAATCCAGATCCAAATTTGAATTCTTCACAAGTTTGGGGTGTGTGGATTTGGCTGTTCTAGAAACATGAACTATGAATTCAGATCCTAACCCAGATCTAGGATTTTAGTTTCAGGCCTATCTTTCCTCCCAGTTTGGCCAAAGATTGTCTGAAAAATCTGCTAGCTCTTGTGAACTTTTTCTCAAACATGGGTTGAGTTCCAGACTTTTAATTAAACCCGAAACCAGTGAGATTTCTTTCATAACAAAAGGTTCACACAGCTTTTCTTCCAACCCCACCACAAGGAAATGCTGCTGGCCAGTAGCCTGCTTGTCACACACTCAGGGATTTGAAAACCAAATCAAGATGTGAGGGGGAATGATCTGACCAGGAGATGCTGCTGTTGAATCCCTAATCTGAAAGGATGGAGCAAGTGTCCCATGGACCTGATCTTCCTCTCATTTGCACCAGTTTACATCCGTGTCACTCACTGACATCAACAGAATGACATTTTGTGAGCTCAGCATTGGGCGCATTGTGCAAAATACATATTGAAGCTTTGGAAAGTGACAATGTAATTTCTTCTCCTCTGTCTACACACAGTTTTTGTACCAATTTAATTATTGGTTTAGAAACCAATACAGGCACAACCCTTAGTGTGGATGCAATTATTCCGAGATAAAACTGCTTATATTCCCTCTTGCTTGTTTAAATGGACACATATAAGTAGTTTAATATTGTTATAACTGTGCGTTCCACTGATTTAACTATATTGGTTTCTAAACCCATACAATTAAATCAGCACAAAAACTGATCAGCCCTAAGGTGTCTATGTCTCTTGTTAGATATGATCCCCACTGGCTTCTGTGGCTGCTTTTGTCATCTATGTTAAATATCTTTGCTTGGAATGGTGTTTCATATGTTGAGTGGAAGGGAATCTCTAATGTGCCTTTCTTTAACAGGTTATGCACAACAAGCTGATCGGGAGCTTATTGATTGGTTCCTTCAAAGTAGATTTGGGGACAGTGTATAATCAGCCAGGTAGGAGATGCATTTTCTAACTTCTCTTTTGTTTCATATGTTTTTTCTGCTGTTTGTCTTCTTCAGCCACTTGAATCCCTTCTTGGGGCCATCACAGAGCAATTCACCAAGGTCCAGGTTTTCAAAAGAGCTCATCTTCTCTTTAGGCACCAAAGTAAATGGCTGGAATTAATTTTTTTTTAGAGCTCAGCATGTTGCATGCTAAGTGTTGCAAAGTTAGCTGCAGAAAACTAGGTGTTTTTGCAAATCTGGCCCTTATTTAGGTGCTTAAATGGAGTATGAATTCTTGTGAAAAACTGGCATCATTTGTGTATGGTGACTGCTTGAAAATCTGGTCCCGTGTGTTGTATAAGAGAGGAGGTCAGGAAGGGAAGAGGGGAGATAGAGAGGAGACTGGAAAAGGGACCATGTGGGATGGTGAAATGACAAGAGAAAAACAACAGAGAAGGCCAAAGGAAGAAAGAGAAAAAGCAGGATAGAGAGGAAAAGATCCAGCCCGTTTGCATCATCACCTCTACAGCTGTTAAGCACTTTCTGAAATTTTAAATAAACAGCCCAGGAAGGAATTTCGCTGATTTCCTCCTACCTCACATTTATGACCAGTTCTATGAGTCACAGACTGGAATGGTTCTAGAAAACAAATATCTACACTGCAGTACAGTTTTTATGTATTTAACTTTTCAGCATCCCTATGAGGAAGGGGTATTCTATGTTATAGCTAGGGAGCTGAAACACAGAAGCTATGTCTTCACTGCAAAAAAAAACAAAACAAAAACCCTGCAGCAGCAAATCTCAGAGCCTGGATCTACAGATTCCGGCTTGTGCTACACTGTGAAACACTGGTAACTACTCTCTGGGAATGATTTTATGCATCCACCTTATAGTAGCTCCATCTAGGTTGTATTTCCCTAGTTTGTTTATGAGAAGGTCATGCAAGACGCTATCAAAAGCCTTACTAAAGTCAAGATATACCACATCTACCACTTGCCCTCAACCACAAGGCTTGTTATCCTGTCAAAGAAAGCTATTGGGTTGGTTTGACACAATTTATTCTTGACAAATCTGTGCTGACTGTTATTTATCACATTATAATATTCTAGGTGTTTGCAAATTGATTGCTTAATTATTTGCTCCATTATCTTTCCAGGTACAGATGTTAAGCTGACTAGTCTGTAATTCCCTGGGTTGTCCTTATTTCCCATTTTATAGATGGCCACTATATTTGCCCTTTTCCAGTCTTCTGGAATGTATCCCATCTTCCATGACTTGTATTAGCTTGTATGTTTTACAGGTCATCAGTTTTGTGACAAGTGGGCACTTCTCACAGACCCTGCTGACATTAGGACGGGAGCCAAGGGATACCTGAAGTGTGATATCAGTGTTGCTGGGAAAGGAGACACCATACAAGCCATTCAGAAAGCAAGTGATGCTGAAGAGCAAATTGAAAAGTACTGTAAAAATTTTCCTTACTTTGCATCTGTCAAAGAGGAAAGAAAATACATGAAAAGTCCTTTTCTCCTGTTTACAGAATACATGCCTTGCTTGTCTAATCTGGGCTTGTTTTAACAGACATCTCTGTATGTGCTGCTTTGATGTGCTGGGGGGGTGGGGACAAGAGAGTTCTTCTAATTCCACCAACAAATGAAATGGAGGGATTATTGTCAGTTCCCTGCCTCTGAGGGAGTTCATTCTCATCTCAGGATACTGCTAACTCCCTGCCTGAATGACTTGACTCTGGAGCCATTTGAAATATTTCTGAACAGCAATTTTTTGCCTGGAGAATGCACCAGATTGCAGCAAACTTGAGGTTTTTTTTTTTGTTTTTTTTTTTAAACCACCAAAAAACCCAATATGATAGGAAGACATTCTTTATCCTCCTATTGTGTGTGCTTGTGTGTATTCTTTATATACATGTACAAACACCGCCCCCCATTACAAGTTACACACACTGTGTGCCGTGCTGCCCTATCACTATTCTCAGTATATTTTACAGGAACAAAGTATAAACATTTCTAGCAGGGGCACTTCATAGACATCTGCCTGCCAAGTAGTGTTGCCGCCTTCTGCAGTTATGGTCACTAGAGAATGCTTTTATTTAGGTGGAAAAACAAATGCACACTCCATGTCCCCCATTTCCATCCCCTGCCTCCAGGACACGGTATTTATCACAAGTTACGCTGTAAAAAATGGTGTGACCCCTTTGTTAAAAATACTGTCTTGGAATCACTTCATTGTCTAGCTGAGTTTTCATTCTGAGGGAAATGACTTTTTTTTATTCTTGTAGGAACCTCTTGATCCCCAAAGGATTTCCATCTGAAAGACCGTGGGCCAGATTTTATGTGAGAATCTATAAAGCAGAGGGGCTTCCAAAGATGAACTCCAGCATCATGGCTAATGTCACCAAAGCATTCATGGGCGACAGTAAGGACCTTGTGGATCCGTATGTGGTGGTCATGTTTGCAGGTCAAATGGTAAATTGGGACTGTATTGCTCACAAATGTAGGCCTTGCTTCCTGGCAGTTGAGTTACTTGCAAATGTTAAAGCTAATGCACTTTTACTTAGCGCAGGTCTACACTTAAAACACTGCATCAGCACAGCTGCAACAATGCAGCTGTGCTGCTGTAGCTCTTTAATGAAGACACTCTAAGCTGAGACACTGCTTCTCCTGTTGGCTTAGTTAATCCACCTCCATGAGAAGCAGTAGCTATGTTTGCTGGAGAAGCTATCCCATCAACATAGCACTGTCTACACTGACACTTAGATCGGTATAACTACATCATTCAGGGGTGTGGATTATTCACAGCCCTGCACGATGTAGTTATACCAAAGTAATTCTGTACTGTAGACCAGAGCTTAGTGTCTTGAAAAGTAGGATGAGTACATTCTTTTGTCATCTTTAGTGCCCAAATTGCTCAGAACCTGAGTAAATTGCAGACTTAATACCAGCGGTAAAGTAGTAGAGAAAATAAAGTGCTGTAGATTCAGATTAATAAAACATGAAGTCAGGATGCAGAAAAACTACACACTGTGGTATTATGCTAATGTAATACATCTAATTCGCTTACAGTCAAGAAAGGCTAAAATTCCCAAGGTGGCACAAACTAGATTCTAAGGCTGCATCTTTACTAATGAATTTCATAGCTCTCATTCTGTACTCTCTTCTGATGGTAGCTGTGGCGGAAGCTGTACTGCAAACATAGGGCTCTAGTGGTGATGCTGTTTTTATTATTGTCCCTACAGATGAGGCCTGTTTGTACTGTAATTTCCACCATTGCTACCACTGGTGGAGATTCACTCATGCTTCATTTGGGCTAGGAAGTTTGCTAGGACAGACAAGGTCCAAGGGCCTAGGTTCTTGCCTTATGTAATTTTTGGGTGAGCTAGAGTTCATTTCACTGCTCTTCTCCAGTGCCTAAAAATACCTGACTCCCATAGAAAAGTAGCTGGAGACCCACAAGTCATTCTCTAAGGATTTTCAGCCAGGATTGCATAGGGTCAGCCTCCTCACATTCAGGTCCCGAAAGGAACTAAAGAAATGAATTTAATTTAAAAACTTTATAAAATCTTATAAAGAAACAAATAATAATCTAATTTTTACAGCATAACACAGCTATTTTATAATCCATAGACATTATCTTCACAGTTATACATAAATGAAATTAAAATCTGAACAGTTCGATCCCCACAGAAACATAGTGAGAAGAAACTGAGAGTTCCCAAAAGCTTAGGTTTAGTTCACCTAAGTCTCAGTTAGAGTCTTTGATCACTACATCTATACAATCTGCTGAGTCTAAGGGTATGTTTACACTGCCTGCCGGATTGTCTTGTCTAGTCTAGATGTGATAAATTGATCCCTGAGCGCTCTCCCATCGACTCCTGTACTCTACTGCCATGAGAGGCGCAGGCGTAGTCGACAGGGGAGTGGCAGCACTCGACTCACCGCACTGAAGTCGATCTAAGTATGTCGACTTCAGCTATGTTATTCACATAGCTGAAGTTGCGTGACTTAGATTGACCCCCCACACCAAGTGTAGACCAGGCCTAAAACAACATCTTCCCTCCACTTGCTTGTAGGAATCTTCAGCTGGGATCCAGACAGACTCTTCCTCTGCTGAAATCACTGCTAGCCAGTAAGCTAACTCATTAACCAACCACTCAGTTAAATCACAAGTGTACAGATTTAAAGAAAACTCTGTTACAAGAAAATAGAAAATGGTGAATAGCAAAATATAAATGACTCTTTCCCCATTAGTTGGTGAATTGCAGTACTTGAGACAATTTAACTAAAACAGTTTGGCTAAAATCAAAGCAACATTCAAAGCACACAATTAAAATAGAATAAATTATTTTTCCCTCCGAGTTTCCCCTTGCTATAATTACCATTGCCCAGGCTGCCCCGTTAGAGGGTTAACAATATCACTAACCTGCCGCAAAAGACTTCCAAGTTAGGGACAACAGCCTGCTTCCTGCACCTGGGCTCAGCTTCCCAACTCACACAGGGCACATGGCCCTTTGCAAAGCAGCTGCCCTGACTGCTCACCCTCATGGAGTCTGACACCAGCAGCAGGGAACCTATTGGAGCAGACACAAAACTACCACATCCAGTTCCAGAAGCTTCTGGATGTGGAGTGCTTAATCTGCCTAGCAGCAATGACCCAGACATAACTCACTCCTACCTCCCCCCAGTGGGTCTCTTGAAGAGATATCTCCCTGTTAGGCACATGGGTTATCCTTACACCAGTTTTACTTTGGCGTAATTTAATTGACTGGCATGGAGTTTGTCTTCATTACACTGGTGTAACTGAGATCAGAATCAGGCTGAACATTTACACCCATATTTTTTTCATTAACTTTTCATATCTGTTCATATGGAGGCTTTTGCAGAAATTCATATTTGTGCATGACCAATGCATTGCGACTGCAAATGAAGCCATTATCGCAGACTTCTAGCTTCCTAATTTGCACCCATGCTTTCAGTTCATGTGCACAAAGCTGACTTTCTGAATATGTAAAATTTTACACCTGAAAAAAAATGTGGGTGCAAATATCTGACCTATTTGTGGGTTTGTGAGTCTTTGTGTACGGTTTGGGTTTTCTGTGGAACACAATTCTAATTATAGGGGTAGGAATTATCCAGTGGTGTTTATTATCGGATGCGGGGTTTAGGGCTGACCTCCCAAGAGTCTCAGGTTTTGCAGAACTGTCCTATTTTAACCCCCAGATAAAGTGAGTATTTCCTGCATTCAGGGCCATCCAGAAAGGGGCAGTTTGCCCTTGGCCTCTTGTTTGAGAGGGCCCCAAACTGAGTGGTATTGCAACCTGGTGCACAGAGTTGCAGCACCACTCAGATTTGGTCCATCCACCCATCTGGAGCAGACAGGCCAGTCCTGAGTGATGCTGCATCTTGCTTTGGCCATGTGATATGTCAGGAGGCATGAGTTAGGGCAGATGGATCCAGGACTGCATGGATCCACTGGCTGTTCCTCTGAGAACTCGGAATATAAAAAACAATACTACAGCCAGAAGTTGCAGTAAGGTCGCTGGAACAGCCCTGCTTTCAGTTTCAGGCCTAGGTGGAGGATTCCTGCCCCTTTGGGCCCTCCCTGACATGCCCAGTCACATGGGATGCACATAGGGTGACCAGATGAGAGGAAGAAAATATCAGGACACATGGGGGGGCGGGTCCGCCGGTGGAGAAAAAAAAAAAAGCCACGTGCTGCAGACGGAGCGAAATATCGGGACAAATTGTGTCCTGACCAAAGATCGGTTGGGATGTGGGACAAACACCTAAATATCGGGACCTAAATAAATAAGTCAAAATGGGTCACAAGTGATGCATAAGGCCTTGTGCTGGCCTTCTGCACAGGGATAGATTTCACCTGACAGGTGACAACTGCGCTGACATACCACTTGTTCCTTAGAACCAAAGTTTTAATTTAAAAGGCCACCTCCATGTGTACATGGCAGAAATATCACTCTGAGTGCACAGAGAGGAATTGAACTGGTACACTGAAGAGTTACACATCGCACTAAACCTTACTAGTTCTGTGTGAGAATTCCAAGGCCAGGTGTGGCCCTTCATTAAATACTTAGGAGAAAACAAAGAAGGAAACTCCCACAGTAGTTATTGCAATGTAGCATTATGCTAGGTGTTAGCACTGACTAAGAGAAAAGCGGAGATGCTTTCAAGGTTCAGTAAATATACTAGACTGGAAAACTGTGCTTAAACATTATTTTTATTTAGACCACATGTTTTCTCTGCGAATGAAGAGATAGGGCTTGCTAGAGGACTTTGTTATACTCAGCATTGTTCTCCAGAATCTGGTCTAGCCTCAAGGTCTAGAGCTGCTGGTCTTTCATTTCAGGGACGAACAACAGTGCAAAAAAACTGTGCTGATCCTGTGTGGCATGAACAGATTGTCTTCAAGGAAATGTTTCCCCCACTGTGTCGAAGAGTCAAAATCCAGGTGTGGGATGAAGGCAGCATGAATGATGTGGCCTTAGCCACACACTTCATAGACCTGAAAAAAATCTCAAATGAACAAGACGGAGATAAAGGTAAAGAGGAAAAAGTTTGTTATAAAAACTCTTCTCCCTCCCCCACCACCCATGGGATAAAATTCACCAGCATGATGACTGGATACTAGTTAAGACCCAGTTAAGGGCTCCAAAGGGCTTTAGTGAGGGTTAGGCCTTTTGTTGGTTGTATGAAAAATCCTACTTTATACAGAGCTGAATCTTTTTGTGTGTTTAATGGAATGGTGTTGTCCCCTTTGTTACAAAGACTCCTAAATAGCATCATTTTGATCAGTATCTAAAAGGATTCTTAACCTTTCTGGCAATGTGGCCATGACCTGTTACCATGTGGCATTTCTATTTCAGTTAGGGTCAAATGATGTGAATTCAGGGCTAATGCCAAAGGCACTTGCATTGCCAGGCAAACAAGTATGTATCACTTTTCAGGGGCAGACCAGCCTTCTATTTTTGATCTACTCAATGGCAACTATTTGTTCCTAGTTACTCAAAAAAAGAAAAATAAGCCATTTTAAAGTGTCATAGAGCTAAATCCTCTCCCCAGCTCCCAGTCCAAGTAACAGGATGGGCATTGGAACGCCTGGTCCAAGGATAGGGATCTTCCCCCCACATCCCAGTCTCAATCTGCAGAGCATGAAGGGATCCACTCCAGGGCTCTGGCGCCTCTCCTATTCCATAGAGGGAATTGCTGGAGGAGACTCATTGTGGCAGATAGTCTGTTTCATGCTGCACCACCCCAGTCCCTAGGTAACAGTACATAGATTTCCCCTGTGGAGCAGTGCTCTGTACTGTATTGGGGTATGTACATGACTACAACCTCCCCAAATCCCATTCTGCAGCTGGAGGGACACCAGCACCCATAGAAGTGGGGTCAGATTGAGCCCCTTTATGAGTAAAACTCTCAGAGAACAGAGTTCTGCAAACAATGTGTGAGAGAGTGAGAGCTTGTAATGCAAATGTTGTAAAATATGCATCATCTCCAGGGTTCTTGCCTACCTTTGGACCAGCTTGGATCAATCTCTATGGCTCACCTAGGAACCACTCCCTAATGGACGACCACCAGGAGCTCAATGAAGGTTTTGGGGAAGGCGTCTCCTTTAGAGGTCGCCTCTTAATTGAAATTGCAGTGGAGATACTTTCAGGGGGAGCGCAAGAGTCTAAATTTTCAAAGATCATTAAAGAGATAAAGTTACCTTCCAAAGATAAAGACTCCAAAGCATCTAAAGGAAAAGAGAAAACAGACAAAGCAGAGGATGGGAAATCATCTTCTCCTTCAGACAAGGCAAACTCCACCGAGGCAGAAGTTGAGCCCTTTGATGTGCCTGCTGAGGTTAGTTTAAAATTTAGAGATTGTTTGATGCTTGGTTCAAAGTATGTAGCTAATTGACAAACTAAGGTCCCAGTCATGCAGTCAGGTCTGTAACCTGGATGAAGTGGGGTTCATACGCTCACATCCAGTTACAGGGTTTGCCATACAAATGGATCATAAATTTATATATGTCATTAATATCATTTACTGAATAGGATGGAAATCATTATTTACTATAGGTACGGTACAAGCACCTGCGTATAGGCTTTGCACACATATAGGAAGATTCAGTCCCATATCTTCCTATTGTGGGGATTCTTGCACCTTCTTCTCAGGCATCTGGTGCTAGCAACTGTCAGAGACAGAATACTGGACTTTTTGGACCATGGGTCTGCCCCAATATGGCAATTCCCATGTTCCTAAGTGCTAGACCTGAAGTGTTCATCATCTAATGTTGAGTAGCTTTATTTAAACACCCACTTTTAGTCTTGGGGGGTCATAACAGGACACACACATTTAAAAATTAGGTTCCTCATTGTCTCTTGGAAATAAACTGTTTCCGAAACAGTGGGTAGACACCAGCAGTGGCTTTACTGTGCGTTCATGGGTTCAAGTGCACCCTCAGAAATAATGAAACCAAGGGTGCAAAAACACTGAATGTTTTTGATACACTTTTGATAGGTGTGTGTGGCTTCACGTTAATCATATTTGGGTATAGACACCAAGAGCAGAACTGCATTGATAAATGTACATTTTCACAGGCAAATATACACTTCTTCTGGCCCAGCGCAGAGGGGAGGCCCATGGGCGAGAGCGAATTCTGCCCCACATTCACCCTGCAGCAGCAGCTCCTGTCTCGGGGCAGGGGGGCTGAGCCTGGCTCCCCACTCTGGGCATTGTGCATGGGATTGCAGCACCACTCATGATGATGAAGGGACAGCCAGGCCAAACCAGAGTGGCATTGCAATCCTGTGTGCCAGGTTGCAATGCTCAGAGCAGAGAGTTGGGCCCAGACCCACAGGACAGGAACTTCTGTTCCAGGGTGAGGGTGGGGCAGGCTTGCTCTCCAGCCATCCCCTTACTTGTGGCTTCTCCTCCACACCAGGCTGGGATTAGGGTTGTGGTGCTGGGGCAGAGCATGCTGCTGTTGGTAGCTGGCACCCCCTCAGCAATTTATTGAAGTGCACTCATTGAATTGGGAGCCTCGATTCCACCTCTGGTGAGTACCTTTAATGGGCATCTGAGCATGGTTGACAAAAGGCTCTACTGTGTTAGTGTGATATGAAGGGGTAGAACCTAGCCTCTCTCAGGTCTATGACCATCAGCATTTCCTTTCTTTAGGAACCTCTCTCTTTATTGTCATTCAGGATGGAGAATGAAGCTTGCAGACTGCCACCACAGTAGTGAGGGCCACCTTCCCTGAACTAGGGCCAAATTGTGTGCTGGGGTAAATGGATATCACTCCATTACCTTCAGTAGAATATCACCTATTCACACCAGCAGAGAATTTGGCTCACAGTCATTAAGGCCACTAGCCTCTCCTCCTTTAAGTCCCTTCTTGAGGCCCACTTCTGCTGCAATACCTACAAGAAACTGGCAACTAATAATATCTAGGTACAGAGCCAGCAGGGGTAGTTGGGATTGATAGACACTGGGTCTGATTGTTTCTTTTATTCATGCTAATCAGTAGTAGCACCATTTAAGTCACTAGTGTGAAACTAGTGGAAGTGTGAGAAGCAGCAGCCCAACTGCATGTTTTCCCCTCTCTCTTATCCTTCATGTGGCTTCTCTTCTGGAATTGCGAGTGTACCACCGACAGATCCTAGTCGTCAGGATCAAGCCTGCAGCCTCTGGAGCTTAGTGCATGAGCCTCTACCACATGAACTAAAAGCCAACTGGCTGTTAGCTAAGGCTGTAGAGCAGACTCATTTTATCTCCCTCTCCCTTTAAGTGTCTCGGTGCCTCTAGATGGGACAGAACACCACACCCAGCAGGTGTGTGGGTTACATGAGCTCTTTGGAGCAGGGATCACAACTTATTATGGGCAAGATCTTCAGCTGCTGTAAATTGATGTAGCTCCATTAACTTCATACAAATTGAATTAGGCTGATTTACATCAGCTGGGGCTCAGTCCCTTTCTGTTTTAAAAGGGTCTAGCGCAATGTGAGAGGGGGGTCCAGTGGCTACAGCTCTAGACTGGACTTGGAACCCCAGGTTCAATTTTCTGCTCTACCACGGTGACCTTGGGCAAGTCATTTAGGTCAGGTCCTCAAAGGCTTCTAACTCCCATTGATTTTAATGGGAGTTAGGAACTTAAATACCTTTGAGTGTCTGTAACTCAGTTCTCCATCTGTTAATGAGGGTAATGGGGTGTTCTGAGGATAAATACATTAAAGATTCTGAAGTGCACAGATAAAGTAATAGGGACTATAGAAGTATCTCACGTAGATAAATAGACACTACTGTAATGCCAATTAATAGTAACAATAAGGATTTATTACAGTCAAGATAATTGTTAGCAACTGGTGTCTGACTCTCAAATTCAGAATGAATAAAATGCAATAACATCTCCATACTGTTTGATAGTCTTTCCTTGTTGACATTCAATTATATTTCCTGCTGCTGTAGACAGAATCATTGTATTACAGACATGTAAAAGGGAAGTCAAGAATGCTGGAGATTACAAATAAACGGAAAAGTGATAAAATGTGCAACATTTTTGAGGTCTCTCTGCAGATTGGGGTAAATCACTGCCTCATAATCTGACATTACTGACTGACCACAACACCAAGAACATAATGAGCGTTCAAAATGTATTACTTTTGTAAATGGGAATAGAAGAGTGTGGCGCAGATTCTGAATCCTGGTTTCACTCATTGCCATATGCTTCATGGTAATGTTAAAAAAAATTATGCAACAGGGAAATGAAAACTGAAATTCAACTTAGAGCTATCCCCTGCAGCAGTACACTGCATACTTATTTCAAGACATATATACATTGGGCTATACCAAGAGCGGTTTGTTCCTTTGAGAAAGGCAGGCAAACAAGTATTAAAATACACATGGTTTCTTTCGTTCATTGCCCCATTACGCAGTCTTTTAGGAGACTCACTGGGCCAACTTGTGCTCAGATTTACACTCAGTAAATCAGCATTCCCACAGTGAAAGAAAATATCAGAGAACCATCCACACTAACACTGTGCGTACAGCCTTTGAACAACTAAAAGTGTACTGGGGTCTGATCCGAAGCCCATTGAATGAGAAGACTCCCATGGATTGCAATGGGCTTTGGACTGGGGCTCTGATACTGTGAGGTGCTGAGTGCTTCCTGAGAAGATACTTCAAATCTCATTGACTTGAGAATGCTCAGTATCTCCCAGGCTAATATCATTCTAGGGTACATTACCAGGAATGTTGTATGTAAGATGAGGGAGATAATTGTCCTGCTCTACTCAGCACTGGTGAGGTCTCAGCTGGGCACCACACCTAGGAAAGATGCAGACAAATTGGAGAAAGACCAGAAGAGAACCATAAAAATAATAAAAGGTTTAGAAAACCTGACCTGTGAGGAAAGTTTAAAAAAACTGGGTTTGTTTAGTCTTGGGAAAAGAAGGCAGAGGCAGAACCTGATAAGTCTTTAAATATGTTGAGGGCTGTCATAAAGAGGACAATGATCAATTATTATCATGCCGACAGAAGTTAGGACAAGACGTAATGGGCTTAATCTGCAGTAAGAGTCATTTAGGTTAGATATGAGGAAAAAATGTGTGACTATAAAGATAGTTAAACAATGGAATAGGCTTCCAAGGGAGGTTGTGGAATCCCCATCACTGGAAGTTTAAGAATAACTTGGACAAACACCTGTCACTGATGGTTTGAGAGGTTTACTTGGGCCTGCTACAGCAAAGGGGGCTGGACTAGATGGCTTCTTGAGATCCCTTCCAGCCCTACACTCTATGATTTTATGAAGTGACTCTGAGGAGCCACAAGGGGGCAGCACAGATGTGAAAACTCTAAGTGAGAATTTATTAGAATGTTATATACTGTAGTCGAACTACATCATTGCTCTGTGGAAGTTATATTGCCACAATAAGCTTAATATGACTTATTTCAAGAGAGTGAAATTTCACTGTTGCACTGAAACAAAAATAGACAGATAATTTGTCTGATTGTATGACAGTAAATGAATGTGCTGAAACCATTCATAGAGGCTTCTGTGCAGTGCTTTAATTGTAATGAAAGAGGTGCTGGGGATCAAGCAATTAGATGCCAAGGCTCAAGCAATTTTTTTTATTTTCATAACTGATGTGACAAGCCCAGAGGCACTGGGGCTCAGCTCTGGCAAGTCTTGGCATAAATTAAGCACTGCTTCTGTGTACTAAGAAAACAATAAAAGGTAAAACCAATGTCATTCCCCCCCTACAGATCCACAAAGAGGACTCTGAAGAATTTCTTCTCTTTGGGGCATTTTTTGAAGCCACGATGATTGACAGGAAGGTTGGAGATAAACCAATAAGCTTTGAAGTTTCTGTTGGTAAGGATGTGTAAAACGCTTCTCCAGTGAAGGAGTTAAGTCTCAGTGCATCAAGGTGACTATGTTATTGAAGGGGCTGACTGCAGAGAAATACCTATAAATTTCAATTAGTCTCTGAACGTCATGGCACTGGCGTTTCCTTCTTCCACCTAATCTGGAAGCACCGAGCCTTTGTTGTTTTCAGTCACAGTTGGATTCCATAGGTCCAAATCTTCTCATCTAGCACCATCTAACATAGTAGACTGTGTCTAGGGTATCTCTGTGAGAGTGATGAATCACAAGGACTATTCTCCCCAGGCTGCAGATCACTTTGCAGCAGCTACTGCAGCTCCCATGGCTCTAATAGATCCTCTCTGCAGAGGATCTGGCCCAATCCTACTGACACCCTGGCCCTTCCTGCATGCTTGTGTAGAGGAGATCAGTGCAGATCTAAGAATTTCCTCTAAGAAGCCTGGCTAAATCCTGCCCTCTACTGGTTCTGCTGCACAAGGGCTCCTCTGCAGCTGTGTTGGCGGGGCCAGGATTTGCCCTAAGTGCAGCATAAAGAGAAAATGAAAGATCTTTTTATAAATGTTAGCTGAACATTTCCAAACCTCAGAAAGATCAGTTCCAGGTAAATGCCTGGATTGAACCTGATTTCGCCTGAAGGACTTTGCTCATCCTTTCCTGGTTTACCTGCCTAATGAGGTCTCTGTGCACAGTGACAGTCCCATATTTTCCTTATGTCCGCTCATGTATGTGGACATGTGTTCCTTCTGAAGAATGTGAGTGCAGGGAGTGACCTCGTAGGCAAACAAAGCAATGTGTAATATTGACTTATGCTGACATTCAGTGGGAAAATAAACCAAAATTAACAGCAAGCTCATTTGTGTACTTGTGCAATAAAGGCCAAAGATCAGTTCGCATTAGGAATTAAAACTGGCAGTAAGTCTGGATCTGAAAACTGGTTCTGGCACCCTCCAGCTTTGTGCGTGTTTGGAATTGGGATCCAAATGTGGCTAAGAGCCGTTGGGCTGAGCCAAAATCTAGGTGAGAACATTGTAGCATCTGAGATTCAGACCCCAATTTCAGCCTCAAGCCCATCTCTAATTAAAATTGTAATAGACAGGTTGATACATACCCTCCTGATGTCAACTGACAACTGCCCTCTCTGGTACGTTTCTATAGGGATGACAGTACTGTTAGATGAAATTTGTGCATCATGAGTGCAACGTGTTCCCCACAGCACTGCTGTTAATAAGGCCCCCTCTGAACCCATACAATGCTAAATTAGCTTGAATGAAAACAGGCTTTAACACATCTGAAAACAGCTTTTGTAATTATGATCCATGTGTTGCAAAGAGCAGATACAATCACCATTGAAATTTCATACACATACTGGGAGCTGGGGCTACAACTCTGTACTATCCACTCCAAATATTCAGGCACCTTTTAGAATTTCATTAGCTAACGTCGGTTCCATATTCTTTCTGTGGGCCAGCTACTAGAGGGCAGCATTACCCATTCAAAGGCAGCACATTGCTATACTTTGTACAGCAGTCCTATATTACCATTTAACGGAAGTAACCACCTTAGCCTTATTAATCTTGCTGGAGTGGAGCCTGGACAGATAGATAATGTGGCTAACCCTTGCTGCCATAACCAATAGACAACAGAGCATTGTCAGAATAGTCAGCTAAGTAAGAGGTGGGGCAGAGGGGTTCAGTTGGAATCACTTTGGGTTTTTTTGTACATGGAGATTGTCTGCTTTGTGCTTCACTCCAGAAATTCTACAAAATAATTCTCTGGCTCTAACTTCGTAATGAAATCTGTAAAAATATCTCAGACTTTGAGGAGCTTTTAACTAAATCCATACCAGCTGGATCCCAGACATTCACCAGTCTCTGCACTCATTATCAGGACATGCTCCCTCCAATCCCTGAATTTGCCAGAGACCAATGTTTCCATTTAACAGTCTCTTGGACGACACAGATGTCTGTTGTGAGCACATAAGGCTTCACACTATTGTAAAGCTTCCCAGTGTAAAACTATTGCAAGAGGACAATCCAGCTCCTGCTGTATATGGACCATCATACAGTGGTTAAACCAGTGGTTCTCAAACTGTAGACTAGGGATTACTGGAAACAGATTACCCAGAGAGCTGATCTGTGGAGACCTGGCAGGTCACTTGGTGCTTCCAGGCTCTTCACTGCAAAGAAAAGCTCCTGTAAAGACAGCTAGAAAAAAGGAGCAGGAGTTAGCTTAGGTATCTCTACTAGGGGCAGTTCCTGCACAAGAGTAGGAAATAAGGAAATGCGAGCTGCCCTAAAGGACTGGAACAATTAAATATATCTACATTCCTATATCACTTTTCAAAAACAGGCTAATACAATTTTGGGGTGCATTAACAATAAAGCAAAGAAGAGCAGTTCACTCAGGTTTATCACCCTATCTCCTACGTAGCCTGATTCCATCCCCTGCCCTTATAACCTTGTTTTGTATCTCTAGGTAACTTTGGAAATGTTATTGATGGAGTGTCACCAGAAGTTGGTAGTAAAAAGAAGGGACATGAGGGAGAAGAGGAAGAAAGTGCCCCATTACTGCACGAAGGGGAGGGTGAAGCATCACGTGACGTTCCAGTACCAATGATATCCACCACTCACCCTGAGAAGCCACTCCTCACAGAAGGAAATCGGTAGAACGTTTGAACTTCATGACCTTAATGTGTAGTTTTCCGGCTTTTGCCCTGTAACACTAGGATGTAGGTTTTTTATTTAACAATTGCTAACAGCACTGAACAGCCTATTGTAGAATTGCTAAAACGTAATTGGCCGGTGTAAATCAGGAAAGCCCTATTCAAGTCAATGGATCTGCCTTGGGTTACACCAGCTGAGGATCTTGGATCAAACGTGGGTTGTCCTTAGAACTTTTGGTGATTTTAACAAGACTATATTACAGTGCCACATGATAGAGTCAGAGAAGGGAGAGTAGCTTTTTCAATACAGTGCCCTTAATAACAGTGATTAGTACTTTATTCTGTAAGTAGCTCCGCTGAAATCAGTGAGACTACATGAAGAGCAGGTTTTATTCAAGTGAACAAGGGTATCAGAATCTGGTCCTTATTTTGCAGATAATCAGATTTCGAAAACATTTCAAGATCTAGAAAATAAGATTTAAACAACAAATAATAGCAGAGATGGCGGGGGGTTGGGGGTGGTAGAGAACAGAAGAACAGACCATGGAGAAAAGATGGAGAGTTGATGGAGCAAAAAAAATACAAAAAGAAGTTTGCAGATGGACTTGTTCAAGTACAGAGGTGATTTTCTCTCACACTCACACATTTCATTTCATGTCGAAGATATCAATAAAACACAGTAGTTGATAGAACTATTCCTGACATTACTGAGTGCCGAGCAGAGGAAGTTCTATAATACAGGAGGCCCAAAACTTGACAGTACCTCTTCCTGTAGGCTTCAAGGCACTGCCAGCAGGAGTTATAGACGTAGGGACCATCTGGGAATTTTGGATATGGATCTCTGTTTTGGTTTCTGAACCTGACAGGAATTCGGGTTTAAATAGCTGCAGTAAAAGAATGAAACACTCTTCAAAGCTGCAATTCCATTTTTAGCTTGCTCAGATATTTATAAAGCTTTCTCTCATTAAGGATCCATTTCCCTCTAATTTGTGTAGATATACATTGTTTTTATTTATTTATTTATTTATTTATTTATTTATCTCTTCTCATGGTGTCTGTAGCCACTTGAACTGCTAGGGCCATCAGACAGCAGGAATGTCATTGGTAATTGTAATCACAGTCACTGAAAGGATATTCCTAATATTAATCAGTACTACAGTGGGACATTCAATATGTCAAATAAATATTGTGCTAACACCCATAAATTAACAGTAAAAACAGAAACAAAAAATCCAATTTGGCATTTCACACTGCTAACAAATTAACAAAAGTATAAAAAATGGCTTTCCCAACCAGTCATATGCAACTCCTCCCACCCGTGCAAAAGGCACCAGTAAATTGCCAGGAATTTTTCATATTTAATATAACAACGTATAACAAGGACAAACTAATCATGAAAATATGACTCTGTTCAGCTCCTCATAGCGAAATTAATGATAGGATGTCATGTCTCATTCTTCTAAGAGTACAGTGTTCTTTATCACAATAGGGCCAAGTCATCCCCTGTACAAATACAAAAACAAAGCAATACCAGCGACCCTTGAAAGGGTCAAGAAGCTCTGAGAATCGTAATTCAGTGAGTTCCCATCATATAATTCCCTGGGGGATGAGTGTATGGATGGATTTTTTCGTTTCCCCAATAGTGTGGGCCAGCGTGGCCTTTTGTGACCTTATGTTGAAATTTTCCCAATTCATAGGATGTTGCTAAAGATGAGGTGCAATAAAACCCAGTTTAGTTTTCAGGTGCAAGTCTCTAGGTCAGTTACATTTAGTAGCAAATCACTAGGTGACACTCTGAATGATACAACCCAACTTTATTAAAAAGAAAAGTGATTAGTTAAGCAAACAGGTATGCAATTACTACTTACACAAATGCTACTCTTATGCTCACACCCAGAGATGAAATGGTGTATCAGTGGGTGGCCAGTCCATTGACAACAGAGTGAAGTACGCCCATTGTGACAAAGTTCCTCCTCTACCTTGGTGGATCCTGTGCTTATTGGCAGATTTGCTCACCTCAGTGATCTTCCCCACAGTCTGGATCAACTCCTCCTGTGTCTGATCAGGAGTTGGGAGGTTTGGGGGGAACCCGGGCCCACCCTCTACTCTGGGTTCCAGCCCAAGGCCCTGTGGATTGCAGCTGTCTGTAGTGCCTCTTGTAACAGCTGCATGACAGCTACAACTCTCTGAGCTACTTCCCCAGGGCCTCCTCCAAACACCTTCTTTATCCTCACCACAGGACCTTCCTCCTGGTGTCTGATAACGCTTGTACTCCTTAGTCCTCCAGCAGCACACCCTCTTACTCTCAGCTCCTTGTGCCTCTTGCTCCCAGCTCCTCACACGCACTTCCTCTCCTCTGGCTCCCCCATCCCTGTCTGGAGTGAGCTCCTTTTTAAACCCAGGTGCCCTGATTAGCCTGCCTTGATTGGCTGCAGGTGTTCTAATCAGCTTGTCTGCCTGAATTGGTTCTAGCAAGTTCCTGATTACTCTAGTGCAGCCCCTGCTCTGGTCACTCAGGGAACATAAAACTACTCAGCCAGTGACCAGTATATTTGTCCTCTACCAGACTCTTGTACCCCACTGACCTGGGTCTGTCACACATCCCTCTCCCTTGCTCAACACCAAGGAGTTGGGCAGCTTGGGATGCCAGACAGTGCACACGTTACAAGCCATCAGCATTGCTGTGACAGCTCCCTGCTCTGTGTTGCACACGGAACTGGAAAGGTTGGAGGGATAAGAACCACCTGGTCACCCTTGTGTTCTTCTCCTTGTTCTGCTGCATTCATTGAAGAAGGGCATGGTTGGTCACGAGGACAAATCTGCGCCCAAGCAATTAGTAGCGCAATGCTTCCATGGCCCATTTTACGCCGAGGCACTCTCTCTCCACCACTGGATATTTTTGTTCCCTCGGAAGGAGTTTCCTACTGAGGTAGAGAATTGGATGTTTCTCCTCCCCGACCATCTGTGATAGAACGGCCTCCAACCCTACTTCCGATGCATCTGTCTGCAGGATAAATTCCTTGGTGAAATCAGGGGCTATCAGTACAGGGTTACTGCAGATGGCAGTCTGTAGGTCTGTGAATGCTTCCTCTGCTGCATCAGACCATCTCACCAGATCAGGTCCACGGGCTTTCACTAGGTCTGTCAGGGGGCTTGCCTTTGTGATAAAGTGGGGGATAAATCGTCGGTAATACCCCACTACACCTAGGAGTTCCCGGACTTGTTTCTTGCGATGTGGTCGGGCCAATTTTGGATGGCCTCCAACTTGTTCACTTGGAGTTTTACCAGACCTTTTCCCACAATGTGGCCAAGATATTTGGCCTTTGTAAACCCTACAGCGCACTTGGCAGGGTTTGCTGTAAGGCCAGCTCGCCTGAAGGTATCAAGGACTGCCTCCACCTTCTCTAGGTGGGTTTCCCAGTCTGGGGCATGAATGACCACATCGTCCAAGTAGGCAGCAGCATAACTGTTACACGGGCGTAATAGCTTGTCCATGAGGTGCTGGAAAGTAGCTGGGGCCCCAGGTAGTCCAAAAGGGAGGACAGTATATTGAAAAAGACCCTCTGATGTAGAGAATGCAGTCTTTTCCTTTGCGTCTTCTGCAAGGGAAATCTGCCAGTACCCCTTTGTCAAGTCTAAGGTAGTCAAGTACCGGGCATTCCCCAGATGATCCACTAGCTCATCTATGTGAGGTATGGGGTACGCGTCGAACTGGGATACTCCGTTTAGTCACCAGAAGTCGTTGCAAAACCTTGTGGTACCATCAGGTTTGGGCACCAGCACGATTGGGCTGGACCACTGACTGTGGGATTCTTCGATGATCCCCAACTCCAGCATTTTTTTTACTTTTGCTTTTATTTCCTCCCTTTTGGCCGCTGGCACCCAATAGGGCCTCATTGTTATTCTGGCCCCAGGGTTCATGACAATGTGGTGATATGTCTTGGTTGTTCGACCTGGCTTTGTCGAAAACACATCTTGGTTCCGGAAGATCATCTCAGATACCTCATTCTTCTGGTCTGGTGTTAAATCGGGAGACACTCTCACCTGTTTGGAAGGCTTGTTTTCCTGGATAGTTATGCATGCCTCTTGTGCATGCCAGGGTTTCAGAAGGCTGATGTGATAAATCTGTTCTTGTTTTCGGCATCCTGGCTGCCGCACCTTGTAGGTTACTTCCCCCACGGATTCAACCACCTCATAGGGCCCCTGCCATTGGGCCAGAAGCTTGCTTTCTGCCGTGGGAACCAACACCATCACCCGATCCCCTGGTTGGAACTGTCGACTTTTGCCTGGTGATTGTAATAGGTTCTCTGGGCCTCCTGTGCCTTTTCCAAATGTTCCCATACAATAGAGGTGACACGGGCTATCCGGTCTCGCATCTGTATTACATGTTCTATTATATTTCATTGGGTTCCTCTTCCCAAATCTCTTTGGCGATATCTAGTATGCCACGGGGGTGACGTCCGTACATAACTCGAATGGGGAAAACCCAGTTGAGGCCTGAGGTACCTCCCAGATAGCGAACACAAGGTAGGGCAGTAGGGTGTCCCAATCCTTCCCGTCCCGACTTACCACCTTCCTTATCATAGCCTTGAGGGTTCGGTTAAACCTTTCTACCAACCCAGCAGTCTGCGGATGGTAAACTGAAGTTCTCAGGGTATCTATATGGAGCAGCGTACAGAGGTCCTTCATTAGCTTTGACATAAATGGGATTCCTTGGTCTGTTAATATCTCCTTTGGTAGCCCCACTTGGGCAAAGATCCCCACCAGCGCTTTGGCTATCGTTTTAGAGGCTGTGTTCCACAGGGCAAAGGCTTCTGGGTAGCAAGTAGCATAGTCCAAAACAACAAGTATATATTGGTGGCCCCGAGCCGTCTTCTCCAGGGGCCCCACTAGGTCCATGGCTATTCGCTCAAAGGGAACGTCTATGATGGGAAGGGGTACTAAAGGTGCCTTCAGATGGGGACGGGGACTGTGCAGCTGACACTCCGGGCAGGACGCACAGTACCTCCTCACTTCTTCATGTACTCCAGGCCAGAAGAACCGTCGTAGGACTTGTGCCAGGGTCTTCTCTACCCTCAAGTGCCCCCCAAAAAGATGACTATGAGCAAGACTTAATACAGCGTTCTGGTGTTTTTGAGGTACTAAGATCTGCTGTACCTTCTGCCCCAGTACTGATGCAACCGGGTATAAAAGATTCTTCTTCATTATGAAGTAGGGTCCTGGCCCCTGGGTTCTCCCTTCCACGAGGACCCCATCTATTTCAGTCACCTCCCTTCTAATCTTCTCATACCTTGGGTCTTCAGCCTGGTCCAGTCCAAAATTTCCTCTTCTGGGGCTAATCTGCCCAAGATCTAGGGGCCCAGTCTCTGTTGCCTCTACTGGTTCAGAAGCGTTAGGGTGGAGGTCAGACTCGGGTACTTCTCCCTCCTAGGTGGCCTTCTTTTCAGCTGCTTGGGTCCACCTACCTACGAGAGTGACCCTCTGGCTTTGGGCCAGTATTTGGGTTCCCAAGGCCTTAGCTGCCCTCCTTTCCCTTTTTGACTTTCTACCCTGTCTGGTAATGGAAAATAAATCTGGGGATATTTCAGAGAAGACTGGAGGTTGACAGTCTACTGCGAATGCTTCACTAACTTCAGGGTTCCCCTCTTTCTCCAATCCTCCTACTGGGAGTAAGTCTCCAAACCCTGGGAAGTCCCTCCCTGTGAGTACCGGGTATGGGAGTTTAGGGACTACACCTGCTGCTACCTCAGTAGTGTTCCCCTGAATCTCAATTTTTACTGGGATGGTGGGGTAATAACCAACTGTCCCATGGACGCATGTTATCCCCGTACGCTTAGCCTGCAGCAGCTGACTACACTTCACAAGCTTCCCCGAGACAAGCGTGATAGCACTCCCTGAATCAACCAGTGCTGTGGTCTCGATCCCATTTAGCTTTACTGGTCTGGTGTACATGTGTGGGGTTAGTGAGACCCCCACAAGGTGGATTAGGGAGCATGGGTCTGCCTAGTTCCCCAGGTTACACTGCATAGGCTCCTCAGCACTGGGACACTGTGCAGCTATATGTCCCCACTCCCTGCAGGCATAACATCTGTATGGGGCCTTAGGCATTCCCCGGTGTCTTGGTTTGGGCAGTCTAACATCACAATCTTCTTCTCCCTCAGTGCTCCGACTCTTTGTGGCTTCTGGTGGGCCTTCAGCCCCTCTCTTTTTCCACCTGTGATCCCCTGGTTGCCCAGTCACACGAGCTCTAGGGCTTGGTGCTGCTAGTTTAACCTGGGATGCCTCTTCCTTAACTGGTCGGGTCAGCTCCCTCGCTGTCCTTCGCCTCTCTACCAGTGCGACAACCTCATCATAGGTGGAGGGTTTGTTCTGGCTTTCCCAAGCACGAAGGTTTGGCGGTAGCCCCCTCATGTATCGGTCGATGACCAGAACCTCTAGTATCTCTTCCAGACTCCGGAACTCTGTTCGCAACCACTTTCGTGCGAGATGGATGAGGTCATACGATTGGGTCCGTGGGGTTTTGTTTTCCTGGTACTTCCAATCGTGATACCGTTGGGACTGCACTGCGGTCGTTACCCCAGATCTGGCCAGGATCTCTGCTTTCAGCTGGGGGTAGTCTGCTGCAGCCTCTTCAGGCAGATCATAGTAAGCCTTCTGGGCCTCCCCACACAGGAATGGGGCAAGGAAGCTAGACCACTGATCTCGAGGCCAGGCCTGCCGTAAGGCTGTCCTCTCAAAGGCCAGAAGGTATGCCTCTACATCATCCTCCCGCGTTATTTTCTGCAGCCAATGGCTGGCCCGTACGATCTGCGTCCCATCATGGCCACAGTTCAACTCTATGCGGGTCTTTACCTGGTTTACTAGTTCCTGCAACATAGCCCGGTCTTGAGAAGCCTGGTCCATCAGCAGGCGATTAGTCTCTTGCTGCAACCGCCCTGCCTCCTGTTGAGCAGCTGCCTGGACACGGGTAGCCTCCTGCTGGGCCGCCGTAGCTTGTATCAATGCCCGTACTAAGTCATCCATTGTGGTGAAAAAAAAAACCCAACCCTCTACCCTTTTTTTTTTAAATCACCCTCCTCCTTCTGCCGCGCTGTGCACACCAAATCCCACTCTGACACCAGTTGTGACAAAGTTCCTCCTCTACCTTGGTGGGTCCTGCGCTTATTGGCAGATTTGCTCACCTCGGTGATCTCCCCCACAGTCTGGATCAACTCCTCCTGTGTCTGATCAGGAGTTGGGAGGTTTAGGGGGAACCCGGGCCCACCCTCTACTCCGGGTTCCAGCCCAGGGCCCTGTGGATTGCAACTGTCTGTAGTGCCTCTTGTAACAGCTGTGTGACTGCTACAACTCTCTGGGCTACTTCCCCATGGCCTCCTCCAAACACCTTCTTTATCCTCACCACAGGACCTTCCTCCTGGTGTCTGATAATGCTTGTACTCCGTAGACCTCCAGCAGCACACCCTCTTACTCTCAGCTCCTTGTTCCTCTTGCTCCCAGCTCCTCACACGCACTTCCTCTCCTTCTCCTCCACCTCCACCTCCACCTCCAGCTCCCCCCCCCCACCCCTGACTGGAGTGAGCTCCTTTTTAAACCCAGGTGCCCTGATTAGCCTGCCTTGATTGGCTGCAGGTGTTCTAACAGCTTGTCTGCCTGAATTGGTTCTAGCAGGTTCCTGATTACTCTAGTGCAGCCCTTGCTCTGGTCACTCAGGGAACAGAAAACTACTCAGCCAGTGACCAGTATATTTGTCCTCTACCAGACTCCTGTACCCCACTGGTCTGGGTCTGTCACACCATATAACCCTGGCACCCAAAGATTTGGCCCATTATTTACATTTGATTCCAGACTGCTCACAGCATTTAATGTATTTTCACAGGAACTATCACTACTTGCCGTATGATGAGAAGAAGCCCTGTGTCTATGTAAAGAGCTACTGGGGAGATCAGACCTTCCGACTGTACTTGTCCAATGTCCTACAGAAAATGGCAGATCTGTTGGTAAGCCTGGTGCTACATATGGTCAGAATTTGTTGGAAAGTATCTGTCAAAACCCTTTTTTGATGGAAAATTGGGTTTTTGAGTAAATAAAAACCTCTGTGGAAAGGGTCTGTTTTCCTCAGAAATTTTCAATTTCCATATCTTCAGAATACTGAAAATTTTCAGTCAAAGACCAGAAGCATTTCAAGTGTTCTGTTTCCACTGAAAACTTTGACAAAAGCTATATTTTGTTGTTTTTGTCTAAATTTTCTATGGGAAAAAATTCCTTTTCCAGCCAACTCTGGTGTCTATCCTGTCCAAATAAGCCTATGTAGCTCCTGGCCTGTAGAGACCCCAGCATGTTTCTGAGCTACCATAGGAAGCTTCACCCTGTCCCCCTGAGGAAGCAGTTACGTAAAGCCAGTCTTGGCATTATGCAGCAGCCTAAACTTGCTCACTTGCCAGGGATAAGTCCCGGACTCTCCTCCAATCCTTTTGCTATATATACACTGCAGTACAGCCATTCTGAATGTTGTTCCAGATCACACTGAGCGTGTAGAGGGCAAAGGATTTCTTCTGGGTTGGCTAACTGACTGGGGTGGCATATCTCCAATAAGGGTACATCAGGAAAAGGGACCCTTCCCACAGCCCTTCATTCAGGGAGCTCTACCAGCATATCTGATAAGCAGGTCTGCACAGAGAGCAAAGGACAGATTCCCTCCTCCCTACTTGCAGGTAAATGAAGGGAGCAGATGGCTCCCTTCACTGCAGCTGAAGCAAGGGAGTTCACAGATTGTGCAGGCACAGCAAGAGAGAAGAAACCCATGTGCTGTATTGGGAGTGGAAGGTTTTAGAAACACAGCAGATTACGTTGCTTTTTGCTTTAACCCTTGTGCAGTGGCACAGCCTGTCTCCTGAATGGGATAGCTCATTGCAGTCAGCATATGCCGCTTTTCAGAGTGTCTAAGCACCTACAGCTGTCACTGAGTTCATCTCTGAAAATCAAGCCACTTAACTGAACACCTGAGGGCTCAATCCAATCCCCATTGATGTCACTGGGCATTGCATTGGGCCTTATATATGAACGTAAGTGTGTTATTTTAGGCACCCAAATTTAAACAATTATGACCTAAATGACTAGCCTAAGACAATCATCTAGCTAATGGCAGATCTATATATAGAATCCAGGAAACCACAACTCTTGTAATTTAACCACTAGAGAATACTCCCCACTCACTTATATTTACAAATTAGGTAAAGAATATGGCCCCTAAATCAATACTTTAGGTGTAGAAAGGCTGAAGAAAGGCCCAAACAGAGTCACACACTTGTGGTCCTTCACTGGCATGCTCCAAACTCAGCGGTATGTCAAAGCTCAAACTTTTCAAGTTGCAAGATCACCTGTCTTCCTCTTACTGGCTAAACTCTGAATATCCAGAGTACAAATTATTACACTGACAGCTCTTGTTTATACAACTGTTTTTTTCACATCTTGTTCTTAGGAAGAAGGGTTAGAGGAAGTAAAAGATTTGATCAAGGTTTCAGAGACTGCGTCAGAAGAGAAAATGAACAACACTCTATATGCCTTCATCAGTCAATGCAGGTAACCCAGTTTACTAGAGGAGCATGAAGTGTACTTTATACATTGATAGCAATTTCCAGGCTATGGACCCATAAATTGGCAGGATGCATGAAAAATAAAATGAGCTTAATTTGCTGTACTTTATATTCTGCGGTAAAAGCAAAGAATTTTACAACTTCTGGCTCCTATTTTACGCAATATAATTTTATTTAATTTCCAGGACTTGTTTTCCATCTATCAATTACTGGATTCGATCTTAGGCTTTCTGGACTCTCAAAATAAAATATTTATATGAGAATAATTCAGAAGCAATAAGGTGCAAGACAGACACATAAAAATCTTGCACAGAAAGAACTCCCATTGTACCCTGAGCAAGATGGACAGGATTGGACCCAAAATACAGGCAGACTGCAAGAATGAATTAATTTATGTCTGAACATTACAGTACAGATTGTATGTACTTCTTAACTCTCTCTAGTATAGGTGCTGGCTTCAACATTTATATTAGACTGAGAATTCCAGCATCACCATCTTCTGCTTCATGCACTGTGCCAGATAACAATTTACTTGCAATCTATATTATCAGCCATCTTAATAAGGTAATCTCATAACAAATATTTCTGTATTACTATCCGCCAATCTCAGAGCCTTCATCGCTAATGCTGAAAAGAAGCCCCAAGGGATGAACCAGACTGCTTTGGACAAAAAAAGACTCGTGATGTGCAGGCAAGAACTGGTATGAACGGCTCCCTCTTTAAGCACTGGCACAATATATAAATGAGCTAATCTTAAACATATGCAGTGTGTGTATAGTAATTTGGATTTGGTTTCTTGGTGCCAGAGTGTTTTATAATGCATGTGAAAATTACATCCAAGATCTTTTTTTTTAAAGGCTACTGTGTTAAGCAAAACATTTTAAGAGTCTTTAAAGTAATTTTGAACATATTATTTTCAATATGTAACATGAAACAAACAATTACAGTAGAAAGCTTTGTTTTCCTTCATACCTGCCCTGATTTTACAGTAGTGTAACTCCTGACAGTTCAGTAGAGTTAGTCCTGATTTACACTAGTTGTAAGGCACTGATTTAGCCCAGGCCTGATTGCTTTGCTGGATCTGGGCCTAAGTTATAGAAGAATCAGGCCCATCATATTTTTGCTGTTTTTATATATATCTCTCATATATGGCAACAGCCATAGATAGATATAGACAAATGTGTGTATATTTAAAAATATTCTTGTTTGATTTTTCAAAGTTAATATGGCTAGTCTGATTTTTATTTTCATTTACACTAAGCCTCATTTACACTGCTCTGTCACATCTGCATCCATTTTAAGTCAGAATAGCATAAAAAGATCTTACAGTAAATGAGACCCTGGCACAGAATATCTAAAGAGAATTAAATATCCATACATTTTTTATCTCCCTCTAGATTTTATATATATACATCTGTGTTCTAGCTATCCTGTATGACTCCCATTACTGTAGCATCTGAGTGCCACACAATCTTTATTTATGTCTCTTTGCAACCACCTTGTGAGGTAGGGAAATACTCTTACCCGCATATTATAGATGGAGAACTGAGGCACAGATTCATTGAGAAGCTGAGACAGAGAGACTAAGTGACTTGCCCAAGAATACACAAAAAAGCCAGTGGCAGAGCAGGGCACTGAACCTGTCTTCTGAGGCCTCAATTACCAATCTACCCAGTGGACCATCTTTTCTCAGTATGAGAGCATCCATTTTTAATATATACACATAGGGGGACTGATCCAGATGATTGATAAGTACTAGCAACTCCCAGTAAAATTAACACCATCCTTCAGGAGCAGGATCATGTTAGTATCATAAAATATCATTATTATGCAGTAAATATACAGAGGGATCTTTACATATCCTAATAGGCCTGTATTTTCTACTATATCTTGTGGTTGCACAGTGTATGTATGTATTATTTTTATGCCATTGTTTGTAGTACAGTATCGATCAAAGCCCTCCATCAGGATCAGGGCCCTATTGTGCTAGGAGCAGTAAACACAAATTTCTGGAGACCTTCACTGTGTAAACACACACACAGATTGGAGAAAATGCACATTTTGTATAGCTAGAATCATTTCCTGAAAGTTAATTTGTCCTCTGCTTTTAAATTTGGGGGATGGGGGTGGGAAAAGCATTTTCCAGAGTGAAGCTGAGTAGCTATTTCCCCTTGCATGCGCAGTTGGATAGTTTGAAATACGTTTTTCATGAACTGGGAAGTGTATATGAAATACTTACCTATTGTCTACTCCTGTTCCAGGAAGCAATGTCCTCTGATGCCAATGGAATTGTTCAGCAACAGAAAAAAAAGATGTCAGTAGATGAAGTGATGCGTGAAACACAGAACTTTGTAGAAAAAATTCGATTCTTGGTTGATGAGGTATTTCACCAGTGACACGGGACTTTACCTAGTCACAGTATCTAATGTTTTAACTAAGATGACAAGTCTACATAATACAGTATAATAAGTAAAACTCTGGGTTAGATCCTGACTAGACTGACTAGCTGGTGATCCCCACTACTCTATATCCCCTCATAGGTGCCAACTCCATGGGTGCTCTGGTGCTGGAGCATCCATGGCGGAGGTGAAGGGGGTGCTCAGCACCCATTGGCGGACCTGCCAGTCAGCTCCTGCCCCTCCCCCTCCCACACCTCCTGTGCCATCAATCAGCTCCTCCCCCTCCACCAGCGCCTCTCATCTGCCAGTGATCAGCTGTTTTGCACCGTGCAGGGGCACTGAGGGGAGAGGCAGGACGCGCTTTGGGGGAGAGGCAGAACAGGGTGGGAAGAGGCAGGGTGGAGGTGAAGTGGGGGCAGGAAGAAGTGGGGTGGGGCCTTGATGGAAGGGGTGGAGTTGAGGGCGTGGCCTGGGGCAGAGCAGGTGTGAGGCACTTCTGCCTTACATATCGCCCTTGACATGGGAATGTCCTGGGAAATGGGGTTGTGGCCAGGGCACTGTGACATTGGCAAACTAGATACACTGTACATATATTTGCCTAAACAAAGAATATTAAACTCCATGGCGAGATTTCATCTGAAAGTAAACAATGAATCTAGGGCAAAAGAAGCACCTAAATGAAAAGTGCAGGATGGAGGAGTAGTATATAGGGTATCCCATGGGGTTTCTACACCCTCTGCCTGCCACACATCTGTGCATGTGCAGGCTTCACTTGCACTAGCGTGAGAGGTTGTGGAAGAGGGGGACTGTGACCAGTGGATCTGTGATTACATGGAAGATCCATGGCAAATCTCTCACTCTCACACAAAAGAGGGTCGTGCATGAGCCCTGTTGTAGTCTCAACTAGACAGCGTCTGTACTGCTATTCCATGGGCCTGGGAGAGCTTATTCAACCATCACCTCCTAGTCCCGATTCTCATTTTCCCTAAGGCATTAGGGTAAATGAGTATCAAGCCATAAATGTTAAGATCAGAAGGAACCATTATGAGTGTCCAGTCTGACTTCCTGCATAGCAGGGGCCATATATTTTTCACCCAGTGATTTTTGCATCAAGTCCCATAACTTCTGGTTGAGTTAAAGCGTCTCTGTTAGAATTACAGCCAGTCTGATTTAAAGACCTCAAGTGATGGTGTATCCACCATGTACCTCGGTAAGATTCTCTATTCAAACTTTGCAACTTATTTCTAGTTTGAATTTCTGTAGCTTCAACTTTCAGCCACTGCAGCTAGTTATACCTTTATCTGCTACATTAAAGATCCTTTAGTACGTGATACTTTTCCCCTGTGTAGGCCCTTGTAGCCCATGATCAAGTCACCTACTAACCCTCTCTTTGATAGTTTGAACAGAGTTTAAGCTCCTTAAAAGCTTAAAACCTTAAAAGGAACAAACTCTATCTGTGCTCAGGAATTGAGGTTTGGGCAGATATGTATCACACAGTCCGGTATATGGATTTTTAGGTGTGAATTGATAGATTCTCTAGACTATGATGCTTAGCTATCTCTTCTTAGGAAAGGCTGGCTTTGTCTTGTCAATTTGTTGAAAGGAGTCAGCTCTTGTTAACTGATGTTAAACAAAAATTAATGATCGTTTCTCATAAAAATAGCATTTGTTAATGTAGCTCTAGAGTTCAAAGCATACAAGTTCTGTTCCATGTCATTTTAATAGCCACAGCATACCGTGCCTGATGTGTTCATCTGGATGCTCAGCAACAACAAAAGAGTTGCCTATGCAAGAATCCCAGCAAAAGACGTGTTCTATTCCCCAGTAAATGAACTGAGAGGCAAAGACTGTGGGAAGATTAAAACCCATTTCCTGAAAGTAAGTCTGAGACATTTTGATCATTTACAAAGATGTTTTGAGCAGATAACTCCATTTTTATCCATGGTTCATTCAGCTCACATGTCTACCTTAAATATATGCAGAGTGAAATTATGCAGGAGATGATTTCATTTGAGATACCAGACATCTGAAATCCAATCTGCAAGGAATCTGTGGGTTTATCTGTATGATTTAGATCCATATTTCTCAACCAGTGGGTCACAACCCCTAAGGAGTCACAAAAGGCAATTCGGGGGACAAAAGTGTTGAAACCTTCATTGCAATCTAAAGCAAATGAAATCTCATTCCCCAACTTCACCTCACTGCCTCACCCTTCAAGGCTAAGTATGCTTTGTCAAATTCTCAAAATATACACACAAATAAATTCTATTGGCTTAGCATTGTTGTCATGGATACATTTTTACTCCTATAGAAAAATTGTGTCTTAGATTATATAGATCAGTGTTTCTCTACCTTTTCAGGTTAGTGACCCCTTTTTCCATCTATTTTATTTGTATTCTCTACCTGTCTGTTTTGCTTTTAATACCATGCTCATCATCATGGTGTCTAAGTAATTAATCCCCTGGCTTCCTGCTTCTGCATAAATCCAGACTGTGCATATCTATCTATCTATCTATACACGCACAAATAGATGTAAATTGTTAGAACATCACTAAACCTTTCTTCTCTGACCAATACATTATTAAGCAGCATTTGAAAACTCCAAGGAAAACTCCAACAGATTGACATTCACCACGCTCAGACAATGAGGAAGTGCAGAGATTCAGACATAATATAAACATTGCTGTTTATAACTCCAGTTTAAAATGTGCATGTAAGATACATGTTGGTAGTCCATTGCTGATGATGATGACATTGTAGCAATTCTCAGCTATGGCTACACATATGATGCTGAAGTCTGAACCCTGATGCACAGAGTTGGCTACACTAAGGGCACAGGAAGTCCATATCTATGATGTTCAACAATGCAGCTCTGTGGTGCTTTTCACGTGCAGTCTGGAGATGATTTCATCGATCCTGTACAAGCCTGTTACATGCTGATCTTGTCAAGAGACTGCCAGTGTGTCCTGTCCTGAGTCATTTGCTCGAATTCTTTGAGATGGATTGCAGCTCGCTGGAGACTGTTCTTGAGGTTATCTTTAAGGGCATATATGGACAACACTTCCTTCTTTTGCTCCTCACACAAGATCTGTTTTGGAAGACAGATCTTCCATTCTGATGATATGTCCAGTCCACCTGAGTTGTGTTCTCAATAGCATTTCCTCAATGCTTTGTTGTGTCTGCCCTTTCAAGGATCTTAATATTGGTCCCTCTCTCCTGCCAGAGAATGCTCATTATTAAGGCTACATATCAGTCACAGGTATTTTTAGTAAGCATCATGGACAGGTCATGGGCAATAAAAAAAAGTCATGCCCCCGTGACCTCTCCATGATGTTTACTAAAAATACTTGTGACTAAATTTTACCTGCTTGGCGGGGGGGGGGGGGGGAGGGGCGCTCCTGATGACTGCTGCTGGAGGTGGAGGCAGCGCTGGGTGATACATCTGCTATGTGGGGCAGCCCAGGGCCCTGCTGTAGCAGGGGGTGGCCTGTGTTCCCCTATCGCTGGAGGTGGAGGAGGCCTGGGGCCTCACTGCTGCTGCTTGTGGGGTAGCCCCACCACTGGTCCAGGTGGGGGGCAGCCCAGGGCCCTGCCACCACTGTCGCAGGCGGGGGGCAGCCCGGGGCCCGGGCGCCACCTCCGCTGGTCCAGGTGACGGATGGCCCAGGGCCCCGCCGCCTCCACTTCTGGTCCCGGATCACTGCTCGAGGGCAGTGCTGGGGACGAGCTGCCTGAGGCTGCCAGAGCAGCGGCTGGTATGGTAGGCCTGGGGGTTTCCCAGATGCTGGGGTGGTCCTGGGGTCAGCTGCACCAGTCTGCAAAATTCACAGAAGCCACGGGAAGTCCGTGAATGATTCGCAGCCTTACTCATTATTGAGCAGAGAGAATGCTTGTGAAATTGCTCAAGCTGTTAAATGTGCCATCTATAAAGAGTCTATGTATGAGATCCATAGAGGAAAGATATTAGATATCTAAAATATTGAGTAATATATTTGTCCGACAATGCAGTTTTAGCAGTGTTATACAAACCGAGGTAACATGCACTGTAATAGTATGCAACAATGGAATGCAATCACTGTCCATCGGCAACAGCTTGAAGGAAAAGCCTGGACATTCTGGAATAACGAGCAATGGTAACATTGCTTATTAAATTTATAGAAACTCATCACCTAAGATGATTGTTGGAACCATGCAAATATAACTAGTCAGCAGATAGAGATATCCAGCCTTCCGCTAATCATCAAGAGTAATTTATTGTGCATACTACTTACTGCATGCAATAACATTTCAGTTCATTTCTACTTACAGTTTTTTCTAAAGAGGCTTCTTCAATTTTTTATAACCTGCTTTTGAGAAATGTCCTCCAGATCTAGCAAAATGTTCTATTTTATTTGAATTAAGTAAAACTCATTTTAGAAGCAGTCATTTCAAACACAAAATGAAACTGTAATTAAGATACTCTGGTGCAGCAATTCTAATTATCAGATCAGATTAAACCTGAGGCACAGTACAAGTAGTTCTGTTTTCACTTGAAAGAAAATTACAAGTAGGAAACACTATGGATAACCCAGAAAGTGGGATGTTTCCCTTCTGTTTAAAATACAACAGTTGTTGCATACCTGACACACTATTATACTAGTTGAAAGAAAAAGGCACCAGTTAAATAATCATCAATTGTTAGGGTCTGTCAGGAAAACATTGCAATGTAGTGACCATCTAGTCACTTTTATGTCATGAATTGCCTTAGGACTAAGCAGTGAGAAAAAGCTGAATTAAACAGAGCTTGATAGAAAAAGAGAAAAATATCGTAGAAAGTATTGTCAAAAAATGTAACATTTTATGTTGGAAAAAGTTTCATCAAAAGTTTTCTGACTTGCCCTACGAAGTAATATTGACTTATTTAGGACCCGCCATAATACAGTAGGAAAGCAGCCATAGACTGGGAAATTTAACATAGCAAACACCAGAGGCAAATTTACAGCTATTACTTAGCATGAAAAGGCTTGTGCACTGTCCCACTGAAAACAAACTTTTACAACTAGGTTTGTTAGCTATTCCTTGCTTAGAATCTCGAAATACATTGTACCAAGTAGGTCGCATGGCCATCATCCCCATTATGACTTCAGGTCAGCAGGGCTTGACAAAATACATTCTAGAATACTTAAGGAACTGGCTGAAGAGATCTGAGTCATCAGCCATTATCTCTGAGAAATCATGGACGACGGGAAAGATCCCAGAGAACTGAAAAAAGGATAAATATAATACCTATCTATGAAAAGGGGCATTAGAACAGCCTCTGGACTTTATAGACCAGGCAGTTAACTTCAAAACCCGGAAATATAATGGAGCAAATAAACAATTTGTAAGCACCTAGAAGATAATAAGGTGATAAGTAACAGTCAACATGGATATGTCAAGAACAGATCATGTCAAACCAACATAATATCCTCTTTGACAAGGTAACAAGCTTTTTTAAATGTGGGGAAGCAGTAGATGTGATATATCTCGACTTTATTAAGGGTTTTGATACTGTCTCACATGACCTTCTCATAAACAAACTAGGGAGATATAGCCTAGATGACCCTACTATAAAATGGGTGCACTGGTTGGAAAACATACTCAAAGAGTAGTCATCAATGGTTCACAATCCGCCATATCGAGTGGGGTTCCCCAGAGATCTGTCTGGAGTTTGGTTATGTTCAATATCTTCATAAATGATTTGGATAATGGCACAGAGAGTACATTTATAAAGTTTGTAACAATACCAAGATGAGAGGGATTGCAAGTACTTTGGAAGACAGGATTACAATTCAAAGTAATCTTGACAAATTGGAGAAATGGTCTGAAATAAACAGGATGAAATTCAATAAGGATAAATGCAAAAGTATTAAATTTAGGAAGAAATAATCAATTACACAAATACAGAAGGGAAAATGACTGGCTAGGAAGAAGTACTGCAGAAAAGTATCTGGGGATTATAGTGCATCACAAACTAAATATGAGTCAACAATGTAATTCTGTTGAAAAAACCAAACATCGTTCTGGGATTTATGAGTAGAAGTGTTGTAAGCAAGACAGGAGATGTAATTCTTCCACTCTTCTAAGCACTGATAAAGTCTCAGACGGAGTGCTGTGTTCAGTTATGGGCACCACACTTCGGGAAAGATGGGGACAAATTGGAGAAAGTCCAGAGAAGAGCAGCAAAAATTATTAAAAGTCTAGAAAACATGACCTTTGAGGAAAGATTGAAACAATTAGGGTTTGTTAAGTCTGGAAAAGAGAAGACTGTGGGGGGACATGATAACAGTCTTCAAGTTCATAAAAGGTTGTTATAAACAGGAGGGTCATATATTGTTCTCCTTATTCACTGAGGACAGGACAAGAAATAATGGGCTTAAATTGCAGTAAGGGAGATTTACGTTAGACATTAGGAAAAACTTCATAATGGTACAGATAGTTAAGCACTGAAACAAATTATCTAGGGACGTTGTGGAATCTCTATCATTGGAGGTTTTAAGGACAAGTTAAGCAAACACCTGTCAGGGATTGTGTAATGGGGTTCAACTCACCACTGCAACACCTCCTGCTGACCATCCTGGGAATTAGCTCTGGTTCACCAGTATGCTTTCATCTAGTGGCATCTCACCGCCATCACTTCTGCTATCAGGACCAGTGTCACTCTTAGGACTGCACTGTCCTCCTCTGGACACAGCCCTTCGGCTATGCCCTGCTCAGATCTCTCCCCGCCTTCCGGGAGGCCAGCAGTCCTCTGTCCAGCCACTTGCCTCAGTGGCAGGCTGCAGTCCAAGATCTAGCCACCTGCATCAGTGGCAAGTGGGGCCAAAGGGCAGGGGGACTGGCAGTCACACACAGCATCACCTCCAACCCCTGCCATTTGTTTCCTTGGGCCACTTACCCATGGCCTTAGCACCTTCTCCACCCTTGTATCATGGCTTCAGTTTGGTGGCGGTCAACCGGAGCTCACTCATGCTCCCCTGACCCCGCCCAGCACTGCTCAGACCATGGTGCTGTCTTTTCTCCCTCCTTCAGGGCAGAGAGTCCTCACTCCTCAAATCCCAGGGAATGACTGAAGCTGCTCTGTTCAGGAGCCCTTCTTATAAAGCCCAAACTGGCCCTGACTGGCTGTCTTTCTATACCTTCTCCCAATTTGCTGTCTCTACAAGCCCTTTCCTAATTGGCTGTCTCCTATGCAGCCTCCCCTGGTTGCTTTAACCTCTCTTCTGCCAGTGTGGGGCTGACGCCCCACCACAGATGGTCTAGATAATACTTTGTCTTGCCTCAGTACCTATCAAGATCCCTTCCAGTCCTATATTTCTATGATTCTGTGATTAAGTAGGCCTATCATTTATCAGCATATCAATTGAGTGGATGTTCCTCTGTTCAGCAGTGCAGCTTGCCCAAACTATAAATAATATTCAGTGATCTCTCTTACTTTGTATTTGTTGGTGACATATGTTTCTTCAGTTACCAGGAAAACACCTGCCGGGTTGGAATGTACATGCAAAAGTAGACACCTATCTGTGGCTTGGTTCCATCAAGTATTCCCATACCATTATGGAGAACTTACCTATAGGACATGAGACTGAAGTGCCCTCCACAGCTGGTACAGGGCATCATGCTGCTCCTTCACCTGCCAATCTCGTGTACAAAAGTAAGACAATACTTCTGCAGTACAGTAGCAAGGATACTTAGCGATAGTGTGGAACGTTAAACATGTGGTGCTCTAAATTAGGAGGGCAACAAAACGTCTACTTGATGTAATTGCATTTTCCCCCCAAAATGCTTAAATTACCATTTTAGCACATCGTTTGATCATAGCCACCGACTATGGCACCACCTTGGCAGCTGCTGAATGCTTAGAACTTCCATTGATGCTCATGCAGGGCCACCCGGGGGGGGGGAGGAAGCGGGCCAATTTGCCCCAGGCCCCTGGCTCTGCAGGGGCCCTCAAGAGAATGGCTGTGGCTCCCGCCCCGGTCTGACCCCACCTCTGCCCCTCACCCAGAGCCTCAGCGCATCCAGGAGCATCCCTGAACAGCGCTGCAGCATGGATCCAGCGGGGCTCCTGAGCTCCGCCCTGCTCAAAGCCACATGATTGGGGCGGGGCTGCAAGCTCCAACAGGGCCTGAGCTCTCTCCCTCAGCCTGGAGCTAGCAGCCCCACCCCCTTACCACGCAACTCTGAGCGGATAGGCGCTCAGGAGCCCTGCCGGAGCCACACTGCAGCTGTCCAGGGATGGTCCTGGATGAGCTGAGGCTCTGGGTGAGGGAGGAGCCAGGGGTAAGGGGCCAGGTGGCAGGGAGTCCCGGGGACAGGAAGGGGGCAGAGGTTGGAGGGGGTGGTCAGGCGACAGGGAACGTGGGGGTTGGATCGTGGGCATTCCGGGGGTCTGTCAGGACTCAAAGGGGGAGTGGATAGGGGTCAGGGCAGTCAGGGGACAGGGAGCGGGGGGGGGTCCCGGGGTGGGGGTGGGGTCTCTGGGGGACAGAGAGGGGGCAAGGAACATGATGGGTTGGGGATTCTGAAGGGGGCGGGCAGTTGGGGGGCAGGAAGTGGATGGGGGTCGGATAGAGGGCAGGGCCAGGCTGTCTGGGAGGCACAGCCTTCCCTACCCTAAAGCTCATTCAGCAGTTTGAGGCTTTCAGAAGAGCCAAGCTGTTAGGTTTTCCGTTAGGGCTACCATCCCTTTCACTTGTCAAATGCCAAATTATAGTCTATATTTAATTTCAGTGCCATAGGGAGATTCATGTCAGGGGAGGGTAGACTCATTTAAAATTTGCCACAGGGGGGAGGGATCACATGAGAAGAGCAATATCCTATACCACCTAGCTCCTTCCCAACCCTACCAAGGGAGAACCCCCTCCCCTGCATTCCCTGACACTTAAGAGGGGTTAATTCAGTGGTTCTCAAACTTTTGTCCTGGTGACCGCTTTCACATAGCAAACCTCTGAGTGCGACCCCTCTCCCTCTTATAAATTGAAAACACTTTTTTATATATTTAACACTATTATAAATGCTGGAGGCAAAGTGGGGTTTGAAGTGGAGGCTGACAGCTCGCGACCCCCAGCAATAACCTCGTGACCCCCTGAAGGGTCTCGATCCCCAGTTTGAGAACTTCTGGGTTAATTTAATTTTAGCACTCTGTGTCCATTCACATGCATGTGCTATTTTGAGCATTTCCGTTTTCATAACATAGGCTCATCCCAGATTCTGGAACAAGCTCACATGCTCCGTTCGTGGAGTATGTACATAAGCTATACTAAAGACAAACCCACAGTAACCGTCTCCAGTTTGTGAGGGACCCCAGGGAGCCAGTCTCTAGGAAACAGATAAATGCATGGAAGTTATGTCCATTAATGGCTATTAGCCAGGATGAGTAAGGAATGGTGTCCCTAGCCTTTGTTTGCCAGAAGGTGGGGATGGATGGCAGGAAAGAGATCATTTGATTATTACCTGTTAGGTTCACTCTCTCTGGGGCACTTGGCATTGGCCAGTGTAGGTAGACAGCATACTGGGCTGGAAGGACCTTTGATTTGACCCAGTATGGCTGTTCTTATGTTCTAACCTAAATGAACCCAAAGTTATGGGGACAAATATGAGTCAAGGAAGCCAGAAGAGTATTAGAAACCTGGAAAAATCTCTGACTGGATGGGCTCAGGCATTTGGTCACAAGCTGAGGTGGTTCAAAAGTTCTGGATTTTTTTTTAAGCAGAATTTTATTGTTTCTTTAAACAATCAAACACAGCAAGCAGCAGATATTTGGCCACACACTGCTGAAACCCCAAACCATATTCAGGTTTTGGCAGACTGATTTCAGCTTTTCAATTAAAAAAACCACAACAAATTTTGAAGGAAAGCAGACACTGTCCGTGAATTTTTTCTGCTTTTTAAAAACCCCTAGTTTTTGATCCAAAAAGTTTTGACGGAAAATATTTGTCCAACCCTTTTAATGAGCTTTAGTGCCTTTTAGCACTAGCTGATGCTGAGAACCAGTGATACCTTGTAAAGAAGTTTTCTCAAAACTGGGTTTGTGCTGAGATGCGGAAGGTTTATTTTTCCCAGGGCTTCCCGTGGGGGGAGGGGAAGGGAGCAAGTGGGGAAATTTGCGCCAGGCCCTGCAGAGACCCCCATGAGAATATAGTATTGCAATTTTTTTTTATGGAAGGGGCCCCTGAAATTACTTTGCCCCAGGCCCTCTGAATCCTCTGGGCGGCCCTGTGCTCATGGAATCATAGACATTAGAGATGGAAAAGACCCACTACATTATGCCCTTCCCTCCATATCCCTCTCAGTGCAAGATTGTTGCCCTAGCACATGTTGCACTGTTTGTGCTCCTTATTTTAAATGTCCCAAATGAGGAGTCTTCCACTAGATCTTTTGATAAAAACTTACATGCTCGAATTTGTACTAGATGATAAATATACATAGGGAGACAGTATGGTCAAGTGATGAAAGAAAAGATTGGAAATTAGCAGAGCAGGGTTACAACCCTGGCTCTGACACTGATTTTGTGTGAATTTAATCTTTCTGCCCCTCAGATACTCCATCTTCAAAATGGTGATCACACTTTCCTATCTCATTGGAGCGCTGTGAGGCTCAAGGTTTGGGAATTTGTGGGTGGTCCTCTTCCCATGTATTCATGGCATCATTTCCCCAAAACTGATAACATTGTATTCATTGTCCTGACACAGCTCAGCACTTCTTCCAGTTAAGAGCCCACATGTATCAGGCCAGGGGGCTGATTGCAGCAGACAGTTCTGGACTTTCTGATCCCTTTGCCAAAGTAACATTTGTTTCGCACTGCCAGACCACCAAGGTAAGTTGCAAAGTCTTCCTTCTCCTTAGGTAAATAAGGAACTGAGATGTCTCATTAAAGTGATGAAAATGGAAAAACATTTTGGTTCTTCAAAGGCAATCAGGGGTTACCTTACCAGATCAGCTCAGTGGTCCATGTAGTGCAGTCTTCTTTCACTCTCAATGGCCAATATTAGATGTTTCAGTTTCCCTTTCTGTAAAATGAGGATAATGCTTAATGAAAAACTACTTAACTACCATACTGAGGTGTTGTGAGGCTTAATTCATTGCTTTGTAAAGCACTTTGAGATCCTTAGATGGAAGGAGCTCCAGAAATGTAAAGGACTAGTGTATTATTAAAACCAGTGGTTACTGATTTGTGGTATCTTAGTGCCAGTCATAGTGTATATTATATCATAGCACTAATATCCAGCCATGTGAATACCAAGTGTGGTTGAAATCAGAAGTCCTAGCACAGCTATCTGTTTTGAAGATGTGCTTGTCATTAAAGAGAAACACCACTGCCATTCTAGCTCTTGGTGTGATTAAATTAACAAATATACGATCAGAGACAGTTGCTTTGATAGCATAGCATATGTAGAGTGAGTCACTAGATGCAGCCTTGTATCTGCTCTCCAAGGCCTGGTCTACACTACGAGTTTATAACGATTTTAGCAGCGTTAAACCGATTTAACGCTGCATCCGTCCACACAACGAGGCCCTTTACATTGATATAAAGGGCTCTTTAAACCGGTTTCTGTACTCCTCCCTGACGAGAGGAGTAGCGCTGAAATTGGTATCACCATATCGGATTAGGGATAGTGTGGCCGCAAATCAACGGTTTTGGCCTCCGGGTGGTATCCAACAGTGCACCACTGTGACCGCTCTGGAAAGCAATCTGAACTCGGATGCACTGGCCAGGTAGACAGGAAAAGCCCCACGAACTTTTGAATTGCATTTCCTGTTTGCCCAGAGTGGAGTTCTGATCAGCACGGGTGGCGATGCAGTCCCAAATCCAAAAAGAGCTCTAGCATGGACTGTACGGGAGATACTGGATCTGATCGCTATATGGGGAGACAAATCTGTTCTATCAGAGCTCCATTACAGAAGACGAAATGCCAAAGCATTTGAAAAAAATCTCCAGACTATGATACAGAGTCGACAGCACAGTGCTGTGTGACGAGCGTAACGGAAAGCCAAAGAATCAAATGGATGCTCATGGAGAAAGGGAGAGGGGACTGAGGACTCCAGCTATCCCACAGTCCCCGCAGGCTCCAAAAAGCATTTGCATTCTTGGCTGAGCTTCCAATGCCTGTAGGGTCAAACACATTGTCTGGATTGGTTCAGGGTATATCTCGTCAATTTAGTCCCTCTACCCACCTCACTCCCACCCCCCGGTGAAAGAAAAGGGGAAAAAATAGTTTCTTGACTTTTTTCAATGTCACCGTATGTCTACTGCATGCTGCTGGTAGACATGGTGCTGGGGCAATGAACAGCAGCATCCTCTTCCCTCCCCCCCCTCCCCTCCGGCAGATGGTACAATATGACTGCTGTCCATCGTCATCATCAGCCCGTGAGTGCTCCTGGCTGGCCTCAGGTGAGGTTGGCTGGGGGTGCCTGGGTAAAAATAGGAATGACTCCTGGTCAGTCCCAGTAGATGGTACAGAATGGCTGGTAACCGTCCTCATCATAGCAACTGGGGGCTGAGTTCCATCAGCCCCCCCCCCTTTCATGTCTAAAGAAAAGATTCTGTACTGCCTGGACTATCATAGCAGTGGAATGCTGGGCTCCTCTCCCCCACACCATTTAATGTCCTGCCTGGACTATCATAGCTGCTGGAGGCTGCCTCCCCCTCATTTTATCTCACTAAAAAGTCAGTGTTTCTTATTCATGCATTCTTTATTACTTCATCACACAAATGGGAGGACCCTGCAATGGTAGCCCAGAGGGGCTGGGGGAGGAGGGAAGCAACGGGTGGGGTTGTTGCAGGGACACCCCCTAGAATGGCATGCAGCTCATCATTTCTGTGGGATCTGACACAGAGCGGCTGTGCTCTCTGGTTCTCTGATACACTGGTTCTCTAGTACACTTGCCTCATATTCTAGGCAGGACTGATTCTATTTTTAGATACAACATAAGGGAGGGAATAATCTCCTGGGTCATTCCCATTTTTGTCTTTGTGCCCCCAGCCGACCTCAGCAAAGGTCAGCCAGGGGCACCCATGACAGCAGCAGATGGTACAGAATGACTGATAACCATCATCTCATCACCAATTTATAGTGGCACAGCAGACGGTACAGAACAACTGGTAAGCGTCTCTGCTACCTTGCAAAGGCAAATGAATGCTGCTGTGTAGTGCTGCAGTATCGCCTCTGTTAGCGGCATCCAGTATACATACGGTGACAGTGACAAAAGGCAAAACGGGCTCCATGGTTGCCGTGCTATGGCATCTGCCAGGGCAATCCAGGGAAAAAGGGCGTGAAATGATTGTCTGCCGTTGCTTTCCCGGAGGAAGGAATGAGTGACGACATTTACCCAGAATCACCCGCGACACTGTTTTTGCACCATCATGCATTGGGCTCTCAACCCAGAATTCCAATGGGCGGGGGAGACTGCGGGAACTATGGGATAGCTACGGGATAGCTACCCACAGTGCAACGCTCCAGAAATCGACGCTAGCCTCGGTACATGGACACACACCACCGAATTATTGTGCTTTGTGTGGCCGCGTGCATTCGACTTTATACAATCTGTTTTACAAAACCGGTTTATGTAAAATCAGAATAATCCTGTAGTGTAGACGTACCCCAAGTGTAATTGGTCTGCAGGCTGCCTTCGACTTCAGTTAGACTAGTGCCAATCTGTTTTGACTCCTTTGGATGTTAGATTCTCTGAGATTATTGGATCGAAACAGCAAGTGCTGTCTGGGTTGTATCTCTCTGAAATTACCCCTCTTTAGACTTTAAGATTAGGCCATTTCCACTGGCAAGGGGACAGACACTGCATCCTGCATCCCCTCCACTATTTTTGTGTGTGTAAATATCAAGGCTGAGTCACTTTTTAAAAAATCACAAAGCGCTACTGTGGCCATATGAGTCAGTTTGGCCCTTTGGAATGGAGTTTAGTAAAGCACAAGGATGGTTTCAAAGAGGCATTCCCAGGTAAAATGCATACCTGGTGCAGAAGCTTTCTGCACTTCTTAAGTCCTGAGAAATAGTTGCTCTTTGAGAGGCCTCGTTAGGGATGCCTTTGAACTGGAGACCTCCAGACCAGCCCCATAGAGATTGGCATGAAAGGCATTTTGGAATGAGCCAGGAGTTCCCTGGGGACAAGAGAGGGGCTTCTACCCAGATCCTGGGGTTTCAGTATGCTGTGCAACCAGTACAAGGGACAGCTGATTTATTACCAGTGGGGAAGGTGGGAGGGTTCTGCATGGCAACCCTGCATAGGGTGACCAGATGAGAGGAAGGAAGTATCGGGACACATGGGGGGCGGGGTCGCCGGTGAAGAAAAAAAAAATATATCGGGAAAAATTGCATCCCTACCAATCTTTGCGAGACAAACACCTAAATATCGGGACGGTCCCAATTTTATCGGGATGCCTGGTCACCCTAACCCTGCAACCTGGCCCAGGCTTGGGTGGGAGAGTTGGATTTCACTTTCACTCACACAGATTCATGGGAAGAACCCAGCTGGACTCTCAGAGCCCACCTTAAGTTTTCAAGGGTGGAAGTTCAATAACCCACTATTTCACTTGTAAACAGAGCACATTTGACACAGAAATCATCGAGAATCAATAAATGTGGAACCCAAATCAAACTATTTTTATAGTCACTTTTCACAGTGTAATAACGCTTTAAGAAAAATAATGTTTAACCCCTTCAGGCTCTCTGAAGGAAGTTTCTATAGCAGCAGATTCTGGGGGATAGGGGAGGAAAAGTTTTCTCTATCCAGGTGGCTCTCTAGAGTCAGAGGGCCTGATTCTGCTCTCATTTGTGCCTATTTTACCCTCATGGTTATGACCAATTGAGTTAATCTTGGTTTACCCCCATTGTAGCTCTCTGGATGTCAATGGAGTTGATCCTGGTATAAGTAGCATACCTGAGAGTAGAATCAGACCCACATATGACAGCATTTTGTACACACAAAAATTTGAAGTAACATAGTGTCTGAATAAAATACTGCAGGCAGTCATTTGAGTTGTTTTTAGAACGGTGTCCACCAAGCTCCAATAAACCACAGTGAAAGAAGACATTTCCATTTAACAGAACAACAGCAGATGACGAGAGTCAGATTTTGCAGTGGATATTTTTTTCTTTAACATTTAACATTGGTAGATACTTTTCCTGCCAAAGCAAATAAACTGTTGTCTTTGAGGAAGTGCCTTGCACAGCCCAGCATGTCTGAAGTGCAGCAGCAAACTGAAAGGAAAAATTAAAAAATACGGATTTGTTGTGAATTAATCAATAACTTACCTTATCCAGTAAGAACATTGCAAGTTATTACTGGCATTAGTATTTGAAGAAAAATGACTTGGAAAATGTTTACCTCACAGAATGAACAAGTGGAATACATTTTGTGCAAAGTCCTTCTTTAACTATACAGGGCCTGATCCTGCAGTCTCCAAACGGGCAGTCTTCCCACAGACTGCATTATGAGTTTTGCATGCACAAGGATGGCAAGATATAAAGTCATATATCTGGTTATCTGTGCAGGAAGAGTCGGTAAGGCAAGGAGGGAAAGAGTGGGGAGCTTTTACAGCTCAGAATGCACATGGGCAGTATTCATCTGCATGGGAAAGACTTTCAATGCACTTGTGAAGGCCCATGTTAGGGTTTTAAAGCCCCAGTCTAGCAAACTATTTAAGCACATACATAACTTTTGGTACATGAGTAACCTCGTTGAAGTCCATGGGACCATAGTCACATATGCGTTTTATGTGCTTTGCTGGACTGGGCACTAAATGAGGCTTGCATGGTGCATGGGTTCTGATGCAGGACCTCTGCAGAGGTGAGTGACATTTAAAATAGGCCTTGTGCTGATTTTGTATTTCATTCTCTCTTAATAGTTTAGTTTAGGCCACTTGAAAAGATTTCATCATGGTGCAGCCACTTTCTGCTGGAGCACACCAGCCTTCTTAAAATGCTGTTTGTTTTTCACTAGATCATTTCTCAGACGTTATCCCCTACATGGAATCAGATGCTGCTGTTCAATAACCTTGTGCTCCATGGTGAAGGGAAGGAAATTGCTGAATTCCCACCAGTGATTGTCATTGAGCTGTATGATGACGATGCAGTGGTAAAGATGAACTGCCTCTTATTAAAAAATCTGAATTGTTGTGGTATAATGTATTATCTATGTAAAAATCAAAGCTATGTCATTTAACAGACATTTGAAAGTAGCTTTCCTGGCCATGTAAATCATTTTCTGGCCCTTTAAAATGGAGATTAATATTGTAATGGGACATAGTCTGAGAACCAGTCCTCAGTTACGTCTTTGTAATCTCGTGGTCTTGTCGTTCCAGCTTGACCCTCAGATCCAAAAAAGGGATTTGCAGTAGAAACATCCTTTTACTTGTACACAGTTGTAATTATTGTATTTATATATATCCAGAGACCCAAATTTACCTCCAGCCCATAGAAATCTAGCACCATCTCACTGCTTATTAGGATACTGCCTTCAGAATTGCTAAAATGTGAAACCAAGGCATTGGTAAACTTCAGATGAGTTTTAAGAAATTCACCCTCCTTCATTTCAGTAGTTGCCATCCATTGTATTTTGCTGTGAACCTCACTGGGTAGTTTTGTCATATATATTAAAAGCCCATTTTCCACATTTGGATCGAGGGCGGGCGGAGCTGTCCCTAAGGCTGCTGCTATGTTTAGACTACTTACAAAATAACCTGATGTATGTATCCTTATTTACCTAGGGTAAATCAGACTATATTGGCTCAACAGTAGCTGCCCCTGTGGTGAGACTCGCCGATCAGAAATACGAGCCACCTAAACTGTCTTATCACCCACTGCATTGTGGAAATCTGTCTGGAGGAGACCTTCTTGCTGCGTTCGAGCTGCTGCAGGTGAGCTAGAATCATTTGACTATTAACGTTTACCTTTGGGGCTTGTAAAAGCATTTAGGGTACAAAGAGACAGCATGGCATTGGTCCCAGTCTTGCCCTCACTTATACAGGTGCATCCCTTGTTAAAGTCAGTGGGAGTTGCACCCAGGAAAGAGCAGACTTGCAGAGCAGACTCTCCTTTACATCTCATATGCCTAGAACATGATGCAGTTGTCATTCCTGCTCATCCTGCAGTTGGAGCAATAAACACTGCCCCTACTTCCGCTGCCGCTGGCCCTCTGAATCCTCTAGCCTGGCTTGCCTCATGTTTCCACTGATTTTACCCTGCTCCAAGGCTATTGACTGCAAGGTAAAGTATAAAAGCAGCAATGAATCCTGTGGCACCTTATAGACTAACAGACGTTTTGGAGCATGAGCTTTCATGGGTGAATACTCACTTCGTCAGATGCATGTAGTGGAAATTTCCAGGGGCAAGTATATATACGCAGGCAAGCTAGAGATAATGAGGTGGCTTTGTTCTGGGAAGTAACTGTGTAAAAATGGCACCTTCTTACTGCTCCCTAAGTCTGTTCAGAGTTCTATGTCTTTAACAACACTAATAAGTTGTTACTACTACTTACTCTTATTACTAGTATGGAGGCAATGTGTATAAGGGACAGTTAACTGGGTTTTGTTCTGGCTGTAGCACATAAACCGAATTGTTAACCAGTTTCCAGTTGCAGGGCTGAATTCTCACATCCGGGCATGGTTTTGCAAATGCACAAACAAGATGTAAGACAGCTTGACTTTCAGATACCAAGAAGAATTTTGAGGGCTGACAGGTAGAAGAAACTTCTTTTTACTTGTTAACTGAACAAATTTGTTCTGAAATCAGTGAGACATAACATGTAAAACACACAGACCCCCATGATGGCATTTTAATAATCACCTGCCAGAATAAAATTGCACTTGAAAGCATGTGGGGCTAATTGTTTCCCCAATTAAACCTAAATAACACCAAGAAGGGGAACGCACCACCTTAGTGGGGTGTAATTAAGGACAGAGTCTAGCACCATAATTGATATTTTTCTCAATTTTTAATCTAGTCCATGTTTCTAGTGAACAGAGCAAACATTCTGTTTTATTTCACTTTTACCTGGGCCAAGGGAAACAGCACAACATACCAGACTGATCTGAAAATATCTAAGGCCTGAATAAAGAGCTGAAAATAAATGTAAAAATGACCCAGCGCTGGCATTCAGCATTCTCAGACCCTTCATTGTTTGTCTTGGTGATTACATCATAAAGAATGCTTGTTTTCACCACAGATAATGCTCAAGAGCCTGGGCTTTAAAGAACCATTCAAGAAAAATGTGTGAAAACATATGAGAGGCTCTAAAGCATTCTCAGAGGCCTGATGTGCTGGCAGTTTGATACTAGAAATAAAGGATTCCTGATGATGCTCAGTAAGAAGAAACTCTACAATCACTAATTCGCTCTGTACTTCTGAGACAATAACCCGTTCAGCCACATACCACATTAGATAGTTCCCATCTACAAACTGGTGCTTGTTTCAATTCAGGCTATTTTATAATTGAAAAAACAATATGTGTGAGAGAAGCTCCCTTTTTGAAATTACTGCTGTAGTTCTAGGTCACTGCAAAAGGGTTAAAGTTGATTTCAATATAACAGAGCAGTTGAGCCACTTAGAGAAATAGGAGATTAGAGAAACAATGACTAATAGTGGACACTTGCTAGTCTTAATAGGTATGCAGTGCACCTATCTCCACTGCTACAATGATCCCCCCCACCCAAGACACCTTTCAAGATCCATGGATCCTACACTCGCCTATCACAACATGTGATGTGCCTCACCCAGGGCATCGAATGCCTCAGTAACAATTATATGGGTAAAACCAGACAATTATGGTGCTCTGGAGTGAACTCACATAGGGAAATGAAAAAAGACAAAAGCATCCTACCACCTGTGGGTGAACATTTTTCACAGAGTGATCATTCTGTATATAACCTATGAGTCCTCATCCTCACAGGAAACATGCATAACACATTCAAAAGACTGTTCTGGGAGCTTAAATTCATGACTCTTCTAGACACTAATAATCTTGGACTGAACAGAGACACTGGGTTTATGATTTATTGCAACAATCTGTAACCCACTGACCCCCTCTTTGTGTCTTATGACTGCAGAGGTGGTAATGGGCCACTCTACCTGGAATGTTCCTTTACAATATGTGCTAACTACTTATGCTGGACAATCATAGCTAAATGTTCCATCTTGCATTTAGCTGTGATTTACTTCTCCCAGACCTGAAGAAGAGCACTGTGTGGCTGGAAAGCTTGTCTCTCTCACCAACAGAAGTTGTTTCAACAATAGATATCATCTCACTTGCTAGTCTTGATCATTTGCAGTGATTAAAGATCACAGGGCACCTTTATTGAGAGCTAGGAATGCTGGCCTGGACATCTTGGAATGGTTCCCATCTGTGTAATTACTAGAATTGTCTGGAAATGTTCCCCCTGAAATGTCACACTAAAATTTACACCATTTGAGTTTATTTCACTCATCACATTTTGTTTTGATTCAGTGACTATGTGGACATCAAAAACAGAAAAATTCCAATGTTAACTTTTGAATGTTGGCTTTAGAGTCTCACAGCCAGCTTTTACTCTGAGTGGGCCCACCGCCGGTTGAAAATGGGCTTATTTTCACTAGGGAAAAAGTTCTTTTTTAAAGAAAAATGTGGCCAGCTTTGTAACAAAATTTTTACAAAAAGTTTGTTAGAAGGTGAAAACAATCAGTTTTTGAATAGTTTCATCTTCTGCTGAAAAGATTTTTAACCCTCTAGTAATTATATTTCTTCTGACTCCTAAAATTCCCCATGCAATTTCAGCTGAATACGGTGTAATTCATCACTTCCTATCCTAAACTGTGACACACTGACACTGGACCAAAATCTCCTCTTAGTTATACCAGTGCAATTCCTTGGAAGTTGATGGAGTTTCATGATGGCATAGAGAATATTCAGCCCAGTGTTTGTGATTAAACAGCTGCTGTGTTTCACCACGTTAGGGAAGGAATGGGGATAGGATCCTGCTTTTCAGTTTATAAAGTGCTTTGGGATTGCTTTGGATGAGATGCACTTCTGTATATAAATATGAGCTACTGTTTTAGTTTATTATTATTATGATCACCTTACTGTGTAATGCTGTCACTCTGAGATGTTTTACACCTTTCTGTTTTCTGCACCCACAAGGCAGTAAGGAAAATATCTCCTCTTGCTTATACTAAATGAACTTTCCACACAGCAGCACATATCAGGACATAGAAGACAGATGACTCCTATTTAAAAGAAACAAAAGATGTGAACTTTACAGGTTCGCTGGTGACTCTCTCATAGCCTTAACATTTAAGTGGCAATAATTATAAAGCACTCTAGACACTATATCACTATTACTATTTCCCAGAATCCTTACCCTTTCAGTTGTGTGTGGTCATTATCACACCAGGGCGCATCTATCTGAACTAATTTAATTTGCCCATAGTTAACCAGAAGACATTTCAGATCCTTCCTCTCTAATCCTGTCCCATAGCCACCTCTTTATGTATTATGTTTCATAATGAAGCCAAACACACTTTCCTGAGCAAAAGGAGGTAATCTGTGAAACAGAAATTCATAGTTTTGTCTGCGTTAGAAATTGAGTTTCTGGTAGAAGAGATCAGTGCCCCTTTGGCTCAGCCTGGAGTAGCAGAGGAAGAAAAGGTATACCAAACATTGATCTACTGCAGAGAGATTGTGGGGAAGTGCACCAACTGGCTCCTGAAAATTATGGAGGGAATAAAAGGCCAGGGAGCTTTCCCTTGGAAGGCAGCTCAAGGAAATGGGAGAGCCAGAGCATGGCTGATGCTGGAGATTAAGCTGATATTCAGTTGATATTCAAAAGTCAGAATAACATGAATATTATGACCCTCCCTTTCCCAGTCCCCAAATAAGACTATGATGCAATCAGCCTCTTCTCCATTCCTAGACTGAATTCAGAGACACATACACTCATGCACACAGCGCACAGTGCTATGGGCTATTTGCATGCAGGATTTTGCTGTACAGAGAGATGGCCCAGTCTTGAAATTTGGGACAGGAGCTGAGTATTCACAAACATAGATGACACATCTCTCTAGTTTGACAAGTCTTCCAAACTGTGCTATGCCCTGTTGAAACAAAGCCAGGCAGAACTAGCAGAGTCCCACTCACCTTCAGAAATAGGTCAAATAATGTTGTCTACTAGATATTTTTCAATTGATAGTTCAAAATATTGGCTGGCTCAAAAGCACTAATATTTGTACTGCTTGCTTAATGTGTGATTCCTTTCACCCATCCTTAATTCACGTGGCATTTTTAAATGAGAATCATAGCTACCATTTTGCTATTAAAGTCTTTTGAAAGCCTGTAACTTAGGATTTTTATTAGATATAATTACTTCCTTAGAGTGTGCCTGTATCTACACAACAGCTTGTTGTGGTCTATCAGGTCAATAGAGCCACGTTTGGAAAGGTGCCTATGCTAGGGAAATACAACCTAGATGGAGCTACCATAAGGTGAGTGCATAACTGGTTGGAAAACCATTCCCAGAGAGTAGTTCTCAGTGGTTCACAGTTATGCCGGAAGGGCATAACGAGTGGGGTCCCACAGGGATCGGTTCTGGTTTTGGTTCTGTTCAATATCTTCATCAATGATTTAGATAATGGCATAGAGAATACACTTATAAAGTTTGTGGATGATACTAAGCTCTCTGTGTGTGTGTTGGGGGGAGGGTTGCAAGTGCTTTGGAGGATAGGATTAAAATTCAAAATGATCTGGACAAACTGGAAAAATGGTCTGAAGTAAATAGGATGAAATTCAATAAGGACAAATGCAAAGTACTTCACTTAGGAAGGAACAATCAGTTAAACTCGCACAGAATGGCAAATTACTGCCTAGGAAGGAGTACTACGGAAAGGGATCTGGGGGGGTCATAGTAGACCACAAGCTAAATGTGAGTCAACAGTGTAACATGTTGCAAAAAAAGTACACATCATTCTGAGATATATTAGCAGATTGGAAAAAAGTTGAGAGAAGAGCAACAAAAATGATTAAAGGTCTAGAAAACATGACCTATGAGGGAAGATTGAAAAAATTTGTTATGTTTCGGCTGGAAAAGAGAAGACTGAGAGGGGATGTGATAACAATTTTCAAATATGTAAAAGGTTGTTACAAGAAGGAGAAAAATTGTTATTCTTAGTCTCTGAAGATAGGACAAGAAGCAATGGGCTTAAATTGCAGCAAGGGAGGTTTAGGCTGGACATTAGGAAAAACTTTCTAACTGTCAGGGTGCTTAAGCACTGGAATAAATTGCCTAGGGAGGTTGTAGAATTTCCATCATTGGAGATTTTTATGAGCAGGTTAGACAAACACATCTCAGGGATGGTCTAGATAATACTTAGTCCTGCCATGAGTGCAAGGGACTGCATTAGATGACCTCTTAAGGTCTCTTCCAGTCCTATGATTCCATGATTCAGTCTATTGAATTTAAAATGACCTGTTCCCTTGAAGAGCTTTGGCCTCATGGCAAAGCAGAGAGCATTCCAAGGCATGTCTTCTTCACAATGCCAAGCATGTATTCTGTCTGCATGATGGCCCTAGTTGCTGTAAAGTGCTGTATGTGATGGACAACTTACAGGGGGACCTGAGACTATATTTCACAAAGCAGTGACAAAAAGTTATGATTATTTCATTTTACAGATTCCAGATTCTGGTCCAGAGAGCCTTCCACCAATGGATCCACCTGATGTAAGCCAGATCTACCCAGTTCCAGCCAACATCCGGCCTGTTTTAAGCCAATACAGAGTGGAGGTAAGTTACAAAGAATCATATTTTTGACTTTTTCAGACTTCCAGACATTCTACATTTTTGCAGTGGAGCATAGGGTTTAGCAATGTGATTTTTTACATTCAAATCAATGGGAACCACACAAAACTCCATGTGACTGTTCAAATGTAACTAAATGGGCCAGATCAGGTGTAATTCCTGAAAGCAACTCGAATAAGGCAGTAACTCCAACCATTGAATTAGATCTCAAAAACAGCTAGGGCCAGACTTTTCTTTAAAGGATGGTCCCTATGCATATTTGATCAAGTGCACATGCACTCTATGCACCTGAGACTGGAAGACTTTTCACTAGCAGTGTCCATTGGTCTATGCCTTTTCCCTTCTACTCGTGCTCTGAACTGAGGACATAAGGGATGGTGCGGACTGACAGCCTTTCCAGTTCCTTTCTATCGCCTGTGACCAAACTTCTCCAGTGTCTGCAGTATTAGCTTGCATTCTTTGTTTTCTAGTGTAAATATTGTAAATATTTCTACCTGTTCCAATTTCTTTTTTCTACTGTTAGTGTGAGTTTCAGTGAGCTCTAGGGGGTTGTGAGTGTAGGCTGTCAATGAAAGGAACAAGCTAGACTAACCCAGATCTGCATCCATAGACAAGGAGGCCAAACATTTAGATCCCTTTGGGAAAAGAACTTCACTTCTGTTTTCAGTTCTACACAGCAAACTACTAGACTTTAATGGAAAAGTATGATTGTATGAATTATAATAACTTTTCTGAATTTGTGAACAAGCTGCCTCTGGGGTGCAGACTTCAGTTCTGAGCAACCATTGAGGAAGGTAAATTGTTAGCCAGTTCTGCCTTCCAGACTTTGGTAATACACCAGATACAGCCTCCCACTCCCTGGCAACATCTATAGTTGTGAAACAGACTTCATGGCTCCAGGCCTCTGGATTTGCCAAAGAAATCCGATCCACCATGGACGATCTGCCCTTCGAAGGGAATAATCCATTCAGTGAGAAAACAGATGTTTGTTACATAACCTCAAGGACTTGAGCTCAACACTCTGAGTTCTGGGTATCGATATCCCAGAACCACAAAGAAAATATCCTAAGCCTCAGTTTTCTCATCAACAACAGCCCACTCCTCCAGTCTTCACCATTAGAGGGCTTCTGAGCCCCCAAGAAATCATCAAAGAGTGCAGCACTGAAAGCAGAACATTCCTCCTTCTTTGTCCACCCAGCCGCAGCCTCCTACTAAGCAGTCCTTTTGTTGCGACCTTTCAGAGTTGCAAACCAGTCCTCCCACCAAGTCTGGGCTCAGATTTTCCCACTCCTTTTGAGAGCTATTTACTTTGCTTTTCCTCAGCATGGCACGATATAGCATCAGACAAATGGGTTATGGAAATCACCACCACCAAATATACCAGAGTTCAAATCCATCCCCCCTCTCAAAACCCTCTCCCTGTTGCTGACAGGAAGTACATTTCTTGCAAAAAATGAGAGCTATAGAGCCAGTACACCCCAGCATGGGGGGAAATGATTTTACTTAAGATATTTCTTCATCTCCAAGAAGAAAGGAGGCTGGAGGCCCATACTAGATCTCAGACTGCTGATCCAGGACAAAGGCAAGATCTTCCATTCCAACCCAGCATCTCTTCATCTGGCATCTTGGTATTTGGATGGATGACAAACTTAGAGGGATTGTGCTCAGTAGCTGCACAATCCATTCTTGGCAATAGCAGAAAAGACTCTGTGAAAAAGTGCTATATAGCAAAATGAAGGAGATTCTCTCTATGGCATCAGAATCGTTGGCTGCCCCCAAAGGGTTCTGAGATTCTACTATTCTGGACTACCTCCTCTCACTCTGAAAAGGTCAGGGTTGTCTCTCAGTTCCTTACGAGTGCACTTTCCATCCTCCAATGGACAACCATTCAGTCTTGGCCCATCTGACTACAGTAAGGTTTCTGAAGGGTCTTGTCAGAATCTTTCCTCCAGTGCTAAAACTTATTCCAGTCTGGGGCCTCAGTCCAGTCCTACCTCCATTAACAAATTCACCATTCAAGCTTTTAGCCTCATGTTTATTTAGCCCTCTATCTATGAAGGTTGACTTCCTGGTTGCAATCACTTCAGACAGAAGAGTAGGAGAACTGGGGGTCCTTATTGCAGACTCTCCCTATATGGTATCCCATAAGGATAAAGTTTGCCTGAGGCTACATCCTAGATTCATTCTGAAAGTAATCTTGGAATTCCATCTGAACCAGGTCATCCACTTACCTGTCTTCTACCCAAAGCCCCATGCCACCAAAGAAGACTGGAAATTCCGCTCTCTGTATATCTAACCAGCCTTGGCATCAGCAACTTCCCTTTGAGATGTTCCTCTTTTGGAGATCTGTAGAGGTGCAAAGTGGGTCTCTGTGCATACATTTGGAAGATATGTCTTGGTACAGGTGTCTACAGCAGATGCATCCTTCTGCACAGCAGGATGCTGTGGTACAGCAGGGTTCCTTATCCTTCCTCCCCAAAGAATACTGCCTGAGGGTCACATCAAATGGAATAAACCTAGGGACCATCACTTGAAGAAGTGAACATTGTACAGTAACTGGAATTCTTTGAGACGTGTGGTTCTGCCACCTGCTCTCCTCCTCTTCTGCTTTGGATTCTTGTCCTAAGGTTGTTCATGCTAAAGAAGGAGCTGGAGATGTGGTCAGTGTGCACCATCCCTTCCACCCTTGGTTCAGAGCATGAGCATGAGGATGAGAGGGGCACAGGCGAGGACCAACAGACACTGCTAATGGAAAATCTTCTGGTCCCAGGTGTATGGAGCACATGCGCACCTTGAGTGGAATATACATAGAACTGCAGTTACTGTACAATGTAAGTAACCAGTCTTTCTAGTCACAGCACATGAGTATAGAAGATGCTTGTATAAAATGGCTGGACAATTGGGAAGTATCACCTGCTCTCAATCCCACCTTCAGCACTGGATGGGGTAGGCAAATATGGTCCTGCCCCACTGCACCAAGACACCCTCTTTGGGTTATTTAATGTTGCTAGTGGCTAAGTGTTAGCCACTCCTCCTCTGCTCCCAAAACTTGCAGCCAAATGATGGCTGCCTTCTGCATGCATGTGTTTGTGCTTTCTCCCCAACCCCTCTAGTGCCCCTGTGAACAGTCATCTATGGTTTGGGCCTAAAGTCACTTTATTATATAGAAAGTAAGGGAAATTTGGCAATTCCTCATTTGTCAGAATAATGACTAAATTCTAACCAGTCATGTTGTGTCACTTCCTGTCACTGATCCTATAACTACACATAATGTGTTTAATTGCCTGTCTTTGAAAATTTCTAAATCAAGTCAGATTTTAATTACACGAACTGTGCTGAGACTGATGAGCCGGTCACTAGAAATGCTTGTGTGTGAACTCAACCACAGGAGCAGTTCTTGCGTTGACTTTTTCTGGGGTGGGTCAAACAGTCAAATTGTTGCAAAGGGAAATAGGAAGAGAAATGACAACCGTTCACTGGACAAAGGGAAAAAATCTTTTTTTCAGATGTGTTATCTGTTTTAGGCCTGAGTCGGTGAGCTAATTAATCACATACTTAACTTTAAGCGCATGAATTCATTTATGTCAATGGGACAACCCATGTGCTTATAGTCAGGCATGTGCTTAAATAGTGTTCGGCCAAGGCATTACCCATGGTCTACTCTGGAATGATACGGCTGTGGTTTGGCATTCAAAGGATTTTATTCTGGATTTTGTAATTCCTAATTTATATTGTTGTAATTATTGTCATTTTAAAGCTATTTTCTATAGTTAGAGCTTAAATAATTGTATTGCTGATAGGAAATCTTGGAATTCCATGAGAGTTCTAGAGGGTATGCAGTGAATCAGTGCATAAAACTACTCCTGACAAAATACCCTGAGCTATATCCTCAAACGGTATAAACTGATGTAGCTCTGTTGTAGGCAATAGCTGAGGATCTGGCCTGTCAGATTAATAGGGACTGAGCTTGTTTGTCCCGTAGAGGAGGGGACTGTTAGAAATAAAATTATTATTCACTGATTATGTTTTGTTAACAGTTTAACATTTTTAATTGGCTTAACTTTCAGTTCAAAGACATGAGGTCTTTTTTTTTTTTTTAATTTCAGGTGTTTAGAGCAATTTCTTGCAGATAACTGGAGCCAGATTCAGCAGCACTTTCTGGCAGCTATGCATTGTCTGAATGGCACAAAGTGGCAGGAGTATACTGGTGAATCTGGTCCATGATTCCCAGTGTTACCTGTGTGCTCCTGTCAGGAGCATCCCAGTGAGTCTGGCCTACTGTTGCTTAGGTTTTGCTGACCGCTTTTCTTCCACTTGCCATAGGTTCTGTTCTGGGGCGTTCGTGAGCTGAAGAAAGTCCAGCTCCTCTCCGTGGACCGCCCACAGGTTCTCATAGAATGTGCAGGGAAAGGAGTTAAATCTTCCGTCATCCAGAGCGTCAAGAACAATCCCAACTTCAGTGTCCAAGCAGACAGGTTTGAAGTGGTGTGTACAGTGCACTGCCGCTCTTTCTCTGATCGTCTTCTCTTTACGCAGTGGAAGACCCAAGCGATTGCACTGTTTGATTTTCTTTACTTCTTAAGCCCTTTTGTGCTGTTGCCAGACTGGACAGTTAAGTAATTGGTTATGACTAAGGCTACGAGTCTGTCATGGAGGTCATGGATTCCATGATTTTTCATGACCTCTGCGACTTCAGGGCTTCGGTTGTCAGCCTCAGGCAGCGGGTGGTGTGGTGAGCCCCGTATGGCAGGACTTTGGCAGTGAGCCTGTGCTGTTAGCATCCCCACAGGTGGCAGGACTCGGGCTCTCAGCCTCCCCGCGGTGGGGATCAGCCTTCTGTGGATTCTTGTTTATTGCCTGTGACTTGTCTGTGACTGTCATGGTATAATTCCCCACTCTGAACCTTAGCATTCAAAAGATGGGGTACGAGCATAAATTCCTCTAAGCTCAATTACCAGCTTAGTACTTGTAGCGCTGCCACCAACCAGGAATTCCAGTGTCTGGTACACTCTGGTCCCCCCCAAAACCTTGCCCGGGGACCCCCGAGACCCAGACCCTCTGGATCTTAACACAAGGAAAGTAAACCCTTTCCCTCACCGTTGCCTCTCCCAGGCATCTTCTCCCTGGGCTACCCTGGAAGATCACTGTGATTCAAACTCCTTGAATCTTAAAACAGAGAGGAAAATTCACCTTCTCCCCTCCTTCTCTTTCCCCCTCCCAGACTCTCCCTGAGAGAGAAAGTAATCCTAACACAGAGAGAAATTAACCTTTCTCTCCCCCTTCCCTCCTTTCTCCCCACCAATTCCCTGGTGGATTCAGACCCAGTCCCCTGGAGTCTCACCAGAATAAAAAAACAATCAGGTTCTTAAACAAGAAAAGCTTTTAATTAAAGAAAGAAAAACAGTAAAAATTATCTTTGTAAATTTAAGATGGAATATGTTACAGGGTCTTTCAGCAATAGACACTGGGAATACCCTCCCAGCCCAAGTATACAAGTACAAATTAAAATCCTTTCAGCAAAATGCAAATTTGAACTCCTTCCAGACCAATACACATTTGAACTCCTCCCAGCCAAATACACATTTGCAAATAAAGAAAACAAACATAAGCCTAACTTGCCTGATCACCTAGTACTTACTATTTTGAATCTATAAGAACTTGTATCAGGGAGATTGGAGAGAAACCTGGTTGCACGTCTGGTCACTCTCAGAACCCAGAGAGAACAACAACCAAATTCTAACAGCACACACAAAAACTTCCCTCCCTCAAGATTTGAAAGTATCCTGTCCCCTGATTGGTCCTCTGGTCAGGTGACAGCCAGGTTCACTGATCTTGTTAACCCTTTACAGGCAAAAGAGATATGAAGTACTTTTGTTCTATTAACTCTTACTTATCTGTTTATGACAGTGACTTTTACTAAAAATAACCCTGATAAAATCTTAACCTTAGTTATGACCCATGAGCTTTGAACCTTTTACCTCTAGGTTGTTGACTTGAATTTGGCCCTGGTCAGTAGTGCCTTGAAGCTTCCTGGCTGTCCATTGACGGGCAAAATGAACTGGTGGTTTCAGTTCAGGTCTTAGAGGCCGAGAATTTGCACTAACCGGTGACATCAAGGCACAATGGTGAAGGTCTATCTATGTTTTTACAAGGCACAATGGTAACTAAGCACCAATAATAATACCTAAGTACCTATGGTACCTTTAATTTTTATTGCACTTTATACTTCAACTGATATTCAGACATTACCTAGTTAATCCGCACAATATCCCTGTAAGCTAGGGAAATATATGTTATCCCCTTTTACAGCTAGGAAACTGAGGCAGTGAAGTGAAATTACTTTGGCCAAGTCAGTGGCAGAGGTAAGATTAGAACTCATAAATTCCTGACTTCCAACACTGCATTGATTCCTCTAGACTGTACTGTTTTCCCTGACAAATTTTCAGCAGTTTGCCCACAGCCAGGATGCTTTTCTAGGTCGGATTGGCAGGGTAGTGTGGACAGAACTCCACTGCCCATGCTATACCCATTCGATGAATCAAGAACATCAGTAGTCAAGGTTCTCAATCCAGCACTTTTCTTGAGACTAGTAAGGAAAACAAATCTCTCATGCTGTTGTCTGTTCTTTTCTGCCAGGAATTGCCTGAAAATGAGCTTTTGCACCCACCACTCAGTATCTGTGTGGTTGACTGGAGAGCTTTTGGTCGTAGTACTCTTGTTGGAACACACACCATCAATTGCCTTAAGCAATATTTATATACACCCAAGGAGCTTCCTGCACCTACAGCAAAAATGGATGTTATAGAAACCGACAAAGGTAAATGCACAATATAACTCTTGTCCCCAAATAAAAAGACAAGGTGATTTTTGTTAAAAGAGTAGAGTAAGCACATGCTTATGGGATCTGCTGGACTGGGGCTGGAGCGCTCAGCACCTTGCAGGATCAAGCCCTGTGTGACTTTTAAGAGAGATAATTATTCATATTTTCATGAGAACCAATATGATGACTGTCTTTTTTTGGCATAATCTTACCAAATTGCCGTCTTTCTAATTTCAGCTGCTCTGGAGTCACCACAGCTGCCTGCATCATCCCAACCACAACCATATCCAGCAGATCACGTTTATGTTGATGTGGAGCATGGTTCAGCTGCAGTAGCAATGCAAGAACCAGTTCCAGCAAAATCTTCTGCTGCAGCAGCTGTACCTGCTTCTTCACTGCCATCTGCACTTAAATCTACAGCCCCATCCTCTGAATCAGCAAAAGATGGAAAGCAGAAGGTGCACTTAGCTGAACCATCAGCTCGCTAGCTATTTTAAAATAATAATAATAATAATAATAATAATAATACATTTATTATTATGGTAGTGTGTAGGAGACCAGTTATAGGCCAGGACCCCATTGTGCTAGTTGCTATACAAACATAGGACAAAAATTGTGCTAAAGAGGTTACAATTGAAGTTAAGACAATAGACAACAAGTGCATACAGATAGGTGGGGGAGAACAATGAAACAATGAGATAATATTGGTCAGCATGACAGGCAGAATATATTCTAGTTCATACAACTGATCAGAAGAACATTTCCAGACTGCAGAAACCTTTTTGTGATCAGCTCTATAAACTATCGCGTTTTGGATGGGGAAATAACCAATCTTTCTTTCTTTCTTTCTTTCAAATGAAATGGAAGGAATGACAAAACTGTTTGACGTTGTGCTCCATTTCAGCTACACTTTTTGGAGTGGGATAAAGTAGCCACTTCTTACTTGTAGCATCTAGATGCACTGGTAGTTAGTTACACAATGCCAATGTTCTGCATAGTTTGAAGGACAAGGAAAGGCAGTGATGTCTTAACTCCACCTGTACGCACTCTTGTGTATCTTTCGTCTGTAGCAACACAATTTATAGATACACGAGTAAGTGAAACATAGTAAAGTACTAATCCAAATATAGACCCCAGTATTGTAACTCTACAAAAACAAGGAGTCTGGTGGCACCTTAAAGATTAACAGATTTATTTGGGCATAAGCTTTCGTGAGTAAAAACTCCACTTCTTCAGATTCAGGCATTGTTATATTGATACATGAACTGCCCTTCTGTTTGTAGCTGCACTGCTAAATACATGACAGCTGCAAGTGGCAACTCTTTGTTAATGTGAAAGGCTGAATGCACAATTTAACAGGGTCAGTTGTTATTTACATGTGCAATCCCATTGATGTCAATGGGCCTAGTTGCAGAAGCAGTTGGTTTGTGGAATCGGGCTCTTTATCTTTTCGAAGGGCAAGATGACTGAATTCTCAATGCCTATTCAGAATCCTAGTTGTCTTCAAAACTCAAGTGTTGATAATATTGAAAGTTCTGAATGTATTTGCATATGCAGTAATATTGGAGGGAACCAGGGCATATCAGGAGGTCTGTATCCTTCCAAATGTAATAATACTTCTTTCTAAAGTAGATCTTCCCTTTAAATAGCTTGCTTTTGTTGCAATGCCCCAAATTTTAAAAGTATAATATTTGATACCAGCAGAAAGTAATATAGAAACTGTACTAATAACATTATGATCACAATGGATTCTCTAGTGGGATACAAAGTCAGAGACACATAGTAATGTAGTTCTTGCAGACTGAAATTTACTCCACCTACATCCGTTCTGCTTGATAGCCCAGCTGGTTTTTCATAGCTGATGTAATACTAGAGTTCAACAGCATTTCCTTATACCTTTCTAGGTATCAAGAAAATCCACCCGACGATCCACAAAAAGAAAAAAGAGAACAATAGCAGATGAATCTGCTGAAAATGTTATTGATTGGTGGTCAAAGTACGATGCTTCTGTGGAAAAAATGAAAAAGGTAAGGGCCGAGTAGCCCCATACTTGAATGGATGTGTGGTATTTTAAAGCTAGATTTATGCAAAATGACTTCCTCTTTAATGTTCCATTTGTATTTAGGAGTCTGACCATTCTGTTTTTATTTTGAAAGGTAAAATCAATCTATCCCAATGAGGGGAAACCAGGCAACAGTGAGTAAAATATTTGTATATGTACTTTTTTATTTACTATAATAATTTATTTCTGTGATAATTCAAGAACATTTTTACCCTGTTCATACTGAATGTCTGTTCTTCCTAGAGTTGTGAGAGGGGTAGTGTTCGGATCCTAATCCATATCTGGATTAGTCTTTGGGTAGTTTAGATGCTGAGATACAAAACTGGGTTGAGGATTGGGTTTAACGATGTTCAAATCACACGAGCAATTCTTTGCAGAATTCAGCCTCAAACTGAAGGAATTCTTACAATGTTAGAAATGTTCTAGAAAGTTTACCATGGTATTGGTATGCATCTGTTCAGATCCAAAAAATGAGCCTCTTTTAATTTTGGATCCAACAGGATCGGCTCTAGGCATTTTGCTGCCTCAAGCATGGCAGGCAGGTTGCCTTCGGTGGCTTGCCTGTGGAGGGTCCGCTGGTCCTGCAGCTTTGGCGGACCTCCCGCAGGCACACCTGTGCACCTGCTGCAGCTTGCCGCCCCAAGCACGCGCTTGGTGTGCTGGCGCCTGGAACCGCCCCTGGGATCCAACTGAGAACCCAAACCATAGGAATGGGCTCAGTTCCAGGAATTTGAAATTGAAAATAGAGTCCAGAATGATAGGCATCACAATAGCAACTAATTCTTTTGTCAAACTCAGTCAACTCAAGAATTTTCAACAGAAGAGATTGGACAAGAACAGATTATTAAATACACTAATGGAAGAGAATCTTCTACTACTTTACATATCCCTGTGGTAGTAAACCATGCCTTTAGCAAATTATTTTCCTAACCTGACTATTTAAGTAGGCGGAGAAAGAAAACTAATATTTGTACTGTCTGTGTAGATTGGCTCTTCAGAATAAAATGGCTGGCTCTTCCCATCCTAGAGGTGGCTATATTTTATTAGTGGTGGGAATGATTTCTACTTTGCAAAGCAATTTGCAATAGTTCTGGATGAAAGGTACTACATAAATGTCAGTCATTATCATTTTGAACATGGTAGCTTACCAAAATTTCAGTTATCAGATCATCAGTGCTGAAAAGCTATCAGTCAAAATTCTAATTATGCATGCACTAAACCTAGCCTCCCGAAAGGAATGTTATACTAAGTTCTGATGCCACATCCATGTACAGTGATATTGTTAACTGACACCTTAACATAGATAGAATTCTACCATCCACAAACTTTAGTGGTGACAGTTATGCCAGGGTTTTCCATTGTTTTTGACCAGGCTGGTGACTTGAGAACTGAAAAAACCTCTCCTAATTATTTGTCCAAGATATATTTTATATCATTGCCTAGATTCTATGGTGGCTGGCACCATATAAATGCCAGAGAGAGAGAGAGAATGAGAGAGAGAGAGTATTAACAGATATTTATATCACAGATAGATGAATTGGTTTAACAAAATTAAAAGGACTGATTCAAACCTCAAACCAAACACTAAACCGGAATAAGGTGTGGCTAGTTAGAGCCAACAAACTCCTCTTGCCTTTGTTGATAGCTGCCAAATCAGTGGTGGGGTGGGTAGGTAGGTGGTTTCTGCTGAGCAGTTGCCATATTTACATCTCCACATTCTCCATGGCTTTCCTAAGGTTAGAGGCACATTGGCATGTGTTTTTGGTGCCTTTGACCTGAGGAAGGCCTGGAGCCTATGAGAGCTGAAGCAGTCAGCATCTTGGCAATGACATTCAATCTTGGTAAGACCTCACCTTAAATTTTTCTCAACATTTGGGGTAGATTTGACTGTGGGATGAGGGAGGAAGAAGGAGAAAGAAAAGGGGTGGGTCGATAGGGGAGTGAGATTAGAAGTCACAGGGAAGGGGATAAGCCAGACAGATGATTATATTCAGTGGTAGAGAAGGGTAAAAAATGGTGTGTCAGGTAGGGACGAGTTGTAGGAAAGAATCTCTAACTGGTTTGACAGGAGAAACTGCAAGAGAAATATAGAGAAGGAGAGGGAATGGAGTAAGCCCCCCCACAAGATTTTTGTTAGGACTTATCTAAGCTGTTAGAGGTTTATCCATTACTGCAGCTGCTATAAACCTAAATTATGTCATCAAATCTCTGTAGCTAAGTCGACATCTGGCCACATAACATTAAGCATTGAAGATGAGCCAGACAAAAAGAAGCAAAAAAAGTTGTTCAAAGAGGACAAAAAGGAAGAAGACCCAAATCTAGCAACTCTGAAGGTAAGCAATGCTTTGTTATTGTAATTCAGGTTATTTGGGATGGGCAAAATTCACTGCTGGGCAGAGGGCTAGTCCTAAGTGAGATTGGAGGGAAGCTTAGCTCTTGTGCTGCCCCTTGCACAGGGTTGAATTTCACCCTTATGGAATATACTGTAAATATTAGACTTACATTCCCCTTTCCTTTCCCTTTGTTCTCATTGCACCTTGGATATAGTTAATCACATACATGTGTACACTTTATCATGCCGAAATGCACTTAACTTATGCACTTAATCATAGAATCATAGGACTGGAAGGGACCTCGAGAACTCCTGTAATCCAGTCCCCTGCGCTCACTGCAGGACTAAGTATAATCTAGACCATTCCTGACAGGTGTTTGTCTAACCTGCTCTTCAAAATATCCAATGATGGAGATTCTACAACCTCCCTAGGCAGTTTATTCGAGTGCTTAACCACCCTGACAGTTAGAAAGTTTTTCCTAATGTTCAACCTAAACCTCCCTTGCTGCAATTTAAGCCCATTACTTCTTGTCCTAGACTTAGAGTTTTAGAACAACAATTCTCCTTCCTCCTTGTAACAACCTTTTATGTACGTGAAAATTTATCATGTCCCGCCCCTCCCCGTCTTCTCTTCTCCAGACTAGACAACTCCAATTTTTTTCAATCTTTTCCCATAAGTCATGTTTTCTAGACTTTTAATCATTTTTGTTGCTCTTCTCTGGACTTTCTCCAATTTGTCCACATCTTTCCTGAAATGTGGTGCCCAGAAGTGGATACAATACTCCAGTTGAGGTCTAATCAGCGTAGAGTAGGGTGGAAGAATTACTTCTTGTGTCTTGCTTACACCACTCCTGCTAATACATCCCAGAATGATGTTTGCAGTAGTGTTACACTGTTGACTCATATTTAGCTTGTGGTCCACTATGACCCCGCTAGATCCCTTTCCACAGTACTTCTTCCTAGACATCTGAATTCATCTGAATGTTTGAGCCTAAAATATCTTTTTATATTAATGAAAGCACAGAAATGTGGATATTAGGGGAACAAATGACAAGGCATTTTAGAAATGTTAGGATGTACAAAGAATGAGATAGAAACTAATGATGAAAGGATTAGATATAGTGATAGTAGACTCTCACTGGGACTAAAAATTAGATGCTGGTCACTGTATCTTATCAAAGGTAGAACAACAATAAAAGGCCTTTCCTGGTGATTGCACCTTGACTTGGTGGGAAGGCTTCTGTGCTCCAGTGACCCTGAGAGTTATGCCGGTGGAAGTTTTTCCTCCTGATACCCAACCTGGACAGGTTAAAGGGCAAGGATCAGATGCAAAACAGTCCACTGGGAGTTGAGTGATAGACCAACAACCTAGCCTCATAAAAAAAGTTAAGATATAGAAACAAAGCCAGGTAGCCATACCAGCAATCAGCATTACAGACGGGGATGGTGGGGCCTTGTTCATGCCCCAAGCACGAGTGGCATGGGAAGGATTCGGATCCAGAAAGTCAAAGTTAGAGATATGTGGAAGGATTGAAAATATTAGGGCTGTTTAGAGAGGGGTTGAATAAAAAGGGACATGAAACCAGTGTACAGATGAATGAAACTATTTGTTTCCATTTTTGAATGGAAAGGTCTCCACTTGGAGAACAAATTTAGATAGCCATTTTCACTGTTGTTTATTTTTGATTTCACATAGAACCATGCTGTAGGAATTAGAGATGGAAAAGATGTTTTTTAGGCAATCCAATCTCTACCTATCTAGGCAAGAACATTCTCCACAGTACCTTTTCTTGTCCATCTTGCTTTCAGGTTCTTATGCATCAATACAGTGCTAGAGTATTTGGATTGCTACTCCAGAGGTGAATTTGTTAAACGTTTCCATCATTGGTGGGGAATGGGATATTTTTCTGTTGGTCACCAAAAGGTTTTACAAGCACTTGATTTTATAAAACCTAAGCACTGAGCCAGAGCTGAATGTTAAGTCACCAGTTAATGCAACAGTTGCTATGTTTTTACTTGCCATGCCTTGTGAAATGAGCACCTTCCCATTTTTTCAAAGATCTATGATGGAGACCTGGAGAGTGAATTTAATAACTTTGAAGACTGGGTGAAAACTTTTGAACTCTTCAGAGGTAAAGCCACCGATGAAGATCACAGTGACTATGAGGACAGAATAATAGGAAAATTTAAGGTGAGTTTAAATGCTGATTGGATACATGGTAATTTAGAGAAATGCCACATTTTCAGTGACATTCCAGTTGTGCAGAAAATGAGTTTCAATTACACCGGCCATCTACTCTTAACATCGTTAATTCTCTTATTAGATCCAAAGCCACAATGTGCTGCATATGAGGATTGCTGTTTATTCTCTCCTGTTATCTGACTGACAGAGGCAGTTTCCAACCCACAATGTTTACTATTGTTTTGAGTCAGGGCATTTATTTAAAACTACAAAGCTGTATTAAATCACAGATTTGTAGTGATTAGAGCCAGAGCTGACCTATTACATTATGCAGTCCAGCCTCTGCTCATGAAAATTTATTTCTTCAGTATAACTTCTGTTACTTTGTCCAATCTAGCTTAAATGATGGGCCTTCTACTCACTTCACTTACACAACCTAATACAACTTACTACATGGAAATCTGCAAGTATACTTCAAAGCACAATTAATATAATAGTTGTGTGCTCTAAAACTGAGGTATTTTATACTTCAGAGGAATCAGTGCCTTAAAGGAGCCTGTTGATTCTTCTGTCTCTATGGGGCATAGCTCTTTTAAAAATGACTTGCTAATTGCTTTAGGTAATAATGGTTATTTAAGTAAGATGAGTTAATACTGCATGGGGGCTGAAGTTTTTACTGCGTAGCTAGGGGCAAGTTGTGTTCCTTGTCACAGTGTTGTAAATAGAGTTCCATTTAAGTTAATGAAATTACTCCTAATTTACACAAGAGTGATTCAGAGCAAAATGATGACCCTCAGAATATTGGTGTCTGGAAGATGGGAAGCCACAACAGTTGCATTCATTTATTTAATACTGCTGTGACTAGGAGCTTGCAGATATTTCTGGGAATGTTTTGATAAGGTTAAATACAGCATATGTGCCTATGCAGACTGTATTCTTGAAGTTTTGTCTACACACCATGACTTTTTTTTTGGATTGGGTTTGTTGTCTTTTCCAGAGAAATAAAACCTTTTATATCCACAGGGCTCTTTCTGCATATACAAAAGTCCTGAAGATTCCAGCTCAATGGATGGAGGACAGCCTAAAATTCTGCAAGGGATACCACCGAATAACTCAGTCGAAGTCCTGGTTAGGGTGTATATCGTGAGAGTAAGTGTACAGCTTCTGTTTCAGCCTTGAAATAATGGGGAATTTTTTTTTTGCAAATTAGTTTTTCTTTAGTTTCTACATAGTGTCGCATTTGAAAAGCCTCGTCCATGTGTTGGAATTCCATAATACTTAGTGTACTACAGAGTAGAATCTGCAGCTCATAAGGACTTCTCATTGTAAATCATAAAGATGCCAGTTGACTGCAGAGGAAATCTAGGGGCTGTTTTGAAAGCATCATAAAGAGAAAGGGACAAACAAAGCAGGAAGCATTCAGGAGAAGGAGAGAACGGAAGACTATACCTTTAAGAGAAAGCAAAGGGGTAGAAATATGAATGATGAACTTGAAGGAACAAGTGGTAGAAATTAGGAAGGTCAAATGTTGAGGGAACATGGTGGGAAATGGAGAAGTCAGAGGAGAGAGGCAGCCATTAATGATCTAGTGAGAAAACAAGAGAGAAGCAGATAAGAAAATTAGTTTATATAAGGTAGAAAAAACCTGGGCTTAGGGAGAGGAAATTAAATTAAAAGACAAAAGAGAAGAAGAGAAAGAAGACACTTTTTTCCTGTATTTAAATGCTTTCAGATCACATCCATCACAGATAATGGGCCAGTCAATGGAGCGATGACTTATACCAGCTGAGGATCTGGCCCATTGTTTGTGCGAAATTCCCTTGAATCCCACACAGATTTGGACTTGAAAACCTCCAGCAAATTCAGCTTCTTCCTTTGGCACTTTCTCTTCCTCTCACCTCACCCATTCCATTCTGATCAGCAACAGTGCCCAGAACCGTTCTAGCCGCTCACTTCAGCTCTGCACTCGGGCCCTAAGCAATCTCCAAACATTCTTTCCCCAGTGGCTCTCTATATATTTTACTAGGCAGGACTAGCTTAGCATCTGTGTTTCCAGAACGTCCTGTGCACCACTGGATAAACAGCTCTATTAGAAAACAACCACATTTAATTATTACCTTTAATGAAGCATTTGGATTTTGATGAAAGAGTCTTTTTTTTTAATCAGGCATATAATCTTAGCCCTGCTGATCCAGATGGCATGTCAGATCCCTATATCGTGCTCAGACTAGGCAAAACTGAAATTAAAGACCAGGCCAATTACATCCCCAAACAACTAAACCCAGTTTTTGGAAGGTGAGTGATAGTTTTATTTAAATGTTTGTGGTGATTTCTGCCTTAGGATTTTGCTACAGCTATTTCTGCTTGTTTTGAAGAGCAGAGTGCATTTATTATACAATGATATGTGTGTGTTTGGATGTTTCATAATTAAAATCACAAGAATTTGTGTCACGTTATATGATTACAAATTATTCAATTTTTATGCTAGTCAAATACCTCCTGAAATTCAATCTGCAGAAGGCTTTTTATTTCACAACAAGAAACGAAGCAGCAAATGATCTTGTCAGCTCAGATTAATGAGGCGATTAGTTAGCTTAAAGTGAAATAGATACAGTGACAGTTAAACTTAATTTCCAAAATTTGTGGTGGTGTTTTTAAATCTGAGTATTACTATAAAACAATGTCAGACTTTTAGGACCAAAGCAGACCCCAGTTTTCAAAGGTAGCCTTTGATTTTGGGCCAGTCAATTTTTGAGTGCCTTACTTTAGACATAGAGGGGTAGATTTTCAAAAGAGCTCAGGGCTAGATTTTCAAGTACTCCGCACCCTCAGTTGGGGCCAGATTTGAAAATCTAGCAACTTTAGTCTACTCTGCAGAGGTGCTTAGCACCACCAACTCCTATTGACTACATCTGGTATCTGACAGTGTCTTGACTTCAGAGGTACCAAAATTGGGCACCCAAAAGTCTAAGCAGGTAAAAGTAGAGATCACTTTTGAAAAAGTAGATCAGAATTTGTAATCAGCTATAAAATGTTACATTTTTTCACTTGTTACATGTGTTTACTGTGCTGAACGTGAAAAAGTATTCCTAAATTATTGACTCATCAGAGATATTTACATGAGAAACCACATATATCCAGACAGGCGAATAATAATTATTTATATTCACAGTTAAAGTAAAACAAGTGATAACAATAAGTATATGGGTTTTTTTTTTAGCTAGAAGTCAATGGAGTTGTGACTATTTACACGAGCTGAGGATCTGTCCCTGTGTGTGTCAATGTGGGTAAATTTTACAACCCATGATTTTCCCCAGGGAATCCCTTTACCCTAAAAGAGACCACCTTTTCTTACATGGAAACAGGAGGGATCTAGTATTAATCAAGATGGAATTATCAAAATGTAGTTTTGAGATCAGGATTTGGAGCTTTTGGAATGAACCACAAAAGGTTCAAATGGTCAGTTCAGTTTGTAACCAGAGTTTATCTGAACTTAGCCACTTTTCTTTGGTCTGTGAATTGGGCAAGAAATCTCATGGAAACGGGCTCTCTCTTCAGAGTTTTAGCACTTCCTGTTTCAGGTACAAGAATACAGTCCGTTCAGAAAAAAAATGCAGATGCATAACCTCAGTTGGAACTGATTAGGTAGGACACTATACTCCTTTTATTTGGCATGTTTTCACTATGTTCAGGTATTCAGTAAAAATACGTAATAGAAGAAACTATTCATCTCTGCGAGCATACTGTGCACTTGTAGCATCCTCTATACCTTTTATGGCTGATACTTCTAGCTTTAAAAATTATTTGTCTTACAAAATCATATCAATTTTTGCCTTAGATCATTTGAAATTCAGGCTACTTTCCCTAAGGAATCTGTGCTCTCCATCCTGATCTATGACCACGATATGGTTGGAGCAGATGACCTCATTGGAGAAACTAATATTGATTTGGAAAATCGTTTCTACAGCAGGCACCGGGCTACCTGTGGTCTACAAAGTCAATATGAAAAGTAAGATCCTCTTCAGACACTTGGTATGTGCATACATGAGAAATGAGTGACCTGCAGAGAAGCTTCTTGATGAAAACTGATGTAGCCAAATATTGTGCTTTTTTCAGCCTTTGAGTTTTGTAGATTTTGTTCCACTGAATTGTGTCACAAGGCTCAGAAGTAGAAATTGAGAATTTTTAAAACCAACAGCCCTACATACTCACAATTAGTTCCAGATGGCAAACTGTCTGTATTTAAGTATCTTTGTTTGATAAACATAAATTGGAGATTTTACTGACTCAGAGGGTGAAGAAAAAGCTCTGTCTGAGATGGCTGTGCAATAGTGGGAAGGCCAAATTCTGCTCTCAGTTACACTTGTGAAAATCCAAAGTAACTGCCTTGAAGCCACTGGAGTGTCTCTGGATTTTCATGTGTTAGTGAGAACAGAATTTGGCGGTAGGTTCTGGAGATAGTGGGTAGTATAGGTGTGTCACACAGGAGTATTGATCAGAGACTGAACTTTATTTCCTGGCCCCAGTCACCTGCTCTGGGCCAGGGTTTTAAGTATAATATTCCTGTCCCATGTGTAGGGGCTTGTTTACACAGTGGGGTAATGTACCCTACAGGGACATGATTTCTAAAGTGCACTAATGTGTTGGGCATTAATTGGTCCATGTAGACCTTGCTGGTGCACTTTAATTCAGTGCTGTTTAAAACAGTACTATGTTAAAAGGCACTAGGGCACCTTTAGTGTGCACCAGCAGGGTCTACACATAGATGCTGGAACTAGGGGTGCTGCCACACCCCCTGGCTTGAAGTGGTTTCCATCATATCCAGGGTTTACAGTTTGGTTCAATGGCTCTCAGCACCCCCACTATACAAATTGTTCCAGCACCCCTGGGTCTACCTATATCAGTTAATGCACACCAATATTAATATGCTTTAGAAACCACACCCCTGTAGACTCCATTACCCCACTGCGTAGGCAGGCCCAGGGGATCAGTGTCCATTGACGCCAATGATTACTGTCATGTAGGTTGTGATCGCAGATTGATTGGTTTCTAGTTTCAGCCACCTGAAAAGAGAAATCCTCATTGGCTTTATCCTGGTCTATGTCTGTGTTTAATTCATCTCTGTAGCCACATGCCAGTGCTTCCCCATGTCTAGTCCTCTGTGAATTTTGCCTTTTCCCCCCTTACAATGATAAGAAGTGTGAAATGTTTGGTCTGCATTAACACTGCCAACCAGATTTTCAGCTAGTTTCAATTGATTTTAATGGATTTACACCAGCTGAGGATCTAGCCCTTGATGTGCCTGATTGCAGTACTTCAATTGATATGCTAAAAATGTGGAGAGTGATTTTAAACTGCATAATACATTGGTAAGCAGAGTTCTTGACATTTTACCTTATTATTGCAGCTTGACTCCCCATAGACCATTTTTTCTGTTGCTTATACAGTTTTTTTATAACCAGAAGTGCCCCCAGCTGCCTTGTTATTTTGGCAGGCACCTTGTGTAGTGATTAGAATTTGTTATTTTGTTCTTAATAATGGAGTCTCAAATACAGCGTCTGAAATTAACTAATCAAAATAAACTGGAATACTGCTTTGCTGCATAACTTCTACGACCTCTAAAAACTGAGAGGCAGCTGATTCCCTGCGGTGTCACACCTGTCTGACTCCATTTAAATCAATTGAATTACACCAGGGAAAATCCACTGTCACAGAGTAGTGATTCAAGCCCTAGTACTAATCATTGTGGCAATCCTAGTATTTCAATATACTTATAGAGATATAGGGCACAATTTAAAAAAGTGTCTAAGTCCCATTTTCAAAAGTTATTTAGGAGCCAAAGGGTACATCTGCACTTGGAGCTGGAAATGTAAATTCCAGCTCTAGAAGACATACCTGCACTAGCTCTGATCAAGCTAGCATACTAAAAATATGTGTCACCATGGTAGTGCAAGTGATGGGAGGGACTGGTCTCCTGAGTACATGCCTAGCATCTTGGACAGGATGGTATATGGGGCAGCTAGCCCCTCCTGCCGGTCACACTAGTGCGGCTACACTTTTGTTTTTAGTATGCTAGATTGATCAGAGTGAGCACTGGTCTATTTCCTTAAACTGGGAATTATACTTCTAGCTCAAAATGTAGACGTAACCTAAGGGCCACATGTGTTAAAAATAGCAGTGTAGACGGGGTAGAATGGGTGGTAGAATGGGGCGCAGCTCCAGCTACCCAGAACTACCAGGGAGTCTGGGCAGGTTTGTACTCAGGCAGCTAGCTCGAGCTGCCGCCCATGCTGCCCTCAGCTACACTGCTATTTTTAGTGAGCTACCTTGAGCAGAGCTAGTGTGTGTCTGTGTACTCAACCTGGGAAGCACACTGCCAGCTGCAGTGTAAACATACCCTTAGTGTCATTGAAAATTCGATTTTCCTCATAAGGCCAAATTCAAGGGGCTGGACTTGATGACTTCTCAATGTGCCTTTCAACCCTCTATTTCTATCACTCTAAAATTCCACATCAAACTGCAGAAATCATCTGACGGCCTGATCCAATGCCCAATGAAGTCAGTGAAAAGACTTCCATTCACTTTAGTTAGTGTTGGACCAAGTCTCAAATGATCAAGGAGTAGCATTGGCCAGTCCTGCCCTGACTTCCTTGGCCAAACAGCTGGTAGCTGATGTGCTGTCAGACCTTGATAATGAGGGTATACAATGTGGGGAATGTTTGCTGGGATGGTTCTAAGGGACTGAGAAAGGAGAAACAGAGGACATGTCCAGTTCTGTCTTTGTTTCACTTGTGTAAAATTAATTCTGTTCACTTTCATCCAGTCAGGTTTAAGCTCCCTTACAGTAAATCCATCTGCCAGGCCGTCTGACCGTTGGATTGATGCTCCTGAATAATTACAGCTTTTAACCGAACAGAAAACCTTCTCCGTTCCTCACTTTGCTTTGCCCCCTTATTGCAGAGAAGGGTACAATGCCTGGCGAGATGCAATTCAGCCGACTGAGATCCTCAACAAGCTATGCAAGGACAACAAACTGCCTGGGCCCTACAAGCGACCTGGGCAGATACAAGTAGGAACCAAAGTATTCACTGGGAAGACAATCTTTAATGAAGACGAGAATGGTAATTATGCCATTTATTGTTATTTAGTCCTATTACAGTAGCCCCTAGAGGTCCCTCCCACCTTTGATTGGGGTCCTGTTGTGCTAGGCACTGAGCAAGCAGATAGCAAGAGACAGTCTCTGCCCTGAGGAGTTCACCATCTAAATAGACAAGGCAGACAAAGAGTGGGAAGAGAAATAGGAGCACAGAGGTTAAAGGACTTGTATAAGGTCTCACAGCTGGTCAATAGTCAATTCATGAACAGGACCCAGGCCTCCTAATTCGCAGTCCAGTGCCTTATCCACTAGATCGGGCAGCCTCTCTTCATTGTTACGCTTCTTGTTTATTATTAACTATTGTCACTATCATCATTAGTTCTGTGAGAGCATTGGTATAAATCCTACTCCCTGCAGTCCTATTGAGCCTGGAGATCCATGAGTCTAGAGGTCTTTGCAGGGCTTTGTTGCTTCCACCCGGGGAAGAGTCAAGTTCTAAGAGGGGAAGAGGGCCAAAACTACCAGGGGTTGGGTTTGTAGATGTGAGTGGTGAGGGGTGGGACAGAGCCACCAGTGGCTAGGTTGTGTCTCTGAGTGAAGGAGATGGTAAGGGGCAGATGACATGTATTAGGATGGATGCTTTGACTGAGTAGCCCAAGAGAGGGAAGCAGCACAAGGACTGTGCTTTCCCTCTTCATCAGTGTCTAGTCTATTTTCAGTGTTTGATCTTCATCTTAGCTCATATACCTTCTCCCATTTCTCCCGTGGGCAAGCAGACCAGGGAAGATAGGGCTTGGTGTGCTTCAGTATAAGGATAAGGCCAAACTATGGCTGTTCCCCCAAGGATGCATTAAGTAGAAGAGTTCTAGACAAACAAATGACTCCAAAAGAGCCTGGGCAGAGCAGGACTAGACCTGACTCTCTGCCTACCAACACGTGTGTACTAGGAGAAGTGGTTGCAATAGTTGCTTCCCAGCATTCCTGCCGCAGTGCCAGTGGAGCCGTTAAGCTTTTCAGAAGCACCGTGTCACTGGGGTACTGCAGGTTAGCCCTCCCTTTCCCCTGCTTAGCACAACACTGCCCAGGACAAGGCATAATTTTATCCATGGATACTTTGGCATCTTTCTGCTCCTTTCACGCAGCATGTGAATTTGGCACTCAAGGGGGTCTTCCTTGCTGCCATCACAAGGCAAAAATAAGACTAATGTACAATTCCTAGCACCTATTTACTGACACTTCCTGGCAGCTCGAGGAAATGCCAAATCCCTTGTTCTTTGGTTGGCTGCAATTTTTTAAAGAAAAAGACATAATTATTTAGAAGAAGAAGAAACCAAGCAAGCAAATCTTTACCATCCTACTGTTAGATACAGCACTAAAATAGGCGCATTTAATTTTGTCACAATTCATGGTATTTTGTAATTAGGTTCCTTCTCAGCACTAAACTTTCAGTTACTCCTGTGGGTGCTCTTATTTAAAGGAATAAATGTGTTTTATTGCATCTCTGTTCTTCCCTGTGATGCATTAAATGCTGCTCTAAACTCAAGCAGATTTTTAACATGTGTCTTTCACAACTGACAGGCCATATTACTCAGAGGCTTAATATGCTCATTCTGCTCTGGTTGTTCTTTTTTTATTACTCTTTCCTATAGAAGAGCCAGTTGAATCCTATGAACAACTTGCCCTAAAGGTTTTACGATCCTGGGATGAAATCCCAGGGGTTGGATGTAAGCTGGTTCCAGAACACATTGAGACCCGGCCTCTCTATCACAAGGATAAACCAGGCATGGAACAGGTAGATAAGCCTACAGTGAAAGCATGAAACATGGGAGAGGTTTTCCATTTCTCCTACCACTATTGTTTCTGTTACTATCAGAGCTAAAAGGGAGATCTCACAAGTGCTCTCATTTCCATTATAGTTTGCACAAAATAATAAGTGCAAAGTTCAAAATTGTCAAATGTGCATACGTACAGTGAGGCACCTAAATTCATATTTAGGCACCTCAGCAAGAGTGGTCTGATTTAAATGCAAAGATTTGGGGGTTTCTTGTAAATTTAATGTTAAATCTGCATTTCATTTCATTTTAATAACTGTTGCTTTCCCTCTCCTGCTATCTGCAAAGTTCTTGTAGGGGTGCTCTCAGCTTTAACTTCACCATACAATTTTGTTTTCAGTGAATCTAATCAAGAGTCCTTTTGCTCATATTTGAAAATAACTACTTAGGAATTTGGTTGCCGTAAAGCATTTAAGCACATGTTTTAAGTCATACTGACTTCATGAAGACACATTGAAACTAATGGAATTTCAGCATCTGCTAAAATGAATATATATAATATAGGGCTGTGGATTAATCATAGTTAACTCACACGATTAAAAAAATTCATCTAAATTAAAAAAAAGTAATCACAATTAATCACAGTTTTAATCACACTGTTAAACAATAGAATACCAATTGAAATTTGTTAAATATTTTGGATGTTTTTCTACATTTTCATATATATTGTATTCTGTTTTGTAACTGAAATCAAAGTGTGTATTATTTTTTATTACAAATATTTGCACTGTAAAAATAATAAACAAAAAATAGTATTTTTCAATTCACCTCGTTCAAGTACAGAAGTGCAATGTCTGTTGTGAAAGTGCAACTTACAACTGTTGATTTTTTTTGTTACATAACTGCAGTCAAACAAAACAATGTAAAACTTCAGAGCCTACAAGTCCACTCAGTCCTCCTTCTTGTTCAGCCAATTGCTAGGACAAACAAGTTTGTTTACTTTTACAGGAGAAAATGCTGCCCTTTTCTTATTTACAGTGTCACCAGAAAGTGAGAACAGGCATTTGCGTGGCACTTTTGTAACTGGCATTGCAAGGTATTCACATGCCAGATATTCTAAACATTTGTATGCCCCTTCATGCTTTGGCCACAGTTCCAGAGGACATGCTTCCATGCCAATGACACTTGTTAAAAAAATAATGTGTTAATTAAATTTGTGACTGAACTCCTTGGGGTGAATTGTATGTCTGTTTTACCCACATTCTGCCATATATTTCGTGTTATAGCAGTCTTGGATGATGACCCAGTATATGTTGTTCATTTTAAGAACACTTTCTCTGCAAATCTGACAAAACACCAAAAAGGTACCAATGTGAGATTTCTAAAGATAGCTACATCACTCGACCCAAGGTTTAAGAATCTGAAGTGCCTTCCAAAATCTGAGAGGCACAAAGTGTGGAGCATGCTTTCAGAAGTCTTCAAAGAGCAACACTCTGATGCGGAAACTACAGTACCCAAACCACCAAAAAAGAAAATCAACCTTCTGCTGGTGGCATCTGACTCAGATAATGAAAATGAACATGTGTCGATCCGCACTGCTTTGGATTGTTATCAAGCAGAACCCGTCATCAGCATGGATGCATGTCCTCTGGAATGGTGGTTGAAGCATGAAGGGACATATGAATCTTTAGTGCATCTGGCATGTAAATATCTTGCGACACTGGCTATAACAATGCCATGACAATGCCTGTTCTCGCTTTCAGGTGACATTGTAAACAAGAAGCGGGCAGCATTATCTCCTGCAAATGTAAACAAACTTGTTTGTCTGAGCAATTGGCTGAACAAGAAGTAGGACTGAGGGGACTTGCAGGGTCTAAAATTTTACATTGTTTTATTTTTGAATGCAGATTTTTTTGTACATAATTCTACATTTGTAAGTTCAACCTTCACAGATAAAGAAATTGCACTACAGTACTTGTATTGGGTAAATTGACAAATGCTATTTATTTTGTTTTTTTACAGTGCAAATACTTGTAATCAAAAATAAATATAAAGTAAGCACTGTACACTTTTTATTCTGTGTTGTAATTGAAATCAATATATTTGAAAATGTAGAAAACATCCAAAAATATTTAAATAAATAGTATTCTATTATTATTTAACAATGTGATTAATCACAAATTAATTTTTTTAATTACTTGGCAGTCCTAATATATTGGCATATATTTCATTGGGAAAATATAATGAACTATTCAGTATATGTTCTGATTCCTGTCCAGACCATCTATGGAGAGGAATCAGAATTTCTCAACAGATGTGTCCGGGTAAGTATTATTGTTATAGTGTGAACAGCTAATGGTGATTCTTTTTTGTCTTTCAGCTTTGAGGGCTTAGAGTCTGCCCTCATTATTTTGCAGTTCTGATAATGTGTAGCACAATGATAGTGATGAAAATTCTAGATAATCACTGATTTGTTACAGGATGTTCTTATTTGTGATGGCCAAACTGAGAACAACTCAGAATCTGAGTTCAGTTCAATTAAGGATCCAAATAATTATACAACTCTGCTGAGTTTCCAAAATTGGGCTGGAAGTCACATAAGAAAAGGCTTTCTTGAAAGATTTCAATTGGTACCACCTCTGGCCCCAGTTGAAAATACCATGAGAAACACCTGTCTTCTTCTTTGAGTGCTTGTTCATGTTGATTCCAATCACGTGTGCATGTGCCATGTGCATGGTCATCAGAAACGTTTTCCCTTAGCAGCTTCTGTTGGGTCAGCTCTGGAGCCCCCTGGAGTGGTGCCTTCATGGCACTCAATATATGACCCTGCCAACCCGACCCAACCTTCAGTTCCTTCTTTCTGCCTGTGATGGCCATTGGAACTGCGTTCACTTGCCTAGCAAGGGCTTCCCTTAGTTGGTATACATAGTGGATATAGTGTTCAGGTTAGGGTGCAGGGTCCTCCCCTATCTCTTACCTCTCCTCAGCTCCCGAGCATGCCTCAGGGCCAAGGGTTTAAACCTCGCAGGACCTGCGGGAAGCCCATGCCAACGGGCGACCCCCACAATGTATGTCTGGGGGAAAAGCACCAAACAGACAGGTGCAAAATCTGCAGGTCTTTCCACCCTACGATGAAGAAAGCCTCATACTGGTGCACGAGAGCAGAGGCTTCACTGACTGAATGTCCAGCATGCACTAGCATTCTACATCGAGCACACTAAGCCTTTCATGAAATCAAACCAACTATTCATGGCAGTAGCAGACCAGATGAAAGGGCTCCTGGTCTCTTCCTAATGTATTTCTTCCTGGATCACGGACTAAATCTTCACATGCTATGAGCTGGCTAAGGTACCAGCCCTGGATATTACAGCACACTCCACAAGGGTGCAAGCCTCATCAGCTGCTTTCCTGGCCCAGATCCCCATTCAAGAGATCTGCAGAGCTGCAACCTGGTCATCAGTGCATACGTTTACCACTCACAGTATTGTCACCCAGCATGCCAGAGATGATGCAGCATTTGTCAGAGCAGTGCTCCAATCAGAGATTCCTTAACTCGGACCCCACCTTCGGAGGAGAGCTTGGAAGTCATCTGATTGGAATCGACATGAACAAACACTTAAAGAAAAAAAGGTTACCTCACCTTCTCATAACTGTTGTTCTTCGAAATGTGTTGTTTGCGTCCATTCCAATACCCACCCTCCTTCCCCTCTGTCGGAGTAGCTGACAAGAAGGAACTGAAGGCGGGTCGGGTCAGCAGGGTCATATATTGAGCACCATGAAGGCACCACTCCAGGGGGCTCCACAGCTGACCCAACTGGAGCTGCTAAAGGAAGAACTTTCCAATGACTGTGCATGCAACACACGTGCACCTGATTGGAATGGATGTGAACAATACATCTCAAAGAACAAAGTTACAAAAAGGCATTTCACCAAGTCCTGTGCTGCTAGGAACCCACGAGTGCACAGCAAGTGAAAATGTTAAACTTCTGAACATCCTACAGCAGCATCAAGTTTGAGTTTGGCTATAGAAATAGAAACATGGTTCTGGTTTAGCTCTCAGATAAACATCTGGCCCTGTATAAACACATGTAATAAAATAAGTAGAAATAGAAGTGAAGCAGTATCAGCAGGGAGGTTTATGAACTGTCCATATGAGTTACAGGACAATCACAAGACTGGGGTTTGGAGCAACCGTCTTCTATTGCAGGTTACAGCACACCGTGCAGGATGGGAGGCAGACAGCAGTGATGCACCAGGCCCCAACACAGATGAATAACTTTAGTGTAGGGAGGGGAAATCCAAAGAACCAACCACAAAATCCTAAAATATAGATAGGCGCTGCTCTGGGACCACTGGCTGAAATGTTGATGTGATCACATACCACTGATATAGATTCTGTATATGAAAAATACGCAGAGCAGCCACAAACGCTGTAATGACCTGGTTGGTATTTCTAGAAGAAAATTTGCTCGTGAAGCCTTTTGAACTTAGCCCTAAATTTTAGTGCTATTTAAAATTCTCACTAAAGATGGGTGACAATATTGCTTATTTCTTTTCTTAAAGGGTCGTGTGCAGATGTGGGTGGACATGTTTCCTAAAGATATGCCTCTGCCAGGACCACCTGTTGATATTTCACCAAGGAAACCCAAAGGGTAATTCAGGGTGCATTTCTGTTGTGCTGTCAATGTATCGGCATCATCCTGCAAATACTGAATCTTTCAAAAGGGCTTGTCTACATGATCCCACAGTGTGGAAGATCGGGGTGTGAGTTTACCCCCACACTGAAGTGTGCTGTAACTGCCGCATGCACACCCTGCAAGCATGAACTAAAAAGGATCTCATTGGTGTTAACATAGTCTCAATTCAAACAGGACTGCGTTAATGCAAACTAGGAACCTTTCAGTTCATGCTAGCAGAGTCTGTATGCACAACACTTAAGCGCATGCTGCAGTTCACACCCCGGTAGGTCTGCACTGTGAGGCCATATAAATAAGACCCAATGTCTGGTAAGAAATGTCGTTGCAAAATATTATTTAAACTGAGAAACAATGCCATAGATTCATAGATTTTAAAGCCAGAAAGGACCATTATGATCATCTAGTCTGAGCTCCTTCATAATACATATAACCCACACACCTCTTGAGTGTGGTGTTTTGTCTGCTCTTGTGGCACCAAGACCACTTAGAGATTAATGAGTCTGCTACAGCCTTAGCTAAGGGCCATGTGGCTTTTAGCTCATGCAGTCGCAGCTCATACACTAAGTTTCCAAGATCCCAGGTCAATCCCACACACCGATGACTGGGGCCTGTTGGTGTTACAACTGGAGGCTTGTCTGGGATTTCAACTGGGAAGTCTTTGAAGCTCAGGATGCACTTCCTCTGCTAGGGAAGTATGTAACTCGCATACCTGCTGGGTGTGGAGTTCTGTCCCTTCTAGTGGCACCAAGACCCACTTAGAGATTAATGAGTCTGCTACAGCCATAGCTAAGGGTTTTTAGCATCTACAATAGAGGCTCATAGACTAAGCTCCAGAGGTCACAGGTTTGATCCTGCCCACCAACGACTGGGGTCTGTCGGTGTTACACACAGGACTTAGAACCTTACCGGTAATTTCTGCATCAACCCATAACTTCTGTTTGAGCTCTAGCATATCTTTTATAAAAGCATCCAATCTTGATTTAAAGACTTCATGTGATTCATTCAACAGTGGTAAAAAGACTAGAGTGCAAGGGGCAGCTGCAGTGAGTCTTAAAGTTATCTCGCCACTGAACTCTAACTCCAAAGTTATAATTTAGTCTCTGTCACTTTAGCTCTCTCACATACATAAAGTACTTGACCATTGGTCAAGATCTTCCCTCTCATATTACTATACCTGAGGGATTTTCACTACTTCGGGCAAGAATGAGGTCATGAAACACAAAAGGAGGCTGCAGAGAGAGATTTGTTTGGAATAGTAAGTGTCTCAGTAATTTCAGGCAGATATATATCCTACTCTGACATTGCACTAAATGAGTCAACCTAGTGGTTAGTGTCTGATAGATAATAAATGACAAATTACTAGGAGAATTCATGGTTCATCCCAAATGCACCTTAATTTTAATAAGGGCTTTGTCAGGTAATCTTCATGTCTGTAACCCAGACGCAATGTGTGCATTATTTGTGTTCAAAAAAGGACGATGCTATAAAAAATAACACTTTGCTCCTGTCTGTGCCGAATTAAGGAAAGTCCATAATTTGACCAGAAAGGAGACTGTCTAACAAGTGATTTCTTTATACAAGGATTTTCTGTGAGGCTATTTATCAGCTGTGAATTTTTCAGACCAGAAAGATTTGCACTTAATAATATTTGCAAGAACAAAATGTTGCTGCCATGCAGCACTCTAGAGAAACATAGACAAATGTTGTTGAAATGTTAATCATCAGAGGGTTTAGATTTCTGCAAGAGACTTTGGCTTTGGAAGATGCTGTTCGCCAATTTGCCTGAAGAAAGGTACACAAAAATGGTGCAAGACAAGCAGGTAGATATGCATGTTGCTAAGGCTTCCAACACCTACAAGCATACATGTGCATTCAAAATGAAAAGAGCACAGTAGAGTCCATTCCCATTCCTGGATGCTGCTATAAAATGTCTCTCCTGGAGGTTACCTTTATCCATGCTCCCTAAAGGTGTTTTGGAACAGCATTTTTCCTCCTTTTTCATGTACTAGATTACATTCAATATCATGTATTGTCAACAACAAAATTTCTGAAAAGGAGTCCCCCCCATCCTGTCTGCCTAAATGGGTTTTGCCCTAATTGGCAAGTTACTCAGTATTTTGTGGATGCTCAGATGATGTCACTCAGTCCAGTCTAGGCCTGTTTCATTGCAGTATTTTTGTGATCAGAATTAAAAAATAACATAGGCAAACAACCAGCGAGGAATTTTCCCCTGTTCTGAGGCTGCTGGCAACACCTACTGTCACTTTGCATTCCCATGAGCTAAGAGAAGAGCCCCTAATCCTATTATATCACAAGAGACTCCAATAGACACAAGGAGTCTGATTCTGATCCCATTCTTCAAACTAGTTTTACATCAACATAACACACTTTATGTTATGGAAATTGCTACTGATTCAGACCAATGTCTGATTAGACTCACGCCCTATGTGTACTCAGGAAGGATGAAGACAAAATAACTGGAAGGCCTTTTGCTACCGTGAATTGAAATATACAAAATGCTGGTTTCTTTCTTTTTCAGTTATGAATTGAGAGTAATCATCTGGAATACGGAAGATGTAATTTTAGAGGATGAGAATATCTTCACAGGACAAAAATCAAGTGACATCTATGTAAAAGGGTGCGTTCATCTGGATATCACTTTTTGCGTCTCTTCATTTATTCCTTGAGAGGACAATTAATATCTGATTCAAGCTATCCATCAAAGACCACAGTCACAAATCATATGGGTTATATTAACAAGGCTGTTATCCTTATGAGACATTTCTGGGATCTTGATAATTTGCTGTGACTGTGTACCAAAAATAGCCAGCCATTCTGGAAACTAGTTAGTCCTCTTTCACCTTTAAATATAGACTCATTAAGCCTAATTCACTACTCACACAGAGTAAAATCAGGAGTAGCGCCATTCACTTGGTGTGAGTAGAGAATAAAGCCCAAAACTTTAAGGGTTAAATGCAAATGCCTACAGCATTTTAAACCTGAAGGGCTTATAGCATAGTTGCTGGAACTAGGGGGTACTGGGGGTGCTGCCGCACCCCGGGGCTTTAAGTGGTTTTCATCATATACAGGGTTTACACTTTTCTTCGAAGGGTCTCAGAACCCCCACTATAAAAATTGTTCCAGCACCCCTAGCTTTTAGGGATACAGAGTAGTGTTACATAATGAGTTGAGAGAAATTATAAACAGCTTAGTGAAGTTAGTAATAAAAAAATTGAGAAATATCATAGGAGATTCCTGTGGGAAATCCATTCTAACCAGATATTTGTTGACTGGAGTATGTGTGTGAGTGAATGGCAGGGAAGAGTGTGTGTGAAGAATTTTTCATTAGCATTTTATAGCTTATCTTTCCTGTTGCTATTACACTGCTGCAAAATTACAAAATTACTCAGGATGGTTAAGTCCAAAGCAGACTGTGAAGAGTTACAAAGGGACTCACAAAACTGAGTGACTGGGCAACAAAATGGCAGATGAAATTCAGTATTGATAATGCAAAGTAATGCACATTGGAAAACATCATTTCAATTGTACAGACAAAATGGTGGGGCCTAAATTAGCTGTTCCACTCAAGAAAGAGATCTTGGAGTCATTGTAGATGGTTCTCAGAAAACATCCACTCAGAGTGCAGCAGCTAACAGAATGTTAGGAACCATTAGTAAAGGGATAGATAATAAGACAATATATAATAAAGAAAGTGAATAGGGAAGTGTTATTTACTCCTTACATAACATAAGAACCAGGGGTCACCCAATGAAATTAATAGGCAGCAGATTTAAAACAACACACAGTCAACCTGTAGAACTCATTGCCAGGAGATACTGTGAATGCCAAAGCTATAACTTGCTTCAAAAATAGCTTGATAAGATCATGGAGGATAGGTCTATCAATGGTTATTAGTCAAGATGGTCAGGGATGCAACCCCATGCTCTGGGTGTTCCAACCTCTACTGCCGGAAGCAGGGCTGGATGGGGCATGGATCACTCAAACATTGCCTTGTTCTGTTCATTCCTTCTGAAGCAGTTGGCATTGCTACTGTTGGAAGACAGGATACCAGGCTAGAGGGACCATTGGTCTGACCCAGTATGACTGCTCTTTTGTCCTTAATGCCATCTTTGAGACTGTCCCTATTTTTGAATCACCTTTTTATAATATTGTCACTCATGAGTACTGGTTAACTTTTTTGGATGTGGTGCAAATTTTTAAATATTGATTAGAAATTATAGCCAATCATCTGCAGAACTAAAAACTACGTAGAAACATTCATAAATGAATGGGAACCTCCAAAATATATGTATTTTTAGAGAAACACAATATGGATTTTTTGTAATATTCCTTTGCACATGATACATTGTTTATGATACATCAAAAAAAACCAGAACCAGAAAAAAATTTGGTGAAATGAGTCAGCCAGGCTTACACTTGACATCCTTCGCTCTAGAGCACTTGCAGATACAAATAATTTTGGTTCTAACATCAAGTACCTAAATCAGCATCTGAGACTGTCAGGAAATCTACCAGCTAAGGCACAAAATCTACTCGTATACCTTTTATCATGGTGATTGATAATGAAAACACTCATGTTAGTTTGCCTGCCCATAAAAATATTTTTAATGATTAGCCAGTGGTGAATGGGAAATTAGAATTGTGCAAGTCTCTCCTAAATAGAACTCACATTATCCCTCTAAACTTTTGATAGTGATTTTCAGTCACTGGAAGCCTGAGCCACATTTGAATGGTGCTTTAGATATTAGCCACCACCTAAGCCTTCCAGTTGCTCTGCTAACATTGATTATGAAAGAAAGGATTGATAACTAACAATTATTGTAATTGAATTTGAATACCCACAATACAGCTTCCCTATTAACCTTACTGTATTCACCTGTGTGCATGCTATAGGTGGTTAAAGGGACTGGAAGATGACAAACAGGAGACAGATGTGCATTACAACTCCCTGACTGGGGAAGGGAACTTCAACTGGCGCTTTGTGTTTCCATTCCACTACCTCCCAGCTGAGAAACAAATGGTGGTCAGTAAGAAAGAAAGCATATTTTCCTTGGAAAAGACAGAACGCAAAATGCCAGCGGTGCTGGTACTCCAGGTTTGGGACTTTGAAAGACTTTCTTCTGATGATTTCTTGGGTAAGCAAACAGTGAAGCCAACTGAACTTCAGCTAAAATCTTCATAGACCTTTATGTTGTAAAAAAGTGTTGAAGGAGGTATCTAAGGAACAATTGTCAGTTGCCTTCCATGAATCCACGTAATGGCTAGAATGCCTAACACATATATGGTTTTGGCTACACAAATGGATGGATCTGAGTGGCATATTTTTGGAGGCTGATTAAAAGTTGTCTTGCTCAGCCCCCATGTTTAAAGGATGGTCACATTTTTCTATAATGTCAGGCATTACTTAATATGTACCAAAGTCTAGAAATAGTCCATGAAAAGTGTATATTTAGGCCAATCAGTATCTCCCTGACAATGCAGGATTTTAATCTTATTTGCCAGGAGTATGTTCTCGAGTGCTTTGTACAATTGAGAATAAAATTGCTCTGGTGGCTGAGTTTCCACTACACCCATTCAAAGATTATTCCAAACTAACACAGGTGGCTGTTAGGAAATATTCCCTGATATTCATCCCAAAGTATCTTTTACTCCAGTTCATTCTATTACTCCTTAAACCACCCCAAACAATTCCTCTCTATGCTTCAAATATTGTATTCCTCTCTCCTTTGCCCTATAAATATCATTTAGACAAATATACTTTTTCTCCCTCCTCTGTCTTACTTATCTATATATCTCTGTCTCATCTACATATTTATATTGCTCTAGTTACTGTAGTAGGTAGCCATCTAATACAGGAGCTTCAAACTTTTGCATGGTGTCAGTATAGTGCCAATCTATTAAAAAAGGGAATAAGGACAGCCCGGGAAATTACAGGCCAGGCAGCTTAACTTCAGTACCTGGAAAAATAATGGAGCAAATAACCAAGCAATTAATTTGCAAACACCTAGATGATAATAAGGTGATAAGTAACAGTCAAAATGGATTTGTCAATAGTAAATAATGCCAAACCAACCTAATAGTTTTCTTTGACAGGGTAACAAGCTTTGTGAATGGGGGGAAGCAGTAGATGTGGTATATCTTGAATTTAGTAAGGCTTTTGATACTGTCTGGCATGACCTTCTCATAAACAAACTAGGGAAATGTAGCGAAGATAAAGCTATTATAAGGTGGGTGCACAACTGGTTGAAAACTGTTCCCAGAGAGTAGTTATCAGTGGTTCACAAGCAAGCTGGAAGGACATAATGAGTGGAGTCCCGCAGGGATCAGTTCTAGGTCGAGTTCTGTTCAATATCGTCACCAGTGTTTTAGATAATGGCATGGAAAGTACACTTATAAAGTTTGTGGATGATTCCAAGCTGGGAGGGGTTGCAAATGCTTTGGAGGATAGGATTAAAATTCAAAATGATCTGGACAAACTGGAGAAATGGTCTGAAGTAAATGGGATAAAATTCAAAAAGGACAAATGCAAAGTAGTTCATTCAGGAAGCAACAATAAATCACACACACACAAAATGGGAAACGACTGCCTAGGAAAGAATATTGCCAAAAGGGATCTTGTGGACAAGCTAAATATAAGTCAACAGTGTAACACTATTGCAAAAAAAAAAAAACTGAACATCATTCAGGGTTGTATTAGCAGGAGTATTGTAAGCAAGACATGAGAAATCATTCTTCCATTCTACTCTGCACTGATAAGGTCTCAGCTGGAGTATTGTGTTCAGTTCTGGGTGCCATATTTCAAGAAAGATGCGGACAAATACAAGAAAGTCCAGAGGAGAACAACAAAAATGATTACGGTCTAGAAAATATGACCTATGAGGGAAGATTGAAAAAATTGGATTTATTTAGTCTGGAGAAGAGAAGACTGAGGGAGGCTATTATAACAGTTTTGAAGTACATAAAACACCTGTCAGGGATGGTCTAGATAATACTTAGTCCTACCATGAATGCAGGGGAATGGACTAGATGACCTCTCAAGGTCCCCTACTGCCTTACAATTCTATGATTCTGTGAAAGACTGTTACAAGGAGGAGGGTGAAAATTGCAGTAAGGGAGGTTTAGGTTGAACTTTAGGAAAACCTTCCTATCTGTCAGGGTGAAAGCACTGGAATAAATTGCCGAAGAAGATTGTGAAATCTCCATCTTTGGAGGTTTTAAAGAAGAGGTTAGACAAACACCTTTCAGGAATGGTCTCGTTATTACATAGTCCTGCCTTGACTACAGGGAACTGAACTACATGAAATGTTGAGGTCCCTTCCAGTCCTACACTTCCATGATTCTGTGGTTCTGCTCCAGCCTCAGGAGATTAGGTTGTAGATTCATGGGGGTTCGGTGTGGTGGATGTGTGTGAGAGATATGATGCTTATGAAGGGCTAGTGCAAGCTGGTCTATGTTGCACTGTGTTCTAAAGGTAGCAAGGCATTCTTCTTGTATTATTGCTCTTCTTTTTGTGTGTGTCTAAAATGTGGTACCTCAAATAAATAAAGACCTGAGGTGAAATCTTAGCCCCATTGAAATCCATCACAAAACTCTCATTCACTTCACTAGGGATAGGATTTCACCTCCTGCCATGAAGAGCTTTCAATTTAAATGTGACACGATACACATGAAAGGGACTGAACTGGGCAGAAAAAAAGGAGGGATGGAGAAAGTAAAGGGTGTTTTGGAAGCTTTCTAGCTCCATGAGTCAATGGGAAGTGGATCATCCCCATCAGTCCTGCATCCAGCTGGGAAGATGGGAGGACCATGCACATTTAGTCCTTTTAATCTCCCCTTGTAAATTATTTTCTTCACTCCCTTAACCATTTTTATTTCTCTTCCATGAATTCCTTTTGATGTGTCAACATCTTTCTGGTATTGAGATGCCCTGAACTGCATGAGTATTGCACACCATCTGCATTAGACTGCTTGGCTTTCTATTTCAAACTTATGCACTAGGACAGCTTTCTCTAGCCATGGTGGCCACAGTTTTCAGAAACTTGATTTCAGGTGCCTCCATTTCTGAATGTCCAACTTGTGACACTAAAAGAAGTCTAATTTTCAGAACGTGCTGAGACCCTTACTTCACAGAATCGGGGCCTTTTAAAGTGTCTCAAGTCAGGCACCCAAAAAACTGATGCACCCCAGATGACTAATCACTCTTGAAAATCTTGACCAGTCTTGCTGGATCCTGACAGGGTGTTGTTATCCTGCTCTCTCTGGGAACTCCCTTAGAAAATCACATTTACTGTCTTCCTGTTCACTGCTCCATTTTATAACATACACAGATAGAAACAAAAATAAAATCTAGACAAATCAATAACAAATGTTCTACATCACCTTTCTTTGTCTGTCTTCATAAGGGAGTTAAAAATCCTCATTTATTATGGCAGATTGATCTGTCCAACTTCTGATGATGTTTTTCAAAAGCCTTGGTGGATCCTTCAGAGTTCACACTGTTGCTTTGCCAGTATCTTTGAGAACTACTGCTCAGATCCTTGGAAGAGGTATTGGGGTATTTGCTGAGTAACAGTTTGGATAGCAACTCACTAGGTGTATTTAAATAAGAGCCATGTGTTTAGTAGCAAAGCAAACCATTAGGCACTCAGATACTACAGAAATGGGGGCCATAAATGAAGATGATATTTAGCTACAAATATGATCTCAGAGTAGTTTACTGTTGTGTCCAAGCTGGGCTATGCATGAATTAATTGGTTATTCTTTGATTGTGTTTACATCTGAAATGTCTAAGTAAGAGATGGTATATTTTTCTCCAGGCTCCCTTGAAATGAAACTGAATGAATTTCCTCGAGCAGCCAAGTCTGCCAAGAGTTGTGACATAGGCATGGTAAAAGCAACAAGTAAAGAAAACAAGATATCCATATTTCAGCAAAAGCGTGTCAGAGGATGGTGGCCTTTCATCAAAGCTGGGGAGCTCACTGTAAGCAAATCACTAATGACTAAGATGAGCAATCTAAGATTACTAGAAGTGCCTCTCTCATGTACAGATACTCTGATGATAGGCACCTTACAAAGAGACAGAAAAGTACTAATCTCACAGAGATCAGATGAGCAGTAATATTATATATTGTAACTTCCATGTAGGACAACCTAACTTTACATGACTGAAGCTGTGGCTGTTATTAAAAAGAACATTAATAATTCAAGTAACATAACTTCATGAGAACAGGGCTGCCCAGAGGGCGGGGGCAAGTGGGGCAATTTTCCCCAGGCCCCAGACCCCACAGGGGCCCTGTGAGCCCTGGCTGAGAATCCCTTCCCTGGCTACTCACCCGGCAGCAGTCTGGGTGTTCGGTGGCGGGCCCTTCACTCGCTCTGGGTCTTCGATGGCACTTTGGTGGCAGGCCCTTCACTCGCTCCAGGTCTTCGGTGGCACTTCGGTGGCGGGTCCTTCAGTGCTGCCGAAGACATGGAGTGAGTGAAGGACCAGCCGCCGCTGCAGACTCAGAGCGCTGCCCGGTGAGTACAAGCCCCACAGTGGGTGGGGCCTTTTTTTATGTCCGCTCCCCTGCTTTGGCGCAGGCCCCCTGAATCCTCTGGGCAGCCCTGCAGGAGAAGGTTCAGTAGACATGATTTTTATCAGTATTAACATTTGGGCGGGGGGGTGACCCTTATCAAATTACATTGTTATAGGCTCTTCATAATAACGAAGGAAGGTAAATTAAGAATTGCTTCACAGGGTTTGTAGTTGTCAATTCTTGAATGTAACTAGCACAGTATTAATGAATATAGTTATTTATTATTCAGTCAACTAATCTAAAACTAGGCATATCTATTTTTGTGAATGTCTCCAGGGTGCTAACTGGTTAATGGATGGTTATTGTTTAATAACTCTGGATTAAATATTTGAACAGACATTAATCAAAATTTTCTCTCTGATGTAGGGCAAAGTGGAAGCTGAATTCCATTTAGTCACTGCAGAGGAAGCTGAGAAGAGTCCGGTAGGGAAAGCTCGGAAGGAACCTGAGCCTCTGGAGAAACCCAAGTGAGTAGGGACATATTCACTAAGTGGGATAAGGAAGCTGCTATAGCGATTAGAGCAAGGAATTTAGCAGGAGTGCTCCTTGTGTCTGTTTCTGTCTCTGGTACTGTCTTTTTATGTAACTCCAGCAGAATCTCAGATATAAAATCCCAGATATAAAAATGTGGAGTAATGATATTTACCTAGAGTATCTGAGAGGAATATTGTTAGGCTTAAATAATTAATATTTGTCAGTGCTTCCCAATTGTTATGTTAATCGATGCCTGTCATTGATAACCTACACATCTAGGGGGGGTTGCTTCTCAATATTAGATTCTTCGTCCACACATGAAGGAATCCACAAATCTGATTAGTGTGTGTCTGTCTGGTATTTGTATGCATAAATTAGACACATGCAAATGACTGTGAGCAGTTGACTTTGGCAATCTGGCCATATGGGAATGGTGCAATCTTATCACATCTATATTCACTTATTGAATTTCACAGCCAAAGAATGAAGCTACTTATTTTTCAACATAAGACGGTGTAAGGTTTTTTTAAAGTCCTTTCACAAAGCAAAAGGTCCAGAATGAACATTTTATCTAACCAAATTCCACCACACTTGAAAAATGTCCAGTTGAGGTTTTTGTATCAGAAAAACATTCATGTAATCAGTTTAGGATTATGCAGTGAATTCTGTTACAGCGATGAGCTGTGGAAAGACAAGGAATGTGAAATGAGATTCCCTACTACAAAAGATTTTTAAAATCTTATTCCAAGTGGTAATTTTAACCAGCGCAGAATTTCACACTCTTCCTCAAAAAGATGTTCAACTGAGCTTCCAGATTTTCTGATCTTCTAGCAGGATGGCATTTGTGGGTGACCATGAGATTACTTACAAGACTTCAACAGCTTTATGAAAAAATATGCAGACAACACTCATTATAATATAGCATTTTAATTGTATTTCCCCTATTGTAACATCTCCACAACCTTGGGGTATACTTGGTATAGAATCAATAAGCAATATCTCAAAAGAACATATTCTGTTACCTCGAATTATGCCAAATAATATTTTGCTCTCTGAATAGTCCCATTATACACAACTGACAGACACTGGCACAGTTCATTCCTGAGGTAAGGCCTTTAAAATCAGAGAGGCACAATGTCTTTCACAGCTCCCCGGCATGCAGTGGGGAGATGGCTCCTACACTGTCTCTTGGTTGCCTGTGACTTGCACTTTTCTCTGCAATCAGTCAGCTTTGCTGGCCAGCATGAAGAGGATCAGGGCCATGATCCTTCCTCTTTTGATAAGTGTGCTCTAGTGGTGGGGCAGGAAGAAGCATCCCTGCACTCAGAAGAATTTTGGATTGCAGCTCTGGTTGCCCCCTCCATAGTGGAAAGGTTCCTTGTACCTTTCCCACCTCTGTGCACCTTGGCAAAAAACAACCACAATCTGGCCTTTGGGGTTTGGTGGCCAGAGATTCCCAAATAATGTTTGGTCCAGATCCAGATTTTAAAACTGCATGTGAGTGGATTCCATTCTGCAGCATCCCAGCACTCTGCCAGGACTGACCCATATGTGCCATATGTGTTTGAAAAGTTTAGCAATGTGACTATAACCAGGAAAGCAAATTATTTGTAGTGGCTGCTCACTAGGATTCTCATCCTAAAGCAACTGATGTCAATGGGAGTCTTTCCACTAGGCTTTGGGCCAGGCCCAAGAACCTGTAAACTTCACATTTAAAGCTTGTTATAGGTTAAAATGTAAATTAGGACCTCCCAAGATTTGTCTTAATTTGCATAGCTATGAAATGCAAAATATACAGTTCATTCTTCACAGTGGCACGTGGGGTGTGTGTTATGAGATGTGGAGGTTAAAAACAGAAGAATGGACATACTGGGTCAGACCAATGATCCATCAACCCCAGTATTCTGTCTTTGCACAAAGACCAGTGCCAGATGCTTTAGAGGGAATAAACAGAACAGGGCAATCATTGAGTGATCCATTCCCTGTTGTCCATCCCAGCTCCTGGCAGTCAGAGGTCTAAGGACACCCAGACCATGGGCTTGCATCCCTGACCATTTTGGCTAATAGCCATTGACAGACCTATCCTCCATGAACTTATCTAATTCCTTTTTAAACCCTGTTATACTTTTGGCCTTTGCACCATCCCCTGGCAACAAGGTCCACAGGTTGTCTGTGTGTTATGTGAAGAAAAACCTTCTGCCTGTTAATTTCATTGGGTGACTCCTGGTTCTTGTGTTATGTCAAGAGGTATATAATGCATCCTCCTATTCACTTTCTCTACACCATTCATGATGGACTGTTGAGTGATCCAAAGGCGCTTAGCACTTTCAGAAGTGCTCTGAGTATTCAGAAATTTTAGTGGATTCCAAAGTGTTAAAAGGTCCTTTTGTAAGTGATATTTTTTACACAGCATGAGTTTTGTAATGTAATATCATTTGGAAATGTCTAGATCTTGCCTTACTAATCTTTTTTCTCTTTTCTTCCCTTCAGCCGCCCAGACACTTCCTTCTCCTGGTTTGTAAATCCTTTCAAGTGTTTGTATCACCTCATCTGGAGAAATTACAAGAAGTACATCATCATTGCGCTGATTCTGATTATTCTGATCATCTTCTTGGTTCTTTTCATTTACACTTTGCCTGGTGCAATCAGTCGTAAGATTGTTGTAGGATCTTAGACAATTACATCTCTCCTTGTAACTAATCATACACAAGTACTGCAGTTAAAAATAAAAACTTGACTTCACAATTAATGAACCTGAAACACATTCTGCCAATTATAAAGATAGATATAACCATTCATTTCAGGAAAATGAAACTGACTCAAAATATTTTAACACTCTACTCCTTTGGCTGCTTATTCAGAAGCAACCACGATGTGCATTATCATTAAGGAACTGACAGAACTTTATTAACTATTTTAAAGTTTGATTCTGTGTCCGTTATTAAATGTGAAAATACATTCTTTGATATTGCAAAAAACTGTGTTATAAATAGTAAATATTAATTAATATTATATCCAAATGACCAAATATTGAGAGAGAAATGTTATCCATAAACATGAGAACTAGGAATTACACCCTGTGTGTTCTTTGCATAATGTTGTAACTGATGATTTTAATGTTTTTTCATGATTTTATATTGATGTACATGATTTTTAAAGATAGTTTGTTCATGCAGATCAAAGGTGAAATTCTCTCCTTTGTTGTCATATACACATTTTTAAATATCTAAAATAATTGTATTATGCTCCAAAATCTCAAGATATTGCCCTCATGTAAATAACCAAAGCAGGAGAGAGGAATGAGGAGATATAGGAAAAGGAGAAAAAAATCTATTTTCAGATGTGGTTTGAAAACTGATAGAGAGTTAGTGACGGAGAGAGATGCAGGAAAGAGTGTCCACTAGAGAGAAAGAGCTCTTGCATAAGTATGGGAACATTGTATTGAGAAGAGGATTTGCTCTATCTGCCAGATGAACAGAGAGAATGAGAAAAGAAACAAAGAGAAGATGCAGGCTGGAACAAATCATGGGGGATTTAAAAAACAAGGGGTAAAATCCTGGCCCCACTGAAGTCCCAGTCCAAAACACAGAACATTTTATACATTTTCATATAGGAGGAGGTCAGACTAGAATGGTCTAATGTTCCCTTCTTGCCTTTAATCCATGAATATAAATAATTAACAGCCATAAAAATCCCCCTGGGCTGATAGTTAGTTAGACAGACATGTAGTAGATCTGACCTTGCAGATAATTCATTCCACCATTCTAAAGCCGTAGGAGTAAGAATTAGAATGTAAACTCTCTGGTTAAGGGGCTAGCTATTCTTGTGTTTCAGGAAAGCACTTTTTGGACGCTTTAACATAGTAATACAAATGAATCATCTGGATGCAGTGTTGCCACACTGTTGAGTTTGAATGGGCAAAGAGCCTGAAATGTGCTCTTCTCTCTTCAAGGTAAGTTGATCCTTTTATGTGAGGATATGAAGCACATTAACAAGACAGTGTGGAGAAAGCTTGCATTGTCACTGCTGGTGCTTGGCCTGTTCTGTGGCTCTACAGAGGACATTGGTTCTCCGGGGCTGTCCATCTGGCAAGCACTGAAGTCATTTTAAAAAATGAAGATAAATCAAACTGCCAAATAGCAAACGTTTTACATTTAAAAGGGATTAAACTCCATGAACATGATGATAACAAGATTGAGTGTTTCTTGTGGCTTTCACATTCTAAGTATGTTGTAAACATTAACAAGCTAACTTTAAGTGTGTGAGCAGGCCTGTTAAAATTAAATGTGTGCTTAGGTGCTCTGCTGGACTGGGGCCTTCATGTGGTGTATTTTACCTTTGTGATTGTAATATGACAAAGAAATATATGGAGTTTGCGCTAGTTAGTCATTAACAGAATAAGGAAGTGATGCTGCCAGGTGCTGCAGACCCTCAGTATCCACTGACCCCAATGGGAGTTGAGGACATTCTGCGTCGTCTTTAAAAGGCCCTAACCCAGTATGGTGCATGCTTGCCTGGCATTTTTAATGTATTCCTCTGATGCTGCTAGTTTTTATTTTACTGTGTACTTAACTCTGTATTATACTGATGGGCAAATCCTGTTTCTCCTAATAAGCCTTGCTGTGTCTATGAACCTTTGAATTATGCTGATTTAACTGAGCTAATTTTGTTATGCATAAATAAAATTATTTTAATAAAAAGGCTCAGATGAACAGTTTCTACTGTCTTGTAATAGTTTGGAAGGCAACATACTGATTCTTTAAGCAGAACCTTCTGTTTAAGTATCGGACAATAGGTCTGATCCTTCAAGGTGCTAAGTGCCCACCTCCCTTGATTTTAAGACTAGAGTATGATTTTGATTATGTGCCGATATGGGGGCGTAAGAATTCTTCTGGCACCCATGTACTGGCTACCAGGCCCTGGGTCTAGGTATATAGCAATGAGCAGGTGCTATGTGTCTGCTTTTTAGGGTGACCAGATGTTCTGATTTTATAGGGACAGTCCCGATACTTAGGGCTTTTTCTTATATAGGTCCCTATTATCCCTCCACCCCCATCCTGATTTTTCACACTTGCTATCAGGTCACCCTACTGCTTTTTCCTTCCTGGTGGAGGTGGGCAGGAAGGAGCAAGAGGTGGACAGACTCCTGACTGGCTGAAGCCTGTTCCTGCACCATTGAAATCAACAAGACGTTTGCCATTGACTTCAGTGGGCACAGGACCACGCCCTTTTTGATCAGAGCAACTGAGCTGGCACAGAGGTGTTGTAACTAGCTGCTGGTATAGGCCAGCAGCAAGTTTCTAGCCAGCTGACAGAGCAAGGAAGAAGCAGAAACAGAATTGTGATTCACAGAGATGTCTGAGTCACAGTGTGTCAGGCGCTGGCCCCCAGGAGTCAGGCCTAGAGGTTGGAGCAGAGGTTGGCACCAGATGTAGGGTCGGGACCAGGCCCAGGGACAGGTCAGGGTTAGAACTGAGATCAGAGCCAAATCAGTACTGTACCTGGAGTCCAGATACAAGGCAAAAGTTAAAGCCGAGTGATCAGCGTCGAAGGGTCCCAGGAGGTGGGGGTCAGAAGGCAGAGGCAGGACTGGAACAGATCAGCAACAGGGCTGGAACAAAGTCAGAGAGGGCAAAGACAAGGCTGGAGTGGGCTGAAACGGTTTGTGCAAGAATAAGAACTAGAACTGGATCAAGAGCAGGAGCTGGAGGGCGATCAGATAGGAATAGAAAGAAACTGAGGCAGGCTGGAGGCCCAGGGGCAGATAACCACTAGAAAACATTCCCCTTCAGAACCTGAACTTTGCAGTCTCTATATCCCTCTGCTCTCAGCCAATAGGTGTGAAACCCACTGACAAAATGTGTATCTGATCCCTTCTTTAGTGGCTGATCCACATAGAAGATAATTTACTCTCACTACCAGTTACTCCATTAGATTGGGTGGTAGAGGTTTGTGTTGTGGCTCTAATGGTCCAAAACCTGCTGATGATGCATGTTGAGGATCACAATGTTTCCATGTAGAGGGATTTCTGGCTTTCCCCTGTTTTTTTTTCTTTAATTAGAAAATTACATATAAATAACATTAAGATGGCAAAGCCAACAATTCAGAAGTTAGGAAATGCCAGCTTGAATTAAAGTTTCTCATGCAGAACAATCTAGTAACCCACCTCATCAGAAAGGATGGGTTCTGAAGGACATGTTTCTCCCTCAGGTGTTTCAGGAGAGGGGCGTACCCCCTCATAGATCTCTTTGCGAGCAGCAAGAAGAAAGTATCATGTTTCGTTCTCCAGGCTCCATGTTGGATGTTTTCCTGATTCACTGGAGCAGTCATCTGCTGTCTGCCTTCCCACCATTCCCACTAATTCCTGGAGTCCTCAGGAAGGTGAGACAAGACAAAGCCTGACAGATACTCACAGCACTAGATTGTCTATGCCAGTTGTGGCTCTCTGAGCTGAGGAATCTATCAGTTCAGCCACTCCTCATGCAAACGGTCCTTCACGGTCTAGTCCTTCCCCCAGACCAGTTGTCTCTGTATCTAACAGCTTGGTTGCTTGTTAGTTGGCCTTTGTGGACAGAAGCGGTTTGACAGAAGTTTGGGACATTTTGATTCAGAGTAGGAACGCCGCTACTAGACTAACATATCACTTTAAATGCAAATGTTTTTCGCAGTGGGCTGTTCAGCGCCATCATTGTCGGTTGAAGACTTCCATTCCTGACATGCTGGACTATCTCTTGTCTTTAAAACAACCTGGATCCTCACATAGTTCACTGATGGTTCATTTCATCTGTCAGGCACCTATACAAAATTGCACTGTATTGAAAGTATCTAAATTTCTGCAAGGGTTAACTCACATGTTTCCTTCTCCCTTTGAACCAGCTGTCAATTAAGAACACTTTCTTTGGGTAATTACCTCAATACAGAGGGTGAATGAGACTCATAGCTGGCCCTCTCTGTGCTAAGGACAGTGTGACGCTAATGCCTCACCCAAAGGTCAGATCCGAAGTAATTGTTGACTTTCACCTGAACCAATATGTACATTTACTGATGTGTTTTCCTAAGCCTCGTTCATCTGCTGGGAGGCAAACTTCACGCTCTAGATGGTATGAGAACGCTTTCTGATTTCCTTCAAAGAATTCAACTATTTCATAAATCACCCCAGGCTATTTGTAGCCTTTGGAGCTAAGTCACAAGGGCAAACCGTTTCCTAACAGAGCCTTTCCAAGTGGATCTCAGATTGCAAGAGGGTCTGTGATGGGTGTGACTGGCAGACCAGGTGCCAGCTTATGCCAAAGCCCAGGGCCTCACTGACCACTGACAGCTGCATAGCGGGAAACCTGTCCGGCTTACCTGTGGGTTAGTATTGTTAAAGTAGATATTAGTGTTTTAAGAAGCTGTTTAGTGTTTAACCCTTATGGAATGCTTGTAGGATGCTGCATATACTAAACCTACTTATGTCTGTATCCCCTAGCATACAGTTACTATATTGAGTGTTAGCACTGTAAACCTCCATCACTGTGTAACTCACCAAACAGGAGCGGCACTGTGTTGCATCAAAGGACAGAGACCTTCTTGACTACATTCCTGCCCTAAGGGGCAGTCTGTGCACGAATTTATCTCATCAGCTTAGATTCTGGGTTGAGCGGGAGGATAAAAATCCCCTGAGGAGAAACTGGGTCTTTATGCTGCCTGCACTATGAGGGGCAAAGATTCCTAAACATAAGCAAGAGATCCCCGTGCTGCTTGGAAAGAGTCAGCCCTCAAGGACATATAGAGCTGCTTATTATAAAAGCGTCTATTGCCCTTTTAAATCCAACACTAACTCAGTTGTGTGTGTTTCCTGTTTTAACCTTGTAAATAACTCATTTCTTTTCTTAAAAATGTTTTAGTTAGTTTATTGTAGGATTGGCGAGAGGCGTGTCTTTGGTTTGAGGTCTGTGTACAAATGATCTGGGTTAAGTGACTGGTCCTTTGGGACTGGGAGTAACCTGAATATTGTGATTTTAGGTGAAAAGTGACCATCTATCACATACTCCAGCTTGCCTGGGTGGCAGGGGGACTGTTTGTAACTGTCTGTAAGATTGGGCTGGTGAAATCTAATTATAGAACATACAACCAGTTTGGCACATCTACCCTGCTTTCTGACAGTCTACCCTGTGCTTGGCACTCATGGTCATGAACCCCTCCAGACAGCATTACATTTTAGAGGGCAAACCACTTCCACACAGAGACTTTCAAAGATCTCAAATTGCATGAAGGTCTGTGATGGGGCTTATTGCCCACCTTTTGCAAGGCTAGTGAATGTCCCCAGTTAGTTATGCTTTGCACCTGGGGAGGTGAGTGGCTAACTGGCTTCTGGCCAGAGGGAGCAGTGATACACTATAATAAGTACAGTGAAGGAGCTCAGTTGAGGGAGAGATGGCACAAGAGACAGGTTTCTCTGGCTGAGAGAAGCCCAGGTTTAGGGTACGCTGACAGACACAATGGAGGCAGCATGGGCTCCTGCATGGGAAGCTCTTAGATAAGATCTGTCAGTGGAGAAGAGAAGCCTTCAGTAGCCCAAGATGGCAGAAGAGCTATTCAATTTCTTTTGGAGTTTTGCTTGGACTTGTTTATGATACCCCTGAAGGGGTTCGAACTTAGGTGACTTGGCTGGAGGTCTGAGACTCAGAAGATCTGGGGCCAGAGATAGGCAGCCAGCAGGAGGTGCTGGAGCTGAACGTAGCAGGAACATCCTACACCAGCACAAGGGGGCCCTCCGAGGGTGAGTGAGCCCTGCCACAGGCTCTCATGTGATTTGAACAAAGTGGCTCCCCACTTTCAAGTTAAATCTCATTCTGCTAGAGCTCAGGTGATTTCCAGAGTCCTTATAGTTGAGATTTGTAGTGCAGCCATTTGGAGCTCAATACATACTTTTGCTAGTCCTTATTCTCCATGGTCAGTTTCTAGATCTGTTGCCCAGTTTGGCAGGGAAGTCCTACTAATGCTTATTAAGTAGGACTTCTAGCTCCCACTTCTTTAGGAGGTTAACTCTCAGCCAATCATCAAGCATGGAATCAATCATCAAGCATGGACAGATACTCGAAGATGAAAGAATGGTTACTCGCCTTACAGTGACTGTGGTTCTTTGAGATGTTCTGTCCATGTGGATCCCACAACCCACCTGTTTTCCCCAGGACTGAGGGTGGTGAAGGAACTCACTGGCATTGGGGCCATCCCACACTTATGCCCATGGGAGGAGTGGCACTATGGCATGCAGGAGTCTTGCATGGCTCCAACAAACTTTACTGGTTTAAAGATTCTGGTGTCTCGTGCATGGGGTGCATTCACACCAAGAATGAGATCCATGTGGGCAGAACATCTTTAAGAACCACAGTTATTGTAAGACAAGTACCTGTTCTTTATCTGTCTAGATGGCACTTAACATGGTGACTGAAGCTCTAAAAACACACTTCTGTTTGTCTAGCCATTTCTTTGGAACTTATCATTGTAACAGCTAAGCAGCAAATGCAGCAACTTAAGAGAATTATATACTATTCTCATAGAATGGGCCATTTGTTCCTTCTCCCTCAGTTAGGTCATATAGAAGATGTTAAGGGGAAGGAACTATATCCCACATGATATTCTGTTGTTTTAATCAACCAATGTTTTTCCTCTGTCAATCAATTATAAATATAATGTTGAGCATTCTTATCGATCATCCTTTGTACAAATTCTATTATATACTACAGAAGGACATTAACTACCCGCATGGAAAATAACCAAGCCAATCAGAATTGTCTGGAAGAATACAAGTTTCAGATACCCTGTGCACAAATGCCAATTTCACTTCCTTTTCTCCTCATAGGAAATTGTAAAGGCTTAAAATTACTTACAGTAGTTCTTCAACAGCACGGAAGGATCAATAATAGAAAATGTCACTTATATGTTGTGCTAGCAAAGTAGAGTTACAAAAGGTCCAAGAAAGGAAAGGAAAAGTCTTTTTTTAAGAAGAAAAAAACCAAAATATAATCAGAAGCAGCAAAGAAGAAAAGTTTCTCTACAGAAGAAGCTCAACTCTGGGTAGATTCACTGAAAACTAATACTAAGGGTACGTCTTCACTACCCGCCGTATCGGTGGGTAGCAATCGATTGCTCTGGGATCGCTATATAGCGTCTCATCTAGACGTGATATATCGATCCCCGAACGCGCTTATATCAATTCCGTAACTCCACCAACCCGAACGGAGTTGCAGAATCGACAGGGGGAGCTGTGGACATCGATCCCGAGCTGTGAGGACGGTGAGTAATTCGATCTTAGATACTTCGACTTCAGCTATGTTATTCACGTAGCTGAAGTTGCGTATCTAAGATTGATTTTCCCCCGTAGTTTAGACCAGCCCTTAGCCTTTGAAGAACAGAAGTTTGTTATTATATGCCACCTCCTGGAGTGTCAGAGAAATCAGCATACCTGCCATGACAGAGCAAAGTAATGAAATCACATGCTCCAGCAAAGTAAAGTGAAAGTGACAGAAATTCAGCACTGGGTCTTTGACTTCACAGCCTCTAATAAAAAGGAATCATATTAGAAAAAATTCAACAGACAGTGAATTGTGAGGCCTCCTGGGACACATCAATTAGTTTATAACTCTGTCACTTCTATTGGTTCAGCTGCACAACCTTTCTGTAGCACTAATGCTGAAGGAATGCAAGAGCACCTAACATTTAAGCAGAGGAAGGAAGGCCACATTCTGATGTGCTACTCTTGATTTACTGCAGTATAATCAAAGGCAATATTCAACCCTTACAGTAGTTGTCAATAATGTCAACATTTTATTTTAAAAAATTACACTGCATTGGTATCCACACTATGTCCTGTTCTAAGTGCAGAGACATACTTTGGTATCGCATACACCACAGCTAAGTAGTAACTGTTAGCAAGTGTAAAATGCTGGTTGTACAGCAATGGCAATCCTTTTTAACTGGTACTAGATTCACTTCCCCAGTCTTGAACCTTTGATAACCTTTGTCCTTTTCATTGCAGCAATATCTGAAGAATAAACATTTTTTTTCTAATTTATTCTAAGAAAATGCAAATACCTCACACAAGAATGTCACTGAAATCAGTAATCAAAAGGTGTGACCCACTCACCATGGCAATAGTCATAGGTGAAGGCCTGTGGAACCACAGATGTCCCATTGTTTCTGACCCATTGTTTCTATCCCATGTGGTTTGAAGATATCCTCCCTAGAAATGATCACAGGTTTTACAAGCAAACCATAGAAGCCATGTACAAGATAGGCATGATGTTTGCAGCATCCAATATTGCTGATCCCGAATGGTCAAAAATCATGGCTGGCCCCCCAAAATCATGAGCTTAGCTTGAAAATCATAAGTTTAAAGATAATAATAATAAATTTTGGATTCTTTTCTTTGCCTTCTGGTGTTTGGACCTTTGTGTTACATTTTGACGACATTTTCCAGTTTTTCCCGGCAACCATGACAGCTAGAAGTGTACTTGTTTTTTTTTTTAATGGAAGCTGAGATTCTCACAAATCCAGCAACTGGGCCTTTACAAGACCCATCAAACAGCACGAGACTGATAATAAAACCACAAGAGGTGACAACATTGAGCATCCCAAACCTGTCTGCCTTTGGGTTACACAGCAGGCCAGTGGAAGAGTGGGAATTAGAATTTAGGGGGTCCTGACCCTCAGCTTTGGGCTTAGTCAACTAGGCCACACTGCTCCAGTCTAGCCAAAACAAATTACTAGGCTTACCAGTCTTTTACGTATTCTAAAATTGTTGTTACTGGTTTGCATTGCACGTCACTCATTTTGATAATCTTCCAGCATGAGTGTACCTGCTTGGTCACTATCTAGCAGTTTGCACAGATGGGCTACACTGGCAGTCTGTACAGTTTGGCAGTGGCTGAATGCACCTTGCTATTTTGTGAGTGTTTTGATTTCTGTAATGTTTGGATGCTTGACTCTGGCACAGAGACCCTAACTATGGGCAAGTCACTGTCTGTGCCTCTGTTCCCCAACATGCCATAAAACACAGCGGCATGTTGGAAGGATAAATTTAATTAATGCTTGTGAGGAACTCAGATACTGTGGTGATGGAGGCCTGATCAGTACCTAGCTAGACAGAACTGAGTGTTCCCATCTCAAAGGCTACCTCGCCTTCCACCTAGCAAGTAGCTTTTAAAAATTGTTTCCTGCATTCCGCTCTGGTGAGCATTCTAGTCTCCATTACGCCACCTTGTCCACCTGTGTGAGCTCTATGCAGAGGGTTAACTTGCTGTTTGCAGGGAACGAGGCAGGGCCTCTGCAGCCTCTCAAAATCAATGGCCTGTTGCTTTATTGGTCTTGTTGATACATCAGTCAGGCTGAGTGCTTCAGGTTTCTATAGTCTGATGCATCCTGCTCTATTTCAGAGTCTCAATACATCACTTATGTTCTTTCCTCTCCAGCATAGCTTCGTAGGGGAGGGGGACATGGCCCTTCCTCAGCCAGATGGATCATTGTAATTCTAGTGAGAGAAAGTCTCAGCAGATTATGGAGGGAGGCTCCATCTTGTTTGTGATTTGACTATTGGCTATTTATTCATGGATGCAAATAGCTTGGTGAGTGAAGCCACTGAGAGGCAGTGGGACCCACTGCATGGAGCACTAGACTAGGAAATAAAGATGGGTTCTAGTCCCAGCTCTGCCACTGACTTGCTGCATGACCTTGGGCAAATCACTTCAGTTCTGGTTCCCCTCTATTTTTTGTCTTGTCTGTTTAGAGGGTAAGATCACCAAGGCGGGGATTGTCTCTTACCATGTGTTTTTATTTGGGGGCCCGGGTTCAGTCCCAGCATGCGGCTTGATGTACCGGATGTTACCGTGTGTCAAGCTGCCTGGCTACAGATTCACTTGTTGGCTTGGGCGCAGTCGTTTGCTGTTTAGCCAAGCCCTAAGTTACCTTCCTGCACCACAGCTCAACTTTGTCATACAGCCTCTTTGTGGCCCTTTAGTTTCTGCAGCATTTGAGGTTTCAGCTAAAATAATATAAGCCCTCTGACTGCAAGAAAAACCTGCCAGATGTGATGCTCTCTTCCTGAGTGCCTGACCAACCAGTGCCACAGACAGCAACTGTGGCTAGAGGACAAGTGGGGATGACCCATATTCATCTCAAGAGGGCATTTACACTGAAGCCTAACAATGACAGCTTAAGTAGCAGTGTTGTTAACTATTCCACTGCTAACCATTTCAGCAGAAACATCAAGCTCTAAAGTGCTTTGCTTAGAGAAGGAAAGGATCACCAGAGCCATAGTCTTGTGGCGTGCTATCCCCTCCTCACACCTCCCAGCTTCAATTGCTCTCTGGAAAAGTGGAGTCCTGAGATGAATAGGTGTGGAGCAAGAGAGAAGAGCACTTCTGGTTATGGGGAAGAATCTAGAGTCTAGAGATGCTCTTCTGCCAAAAGATTTGCTCTGCTGTTTCTGCTGGATATAAGGGCCTTGCCTTCTGTTATTTATTCAGTTCCTGCATTGTCCAGACAGCTATGGCAGGAATTCATTTGTGTGCTAATTGCACTAGTCAGTTAGCCCCACCATTATGATAGTTAGTGTTGAGACACCTACTTACTCATTTTGAATCACAGATCTTTGAAATGTGTTAGGAAGCTGCAATATTTTCATTGTAGCAGCATCACAAAACACCATAAATATAGAAAGACAGAAGGTTGTACAGGAACTTAACTGTAATCATGATGAATTGAAAATATAATAGATTATAACCCTGTCTAGCTGCAATGTTCCAGGCACTTCAAAAACTTTGAGAAAGGGGGAGTTTCAAATAATTAGAGGAGTTTTCAATGCACACAGAGGGACACAACTGAGTGTCAGCTAACTGGGTAAGGATTCCCAGGACTGTACTCTAATCTCTGTATTTCATTCATGTGCTGGAATGCACTGTGAATCAGGAGATCTGACTTTATTTTCTGGCTCTGCCACTGACTTCTTGTGTGTCCTTTGACAGATCACTTGGGGACAGATTTTCAAATGCTCAGCATCAATTATGGGCGTCAGATTTTCAAAAGAGCTGCAGTTCCATTCAGGCACCTAAAGGCAGTACAGATTTTCAAGGTCCTTAGCAACCAATGCATAGATAACTGTATTAAAAAATCCGGCCACTAATTTTGGTGTCTAAATGGGAGCTGAACTCCTTTAAAAATCTAGTCCCTCCTAGGAGTGTTGTGAGGATAAATTCATTAGCATTTGTGAGCTTACTGTGGTGATAGTGGCCATATAAATATACAACTAGATAGATGTGATATTAACATTGTATTCTGAATCCATGTTTTGACTTTACAGCTAATCATAAAATGCAAAAGTACTGGAAAAAGATGAAGGGTTGAATGTAGCAAGATTAACACTGTGCTCCAAAACAGCGAGGATAAATATTTGTGCTGCACTTTCCATTCTTCTGAGGTTTGAGGGATTTCAGGCCGTATCTACTACAAAATTAAGTCCATCTAATTTACATCAGCACACAGCTGCCACAGTAATTACATCACTTGTGCATGTCTACGTTTTTCTTCTTGTGTTGGTGGTGTGCGTTCTCACCCGGAACGCTTGTATGGATTGTACAGTTAGCGTAGGGCATTGTGGGAAGGATCCTGAAATCCAATAACAGTCAACATAAGCAACACAGTAGCTACACTGGCACTGAGTTGACCTAACTACATCAACCTTGACTATACGCCACTCCTGGAGGTGGAGTTATTAAGTCGGTGTAGTCGGTAAGTTACGCTGGTGGGAGCGAAGCTTAAGTATAGACCCTTCCATAGTTAGGACAACATAAGCACCTTGAATTGACCTAACTCTATAGTATAGACCAGGCCTAATATATAGTGGTTCTTCATAGATCTGATGCCTCATGCTCTTGAAGGCCTGTGGGAAGTTGCCTGAGATCTCAAGTCCTCTCAGATTTGTGGCTTTATTAGTTTGTTTGTCTATTTGACTGTTTGCTTGATCTTTTCAAAAGTAAAAAAATCTTGGGAAAAGAAAGAGGTTTTTTACTGCAAAGCTACTTCTTTACGATCTCAGAAAGGATTCAGGAGGACAATTTATTTTCAAAAAACTGGGACAAAGTGATCATGGCTTTAATGGTCAGGTTATCTTTCAGTTTCAATATATTCGTAAATCTTAATAGATTTGCTGTTTTTTAAAGAAGTTGGAAGAAATTGAGGGATAGGATTTTGCAAGGGAACATGATAAATAAAATAGAATCAACTGTAAAAAAAAAAAAAGTGAGAACCTTGGAAAAAATTGGCCTATTTTTTGGTTGTTTTTTTTTATTTTAATGCAACTTTGTGCAGCCTGGCTTGGGAGAGGACCAGCAACTAGGGTGACCAGATGTCCCGATTTTATAGGGACAGTCCTGATTTTTGGGTCTTTTTCTTATATAGGCTCCTATTACCTCCCACCCCCTGTCCCGGTTTTTCATACTTGCTGTCTGGTCACCCTACCAGCGACTGACACGCTGAAAGGCTGTAAGTGATACTGTTGCCGCGGGGTCTGAGTCTCCTTTAGTGTACACAGGGGTAACTAGCTGAAGTTCATGGAATTACATTGGTGAGAGAGGTGAATGTGACTCAGTGTTTTCAATCTAATTAGGAACAGCAAGTGCTGTACATCTAGAGGGAGACCTTGGTTTCATACTGTGTCAGACCCAATTTTTGCACACTATAAGGCAAGTCCTGTGAAGTGTTGAGTCCCTTTTGGGTTGTCTTTAACCCTCCCCACACTGCTTTCATTAGGAGTAGAGGGCATTCAAAACCTCCAAAGGCAAGCTAGAGAGGTATGGATGGTGAGAAGGATAAGAGAACTATCAAACTTTTGACTCCCTATCCAACCTAAAGAAACCCTTGGACTCCTTTGATGTTCACCCATCACTGATAATGTAGTACATCCTAGTAGCTGTAATGCTGCTAGAACAGGTGCCAGCTCTTTCCAAGGCTGTAGGTGTCAACTGAGCACTGAAAAATTCCTAGCTGGAAGCCAGACCAGCTAAGCTGTATGTTAGCCTTATTCAAGATAGATATTAGACTTGTCAGAATGTGTTTAGGGTTCAGACTCTATAACATGCTTGTAAGTTGCTGCATGTGTTAATCTCACTTGTGATGTCTGTATCCCATGCTATAAGGTAATAGGAAAGTTTTGCTTTATAACTTTAAAAATGCCTGCTCTGAACTTGTGAACTCAGACAGGAGAAGTGGTTCCCCTGCCCTTCAAAAAGGGCCATCAAAACTAAGTGGGCCATTGTGAAGCTAATGGCCCTCTCACACCTGTAAAGGTGCTAGTACACCTCTACCCTGATACAACGCTGTCCTCGGGAGCCAAAAAATCTTACCACGTTATAGGTGAAATCGCGTTATATCAAACGTGCTTTGATCCACTGGAGCGCGGAGCCTCGCCCCCCCGAAGTGCTGCTTTACCGTGTTATATCCGAATTTGTGCTATATCAGGTGGCGTTATATTGGGGTAGAGGTGTACAAGAAAGCTTGTCCCATCAGCTGGAATTCTGACATGAAAATTCTTCATCTCTTTGCTTTTTGAACTCTCATAGGGCTGGAGCTAGGAGGCAAAAGCAGAGATCCTAGGGTCAACAGGTGTTAACCCGAAAAGACTTTCAGTGCTGACAGATTACTACAATTCTGTTACCTTCTGGAACCATAGATTGTAACTAATTTTTGTATATGCTTTAACCTGTAAATAACTAATTTCTTTTTCCTAGTTAATAAACTCTTAGTTAGTTTACTATTGGATTGGCTACTAGTGTTGTCTTTGGTGCGAGATCTGAGGTACAAAATGACCTGGGGTAAGTGACGGGTCTGTTGGGACAGGAAGAAACCTGAATATTTTGTGATGTTTGGTGTAAGTGACTATTTATCACTAAGTCTAGCTTGCCTGGGTGGCAAGATAGACTGGAGTGTCCAAGAAGACTGTTTGTGACACCATGTTAAAACTATTCCAGTGCTTCAGGAGTTCACATTCGTTGCTTCGTTGGTGAAATCTAATTCTAGAACACACCACCAGTTCGGGGTGTCTGCCCTGGCTTTTGCAGTCTGCCCTGAGATTGGCACTCACGGTCGTGAACCACTCCAGACAGCAGACAGTATCTCTAAAAGTTCAATATACTGATGAGTGACACATTGTGGCATGCATATGAGTAAAAGGCAGTCACCCTGTGCTGCATAGAAGAGTAGGGGTCTGATCCTGTTCCCACCACAGTCAATGGCAGAACTTCCATTGTCTTCAGTGGGGCAGGATCAATCTCCTAAGAGCATAGAAGTGTCATGCAACACTTCAGGCACTGCTTAGGCTGGGGCATGCCAAAGAGAATGTGCAGGAAAGGCAGTGTAATCAGGGTTGCAGACGTCATCAGCAGAATGGACGTCTTACATGCCATAAATCCTAGAGACCCTGACAGTATATTTCACTTTCCTACCATCCACTCAAACCAAAATCATGGATCCAGACTCCCATACTTTTATCCAGGAGCGGTTCTATGTTTTTTGCCGCCCCAAGCACGCCAGGCATGCGGCTTTCGGTGGCGCACCTGTGGAGGTCCACTGGTCACATGGATTCGGCGTCATGCCTGTGGGAGGTCCGCCCGTGCATTGCCATTGGTGTCCCTGCTGCCAAATTGCCGCTGAAGCTGTGGGACGGGTGGATCTCCCGCAGGTGTGCTGCCAAAAGCCCCCTGCCTGCCACCTTCACAACGACAAGCAGCCCGTCCCCTACAGCTTGCCGCTTGCTGCGCTGGTGCCTGGAGCACCCCTGCATTTATCAGCTGAAGCTCACCTCTAATTACAGTCTCCACGCAAACTTTCTAGTTGTTTCTGATGGAGAGATTACGGCTTGTAGAAACTTTTCATCCTTTCTTCTTCCAAGGTTACAGCCCCATGCTAACAAGAACACAGATCACGTATGGCTATTTTAATTAGCTGAACCTGAGAGATTTACCTCAGCTTCACGAACGCCTCTCTGCAAAAGCTACCGAGCTTCACCAGAGCTTGTCAATTCACTAGGAACTTCTAAACTGAAAAGCTTTGACTGTTCCACTGTTTCCTATTAATTGAAAAGTGACCAGCGTTGGCCTATCTGCCTGGTGGAATTTAATATCTAATTACTGGGCTAATTTGGGGATGCTGTGTTTGAAATCTTCCCATTTTTCAGCTTTCAAAGAACTGCCACTGACCTCTCTGCCCCAGGAGGAGGTAGTTACCTCACACAGCCATTTCCCTTTGCTGCCTTAACTGCGAATGCCGAATGTACTTCTGGGCACTGCAGCAAGAGCCACATAGAAGGCTTTCTGTCTGTAACGAAGGGAATTCTGCTAAAAGAGGTTCCTTGACTGAAATTAAGATTGAAATTCCATTATGTTTAATTGCTAGATTAGCGTCTACAATGAAATAGGATCTTCTGAGAGAGGCAGAAAGCATCCTGAGTTTCCATTTCAACCTCTTGTATCACGCTGTGCAGTTCACTATTTATTTCCTCTTGTCATTTACAAATCATGACCCCTATAGACTCACAGGGAACAGCTACAGCCTCACTTTCCCAAAGGTACTTTAAAAATACGTGCAATAACTTAGAATCTGTTATCAAGCTGGGCAGAAGGCCAATGGGGATCCGGATTTGCTAATGGTTTTTAAAAATACTGATTCAGAACTATTAAGTTGCCTATGTAATCAGTTTAGCCAATTTAACCATATATACTTACTGCTCTCTTTCAGCCTCCCACTGCCTTCCCTCTTATTCTCTGTTACTCTCTCTTTTTGCATTTTGCTTCCAGTTAGGCCCTGTTTCTGCAATAAGCTCAGTTTGGATGGATTCCTGCAACACCCCTGAGCCACATCAGAGACAATGGAACCCTGTGTGGAGTTCAGGGCTGGTGTAACCACTAGGCAAACTAGGTGGCCGCCAAGGGTGCCAAGATTTGGGGGTGCCAAAAAGTGGTGCCCTCAAATTTTTTTTTACACTACATCTTATGTGGGGGTTAGGTTCTAAGGTCAGCACATAAGAGGAAAATCGCATCTAGTGAAAATTACCATAAAGTACAGTATACACAGTATACACTGTATACACTAGAACAGGGGTCCTCAACCTACAGCATGCGTGCCAAAGGTGACATATGAGCCAGTTTTTTTTTTAATGGCAGGCTGTGGGTCCTGGCCACCGCTGAGCTCACTGCTGGCCTGGAGTTCCGTTCACTCAGCCGGCAGGGGGCTGAGTGGGGCCAGCAGCGGGCTGAGGGGGCCGGTGTCCAGGACCCCGGCTGGCAGGAGCCAGCGGCCGGAACCCCACACCGGTGACCAGCCCCACTTAGCTGGCTGCCAGCCGGGGTCCCAGCTGATGGCTCTGCTCAGCCTCCTGTCGGCCTGGGTGAATGGTCTGGTGTTCTGTTCACCCAGGGTTCCAGCAGCCGGCCCCGCTCAGCCCGCTGACCATCTGGGGTTCTGGCTGCCAGCCCCTAGTCAGCTGGCATCTCAGCCGCCAGCTCTGCTCAGCCTGCTGCCAGCTGGGGTCCCAGTCAGTGGCTCTGCTCAGCCTCCTGTCTGCCTGGGTGAATGGTGTTGTGTTCCATTCAGCCAGGGTTCTGTCTGCTGGCCTGGGTTCCAGCCCCACTCAGCTCACTGACGGTCTGGGGTTCTGGCTGCCGGCCCCTTGTCAGCCGGGGTCTCAGCCGCCAGCCCCGCTCAGCCTCTTGCTGGCCTGGGTGAATGGAACCCCAGACAGTCAGTGGGCTGAGCGGGGCCGTTGGCCAGGACCCCAGACCAGCAGCAGGCTGAGCTGCTCAGCCCGCTGCTGGTCTGGGGTTCTGTCCACCAGTTCCTGGCAGCCTGGATCCCAGCCGCTGGTCCCGTTCAGCCTGCTGCTGGCTTGGGGTTCCGTCTGCCGGCTCCTGCCAGCTGGGGTCCCGGCGGCAGGCTCAGCAGCAGCCAGGACCAGCAGTCTGCCATTAAAAAAAATCAGCTTTCATGCCACCTTTGGGAAGGTTTAAAACAACAACTGATACAAGAACCAGTGTTGAAGTTCTCTGCATCAGGAAGGCCTATTAAAATTTCAGCAGATGCTTCACAGCCTGGGTTAGGTGCAGTGATTTTACAGAAGCTTGAGGATTGTTGGTAACCAGTGACATATGCATTCAAATCACTGACTGTGGCAGAAACCAGATACGCACAGATTGAGAAAGCAGCAAAGAGTCCTGTGTCACCTTATAGACTAATAGACGTATTGGAGCATGAGCTTTCGTGGGTGAATACCCGCTTCGTTGGATGCACGTACCTTTGAAACTCCCACAGGCAAACAATATTCCTAAATGAGTATATTTATGGCCAGACAGTGGAAGCTGAAGCGTACCACAAGCACCTGGTAGCATTATTTAGCAAACCACTAAATGACTGTACCTTAAGGATTGAAATAATGAAGCTAAAACTGCAAAAGTATGATCTGGTTGTGACCTACACACCCAGCAAATTCATGTTCACTCCATATGCACTTTCCAGAGCAGTGACTCCCGCTACAAAACCGGAGAAGACTTTAAAGATAGAGATGCAAGTCTATGTAGATATGATTGTAAAGTCAATTCCTGCAGCTAACAGAAAACTGCAACAAATAAGAGGGAAAATGGAGAAAGTTGAATGGTTGGGGATCCTTAAAGAAATGAGCAGTTGCTATCCAAGTATAAGACTATTGGAACTGCAGATACGAGTTTACTGTGATAGGTTTTCAAGGGCAGTAAGGCTGTAATGCCAATGAGCTTCCAAAAAGAAATGCTACAGGTCATTTAGGAATTGAGAAGTGCAAACAACAAGCAAGAGAGGTGCTGTATCAGCCATGGATGAAACATGACATTACTAATGTGGTAGAAAACTTCTTTTCATGCTTGAAATACAAGCCATGCCGACAGGCAGTGCCACTGAGACCTCATCCAGTTCCACAAAGGCTTTATGAGAAGATAGGCACGGATTTATTTGCCTCACACTCAAAGGATTATTTAATAATCACAGATTATTAGTTTCTGTATCCAGAAATTTGCACACTGCACAATACTAATAGTAAGTCAGTGATAGCTGGCATGAAGGGAATCTTCTCCAGACATGTAATTCCAGATGAACTATTTAGTGATAATGGGCCATAATTTTCCAGTGCAGATTTTAGGCAATTTGCCATAGATTGGGATTTTCATCACAAAACATCAAGTCCAAACTACCTCCAATCAAATGGACTTGTGGAAAGGTCTTTACGGACAGTAAATAACCTTATGAAAAAGATTCTCGACTGTGGGGGGTGACTTGTATAAAGCTTTATTGGTTTACCAAAGTAGACCTCTGGAAAATGGCTTTTCTCCAGCTCAACTCTTAATGGGAAGAAGGGTCAGATCTAATTTACCAGTCACTGATAACTTCCTGAAATCTCGTTACAATGAAACCATATGGGAAATAAAAGAAAATCAGAAGTGGAAGCAGAAATATTATTTTGACAAAAGGGCCCGTGATCTCTCACCTCTTAACCCAGGTGATAGCGTTTGCCCTAGGAATCACACATCTAATACTTGGGGCCAAAGGTATATCATTATAGAACACCTGCATACAAGATTTTATGTAGTCCAGCCAGCCCAGGGGCGCACATTTCGACATAATCAAAGGGATCTAAGAGTAATCCCAGAAAGTTACAAAACATTGACAGTCAATGTGGACTCTGGCATTTCCCAATTTATTGATCGTTTATCATCAATGCACAAAGGAGAAACTGTCAAGGAGCAAGAGAACAACTCAGACTTAATGAAAGGCTGATACTGAGAAGATCAGAGAGGAAGATTAAACATCTCTGAAAGACTCAAAGAGACTTGCTAACCTTCCTGAAGAAGGGGTATTTGAGAAAAGTGAGTGGTAAAGACTCCCTCCAGAGTGAAGTGCTGGTAACTTCTCCTCTCTAGGTAGTTGACACATTGGGTTTATGGAAATGTACTAGATGGGTTGATAATTTAATGTATATGCTATTAGATAGTTGTTAAGAGTGTGTGTGTGTGTTTGTGTATACATAGTTCGTTTTTCTTTAGGAGGGAAGATGTAAAGATATGTTTATGACAAATTGTGATTTGGAGACACTCCCTCATAAGTGACAATATTATGAATATAGGCATTTAAAGATGTGTCCTGGAAGCTGGAGTTGAGAACACAGTGTAGTGTACAGCAGTTCACCACAGAAGCTATGTAGTTTATTTTATTAGAAGTGTTATTCCTTTCTCATTCACCAGTTTATTGTTTAAGATCATTACAACACTGTTTCATTTATGATCTTTTATGAGCATATTTTTAACTCCATTTTAATAGACTGTTCATTTGTATCCACAATCCCCTGTTGTGTTGCTTCTTGAAAAAGCTGTGTTTAATGAACTCGAGCAGTCTCATGCTGTACTTTCTTATTGCATAGTCACAAAGGAAATTTATATGTTGTCCCATCCAGGCCCATTTTGCAGAGTGTAAACTGATCTCAGAAAAAGGCAAAAAGTGATCAATCTACATAATTTATGACCATCTGTTCCCTTGTCTTGATTGTAGTTCATAATTGTGTGCATTGATAGAGTTATAGGTCTTTTTGAACAAAAGCAGCTATTAAAAGTACAAGAGTTGCCAGACTGCACCAGACTGTAAAGCCAGGTAGTCTGGTATGATACTTTCGGCAGTGAATGTGCTTTCCTCAGTATACTTCATATGAAGACAACCTTCACCCCTGGAGTCCCGCCCCATAAAAAAGAAAATGAACATATTTAAAGACTTTTTAAAAATTAAACAACAGAAAACATGATTGATTGTAATTAAGTCCTGGGGGAAAAAATCAGATAGGAAAATTTTGCACTGATTTAAAAAGATGACTGTGATAAAGCACTAGGGATGAGTGATAAGTGTAATTATACATATTAGGATGATACTCACTTCTGAGGGTCTATTTTCAGGTGATGTCTTCCTTTCACGAGAGTAGTGTAATGAACCTGCTGGCTCATTACTGGGCACCTTCCTCTCACCCCAAACAAGCTGCAGTGAAAGGATTTAGGCAGTGCAGAGCATCGTGTTACCCAGTTCAACAGTTAGCCAGTGATAGGGTCTCTCAGTCCCAGAGTTAGGAAAAGTAAGTAATAGCCTGAGGTCAGAGGGGACTAAAGCAGGCAGAGATGCAGGCTGTGTGAGAGCAGGAGCAGAAGGCCAGAGACAGCAGCTTGGGAGCTGCAGCTGAAAGTCGGGCTGGGAACCTGCCTGTTGCTGGGGTGTGGGGGACTGCAGGAGCAGCAGCAGGATGAAGACCCAGCACAGAGTCCTGCAGACCAGGGGTGTGAAAGTACTGAGATAACAAGAGCACAGTGTTGGCAGGTCTCAGCAAGACCACAGACAAGAGAAGTGACTTCTGGACAGTGGGGCTTCCAGGTCACTGCTTTGTTGTCTCTGGAATCTAGGAAGGGCTAGAGTCTAGTCATCAGAGCACCTACAGAAGTTGTCTCCAAGTTTGTGAATAGGACATGCCCATTGGGATGAAAACCCTCAAGTCAGAAGAAAGTTAAGTGCATCCACTGTGGCTAGATTATTGTATCTAACTTGTTTATCTCTTATCTGAGATACTGGACCTTTGGTATTTGCAACCTTTCCTTTCTTCCTGGAACTTCACCAGCAAAACTTTTGTCCTTCGGGGGTGTTAAAAACCCCACACCTCTGAACAACAATAGTTTTATTGATGAAAAGCACCAATGTGAACAGCTCTTTGTTAGCAGGATAAAGCTGCTTCCACTCATTGGGGGTGGAAGCTTTTTGTCAGGAAGATCTTTCACTTGCCGACAAACAGCAGCTATACCGCGTGTCTTTTACTGGCACAGCTGAAGTGGCACAGTTGTGTTGCTAAAAGCTGCGTAGTTTAGACAAAGCCTCAGACACCCTCTGAACATATGAGAAACAATTCCAGTTTATTACAAGTTCCTTTATTAACAAACTCACTAAGCAGATAAACAGTCCCACAATTACTAACATACAATAGCAGACAGATAGTGCAAAGCATTTAGCCCTATAACGGGCATTACTCACCTCTCCTGCAGGAGGACCCTGGAGTATCAATCCGTTTTCCTCATCATTCTCAGCATTTTCACCCATGGTTGTCATCCTGGCATCTCCCTGGGCTCTGTGTGTTTTTTCCTCTCAGAACACAGGCTGGGCAACACCTGTTATCCTGAGTTACATTTACACTTACTCGGGCTCATGCACAGGCATAAGAGTGTCAACCCCCTTTTCCTTATTTACACATCTGCACCCCATAAACTTTGGGGTGCTCCACTTTTCATAGGTTATCGTCTTAGCTGTCCTCGCTCTCATTAGCATCTATGTAGACAAGTCCCCATGGTAACCTACAGTTACTGAGGAATTTCTCATGATGTTACAATCGGCTGTCTTGCAGTCTAGATGGGTGCACTGTGACATATTTTCCCAAACATCACCCACCGGCACATTGCAACTTTACTGGTCATTCCTGTATACCTACTTATATCAACCCTCCTGAGGCCTTTACAGGGTCATTCCTGGGTCACCTACTTATATCAACCCTCCTGAGGCCTAGTTATGACTAAGCTGAAATCTTACAGGCCTTGACCAGTAGGCCTCACATTACAGCCTTACTTTGCTTATATACCTAATACATACTCATCAGTCACAAATGGTTGTACACCTTCCACTCCCCTGATAGTATCTCATTTAAACATATCCATCACACCTATATTATGTACTTAACTTACAACACTAAATTCTCTATTAAGTGATTAAATGAAATAACTAGTTACAAAATAAAAATCAGTTACTCCAATCAAAAGTGTGACAAGGTGGAAAATAGAGCATAGAACTGATCTAGATTCAACTGAAGAGTCACTACTGATGTCTCCTTTTCTACATGTAGACAAGCATGAAGCTTGGTGATATTAATGCAAAGCCTTTAGCAGTAGGATGCCACCAACAAATAAAGCCAAGATCATACCTGTTCTTATGGTAATGGAGTCATCCAGCAGCAAATATTGGCCTTGGCTAACAGTCTCAAATAAAAATAAGCCTGGGATAAAGCTACTTTTCCACTATTTGATCGAACACCAAGTAGTAGATCAAATATAAATCAGAATAATGAATATCCTCTGGACCTTTTGAGATTACATGAAGCAACAAGGCCTGGGGTCAGTTTAGTAGCATACATATGTCTGCACCATACAAGCAGAGAAGCTAACAGCAGAGGGGAAGCTGATCCTGTGATTCATAGGAATCTCAAGTGGCCGCAAAGATATACCGTCTCTGACATTAAGTGACTGTTATCTTGTCAAAGAGCAAGCTCAAAGCCTCTTTCAGTATATGAAAGCCTCATTCACTGGAGTCTATAAAAATACTGTAGAAAAATACAGATGTTTTTCCTTGTGAAAACTTCGACTAAAACTATCTTCCAGTGTTTTCATTAACATGTTCAGGAGGCATTTCAGCATTCTGAAGTAGAGCGCAGAACCGTGGAACTGAGCAGCTGGAGAGTGAACATAGTGGAATATACAGGCAGTGCTCTGAAACAAGTGGCAGCTAATTAATTTCCTCCTTCCATACTCTGTGCAAGATTGTTCCCTATGGAAAGAAACCAACCACAGTTTGCATGCTAAGTTTACCAGCAGGGGTGAGCAAAATGCTTTCACTTGACTTGTTCCATTTTTCATGTGTATCAGTGAAAGGCTTTTGAGGGAGGGGCGGGGGGGGGGGCTCAGAGAACATGGAATGTGAAAGCAGGAAATAGCTAGCAGAATCTGCTTTTTCCACCCTGATCCTCTTCCAATAGCTATACTGAATCTGCCAAGCTTCAAAGTGAGGTTGTTTTTGTTTATTTTAAAGAAAAATATGCACAATAATTTGAAAAAGATTGTCAAGGGAGTGAATCGCAGCAATTTCTGAAAGAAACATATTTGAATATTTCTCCTCTGTTAACTTTATAGATAATCAGGGTTGGAAGGGACTTCAGAAGGTCATATAGTCCAATGCCCTGCTTAAAGCCAGACTAATCCCCAGACAGATTTAGCAGGCTAATGCTCAAACCACTGAGCTAGCCCTACCCCAACTGCTTGAAATGGTTACATTGCATTTTTTTTTGAGGGAGTGTATTTGTTCAATCTAATACCCTAAGAACAGACCATAAGGATAAAGATCATTGCCTCACAGCATATGTCAGTCTGCATAGAGTATATAGCTTGATTTTCATAGATTTACCAGGTCAGAGATTTTTCACAAAGCATGTTCCTCTCATCTATATCTTAAGACTATTCCTTATGAGTCATAATCAGCAGAAATAATTGTGCCTTCTTGATTTGCATTGCCATCCTCTTATGAACTTCAGCCAAAGCCCAATTGAAGCAAATGGGATTCTTTCCATTGGCTTCAGTGGATTTTGGATCAGCCCCTATATCTTCTTTGCTGTTTTTTAAAAGTTACCATGTTGTGCTGGACTTGGGAATTGCTTTGCTATTTTGAATATACACAATTAGAACGGAGTTAATGATCACGTGTTCCTCTCCTTGGAATGTCTGCAAAAGAACATTTTAAGTAACAAACCTTTGGAGTCCAAGTACTGCAGCTGCAAAGCTTTGTAGATCTCTCTGAAGACTATTGTCTTTCAGACAATGTGCACTTTTCTGGGGTAGCAAAACAATTACATAGCAAACTGCCCTATATTCATTGCGTAAGTGTGCGCCCCGCAGAACAGTAGCTGGGATTTGCACTTTGTTCTCTGTTCCTTCAATATCACTGGAGCATCATTGCTTGGAGTGCTAGCTGGTCCTCTGGACAAGAGAGACATTCAAGCAGCTTTTTTAATTTTATTTCATTTCTCTGGATTTATAAAACAATAAAGTTAAGCTCCGTATTTCCCCTACGTAACTGATACTAGAGAGCTGTTCTTAGGCAGTTTTAACTGTTACCACTTTTGACCTGATGAGCTGGCCAAAACTTCCAGGGCTAGTAGATTGTTCCAGTTAGGAGGAAAAATTAGGGATAGTCAGGTATTTCTTTGATGCAGTTTTGTTTATTTACTAGGAATGTACAAGGTCCTGTGCCTCTGAACGCAGAAGGACTCAAATAGCACAAAACAACTTATTTTGCTCACAGCACCAAGAACAGTCTTTTCAGCCTGAAACCTGATTCAAAAGCTTCTCCCCAGGTTTCTTTTAAAGTCAGTCACCATGCTTTTAATACTCCTTCAGGCTCTCTATCCCTCCGTCCCTCTGGTTTTCCCATTTTTTTTTTGGCTGCTCTGCCTTCCCCAACACACACCCTTACCCAAAACAATACTCAGCAAAAGCTTGTTGATAGGTTCACATTCTCCTTTTATTTTAGATGGGGGTTGAGGGAGGGGTTATCCTTATAGCTGAGTTAATTAAAGGGTGAGTTCACATCTATCAGTCACAACGAGATTTAATTCACTTCATAACAAATTTCATCCACGTCATAATATCACATTGAAAAAAAATTGTCTCCAGGCTTGTGCAGTAGTTTTCCACTGCAATTTACATGTGTATAATTTCTGCTCCATGTGCCTTTATCAAGCTCTTGATAATGAAATATTTGCTCAGACTACTTGAAGAGCGAACCAAGCACTAGAAAATATACTGCATGGAGCCATCCTGGACTAGTAGGGAAACTCCCTGGATGACCTAGGTTTCTTCCATATCTAGACAGTGACTTTTAAACCTCATTCCTGGGTAGGGAGTTTTGTTGAGTCATACCACCACTAAAAGAGCACTGGAGAAATAGTATGGAGAAAGTGTTGTGGAGGCCATGCCGCCACCTCCTTCTCAGATTCCATCTCTCCTGAGGGGAGCAGGAATAAGCCATCCCTGCACCCCTCAGAGAGCACAGTGCAGCTGTTGTGTGCAGCCCTCACAAAACTGAGCAAAGTGGGAAAGCTGCTTGCTTGCTCTTCCATCTGTGCATGATCACATTCCAGCTGTCCTCATGGTTCTATAAAAGATAACAGCTGGGCTCTTCTGATTACATGTCAACCCCTATCCAAGCAGATCATTGTTCATACAGAAAAAGTTATGTGGATTTGCTCCATGTTTGGAATGTAAGATAAGTTAGTTCATCCATTCTTATTTTGTAGTTCACAGTTTTAGCATCCCCAAGAGGCTCCATCATGCCTCCAGTGAAAATAGCAAAACTCCCATTGACCTGAGCAGGTTGGGGACCCATAATGTCAACAGTGGGTCCTGTTTTGCTCACACTCTCACCCTGTGCAACTGCAGTGAAGGGAACAGGATTGTACTGATTGCAAATTAGGGCACAATTTGGCCCTTTAGAAAGGAATTAAAAGAAAAAAAATCCTTAGATTCCAACAAACATAGGACTGTGAGAGCAACTGGCTTGGATAAGTTAATCAAAGTGAAGTGTAAATTAATTAGACAAGCTCTAAATAAAGCTTTTACTACTACAGATGCCAGAAAGTACTGCACATCAATACTGGTGCTGAATTTAAAAAACTAACACTGGACAAGCATACAGTGATCCTTTCTTGTACCATACACTTGACATGCAGGGAAACTGATACTAAAGATCCTACCTTCATTCCCCTGCCTTAAACAACCACCATAGGGTGCACACAGCTCTACATTTCATTGCCCATGTTAGCTGCTCATCCCTCCAGCATAATGTGCTACCACCCAGAATTGGTCCCAGGTACAAAAACACTCTCTGCCGGGAAACTAGATTTGCAGTTTAATGCCTATAAGACACACACTTCTCAGACACACACACACATAGCATATGCATAGGCGACACTGTGCTTTGTGTAGTTCAGTGTGTTGCTTTTAAGTTTTAGGATCAGATTCTGGCCCACACTATGGCCTCTTTGTGCCACTGCCTGGAAGTGTAGGGTAATGGCTGGTAGGGATATAGAGCCATCATAGCCAGCTCTATGCTGCCACTTCCTGGCCTACCCACGAGAGGCAATGAGAGGGCATGGACAGAATGCACTGTCCTCTGATATACCTGGCTAATGGAATGGCCCCCTTGGTACTGTAACAACCCAATGTAATTTAGAGCAGTCCTGAGGTTGTTCCTGGTTTTGCCAGGGGCCAGACCAGTCCCTGGAAATCCTGGGCCTTTACTCCACCCCTTTTAACTGAGGATCTAGCCTGGTATCCTGAACCATCTGACAGCCATTAAATATAATAAACCTTAGAGTCTCATTTCAACTATGACAGGTAAACAGGCTGATGTTTTGGCAAGGAGAGACCTGATTTTTATTTGTTTATATATGTATATAAACATCAATTTCTTTAATTCCCAGTTGAAATAATTTGATTATCAATTGAATTTTTTTTTTTTGTTCAGGTATGATTCAATCTTTCACAGGAGTCCTCTCAGCTTTGTACATAACATTCTAAACAACCTCTACTTCAAATCCCACCTTCCCTAAGAAACCATTTTTAAAAGGTCCCTGAACACGAGTGTCACTATGTGTCGTATGGACACAATAGGAGAAAAGGCAGTATTGCTGCACCACGAAACAGAGGTAGGCCTTAATTTTCAACCTTGGATGCCTAAAATTAAGCAGAAACAAGAAGTCTGATTTCCAGAGGTGTTAAGAATCTGCAGCCCCCATCAACATCAATGGGTGCTGCAGGTGCTCAGAACCTCTAGAAATCAGCCCATTGACTTGTTCTGGTGGCATCTTCTCTTCATCTTGGCTTCTATGTGCACATTTCTGCATTGTCATATGTAAATAGGATTATCATAACTATGAATGATCACAGTTGCCTTCTCTCTTTCCCAAATCATGTGTGGGTGACTTTTTGCTCTGTTACCAAACACCCGGGCAATTCCATTCATGTTCATATGCTATATGGGTATGAACAGGGAGGAAGGATGGCTGAAGGTCAGAGAACTAGCCTAATCCTTTGAGATCCGGTTAAAGTCTTTGCTGTGCCAATGACTTCTGGTACAGTCTTGGGTAAGTCACTTAGGGCCAGATTGCTAAAGGTAGCTTTATGCACCTAGATCCCTTTACAAATCTGGCCCTAAGTTTCTCTGTGCCTCAGTTCTCAATCGGAGAGGCTAAATACATTAAAGAATGTGAGATATTCAGTTACTATCATAATGGAGGCCTTAGATAGATGTTTATCTTTTAGAGCATTTGGACCACAGATTGTGGCCAAAGCAAAGAAAATCCCTATAGCCACAAAGAAAAAAATCATGCTTCCTAATAAGGACTTCAAAGCATTCTTCTAGATGTTTTAAGGAATTAAAAAAAAGTTATTTTTGCAATACAGCCTCCAAAAAACACTTGAGTCTTTAAAAATGCTTTGCAGTATATTTAGACCTGTTGTAATCCTACTGCAGATACTCCAAAGCTGAACTGAGCCCACCATGACTGCATGTCCTCTTATCCCATAGAGCCTCGCTTCTGGTCCTTGCAGTGCAAGGTTGCTGCAAATGCTCTAATTTAAGGATGCAATCTGATCTGACATAACTGGCAACAAATGAGGCCTTATCTTGGTTACAAATCTGAATGATGTGTATTTGGTCAGATGAAATATACCGATGCATTGTCCTTTATTGATCTGAGCAGTTCATCCATGGGGACTTCCTGAGGAGAAATTTACATGAGTGCAGCTCCTCATTTTTCTGTCAGTGCATTTCCTAACTCCAGGGTATGATTTTGCTGATACAGCCTTTTAAAAAATATCCTCTTTTAGCCCTGCCTGGATTTAAGGGACATTGTCTTTAAATAATCAAAGGAACAGTCAGCAGAGATTGGAAACCAAGTGCTCTCCTAATGCCTTCTAATTAATGTTACTAAAGATACACTAGCTAAGGGATTTAACTGAACTGCTCATATATTTTGGACTTAGGTAGACACTGAGGTCTAAAAATATTCATTCTCAAGGCAGCTTGGGTGGCAGCATGCTGGCGCCATGTACTATTAAAAGCTGTCCAAGGACTCGTCAGGAGGGTTAAAGAGGTGCCGCAAGCTCACCAGGGTGCAGATGATGGCACGCAAACTTCAGCTCTAATTGTAGAATACTCTGTGTTACCATAAGCAGCAGGTGTAACATGAACAATGACTGAATTTATATCAAAGACTGCCGTAAGCGCTAAATATCAGTACATGGAGCCTTCTCTTTTCCATGGCATCTCCATAGCCTTTTAAATGCAAACGCAACAAGAAAGAAGGACGAGAGTCAGAGCAATAATAATATGAGATGGGTTCCATCCAGATTCCTGGATGATAAATTTGTGTCTCCTTTTTTACCTTTTTCAGAGAACAAAGCTCTATGTCTGGTTCTTTGAGGGGGTTTTATTAGCCTCCTGCTTTACACTCAGGGGACCAGGTAGAAGTGTGAGCTGCAGAATGAGCCAGAACAGTCAACTATACCCAAAAGAGAGACAATCCTCATTCTGCTGAACCTGCTTGGTGAATATATGACTGAATTATAAGTGGACCTGATTGTACTGCCTGTTATTAAGGTTGCCTGACACTTCCTGTTATAAACCCGTTTGTAGTTGTTTGTAACTTTGCTAAACTGTAACTGGATGGGTGACGTTTTCCATGCCAGGTGTCTGCTTTATACTGCTGGGGAGTTTTTTGTTTTGAAATTTTCAGCAAAAGGGTTTCAGACATTTCTGACAATGAAGCTATGGGAAAAGGTATTGTCTCATCCACGTTAAAAAATATTCTGGTAACCTTGTCTTTGAAAAGTTGTAGGGCCTCCATGCTTTGGAGCAGGGAGTGCCTTTGAGGTCAGCAGTGGTGGATTAGTCACTGGGCCAATTGGGCCTGTGCCCCGGGACCCCGGTGAATTGGGGGCCCCAGAAAAATGGGCATTCCCACACCCCGACCGGCTCTGCCTGCCCACTCGTTGCTCCTGCTGGGAAGCGGGGTCGAGGTGTGGGGGCTTGCCCTGCTCCACCCGCATGGCACTTCTGCTGGGGAGCAGGGTTGGGTCACAGGGTAAGGAGATGGACTAGGAGTGGTACGGGGGAGACTGGAGGGGTGGGACTAGGACTTACTGGGAAAGGAGATTGGGACTGGGATGAGAAGCCTGAGGAGTGGAAACTCGAATTGACTAGGTGACTATGGACTGGGACGAGGAACAAGGGATGGGGAAGACTCTGGGAAGGTTTGCAACATGTGGGATTTGTTTTTTCCGTTTGCCTTTATTAAAAACTTAGGAAATTACACACAAAAAAGGTTAAAAGAACATTATTAAGGTTGCAAAGTCAAGCACTCAAAAGTTAAGACATACAAAAATTAAGGTTGCTTGTGTAACTTTAATTCAGTCTCCTTGTGTGTCCATTATGTGGCATCATATTGATACTCATATGGGTCTTCAGCAGAGCTGGAACCTTTAGATCCATCTCACATGCGTCTGTCACTTAAGCTAGCCTAGTAACTGATAACAGTAGCAGGCTGTTATCTTCTGTATGGGCCAACATTAGAGGGGGATGAGACACATATTTTGCCAGTAGGTTTTACGCATAGTGCTGACAGCAGAGCAATGGTGAAGCTCAGGAATTGTGGGTTCCAGTCCAGGCTCTGGATGTGAGCGTGCTTTCAATTCCAGACTCTAGCATGGAGCAGCCATTACAGGGAAGTTCAGCTTTGTCCTTCTAGACCTGGTCTGGAGAGTGCATGTCAGTTGCTTTGTGCACAATCACGTCACACACAGGAGTTGTGAGAGGCTGGAACATGTTCAGTGTGACTGGAAACTTCAGAGACTTTAGTTAAAATGGAAGAAGTCTCTACTGAGCATGTGCAAACAGCAATTTTTTTCAAAGGCTTGTAACTTGGCCAAATTTATGCAGATTTTCACAGTTACTGCAAAATGCACTTCCCTGACACAAGGGTCACTCCCTGCCAAATTTCAGGTCCCTGCCCTGAAATATGGAAGCGCTAGCCATGTTCAAAGAAAAGGTCATTGGATTTTTTTTTAACAATGCAAAATATGTTTTTCTCTCAGCCTTGTGCTCAAAAAAGGCTGAACCATTTTGGCTGAAGTTTTCCAACATAATTCAGTCTGAAGCAGACATGTGGCATGGAAAATTTCATCACAAAAACATATATTTTGGCAAAATTATAAACTCCTAAAAAGAAAAGGGTCTTCTAATGGGATGTTTCAGACAACTTTAATAATAGGTGATGCTGCCAGCTCCTCCTACAATGTATGGATTTACCAGGCAAGGCTTGTAGAGATATGTTTATAGAAGATTGTGATTTGGAGACACTCCCTCATATGGGACTGTGTTATGAGTGTGGAAATTTGGAGATATGCCCTGGAGGCAGGAGTTGGGAAAACTGCATGATTTTGTGCAGCAGTTTACCAGAGATGTTCTCCAGTTTGTTTTATTAAACTCTTATTCCTTTCCCATTCACTGGTGGTTGTTTTTTTTTCCGCTGCTTGGGGTGGCAAAAATGCTGGAGCCAGCCCTGGGAGTCATATACATCCTTCCATAAGGATGGGGATTTTCCCACAGGCTTACAGCCATCAGCTCTCTGAAATACAATTAAAGGTCAGACATGCAGATGGATTATTTATTGAGTAGCATTAATGTGCTCTGTGTTACTGGATGCTCTACTCACCATTAGGGGCACCTCTGGGGGATTAACTGCACTCAGGTCTGATGCCCCCTTCTGCTGCTTGCTGCATACCCTACCATCTCTTTCTCGCACCCTGGGACTCAGAGCACTCTGTCTTCATGACCTGGCCCTCTAGCCAGATCACTATCATTTTCCTGTCCTGGTATATCAAAGCCTTTCCATACCCATGGTCTCAGGCAGTTGTCTCATAAACTGCTCTGACGGTGCAACTTCTCCAGAGGGCTAGCAGGGGAACAGAGACCTGTCCATTACTCCAGGTTCCAGTCCAGGCAACTATGGTAGCTTTCCCTTAGACCCTGTTAATCTTTCTCTGGATTTCTTCCTACAGCTTCTGGCTCCCCATGACTTCCCACACTTCTGGGTGTAATGTGAACTACTGAATTCCATAGCTTCAACACACTGCCCTACTCACAGAGAGTGACTGCAGACTACTTTCCTGTAGCCACTTCCTGTTGCCAGCTTCCTGGCTTTATCCTAGTCCTGCCTGTTCCTTCTCAGCTGGGAGCTATTTTCATTCAGGGGATTACTTCAGCCACCTACTTCCTCTCAGCTGTGGCCTAGCTGGTTAACTGGCCCCTTCTCAGCCTCATTAACCTCTTCCAACCTGGTATGGGGTGAACACTGCATCACAGTTATACTAAGATAGACAGATTCTGACCTTATTAGTTTAAATTCTAAGCTGGACTGACAATACAGATCAGATGCATAATACACCAGATAACAATATTTTACAAAGTTTTTTTTTTTAAAAGATATACTATCTGTCTTTAGTGGATTATTGCTGAAAGGCTTGGCAGTAGAATTACAGGTCATCCTGCTCAATTATTTTATACTATCTCTGCTGGAACAATGGAAGGAGGGAAATCAGACATCCAAAGACCAGTGCAGGAAAAGAAAAGAAGAACCACGTTGGGAGTAGTTTTATGTCAGAAGATGAATGACAGAAAATCATAGAATTCATTCAGAATTTCACGCTGTGATTTTTAGTGTTATAATATTGCCTAGCTGGTGTAAGTCAGCAGAACTACATTGAATACAATGGAACTATATCAATTTACACCAGTGTTCTACAGTGAAGTAGAACATTTTCCTGACCAACCATATTAAATAAAGCTTTTGAACTATATACAGCTATTTTAATTCTTTTCTATAACAGAAGCTGTCTCTTTTCCATGTGCTCTACAGAGTGAAGTAGGTTCTTTATTTGTGGTAGTGCAGCTTGAGGATGTGTCTCAGGAATAAGATAGGGAAAATATAACAGTAGCTAATATTTACAAGCTGGAGGAGAGGAAGGTGTACCAAGGTAGCCAGTCACAGAATGGATGTAGAGATGTAGCTTCTTGGCAGGTTTAAAGGGCCAGCCCCACAAAGGTGTGCTGGGGAAATATTTCTGTAAGAAGGCAGCCCTGCACTAGGGAGAGTTAGGGGAGGCAGGCAATTGTAGATGAAGATGTGTGTGAAAAATACCATTAATGTATCACATACAGTGTCAAATTAACTATCCACATCTTTAATTAATTTATACAGAATGTATAGTTTGGAGCTGTAGGTGGGCCACATACCACATCCTCTAGCCCTTGCTCCAGAGGTTTTGCAAGGAGCTAGAAAGGGGTTGGACAACTTATGCCTTATGCTTCCCCTTCTGGCTATGTTTTCTCTGGCTGGCCCCAGCTAGCTAGACTTTATCCCACAGTCTTGAACAGAAAATTCCACTGGATAGAAATGAAAACAAGCAAACAGTGTGTATCCAGTCTAAGGACAGAGTCTCTCTGGCATAACTACGTTCACTACTGGAGCATTCCAGTGGAGAATTCAGCCCTTGATATCCAGTTGTGTGAGAAAAACCTCAGAAGGATTTAGTGAATTCTGGGAGAACATGGGGACCTTTACTGCCTGCCCCTGGGCTTTCTGTAGCAGCAATTGTCTTATCCATGTGCCCTACCATCTGGAGTCTTCAGGGGACCAACTCATGTCTCCCCTTCCTCTAGTTAATAGGAAGTCTCTTTATCAAGTGGGCTCCTTGAACCACCCATGTGAGGGAGTTTCCAGGGATTGTTGGGAACATGGGAGGTGGAAGAGAAGAAGTGCTGTGTGTGGAGTCTTTTGGTCAATGTGAGGAGCTGGGGCCATGGAAGAAGCCAAAGGTTGCTCTGAAGCATCTGAAACTGGCCACTGTTGGAGACAGGATATAGGACAAGATGGACCATGGGTCTGATCCAGTCTGGCCATTCTCATGCACCTGTGGTCCATTTGGACTTCAAAACTAGGTGAGTTTGCCTATTTTCAGATAGCAGCACAAAAGCTTTGCCTGCTGATGATACTGACTGATAAATGCACGTTTTCATGGGCTTGCTTCCTTGTACCCTATAATGTAACATTGACATGGTCTAATCATTGTCATTACTTTGACTGATTACAGAAATATTGATCATGTTGGTCTAATTTGGAGTACGAAACTGGATTTGCAATGTAACTTGGAAATATTAAACCTATCATATCAGCACCATTATTTGTAAGCATTGCCATGTAAAGTGCTCCTCTTCCTAAATTACCATAGGTGCACTTCCCCTGAGCTACATCTCAGGTGCTATTCTGATCTCACTCTGCAGTGGAGTTACACTGCTGCAAAACCAATGTGAGCCAAGAATCAGGCCATTATCTTTGACTCCATCTCCCGGATCTTTTATTAAGAGCAGAGCCTTTAAACTATTTTTATCAAGTTGGCCAATGATCAAATATTAAATAATAGTGATAGGACTATCTTAAGTAAGAGATCATGTCTCATTGAAAGAGGAATCTGTATTAATCATACTTAGGACAGTATATCTATCTTCTGTCTCCTGTCCAAAGAGTAAACCACACAAAGAGTTCTGATGTAATTTGCATATAATTATTGTGGGCAGTGCAGTAATTCATAGATCCTTGGTCTGCAGATACACTGGACATTTTTGCACCTGCACTTTGGTCCCACAAGAAAGTGTGTCTGAGAGAAGTGACTGAGTTTGGTTTGCAGATCTTTCTATTTAGGAAAATTGAGTAAATTTTCAGTGCTTATAAAAAGGATCAGCTCAAAACAGTGGCAACTGAGCTCTTTATATATCAACAGAAGAGTTATAGCATGGTTAGCAGCACTGCAAGATTTCTGCACGCTCTTCCATCAATATATCTCAGCTCTGACTTGGAGGAACTACTTTTAGGGCTGAGAGTCCATGGAGTGCCATCAAGTGCTGCTAGTTGAGTGCCGATGCTAGTATTCTGGGCCTGTGTCTACCAAGAACTGAACTGAAAACACCAGTACCTTTTACAGAGAGTCTAAGTCACTGCCAATAAAGGCTCCAATTCAGCTATCAAATGTGCATGGGGGATCTTTATGTCCAAAAGAAGTCTGATTAAATCAGTGAAGCTTTGTACAAGGGCCTGCTTGCATGGGTATGATTACATGATTGGAACCTGAGGTTCTCTACTGAGACACAAGATGTAACCAAGATTCAAATCCTTTGTATTTTATGATCAACCCTACAACTAACCCAAATGTCATGCAAGTGTAAGCAGAGTCAGGATGAGCTCTACTCTGACATCTGGTGGTGAATTGTGGTGTGTTGTGGAAAAGAACTTCAGGGGCTGATCTTATTTGCATAGGCACACCCACCCTGCCTAGCAGGAGCCCAAATAGTCACTTTGGCTGCTGTGGGATCCCCAGTTTCTCTGTTATTGGGACAAGAAGAATAAAGTGTTGTTACCCTGATTATGTGAATCAAAGACAATGAAACTGTTTTATGACAGAGGGACTCACCATCAACTATATAGCACTCTCTAGAAAAGGGACCTGGGTTCCAAAACCCAGTCAATTAAGAGAGTCTGGGGAATAGACATTTTTGCTTGATGTTATGGGCACTCTTTGAGGGCCTGCTATACTACTTGTACATTCTCTTCTCTCTACTGTGGAATATCAGAGCCAATTTTAATTCTATTAGAGTCTAGTTATAGACTGCTGAGCTGAATTCATTTTGGGCCAATAGTGTACCAGCACTGAGGCTTCCCTCCTACAAGCTAAAACTACTAAAGAGCTGAAATTACAGAGTTGGGGAGGGGCCTGAAGATGTGTTGCTGAGCAGCTGGTGGAGCAGAGCAGTTTGTGGGATGACTGAAGCAGCTTGCAGGATAGCTGGTGGCGTGGAGAGGCTGGTGGAGCACAGTAGTTTGTGGGATGACTGGAGTGGCTTGTGGGATGGCTGGTGGAGCTAAGTGGCTGCTGGAGTAGCTTGCGGTGAAAGCTGTGGCAGAACCCCATGGAGAGGCGGGGCAGTTGGCCTCGGACCATGTAAGGTGCCCCTTAACACCGCTGCGCCCCCCGGCTGGGAGGTAAAACTCTGCAGATAAACTTTTGAACTCTGGGCCTGCACTGACCAGGGACAGAGACTTTTGGGTTGTTGCGTGATTTTTTGGGTTGCTGGACTTAAGACCCTGAGGGGAAAAGGATACTGCCAAACTTACTTGGGGGGGGGGGCCTTTTGCTCATGGTTTGTGTTATGAATCCTGTTTGTGGTGTTTCCACAACATACTGCCGCATTATTTCCCTCCTTTATTGAAAGGATTTTGCTACACTCAGACTCTGTGCTTGCGAGAGGAGAAGCATTGCCTCTTAGAGATGCCCGGGGGGTGGTATGTAATTGTCCCAGGTAACTGGGTGAGGGCTCAAGCCAGTTTTGCATTGTGTTATTGAAACTGAACCTGGCCTTTGTTGCTGCCAACTCAGATGGGCAGAAGGGGTACACAAGTAAAGGGTATCTCTAACTCAGGATTGCTCTGAACTCTATTGCTGACTATCTGCATTCTGCTCATGTATCTGCATTTCATCGTTTTATTGCAATTCCTTGTTGGAGGCAGCACTGTGATCACTGCAGACTTACTCTGGAAACAACTCATGATTAGATTGCCACATTTCTAGAGACAATAAACCAGGTAGTAAAACCCACACAAATAATTGTCACTACTTTTGCAAGTGCTTTCCTGGTGCATCTCTCATGACATAATTTTTTACTTCAGATTAAAATTCTTTCTTTGTAACATAGAGAGCTTAATTAATGCATGAATTTTCTATTAGAGCAATTCAGTAATCAGACAACTGCCACCACTCGGAAAATGGTCCCTCCAGAGAATAGGAAAAAGCAGGAGTTCCCTTTTATCAAAAGGTGGTTGCAGTTCAACCAAGTGTACAGCTCAAACATCATTCTCCCTGTTAACTAGTTCTGGTCTCTCTGAGGATTGTTAAATGGCAGACTGAAAGGGGGCAGCTATCTAGGACTCGTGTGTAAGCACGAGTGTAAGCACTCGTCTAAGGTTTTTTCCCTTTTCCCACCAAAGGCAGTGGGAGTTTTGTCATTGACTTCAAACCCCTAGTGAGTGCCATTTGGCTGAATCTCATCACCAATGATGGTGTCCAGGGGTGCTGAGCCGGGGCTCGCTCCCCTCTTGAGCCACAGGTAGCTGGTGCCGAGCCACCTGGAAAGGGACATTGGGAAGGGCAACCTAGCTGGAGGTATTGCCCACTAGGGAGTGGGTCTTGGCTGCTTGGAAAGGACTAAGGCTGAGGGGATGGAGGGAAGAGACACTTCCACTCTGGCTTGGCATGACTCAGCCTGCTTGGGTGTCAGACTGTTTCAATCCCACAGGAGCCCACCAGCCTCCGCAGTCTCAGGCCGGGGTCTCCCCCATTACCCTTCAATCCAGCTGCCTCATGTTTGGAGAGGTGGGATTGGCGGCAGCAGCAGGAGACACACTGGAGCCTCTGTGGTGAACTTCTAAGGGGATAAGAGGCATTCTGGTGCGTGGCAGACTGATGTTTTGTCTAGGCTGACAGAGTCACTGCCATGGTCTCTGCCTACAGCACAGTGATTAGGACACTTTTCTACTGTAGAAGACCTGCTTTGAAGCCCCTGTTCCAAATCATGCAGAGAAAGGATTTGAGCTTGTGTTTCCTACATGCCTGGTGAGTGCTCTAACCATTGGGCTTTTGGATAAAGTGTGGCAACAGCTTCTGCTTCTCAGTGTTCTGTGAGAAAGCATGGACCTGTCTTAGGCCCCTGACTGCAGGAGAGAGTTCACGGCTGTGAACCCCACGTAGAGGGAGGCAAGTTCTGCTAGGTGCCTACCCCTCTTTGACGGGCAAAGCTTAGGGAACACCCCTCTCCTTTGCAGTTCCTATTGGCTAGTTTAGGAAGCTCCTCACTCAGCTTTTTGGCTTTTCTGAATCCCGTTTTAGGTGCCTAATTTTCCTCATGCATCGTATAAGGAGCCAAGGTGCCTAACACAGGGCTCTGCATTCCACTAGGCAGCAAAGCACCTAACGGTTAGGCATTGCAGTGCTGAGACTAAGTCCCCTGTGTGCGTCCAGCCCTTGGAGCCTTGTCATCAAAACTGGATGTCTTCGTAATGATGCAGGAATCACTAGGTGAGGCTTATGGTCTATCTTATACAGGAGCACAGACTAGATTATTATAATGGTCCCTTCCGGCTTTAAAAATCAATTAATCTGGCCCTAGGGATCTTTGGAACTGAAAAGAATTTGGTTTAGTTTCCTTTCAAGTGCTAGTCAGATTTCTGAGAACTAAGGCAATTTCCAAGACCATGAGAGGCCCTGAGTGCTTACAGCTCTGATTACTTTTTAAATTCTGGTCTAGAGATTGTGGATTTCACCTTCAATTTTCCACTTTTCATCACACAAGCTCTTGGAACATCAATTTGTTGCAGATACAGCTTAGGAACACTAGAAATCAATGTCAGTGTTTATTGATGGAATGAATACTCTTTTCTCCAAAATAGAGAAATCTCTTACAATAAAAAAATATAAGGCCCTGATCCTGCTACCAGATCCACGAGGTGACCAGCTCACTTGGACTCCCTGCAGGCATAAGGGTCTTCCCAGGAAGATGTGAGTGCAGCATTATATTATGTTGTAAGGGGACTGTTGGCTCTTTACTAAAACTTAGTGGGGATTTTTGGTTAGCCATCTCCCAGTACTAAAGAAAGGGGAAGGGTCGATGGGAAACCAGGACTCTGAGACTGACAGAGGCCAAAGCTACTGGTCAGCCTGATTGACAGGGCAGGCAGGCTAATGAGGGAGTCAGGAAGCCAGAGGTCCCATTCCTCCCTGTGAGCTGGAGCTGCTTGGGCCAAGCTAAGGAGAGAGCAGGAGGCTGAGCTGAGCTGGGGAGCAGAGCCAGATGGGCCAGACAAGCAGCCCAGGGAGCGGTGCTGGAGGCAGGTAGAGGGGCCAGAGAAGAATCCCAGCAAGCAGATACATATTGGGAGCAGAGCCACAGTAGCCAGCATAGGCACTGACTTCGTGGATGCTCCAGGGATGGAGCACCCCCCATCAGCTCTCTCCCACCCAGCAGTGCCTCCAGCCCGCTGTGGATCAGCGACTTCTCCTCCCTCCCCATGCCTCCCGCCTGCCGCAAACAGCTGTTTCATGTCATACAGGAGGCTGGGAGGGAGTGGGGAGGAATGATGACGCGGTGTGCTCAGGGGAGGGGGCAGAACTGGGCAGAAAGAGGCAGGCAGAGGTGGAACTGGGACAGGAAGAGGCCTTGGGGGCAGGGCTCGAGCAGAGCCCGGAGTCAAGTGCGCATCCCCCCCACCCCAGCACTTTTGAAAATCAGAACCTGTGATAGACAGAGCCATAGAGGCCAGAGGAGCAACCCAGGGAGCTGCAGTGGAGGCAGAGCAGCAGTACTGAGGCAGAGTGGAGCAGGGGCTGGAGCTCGAGCAGTCTGGAGCGGGATGCAGTGAGCAGCTAGGGACAGTGAGGGGGACCCTGGGCAGAGGGCCTAGCACAGGGAAATGCCCCCAGCCCAGAGGTCTTGCAGGCCAGACTCAGAGTGGGGGTCATAACCCCGATGGGGGGGCGGGGAGCGTGATGCTGGGAAGAAGGGTCCTGCCACCTAGAGCCTGAAGGCGTGTATCCACCACTAGAGCAAGTGTCCAACTCACAGCATCCTTGCAGCACAGCCAGGGCCTGGGAAGGAGGACTGGGATGTGTGAGGAACAGACAGTGAACTGCCCTTTCATTCCAGAGACGCTGGGTGTAATGTCCCCATGTCACAGAGCGGGGTGACGTGTTTTCCTTTAACCTTCCCTATTTTTTCCTTATTTTTTTTAATTGATTGATATTTAATAAATTGTATTTGCTTGAACTGAATGCAGTGATCAATGGGTCAGGGTAGCAGCCAGAGCGGAGAGAGCAGCCTGGAGTGGAGACACCTTAGCCCCTGTCCTAAGTGACTGTGACAAGACTGAGGGTCAGGCCCAGGAATCCTGGGCCCACTCTTGTTGGGGTTGCAATGACTCTGCTACACAGGAGAGTGGAAGGGGAGTCCTGGAGGCCAGGCAGGCCTCTGGGTAAAGGGAGTAGAAGCAAGGACTCAGATCCTTTCACTAACCGAATCCACTAGGGTAGTGTATAAGCCAGGAAAGTTCCCCACAATAGTGGGACCATGCCCCCGCTTCCATGTTATGATCTGACTTGGTGACATCTGCATCAAAATGATGTGACGCTGCACTATGCCAAAGCCTCGCACAGTAACAACGCTTCAGAACAATGAGATGCAAACAAGAAGAGAGTGTGTTGTGACCACTTTGTCCAAGACATTGGCCTACTCAAGGAACTGCAGGTGGTGGAGTGAATAGCACAAGGGTGACATATATCCCTAAATGGATTTTTTTTAGTTTTCTATCAGAAAAGAGCTAGGCCTAAAAGAATTGGGTAGAAGAAAACAGCCACACTACACAGAGGAAAAGTTTGATGAAGCTGGAAACAGAAAAAAACATTCTCTACGTCATGGCAGTGAAAAGGTGACATTTTTTACTTCTTCCCCAGAGCACAGAACCTTCTGTTTTTCAAAAAATCATTCCTCAAATGCTGGCACTCCAGTCGAACCCTCCCTGGCATTAATCTCCACTAGCTAGGCTCTTCGTGGATATTTATTTAAGGTGATTATTCTGGAAGCAGGAAAAAGCAGTTCTATTTATTTTTTTTCTCACAGAAGGACATTAAACTTTGATATTTTAGACATACTGCACATTTCATCCACAGCTCTTGGACTGATGATGGCCAAGAGGAATAACCAATTAGGAGAATACTGTGATGCTCCAGCCCTGGTGAAAACAAACAAAATACTAAGTAGTCTTAGACACAGCACCAACCTTAGAAAAGAACCTGACTGTATTAAAAATGATGTTCTGATCTTGAGCCATGTGTTCATTTCCCATTGACAATGCTGTGATCTCAGGGTACAATAGAAAATTGTACAAAATATAGAGATGGAAGGGATCTCAAGAGCTCACCTAGAGAGATGTTTGTCCAATCTGTTCTTAAAAACCTCCCATTTGGGGGATTCCACAACCTTTCTACGTAATCTGTTTCACTGCTTAACTATCATAGTTGGAAAGTTTTTCCTAATAGCTAACCCAAATATCCCCTGCTGCAAGCTAAGCTGATTACTTCTTATCCTGTCTTTGATGGACATGGAGAACAATTTATCACTGCCCTCTTTATAACAACTTCTTACATCCTGAAGACTTATCAGGTACCTACTCAGCCTTCTCTTCTCTAAATGAAACATGCCCAGTTCTTTCAGTCTTTTCTCATTGGTCATGTTTTCCAAAACTCTTTTTGTTGCTCTCCTCTAGATTCTCTCCACTTTGTTCCTATCTTTCTTAAGGTGTGTTGCCCTACTGGTACACAGTGCCCCAGCTGAAGCCTCGCTGGTGCTGAGTAGAATGGGATAATTACCTCCTGTGTCTTACACACAACACTCCTGTTAATACATCCCAGATTTAGGCATCTGCATTTTGAATTTAGGTGCCTAAATCCCAGTTTGGGATCCACTGTGATCCATAAAACTCCCATTGAATACCTATAAGCACCTAAACTCACTTCAGGCCTAAGTTTTGCAGATAAAACATCAGCTGGTGCTTATGTTTCTGCCTCTGGGTATGCACCTTACTGTGTCCCTCAAGGTATCTAGATGCGTATGTCCCACTTAAGCTCTAGAGCATTTTATGAACTGGGCTAAGATAGGAATTCATCCACCTATCTCGCATGCAGGGCTGATAGGCAGCCTCTGAGCATGCTTACAGGATTGCATCCCATTCAAAATCTGGCTGCAGGATGAGGTGGTGCCCACTTTATGCCTTGTAGCTCACTGGTTAGAGCACTCACCTGAGATGTCGACGAGGTAGGGTCCATTCCCCCTTTTCTGGCAGAGACAAAAGAGGGTTTGGAGCACTGTACATAAGTACTTAAATAGCCACTGGGCTAGATACAGTGGGAATGAGGTGGGACACCCTGGGTTCAGTCCCACTGCTCCAATCACAGTGGTAAAGTTTCAACAGGTGAGACTGAGGGAGCCCCGACATCAGAATGTCCCATAGCTCATGGGCTGCGCGTGAACTGGCTCTTCAGGGAGACTAGGTCCTAGCTCAAGGGCAGGCAAACTTTTTGGCCTGAGGGCGGCATCAGGTTTCCAAAATTGTATGGAGCGCCGGTTAGTGGAGGCTGTGCCTCCCCGAACAGCCAGGTGTGGCCAGGCCCCACCCTCTCTCTGACTCCTCCTACTTCTCACCCCCTGAAGGCCCCCCTGGGACTCCTACCCCATCCAACCCACCCCCCTGTTCCCTGTCCCCTGACAGGCCCTGAAACCCCCACCCCAACTGCCCCCCGCTGCCCCATCCAATTCCCAGTCTCCTTCTTGACTGCGCTCTGAGACCCCTCCCTGCATTCAACACCCTGTTCCCTGCCCTCTGACCGCCCCTGGAACCTCTGCCCCGACTGCCCCCCACCGCCCCACTCAACTCCTCCTCTTATTCCTGACTGCCCCCCCAGGGCCCCTGTCCCATCCAACCACCCCTTCTCCCTAACCGTCCCTGGCACCACTGCCCCTGACTGCCCCGGCCACCCCATCCAACCCCCACCCTCCTTCCTGACTGCCCCCTGTGGCCCCCTGCCCCCATTCAATCCCCCTGTGGTCCCCGCCCTTTGACTGCCCTGACCCCTATCCACACCCCCACCCCTTGACCACCACCTGAACTCCCCTGCCCTGTATCCAACCCCCCCGTTCCCTGCCCCCTTTCCACACTGCCTGGAGCACCAGTGGCTGGCGGTGCTATAGCCACGCCACCCAGAGCACCAGGACAGGCAGCCATGCCGCCCAGTTGGAGTCAGCTGTGCCACCGGGCAGCACAGAGCACCGGACCGAGCAAGCTGAGGCTGCGGAGAAGGAGGAACAGCGGGGGAGGGGCCAGGGGCTAGCCTCCCAGGCAGGAGCTCAGGGGCCGGGCAGGGGCGTCCCATGGGCCAGATGTGGCCCATGGGCTGTAGTTTGCCCACCTCTGTCCTAGTCCCACCTCTTCTACCTGAGGTCCCACCTCTCCCCCACCAGAGCCCAGATCCACCCTCATGGCTTCCAGCCCCCCACCTCAGCGCTGCCCCTTCCAACCCCAGTACCCCCATCCCTTGAGCACTGGGTGGGCAGTGCAGCCCCAGTGCCACCACCCCCAGTGCTGGGCAGATGGCACAGCCCAAGCCCCATAGGTGTGTGAAGTAGCGGTGCAGGGGGTGCCCTGCACCCCATTCCCCAGTCACTGGCTCTGTGCGTAAAACCTCCTGGTGCTTCCCATGCCTATGCCTTGCTCCTGGCCCTGTGCCTTCACTCTGCTCCCCAACCCCTCACCTGGGGCTCAGGTCTCAGCCGTCGGGCCTACTCACCAGCCCTGTGACCGGGGCCTGCGCCCAGGGCCCCACTCCTGGACCCGCGCCTAGGGCTCTGCTCTAGGCCCCACATCTGGGGTCCCAGCTGCCAGCCCCCACCCAGGGCTGCGCTTCTCGCCCCATGCTTGCCCCCAGCTTTGGTCTCAACCCCCTTACCCCTGTCTGGGTCCTCTCCTCCTGGAGATACAGCCCTGCTCCCAGCCTCAGCTCGGGGAACGGGAGGGAGGGCAGACAGGGTAAAGGGGCTGGATTTCAGCACCCTCACTACTAAAAGTGCTCCAGCTCCACTGCCAAGCCCCAGAGTGCTAGGCGGACAGTGGGGCCCCTTGCACCAACATCAGCCTCCCTGAGTCTCACAGCAAATGTGGGTTATTCTGATGAAGTGTATTTGGAGTTTCAACTCACATAGCTTCATCTTCCTATTTCTGTTGTGTAGAGGAGTACTCACACACATTGAACAAAGATGGGCATTCATCTCCCTCCTACATCCATGGATCTCCCTGCACACAGTCAGATGCACCAGAGATTTCTATGCAGATGCAGTCTCCTTGCCACTCCTCCAGCCCTGTGGCAGCACAGCTACTCCAGCTACTGCAGTTCCCTGAACTCCATGTATTTCAGTGCATAGAGGAGAGCTTTCACTGACTACTGCAGGCTCTGACTGCAAGATAGGGTGACCAGATGTCTCAATTTTATAGAGACAGTCCCGATTTGGGGGTCTTTTTCTTATATAAGCTCCTATTACCCCCAACTCCCGTCCCTATTTTTTACATTTGCTGTCTGGTCATCCTACTGCAAGAACATGAACATCCTGCAGATTTGAAGGGAGATTGGAAGAAATCTGCCCTCTCCCTGTCTAGTAGATCTGGATCCCCATGGGCAGTAGGACCAAGATTTGCCCCTGAGAGTAGAATACAAGGAATTAATTCCTATATGGGGCAACCCCCAACACAGCCTTTGAACCCTCATGGTCCCATCCACTAGATTACACACTTCTTGGCATGCAGCAGTGAGAATTTGTAGGAGCCAAATAACCACAGGGGGGCTCCCTGCTGTCCCAGAATAGAATGGAAACATATTGGGCCTCACAATTACAACATTAATAGTGTAAATTAAATAAGAAATTCACAGAATTCAACCTTTTCTCAGGTCATACTAAAAGTGTGTGTGTGCGTGTGCGTGCGTGCGTGTGCGTGTGCATGCGCGTGCACATGCTTGCATGCATGTGCAAATCACACATAATTTACTGTATCGTTCATTGCCTCATTAAAAGGGTTTGTTGAGTGACAAGGATTTGCCTACATTTAGTTATCTATTCCTTGATAAATACGTTATCTATAAACAGGGCCGGCTCCAGGGTTTTTGCCACTCCAATCGACAGGGAAAAAAAAAAAGAAGCCGCGATCGTGATTGGAGGCAGCTCCACCACACCGCTTCATTCTTCAGTGGCAATTCATCGGCGGGTTCTTCCCTCCGCTGAATTTCTGGTGAAGAGCTGAATGTGCCGCCCCTCTTCATGCCGCCCCTCTTCATCGGTTGCCCCAGGTGCCTGCTTGCTGCGCTGGTGCCTGGAGCCGGCCCTGTCTATAAAAACAACTATGGGAATCTACAGCTGTAAGAGTGATTTGTCTGGTGCAAAGATATAAAGCAACTGTTTTAGTTCTGGTTGTAATTAACTGTCAACCAATGTAAAATCCATATACATTGTGAGTGTAGTTATTTTATATTGCTTAATGTGCACAGTGCATGGAATTATTAAGAATGGGATATTTCAGTCTCCAAGATCTTCATTTCTTTCAGTGAACAGTTATGATCATCTGTTCTTTGATGGAAAAACCTAACTATTACAAAGGTATGAAAATTCTCCATTCTTTTTCTCAAAGGTAATTGTAGGAAAATCAATAGAACTCTGGAGGAAAAGCAATGAAATGCCATGCAGTACACACAAAGAAAAAGACACACCATCCTGTGTGAAAGGAAATGGAGCTACTGATGGTGGGTTTGTAGGCTGAAGGCTAGCGTACACACATGATTTTTCTGCCTGGTCCACCTTTTACATCTCACACATAATGCCCCATATATAATTCTGAGCTGCTGATATGATAGGTGCAAGTCATTCACTGTTTTCTGAACTAATTATTGGGTATCATGTTCATGACCAAGGATGGAGAAGAATTGTTGCACATCAAGAGGTTACAGGAAGCAGTTTTGCCTAGTAGAAAGAGCCCAGAACTGGGACTCAGGACACCTGAGTTTTGTTCCTTGATCTATAGGGTGACCTTGGGAAAGCCACTTCATAGAATCATAGAACATTAGAGTTGGAAGAGACCTAAGGAGGTCATATGGTTCAACCCCCTGCTCAAAGCAGGACCAACCCCAACTAAATCATCCCAGCTAGGGCTGTGTCAAGCCGGGCCTTAAAAACCTCTACTGATGGCGATTCCACCAATGCCCTAGGTAATCCATTCAGTGCTTCACCATCCTCCTAGTGAAATATTTTTTCCTAATATAAAGCCTAGAACTCCCCCACTGCAACTTGAGACCATTACTCCTTGTTCTGTCATCTGCCACCACTGAGAACAGCCTAGCTCCATCCTCATTGGAACCCCCCTTCAGGTAGTTGAAGGCTGCTATCAAATCCCCCCTCACTCTTCTTCAGACTAAACAAGCCCAGTTCTCTCAGCCTTTCCTCGTAAGTCACGTTCCCCAGACCCCTAATCATTTTTGTTGCCATCCACTGGACTCTCCAATTTGTCCACATCCTTTCTGGTAGTGGGGGGCCCAAAACTCGACACAATACTCCAGATGTGGCCTCACCAGTGCTGAATAGAGAGGAATAATCACTTCCCTCAATCTGCTGGCAATGCTCCAACTAATACAGCCCAATATTCCATTAGCCTTCTTGGCAACAAGGGCACCTTGTTGATTCATACCCAGCTTCTCGTCCACTGTAATCCCCAGGTCCTTTTCTGCAGAACTGCCGCTTAGCCAGTCAGTCACCAGTCTGTAGCAGTGCATCAGATTTCTTTTGGCCCAATCCTCCAATTTGTTTAGGTCACTCTGAACCCTATCCCTACCCTCCAGCATATCTACCTCTCCCCCCAGTTTAGTGTCATTCATCTCTGTGTGCCTCATTTGGCCTATCTGTAAAATGGTAATAATGATACTGACCTCATTTGTAAAGTACTCAGAGACCTACTCATGAAAATCTAGGTATTATTAGTCATTCACCTTTACTTCTGAAAACAAAGGAGACACAGATTGGGTGTATCTGGGCCAGGGGAGGGGAAGGACACAAGTGTCAGCTCTGTATCAGCATCTTCTCACTCTGCAATCTCACAGGCACTCTTCCCAGCAGGATCCCCATGCAGATCAAGCACTACATGGTAAGAGAGGACAGGTTGGAAGTGGGAAGGAGGTATGTCTGGGGGACAGCCCGTTGGTGGGTTTATCCCCCGTTTGATCGCTGAGGTAATAATTAAGCTGAGTGAGATCATGTTCACCCAAGTGTCCCTTTCCCTGCCTTTTTACAATAACCTGGGGTAGTTCTGGGTGCTGATGCTACCAGCCCTCTGTGTGTGGGACTCTCATTGAAGTTAATGGGTAATTCAGTACGTAGCATGCATGGATACAGCACTGGACATGGATGCAACATTGGGTCTCTGGTGTATTTTCATTTCCCTCACAGGTAACATTCTTCATTCCATATTTTTAAGCAGGTTGGTTCCACTTTGAGATTAATCATGCCACACAGTGACCTGGGGTTTGTTCTTTCCCTGTTCTAACACTTCAAAAACCACAGGCATGTGTGAAGGTGGAGTTGAACCCATACAGAGAACTGGGGAGGCTCACTGGTCATGTCTGGATGAACAGGGGAAGGGCTGGATTCTCAACCCAGCCTCTAGCTTTATACCTATAATCTTATGGCCAAAATTACAGGAGGACTCACTTGATTCACATTCAATTAATTCATAAATGATCTGGAGAAAGGGGTAAACAGTGAGGTGGCAAAATTTGCAGATGATACTAAACTGCTCAAGATGGTTAAGACCAAAGCAGATTGTGAAGAACTTCAAAAAGATCTCACACAACTAAGTGATTGGGCAACCAAATGGCAAATGAAATTTAATGTTGATAAATGTAAAGTAATGCACATTGGAAAAAATAACCCCAACTATACATACAATATGATGGGGGCTAATTTAGCTACAACGAGTCAGGAAAAAGATCTTGGAGTCATTGAGGATAGTTCTGTGAAGATGTCCACACAGTGTGCAGAGGTGTCAAAAAAGCAAACAGGATGTTAGGAATCATTAAAAAGGGGATAGAGAATAAGACTGAGAATATATTATTGCCCTTATATAAATCCATGGTACACCCACATCTTGAATACTGTATACAGATGTCGTCTCCTCACCTCAAAAAAGATATTCTAGCACTAGAAAAGGGCAACTTTTGATAGGGGTTTGGAGGGGGTCCCAGATGAGGAAAGCTTAAAGAGGCTAGGACTTTTCAGCTTGGAAAAGAGGAGACTAAGGGGGGATATGATAGAGGTATATCAAATCATGAGTGATGTTGAGAAAGTGGATAAGGAAAAGTTATTTACTTATTCCCATAATACAAGAACTAGGGGTCACCAAATGAAATTAATGGGCAGCAGGTTTAAAACAAATAAAAGGAAGTTCTTCACACAGCGCACAGTCAACTTGTGGAACTCCTTGCCTGAGGAGGTTGTGAAGGCTAGGACTATAACAGTGTTTAAAAGGGAACTGGATAAATTCATGGTGGCTAAGTCCATAAATGGCTATTAGCCAGGATGGGTAAAGAATGGTGTCCCTAGCCTCAGTTTGTCAGAGGATGGAGATGGATGGCAGGAGAGAGATCACTTGATCATTGCCTGTTAGGTTCACTCCCTCTGGGGCACCTGGCATTGGCCATTGTCGGTAGACAGATACTTGGCTAGATGGATCTTTGGTCTGACCTGGTACAGCCATTCTTATATTCTTATCTCAATTAGATGCCTAAATACTTGATTGTTCTTCTGAAACAGGCATGTAGGTGTCTGAATGACATCACTGCATCCCCAGAGGCTTGGTTCTTAAAAATCTAGACCCACAGTTTTGTTTGAATCTGAACTTCCCACTGAAGACATTTTTCTCAATACTTTTCCTTACCAAACAGCTTTTCTGCTCCTGCAGCCCTTCCACATATCTTGACTCGCATTGAACTCAATGACAGGTTTGCTAGTGTAAGGCCACAGCGCTGCGAGTGTGAACTTATCATTTTGCCAGCCACATATGAAAAGAACTGAAACACCAGGTGAGGACTCAGTTATTCCTTTCTAACACGTGTGTAAATGTGAGTAGAGCAGGAAATTTGGGCAGGCCTATTTTGTTTTTTAAACTCTTTTACACAGTGCACTGCAATCTTAGTTTGGCTGACATGAAAGTGCATCTACTTTTGTATATTGCCAAGGTGTTGACAAGAATATGTGTTAGTCCCAGAACAAAGATTGAGTTGAATGTAAAATTAAATCTTCCTTTTTTCTGGGGGCTGAGGGACATAAATTATATTTATAGCAGATGTAGAGAGCTTCACAAGAAGCCATTTCTAGTGCACATGATGAGTGTTAGTAGTCCTAAAAACCCCAAGAACTATGCTATGTATTCTTGAGCACTATCTACTTGCCCTTTATCTATTAATGAACTACTGTATTTACATATATACGGAAATAGAACACTTCTCAAAAGCTGAAACATGTACAACACATCAGCTGTCTCTTCCTCTGTTCCCCCCAATGGCTACATGACACTGCCTGTATGGAAAGAGGGTCTTCAGTGTAATATCATTAGCTGAGATTGTTCTCACAGTCATCAGTTCCCAGGGAAATTTCAGGTGAAAGACGAGTAAGTCACTGGGCATTCAGAAAAAAGTCACATCACAGAGAAATGGGACTCAAACCCATGAAATTATTCATGTGAAAAGAAGAGCTTAAAGAAAAGATTATGTGGTTATAAAAGATGTGGCTTATTTTCCAGGTTATTTGTTCTCGGTGCAAACACATACTACAAATATATTGAGCAAGGGGACTTAAATATAAAGAGAAAATCATTAAGTATAAACTATAAGATTTCATCTAGAATAAATTGTGTTCTGTTGTATCACTCCCATGCAGTACAGAACAGTACTCTTTACAGAGGAATCAGCTGCGCTCCCTTATTTGTGTTCTGCATCTGGGTACCATGGTGATTAGGTAGTTTCCAAATCAGAGGGATAGATTTTATGATTTGTATGTTTCTCTCTCCTCTTCAGCTCTCAAACCATTAGACAGAAGGTTTTCTTTTATTTTGACTCCCATTTCTAAACTCCAAGCAGCTTTATCTAGTCTTTTAATTTCTCATAATTGTCATCAGCTGATCTTTATACCTAGTTTTTGAATCTGCCCAATAGAAATGGCTCATCCATTTCTTGTTATTATTATTCATTTGTATTGTGGTACAGCCTACAGGCTCCAACTAGGGATCAGGGCCCCATGCTGGTATCTGCATATACACACAACAAAAAAACTGGCCGCGACTCCAAAGAGCTTACAATTTAGGAATTTTCATAGTGGATCAGATTAGTGATCCATCTACCCTGTATGTTGTATCTTTAAATCATGGTCATTACCAGATATTTCAGTGCAAGATCCAAGAAATCCCATGATGGATTATATGTCCCTATTAAAAAAGCTTGATCAACATTTAAAGGCTCACAGTAGACACCAGTGTTGTAACAAATTAAGCTCTGAGGAAAAGAGTTTCCTTTATTGATTACACAACCACATTGTTACACATGCTGGAGACCTTACATAGGAATAAACATTACGTTTCTAACAGTCCATGATTGAGTACATCAGTTGGGTATTTGCATGTGTAAACGACAGGTTATTTATGTAAATGCACACCACTGTCTGCAAATACCTAATCTAGATGCTCTGTCATAATTTATAATTTGGTATGGAAATCAGGGGCACGATCCAATTTCCACTGACGTCAATGTAAGTCTGTCCATGGATTCTATAATGGGATCAGGTCAGGGACCCATTTCTGAAAATAGTCATAATTGATACGTTGGATAATTCACAGCACAATATGATCCATCTTTCTGCCACTCACTGTCAGCAGGCAAGGTCTGAAAGGGTTCTGTCTCTCTGGATAATCAGTGTCTATATACAGTCTAATATCTAACTCTGACAGATAATCAAGGCGGCTCTGATTCTGGTGTAGCCAATTCCAAGTCATCCCTTTCTGTAGAACAGACACAACCTCTTAGTCATACAGTGTGTCAGACAATGAGCACTGCTAAAGTAGAGGGACTGTTAAAATGTCTGTCAGGAGCCACTCTTGCTAAACAAGGTGCATATAACTTTACAAAAATGCGTCATTCTGTGAAACTTGGCATGGAAAGAGATTGTACTAATTCCAATCAGATGTGTCTAACCTATAGAAGGCCTAAAAATAGTTTTCTGGGTTCTTTAATTTTATTGTCTCTCTTCTGTTTTTCCACTTAAATAAATTACATGGGTCTGATTTAAAACAATAAAAAATTAGTTAGAAAAACTACTCATACAAAAATCCCAGGGCTCCATGACAGGGAATCTCTGCTGTCATCTGCAACAGCTTCTGGAAGGTAAACTCTGCCTCCAGGATGAACAAAGAGGGCATTGAACTTTATCAAAAATATTTGTTTTTGCTTTGTTGTTGTTGTTGTTGTTACATTTGAAATGCATATCAGGTCCATGCTTTTCCTTCCTGACTTGCAGCAAACAGGATCTTTCGAGGACATCCACAGGGATGACACATGAGGACCAGCTGCACCTGTCCCTCCCTGGTTAGGCTGTGATCCTGCAATGTGATGTAGGCAGGTGAACTCCTGAACCTATGTGCAGCCACATTGAAGACAATAGGCAGAGGTGTAGTTTTCTAAAACTGAAGGCGATGGGATTCTGAGGAGGTGCGGGGTTTCCAGGCATGTATTTCACATTGCAGAATTGGGGCTTATTGCCTCAGCCAAAGGCCACTGAAATCAACGCGAGTCTTTTCACTGATTTAATAGGCTTTGGCTCCAGGGATCATTTAGGAGCCTTGTGAGAAATCCTTATTCACTTTCTCCAGACAACTTTGAAGTTACAGCAAAACTTGCAGTGATTTCAGTGTGGAGCCAGGATTCACCCAGTCTTCCAGTAAAGGAAAGACAGTTAGAGCTGGATAGTTTATGCGCTAGGAATTATTTGCGGGGAAATTCTATGGCAGGGGTGGCAAAACTGAGCCCCATGAGCCATGTGCGGCTCTTTTACAGTTAAAGTGCTTCCCACCCCACATTCTCCGCGTACCAGACTCAAGTCTTCTACCCTATGGCAAGGTGGTGGGGCTAGGGGCTTCTGCCAGAGACGACTGGTGCCCGCTGGAGGACAGGGGGGCACGACAGCTTGAGTCACAGCCCACCCTTACCCTTAGAAGCTCCTTCCTGCAGCTCGCACGTATTAGCTCCACAGGAAGAGGCAGCAATAAACAGCTGGGAGCTGCAGGGAGGGGCCGCTGCTTTAGCTCCACAGGAAGAGGCAACAGAAAAAGCAGCGAGTCTTCCTGTAGCTCCGAGTTCTTTGCCATTGCCTCTCCCCAAGGCTGCAGCTCCCAGATTGCCGGCTGCTGCTGCTGACACACAAGGACTGGGCCTGCAGCATCATTTGACCAAGTGGGCCCAACAAACCCTGGCAAAAATCTGGTGCGGGGGGCGGGGGCCTGTGACCACATGTGACCCCTCCACACACACACATTGTTTTGGTTTCTGCCCAGCAAGGTGGAGATTCTCAGGCCCCGTAGGGCACACTTGCCAGGGCTCGGGGTTTCATCAGGAGCGAGACTGAGGCCCTGAGCCCCGGCAGGTACACCCCGGCTCCTGAACTTATGAAGATTGTCGTATGCGGCTCAGAGGGTCAGTAAGTTTAACCACCCTGTTCTCTGGCCTGGGTTATACAGGAAGTCAGATTAGATGATCACAATGGTCCTTTCTGGCCTTGGAACCTATGAATCTAAAACGCAAGTGAAAGAACTATTTGAAACTGCCCTTATACAGCATAAGGAAGCTGTGAAGAGCAAATGTATTTCTCCTTACCAGTTTGCTTTATGGTCTCCTCACCTGATTGTTACTCTTCTGTTCCAAGGAGCAGAAAACTGTACAGTATTACCATAGATGAAACAAAGCACTCAGCATTCATAAAAAATAAAAGAAAGCTTCCACAAGGGTCAAGGTCGTTGTCTTCAGAGGCGGTGTGATGCTCTTGAATCTTGCACATAAACAAATGTATTGTATTCTTTAATAGATGTGATTTGCCCTTTGATGTAATTTCCTCTTTTTCTGGATGATCCAATCCTGCCATCTCAGGATAAAGCCAGCCATACTCTAGGCTGTGGTTTTAGTCATTAAAGCCTCATTTAGATTCCAAAAAATACGTGTGGGTCATTTTTTTTCTGAGGTGGAAATTGTGATATCTGATGAGATCCTCCCCCTCCCACCCATCCACTCCCTTTTTTGGTCTAATCAAGACAATTCAGAATTACCTTTCCAAGCCCAGCAAGATGACTCAGTCATTAGTACAAAACCAACATATAAACTTTGGAAATAACCTATGTATCTCGAGATGGGTGTGTGACATGGGGGTTAGATAAGAGAGGTTCTAGTTCTGTTTCTGTCATAGAGCATGTATGACCTTGCTTATGTCTGAGAAGGCCAACATTTGTTAAAGGTGAACACTATTTTGGGGTGCCTCCTTTTACAAGTGGTATTTCAAGCTGGGCCTCCACAAACTGAGCCACTCAAAATCAGTGGCCACCAAAAGGTTGGTGTTACGATCTGTGCCTCAGTTTCCCCATATCTATGGGGGGGGGTAATATTACCTACCTCACATGAGTGTGGAAGGGTAATTCATTAAGGTGTGTAAAAAAGCTGTGAGAACCGTGGAGGAAAGGAGCAATCAGACCAAAGAATTATGATTATTTACAATGCTAATGGGTGCCCCAAAGTTTATGCTCTTCTCCTGGGGAGCGTTGGGGAGAAGATGCAAACTGCTTCAGCCCTGAGCATCCTCTAGCCGGTGGACCCTTGGGGAATAGCATTCCAGTCTGAGATGAAGGCTAGTTCAGCCCTGGCAAGAGCTGAGTTTGTGCTGAAGTGCAGCAATTACTCATGCAAGAAATATTACAAGGCCAGGGTGGAGAGGAGAAGTGAAGTGATGCCTGATGCACCTAACTCCTCCTGATGTGTCTCGGCCTCTTCTGTGGGAGAAAGGGAGCTAAGTGTTAGGGGAGTTGATGTAGGCAGAGGAGGAAGCACTTTTGCCCTCTGAGTAATTTCCCCCTTCTCTCCATCCCATGGATTTGTCCCATTCAATTCCACTGTGTGCTGCATAAGCAAAGGGGATTGAATATCTTGGAGTCCTTGAATAGACTCTCAACACATTACAAAATCATGATATAAATACAAACGAAAAGAGACATGACCTCTGTGGGTCTCAGGAAAGACTTTCATACTGTACAGGCTGGCCAGGCACTCTCACTTGACTAGTTAATGAAGGTGGTTTGCAGCTGAAGAACTCTTTACTCTGTTTGGCTGAATGGCCTTCTTTAACCAGTACAGCTAAACAGAGTGGAGATGAGTGATGTTAAATGTCCCTCCTGTGCATACCTTTCAATAGATTGTAAGGAATTAAACTTTTAATTTACAGCAGCCACCAGGAAAGTCTTTGAGGAGTAGAAGGAGGAAGCTGATTGTGACACTGGAGCAGTACTTAGTTGTCCACAAAGGTATTCCAAGGACTCCCCGTTTGGAGGGGTGGTGAGTCTCTGCACACCCATGGCCTGGCAGGAATTTCAAAGTGAGATCAGCTTAGATAATATAGTTAGGTTCCTATGTCAGCTGCATTTACCAGAGTGTTTTATTACATAAGTACAGGTCATATTACTCACTGATGTAACAGGTTCTCCCTCTGTTACACTGCAGTGACATTCTGTGCAGAAGACCCAGGCAAAGCCCAAGCACCACTGATTTTCACTAACGCACTCAGTGTGGGCTCTAATGAGAGCAGGAACTTTTCAGTAGGAGCCAAAAGTTAACTATAGTGTTGTATGGGGAGAATGATTATGTAGAGAGCCTTTTTTTCTTCCTCACTTTCTGCACATGGAGTTATCAATCAGCACAAGTACATTGCTGTGAGAATTGGAGCCAGGCAGGCAAGCTAGCAACATCAGGGAGAGGGATAGCTAAATCCAAGGTTATATGTTCAGTCCTTCGGGATCTGGGGCAAAATCAGTACTTGGTCCTGCTAGTGAAGGCAGGGGGGTGGACTTGATGACCTTTCAAGGTCCCTTCTATCTCTAGAAGATAAGCTATCTCCTATTATTATTATCAATCTGTACACCAGGCTTAAATACAGCCAGAGCTGTCCAGAGCCCCGTCTGTACAGTTCTCAGCAGCGCGTTAAGTGTTTACTGTTACAGAAAACATCTCTAGTATCTTGTCTTATGTTATATGAGGGTAACAGCAAGTTGGTGACAGCTATCACATGGGCCCTCTGCACTGCGGTGAATTCACCCTGGGAGAACTGCCTCTGCTCTGTGACATCTCAGCAGAAGTGGCACAATTCCACAGGGTGGCAGCCTTCTCACTCACTGAACGTTCCTCTGACCATAGGATGGGATAGTTCATAAGGATTAAGAACAACCAATATCAACATGTATACAGTTCATTCACCCCACCTCCATTAGGCTGCATATTTAGGGGCCTGAGTATTAGAGAAATTGAGTCCCTGAAGCTTCCATTTCCTTCAGCTGCAGACAGGCATGTCCAGCCCTTCTGAGAAGCCAGGCCCTTTGTCTGTTAATAGCTAAAGTCAATTGTTTTCAACATACTGTACAGATACCCCCTTGATTCTGTTCCGGAAAGCCTTGCGTAACTCAAATTTTGCATAAGTCAGAAATGTATACCTGTACATTACCCAAAAATTTCCGCAACTTGAAAATCCTATTTCTGGCTTATGGAACTTTTACCGTAAGTGCAAATTTGCATAAGTCGGGTCTTGCATAACCTCGGAAGCCTCTGTAGTACCCTTTTTTCAGGATTGCCAAGAGATACACTGCATTCAAAAGACTTATAGGATGCTTGACTAGATGCCAGGGAGGCTCCTTTGTATGAGGGCACTTTAATGGACTGAAGAGCTACTGTATAGATCAGCTATAAAGACCCAGTTCTGTGACTGGACCCAGGCAGCTGGAGCGGTCAGCCCATGTGCAGCCCCTTGCAGGATCAGACCTAAAATATTATTTGCCTTTTAAGTGTCTCTCAATTGGAAAGGACTTAGAATTACCTTCCTTTGTCAGCTTATTCTACTTTTCTAACGCAGTGGAGTGTTGTAGGATGCAATTACAAGCTTAAATAGTTTTTTATAATAATGGCTTTGTTGTTTTAATTGATGCCTGCTAACGAGGCTAAACTGGCTGGGGGCCAAGCGGAATTTTCCTTGTAACAGGGACACTAATGAAAGATTGTAAAGGATTTGGCTATTGTTGTGAATATTATTTCATTTATTTTTCTGTCCTATATTACAGAAGGGCTCATGCTGAAAAATAGGTTTGGAAACATCAGAGTTTGGGAAGCATTCTGAACTAGATATTAGTTTCACTCCGATTGCAGGAAAAAAGGCCCATTTGCAAAACTTAGATCTTGGGCCATTATTTATTATTTCTTTTGTTATTTATTATTTGTATTGAAGTACCACCTAGGCAGGGGTGAAAGTAGAAATAGGGACTTACCGGTACGGGGTTGGGTTGGGGCCGTCTCTGGCCCCCAGAAGAGGCGGGGATGGGGGCGGTCAGAGCCAGCCCCGGCCTGCCCTGAACTGGTAAGTGCCCTCCCTCTTCCCCCGCCAGGGTAGCAGCGGCAATCAGGGGCTCTGACAGGAGTTTAAAGGGTCCAGGGCTTGTTGGCCGCTACAGCTCTGGGCCCTTTAAACCGCTGCCAGAGCCCCCGGCTACCACTGCTACCCCAGGGCTCTGGTGGCAGGGCTCCGGCAGCTATTTAAAGGGCTGGGGCTGCTGAGGCAGCAGGATCCCTGGGCCCTTTAAATGGCCCCCGGAGCCCCACCTCTACTCCAGGGCTCTGAGGGCTATTTAAAGGGCCCAGGACTCCACTGCTTCTACCTCCTTGGCCCTTTAAATAGCCCCCAGAGCCCTGAAGTAGTGGCGGGACTCCGGGGGCTATTTAAAGGGTCCAGGGCTCCCACTGCCTCTATGGCCAGGCCCTTTAAATTGCCACCTGGGGAATCTGGGCCGCCCCAGTGCGGCGCACAGGCTCTTGCTGGTACACCGTACTGGGGCGTCCCGGCTTACTTTCACCTCTGCACCTAGAAGCCCCATTGTGTGAAGTGTTTGTTAAACAGTGAACAAAAAGATAGACCCTGTCCCCAAAAGCTTATAATCTAAGGATAAGATGAGACAGTAGGTGGTTCAGATTCTGATTCCCTCTCTTTGACATTCAGACCTGTGGGTTTGATTCTACCCCATCTTCAATAAGTATATAGCCTGGTTTTCCAAGATGCTGAGCTATTGCAGCACCCATTGTCTTCACTAAGGTCTGTGGAACTTCTGAAAAAAATAGGTTTAGAACCCTTAGTTGTAAACTATTGTGAGTGAAATTGAAAATAAATCATGTTATGCAATCAGATTTTTCAAATGTCTTTTCCAGTGGAGGTTGTTTCTTCCAGTGGATATAGCCATGTAATTATCATCATACTATTGTTGTGTACTGCATCTTTAAATCTCATCAGACTCTGCTTGTTACAGAGCAGATGCACACTGACCGCAGATGCACACAAAATGGCTGTCAGTCTTATGTAGACCTTTCTGTTTGTCAGGTTGTTCGCTTCTGTCATCCAGTAGCATCTGTTCACTCTTAATATTTGGAGAAATATAAAATATTTTTTAAAATATTTCAGATAAAAAAAACAAATGGGATGTCACTGACCAGTGTCAGGTTCACATGTTTATTATTCATTAATCAAGGAAACTGACTAAATGAATTAGTGAGTGAATTTTGTCATAACACTACCAATGTAGAAACATTCACACACGGGCATCACCATCAGCCAGGACGGTGGAACAAGCCAGGACATCTGGAACAAAATCAGTAAAGCCAGGAACACCTTCAGGAGCGTAAATACAGTCTGGAAATCAGCAAAATACACCACCAAAACCAAACTCAAGCTTTATCAGAGCTGCATAGTTTCAACACTACTTTATAGTGCAGAATGCTGGGGAATGAGAAAATATGACATGTCCAAACTGTCTTCATTTCATACAACCTGCCTCAGAAAAATCTTCCGTATCTTTTGGCCCCGAACAATGTCAAACCAAGATCTATTGACAAAGTGCAGCCAAGAAGAAACAAGCACTATCATTGCCAGGAGGCATTTGAGATGGATTGGCCATGTGCTTCTGTCATAAACAGATAGCTAAGGGTTAATGTCTCTTTCACCTGAAGCACCTGACCAGAGGACCAATCAGGAAACCGGATTTTTTCAACTTTGGGTGGAGGGAATTGAGTGTCTAAGTCTTTTGTCTGCCTGCCTGCTTTCTCTGAGCTTTGGAGAAGCAGTTTCTACTTTCTAGTCTTCTGTTTCTAAGTGTAAGGACAAAGAGATCAGATAGTAAGTTCTATGGTTTCTTTTCTTTGGTATTTGCATGAATATAAGTGCTGGAGTGCTTTGATTTGTATTCTTTTTAAATAAGGCTGTTTATTCAATATTCTTTTAAGCAATTGACCCTGTATTGTATCATCTTAATACAGAGAGAACATTTGTATGTATTTTTCTTTCTTTTTATATAAAGCTTTCTTTTAAGACCTGTTGGAGTTTTTCTTTCCTTCAGGGAAATTGAGTCTGTACTCACCAGGGAATTGGTGGGAGGAAGAAATCAAGGGGAGATCTGTGTGTTGGATTGCTAGCCTGATTTTGCATTCCCTCTGGGGGAATAGGAAAGTACTATTTGTTTCCAGGATTGGAAACAGAGAGGGGGAGTCCCTCTGTGTAGTTTCACAGAGCTTGTGTCTGTGTATCTCTTCAGGAGCACCTGGAGGGGGGAAGGGAAAAAGGATTATTTCCCTTTGTTGTGAGACTCAAGGGATTTGGGTCTTGGGGTCCCCAGGGAAGGTTTTTCAGGGGGACCAGAGTGCCCCAAAACACTCTAATTTTTTGGGTGGTGGCAGCAAGTACCAGGTCCAAGCTGGTAACTAAGCTTGGAGGTTTTCATGCTAACCCCCATATTTTGGACGCTAAGGTCCAAATCTGGGACTAAGGTTATGATATGGTGTAGCAGCGGGTGGGATCTAGACAGAATCCAGAAGCCAGTAGGAATATTATATTTTTCTTTTCTCTGCTAAGGGCTTTTTAGCAGAGAGAGAAACAGTTTGGTTTTAAAAGGGAACCAAAGAGAATTTTTTTTTCTGCTCTCTCTGGCAGTTTGTGGCTTGCATGTTAAGCAAGAAGCCATTACCAGACTGTTAAGGGTCTTTTGTCATGCAATAGCCCTCCCATTAGGAGGCAAGTTCCAGCACTATATGCATGCAAATAAAGTGGTTTTTCAGGTTTACTTAACATTGAAGATTAGCTAAAGGCACTGTTGCTAGGCTGACTTCAGGAGGCAACAGAGAACCTGCAGTTCAGAAGATAAACACCGGAGGGCACCCCAACACAAGAAAACAGGAATCATGACTTCTAAGGCAAAAATTGAGGCCGAAGAGCAATACAAAGAAGCTGAACACAGGCGACAGATGGAGATGAAAGAAAAGGAAGAACAAATCAAACAGGCAGCACACAAAAGAAAACTAGAAGAAGAAGAGTTCGCCCACTGAAGGAAACAAGAAGAAGAAGAGTTGGCCCACCGCCGAGAAATGGAAAAACAACAAAAAGAAATGGAAAAACAACAAAAAGAGAATGAAGAGAAGGAAAAACAGAGAAAACATGAACTGGAGTTGGCAAAAGCTGGGCTGCATGTGCCAGCCAACCCTAACAACCCGGCGCCCATTATTGCTCCACAGCACAGGAAATTTCCCACCTACAAGGCAGGTGATGACACCGAGGCCTTCTTGGAAAATTTTGAAAGAGCCTGTCTTGGGTACAGCATTCCCGAAGACCAGTACATGGTAGCATTGAGGTCACAGCTCAGTGGACCTTTAGCAGAGGTGGCAGCTGAAATGCCTAAGCAGCAAATGAATGACTATAAACTTTTTCAAACCAAGGCCAGATACAGAATGGGGATAACCCCAGATCATGCCCGTCGGCGTTTCAGAACCCAAAAGTGGAAACCAGAGGTGTCATTTCCCAAACACGCCTACTACATTGCAAAAAACTATGAGGCCTGGATAACAGGAAACAACATTCAAACCTTGGAAGAACTGCACCTCCTCATACAAATGGAGCAGTTCTTGGATGGTGTTCCTGAAGACATCACACGGTACATACAAGATGGAAATCCCAAAGATATCGCTGAGGCGGGGGAAATTGGAGCCAAATGGATGGAACTGGCAGAAAGCAAGAAAGCTACTGTCAAGGGGAACGATTACCCCAGGGGGCACACAGACCATAAACCCTACAACCGAGGACAGCCAAAGACCCCACATACCACCCAAGTAAAGCCACAGATACCCTACCCTTCAACCTCACCAGTCTCCAGTAACTCACCTCGGCCCAGTGACCCATCAGATGGAAGATGCTTTAAGTGTAATGAACTGGGACATATCAAGGCCAACTGTCCAAAGAACACCATGCGAGTGCAATTCATTACACCACCATCACACCAAAGATCCCCAGGCCCGGATGCCTCTCAAATACCCTTGGAGCGAAGGGAAAATTTGAGAGTGGGCGGAAAGAAGGTTACTGCGTGGAGAGACACGGGGGCACAAGTGTCAGCTATCCACCAATCCTTCGTTGACCCCAAATTCATCAACCCAAAGGCCAAAGTTACAATTTACCCCTTCATGTCACAAGCTGTAGACTTGCCTACAGCTCAACTGCCTGTCCAGTACAAAGGCTGGTCAGGAATGTGGACTTTTGCAGTCTATGACAATTATCCTATCCCCATGCTACTGGGGGAAGACTTGGCCAACCAGGTGAGGCGGGCCAAGAGAGTGGGAATGGTTACACGTAGCCAAAGCAGGCAAGCTTCCAGACCCATTCCTGTTCCTGAGCCGTCCACAGATGCCCCGTCTGTGTTACCAGAGACCCAGACAGAGGTAGTGGACCCGGATTCCATGCCTACCACTGAAACAGCCACAGCATCTCCAGTCCCAGGCCCGGAACTGGAACAGCAACCAGCACCAGCAAGTGCAACTACATCTTCAAACTCAACGCCAGAGGGCGCCAGCGAGCCAAAACTGGCAGAAGCAACAGACCGCCATACCCAAAAGGCTCAGCCAGAGCCTGAAATACCCTCAGGTGCACCAGCGGAGAGCGGTTCACCAGCAACGGAAACAACCCCATCACCTACATCGCTTCCAGAGGGACCAAGCCCAAGTCCACAGTCTGAGGAAGAACTGGTGACCCCAGCCTCAAGGGAACAGTTCCAGGCTGAGCAGGAAGCGGATGACAGCCTTCAGAAAGCGTGGGCGGCGGCACGGAGCACCCCACCGCCTCTCAGCTCTTCTAATCGATCCCGGTTTGTTATAGACCAAGGACTTTTATACAAGGAAATTCTTTCTGGTGGACACCGGGAAGAATGGCAGCCGCAAAAACAGTTGGTGGTTCCAACTAAGTACCGGGGGAAGCTCTTAAGCTTAGCCCATGATCATCCCAGTGGCCATGCTGGGGTAAACAGAACCAAGGACCGGTTGGGGAAGTCCTTCCACTGGGACGGGATGGGCAAGGACGTTGCCAAGTATGTCCGGTCTTGTGAGGTATGCCAAAGAGTGGGAAAGCCTCAAGACCAGGTCAAGGCCCCTCTCCAGCCACTCCCCATAATTGAGGTCCCATTTCAGCAAGTAGCTGTAAATATTCTGGGCCCTTTCCCAAAAAAAACGCCCAGAGGAAAGCAGTACGTACTGACTTTAGTGAACTTTGCTACCCGATGGCCGGAAGCAGTAGCTCTAGGCAACACCCGGGCTAACACTGTGTGCCTGGCCTTAACAGACATCTTTGCCAGGGTAGGTTGGCCCTCCGACATCCTTACAGATTCAGGGTCTAATTTCCTGGCAGGGACCATGGAAAAACTGTGGGAAACTCATGGGGTGAATCACTTGGTTGCCACCCCGTACCACCATCAAACCAATGGCCTGGTGGAAAGGTTCAATGGAACTTTGGGGGCCATGATACAAAAATTCATCAACGAATTCTCCAATAATTGGGACCTAGTGTTGCAGCAGTTGCTGTTTGCCTACAGGGCTGTACCACATCCCAGTTTAGGGTTTTCACCATTTAAACTTGTGTATGGTCACGAGGTTAAGGGGCCATTACAGTTGGTAAAGCAGCAATGGGAGGGGTTTACGCCTTCTCCAGGAACTAACATTCTGGACTTTGTAAGCAACCTACAAAGCACCCTCCGACACTCTTTAGCCCTTGCTAAAGAGAACCTAAAGGATGCTCAAGAAGAGCAAAAGGCCTGGTATGACAGACATGCCAGAGAACGTTCCTTCAAGGTAGGAGACCAGGTTATGGTCTTGAAGGCGCAACAGGCCCATAAGATGGAAGCATCATGGGAAGGGCCCTTCACGGTCCAAGAGCGCCTGGGAGCTGTAAACTACCTCATAGCATTTCCCAATTCCTCACTAAAGCCTAAAGTGTACCATGTTAATTCTCTCAAGCCTTTCTATTCCAGAGACTTACAGGTTTGTCAGTTTACAGTCCAGGAAGATAATGCTAAGTGGCCTGACGGTGTCTACTACGACGGGAAAAAAGACGGTGGCGTGGAAGAGGTGAACCTCTCAACCACCCTGGAACGTCTGCAGCGGCAACAAATCAAGGAGCTGTGCACTAGCTTCGCCCCATTGTTCTCAGCCACCCCAGGACGGACTGAACGGGCATACCACTCCATTGATACAGGTAATGCTCACCCAATCAGAACCCCACCCTACCAAGTGTCTCCTCATGCCCAAGCTGCTATAGAACGGAAGATCCAAAACATGCTACAGATGGGTATAATCCGCCCATCTACCAGTGCATGGGCATCTCCAGTGGTTCTGGTACCCAAACCAGATGGGGAAATACGCTTTTGCGTGAACTACCGTAAGCTAAATGCGGTAACTCGTCCGAACAACTATCCAATGCCACGCACCGATAAGCTATTAAAAAAGTTGGGACGTGCCCAATTCATCTCTACAATAGACTTAACCAAGGGGTACTGGCAAGTACCGCTAGATGAACCTGCCAAGGAAAGGTCAGCATTCGTCACCCATGCGGGGGTGTATGAATTCAATGTCCTTCCTTTCGGCCTTCGAAATGCACCCGCCACCTTCCAAAGGCTGGTAGATGGTCTACTAGCTGGACTGGAAGAATTTGCAGTTGCCTACCTCAATGATGTGGCCATTTTTTCAGACTCCTGGCCCGAACACCTACTACACCTGGAAAAGGTCTTTGAGCTCATCAGGCAGGCAGAACTAACTGTTAAGGCCAAAAAGTGTCAAATAGGCCAAAACAGAGTAACTTACCTGGGGCACCAGGTGGGTCGAGGAACCATAAACCCCCTACAGGCCAAGGTGGATGCTATCCAAAAGTGGCCTGTCCCACGGTCCAAGAAGCAGGTCCAATCCTTCTTAGGCTTGGCCGGATACTACAGGCGATTTGTACCACACTACAGCCAAATCGCTGCCCCACTGACCGACCTGACCAAAAAGACCCAGCCAAATGCAGTTAAGTGAACTGATAAGTGTCAAAAGGCCTTTACCCAACTTAAGGCAACGCTCATTTCTGACCCTGTGCTCAGGGCCCCGGACTTTAACAAGCCATTCCTAGTAACCACGAATGCATCTGAGCGTGGTATAGGCGCAGTGCTCATGCAGGAAGCAACAGATCACAACTTCCATCCTGTCGTGTTTCTCAGCAAGAAACTGTCTAAGAGGGAAAGTCACTGGTCAGTCAGTGAAAAGGAATGCTATGCCATTGTGTACGCCCTGAAAAAGCTACGCCCATATGTTTGGGGACGGCGGTTCCAACTACAAACTGACCATGCTGCACTAAAGTGGCTTCATACTGCCAAGGGGAACAACAAGAAACTTCTTCGTTGGAGTTTAGCTCTCCAAAATTTTGATTTTGAAATTCAGCACATCACAGGAGCTTCTAACAAAGTAGCTGATGCACTCTCCCGTAAGAGTTTCCCAGAATTCAGTAGTTAAAAAGTGTTCTTAAAATGTAAAAGTCTGTTAGTTATATACTTAGGGGTATATGTAAAGGTGCATGTGTTGTATTAATCTGTTTATTTTCAAGTTCTAGAAGGAAATCGCCGCCAGTGAGCTTCCCCACTGTCTGCAATTTGGGGGGCGTGTCATAAACAGATAGCTAAGGGTTAATGTCTCTTTCACCTGAAGCACCTGACCAGAGGACCAATGAGGAAACCGGATTTTTTCAACTTTGAGTGGAGGGAATTAAGTGTCTAAGTCTTTTGTCTGCCTGCCTGCTTTCTCTGAGCTTTGGAGAAGCAGTTTCTACTTTCTAGTCTTCTGTTTCTAAGTGTAAGGACAAAGAGATCAGATAGTAAGTTCTATGGTTTCTTTTCTTTGGTATTTGCATGAATATAAGTGCTGGAGTGCTTTAATTTGTATTCTTTTTAAATAAGGCTGTTTATTCAATATTCTTTTAAGCAATTGACCCTGTATTGTATCATCTTAATACAGAGAGAACATTTGTATGTATTTTTCTTTCTTTTTATATAAAGCTTTCTTTTAAGACCTGTTGGAGTTTTTCTTTCCTTCTGGGAAATTGAGTCTGTACTCACCAGGGAATTGGTGGGAGGAAGAAATCAAGGGGAGATCTGTGTGTTGGATTGCTAGCCTGATTTTGCATTCCCTCTGGGGGAATAGGAAAGTACTATTTGTTTCCAGGATTGGAAACAGAGAGGGGGAGTCCCTCTGTGTAGTTTCACAGAGCTTGTGTCTGTGTATCTCTTCAGAAGCACCTGGAGGGGGGAAGGGAAAAAGGATTATTTCCCTTTGTTGTGAGACTCAAGGGATTTGGGTCTTGGGGTCCCCAGGGAAGGTTTTTCAGGGGGACCAGAGTGCCCCAAAACACTCTAATTTTTTGGGTGGTGGCAGCAAGTACCAGGTCCAAGCTGGTAACTAAGCTTGGAGGTTTTCATGCTAACCCCCATATTTTGGACGCTAAGGTCCAAATCTGGGACTAAGGTTAGCTTCAGATGGAAACTTGTTCCATCACCAGAGTAGCAATAAAATGGACACTTAAAGGTAAGTGAAAATGAGGCGCCTGAAAACAACACGGTGAAGAGCTGTGGAAGCCCAGCTGAAGAACCTGGGGCACAGCTGGAGAGCCATTGAAAGACTTGCCCGAAACAGACAGGAGTGGAGAAGTTTTGTCACTGCTCTAAATGTCAGAGGTGTAATGGGAACATGATGAGGATAACTATCAAATAATTGGATTGTCAGTTCTTTGGGGCAGGGGCCATTTGTTTGTTCTGTATTGTATGGCATCTCTGTGACTTTGTACCTCAAAACAGCATCCTTCAACCCCCACATTCACCACTGTCAAATAATTATTATGTGTTTTGTTCAAAATATGCCTTGTGAGGTATCATTTTAAAAGTCTTGATCTATTGAACATTAATATTTTGTTGTATTGTATGTGCTATCATTATATGTGAAGTTATGAAGTATTGCTTTATATGTTACTGAAATATATTGTGAGGTTGGGAACACCTACAACCAGCCTTTCCAGTACAACAGTGGAGTAGCCAAACAGCATTAATGGCTCATTAACACCCATCAAGAAAAGAATCCATTATCTTAGAGATTTCTCAGAGGAGGCACGTTCACCATGGGGGTGGACTAACTCACTACACAGCAAAGATCTTTCCAGCAAACTGGAAGAAAGTATAAAAGAGGGGATGTGACATCATCATTTGGCCTCTCCCTCCAACTCAACACTTGGAGGAACATCTGGAGGACAAAGACTTTGAACTAGGGAAGGGTGGTCTCGGGCTGAAAGGCAGTTTCATCCTGTGTATTGAGGATCTGTGACCTGTTTGTACCACCTGTCAGGGTGAGACACGGCTTGATTCAAATCCTGTTTAGTTTGTAGAACTCAAGCTACAAATTTATTTTTATTTCTTAAGAAACCAACTTTGATCTCTATGCTTACTACTTATAATCACTTAAAATCTATCGGTGGTTAATAAATCTGTTTTCTGTTTAACCTAAAATAGCGTTTTGCTTGAAGTGATTGGGAAATCTCAGCTCTGTTTACAAAGGCTAGTATGTGCTCTCTCCACATTGAGGGAGGGGCAGACTGGGTAATGAACTAACACTGCTCAGACTTCTGACCAGTGCAGGATGGTACAGTTCTGGGTTGCAAGACTGGGGAGCTGGGGGGAATTGGCTGGAGCCTCTCTATTGTTGCTTCATGAGTAGCTGGGAGAACATTCATGGGACTCAGTTGCATGTGTCCCTGCCTCTGTATGGCTATGTAAGTGCAATACCTGTCAGAGGTTTGTAGCTTGCCAACAGTATCACAGTGTGAGAGGCAGCCCAGTTTTGTGGGACAGAGGGCTCAGCAGTCCTGCAGTCCAGGTTACACCCTGTCACATCCTCCCTTATTTTAGCGCCTAGATGCTAACACAATAAAAAAATAATAATAATTAATAATTAATAAAATAATGAATAATAGTGTTCAATTAATATTTTGCAGTATTCCACCACATCTATCCTGGTAGAGTTTTGTTTGTTGAATAGATTATTTGACATATACCATCAAAATTAGTCAAATAATTTGGTGGACAATTCATATTTTTCTACTATTCAGCTAGCTCTTATTATAAGCAGTTTGAGATTGTACTTTCTACAGTGCTTAAACATGCAGAGCAGAGAAAACAGGGGACAGAGACAACGGGAGGGAAGAGGAAACAATAATAGCAAGTTGTATGCATACTGGACATTTCAGAAGGATTTGGATAGATTATGCCTTTCAGCTTGTTTTCTCAGGCCAGTCATTTTCAAACAACATGAGTAACTAACAGCCAAAGAAATGGCCAAAAATAATCCTAGACAGATACAAAACCACAGCTTACAAGGATATACAATACAGAACACAGAGCAGTGAGAGACATTTATTAGATGTGGTTGTGGCTGTAGTAATTCACTACAGGAAGGAATTCAGCAAGTCTAAAAATAGAAGCTGTCAGGTGGCTGGCAGCTCTATATTTGAAACATTAAAATGGCAACAAGACACCCTTGTCTAGCCGTTTTATTTAAGTGTAGAGAGAAGCCTAGCTGGTGTACATGAAGCACTGTAGGAAACTGTGACCAGGTCATGTTGAACCTTTCCTTTCAAAGAAAATTGGCGGCATTCAGTGGTCACTTCAGACCCCAGAGCAGCCCAGAATCAGTAGGGTGCAAAGCTGATTTAAAGCCACAATACCCTCCACTCTCCAAAGGCTGTGAGTTCAGGTGCAGCACAGAATCTCACCCTCTGTGTCTGAGTGACATGTAACCAGGGCCAGATTAAGACAGGGGCTTTAGGGGCTGCAGGCTGGGGCCCCGGCTCAAGGGGAAGGCCCACAAAAATAAATCACAGGCAGTGATTAGGGGCTGCATGCCGTGGCCCCATGCCACTGCTGGAAGTGGCTGGTTGCTGGCGCATCTATGTGGCCCCTGGCGGGTGGGGGAGGCGGCTCTGCACACTGCCCCTTCCCCCAGCACTGTCCCCGCAGCTCCCATTGGCCAGGAAACAGCCAATGAGAGCTGTAGGGGTTGCACTTGTGGGCGCAAGCAGTGCACGGAGACACGCTTTCCCCCTCCCCGCAGGGGCACACAGAGACGGGCCAGCAATCAGCCGCTTCTGGGAGTGGCATGGGGCCAGGCCAGGCAGGCAGCCTGCCTGAGCCCTGCTGTGCCACCAGCCAGGAACTGCCTGTGATAAGTGCCTCCTGGCCAGAACCTGCACATTGCACCTGCTCCCACGCCCCAATCCCCTGCCCCAGGTCAGAATCCCCCTCTTGCACCCCAACTCCCTTCCAGACCCCGCAGTCTCTCCTGTGCCCCAACCCTCTGCCCTAGGTCAGAATCCCCCTTCTGCACCCTAACCCTCTTCCTCAGCCCGAAGCCCCCTTCTTCACCCAAACTCCCTCCCAGACCCCGCACCCCTTCCTTACCCCAATCCCCTGCCCAGATCAGAATCCCCCTCCTGCACCCCAATCCCCTGCCCCAGCCCCCTCCTGCACCAAACTCCCTCCGGAAAAAGACTTGTATACAGGGGCCCCGCAAAATCGTAATAGTCCCAGGCCCACTGGAGAGTTAATCCGGCCCTGGGTGTAACCCTCTGTGCATTTACAGCTTGATCCAAGTCTTTCCATTGGCTTCAGTGGGCTTTGGATTAGGCCCTTAACTGTGGACAATGTAAACACAAAAGGCTATTCATAGAGTCACCATAGCTGTCTGTAGTAGCTTCCAGTGATCTCTGTAATGCGGCTATCAAACATGGAGATGTGGCTCATGCCTTCAGAATCTATTTTTATGCCCTTTCTTCCCACCAGCTTAATACAGAAACAAACAATATTCCTTCTCTCTGCTACAATGTCTTAATAGCCTTATGTTTCTGAGGGAGTTTTTCCCTTTATCCTATTGCAAATGTTGAATACTGACTAGACATATGGTCCAACATGTTATGCCCACAGAATGCCCAGAGAAGTTAGATTAAAAACATAAATAATCCTTCTAGAAAGTTGCAACATAACCCTACTATTTATTAGAATTTAGAATGACAACACACAAGAACCAAAAAAGGGCGAGAGAGGAAACAGGCAGATCCCTAAGGCAGAGAGCTACAATTCACCTGATGTTGCTTTAAGCTGGCTCCATCTAGACAAGGGGTTCTCAAACTTCATTGCTCCACAACCTCTTTCTGACAACAAAAATTACTACCCGACCCCAAGAGGGGAGACTGAAGCCTGAGCCAAAACCAAGCCCCGCAGCTCTGGAGGGGGTATAGAGCCCAAGCCCCACTGCCCCAGGCAGGGAGGCCGAAGCCGAATCCCAAGGGTTTCAACCCCAGCAGGATCCGTAACCTGAGCCCTGCCACCCAGGGCTGAAGCAGTGGGGTTCAGGCTTCAGCTCTGTCCCCAGCAAGTCTAAGCCAGCCTTGGCGACCCCATTAAAATCGGGTTGCGCCCCACCAGGGCTGGTGCAAGGATGTTTCGCACCCTAGGCAAAACTTCCACCTTGCGCCCTCCCCCGTCCCCGAGTCCTGCGGCAGCCTCTGCCCCGCCCTGAGGCACACAACCCCTGCGGCAGCTCTCCAGCCCCTGGGGAGCTGTGCAGAAGCTCCCCACCCCAGCTCACCTCTGCTCCACCCCTTCCCTGAGCCCTGCAGCAGCTCCCCAACCCTCTCTGCCTTGAGGCGCTCCCCCATGGCAGCTCCCCCCCCGGCCCGGGGAGCCATGTGGCAGCTCCCCGCCCCAGCTCACCCCTGCCCCGCCTCCTCCCTGAGCACGCCGTGGCTGCTTCACTTCTCCCTCCTCCCAGGTTTGCAGCACCTGAGCAGATTGGTGAGCCTGGGAGGCGGGAGAAGTGAAGCAGCCACGGTGTGCTCAGGGAGGAGGCGGAGCAGGGTTGAGCTGGGGCAGGGAGTTCCCCTGCATGCCGCCCCGCCCCCCTTACTTGCTGCAGGCGGTCCTCTCCACGCCCCACTGCCCCAGCTCCCTCCACCTAAATGCCCGCAGCAACCCAAATCCTAGCACCCTAGGTGACTACCTAGGTCACCTAATAGGTTGCACCAGCCCTGTGCCCCACATTGGCCCCACTGACTCACAGTTTGAGAACCGCTGGTCTAGACTGACTTTGATCACATTCTTGCCTACAGCCCCCCCTTGCCCAGTGGTTTTCAAACTTTTTTTCTGCGGATCCAGTTGAAGAAAATTGTTGATGCCCATGACCCAATGGAGCTGGGGATGATGGGTTTGGGGTGTGGGAGGGGCTCAGGGCTGGGGCAGAGGGTTGGGGTGTGGGAGTGAGAGCTGTGGTGTGGGACCGGGAATGAGGTGTTCAGGGTGTGGGAGGGGGCTCTGGGCTGGGGCAGGTGATTGGGGTGAGGGAGGGGGCCAGGGCTTTGGGCTGGGGGTGCAGGTTCTGGGGTGGGTCCAGGGATGAGGGGTTTGGGGTGCAGGAAGGGGTTCCAGGTTTGGACCCAGATTTGGGGTTCCAGGTTGGGGTTCCAGGTTCCAGAGTTGGGGTTCCAGGTTGGGACCCAGAGTTGGGGTGAGGCCTTATCTCCGGCTGCTCCTGGTCAGTGGCACAGCCAGGGAACAGAGGCAGGCTTCCCGCCTGTCCTGACACTGTGGACTGTGCTGCACCCCAGAAGCAGCCAGCAGCAGGTCCGGCTCCTAGGCGGAGGCGCGCAAGTGGCTTCGCATCACTCTCGCCCACAGGCACTGCCCCCCCCAGCTCCCATTGACTGGTTTCTAGCCAATGGGAGTATGGAGCCAGTGCTCGGGGTAAGGGTATTGCGCGGAGCCCCGTGGCCCCCCTGCCTAGAAGCCAGACCCACCCCTGGCCACTTCTGGAATGCATTGTCGGAAAAGATAGGCACTAGTCAGCCGCCGACAGGACTTTTAATGTCCTGGTTGGCGGTGCTGACCCAGAGCAAGGCGACCCAGTGCCTGACATGCCACGATCCAGTACTGGGTCATGTCCCATGGTTTGAAAAACACTGCTCTAGCCTACAGGTAGGACCGATAAGACTCCAGTCTTAAAAGGATAGCTTGCAATTGCAACACTGTCCTCATTACATAGTCACTTTCATTTTCTGATCACTGTTTCTCATATTGAACATTTGGCCTTTGCTAAAAGGATCTCAGTGGGTCCGGTATTAAGAGATGGACTGAGTTGGAACAATGGACTGGGAAGCAGGTGTAACAACCCCAATATCACCGCTACTCATTCTGTGGCACTGAGCAAACCAATTGCATGAGAGAAAGCATTGCACTTACCCTGCACCAGTGTCAGGACCAGCTTTAGGCACCAGCAAAGTAAGCAAGTGGTTGGGGCGGCACACTTCCGGGGCGGCATTCCGGCCATCCTTTTTTCCCAGAAAAATCGACCAAAGTACAAAAAAAATAATACATGAAGATCAAAAAAATCTCCAGTCTGATGGAGGAGAAAACTTCTCCTCCTTTTCAGGTTATCAGGAAATCGCATCTGGAATCAAGCCTGAACCGGGCTCTTTGTTTTCAGCAGCACACAGGGCAGGAGTGAGGAGGTGGCTGCATGCACCCTCCCCCCGTTACCATCCCGGCTCCATGCTCCATGCTGTCGTGTAAACACAATGGGAACAGGTAGAGCCGCATTGGGCACAAGCCCTGCACGTGTATGTGCCCAGGGACCATGCTGCGGGGGAGCCAGCCGCTGCCAGGGCATTACCTGAGCAGTTGATGCCCTTCCCTTCGCCGCCGCGCTGGCACTCGCCGCCAGGCAGCAGGTTGGAGGCACGGCCGGGGGGGCAGGGCAGAGAGGGCGAACGCCAGGATCACTGAGGTGTAGCACCAAGCCTGAGGGGATCCCGGCCATGGCTGGGCAGCAGTCGGGCTCTCCACCACCATGGCGGGGGGGGACAGATGTGGAGCGGCAGCGGGATGGTGGTGGCGGCGGCAGCTGGGAGCAACAGACCCAGAGCATCAATCGGAGCTGGCAGCACTGCTGCCCTGCAGAGACTGTCTCTTCTCCGTCGGGCCGAACCCAACCCTCAGCATCCCCGCCAGGATTGCCAGCATCCCTGTCAGGATCCCTCACCACCCCCGCGTGCCTCCCGGCTCCCCTGGAGCAGCCCTGCGCCCTGGGCAGCGGCTGCGCTCCCTTGCCAGCCACTCGCTTTGTGCACTGTGCCCACCAGCACAGCTGCCACTGCTCCAGCTACAACATTGCAAAGTGCAAACATGTGTAAAGCCAAAAAAGAGGGGAGGAGGAGGTGGCCAAAATTTTTTTTGGCTTGGGGTGGAAAAAACCTAGAGCCGGCCCCGACCAGTGTAATTGACTGCACAACACGTAGGGCAATGGTGATTTGGGGCTGAGAAGCATGTTTACCCACTTGTAAAATAAGTATAATGCTTCCCTGACTCCCACAGGTTTCTAATTAATATCCTTAGAACACTTTGCTCTCCTCGGAGGAAAGGGGCTGTATAAATGAACACATCACTTTGGCACAGTCCACACTGAATTGTAATTTCATACAACTTAGTTGTTGCTTTGCTAGACTGAGCTCTTAGCTCTTTGCCATTAACCAGTCTGTCCAGCTCCCTAATCATTTCAGTTGCTCTTCACTGAACTCCAGCCACTTCATCAATCTCTCTCTCTAGTGAAGTGGTACCAGAACGGAATACAGTATTCCAGATGCAGTTGCACCATAGCCAGAGCGAGTGAGGGCGAGTTCTTTATTGCCTTAATTAATCTCAGTGCTCTCCTTATTTATTGCTAACTTTCTCCATTATGTTCCTTTGCCTGGGAGACTGGCTTCGGGGGGGCTGTTCAGAGGTGTTATTTTGCAGGCATGCTGTTTGTAACATTTGCTAATGTAGCTCGGATAGCTTTTCTCCAGCTAGATAGCCCAAGGATGGTTAGAATAAACAGTAGGACATACATTGTTCCCTTCCTTTGTATTACAAACAAGATTAAGTTTATCACATCTACCTGGGGAGATTTCATCATTTCAAATGGCGGGTCAGAATTGAAACAATTAAAGATTGTCTCTCTTCTGGGTTTGCACTGTTAAGACATAGAGGCTGATATTAGAAAGTTGTAATGCACACGGAGCCAGTAAGGACCTTACTGTCACATTCAGGCTGCTCATTCTTTTCCTGACATTTATTTTTATGCAAATGAAGTATCTCATTAGTTCCTGCCACTGGCTGCTTTTTGGCTTTGCTGGAGCCTGCCTCTCTCTCTCTCTCTCTCTCTCTCTCTCTCTCTCTCTCTCCTTAATGATGGTATAACAACCCAAACAGGCACCCAGGGCCAGATGCATCCCTGGTGTAAGGCAAGCTGGTGGAGCTAAAGAAGGAGTAGATTTGTCTCAAAGTTTAGAAGATTTTATCCAGCTGATGGAGAGGGAGAATGGAAGCAACCAATCAAAGTTGTGAGGCTACGGGTAAAAGAAAGCTAGGGCGGAAGGGAAGGCCAGAGGGCTCTGATTGGGTCAGAGAGAGCAACATGGATTGTATAGATTAGCAAAATTCCATTTTCCATGCAGTGAGGAGGAGAAGGGCACATCAGGCTGCACCTTGGGGTGATGCATAGAAATAAAATAGGTTCGTTCTCCCTGTCAAGGACTTTTAGGATGTGCCTGGGTGGCTTTGGCCCTGGATCCTCTATTAGAAATGATGCTCATTCTGTGGATCCAGACTCACTAAATTGTTTAAAAAACATCGCCCTTAAATATCATCCATACATTTGCATTTAACATAATACAGCATTCTCTGGATGCATTAAAATTCTGTGGTCTCATAACAGTCCAGTATCCAGGGCAACTCTTCACCTCTTAGTCAAGCTGGTGAAATTCACCTTTGTGCAGAAGGCCAACAAGGGCTGATGCACCATTTAATTTCCACTTAAACCTTCCAAATACAGCTTAAGTGGATGCATAGGTCTTGTGCTGGCCTTCTGCACAGGGGTGACTTTCACCCACTGAGTCGGACCTTATTTATGCCCATAGCAAATCTTGGTGTAAGTAGATACTAATCAATATGAGCCCGGGATACAGAATCAAGCCCTGTTACCAGATCTTTCAAAGTTTCTTGTGTTATCTGGGTAAGCGTTTCTCCATAACCTCCAACCTTGTGCTACTGTAACCCATGTGCCTAATAGAGAGTTATCTCTTTAAGAGACTCATTGAGGGGAGGTAGAAGTGAGTTGTGTCTGGGTCATTGCTGCTAGGCAGATTAGCCCTTGGATCGCTACCTCTTCCTGCTTCTTCATGTGGGCACCAATGATACTGCCAAGAATGACCTTGAGCAGATCACTGCAGACTACGTGGCTCTGGGAAGAAGGATAAAGGAGTTTGAGGCACAAGTGGTGTTCTCATCCATCCTCCCTGTGGAAGGAAATGGCACAGGTAGAGACCGTCGAATCGTAGAAGTCAACGAATGGCTACGCAGGTGGTGTCGGAGAGAAGGCTTTGGATTCTTTGACCATGGGATTGTTACTGAAATGTTGGGTTCGCCTAGCTGAGAGCCAATGACAGCCAGACAGGGATAAGGAAAAGTTGCTTTATTCTGCAGAAGAAAGAAGAGTTTGTACCTTGGTACAAAAACTCTACTCCATACAAAAACCAAGAATCTTTTATACACACTCACACACAGGCTTCGGTCATGTTAGCATTTGATTGGTGGTTAGCAAACCCTGCATTTCTGCAATCTGCTCAGCAAAAACCAGCCTTGGACCAGCTTCAACTGCCTCAAGACTGATAAGGAAAGACAGTTCAAAAGTTCAAGCTACTGTGTCCGTGAGGTGTCCAATTTCTCCTAATGGTTGCCAGCTATTATAAGGCTACTAGCTGTTAGAGTGGGCTGCTAACTGTCACAGGTTGGTGTTCCAAGAAGGAGGAGTGCTAGGCAGAGACGGGCTCCACCTAACGAAGAGAGGGAAGAGCATCTTCGCAAGCAGGATGGCTAACCTACTGAGGAGGGCTTTAAACTAGGGTCACCAGCGGAAGGAGACCAAAGCCCTGAGATAAGTGGGGAAGTGGGCTATCAGGAGGAAGCACGAGCAGGAGAGTACAAGAGGGGAGGATTCCTGCCTCATACTGAGAAAGCAGGACGATCAGCGAGTTATCTTAAGTGCCTATACACAAATGCAAGAAGCCTGGGAAACAAGCAGGGAGAACTGGAAGCCCTGGCATAGTCAAGGAATTATGATGTGACTGGAATAACAGAGACTTGGTGGGGTAACTCGCATGACAGGAGTACTGTCATGGATGGATATAAACTGTACAGGAAGGACAGGCAGGGCAGAAAAGGTGAGGGAGTTGCACTGTATGTAAGACAGCAGTATGACTGCTCAGAACTCCAGTATGAAACTGCAGAAAAACTTGAGAGTCTCTGGATTAAGTTTGGAAGTGTGAGCAACAAGGGTGATGTCGTGGTGGGAGGCTGCTATAGACCACCAGACCAGGGGGATGAGGTGGATGAGGCTTTCTTCGGGCAACTAACAGAAGTTACTAGATCACAGGCCCTGGTTCTCACAGGGATTTCAATCACCCCGATATCTGCTGGAAGAGCAATACAGCAGTACACACACAATCCAGGAAGTTTTTGGAAAGTATAGGAGACAATTTTCTAGTGCAAGTGCTGGAGAAACCAACTAGGGACCGAGCTCTTCTTGACCTGCTGCTCACAAACAGGGAAGAATTAGTAGGGGAAGAAAAAGTGAGATGGAAACCTGGGAGGCAATGACCATGAGATAGTCAAGTTCAGGATCCTGACACAAGGAAGAAAGGAGAGCAGCAGAATATGGACCCTGGACTTCAGGAAAGCAGACTCTGACTCCCTCAGGGAACTGATGGGCAGGATCCCCTGTGAAAATAACATGAGGAGGAAAGGAGTTCAGGAGAGCTGGCTGTATTTTAAAGAATCCTTATTAAGGTTGCAGGAACAAACCATCCCGATGTGGTGACCAGTTTGGCTTAACAGTGAAATCCTTGCTGATCTTAAAACACAAAAAAGAAGCTTACAAGAAGTGGAAGATTGGATAAATGACCAGGGAGGATTATGCAAATATTGCTCAGGCATGCAGGAGTGAAATCAGGAAGGCCAAATCACACTTGAAGTTGCAGCTAGCAAGGAATGTTAAGAGTAGCAAGAAGGGTTTCTACACGTATGTTAGCAAGAAGAAGACAGTCAAGGAAAGTGTGGGCCCCTTACTGAATGGGAGAAACAACCTAGTGACAGAGGATGTGGAAAAAGCTAATGTACTCAATGCTTTTTTTGCCTCTGTCATCACGAACAAGGTCAGCTCCCAGACTACTGCACTGGGCAGCACAGCATGGGGAGAAAGTCACCAGCCCTCTATGGAGAAAGAAGTGGTTCAGGACTATTTAGAAAATTTGGACAAGCACAAGTCCATGGGGCACTGCATCCAAGGGTGCTAAAGGAGGTGATTGCAGAGCCATTGGCCATTATCTTTGAAAACTCATGGCAATTGGGGGAGGTGCTGTCTGACTGAAAAAGGCTAATGTAGTGCCCATCTTTAAAAAAGGGAAGAAGGAGGATCTCGGGAACTACAGGCCAGTCAGCCTCACCCCAGTCCGTGAAAAAAATCATGGAACAGGTCCTCAAGGAATCAATTTTGAAGCACTAAGAGGAGAGGAAAGTGATCAGGAACAGTCAGCATGGATTCACCAAGAGCAAGTCATGCCTGACTAACCTAATTGCCTTCTATGATGAGATAACTGACTCTGTGGATGAGGGGAAAGCAGTGGATGTGTTATTCCTTGACTTTAGCAAAGCTTTTGATATGGTTTCCCACAGTATTCTTGCCAGCAAGTTAAAGAAGCATGGGCTGGATGAATAGACTACAAGGTGGATGGAAAGCTGACTAGATCATCAGACTCAACGGGTAGTGATCAATGGCTCCATCTCTAGTTGGCAGCCGGTATCAAGCGGAGTGGCCCAAGGGCTGGTCCTAGGGCCGGTTTTGTTCAATATCTGGAGAATGGCATGGATTGGACCCTCGGCAAGTTTGCAGATGACACTAAACAGGGAGGATTGGTAGATATGCTGGAGGGTAGGGATAGGATACAGAGGGACCTAGACAAATTAGAGGATTGGGCCAAAAGAAATCTGATGAGGTTCAACAAGAACAACTGCAGAGTCTTACACTAAGGACGGAAGAATCCCATGCACTGCTACAGACTAGGGACCAAATGGCTAGGCAGCAGTTCTGCAGAAAAGGACCTAGGAGTTACAGTGGAGGAGAAGCTGGATATGTGTCAACAGTGTGCCCTTGTTGCCGAGAAGGCTAAAGGCATTTTGGGCTGTATAAGTAGGGGCATTGCCAGCAGATCGAGGGACGTGATTGTTCCCCTCTATTTGGCATAGGTGAGGCCTCATCTGGAGTATTCTGTCCAGTCTGGGGCCCCACACTAAAGAAGGATGTGGAAAAATTGGAAAGAGTCCAGCAGACGACAATGAAAATGATTAGGGGGCTAGAGCACATGACTTACGAGGAGAGACTGAGGGAACTGAGCTTGTTTAGTCTGCAGAAGAGAGGGGGGAGGGGGATTTGATAGCTGCTTTAAACTACCTGAAAGGGGGTTCCAAAGAGGATGGATCTAGACTGTTCTCAGTGGTAGCAGATGACAGAACAAGGAGTAATGGTCTCAAGTTGCAGCGGAGGAGGTTTAGGTTGGATATTAGGAAAAACATTTTCACTAGGAGGGTGGTGAAGCACTGGAATGGGTTACATAGGGAGGTGGTGGAATCTCCTTCCGTAGAGGTTTTTAAGGTCAGGCTTGACAAAGCCCTGGCTGGGATTATTTAGTTGGGGATTGGTCCTGCTTTGAGCAGGGGGTTGGGCTAGATGACCTTCTGAGGTCCCTTCCCACCCTGTGATTCTATGATTAAGCATTCCACATCCAGAAGCTTCTGGAATTGGGTGTGGTACTTTTGGGTCTGCTCCAATAGGTTCCATGTTGCTGGGCTCAGACTCCATGAGGGCGAGCAGTCAGGGCAGCTGCTTTGCAAAGGGCCATGTGCCCTGTGTGAGTTGGGAGAAGCTGAGCCCAGGAGCAGGAAGCAGGCTGTTGTCCCTAACTCAGAAGCATCATGCAGCAGGTTAGAGATATTGTTAACCCTCTAATGGGGCAGCCTGGGCAATGGTAATGATAGAAAAAGGAAATTGGAAGGGAAAAATAATTTATTCTATTTTAATTGTGTGCTTTGAATGTTCTTTGATTTTAGCAAAACTGTTATAGTTAAATTGTCTCAACTAGTGCAATTCACCAACTTTTCTGTCATTTATATTTTGCTATCTTCAGTTTTGTATTTTCTTGAAACAGGTTTGTTTGTTATTTAAACTATACACTTAAATGAGTGGTTAGTTAATCAGTTTGTTGACTGACTAACAGTGATTTCAGAAGAGGAAGAGTCTGCCTGGATCCCAACTGAAGGTTCTGACAAGCAAGGGGAGGGAAGATGTTTTTGACTCAGCAGCCTGTACAGATTTTAGTGATCAAAGACAGAGACTCTGGTGAACTCAACCCAAGCTTTTGGGAACACAGGGTATTTTTTCTCATTGGGTTTTCTGTAGGGACTGACCCGTTCAGATTTTAATTTGTTTTCTTTGTTTATGTATAACTGTGAAGGTAATGTCTGTGGATTATAAAATAGCTATGTTATGTTGTAAACATATTATTTTTTCTTTTTTATAAATTTTTATAGAGTTGTTACTTAATTAAATTCATTTCTTTCATTCCTTTTGGGACTTGAATGTGGGGAGGCTGACCCTGTGCAATCCTTGCTGAAAATCCTTAGGCACTGCCCTCTGGGTCTCCAGCTTCTTTTCTATGGGAGCTGAGTTTCTTAGGCACTGGAGAAGGGCAATGGAGTAAACTCTAGGCCACCCAAAGGTTACACCATCATTCAGACCACTGCACAGGAAGCATGAAATGCTGCTGATCTGGTAGCATTTTACATTCACTTTTCCCTGGTGTAAATGAGGTATTGAGAATCACACCCCACAGTGCATCCTACTAAACTAGGGACAGGAAGTTAGTTTGTTGCTCTTCTCTTACCAGTTAGAAGTCAGTTATTTGTTTAAAAAATAATTATGATGCTGATTTGCTGGTATTTCCTAAATCACTAGGTAATGGGGGAAATGCAATGGGAGTTTTGCCATTGCCTGTGATGGCTCCAGGATTTTACCCAATCTCATTTAAAGACCTAAAACTCCTAAATTTACTTGTGCTTGCCAGTATTTACCTTAATGGGCATTATGATCACTTAAGTGACTATTTTAAATGTCGTAGTGAGTGGTAGCATTAATCCTTATAAAGTGCCACATGTGATTTAACAATCTACAATTATTTAAGCTTAGTACCAATGTGGACACAAGAACAAATGGGTATAAACTGGACACTAGGAAGTTTAGACTCGAAATTAGACGAAGGTTTCTAACCATTAGAGGAGTGAAGTTCTGGAACAGCCTTCCAAGGGGAGTAGTGGGGGCAAAAGACATATCTGGCTTTAAGACTAAGCTTGATAAGTTTATGGAAGGGATGGTATGATGGGATAGCCTAATTTTGGCAATTAATTTTGGCAATTGATCTTTGATTATCAGCAGGTAAGTATGCACAGTGGTCTGTGATGGGATGTTAGATGGGATGGGATCTGAGTTACTGCAGAGAATTCTTTTCTGGGTGCTGGCTGGTGAGTCTTGCCCACATGCTCAGGGTTTAGCTGATCGCCATATTTGGGGTTGGGAAGGAATTTTCCTCCAGGGCAGATTGGCAGAGGCCCTGGAGGTTTTTTGCCTTCCTCTCCAGCGTGGGGCATGGGTCACTTGCTGGAGGATTCTCTGCAGCTTGAGATCTTCAAACCACAATTTGAAGACTTCAATAACTCAGACATAGGTTAGGGGTTTGTTATAGAAGTGGATGGGGAGGATTCTGTGGCCTGCTTTGTGCAGGAGGTCAGACTAGATGATCATAACGGTCCCTTCTGACCTTAAAGTCTATGAGTCTATGAGTCTATTAGAAACAGAAAAGATAATGCCTCCATTCAATTTGTTTTTTTATGTCCTTCATGCATGAAGTGCTTCAGGGTGAGAGTCAAACAAACTAAAGGGAAAAGGAAGATCATAAGCTGAATCAGAGAGAGGAAATGACTCTATTGTGGAGAGAGAAAGTGTTCCAGATACATGGCGCAGCACAAATACTGATCACTTTTGACAATGACACCCAATATCAGTGGATTAGCAGAAAACCACGCAGGAGAACAGATCCTAAAACCAGCTGGGCTGCACCAACAAGGAGACACTAGATACTAATCAATACAAAATCCTACAGTAGAAGAGAGAAATAAACCACACAGAGCCGCACTGTGAGTCTGAGAAAGATGGAGGGGTGATAGCAGGGAAACTAAACAGCAAGATACACAGTTGGCAATAGGCCCAATGCTATACCAAAAATCTCAATGGAGCTTTGCCACTGACAGAGGCTTAATTTGCTTATGCAAAAATGCAATTTTGCATCTGGACTCGATGACCTCTCGAGGTCCCTTCCAGTCCTAGAATCTATGATCCTAGAATCTATGTGGTTGCATTAATTGTTCACTGAAATTAGGCATCAGTTGTGCACACTTGTTGCAGCTGCACTTGTGTGTGTGACATCCTAAAAATCAGGCCTTTGAACTTCCCCAAGTCTCACTTTCATCAGCTGTAAAATGGGGAGAATGGGGCTTACTCACTGCCATGAAGTACTCTGAGGTCCTTGGATAAAAGGCTCCATATTAGAACAAAGTATCATTGCTACAAGTTGGCCTTTCTTCTCTGGGCACCTTTTTACCTGCAGTAAAACCTACAGTTGACACAGTGGGATGAGTTAATTGATTTTCAGTTTTAACTCTGACTCTTCTGGATGGACACAGGTTCTGGTGACTTACCTGTGTTGTGTGTCCAGCTCTATACATGTTGGTGGCATTTTCAATTTGGGACGTGTGCTTATAACAGGGTGGCTTGAGAACCAGGGCTAAGCCAATTCTGATTACAGCATGGGCCTCACCTCAGAGGAGTCAACTGATTCCTGTATAAAAGGAGACAGGGTTAAGTGCTGAGAGGGCAGGCCCGGGAGGCACTCTGGCTAAAACAAGGGAGAAAGTGAGGAAAGCTTTCCAGACAGGGAGAGACTCTGAATAACCAGCAAAAAGACTGAGAGCCCCAGAGAAGGTGGAAGTTTAGTTTGGACAGTTGTGATCCTGGAAGGGGTGGGCTAAAAATCTGAGTTATCTGGCAGAGAAACCACCAGGGGTCACTATCCTAGCAAGAATGCTAAAATGCCATGGCTGGTCATAAGGAAGTGCACAGTGATGAGTAGACGCTTGTACAGTGCTCCTAAGCAGGGTGGATAAAAATCAATGATTTTTTTTTAACTGCGTTTTTTTTTATTTAAATCAGATTTTTTTGATAAAATGCTTTTTGAGGAAAAACCTATCTAAAGATAGTTTTAAGTAAGATATATTATAGCTCAAAGATATCTCATCATGGAATAGGGATTATAAATTCTAATTCTATAGTATGAGAAAATATATTCATGTATCAGAGGGGTAGCCGTGTTAGTCTGGATCTGTAAAAGCAGCAAAGAATCCTGTGGCACCTTATAGACTAACAGACGTTTTGGAGCATGAGCTTTAGTGGGTGAATACCCACTTCCTCAGATGCATGTAGTGGAAATTTCCATGGGCAGTTATATATATGCTAGCAAGCAAGCTAGAGATAACGAGGTCAGTTCAATCAGGGAGGATGAGGCCCTGTTCTAGCAGTTGAGGTGTGAAAACCAAGAGAGGAGAAACTGGTTCTGTAGTTGGCAAGCCATTCACAGTCTTTGTTCAATCCTGAGCTGATGGTGTCAAATTTGCAGATGAACTGAAGCTCAGCAGCTTCTCTTTGAAGTCTGGTCCTGAAGTTTTTTTGCTGCAGGATGGCCACCTTAAGGTCTGCTATAGTGTGGCCAAGGAGGTTGAAGTGCTCTCCTACAGGTTTTTGTATATTGCCATTCCTAATGTCTGATTTGTGTTCATTTATCCTTTTCCGTAGAGACTGTCCAGTTTGGCCGATCTACATAGCAGAGGGGCATTGCTGGCATACGATGGCGTATATTACATTGGTGGATGTGCAGGTGAATGAACCAGTGATGGTGTGGCTGATCTGGTTAGGTCCTGTGATGGTGTCACTGGTGTAGATATGTGGGTAGAGCTGGCATTGAGGTTTGTTGCATGGATTGGTTCCTGAGCTAGAGTTATTATGGTGCAGTGTGCAGTTACTGGTGAGAATATGTTTCAGGTTGGCAGGTTGTCTGTGGGCAAGGACTGGCCTGCCACCCAAGGCCTGTGAAAGTGTGGGACCATTGTCCAGGATGGCTTGTAGATCCTTGATGATGCGTTGGAGGGGTTTTAGCTGGGGGCTGTATGTGATGGCCAGTGGAGTCCTGTTGGTTTCTTTCTTGGGTTTGTCTTGCAGTAGGAGGCTTCTGGGTACACATCTGGCTCTGTTGATCTGTTTCCTTATTTCCTCGTGTGGGTATTGTAGTTTTGAGAATGCTTGGTGGAGATTTTGTAGGTGTTGGTCTCTGTCTGAGGGGTTAGAGCAGATGCTGTTGTACCTCAGTGCTTGGCTGTAGACAATGGATCGTGTGATGTGTCCGGGATGGAAGCTGGAGGCATGAAGGTCGGTAGGTTTTCGATATAGGGTGGTGTTAATGTGACCATCACTTATTTGCACCGTGGTGTCAAGAAAGTGGACCTCCCGTGTAGATTGGTCCAGGCTGAGGTTGATGGTGGTTCATGTAATGTTTAATTCATGTAATGATTCATGTAATGTTTAATAAAACTTTTGTAAATTAGTTCCAATGATTCACAGATTAGGGACCCAATTTTATGGCATTCCAGGGGCTTCTATATAGATTATTTAGGTTAATCTTTCTATCTACCCAATGGGACTCAGTGCTCAGCCTAGAAGATACCATCAGAGATGCTTAGTTTTGCAGTTCTCAAACTCTGGATTTGTAAAGTTAAATGTCTGTCTGGTGATGTTCTCCTCCTAATACAGCCTGGCTAGAAACTCCTCCAAATATTAATGATTAGCCAGTTGAATTGCAGATAGTTAATCTCCCAATGACTTCACAATATCTGCTTCAATTACCTTTGGTAAATGAAATAACCAAACAATCATTCATTTTCTGATATAGCTGTAAAACTAATCTGAAAAGTTTTCAAAATAAATCACTGGTTTAAAATGTATAGTGCGTACCTTCTAAAATTAAACCTACATCCATCTCTGAGTTGTGAAGAATATGTATTAAGGTTATAACAACCAACAAGAATGCACTTTTATGTAGAAAACCGTGATTAAGTTGAGTTTTCCTGACTAGTGATTTAAACCAATTAAATCAAATCCACTCTGCTCCTAAGTCTCTTGGGTCCAGAGTCTCAAAGGTATTTAGGCACCTATGTGGATTTTAATGGCTCAATACCTTTGCAGATCTGGGCCTGAGGTGTATATGAAAATCCCAGTCTTTATCTGCATCATTCATTTACATTATGTGGTAAACATTTTCCATGTAACGGGAAAGAGAAAATATCCTATATTCATGAACTCAGATTGCTTCTGTAATTAAGACTGATTTCTAAACAGACTCACCATCAGTTTTCACTTCCTTTCCATGCACTGAAACTTATCCAAAAGTCTCTACTAAAAATGGTAGAAATATAGCCAAGCAGAAAAGATCTGTAGAAAATTCCATGTATGTTGCACACTCACCTAGAGCCCTTAGTGGAGGTATGGCCGAGGAAGAATAGTCATATTTAAAAACCAAACAAATATGTGCTTCTTGACCTTACAAGTGATGGGGGAGGTGCAGAGCTTGGGGCCTGAGTGATAAATAATTAAGTCAACTTGAATTAGGAAACTTTTTATTGAGAATGCCTTCAAATCAGTGCTCCCATACCACAGGTTATAAGAAATGCCATTTGACAAAGGAAATAGGACTGGTAGCAGTTTTGTGGCACTGCCAAACCAGAATCAATCAGCAACAATGGCCAATGGCAATGAATTTCCTGCTCATGCCAAAATAAGGAGGAAGTGTGGTTTCAGCTATAACTGAAATGGGATCCTTACAGTTTATTTGACGTTAAGGGAACTGGCTATATAATGCAGCATTGATGGGGCATCAAATTATTTTTGGACAAGGATTGTCTTTTTAATCAGTGTTTGTACAACACCTAGCACAATAGGGTCCTGGTCCATGACTAGGGCTCCTAGCCATAAAGCATTACCAATAAATAAATAACTAATAATCCTGCCCTTGCTTCTCTCTGTTTTGTGCATGCAGGTTGTGGAGCAGTAGCTCACAGAGCCATCCTGCCTGCACAGGAGCAGGCTGACTCACTGGGAATGAATGCTCACATGGTACCTGATTGCTGTTGCCACAAGTAGACTATGCATAGAGGGACCAGAAATGGAAGCCCTGGCCCTGCCCTCAAACCAGCAGACCACACCCCTTTAAAGTCATAGAACTCCTGTGTGAATGTTAGCTGGACATTTCTAGCTCCCAAGGGAGAGTTAGGAGGAGAGCACCCTTGATACACTAGGGGTGGAGACTGGTGGAAAGGGCAAGTCTCCCTGCACCCTCTAGCATACCTGCACGACACAGGACAGGATTCTGCCTTTAGTACCGATATTCCATCGTTTACTATACTACAGAAATTTTACACATGCCAGTCCCATAGTCTCTTGCAATGATCTCTAATACAGACTGACAGTGTGGGAGTAGGGCCAGGAAGAAAGTGCAATTAATTTCAATCAAGGCAGCAGAAAAATTAAAACAAACATTATTCTTAACTAAGTAAGTGAACATGAAGTGTCCAGACAGTAGACGCTGTTGCAGGTGCTAGTTTCTTACAGTAGCTCAAGCATCATCTGCTTACTGTCAAACCCAGACTGTACTACATTTTCTAGTCTGAATTTCAGTTGGTGGGAGACTCATGGCTGCACTCTTCAATTAGAGTTCTGTCTGTGGAGTCTGATGCTTTACATGAGTCAAACTGCACAATCGAAACCAGCCTTGCTAAAAAAATCAGTTTAAAGATTCATAAACAAATTAGAATTAACATAATCCTCTTAAAATCCACAGTGTTCCAAATGATCGTGGTTTTATGTGGTATTTTTCTTAAATGCTCCTGAAGATGGATCTATGGATTACAAAGGAAACATGGCTTACTTTTTTAAAATAAATAAAAATGAACATTTTTAGGCTACCTGACTGTGGAGAAAAGCTTGAAAATGTGACCCCTTTTCACTTCTTTAAAGCTTTCTTCAAGTCCAACTGGACTCCCTCTTGGAAGATATGCTTTAGTCAAATACAGGTTATTGGGCTCACAAGAGGAACATAAACATGGCCATACTGGGAGCAGCGTGGGGCCAGGGAGAACTGGAGAACTGAAGAGCAGGGAGATTAAGTGAATTCCACAGTCATGCAGGAAGTTTGTGGCAGAGGTGAGAATTTAACCCTGATTGAGTCCTAGTCCAGTGCTATAAACTCGGGAACATCCCTACTCACAAAATTCATCCATTAAAAACAGGCTAATGATGCACAAAGTTACCATCCAGAATATAGGACCAGATCTTGCGCTGATATAAATTGGCCTAGCTCCTTTGGATAACAGGATTGAGTGCCTGGTGCTCCTTTGGAGCTACACCAATCTATATCAGCTGAGGAGCTAGCTCAGTGTTTCTCAATAGCCTGGTCCCTGAGATCTTCTTTACACTGGTGAGGAAGGCAGCAAGCAGGCCCCTGGCATCAAAAAGGCTAAGAAACACTAAGTACTTTATTGTGTGTATAAATGCATTTCACAGCCGTACTTTTCCAATAGCTTTGTTATCTTTTGGTTGTACATATTACCAGCTGTTTTTTAATATCACAACAATCTTAAACAACTGGTGTAAAAATTCTTCTTAATTAATACTGAAGGAGTGTCCTTGAAAACTTTTATCCTGATCACAGAAGAAATGGAAAAGTAGTATTAAATCACCAGGCACCCTGTTTTCCTGTCCTTAATACTCAGGCAGTACTTCAATGGGAATTATGCTTCAGTAAAAACTGCTGGGTCTGACCTCATGCTCCTCTCCCTCCAAAACCAAGATATAGTCCCCAAAAACAGATGAAGTGGATAATAAACTCATAGGCTAATAAGTATTAATTCACATAAAAATAAAGTCTGTTCCTCTGAGCTCTCTGATTATATCTTCTAATCTTGAATGCAATGGAATACAGGATCTGAACTCTTTAATGGGCAGTAGTGCACATTACAATTGCATCTTAAATAATTCAGTCCAGTTCAGCAGGCTGTCTATTCAAGGTAGACCAAAAGTGCACTGACACAGAATGAGTTACCTCTCATTGAGAAGAAGGTACTGTATCTTTTGACAGCTGATCTGCAGAAAAATGAATGTAAGACCTTTTTTGTACAGCGTTTTCTAAGTAGCACGGAGAACTCTCCTTGGAATGAAAACTTGCTATATCTGATCACACTTCAAATAGAGGGCGGATTTTAGACTTAAATTGAAAAACTCTCAGTAGTATTTGCCCATGGCACAGAGCATCAAAGGTATTTAGGTGTGTAACTTCATTTGAAATCCCCTTTGAGAATCTGGGCCTATAGGTTTATTATCCTGGAATACTGCCAAACCCAAACATTCCAAAATCATTATATTAAAAAAAAATACATTGTAGGTTCTTTTCCTTTGCCTATTGGTGTTTAAGCCTCTAGGGATCATTTTTAAGCTTTATTCTGCAAATATAAGCACTAGAAACGTGCACTTTTTTTAAGGAAAGTTGAGATTCTCACAGTCGTTTGACTCAGGAGTTAGGGCTTTAAAAATAGCACCGATACTGTGAGAAGTGGCAATGCCACACTTACTTTCTAAGTAAAAACTAAAACAAAAGTATCCAAGTATGTGTGATTATAGCCATGTAATAAACAGCCTTCCTTTTACCAAGCACTACTTCTAACATTCTAAATCTCTGAGCATTTTAACAGCTTCTCAGGAAGGATCTCTGTTCCTGCAGGCAAGGCACCAGAAGACTCCAGGAGGTCCGAGTTCAGCACCTGGCTCTGACACAGACTTCCGTGTGATTATGAGTAAGTCACATAATGCCTCAGTTTACCATCTCTAAAATGGGGGTGATAATGCTGCCTTTGTCTATCTTGTCTGTTCAGATTGTTACCTCTTTGGAGCATGGACAGCTTTACTATTTATTATATGTTTGGACAGCACCTAGCATGATGGCGTCCTGATCTTGAATGGAGCTGCTAGTGTTGTAATACAGATAAAAACAGCCATCTGTTTAATAACAATTGACATGCAAATGTTTCCAAAGTGTGGAATACCAGGTTCCTCAACCCTACCCTGTGCATTTTACCCAAATTACATTAGTCTAAGGCCCAGGCCTGACAAATTCAGTCATTGACCAGTGACAGATTTAAGGTCGGATATTTCACAAACTATCAAGGGTAGAAGTTAGTGTTTTACCCCCTTGGGGACCTGGACATCACCATGTCCTGTAGAATATGGAATTTGTGTCTATCCCTGAAAGGTCCTAAGTTTCCAGTCCTTAAGAATTGTAGCACTGTGCTTTACAGAATATCTAAAATATTGATTTTAATATATTGCTTTAGTCAAACAAGGTATCAGTTTAGGGGTATCTGGGAGAAATGTAATGGCCTGAATGTACAGGATATCAGACTAGACAATCTAGTGGTCCATTCTGGTCTTAAACTCTATGACTATGAAAAAAGGTAATTTTGAGAGGTTTCTAAAATGTATTAGGCCATGTCAACACTACATCTTATGCCAACAAAACTGATGTTGTTCAGGGGTGTGAATAAACCACCCCTCCTGAGCAACATAAGTTAGGGCCTGTGTAAGCACTCGTGTGCATAGCACTATGTCGGCAGGTGAGTTTTTCCCCCTCAACCTAGTGTCTGCCGCACGTGGAGGTGGCTTTCTTATGCTGACAGGAGAGCTCTTGGTACAGCTGCACTGCTGCAGTGTTGTACCTCTAGATGTGGCCTGAGTTATAATTTCTCGCCCTCCAAACCCTATACAATTGTGGTCAAGGTACTAATACAGCCAGCTCTCTACTGGCAATGGAATACAAAAAATAGCGCTAATCATGACTTTATATAGAAAAAAAATAGACTTTTTTTTTAAACAGACCCTTTGAAGTTAATCTCTTAAATGCATCAAGCGTGGAATTTTGAAAAGCATTCACAGGAATAGGACTCTGATTCTGCAAGGTACTTAAACATGTGCTTAACCTTAAGCATGTGAATAGTCCAAGGGTTCTCAAACTTAATTGCACTGTGACCCCCTTCTGACAACAAAAATTGCTATAAGACCCCAGGAGGAGGGACCGAAGCTGGAGCCTGCCTGAGCCCCCTTGCCCTGGGGCAGGCTGGGGGGAGCCAAGCCCTGAGCCCCAATGCCCTTGGCAGGACCAAAGTCGAAGCCTAAGTGCTTCAGCCCCAGATTGGGGGCCTGTAACCTGAGCCCCACCACAACCCTGAGCCCCACTTGCAACCTTGGGTTTAGCGGGCCAATGCTCAAACCACTGAGCTATCCCTCCCCCCAAATTACATGCAAAGCTTAAATAGACTGCATTATTACTCAGCTAAGACCAGGCTTAATAAAACTGATTCTATTATCCATATGTCTTGAGACAGTTATTAGGTTGGCTGATTCTTAAATGTTTAATGGTTTTAAGTTATTTATGTATCTTAGAGGACCTTTGGGCTCAGAAAATGATCCATCCTACTGCACCAAGGTTTTTTACATGTGTTTGCATCCCATTTTCAAAAGTGACTTATGCATGTAGAAACCTGAGTCTCATTGAAAGTCAATTGATTTTTAATTCAGGTCAACTACTTCCCAGTTCAGGGTCCTAGCCACTGGCTTATAAATGAGTAATAGCCATTTTTTTTATAATAGGCTGCTGTGTTTGGATCCCATTACTGGATGCTGGGCCATTCTAAGTCCTCCGAGTCTGAGCAGCATCCAGGAACTGGCTTTGGCCTCTCAGGCTCATATTCAGGGTACAGACTTTGTGTCAGGTGCCCCTTCTCGGAAGTGGGACCCTGAGGTCTGGGTGCCTTAGGCCCTAAGACCAGTGCTGAACCCCAAAAGTCTCCCCAATAGCTTAAGCACGCCTTTTTCCAGAGCTCCGTCCTCCTGGGTATGCCAATTTACAGTTTAACCCTCTAGGGCAGGGGTGGGCAAACTACGGATCTGGCCCCTCAGAAGCAGTCGGCACCACATCCCTGTGGCCCCTGGGTGAGGTGGGGGGCAGGGGTCCGTGTGTTGTCCTTGCCTCCAGACACCGCCCCCCACAGCTCCCATTGGCCAGGAATGGGGAAACGCGACCAATGGGAGCTTCGAGGAAGGTACCTGGAGGTGTGGCAAAGGCAGCACATGCAGAGCCCTCCACACCCCCAACCCCAGGGGCTGCAGCACTTCCTGGAGTGGTGTGGGTCCAGGGACAGGGCAGGCATGCAGGGAGGCTTCCCTGGCCCTGGTGCACGCCGCTGCCACCCCGGAGCCCAAACCCCTCCTGTATTCTGTCCTCCAACTCCCTGCCCTAAGCCCCTTGCCTGCACCTCGCACCCCTCCTGCACCCAACCCCCTAACCTGAGCCCCCTCCCACATCCTGCACCCCTCCTCTGCCCCAATCCCTTGCCCTCAGCCTCTTCCTGCAAACCTCACCTTTCTCCACATCCTATACTCCCTCCTGCACCCCAACCCCCTGCCACAGCCCTGCATACAATTTTCCCAACCAGATGTGGCCCTCGGTCCAAAAAGTTTGCCCACCCCTGCTCTAGGGACTCATGAAAGTTACAGCAAGAAACTCAGAGGCTTTTCAAGAGAGCTTCTTAAACACACACATTTTATTCCTAGAGAAAGCCTGAAGATTTACCAATCCATTCAAAAACAACAAAACCTGCATGCAAAGCCCTTTCCTCCAGTGTCCTCACCCCTCCAAGAGCCTGTTGGGGTTTTGCTCAGTCTTTTCAGGGGCCCTACATCCTCCTCTTCTCTTGTTGAACTTTAAGCTTCTCTCCACCCTTTCAACAAGATCTCTCTAGCTTGTTAGGTCACCCCTAGCTCAGGGATGGGCAATCATTTTTGCAGGGGTTCACTCCATGAATTTTGGTAAGTTGTCACAGGCGACACAATTCTGTTACATTAATGGAGGGGGTGCAGGGTCTGGTAGGAAGTTTGGGTGCAGGAGGGAGCTCTGGGTGGGTACAGGAGAGGGTGAGGGGTGTGGGCTCTGGGAGGGAGTTTAGTGCAGGAGGGGTTCTGACCTGGAGCAGGGGGTTGGGGTGTGGGAGGGGGTGCAAGGTGCAGGCTCTGGCTGGGAGGCCCTTATCACAGGTAGCTCCTGGCCGTCGGTGCAGCAGGGCTCAGGTGGGCTGCATGCCGTGGCCCCACACTGCTCCCAGAAATGGCTGTGGACAGCTGCTGCTGGCACATCTCTGCATGCCCCTTGGGGAAGAGGGGGCAGCAGGTCTCCGTGTGCTGCCCGTGCCAACAAGCACCTCCTCCACAGCTGCCATTGGTCAGTTTCTGGCCAATGGGAGTTGTGAGGATGGTGTTGGGGGTGGGGGCAGCGCATGGAGCCGCCTGGCCTCCCCCACCCCACCATGCTTTGGGAGCGGTGTGGGGCCATGGCAGGCAAGGAGCCTGCCTAAGTACCCCACTGCAACTCTGGGACTTTTAGCGGCCCAGAGATTGTGAGGGGGCAGCCAAAGACCCTGGTGGGCTGGACAAAAATGTTAGATGGGCCAGATCTGGTCCGCAGGCTGTATTTTGCCCACCCCTGCCCTAGTTCATAGAGCATATGTGGTTTTTTTTAAAAAGCAGCTTCTAACACCTCTTCCTTTGTTCTCCTTTCCTCCTGGGGAACTTTCCTTGTTCCTATCCACTTCCCTGCAGACACCCTGGTGAAAAACCAATTTCCTTTACCTCAGCAAATCTCTTAAAGCATATTCATTGTTCTACCAAGGCAAAGTCATTCTATGTTAACAACCTTTTTGATTGTCTTGTAGCTGCCTCCAAACGGGGTGTGATACATGACAAGATCCCTGACAGCAAGTGACTGATTTAATACCCACTGAGGATTAAAGTTATACAAGGCAGTGGGTACACCATTCCCAGAAGTACCAGAATGTACCTACCGGCATTAGCTGATACACATGGTTCCAGGGGCAGCCCTAGACTTGCTGCCAGCAACTGGCGCCCTAGCTGAACCATGCAATCGGCACCCCTGACCACCAAACCCCAAGGGCAGATCTAGGCTGAGGTTTTCGGTAAACTGGGAAACATTTTTCCTTTTTTTCTCCTTTTAATGTTTTTAAGCTTTTATTTTTTTTAAACAGAGGCTTAATTACTTGGTTTGTCCGCCCATCCATCTGTCCAACCAATGTTTCTGAGATCAGATAAAATAGAGACACGAAATTTTCAGAATAGATTTGTACAACAGCTAGATGATATTTCAATCCAATTTCAAATAAAAATACATTAAAAATTTTATTACTACAAATCCAAAATCATCCATTATGCTATCCTGCTTTAACTGCCATTACCACCACATCCAATATAAAAAGAAATAAGAAAACTCTTCAGTGAACTTTCACCTGTATTTACAAAACACTCCGAATAAAAAGCACTCTGTGCTCTTAAAACATGACTTTTCTTGCTTTAAGTTTCGAAAATTCAGTCACTAGTTCTTTTAGATCCAGTTTTTGAGCTATTTCATGCTCTATTGCAGGAGTGGGCAAACTATAGCTGCTGCATCTGTTGAAATCTTTAGTCAATCAAGTGAATAGCAGTATCAAGGACTGCAAAGTAGAAATTCACTTTGAACCTTTGTTTTGGGTTCTGAATGGGTGTGTCTCATACTTCATATGAAAACTGCTGTTTCTTTTGCTGAATACAAACTGGCTCTGCTTCAAATTCTGTCAAAAAGTCTATTTCTTCAGCAAGCTCAAGAGAATATACCAGTGTTCTTTCGAACCCTTAACCACTTCTGAATTCCTCCAGAATAATTTTAGTTTGCTGCAGTTTTTGAATAGCAGAATGTATGTTCAAGTTCTTTTCCTGAAGCTGCTTACTAGTGAAGTTAATCTCAAAAAGGATATTATACCACAAAATGAGTGAAGTCACAAATTTGAACTTGGAAAGTCCATTTGCAAGAGCTACTGCATCTGAACGTGCCATATTGCCAGATAATCCAGTAAAGGTAGTATCATCAGAAATTTCAATTAGGGCATTGTAAGGAGGCGCCCTGGCTCCCCACCGCGCCTGAGAGGGACGAGCCAGAGCAGGTGCCTCAGTGGGCGGAGTCAGCATGGCCTGTCCCAGCCCCCCGGAAGTCAAGGGGCGGGACAGGAAGTATAAAAGCCCGGCCCCAGCGCTCAGTTGGATGCAGGCTGCCGGAGAGGACAGATGCTGGTGCCCAGGCTCCCGCCGGGCCCAGCCTGCCCGGCGCCCACTACCCAGAGGAGCGCTGGCCGGACCTGCCCTGCCCTGCGCCCACTATCCAGAGGAATGCTGGCCTGACCTGCCCCGCCCCGCGCCCACTATCCAGAGGAACGCTGGCCGGACCTGCCCTGCCCTGCGCCCACTATCCAGAGGAATGCTGGCCTGACCTGCCCCGCCCCGCGCCCACTATCCAGAGGAACGCTGGCCGGACCTGCCCCGCGCCCACTACCCAGAGGAACGCTGGCCGGACCTGCCCTGCCCTGCGCCCACTATCCAGAGGAATGCTGGCCTGACATGCCCCGCCCCGCGCCCACTATCCAGAGGAGCGCTGGCCGGACCTGCCCCGCGCCCACTATCCAGAGGAGCGCTGGCCGGACCTGCCCCGCGCCCACTATCCAGAGGAGCGCTGGCCGGACCTGCCCCGCGCCCACTATCCAGAGGAGCGCTGGCCGGACCTGCCCCGCGCCCACTATCCAGAGGAGCGCTGGCCGGACCTGCCCCGCGCCCACTATCCAGAGGAGCGCTGGCCGGACCTGCCCCGCGCCCACTATCCAGAGGAGCGCTGGCCGGACCTGCCCCGCGCCCACTATCCAGAGGAGCGCTGGCCGGACCTGCCCCGCGCCCACTATCCAGAGGAGCGCTGGCCGGACCTGCCCCGCGCCCACTATCCAGAGGAGCGCTGGCCGGACCTGCCCCGCGCCCACTATCCAGAGGAGCGCTGGCCGGACCTGCCCCGCGCCCACTATCCAGAGGAGCGCTGGCCGGACCTGCCCCGCGCCCACTATCCAGAGGAGCGCTGGCCGGACCTGCCCCGTGCCCACTATCCAGAGGAACGCTGGCCGGACCTGCCCCGCCCCGCGCCCACTATCCAGAGGAACGCTGGCCGGACCTGCCCCGCCCCGCGCCCACTATCCAGAGGAGCGCTGGCCGGACCTGCCCCGCGCCCACTATCCAGAGGAGCGCTGGCCGGACCTGCCCCGCGCCCACTATCCAGAGGAACGCTGGCCGGACCTGCCCCACGCCCACTACCCAGAGGAGCGCTGGCTGGACTTGCCTCAGACCCGGTACCCGGAGGAACGTCGGTCTGACCTGCCGTGTGCCCGATACCCCGAGGAGTGGCCTGAGCTTCCCCACGACCGGTATCTGGAGGAACCTATGGTCTGGGACCCCCCAGACCCCAGACGACGCTGGCAAGGACCAGGTACCCAGAGAGGGGGAGGTTGGAAGTGGCCCGGGGATAGCCGACCCTGGTTTGGCTCCTGAAGAGCCTGAACCCATGTCAGTGTGTTGCGGCCAGGATCCCCACTGACCGCAGCAGGTCTTGACCGCTGCTAGGGCCCCGGGCTGGAACGCAGTGGAGTGGGAGGGCCTGCATTCCCCCTGCCACCCGTAACCGGGTGGCAGACTCCCCCTCCTCCCGCCTATTGCCACTGCTCTGCCCTGATCCAGAGGGCCAGAGCTAACTAGACTTGTGTTTGGTGCCCCACCCGAACCAAGGGCTGGGCCCCCTTTGACTTTGCCACTGTTCTGTCCTGATCCAGAGCGCCAGAGCTAACTAGACTTGTGTTTGGTGCCCCGCCTGAGCCAAGGGCCCGGGCTGATACTGTGTTTGCTCAGCCCCCGCTAGAGGTCTGAGCTTGAACTGCAACTGCCCCGCCCTGCCAAGGGCCTGGGCTGATACTGTGTTTGCTCAGCCCCCGCTAGAGGTCTGAGCTTGAACTGCTACTGCCCCGCCCTGCCAAGGGCCTGGGCTGATACTGTGTTTGCTCAGCCCCTGTTAGGGGCCTGAGCCTGAACTGTTACTGCCCGCCCTGTCCAAGGGCTGGGGCTTATTTACTTTGAGATCCCCGACCCCGGCTAGAGGGCCGGGGCTCTACCTTGTTTGCAGACCCTGTACCCCCTCAACCGCTGCGGAGGGGCTAAGCCTACCCAGACTGCAGCGTGCTAGGAGGCGCCCTGGCTCCCCGCCGCGCCTGAGAGGGACGAGCCCCGACACGACCGGCTTACAGGCATCATAAATGTTTCCAAGTTCATAGCAAAGAGGTTTCAAAGCATCAGTGTGACTCTCCTATCTTGTCTGACTAAGTGGTTTCACAGTTAGAGAATTCACATGGTGAGTTAGAATCTCCCAACGGCATATTGAGCCTGAGAAAAACAAACACATTTCCCCAGGTCAAAGAAACTGCTTGCCTCCAAACAGCATCTAACAGCACCACTGGCAACCAAATTCAGAGAATGTGCTCT